>NC_065447.1:188203805-190603805 GCF_917563875.1 Diabrotica virgifera virgifera | reverse complement strand
TGCACTTTGGACTAGACAAGTGCTGCGTTTTAAATATAGTCAGAGGAAAGATACAGCCCGGTGAATTAGATATGCAAAATGGCCAGAACATCGAGGCCATGGGTGAAAAGGATATATACAAATATCTTGGAGTAAAGCAGGCGCGGAAAATTGATCATAAGCAAATGAAAACTGAGATAACTACTGAGTTTATACGAAGGATAAAACAGCTGCTTCGTTAACAGCTTAACAGTAAAAATTTGTTTAAGCTTCTAAACACCTACGCTTGTTCCGCGCGTAGCTATTTATTTGGTATTGTTAAGTGGACAAAAACAGATATAGAAAATCTTCAGCGAAAAGTACGAACACACCTCACAAAGACACAAAAACACCATCCTAAAAGTGCAGTAGAAAGAACGACATTACCACGGAATCTAGGAGGAAGAGGACTAAAATTACCTCATGGAAATGTTATGTCGCTATGGCCTGATTTTAAACTTACAAGAGTAATAATTCAAATTTACCGCTCCGTAATATTTTTTTGTGATTGGTGCAACCTCAGGCAAGTTTATTCCACTGTTATGAAATTTTGACACTAATGACATATACAATTTTGACACTACTGGCATTTCATAGGTTACTTAAATTATATCGGCGATTTTGTGTTTTCTGCGTTGTTCCTTTAATTTTTAGATTTTGACTCTACTTTTATATATAAAAAAAAAACAGTTGTTCTGATGTCGTTAATTAACGCAATATTTGCCATCTATGTAATGCAAGTAATGCGTTAATTAACGGCAGTAGACGTTACTGTGGTCCCAGCATTAGAACTCTTTAGCGACGTATTAGCAGTATTAGTATACTACAATATGTATGGATTACTGTCGGAGGCCGATATGATCAACCAAAAAAGAAGATATATTTGGTGATTTTTCTAGTGACTTTCTTGGGTGTGAATATGTCTTTTTAGTTTACTCCTCCTGGCTTAAAAACAAACCATAGTAATCTCAAAGATTGATACCATTATGTTTATAAAAAAAAATGATTAATTAAATGTCAGAGACTAGAAATAAAAATGAAATGTCGCTTTTTAGATTATGCCAATTTGAATTATTTTTCTTGAAGCCATCTTAACATAATATTATAGAAATAGCATTATAGAAATAGCAGCGATACTAAACTTCAACAATTATTTATTACGATGAAATTCAATCTATGTACAAAAACTTATACGTTTTTGTTGCAATTTGAAGATTGCTCTGTCTTACCGATAAGTATCCCGCATCCAAGAGAGCGGACTAAAAATAAACGACACAAAACAAATTGTCGACATCTTTAATTGGACAGCCAAAGTGTGTTATTTACTTTTCCAAACGTCGATATCGAAATCGAAAAAATCAAGCAAACGGAATGTGAACAAATGCCCCAAGAATTTCTAAATTAGATCGACCATCGGAAAGGTTTTTTTATCGCCTTTTGCGGCCCTTTACAAAGAAATCAGTTATTTGTAGTTTTTTTTCAGTTGATTGCTCTAATTATTCGAGTGTTTATGACGATAGCACAATTGCTGATACGTGCACTGGGACTAAAAACTTCAATTGAAAAATTATTATATAGATTAGAGTCAAGGAGAAGATTACCGCATAATTTAGATATTAGCTAGATAAACTACAATTCGATTTTATAGTTTATTTATAAACTAATTTTTTTAATATATTCCAACTAACCTACATATATAGGCCTAGATCCCACGTACCAAAAAAAAATGTTGATTAATAGCAAGCTGAAAATTTGTTAATAGCTTATTTACTTACTTACTTAGTCCTAAGCCTTTCTACCTTTAGGTATAAGGCTGGTGGAGTTGAGTTTGGCATTGTAGTCTCCATGCTTTCCGATCTTGCGTTAGGTTTCTTGCACTTTCCAATGTCAATCCCTTATTCCCGACTTCTTTCCTGATTTCAGCTACCCACATTACTCTTGGTCTTTCTCTTCTGTGTTTCCCCTGCATTCTGGTTTCGAACACTGGTTTTGTTAGCCTCTCGTTCGCCATTCTACACACGTGCCCGAACCATCTAAGTTGTCCCTCCACTATTTTTTCATTGATTGGTTCTAGTTTTAGGTTTTGTCTAATTGTTTCGTTTCGTATTTTGTCTGTCCTTCTTCAGACCTCATTTCCGTAGCATTGACTCTGGATTTTTGTCTCCCCGGCAATGTCCATGTCTCGCTGCTATAGATGATTGTTGGTCTAACTACTGATTTAAAGACTGCCGTTTTTATTTTCTCCGGTATCTTTTTTTCCCCAACAATGTTGTTTTCATAGCGTTAAATAAGCTTCCTGTTTATCCCATTCTCTCGTTTATTTCCATTTCTTGTTTACCATTTGATTCGATTATTACTTCTTCTTCTTCTTCTTCAAATACAAATCCACTAATGGATGTTAGCGATCACACTTTCCATTAACTCTCTGTTTCTTGCAATGCGTATCAGAGATTGTATGTCGTTAATCCCTGTCCATTGCTTTATGTTTCGGAGCCAGGACATTTTCTTGCTTCCTATTCCTCTCTTGCCTTCAATTTTACCCTGGATTATAAGTTGAAGGAACTGGTATTTTTCGTTTCGCATGATGTGACCCAAATACGCCGTTTTTATTTTCTTGATGTTTTCGAAAAGCTGGTGTTCTTGGTTGATTCTTTTAAGGACATCTATATTTGTGACTTTCGCCGTCCATGGTATCTTTAGGATACGGCGATAAAGCCACATTTCGAAGGCTTCTAATCTGTTTATATCCCTCGTTTTGAGTGTCCAGCCCTCTATGCCATATAGCAGCACCGTCCACACGTAGCATTTATTAAACTTTGCAACTCTGAGCATTTCAGTATCTTCCTGAATTTTATGAAAGCTTGTTGAGCTTGCTCAATGCGACATTTTACTTCCCTGCCCGATGCCCAGTCTTCAAAAAGCCACGTTCCCAGGTATTTAAATTTGCTCACTCTTTCAATGGACTTAGTATTCAGTGTTATGGTGGAGGTTTCAAATGCATCCAAGTTTCTGGAGATGATCATGAATTTGGTCTTTTTGGTATTAATCTCTTATCACATTCGCTTACTGTATTCTCCGATTATAGTGATAAGTTGTTGAAGATCTGCTATGTAGTCACAAATTAAGACAGCATCATCAGCATATCGTATGTTGTTGATCAATACTCCATTCACTTTGATTCCCATCTCTGCATCTTCCAAAGACTCTTGAAATATGGCTTCCGAATAAATGTTAAAAAAAATTATTACTCCTAGGTATTTAAAATAATCCACTTGCTCTAGTTGTTTCCCGTCTAATTCTGTTGCGTGTGTTTTCCTCGTATTTGAAATTATCATTATTTTTGTTTTCTCTGTATTAATTTTCATATTTATGTTTGATAGTTCTTCTTCTAGGATTTCAAGATTGTTCTGTAAGTCTTCTCTGTTTCCTGCTATCAATACCATGTCGTCTGCAAATAGTAGCTTTGATAGTTGAGTCCTTTTCATTTTCCAGTATCCTAATGTTAGCTTTCTCATTCTTCTCTTCGCTTTCTTTATCGCTTCATCCAGTACCACTGACAATAGCAGTGGACTCAGCACCCATCCCTGTTTGACGCCTTGACTTGTAGTAAATTCTCTGGATTCCTCGTTATTGCTTCTTACTGTACATATTTGTATTATTTTTGTACATATCTTTTATTACTTCTGTTATGTGTTTGTCGACTCCCCTTAGTGGAGGGTTATGCACTTATGCGATAACGTTGGAATAAAAGCTTTTATTCCATATTTGTTCTACTTTCGTTACAACGGCATTCAAGACGTCGGCGATAGATGGATCTTTATTATTATTTGTCAACTTAAGTTCATTACGAATAAAGAGAAAGCAGTTTAGAATGTCACACTTACCTAGTTGGTAAAACACGATCATTGAAATTTGATCAGAGCCATATTGATTTTTTCGACAAAAATATTTTTTTTGTTTTTTCATTTTTCAAATCTAATATGGAACCTCAAGATATTTTTATATTTCAAAATGCTCTCGCACCAATTGTTCTCATCACCTGACACAACTTTTAAAGGATAGCCACAAGAATTTTTGTTTCCTTTTATTTTTTTGACCTTTTTCGTTTCACCCTAATACTTAATCATCGCAAATTAAGAGAATTAATTACTTACATTAAAAGTATGTCCTACAGCTTTAGTCGTTCAAAATTAACACTCCCCTGAGGTGTTCGGAGGAAACCTCAAGTGCTTTGCTGAATTAATATAAGTTTTCACACCACTAATGACCAAATTTAAAACTTAAATTTAAAGTTATCATGCAAGACATAATTTAGACTGCATCCTGCCTCTAGTTCTTTAGTTATTAAGACTCGCAATTACTCCGTCAGAAGAGAAAAATCCCTCTTTAAAATGAGACCACACACAGAGATGTTCAAAATTTTGCTATCTAATTGGCGAAGACATTAAAGACACGTAACAATAAGCGCCTCTTTAAAGTTCGGAAGCCGTTTAAGATAAGCTTGAGCTGTCAAGGGTTTGCCGCCATACAGAGGTGTAAGAGTTTCTAGTTATTATTTTGGCGTCGCCTAAGAAGAATGCTGGAGGAATTTAATGAAAATTAAATGGTCATTAAGTTAGACCGTGTATATTTTTAATTGGTTCGTTATCTGATCTATTTGGGAAATATGCCAAAGTGAATTTTTTCATAATGCTTTTAAAATTTTTACCGCTAACCTAACATACCTAGACTAGACTTCATTGTGTTTATTGGCTTCATCATTTTATAAAAAATTACATTTTTGTTCGACTACTACTTTTTACGCCAGTCAATGGGAGCAAGAATAGGATATTACCTCCGAATTCTATCCTACTGCATGAATTTTTATGAAATTTTGGACCTAACCTCTACTTATCTCCTAATTCAAAGTCTACCCTATGCCGATGTGTGCTTTTATCTTGGGGGTGGTTCCCACCCCTTCTTAGGGGTAGAAAATTTTTTGGTTAAAATTACCACGGAATTCGCTAGAGAACCTAGTTCTAAGTAGTGTTGCCCAAATGCAAGACCAAGACGAGACTTGGACAGTCTTGGTCTTGGTCTTGCACCAGTACACCTGGTCTTGGTCTTGATCTTGGTATTGCACTCCCAGTCTTGGTCTTGGTCTTGGTCTTGCAGCAAGAGTCTTGCAAGTCTCGCAGTTACCCACTAGCATATTGCTATTGATTAATAAACAACTCACATTAGGTGGGTTTGCACCCACGATCAAAACTATCCCTGCCTATACTCTAACTAACTGGGCTATCAACCATGTCCCACGGGAGTTAGTCTGTTTCTTAATAAACATTTGCATTTAATAACCTGACATGTGCTAAAACATGGTGAAAACACAAAAAAACAAATAAATGACATAAAATTGACTGTATTTTAAAGAACATTACCTGTCTAGAAAGGGATCGATGGACTCTCACATTAGGTATATGAAATGAAATGGAATAAAAGAGTTCTACAATTTGCCATTTATTCAAATAAAAAATAAAAAAATACAAATTAAATTAGAGCACAGTACGCAATAGCTTTGACACTATTATTAGTTGATAATTTTTGTTTGCTATTAGTTTTTAATAAGAATTAATACAAAGTAATACAATGAGTTTTATGTATGGAACGCCTCAAATATCTCGGAAACGACTTGAACGATTTTTATAGAATTTGGTGGGTAAAGGTCTTCTAATGCGGCCGATATTATAGTGGTAATTACACATTGTTGTCAGATCTTTCGTTTTTTTGAAAATATAATGAACTTTCGTATTTCGAATAGAACACCCTGTATATTTTTGCATTTTCAACCATAATAACTACTAATTAATTGTCATGTAATATTTCCTATTCCGAAATGCCGTAATTTCTGAGTTATTTCTATATTTATTTAAAAAATAATTTAAACAAATGAATTGTTTCAGCCCTGGCAGACTTATTTTAGGTTCTTTGAATCATATGGAACAAAAAAGGTCTTATGTAGTTTTTGTCTAAAGTTATTCGTTTCCGAGTTATAAACAATTTAAAACTGAAAAAAATCGAAAAATGACGATTTTCAAGGCTCAAAAACAAGTAAAAAGTAGTAAAAAATATTATTTTCGAAATCTCGCCTAAGTGCCTAAACTGAAGTTTAGACTTTATTTATCAGTTGTCGATAAGTAATTTGTTCGTTTCATTTTAAAAAAACATTGTTTTTTAGTTTTTAATGCAGCCCGATCGCCCATCCTCTCATAAGTTCTTCATTGACAATAAAAAAACAATGGCAAAATCACACATCGACCAATATCTGTTTTTATATAATAATATCTCTTTTTTTGAAATTTGAAGGTTTTGTATTTAACATTTTACCGTGCGTGAATGGACTATAGAGGGTAGCCAGGCATTATCTTATCTAGTGCTATTTCAGCAAAAAATTTTGTTTGGCCGATTGATCTAATATCTAATTGCACACCCTGCAAACAGTAGGACGTTTAGTCTTTACGATATGGATAAGGAAAAACAATTGAGTGGTTGTCCGTAACACTTGATATGCTATTCGTATTATATTTCTATCACTTTAGGCGACATACTTCTTTAAAAGTTTCAATGCGTTATTATTATACTGTCGTGTCGGCATCGCACAACACAAGACGATTATTTTATGAAAGGTTGCTATTCTCAAAATCTAGACAATTGCTCAATTGTAATTAATTTCGGAGCGAAGGCGTCGTCTGATATTAGGAAAGAATGAAATATTTTATTTCTACATTGTATAATAATTTATTATGACCTCTGAGTACGTATTCAATAAATAAGTATTTATATTTTTAATTTGGTATGTATGTTCATCGTATTGTTCATAATGCGGATAAATCCAATTTTCCAAATTTTTGTTACATATTTTTTTGTATCTCATAGTCTCTAAGCATATATCCGAACTAATATACAGGGTGTAGTGTAACAAAAATACAGGTCATAAAGTAAATAACCTATTCTAGGACCAAAAATAGTTCGAATGAACCTAACTTACCTATAATAGGTACAAATATGCACATAAAAAAAGTTACAGCCCTTTGAAGTTACAAAATGAAAATCGATTTTTTCCAATACATACAGTGTTTCCACGGATGGGGTGCCCAAGAGGAAAAACTTTTTTATTTTCAATTTTAGCGAAAAATGTCATTCTTGATAAAAAGTTTTGGTTGTTCTAAAACCCCATAAAACGAAATAAAATTCAAGTTTCTCAAAACCTGCTTAATTTTGTAGCCAATTTTATGTAAATCTCTATAAATTTTTGCACTAAGTTCGAAATCATAACAATAATCTAGCATTACTAAGATTACTAACTAAGCATACTAACGGAGTTGACAGTTACTAAGCTACAATGTAGCTTAGTAACTGTCAACTCCGATAAAAAATTCGTTAATGGTCATTTTTTTTTTCAAAAATGTTAAGCAAAATATTGATCAAGAATGATAGTTTACCAGATAAATTCTTTGCTGAACGCTTAAAATTGTCAAGAAATGACAATTCGCAAATTATTTATCGGAGTTGACAACTTACTAACCTATATTGTAGCTTGGCTACACTAGATTATTGTTATTATTTCGAACTTAGTGCAAAAATTTATAGGGATTTACATAAAATTAGCTACAAAATTAAGCATGTTTTGAAAAACTTGAATTTTATTTTATTTTAGGGCGTTTTATAACCAGAAAAACTTTTTATGAAGAATGACATTTTTCGCTAAAATTGAAAATAAATAAGTTTTTCCTCTTGGACACCCCAACCGTGGACACATTGTATATCGAAAACTATTAGAGATTTTTTATTGAAAATGGACATGTGGCATTTTTATGGCAGGAATATCTTAAAGAAAAATTATAGTGAAATTTGTGCACCCCATAAAAATGTTATGGGGGTTTTGTTCCTTTTGTGCCAAACTTTTGTGTATGTTCCAATTAAATTATTATTCTGATACTATTAGTTAAATTCAATATTTTTAAAACTTTTTTGGTTCTTAGTATTTTTTCGACAAGGCAGTTTTTATCGAGTTGCGGCTTGTTTTCTAATATGTTTACTTAGAGATTTTATGGGGGTTTTGTTCCTTTAAACCTCCCAAATGGTTGTGTACGTTCCAATTAAACTATTACTGCGATACCATTAGTGTTTTTAAAACCTTTTTGCTTCTTTGTATTTTTTCGATAAGGCACATTTTATCGAGATGTGACTTCTTTTTTAATATGGTTCAAAATATACCTAAAACTGTAAATCATAAATAAATTTTCCTATATTATCAAGTCTCCATAATCGTACTTAGCCATATACAAATATGTGGTGGATTTGACAAATAATATGCAAAATATCTCGACAAATACTAACTTCTCGAAAAAGTACCAAGAGGCAAAGAAGTTTTTAAAGCATTGTGTTTAACTAATGGTGTAGCACAATTAATTTTATGAAACAGCCCCACGCATGGAAGCCATTTGATGAAACACGACAAAGAATGGAAGTCATATGGGGCCATTTTAATGTAAGACAAAAGATAGCCCCTGTTGTTTTATGAAACATGACTAATTAAGAATTATTGGACAAAATTCGTGCTACATAATTTATTAAGTACCTCGGTTGCTACTGTCTCAGAGATTTTAGGGAGTGGATTCTTTAATAGATGTTATGATATACTCTTATTAGCTTAGAAAAATTAGAAAGATAGAAAAATCGGAATAAGGATGTGAAATAAAAAGATAAAAAAATACAAAAAATAAAATATTGGGCGCCATTGAAACCAAACTTTATACAAAAAAATAGAAATAAAACAAAGAAAGATAAATTAAAATAAAACAAAGAAACATAGTCAAATAAAATGATATACATAATATACAAAATGTTATAATGTAACTTACTTCCTTTACTTTACACTCAAAATTATATACTCAGTCAATGTTTTGTTGTTCCTACGATTCAAGAGAGAAGGGAAGAAAATAAATTATATGTTGAAAATCAAACATTATTTATTAAAAACAAAAAAATTAATCTCTGATCTCTCTGTTATAATTAGAGACCAGATTACCAATTAATCAAAGATGAAACGAACAGTTTTACAAATATAAAAATTATACCTTAACAATTAGTGTCCTGGCTTCTTCTTCGTAGCTTGATTGGAAAGTCCAAGGCGCTATTGCACTCGCGAAACACTTACTTCACTGTCGTTAATTACAGCAAACAACAAACAGTACATTGTTTATAAACAAACATTATTATAGAAAAATTCAGCTTTCACTTGAAGATAAATAGTTTAAAAGTTCGTTAAACTGGATCAAATTTACTTTTACTCGAATAAAATTATTTAGTTAGACTAGAACATGATTATTGAAAGTTCATTAACTTTGACCAAAATAAAATATGTGAGCATGCTACATGTTTTAACTGCACTGTTAAACATAGCAATGAGAAAATTGAAACTCTTCTCTCCTATTTCTTATTCTGACTGCTTAAATGAAATTAGTGGATACCAAAATTGGTATAAAATGGTAACGACGATTTGCTTAGAAACAGCGGGAAAATCGCCGGGGTTCACGATACACCATCACATTCACCGGGCTGGAATTAACCTAGCCGGCTGGGAAACTGGAAAACTACATTCCGAAACACTTAATGGAACTCAACTCCATGACGATGGCCCTAAGGGAACCAAAACTCAACTTAACTCGATGATGGCCCTGGGAGAACTCTTCTCCATGACGATGGCCCTAAAGGAACCAAAACTAAACTCAACTCGATGGTGGCCCTGGTGGAACTAATCACTCAACTTCACTTGATGGTGACTTCTACGGAACTGCCTTCTAGGACCGCTAACTCGATCCTTCTAAAACTTGGGTTCCTCTCCCAAAAAAAAGTGACTTCCTACTTAGACCAATAGGAATCATACCAGATATTTCTCTACCAATCAAATGGTCAGAAAAAACTCTCAAGACATCCCTCGAACGCCATGATGGTCCTACCTTCAACCAATTACAAGTACTTAAACTTCGCAATAACAAAATCTCTCGAGTTTACACGAAATGCGATGAATCACTCATACAATTACAGTTAGTTTTTAGAACCAATATTTAAGAGCTGAAAAAGCAATCGACTAATCCTTCCTGCTCTAATACAACCCTCAATAAATTTGTGTCTGAGAAAGTCATAAAAATCTTTCATCTTCTAGACTGCAACAGTCTAGAGCATAGCAGGGGTTCTTCCTCTAGCTATTTGGATATACCGACGAACACATAACCGACAAACCAAAACTGTAAATATCATAAAAACCTTTTTACCTTGTAAACTACAACAATTCAAGGGTTTATTGAAAAATATTCCGTTTCTTAAATGCGTAGGATATAAACAATTTGGGGCACCTTTGTACACCAAATTTCAAAGAATCTCAAAAACCGAAATAAACATCCAAATCCCGTGAGAATTGAAAAACGCCATAATCTGCACTTTGCGGAAGATCGATATACAGGGTGTAGCGAAAGTGTTACTGGGTCGAAATTTCAAATATTTAAACGGAGGACTTTCAGCGTGTTTCACTGCCTCCCCCACGATTTCAACGTCGTGCAAACCAGTTTGAAATCGGAACCAAACACCAAAAAAAAAATGAAACGGTCAAAACAAAAAAAAAGAAGATTAACCTAATGCAATCTCAAAACAAACAAAAAAAAAGCTGGACATTCGACTTGACGAGTCGACTCCAGGAACGGTTCGTTGGCTCTTAAGCACAACTAAAATATTTCAGTAATGACAACACGACAGTGTTGTCCCAAAACACAAATAACTAATTCGTCGTGTAATTGCTCAGAGACCTTAGGCTCACGCTAACAAATACACAACACAACTCATCGACAAAAAACGAAAACATAAAATACAATAACGCTACACGTCATCTTAAGCTCAAATAAACTAAAAAAAATGCGATAACGCAACGCGTCATCCTAAACGCAAATAAAACTCAAACGCCGTCGAACAATACGACCGCACTGCGCGTCATCGTTAACAAAATAACGCACAAAAAAACGACGACGACGCTCTGCGTCATCATCAACAAAAATCTAGCCAAGGTATGTTATCGTTTTTTCGGAAGCAGAAGTTTCTTTCAACCTTGACTAACACCACGAATAACATACGAATAATGATGATATACATCATTAACGCCATAAAAAAAATAACATGTTGTCCTTGTTTTGGATGCGTAAAGTCTTTCATTTACGACTAACACCAAGGACAACATATAATGGATGCATAGGAGTATCTCATCCCTGACTAACACCATAAAAAAAAATACCATGTTGTTTTGGATGCGTAAAGTCTTTCATTTACGACTAACACCAGGGACAACATAGTTTGATAACGCTATAAGCTGTTATCAAAAAAAACAAACACACATACACACAAAAAAAGGAGTTACCGATAGTTTACGAACCATTTTAGTTCTTCAAAGCTAAACTGTCGTTGGCAACTAGACAAAAAAATTTACAATTGGGGTGGTGGATGTTTAGATTAGTTGTGGTAACCAGAATAAATGATATCTAACGCGTTATCAGACGCCTAATAATAGATACATTTTCGGTAAGTCTTAATCGGGTAGTTACATGATCAGTAGTGTCTAATATTCCGGGATACACAACCAAAAAAAATAACCATATTCCACCAAAGATATAGAAAATTAAAATGAGACTAAGTTTTACTAATACCCTTAAAAGCAACAAAAAGTTTGGTCGGGGTAGCAAGAACTAAAATCTGACTAAACTATATACAAATATTTACACAAAATAGGACAAAATTCACTGAAGTGTAACTTTTCCTGTAACACGGACAAATAAAAATTATGGAAGATGAAGTACGCAAAGGCGTAAACAGAATAAAAAAGAAAATAAACGAAAGAAATAAGCAAGCAGTCAAAGGAAACGATAAAATCAAAAACTAAAAGGAAATAAAGAATACTTTAAGAACTATTCTTCATTCAGTGTTAAAATTTCAAACGAATCGGTCGTGTATCGAGTGAGTTAAATTATACAGGTTTTTTATAGTCATTAATGGACAATAATAATATGGATAACGATATACCTCCTGAACCACCAGATCGAGGAAAAAATGTAAAATTCAACAACGAAGGCGAGATTATGGAAACGGAATTGGAAACACCCGGATTAGGTAGTATTCAGAAAAATACGCAGGTAACGGAAAATCATGATAAAAATAAATATTCAGAGGCTTCGGTAAGTCAAAATAATATTTCTAATCAAAATACAGTAATATCAAAAAGATTTAATTTTACAAATAACAGTCAGTTAGGTGAGGTAAATACCACTCCGAGCGTAAATAATAGTCAGGTAATTAAGAACGCAAACAAAAACTTGTATACTGCAACTGATAATGGACCTTATTATGTCTATATTGAAAATAGTCTAGGCAACATTGGAAAATTTTATCGGATTGGGACAGCAAAAATTATAAATAATTCGGTTCCGGAGATTCAAAATAATATTAAACAAATAACCGTTATAGGTAGAAATAAAGTTAAGGTAGAACTAAATTCGGGAGCAAGTGCAAATAAATTAATATTGTCAGAAAATTTAGCTATTAAAAATTATAATGCGTATTTACCAAATTTTCTTATTCAAAAAAAGGGCGTAATTAAGTTGGTAGATAAAGATTTAGATACAAAAGAATTGAAATCATTAATTAAACCAAGATACGGATATAATTTTGATGTTATAGACGTCAAAAGAATAAATAGAAAGGTTATAAATTCAGAAGGAAATGCAGATTTTGTACCTACATCTACCATAATTGTTACATTTAAAGGGCAAATAGTGCCACATCAGGTAGTTATAGAAAAATTAGTGTACGAAGTAGAAACGTATCAACCGAGATTAATTCAATGTTTGAAATGTTTACGGTACGGACACGTTAGTTTTCAGTGTAGAGGAACAGACAGGTGTAGGTTTTGTGCTGGAGAACATGAGAGTTTAAAATGTTTAGATAAAGAGTCAGTAAAATGCATATTATGTAACGGGAATCATTCCGCAACAGATATAAGGGCTGAGTGTCCAGAAAGAGAAAAACAAAAGAGTATTAAAAATATAATGAACGTAGAAAAAATATCTTATTATGAGGCTAAAACAAAATATGAAAAAAATTTCTCATCGGCAGTAAAAAATAGTCAAACATCGAATCATTATACAATAACAAAACGTAGAAGAACAGAAAGTGTTAATTCGATAACAAACGACACGGCAACGCTTGAACAACGTAAAGAAATACTAAGTAAACCGAAACCACAATCACAAACAGTCTATAGTAATTTTCATAATGTACCACAGTATCATAATATTTCATCTAATTTACAAATAAATAAAAAAAATGTGTGTGATAATATTTTGGAATGCTTTACAACTATTCTCAATAATTTAAATCAATCTTTAGAAGCAAATACATTGTTAGTTTTAAAAAATAGTATAGAGAAAATTCTTACTAGAAATGGCTAATATAAATTTCCTACAATGGAATGGTAGATCAGTATTATCAAATAAAGGTACTTTAGAGAAATATCTTTTTGACAAGAATATATCTGTATGCTTTTTGTCAGAAACCTGGTTTAAACCAAACATAAATATTAAATTCACAGGGTATAATATTTTTCGAGAAGATAGAGGTGATGGATATGGAGGAGTGGCTGTACTGCTAAAAGGAGGTATAGGTTTTTCTCCAGCTCCAGCATTTCATAAAATCAATAATGTAATGTGCAAACAGGTAACCATTCACTTAAATTTAGGAAAAAAGATAAATATATACTCTATTTATGTAAAACCAGGGTTATCTATATCTAAAAATGATTGGAAAAATTTTTTTAATAGTTTAAAAAAACCATTTTTAGTTGGTGGAGACTTTAATAGTCACAATACTGCTTGGGGTTGTAGTACTACGGATCGAGCGGGTAAAAATCTATTAGAAGCATGCGATGAGAGTGGTACTGTATATTTAAATACTGGTAAAGAAACGGTATTACCAAGGCCGGGATTTTTTAATAAATCAGCTATAGATATTACCTTTTGTACAACCGATATTGCTCATTTATTTGAATGGGATGTAGACGATACAACACTAGGCTCAGATCATTATGTAATTTGTATGAAAATGAATATAAACGTTAGTGTAAGTAATATAGATTGTAAAACTAATTGGAAAAAATGGAATGTTGATAAAGCAGATTGGGAGATTTTTTCCTACCATATGGAACAATATGCACAAACTCATAAAGGCAGTCACAGATATACAGATTTTATTACTAAACTAAATGAGGTCAATGCAATCAGTATACCAGAGAAGCGAAAATCGATTAATCCAAAATTTAATAAACATTGGTGGAATCAGGAATGTAGTAGGGCAGTCGAAGAACAAAAGGTAGCATTAAGACGGTACAAGAAAAAAGGAACAATGGAAAACTACATTAATTATAATAAATGTGTAGCCCAAACGAAAAAAATTATACAACAGAATAAAAAGAAAACGTGGAAAGAATTTTGCATGTCTTTAAACAGAAACACAGATATTAAAAATATTTGGGGACAGGTTAAAAAGCTAAAGAATGTGTACAAACCACCAATAAATTCAACAATAGAAGGGGAATGGACAACAACTTTCTTTAATAAAATTGCACCGCCAGGTCCGAGACAAAATATATTGTATCCAGTAAATACAGAAAGACACAGTCTAACTAAAAAATTTTCTATGGACGAATTAGAGTCATCCATTAAAACAACTAAAAATACAGCTCCTGGAATAGATAATATACACTATGTTATGCTAAATAAGTTAGGGATGGCTGCAAAGGAGATGATCTTGGCAATATACAATGATATATGGATAACTGAAAGTTACCCCTCTAGTTGGAAAGAATTCTTAGTTGTTCCTTTTCTGAAACCAGATCGAAGTCCTGAATCACCAGATTCATATAGAGGTATCTCTTTGGGATCTTGTATTGCTAAAACTTTTGAAAGAATGGTTAAAATCAGATTGGAGAAGTGGCTAGAACTTAATAAAAAAATGTCAATGACCCAATTCGGCTTCAGAAAAGGTTATTCTGGTACAGAAAATCTAAGTCATTTAATAACAGATATTAATTTATCCTTCACTAACAATAAATCAGTTACATCTCTATTTATAGATATTGAAAGTGCATACGATAATGTTAACCTCAACATATTGTATAATAAAATGATTGAAGTTGGATTACCAGAGTCTTTTAACACAAAAATAATCAAGTTGTATAGTAATAGAAAATTATATCTTCAAATCAACAACGAACGCTTAGGACCACAAATAGCTCAAGACGGATTACCACAAGGAGGAATATTAAGTCCAATTTTATACCTAATATATACATATGATTTGGAAAAATCGGTAACAGATACTAAAATATTACAATTTGCAGACGATTTGGTAATTTATAGTGACCAAAGAGAAATAAATACAGGTGTAGAAAAGGTAAAACAGAGCTACACTGCAATTAGAAATTGGGCGTTTAAAAATGGTATGTCCCTTTCAAATAAAAAAACACAAGCATGTATATTTACCAAACGTAGGAAAGGCATTCCAAAGGAAATAGAAGTAATAGATGGTATTAAATTTCCGGTTAAAAAATCAATAAAATATCTTGGGGTGATTTTGGATCAGAAACTCTTATGGAAGGAACATATAGAAAACACAGTTAAGAAAGCAGAAAGGGGAGTGAACGTGTTGAGAACCATTTCACATTCTAAATGGGGAGCAGATCCTAATATTTCCTTACTGATGTATAGATCCTATATTAGATCAATAATAGACTACGGATCTATTTTCTATGCAGATGCAGCAAATGTTCATCTACAAAAAATTGAAAATGTTGTCAATAAATGTTTAAGACTTTGCATAGGTGCTTTAAAATCTACTCCAATAAATAATCTACATGTGGAGTGCGCAGAGATGCCATTAAGGTTAAGAAGAAATAAACTGTGTAGTCAATTCTTAGTAAATTTATCACATAAAGAATCAGAAATAATTAATAAAATTCATTGGCTTTCGATAAATGATTTAATAAAAGGTTATTGGAAAAAAAAGAAATCTCCCTGTATTGCTGAATGTTATAGAGAACTGGCAGAATATAAAGAAACTTTACATACAACCCCAATTAATTTAAATTATATTTTTAATACAGTACAATTAAAAAATTTAAAAATAAACTTCCTAAGAGATTATTCCAATTACCCAACATGTATTAGAGATGTGATGTTTAAAGCTGATATTAAAGAACTATCATCAAATGCTTATCAAATCTACACCGATGCTTCCAAAAGTACTAAAGGAACAGCATGTGCAATATACGATCCTCAAACAAATGAGAGTAAGATGTTTAAATTAAACGCAAATAGTAGCGTATACTCAGCTGAATTAATAGGCATATTAGAAGCCCTAAAATACTGCCAACATCTTCCAAACAAGAAAATTTATATTTTCTCTGACAGTAAAAGTGCTTTGCAAAAAATTAAGCACCTTCAATCTACATCTAAAATAAATTATATCATCTTAGAAATATTACAAAAAGTTGAAGAATTAAATAAAGATTTCAAAACAATACATCTAATATGGGTCAAAAGCCATTGTGGAATACTGGGCAACGAAACAGTTGATGTCGTAGCTAAAAGGGCCATACACGAAGGAGAAGGAACAAAATACAAATGTACAACAAATGAAATAAAAAAAGTTATTAACAACGTTTGGAAATCAAAATGGGAAGAAGATAATAAAAACAATCAAAAAGGCAAACATTACAAAGAAATTCAAGAAACGATTCCCAAAAAACCATGGTTTATAAAGGGGAATCTTTCCAAAAATGCAATAAGAAAAATTTGTCGTTTGAGGTTTAATCACGTACCGGTTCCCAAATTTCTATTTAAAATTCGTTTAAAAACCGATCCATATTGCAATTGTGGAGAAATAGGAGACGCAGAGCATCAAATATTAAATTGCTCTCTAATACAAGCTCAAGTGAAAATCTTTTTGGGCAAAATTTATAAGTTAAAGGATGTCATACATCCAATTAATTTAAAATTCTTATTAAATCAAAGTAATAATCCACAACTGGTAATTTTATTATGTGAACATATTAAAAATATTAAACTGGAAATATGAGTAGCTATGGTTAACTATCTGTATTTAGAATTAGATAAATATTGTAAAAAAAAATGTAAAAATAATGTAATAAAAAAAAACAGAAACCATTAAGAAGACGAATAACCTCCGCGAGGATGAATCGGGTTTTAGTCTTACCGTAATGGAAAAAAAAACAAAAAACAAAAAAAAAATCAAAAAACAAAAAAAAACAAAAAAAAAAAAAAAAAAAGAAAACAAAAAAACAAAAAAAAACAAAAAACAAAAAAAAAACAAAAAAAAAAAAAGAAAACAAAAAAAAAAACAAAAAACAAAAAAAAAAGCAAAAAAAAAATATATATAACAAAAAAAAATAAAAAAGATACAAAAAAAAGGAAAAAAAAATATAATTGAATAAAAAGATGAAAAATATAATGAAAACTAAAAGTAAAAAATGTGAATGTAAAATAATAATAATAATGATATGATGATATTGTAATGTATACATAGGGAAGTAAAATAAACATACAGTAGGAAAAATGAGGGAATACCCATGGGCGAGCGTGTGAAGCACGCTGTATTTTCCTGTCGCCGTGTCAGACAGGGGATTGACCAGCGCAAGTGCATGTAATAATTATTGTTGCATGTGCTTGCGCTGGACCGTTTTCTTTGTGACGCTGTGACGGGGGGATACAGCGTGTTTTGTGTGTTCGTTCATGGGTGTTCGTTCATTTTTCCGACTGTAGAGTAGTTGAAATTAATGTAAAAATGAGCAAACTCGGTTAGATGGGCGAATGGACCCTAAGGTCCGCAGTCATACAAACCCAAGAAAAAAAAAAAAAAAGAACTATTCTTCACAACAAAACAGATTTAAAATAGTCGATTACGGTCCTGTCCAAAAATAAAAATTGTGATTTTACACATACAAAAAATAACTGAACAGCAAAACATTTTCACAAACTGGTTGGATTCAAAGACATGCTTGTGATAAGTTTACCAACAGAGCGCAAGAATTCCTAAAAGCACCGGATCTATTGCTGAATTGCAACCATGAATGACTTCTCATTCCGACGGGTCAACTGCCGAGTTTATCCCAAATCAAAACCCTAAGCTTCCCCAGTGTCTGGTCATTCACACTGCCAAACAACAACTCCTAACAACAAAAAAATCGGAACTCATAGGCCCCATAAGCAATAGCAAACCAAAGCAAACCAAAAGCAAAAAAAATGTTTACCATCCGTCGGCAAAACTTCAAAAAAAATAAAATAAAGTAAAAGAACAGTATTAGTTCTTTCTGGGTTAATCTAATGTAGTACAAAAAATAACAATGTGGTCCAAACATAAGGTGAGTTGACTAACAAACAAACACAACATAGGCTGTGGGCTATACCCAAAAATTTGTTCTAATAACAACTCAAACAAAATCGATTGCCAAGAACGTCAGACGAACTTGCATCGAACCAAAATATCGAACGTGTAGACTTCTTTCGAAAGTCCACCATCGAAACTAATATACCGAACGTGTAGAGTGTATTTACCCCACCATCGGAAAATAATACTTAAAAGAGTGTAAGCCCTGAAAATTTTCAGAAAATCTCTTAAGAAAACAAAAATTTAGACCACAAATACTGATGTAAGAAAAAATAAAATAAGTACTACAATCGACCATACTAAAAAATTTAACTTATAGGAAAGTTCGCAATCAAAGACAAACACCGCGTTTATCAAGCTAATCTCCTACAAAAAAATAAGAAAAAATAAACAAAAATTTCGGACCGTAACACACAATAACTCAAAAAAAAATAATTTTCAATCCTAACAGATTATTAATCCGTCGAACATCTCAACAGATTCCAAAAATACGAAAACAAAATGGCAAAACAAAATATATAGGCTTTACCTAATAGTTAATCTGTTAAATGATAAGAAAATATTTAAAAATTGTTATTTAAAAATAAGCTAAAGTCGAAAATGAAAATATTAACGACAAAAAAATGAAAATTAATTTGAATTACGTTGTTTTAGACAAAAAAGGTTATTGTCTAAAATTTAAATTGCTGAATGTTTCTATTTAATCAACTACAAAAAAAAAATTACAGTTTTCTTCGTTATTTTAACGAAAAAACATTTTTTACAAAACATTGTAAAACATAAACACAAACAATAAATTATCCTTTCTCTTGATCGTAAGACATTGCTGAGTAGGTAAGTTACAAACACAAAAAATAATAAAATTTGAAAATAATAAGTATTTATTTTCATAAATCAAGCGTAAACACAAAATACCAAATGCAACGGGGTAAAAATTCAACAACTGTTTGTCATACCCTCGTAATCGAAAAACGTTTATGATTCTCGCCGGTCAGAGAACATCGGCTGACGGCTGGGATCGCTAAATGCGGAGAGTTCAAAATTCTCTCGCGCCGGAAAAATATGGGTTGCAGCTGATCGTTTGGAATACGATCGAACGAAGGCAAATAAAATGTAACTAGAATCAAATATGCTAAAAAATAGATAGAAAATACTATAGAATGCTAATTAAGAGTAAGATGTCCCAGGTTGGCTGCGACATTTTTATGTAATACAAGCTAATAAGAATTAGACAAGAGATTGCCCCACGTTCTAGGGTGCCATTTATATGTAGCACAATTAATTTTATGAAACAGCCCCACGCATGGAAGCCATTTGATGAAACACGACAAAGAATGGAAGTCATATGGGGCCATTTTAATGTAAGACAAAAGATAGCCCCTGTTGTTTTATGAAACATGACTAATTAAGAATTATTGGACAAAATTCGTGCTACATAATTTATTAAGTACCTCGGTTGCTACTGTCTCAGAGATTTTAGGGAGTGGATTCTTTAATAGATGTTATGATATACTCTTATTAGCTTAGAAAAATTAGAAAGATAGAAAAATCGGAATAAGGATGTGAAATAAAAAGATAAAAAAATACAAAAAATAAAATATTGGGCGCCATTGGTTACCTAAGGGAAACCAAACTTTATACAAAAAAAATAGAAATAAAACAAAGAAAGATAAATTAAAATAAAACAAAGAAACATAGTCAAATAAAATGATATACATAATATACAAAATGTTATAATGTAACTTACTTCCTTTACTTTACACTCAAAATTATATACTCAGTCAATGTTTTGTTGTTCCTACGATTCAAGAGAGAAGGGAAGAAAATAAATTATATGTTGAAAATCAAACATTATTTATTAAAAACAAAAAAATTAATCTCTGATCTCTCTGTTATAATTAGAGACCAGATTACCAATTAATCAAAGATGAAACGAACAGTTTTACAAATATAAAAATTATACCTTAACAATTAGTGTCCTGGCTTCTTCTTCGTAGCTTGATTGGAAAGTCCAAGGCGCTATTGCACTCGCGAAACACTTACTTCACTGTCGTTAATTACAGCAAACAGCAAACAGTACATTGTTTATAAACAAACATTATTATAGAAAAATTCAGCTTTCACTTGAAGATAAATAGTTTAAAAGTTCGTTAAACTGGATCAAATTTACTTTTACTCGAATAAAATTATTTAGTTAGACTCGAACATGATTATTGAAAGTTCATTAACTTTGACCAAAATAAAATATGTGAGCATACTACATGTTTTAACTGCACTGTTAAACATAGCAATGAGAAAATTGAAACTCTTCTCTCCTATTTCTTATTCTGACTGCTTAAATGAAATTAGTGGATACCAAAATTGGTATAAAATGGTAACGACGATTTTCTTAGAAACAGCGGGAAAATCGCCGGGGTTCACGATACACCATCACATTCACCGGGCTGGAATTAACCTAGCCGGCTGGGAAACTGGAAAACTACATTCCGAAACACTTAATGGAACTCAACTCCATGACGATGGCCCTAAGGGAACCAAAACTCAACTTAACTCGATGATGGCCCTGGGAGAACTCTTCTCCATGACGATGGCCCTAAAGGAACCAAAACTAAACTCAACTCGAGGGTGGCCCTGGTGGAACTAATCACTCAACTTCACTTGATGGTGACTTCTACGGAACTGCCTTCTAGGACCGCTAACTCGATCCTTCTAAAACTTGAGTTCCTCTCCCAAAAAAAAGTGACTTCCTACTTAGACCAATAGGAATCATACCAGATATTTCTCTACCAATCAAATGGTCAGAAAAAACTCTCAAGACATCCCTCGAACGCCATGATGGTCCTACCTTCAACCAATTACAAGTACTTAAACTTCGCAATAACAAAATCTCTCGAGTTTACACGAAATGCGATGAATCACTCATACAATTACAGTTAGTTTTTAGAACCAATATTTAAGAGCTGAAAAAGCAATCGACTAATCCTTCCTGCTCTAATACAACCCTCAATAAATTTGTGTCTGAGAAAGTCATAAAAATCTTTCATCTTCTAGACTGCAACAGTCTAGAGCATAGCAGGGGTTCTTCCTCTAGCTATTTGGATATACCGACGAACACATAACCGACAAACCAAAACTGTAAATATCATAAAAACCTTTTTACCTTGTAAACTACAACAATTCAAGGGTTTATTGAAAAATATTCCGTTTCTTAAATGCGTAGGATATAAACAATTTGGGGCACCTTTGTACACCAAATTTCAAAGAATCGCAAAAACCGAAATAAACATCCAAATCCCGTGAGAATTGAAAAACGCCATAATCTGCACTTTGCGGAAGATCGATATACAGGGTGTAGCGAAAGTGTTACTGGGTCGAAATTTCAAATATTTAAACGGAGGACTTTCAGCGTGTTTCAATGGTACTACAATAATAATCAAATTGAAACGTACACAAAATTTTGGGGGTGGGGGGGGTTTAAAGGAACCAAACCCCCATAAAATTTTTATGGGGTGTCTAAATTTCACTATAATTTTTTCTTAACATACTACTGCCATAAGAATGCCACATGTTCATTTTCAATAAAAAAACGTCCAATAGTTTTCGATATATTGGAAAAAATCGATTTTCATTTTGTAACTTCAAAAGGCTGTAACTTTTTTTATGTGCACATTTGTACTAAGGTAAGTTAGGTTCAATCGAACTATTTTTGGTCCCAGAATATGTGATTAAATTTATGACCTGTATTTTTGTTACACCCTGTATTATTCCATAAAACGACACTCAAACTGCAAGACGCAAGAGTCTCGCAGGCTTAGTCTTGTTCTTGCTCAAGTCTTGCACGGTCGGTCTTGGTCTTGGTCTTGCTAAAATAAGGCGGTCTTAGTCTTGGTCTTGGTCTTGGTCTTGGTCTTGCTAAAACGCAAGAACAAGACCAAGACTGCAAGACCAAGACCGATTTTGGGTAACACTAGTTCTAAGCAAAAACTGTTCTATAATTTTTTTTTGAAAACTCAATACTTTTTGCGATATTCGTGGTTAAAAATTGGCCATTTTCATTGAAACATAATACCTTTTCGAACGGTTTTTTGCGAATACCTGAAAAACTATGAATCTAACTAAAAAAACTATGATGAAAGGGTTGCCAATGCGAGTCCATTATACCACTGGATAAGGAAATGAATCAATACTAGCAATCTTATAGTTTGTATGTTATTTATTAGTTGTTACAATCATGGGGCAACCCGTTTCGAAGCTTACATTTTATGCTTCATCTTCAGGCCCACTACATATAGTCTTCACATAATATACAAACTACTAGATATCAGTATTTGGAACTGCTCTACAGCCAAAGATTTTTACGGAAGTCACCAGCCCCATCAAAAAGCAGACTAGTTTAATTTTTGAATCTTGTGTTGCAAATGATGGATCTTTTTGTAGCTACAGTTGGTTTTTTATCTCAAAACTTTTTCAATGCATTTGTTTTTACTTTGTGTTTAATGTTTGTATAGGTGTAAAAATCATTTAAATTTAACACTGGGACATCACTCACAAATTAACATGCACAAAACTTAAAAAAGGGGTTTCTTAGGATGCCATGGAGATATTTTTGAATCATAAAATGTAAGCTTCGAAACCAGTTGCCCCATGATTGTAACAACTAATAAATAACACGCAAACTATAAGACTGCGAGTATTGACTCATTTCATTATCCAGTGGTAAAAAACTATATTAAACGTTTTTGTAGGCTATAAAAAAAAAGAGACACTTGCCTTCACAAATCTTCTAGTTATAATACAAAAAGAGATATGGTAGGTGAAAATAGTTTGTTTTTTGGTACATTCTCAAATTGGTGTATTCAACTTGAAATAACAAGAGAAACGGTCGATTTTAGGTGTATAATACTACTAATACCTTTTGTAGTGCTTATAAAAACCTTTAAAATGAGCTATATTAAAGGTCCATTACATTAAAACTAAGCGAGATATGCTGCAAACAAAATTGATAACTAATGTATTTTAAGAAAAAATGAAAAGTAATTTTACTCCTCCATCCACCAAAATGTAAATGCATGGTTTTCCTTCTACAATACCTTTTATTATTGTGTTGTTTCTATGTTCAAAAAGTTGGACGGGTTTAAAATGAATGGTTTTTGAAAAAAAAAAGATCAAATTATAGAGCGCTTTTTTAAATTTTCTTAAAATCTTCTTTTTTCTCCATGTAACTTGCAAATGATAAGAGATACAGTAATGAAAAATAAAAAGGGAATTTTTATCTGAAGAAGCCCTACATTTTGGTGTGATATCTTTTTTTCGTATCTCTTATCTTTTCCTCCGATTTTTAAGAAAATTTAAACATGCGCTCTATAATCTGATCTTATTTTTTTTTCAAAAACCATTCATTTTAATCCAGCCCAACTTTTTGAACATCGAAATAACACTATAATAAAAAGTATTGTAGAAGGAAAACGATGTATTTAAATTCTGATGGATGAGGGGTTAAATACACTTCTCATTTCTTCTTAAAATACATTAGTCGTTAACTTTTTTGCAAAATATCATTATACACCTAAAATCGACAGTTTCTCTGTTATTTAAAGTTGAATACACCGATTTGAGCATGCAGCAAAAAAACAAACTCTTCTTACCTACTATATCCCTCTTTGTATTTTAACTAGAAGAGTTTGTTTTTTATAACTCTTTGTTTTTTATAACCTACAGAAATATTTTATATAGTTGTTTTGTTAGATGCATAGTTTTTAAGGTATCCGCAAAAATCCGTCCGAAAAGGTGTCATTTTTAATGAACATGGCCAATTTTCAACCACGAATAACTCAAAAAGTATTTAGTTTTCAAAAAATAATCATAGATCAGTTTTTGCTTAAAATTAGGTTATCTAGCCTTTTCCGTGGCTATTTTAACCAAAACATTTTTCACCCCCGAGAAGGGGTGGGAACCACCCCCAAGATAAAAGCGCACATCGGAATAGGGTAGACTTTGTTTATTGGGATATTCCCTACTTACTGTGAAAATATCAAGTAAATCTATGTACTAGGATCGAATTCGGAGCCAAATACCCTCATTGACTGCCCTATTTTACAAATTATTGATTTTGATTATCGTGTACAGTGTACACCATCGATTTTAATCTTTATTTTTTATTTCGTTTTTGATCTCTAATAACGACAATAATCAATATTATCAGCTTTTTGCTAAAAACAATATAAAGTACCTACATAAAGTTTACACAAAACAAGTTTTTAAGATTTTTTTATCTAAAATATCGTTTAAGCATGATCTGATTCTGTCTGATGGAAAATCAAGTTGTTTAAACATAGTAAATACCTTATGATGTTTCTAAATAAAATATTTCTTGTTTCATCGAGTTGTGACAAAAAAATATCATTTCAAATTTAAAAAATGGTTGGAGTTGGAACACCATATTGAGAAGTGTGAGTTTCAAGGAGTTTTCGACAAGCATACATATAACATAAACGGAGATGAAATATACTTAACCCAGATGTGCCTAAAACTTACCTTAAAATATTTTTTAATATTTTTCTTCAAATGTACGTGTTATGTAAGGTAACAAAAACATATTTGTCGTTAAAACCAAATATTTATGTAAAATAAGTAAAAAAAAATGATGTACAAAATATGGTACACCAGGCATATAACCTACTATTAGGTTTGGGTATAGTATAAAACACAACATTTGAAATTTAAGCATACGTTGAACACCTTATTTATGCAATATTATGGCACAAATCATACTATCGAGTTATTTTTTCCTGTGGAATCACCAAATGGTCTAGTCGATCATAGCTTTAGACGTTTTCATTGGCAGATATATGACCTAATCTAATTTAGCATCTTCTAAATTAAAACTGATCCAATTTTGTAAGTAAGGACGTCTGTCACACCTTTAAGTCAATTTCTAGGATCCCTTTCACGTTGCCAAAACTTCTCCTCCAAGGAATGTTGACATAACCACTCAAAAGTAGAGTTTCCAGAAAAGCTTTGACCTCATACTCGTAAACTTCTTGTTGGCGATCCTTCTGTGAAGCATATCGATTAGTTGCTGACATTATAAGCTTTAGTATATGTTACTTCAAAAAAAAGTGAAAAACAGGAAACGCTTAGAATCATATTTTGGAAGTTCCTTTTTCACCAATGCATTGACCTTCTCTCTGCATGTTTTCTATTACTTAGTGATATGTATTTTTTCTTTGATCTTTAAACTGTCCATTTATCTCTCAGCTCTGTGATTGGAATGTTTTATTGAAAATCGGGTAACAATAAGTCTTCATCATTGTTTTGCACATGTATTTGAGAACGAGGTTACAATTGCGAGCCAGGTAAATTATCCATTGCCTTTATATCTGTATCATCAGTATTCGTCTGTTAGGACATCACATGCATTTACTGGAGAAAATCCCCTAATAATAAATAGTATGGTATTTTCCTGGCTACAATATTTTATACACTAAAATGAAATAGCCTAACGCATATTGTAGAATAAAAATTTAATCAATTTCTAAATCCAAATAGAAATATAACTTAATATATATTCTTGTACCAAACCCAAATTTTTTTTAAATCATTTCTTTTTTAAACATCAAGTGAAAACGGCATCCGCGAATTTTTGCATTGGTCACATACCCAATACAGCACAATGAATGGCCTTTCAAAGTCCACATAAATATTTCAGTAGTTGACCCTAACGATAATTGAAATGTTGCACAAATTTTAGACTTTAGTAAACAAAATAATTTTTTGTATGTCATCGACAATTTATCCTTTAACAAGGAACATAATGTCCATTTTCCAAGCCATGTATTGTAAATAATTGTAGAAAAAATTTGGCACTGTATGAAAATGTACTATCCATATACAAACAAGACGTCAAACAAGAAATAAAATACAACTGAATAATATTCGTGTAAATTTAGATGCAGGTAATAATAAATATTTAGAAAATCCGAGTAATTACCGAGCTACCTGCTTTACCGCGCGGTGTCGAAATTTCCTGTAATAAAATTTGACCCTTCGATTACCCCAGCTACAAACACAAGTTGGTGTCGAAAGGTCACCCGCCGACTATGATAGGTCGCATGACCTTTTAATTATAACATTTGAGCCATCACAAAGATGTCATGCGACCAAACTCTGTAGCTAGTTTCGACTGCTTTGGATCTGGAGTAGGTAACCACATGTTTTAATTTTCTTAACTTTTCAACAGTCAAAATGTCAACCTTTTTCAGTATTATACAGTTGTTTACTTATTTCTAGGTTTAACCTGATGATGGACTGATAAGTTTGAAAACTTTTGAGTGATGTACTTTGTGATGTTCCTTGCTTCCAACTTGGAGCTTTTTTAGAAAAATTTTTTAATAAAATTATATACCATCTACAGAGGAAGAAGTTTTACTTCTTAAGTAATTTTTATTATGGTTTACAGCCAATTAGAGGGACTCATTCCTTTTTATGTTAATTATTATTATACATATTTTAGTTTCATAAAAAAATCTTGATAGGTAATTCTTAATTCTTAAATTTTGCATAAGAAACTTCTGAGAAACAAATTAGTCCAGAAAGCCACTGCGCATCCGCTAGGATAAATATGCCGATTCGGATTTTTTGCACAATCTAAATTTGCACGTTGCCAGGACCAAAAGTGGGTCAAAAATTATTTTAACGTTTTTTTTATTTTTTTTCTAAAATTATTTTTTTTTGTATGAAAGTTTTTTTAGGTTTTTTGGTTCATTCCAAACAGAAAAGGACTTTAGTGACTTTTCTCTAAAGTTGATGGTTATTGACATATTTATAAGCGATTAAAAATTGAAAAATTGCGAAATCGGCCATTTTTAACCTTCAAAAACTATATAAAAAATTTAAAATTTGAATGTTGTCAAGGTAGGTAGATATTCTTTAAACATCGATTGATGAAATCCCGAAGAGTTTTTTGCAATACAGTATTCAAAACTCCTTTGTTTTTTAATTTCTAATCACGCGTGCGCGACACTATTTTTCACCGTTGCATGTGTATACAGTATGGTGCAAATGAAAGGAATAAATTCGTTATTTCGTAAACCGGCAACTTTAAGGAAAAAACCCGAAACAGGTCGATTTTTATTTTTAAGTTATGATATTGTGGCACATATGGTATACCAGTGACGTCATCCGTCTGGGCGTGATGACGTAATCGATGATTTTTTTTAAATAAGAATGGGGGTCGCGTGGTAGCTCATTTGAAAGGTTCTTTAATTCTTTATTTAGTAATGTAAACATTTACATAATTATTTATACAGGGTGTCCAAAAATTTTTTATTAAATTAAATTATTTGACAAAAACAGAAGTAGAAGGACACCCTGTATAAATAATTATATAAATATTTATATAACTGAGTAGAGAATTGAAGAACCTTTCAAATGAGCTAGCACACGACCCATGTTCTCATTTAAAAAATCATCGATTACGTCATCACGCCCAGATGGATGACGTCACTAGTATACCATATATGCCACAATATCATAACTTAAAAATAAAAATCGACCTGTTTCTGGATTTTTCCTTAAAGTAGCCAGTTTACGAAATAACGAATTTATTCCTTTCATTTGCACAATATTGTCGGTGGAAAATAGTGTCGCGCACGCTTGATTAGCAATTAAAAAACAAAGGAGTTTTGAATATTGTATTGCAAAAAACTCTTCGGCATTTCATCAATCGATGTTTAAATAATATCTACCTACCTTCGCAACATTCAAATTTTCAGTTTTTCACATAGTTTTTGCGGGTTAAAAATGGCCAATTTCGCAATTTTTCAATTTCTGATCGCTATATGTCAAAAAATATCAACTTTAGAGAAATGTCACTGAAGACCTTTTCTGTTTGGAATGATCCAAAAACCTAAAAAAAACTTTGTTCCATGCAACAAAAAATAATTTTAGGAGAAAAACAAAAAAAAACGTTTAAAATTTTTTTATTTTTAAACAGTAGTATATTGTATTTTGACAACGAACCCCGATTTGGGCTACGAAACGTTAATAAAATCATTTTTTTGGTAAAAAATTTTTGACTCATTTTTGGTCCTGGCAACATGCAAATTTGTTAAAAGGGTAAGTCCTTTTTGAGTAAGATTGTGCAAAAAATCCGAATCGGAATATTTTTCCTAGCGGATGCGCAGTGGCTTTCTAGACTAAATATACTCCAATATTTATAATCTTGTCTTAAGTAGGTATAGATAAATACTCTTCTCTTGATCGACATTTTTTATACTTTATTAGATAATAATAATTGTAATATCAATAAAAAATTAACTTGAACCAAATAGAAAATAGTATTTACACTATCTTGATTAGAGTTTAGATAAACAATACGTACTTAATCGATAGTGACCTTTTTTCATACTGTATTCGTTAGGTACAGATAGAGGCAGATCCGTCTGGGAGACTCACTTTTATCTTAATAATACGTATCGGCCTATAAAGACCTTAATTCTCTAATGTTTTATCTTCAAGAATGTTTTAAATTTAGGTATAAATACTGTTTTTAGGAAATGTGCCGTGTGACCTAAATCTAGGGCTTGATATCTAAATATGCAAAAGTTTAAATCCTAAGGCCATTTTAGGTACCACAGACTAGACAAGGTACACTGAGAACTTTAAATTCTCAATAATAAAGTGAAGAACGGTTTTTAAATTACTAACTTAAAGAGAATAAAGCAAGTTTTTATAAGTAAAAAGATCTTAAGTAAAAAAAAAAGAATGTGTGTGTACTTTGTACGCACGTAAGAAGTTATACTTCTAGTATATGATTATATGATTATAAACGAAATTAATATACTTTTTATTTATATTTTATTTAAATATTAAATTAATTTATACTTACTACTTCTCAAACATTTTTATTAAAACAGTGCCAAAAATTAAAATAATAAAAAAATAAAACACACACAAACACATTAAAAATGCCACAAATGATTTCTGAACATTAATTGTCGGAAAAATTTTTAACTAAATACGTATTTTCTGAAAATAAAATTATATAATAAATATACTTACAATCATAAAATGTATAAAAAAAATAAAAGTTTCTATTGGGATTCGAACCAACTTACCACGCGGCTGGTATTTGCGTTGTATTGGGATTCACTCGCATTAAAACTTCGCCACAGAGACAGCTTGTCATTATGTGCGAAGATCGTCTAACTAAACAGATTAACATTTTGACATTTTTAACTTATGTAAATCAAATTATTTTGATTTTGAATTGAAA
This sequence comes from Diabrotica virgifera virgifera, assembly GCF_917563875.1. Taxonomy (NCBI): domain Eukaryota; kingdom Metazoa; phylum Arthropoda; class Insecta; order Coleoptera; family Chrysomelidae; genus Diabrotica; species Diabrotica virgifera. Next base: position 190,573,975 of record NC_065447.1, on the reverse strand, counting down.
TGATTTAGAATTGAAAAAATATAACAAAACATAGAGTAAGAAAACAATATATTAGGTGAATATTGATAGAAATTTTGATGGTAATCAAATTATGTAAATAAAAGTATTACATACTACTTTTGTATTTTGGTAGGTTCAAGGTAGGTATCGGAGCCCGTATAACGACTAATAAATTTCGCAATCACTTGCGTCGTGCAAAGTGGCTATGTTCAAATATAACAAAATTTGATCAACTATTTATAAACCACTTACCAGTGAAAGATTCTTTAGCTTTGAATAAGCGAGATCTGCGGCACTCATACCTACTAGTCACAGTTTGATGAGCTTTCACATTGGCATGCAACAATCATCTCTTCTATGTAAATAAGTCCAAAAATATAATATGAAAACTATTTAAAAAGGCAGTATAACCATTAACTAACTTTTTGTTTGTTGTTTCTCTTCCTACAAATTTTAAAACGCAACAAGCATACATTATAACCAAACCACAGTCCCACAGCTGTGCCACAGCTGCCATATTGGATAATTTTTGTCATGTCATTTGAACATCCAATCAGAACAAAGTTATAATGCGCATGCGCCCGGTCGCTAGGTTTTACCATATAAAATTTCACCGTCATTACGCCCGTAAAGAAGTATAACTTCAAAAATATCGATTTGGACTGAGTTTTTTAGTACGTTAAAAACAGATAAAAAGATTTTTAACGTGATTTTTGGAGTAGTAAAATAGATATGAAAATCAGTCGATTTCTATTACTTTTTATCGATTTTTTTAACGTAGGTACTATAAAATCGATATTTTTTAACTTAAGATATTTTTACTTATCAGTAGGTACAGAAATAATGTATTAAGATCTAAATTTTCGTATCCGTTTGGGATATCTAAAGGTTATAATAGTCCAGGAACCGAAGCTTTTCACCTCGCAATTTTTACAGAATAGATCGATTTACTTGACAATTTGAGAATAAGTAGTGGATAGTTCAAGGATCAAAATCTATATGATGCCGAAAGGCGCTTTTACCATGGGGGTGGTTGCCACCCCATCTCGAGGGTGGAAATTTTTTATTATATTTTGACCTCAAAAGTTGATAAAACATTCCTTCTAAGCAAAAAACGTTCTATGCATTTTTTTAATAAAATTAATAGTTTTCGACTTATTCGCTATCGAAAGTGTTAGTTTTATATCTAGAAAATCAATGTTTTTCGATGGTATACTCATTTACGATTCACTTAATTTTTGCCGTAGAAAAAAGTCCTTCACATGAAGTTCTTGGGAATTAAATAGCCTACAATTTCATATTTAAACATTTTTTCGGATCTCTGATGCTAATCTTTCTATTCTGAAGAGAATAGAATTTTTTACCAAATTACAAAATTCGTTATTCGCTTTAAACTCCATTTTTTTGAAAACTAATCATTCTAAGCCAGTCAAGCTTCTGGAATCTATTATTAATACATAAATAAAAAAGAATAAATAAGGCCAATGACTAAAAGCACCGCTAACTTGCATTATTATGCTTCAAATTGGATTTCTCCTTTTTTTTTCAAAAAAACATATTGATTTTTTAACCGTGACATTTTATTTTTTATCTTAGGAAGTTCGGTAAAAAAGAATTTTGTAGGTTTTTACAAGATCTATAAGTCTGTTAATATTAAATTCTTTTAAAATCCTCAGTCAAAAAAATAGGTGACATTGAAAAGGTTGGTAAAGGTGGTTTTTGCATGTTATTACAAGGTTTAATTGTCAATAGCTCACTCAATTTTGGCTATAGAAAAAATTTTGGCAAATCATGTTCTTGGGAATTAACTAAGCTACAATTCCATATTTAAATATTTTTCGTATTTCTGATGCTAATCTTTCTATTCTGAAGAAAAATCCATTTTTTTCAAAACCACAAAAATTCGTTATTTGCTTTTATGTCCATTTTTTTTAAACTAATCATTCTAAGCCGGTCAAACTTCTAGAACATATGAGTCGTGTCATATCAAAATTAACAATCTCCAATTTTTATTAAAATTGAGATTTTCGTTCTCCCTTGCACTCTAGCTATTTCTTTATAGGATAAGTCGGAGTATTTTTGTCAAAGTAGACAAAATCCCTGACAAATTTATATAATAAAACTGGCATTTGCTGTACAGTTAACAATCTCGTTGGGGTATTCACAGCATAGTTGACAATATCCAATTCAACCAATGAACATCAAGATATAGATCACGTGACTTAACCACGTTAATCACGTGACTTAATCACGTGACTTCATGTTGATAATGTCATTTTAGTATGCTTGTAAACATACAAATGGTGGTTGTTTCGTGAAAAACACAATTAGAAAATTTGGTTTATTACAAAAAGTATTCAGTTTTGAGGAGTGGTATAACGTATTTTTAATTATGGAACAATATCCTACTGAAACAAATCAAGAAAATTCCAGACAAAGACCTTCAAATTCGAAGAATTGGAAAAGAACTTTGAGAAGAAAGAAACAAGGTATGTAGCCTACAATTTTGTTGTATATCTACACTATACAATATGTCGTCTAAGTTTAATTCCTAAATAATTTGTTTACTTTAAATAACAATAAATTATAATTTAAGTTGAATGTTAATCATTAATCCCCATCTTCACTCATAAACGAATATTTTAAATTATCTGGTGCATAGTCAACAATCTCCATATGCTATCACAACAAAATAAACAATCTCCAACGGTTCATATCAAAGTCAGCAATATCCATTATATTAATGCGATTTTCTTTTATATTAATGAGACTACAAGTTATTTACTCTTTTTATTATAGTTATGAGTGTAACAACTTTGCACCTGTAGAAATAAATGTTTTAAAATTTCAGATTTTTATGTCTAAATCGTTTTTATAAATTTGCTCAGATTGGTCTAGGTGGGAGATTGTCACTTTTGATATGACACGCCTCATATTAAAAATACATAAATAAAGAAGATCAAACAAGGTCAATGACTAATTTTAATTAGAGTGGTGATTAGGGGTTACTTCTGATCACTTGTTCGCTGAAAAAAATAGGGACTGACATTCTTTTCATTAAAAGTCACTTAATTTTTGAGATAGAGACTTTTTTTTATTTCTGGAGATAGATATTTTTAAATGCTTTAAATTAGCTTAAACAAGTTATCCTCGAAAAATGCATGGTTTTCCCGTCTTTTGACTTTGAAACTACAATATTTAGCATTTGACGAAGAAGAGCTAGCATATAATAAAGTATAGCTCGATTACTCTTGGTCTTAAAAAAATTAAAAAAAACGGTTTTGTTTATTTTTTCTAACGGTACATTTTTGTCAAGTAAAGTTGTTTTGATAGAACGAAACTTTTGGAGTTATTAGCAGAAGACTTATTAAAAACATGATTTTTTCGGTATAAAACTAACAATTTCGATAGCGAATAAATCGAAAACTATTAATTTTATCAAAAAAATATATAGGACGTTTTTTGCTTAGAATGAATGTTTTTACCAACTTTTGCGGTCAAACTATAATAAAAAATTTCCACCCCCGAGATGGGGCGGCAACCACCCCCAAGGTAAAAGCGCCTTTCAGCAAGATATAGATTTTGATGCTTGGACTATCTACTACGTGTTCTCAAATTTTCAGGCAAATCGATCCATTCTGTAAAAATTGCGAGGTTTTGTGCTATTTTAAGCTTCATTACTTGGACTATAACGTTCAAACATCTAAATCTATTTACCAATATTTTTATTTCATAATAAAAATTTAACTCTACTTACACAATACTTTGCCCACATTACTAAATGTGTAAATACATATTATACATATAAATGAAAGCAGTGTTTAGGCCGTCCGCACATGGGTCGATCGAAAACACGTCTCGAAGTTCGTGTGTCTTGCTCTTTTTGTACGAACCCTGCGGCATAAGCGATTGCTCTCCGCACACTAGTCGATTTAGTTTGCTCAAATCTTCCAACCTGGAAGAACGCATTTTTGAAGTTATATTTCTTTAGGCGCGATTGAGAGTAAAATTTCATAATTCTGCGCGCATGCGCACACAGACGGTATGGTATAAACCGTAAATAAATAATTGTTCAATATGGAGATTTTGGATAAACAAATTAATGTTGTGTATATTAGTTTTTATTGTTGTGATGGCAGAGAAAAATGCAAGTTTATAATATTGTAGTGACTTTTTAAATAGTTTTTAAAAGCGACAGGTACGTAATAATTTAAAAAAGAACCTACTAAAATAGTATGTAATGCTTTGATTTACATAATTTGATTACCATCAAAATTTCTATCAATATTCACCTAATATAATGTTTTCTTACTCTATGTTTTGTTGTATTCTAATATTTCTTTTAATTCTAAATAATTTCAATTCAAAATCAAAATAATTTGGTTAAATTCAGAACCGTCAAAAGTTTAATCCATTTAGTTAGTTGATCTTCGCACATGATGACACATGGTCTCCGTGGGTAAAAGTTTAAGGTGAATGAATTACAATACTAACTGCGCTGATATAAGCGGGTTCGAACCCCAATGGAAACTTTTATTTTTTATACATTTTATGATTGTAAGTTTATTATATAATTTTTTTTTCAGGAAATACGTATTTAGTTAAAAAAAATTTCCTACATTGTTCAGAAATCATTTGTGGCATTTTCAATGTGTTTGAGAAGTAGTAAGTATTAAAATTAGTTTAATATTTAAATAAAATATAAATAAACTGTTTAAAGTATATTAATTTCATTTAAATCATATAATAGAAGTATAACTTCTTACGTGCGTAAAAAGTACACACAAATTCTTTTTTTTATATATCAGCCAACACGACTATATCGATCTGTCAAAAGTACGGTATTGTTACATTTATAATAAATAAAAACGAATGTTTTCAATGTGTTTGAGAAGTAGTAAGTATTAAAATTAGTTTAATATTTAAATAAAATATAAATAAACTGTTTAAAGTATATTAATTTCGTTGAAATCATATAATAGAAGTATAACTTCTTACGTGCGTAAAAAGTACACACAAATTCTTTTTTTTTATATCAGCCAACACGACTATATCGATCTGTCAAAAGTACGGTATTGTTACATTTATAATAAATAAAAACGAATGTTTGTATGTATCTATGTACCTTCTAGACTCGCAAACTATGCATTTTATCATATGATGACCTTAATCAAAGTTGTTGTACATGAGCCCGGGATGGTTTCTGAGTTGGTACCACCAACCTAAGTAAAAAGGGGGCTTGCCCTCCTCATAATTATTTTATATTTTTTTGGACAAACTATTCTTTTTTAATTTTATGGATTGTGGAACCAAAATATACATTCAACCCTAAATTTTCACTTTTCTATCACCAACCGTTATTTTTTAATCGCCATCTAAATATTTCCTCTTCTATATAAATAAAAATGAATGTTTTTATGTATGTATGTATGTACCTTATAGACACATAATACGACTTTCAGCGCTCATTTAATAGGTTCAATTTTTTTATTACCCACTCTCTCTACATACTTTTTGCATCAAAACTTTTATTTTCTTAATATTTATACTTAAAAAAGGTATACTACATTCATCTCGGTAAACTCAACCGTTTTCGAGATAAACGCATTTTAAGTCTGCGAGGCAACATTATTTTTTGTATAATATCATGTAGTTACACCCGAAAAATAACTTAAAACCATAAAAATCTCTAAAAATGTATCGCAAATTTCTTAAAATGGAATTTACAATGCAATGGCATAAATATGAGAACTGGCATAATTATTATGGTTTCAAGTTGATTTTTTGGGTGTAACTACAATGATATTATGTAAGAAATTATGTTGTATCGCAGATCTAAAATGCGTTTATCTCGAAAACATTTGAGTTTAGCGAGATGAATGTAGTATACCTTTTTTAAGTAAAAATATTAAGAGAACAAAAGTTTTTATTAACAAAATAAATATAGAGTGATGGATAAAAAAACTAAACTTATTAAATGAGCGCTGAAAGACGTATGTGGCGCCCTCTTGGTAATACCTTATTTTTGGTGGCGAATTTGGATTTCTGATCCCAAAAAAAGCCTGCTTACCAAATTTTGTGTTGTTATCCAATGCCTGTCAGGAAATATTCAAGAATAAATAAAATAAAAGTTTACCTTGACACCCTGTATTTTTCTTATTATCAACTTTAGTACTAAGGTAAGTTAGATTAAATCGACCCATTTTAAGTTCAGGAATCTAACTAAGGTTAAGCTATGGCCCATTCTTTAACAAAAAACCCCTGTATATTTTTTAAGTATTTTTTGATGTTCTGTTAATTTTTATTTATTGAACTTTGACACATTATTGACTTATTTCTAAGGCGGTACCAAGTTCGCCGGGTTAGCTAGTTTTTATTATAATTATTTGTATACAATGAGCATTATACAATTGAGGGTATTTTTCTACTTTCCCAACGAATTTTATATTAAACGCCTAGAAACAGAAGTTCAATGTTTTCAGAATTTTATATTACAAACAATATATTTCCACAAAGCTACTAGTACTACAACGAACGAACATATCATTCACCGATCTTAAAAAAAAACTAAAGGCTGATTTACGTTACACCAGGACGTGGACGGCATGGCGCACAGAACAATAGAATTCGCACGTCATCGACACTTTCCGGTCTCGCCCCGTTCCGTCGTAACATAAACCAGCCAATGACTTTCATATCACATGATTCTTCAACGTGCCCGTCCTGTGCACGTCCCCATTGTAACATAAATCCGGCTTAAAACTTAATTTAATGCGAAAATCTACAAAAAACGAACAAAACGAATAAAATAAACTTCCTTCCCTCCATGACTGGAAACGTGCTGTTCACTCGAACTTTCTCGTGCGCTACCGATCGCAAGGGACGAGAGTCGCACAAGACGAGAAGATTTGCAATCCTAAACATGAGTGGCGGGGAGAGATCTACGCGACTGGAATTGAGTTGACTACTTCGAGCGTTGACGCATGTGCGGACGGCCTAAGTATTCCGTTTGCATAAAAAAATACTCGATAATACAGAAACTCCTCGAACGTAAGGCACAGCGAAGCAACAGCTCTATTTTAGACGCCCTTAAAAAATATTTACTGCACATATAATATGTATGTCTCCGTTCTGTCAATGATTTGTCCTGTTTTTAAAATAAGAGGAGTACGTAGTATGTAAAAATTCCTTTTGTGTAAACTAGCAAGTCTGTGTAACATTTTGCATAGTTTGTTGGTACCCTTAGCTACACAGGGTTGCCGCATCTCCACATCAGGGTTTGCGTGATAGTGAATTGGATGGATCATAGTGCACACATGGAATCCAAAGACTTTATTAACTAGTAAGTAGTATTTTTTTTCTAGGATTTTGTTTATGTTATTTGTATTTCTCTCCCATGTAATAAATTTTTCGTACCTTTGGATAGCTTTTGTTCCGTTTGTAACGAGGTCGTTGCATTGTTGCTCCAGGTAACTAAATCAGTCGAAGAAAAGAGTTCGCTTTTTAAGACATTTTTATTTGGAATCAAAACATACAAAAGATAAGATAATTAGCCTTAACTACTCGTTAATTTCGTTAATAAAATATATTTATAATCTACTCATCGAGCTTTCTGTTCGGGTCGATGTGACTATATTTTGTACATGAATGAATGATTTTGACGATCGCGTGAAATAGGAATTGCTTATAGTAATACGACATGAATGTATAAGGAGAGGGAAGAAAGCGAATCTCGTTCAGCTCGCCAGATGAAAAGACATATTAGGGATATACGATCACCGCTCGTATAAGGATAGGTAAAAGGATAGGTAAGAGGAAAACTGTCGGATTCACTCAGCTCGCCAAAACGACAGAGGAAAATGGTCGGGAAATACTACCTGCTTAAGCTTACCTCTTATACCTAGCTGTTGTTTATTAATCTTCGATCAACCCTCCAAGAATAATAATCAACTAGGCTTTTCGATCCGACATTTATATCGTCCAAGACGATACAAAAACACGTTTTTCCACCTACCTCTACCGAAAGTATACTTTCCCGGACCTGATTGTAGGGAGCAAAGTTGTATTTTTCCTCCCTAGGGAGGAAAAGTAAAAGTGACGTCATGGTATTTGATTCATGAAATATAACTTATTGACACCCTGTATATTATCTATTTCTATTATGTAAGTATGTATACATTTTAACGTTTATTTATAAAACATTGCATTATTTTGCCGTATTTTTCAGAATGGCAAAAAACAGTAAATTGTTATTTTGATTTAACAATGTTAACATTAATAATTTGACTTATATTTGACAGTTGACAGTTATATTGTACCTACTTGTTAGTTTTAGTTCTAATAAATTTTGTTGGTTAGTTACATAAATAAATTAAGTAAAAATGAAAAAATGACTTGTTATTTGAGGAAGGTGGAAAAACCATATGTATAACATGGGAGTAAAGTGCCTTTTCCTCCCTTGAATGATTACTGCCCTCCGCTACGCGTCGGACAGTAAACTTCTTTTTCGGGAGGAAAAGTAGCACTTTCCTCCCTTGTTATACAATAAGCTATAACTTAATTCATTGACGTACTCTAGCTAGACGATAAAATTTTATTATCGTCACATGTTTGAGATATTTCTAAATTACAGGAAAGAGCTCTCATATTTGTATCCAGAATCCTATGTTTATACTCTCTGTTATTTAGTACATTCTTCCCGTTTGGGAGTGATAAATTCTGTGCAAATATATAGTGAGCATCTAACGAGAGAAGAATGGTGAAATTGAAACCTGAAATATAATAAAGTTGCAAGAACAGGAAGACTACAACGGTTAGGATACTTAGGTAGAACGAAAAAAGGAAGAGGGGTAAAAGATATATCATGAAGAAAACTGGACATAAACCGAAGAAAACCAAGGTACAAAAAAGGTTGAAGGCAGGAAAGAATTGAGAAATGTTATTAGCTAAGCTACTGTTCTATAAGGCCTATAGATAGCTTACAAATATATTATTGTGCGGGAATTTTGTACTTATCTACAACTTTCTGGGGCTTTCCATAAATTATTACTGTTTAACACGAACATTAAGATAATTATTTATACAGGGTTTCCAAAAAAAAAAAAATTAATTAAATTAATTGACACAAAAAAAGAATGTATGTAATTTATTTAACTCAAAATATCTTCTACTGCTGTTAGAAAACAGAAATAAAAGTTTATTGCATAAGTGAACATTGCTTTTTGCTTAAATTCAATGTTCAAACTGCTAAAAGGCAGATGGGTGGCAGCTTGAACATTGAATTTAAGTGAAAAATAATGTTAATTTGTTCAATAAACATTTATTTCTGTTTTCTTACAGCAGTGGAATGTATTTTGAATTAAATAAATTAAATGCATTCTTCTTTTTGTGTCACTTAATTAAATTAAAAAAAAAAGAATGTGTGTATACTTTGTACGCACGTGAGAAGTTAGACTTCTATTACATGATTTCTTAAAAATAAATATACTTTAAACAGTTTGTTTTAATTTTTTTTAAACACCAAACTAATTTTATGCTTACCGCTTTCAAAAAAATTAAAAAAAAAGTATAGGATTGCTCCGGATTTGAACTCAAGACCTCTCGATCTCTAGCCGAATGCTATACCAAATACGCTACGAGGACTGTGTCTGTATCGGTTTGGACGTACCTAATGACAATTCACGGTAACAAACAGACAAGGTGAAGTATAATAAATTTACAATAAAATGTTTTAATAATACTCATCTTACTCCTTAGGAAGACAAATCCAAAGACACAAAAATTATAATAAATATATTTACTAAAAACACTAATTAGTTGAGGCATTGAAGCACACAAAAAGTTCTTACTGTCGATTTTTGGCGTAGTAAGACGGATTTTGATGCAGTTTGGTGCGTTGGATTCGTGAGAATGTCAGGAAATTTTGTGAACTAATGTAATGAATAAGAAATCTGAAATTGCATTTGTGCTTAAGAAAAATGCATTTCAAAAGTGCATTTTGAAATAGGCAATTATTATAAATTTGCAACTCGGTAAATAGTTGGGCAACATCCCGATTAATTATTTGAATTATTTTTAATCATTTTTTAAGTCCATATAATAGTCTAAGATGTCAATAACCATTAATAATAAACAAAAAAATTTTCCTTATGGGGAATCGAACCAAGTACTAACACGTCCGTAACTAGATACACATACCGCTAGCCTACGCAGACACTTGCTAGACACGGGCGATATTAGGTATAAAAAAACAAATAGGTAAGTAAAAATTTTAAAGAAAATTACTACATACTTAAATGTGTATTATAAAATTAATATATTCCTAAATTTTAGAAGAAACATTCGTAAATAGGTACATTTATACAAAACATTCGTAAACACAAAAGCATGTAGGTACCTGCACATAATAATTGCCTATTTCAAAATGCACTTTTAAAATGCATTTTTCTTATGTACAAATGCAATTTGAGATTTCTTATTCATTACATGAGTTCACAAAATTTCCTGACATTCTCACGAATCCAACGCACCAATCCGCATTAAAATCCGTCTTACTGCAAGAAAATCGACACTTCAATCCTTCAATGCCTCGATTAAATATATTCTTTTCACATATTTTCTTGCACTGATATATTTATACATAACTTGAAAAATTAAGCAACTAAACGCCATACTGTCTGTGAGCGCATGCGCGCAGTATTATGAAATTTTACTCTCAATCGCGCCTAAAGAAGTATAACTTCAAAAACTTTTTGGACACCCTCTATAAATAATTATCTTAATGTTGATATTACTGAACAGAGAAATGAATAACCTTTCAAATGAGCTAGCACACGACCCCTATTCTCATTTAAAATAATAGTCGATTACGTCATCACGCCCAGATAGATCACGTCGTTAGTATGATATATAATATGTCAAAAAATCATAATTTAAAAATCGAATAATTTTTGTATTTTACATTTTTTTCTAATTCTTTAAATAAGGCAGTTTACAGGGGGTCAAAATATATTGAATAACCCTGTACAAACTGAAGATTTATTTTTATCCGGTTTAAAATTCAGCGACTTTGTATTCACAGAAATTATGTTTTTTTTTTCATTGAAAATACTATAAGGCATTTTTTGCAGCTAACATGTATAAAATAATTATGTTTTCTTTTATTTCGCATTAACGTGTCTCGACATATTTGCTCAGTGACACGGGAATAAAGGTTTACAAAAGTACAAAGTTATGAATATTTACATTACGGACACTTAGGTATAAAGAAAAATAATGAAAAAACAACAATCTTATGTGAATTAAATTAAGTTATTCGTTTATTTCCCTGTGAATATTTTTTTTCAGTGTAGACGGATCACCACGGTAACTGCACAGACTGGTGCACACTTGATGTGATTTATCTCAGAATTATGAGTGTGATAGATTTTAGTTTTAATCTAGATAGCTATGCTTGATTTTAGAGACCTTTTGATTTTAGGTACCTTTTGACGGATGGCGTTTGTACCTCGCCGACATTGTTTGTATTCTCGAGATTGTTAGGCGGCGTCACCAGACTTTATCTCTATTTTATTGTTTTACAGTCCAGCATGGCTTTGAGAATAAATACGAGATTAGATCCATGCAGTAATTATCGGCCGATTCTACTATCTGTATCATGTTGTTGTCAAAATTCATAGTCACAGCTATAATTGACATCTTAATATAAACATATAAACAATCGATAGAAGATAGTGAGCAAGTCAAGACGCATTACTGATGGGAATTTAAAATTAATTAGAAAAAATAATGACAGTAATTATAGTTTATGGTAATTAGAAGAGATCGGAATATATACAACAGTAAACAGAACAAATATGCGCATAGTATTGTTATATAATTTTTTCTTCAAACGTCAAATAATGATGACATTACTTATCTAACTTGATCCTGTCAAAGTTTGATGTCTCCGCCGGCAGCAGTTTTTTTTTCCCATTTCTTTACGGAGGGAAAATGTTGTCATGGCAAAAATATGAAACATGTCACAAAGCAACAATACAAATGTCATTAACAACAATTAAACATCATTTTTATTTATAGTAATATTAAAAGTACAATTAGTTAATAAGGCATTTTCAAAATTGAAACCGTGCAAAAATGTTCCCGACTCTTGATACGCATTGGTAATTGTTGATGATACTGATGGTCGAGCACAACTTTCAGCAATCATTCCCGATGTTGGCGAATCATGAGGGTTTAAAATTTTTTGAGCATTATCGTTCTTATTTCTTATTGAATCCTCTATATATCCTTCGGCAACCGTGCTTGATTTCCAGCCCCCATGTCGTTTGAGACATTCTAGATTTCCGCCTCCATCAATTAAAAGTGTTGCTGAAGTTCGTCGTAAAGAGTGACCCGTGTATGCACTGGCATCGTTTAAATTTAAATAACTAGCTACTTTTTGGGCTACTGCGCTGATCGAATGTATTCCCATGACGCTGCGGTAACACTTTCCATTTTGGTACTTGATAAAAAATCGGTTTTCTGTGAAATTTTCAGGCCGCAGTGATGCATACTTTTTATACAGTTTAATGTAGTTTTGACCAATTATCGTAAAAGATCTAATTTGTCGTGTTTTACTGTCTGGGATTTTGATAATTATTACATTTTCTTTATCCTCAATGTCCACAGTCTTCATTTTTACCATTTCGTCGCATCGACAGGCGCCGGTAACCCCAATTAACAAAACAATCTGAAATATTTTTATAATTTAGTAGAGTATACTACATGCTTTGCAATATAATTTTTTTTACCTTTAATCCTAAATACAACTTATCTGGCGCTTCAAACAAAAATTTATCAAACTCGTCTTTAGCGAAAACTTTAGACTTCTTTGCAGTACATCCTTCGTTTGGCTTTTTCAGAAAGGCACGTAACTTTAAAAATTTGCTTATATCCACATTTTTTCTAATAACTAACTCGGATTTTATCATAGAGTATCGTGACCACATTGTAGAAGATTTCCATTTATTTTCATTTTCCATTATATTAAAATATGTCAGTAAAACGTCTTCGGTAACTTGCCGTACTCCTCTTGTATCGCACCACTCTTGGAAGTGCTTGTACGCTAACCGATACTTTATTCCGGACTTGGAGGGCCCCAAACGTGCTACTGCATCATTAGCCGCGGACTCAATTTCGTTTAGGTTTTCCATTTTCGCACTAAATTTGCGCTTGCGGTTGCAACAACAATAAGCTGTCTTTAATAACTGCAAACAACTGTCAAACAACTGTAACCAGGGAGACGCAAATCTCACCGACGACTTAATTATTTTAATTTCTAACATCTAGACGACTTTGATAGTTGTCACAGTTAATTTCGAGTAAAAATAGCGTATGAATTGTACTATTTATGGTTGAAAATTGCTACGTTTGAAGAAAAAATAGTATACTTTATTCGGCAAAGAAGCGACTTTTCTTGACTTGCCCTCTATTACGCGCCTCACTTCGTTCGGCGCGTAATATCGGGCGCGTCAAGAAAAGTCATGCTTCTCCGCCTCATAAAGTAATATACTATTATGGGGAAATTTAGAGATTTCAATTTATGTCCAAGACGACGAGATCATTTCTGTTGAGACGAAATCATGATCGAGTCGAGAAGTAAAATCTTGTCGTGTCCGAATAGATTCCAGTTTCTGTCTGGAACAAGTAGCCGGTTTTTATCAATTTTGCACAAGATATCGAGCTGAGAAGAAAATCTTGCAAGTATAAAGATTGATATTGTTTGTATCGAGTCAGAGACTAAATTGAGGAGAGATTTCGAGCGAGTGTTGTTTGTTGGTGAAGCAGTTGGAAGAGAAGGAGCGTCGCAGCATCCGAAGGAGCACGTGTGGGGGAAACGAGGACAACACAATCCATGATAAGAAGTATAGAACATAAAAAAGGTTAGCCAGATTATTTGAAAAAAGAAGAGAGTTGTTTTATATTACATACCATTATGTTTCATTTAACAATTTTACAGCATAATTCATTTATTCATAAATTCATAGAATATATTACAAGTAATCTATTCAAAAAGGTGAAAATTAAAATTTGTTTTATTTTTATAATAATAAGAACAGTCTTCCGAATCTTTTAAAGGAAAATTTGTTTTTTTTTTTTTTTTTTTTTTTTTTGGCATAGGCTTTTGCCATTCAGCCAGTCACAACTTTTTTAAGTTCTTCCTAAAGCAAAGAAAAGAAAGTAATTATCACTATACCTATTTGATTATCAGTAAGGAATAACATGGTTACTCGCTTCTCGTCTAGGGACCCATCAAGACATTAAATTAATACACAAACTAGACTGGGTCACGGAAAGAAGGTTTTAAACAAATGGGGTAAAACAAAGGTTACTAGTTTAACTGTGCTCACAAGTGAAGGTTACTTTTTGAAATGAATTCTGTTAAATAGTCATATACGGTTTTATTATTTAATGACAAAAGGTAGCAGATGTTATAGGGAGGAAGGATTTTATGTTTGATTAAATTTTTTATTAAGTCATCAGTTTGTTGTATATATTTTGTACATTCAAAGAAAATATGGTTTAAATCTGCTTCTTTTTGACAATCTTCACATAAATTGGAACTTAAAATTCTAAGTTTTGCTAGATGGGCTGGATAACACGCGTGTCCAGATCTCATTCTGATAATAGATGTAATGTATCTACGTGGGACAGAGTAATTTTTAAACCAAAATTCACTCGGGATTGTGGGTTGTATCAGTGCATATTGTGACTTGGAGTGTTGACTATATTCATAATATTCTTGTTTCCACTGTTTCTTTAGATCATTCTTGATTTTTATAAATAAATCTGGAATGCAGAGCTTATAATCTGTTTTCACACCAGAAGCAATGGCTTTCTTAGCTAATATATCTACATGCTCATTATACTCTAGCCCTATGTGAGCTTTAATCCACAAAAATCTAACTGTTCTTTGCTCATGGTGTAATTCAAAAATAATTTTTTTAATTAGAAGAATGTAAATATTTGTGTTTTTACTGGGTAAAAACATGGTCTCAATGGCTAAAAGAACCGACAAAGAATCAGACGAAATTGTTGCGGAGCTGTCATTGGAACTCTTAAAATACTTTAATGCTTCATAAATTGCTATGGCTTCAGCAGTAAAAATTGAAAAATTATGATCCAGTGTAAACATGTTTTCTATACTTTTTGAGGGGATATAAAAAGCGCATCCAGTGCCAAAAGAAGACTTTGATGCATCTGTGTAAATAACTGTTGATTCGGGCCAGTTTTCTAATAAATTTCTTAAAATATTGAAGCTGATTGCAGTATTTACATGGTACCTTGGTTTAATTACCGTAATAGTTTGAAAAAAAGCATCAAAATCTTCAAAGTTTGAGCTGTTATATGTATGTGAGTTGGTGTAATCAGAATATGAGAGATTCCTAAAAGCCTCACAAAGTGGAGGGGAGTTCTTGTGGATCCAATATTTATTTATTAAATCTGCATTATTAAGTTTGCTAATATTGGAGTAGAGAGAGGGGTTTCTATGACAAATATTAATCAGAAATTTTTGACTAAGATATTGTCTTCTATATCTCAATGGAAATTCGAGAGATTCAACATATAACGAATTGGTTGGAGTTGACTTCATAGTACCCAGGCAAATACGTAATATTGTATTTTGAAACACATCTATTTTTCCCAAGATATACTTAGCTGTTGAACCATACAAAACACATCCATAATCGATGATTGATCTTATGTACGATCCATAAAAAAGCAATGCCGTTTCTACATCGGCTCCCCACCAAGTTTTAGAAATTGCTTTAAGGAAATTTAATCCCTTGTTGCATCTGTTTAACATGAATTCGATGTGTAGCTTCCAAGTTAATTTACGGTCAAGAATCATCCCTAAATATTTAATTGAGGCACAGAAATTATACTCACGACTGCTTACTGTTATTTTGTCTATTTTTGGGAGATTATGTCTCGTGAAAATACATATACTGGATTTGCTCGGTGCTATTTCAAATCCATTTTCTTTGAACCAGCTATTAGAGAAGTCGTCCATTTTTCCTAAAATTTGTATGCACTTTTCGTATGATTTGGAAGATGAGTATATCAGAAAATCATCAGCATATTGTATTATATTAAAGCTGTTATTTACCATTGAAATATTGTGCAAGTCAGCTGTATACAGATTAAATAATAGAGGGCTTAAAACTGACCCCTGTGGAAGTCCTAGGTTATTATATCGAGGACCTATCAGTCTATTATTATTAGATCTCAGATAAATTTTTCTGCAAGTGTAAAAGTTGAGTATGGTTTTCGCTAATGCAGCTGGTATGTGAAAATTTCTAATCATTCTTTCCATTAGGATGTCAAGACACACACTATTATATGCACCTTCTATATCTAAACATATTGTAGGTAGATATGTATTATTGGTAAATGTATCCTGAATGTCTGTTACTAATGTAGCAATAGCGTCTATAGAACCACATCCTTTTTTGTATCCAAATTGAAATTCTGGAAGTAAGTTATTCCTATCTAACCACCATTCTAGTCTATGTTTGATCATTCGTTCTAATGTTTTTAGTAAACAAGACATAAGGGAAATGGGTCTGTACGAATCTGCTAAGTTGGAATTTTTACCTGGTTTGAGAATAGGAATAATAATTACTTCTTTAAATTCATAAATAACTGAATTATTAATAATTATGTCGTTAAATATATCTAATAAAAAGAGTTTAGCAATTTTAGGAAGAAATTGAATCATAGGATATTTAATATTGTCTAGTCCTGGGCTTGTGTTGCATCTGTTTTTGAGTGCATATTCTAACTCAGCAATTTTAAATGGTTCTAGTAAAAATTCCTTTTCATTATTTTTTGTAGTAGGTATTATAATTTCTCGTGGTTTAACAGATGGTGGTGCTATCTGGTCAAAAAATTCTTCCTCTAATGTACTGTCAAAGCATTTTGTATTCGATATTGGTTTTCTGTTTATTTTCCTGGCTTGATTCCATAAGGATGATGATGGAGTATTTTTGTTAAGGGTGGAAACAAAATTTTTCCAACTTTGTTTTGCGATTGCTTTCAGTTTTTTCTTACCGTTTGCTATGGTCTCTTGGCATTTCAAATAGTTCTCAAAATTCGAATTGTGTTTATAATTTGAAAGTGATTCTTGTCTCTCACTGATGATTTTGTCACAATCTCTATTCCACCAGGGGGGAGGGGTTCGAATTTTGTTTTTAAAAGGTTTGTACCGTGGAATTGAAATTTCTGCTGCCTGGTTGATCCCATCTATTAAGAAATTGTATTTTTCTGATATATTTTCCATTTGGTATTGCTTATCAAAAAATTGTTCTACACAAGATGTATATAAATACCAGTTGGCCTTTTTTATGTTCCACTTGCTCGCGGGATTAATCTCCTCATTTTTATTCTGGCAATTTATTTCCATGTTGATGATAAAATGGTTTGAACCTAAAGTGTCAGGATAGACGGACCAGTTTATTTTACTAGTTAGTTCAGGCGAAACAAAAGTTACATCAATGGCTGAAGTATTTTGGTCAGGTCGGGTAAAAATAGTTGGTTGACCATTATTCATTACTATATAATCCAAGTCATCTGCAACTGTTATGAGTTGTTTTCCAACTGCGTCATTAAAAGTCGATCCCCAGATTGCATGATGTGCGTTGAAGTCTCCACCTATAATTGCTGGTTTACTGACTTCCGAAAAAATATTTTTCCAATCATCTACTGTGCTCTTACTTTTAGGTGATCTGTATATAGATAATATGCTTAATTCACTTTTTTCATATTTAATCTTTGTACCACAAACTTGAATATCCTTATTAAAATTACAATTTAAGTTGAATTCACTAAAAGAAATTGAATTATGAATTAATATACCCACACCGCCAAAACCATCTTGGCGATCATTTCTGATAAGATTGTAACCATTAAATCGATACTGCAAATTTCTTTTAAACCATGTTTCACTTAAGAGGAGAATATCTATTTTTTCTTTGTTTAAATAATTCATTAAGCTACCTTTATTGGCAACCGCAGATCTAGCATTCCATTGACTTATTTTAAAAGTATTTTTAAGAGACATTAAAATTTACTATTATCTACTTTATCCAATACTTGTTCTAAACCTGAAATTATTGTTTTATCGTCTATTGTTTTTATATCTTCCAATGTACGAATGTTACTTAAAAGATTGATTATAAAAGATGACACACATTTAGCTAATTCATTTTTGTTGTCAGTTTTTCCATAGTTTGGTTTGTATGGGTTAGGAGGTAAGGGTTGTGAAGGTCCAAATGTGAATGGAAAAAGTGGTTGATGTGCTGGTGATTGCATAGGAGGGGTGTTGGCTTTTCTTTTCTTTGCTGTAGGAAGGTTTTCACTACTAGAAATAGTTTGACGGTGTGTTGAAAATTGGGTTTGTTTCATACTTATATTAGGCTGATTGAAAGAAACATTATTGTTATTTACAGGGAGTGTGGGAAATTCTTTATCATAACTTGAAAGAACAGAAAAAGGATTGTGACTGATTTGGCCGGAGAATGAATTTTCGCAATATAATTTTGCTTCTAAAAAGGTAGTTTTTTGCTCTATCATAATGGTCTTGATTTTCTTCTGCTTTTCATAAAAAGGGCAGTTTTTAGATATTGTTACATGGTTACTATTTTTACAGTGAATGCAAAACATACTTTTCTCACATTTATGATCTGGATTTTTTATTTCACCACACTGTATACAGGATTCCTGTGAGCTTTTACACTGCTTAGAGACGTGCCCAAATTTGAGGCACCGGTAACATTGAACAACCCTACCAACAAAATGCTCAACAGGAAAATAAACACGATTGAAAGCAACGAAACTGGGTAGAATATTTCCCTCAAAAGTAATGACTACAGTTTTCTTATCTACATATTCTGTTGTACTTTCTTTTTGAATCCTGCGTTTTGTTCTGTATATATTTAAAACTTTTGACGTGCATTCAATATTCTCTAAAAGATAATTAACGTCAAACGTCGTATCCACGTCTCTTACCAACCCTTTCACTTCTAACAAGTGATTTGGTATATAAGCTCGCAAATTATGTTCTTTTAGAGACTTATTATTTACTAAGTTGTTAGCATCTAAACGAGAATTTAATAAGACTTTTATCCTATTCTTCCCAATACTGCGTATTTGCTGTATGTGAGTAAATTTTAACTTTTTAAATAATAAATCCCCTAAAACCATGGGGTGTAATCTTGATAAATTACTTAAATCACCAATTCTTTCAATATATACCCAGATATTATTTAAATTGTACTTATCTGACTGCAAATTAAAATGCTTTATCTCCTTTTCCTTGGACTGCAAATCATCTTTTTCCTGAGTTGTTTCACCACTAGTTTCCAATACACTATTTCCACTAGACACGTCCATATCAATTTCTTTCGTCAAAGAGGACGTCTTTAGATTTTTATCCCCCATTACGGGGTCTATTTATTTAAAAACACACAATTTATGTATTTATTTTTAAACAATCACCAAAACAAAAAGAAAAAACTAGAACTAATTAACAAGCTATTAAACCAAATACGATTACTACTAGACACGTCCGTATGGCTTAAAAGTATGCGGTAGAATGGAAAATTTGTTAAAAAAGGAGATAGTAGAATTAAAGATTAATTTATTAGGCTATTGATTATGTACTATAGAAAGGAACTACAACGTTAACGGGATTTTATTACTTCATATGGTCAATGAATCTCTATATATGAAAAAACAGCGGAGTGCTACCATTTAAAGGGGTGCGTTTTTGAGAAATGGGTGAATTAGTCCCTGGGCACAGGTTACATTAGGGTGAGTTCTATGCACTTTTGGTACAAACACGTCTACATAAAAATTGTACCTGGTTAAATTTCCTATCTAAATATAACTTTTTAAAGTCAAAGATACTTTTTTTTTTACAAAAATATATTCAAAAGAAAAAGCCCAAAGAAACCCAAAAGAAAGAAATTTTGTTTTTTGTCCCATAACTTTTGTCCACGGGGATATAGGTATAGACATTGCTTCACAGAAAAAAAAAACTTACATATTTTCTCTTTAAAATGATGCTTAGTAGAGGCCGTTAGGATTTACAGTTTTCGCAATATCATTTTTCAAAGTTCGCCACTCACAGCAATTTTGGGCAATTTTCCTTGTTATTTCGCAAATATTTTTCTGTAACTTTTTTCTACGCAACTTTAGGCATATGCAATGGTACATGTAAGAGGAATAGAAATCAATTACCTTTAAAATGTTCTACTGTATAATATTGTACGACTTCTTTTAAAGAGGTTATCTTTTTCAAGATTTTATACTTTTAACAAGTTTTTATATTTTTTACGATTATTTTTTAAATTTCCCATTATAACTTTTTTTCTTCTACATTTAGGTATATATTATATAATAAAAAAGAAAGCTTATTCTGCTTACTTTAAAATGGTGTATTATAAAAAATTCTAGGATTATTTTTGAATAAGATATGCTTTTTCAAAATGTAATAGTACTTGCAACGATTTTTGATTTTAGGATTATTTTTTAAATTTCTCCTTATAACTTTTTTATGTGATTGTGTGTTATGATTGAATCTTATTTTTTATAGGTAATACTTTGGATCCACTTGACTCGGCCGGGCAAACTTCAAAATATGGATTAATTCCAATATTTACTGTCAAAGCTCCTGCACCACAAGCTTTGCTTGAAAAAATAGCATGTAAATGTACCAAAGGATGTACAAAAAACTGCGGTTGTAGGAAGATAGGAAATAGTTTTTCAATATTCTGCAAAGGGTGCATGTGCATGGGTACTAATTGTGGGACTCTAAGATAACTGAGGTGTCAGGGGAAGATATTGAAGCTAATGCTAACGAAGAGATGGACTTTGATTTTGAAATTTTTTAAATGTCAACGTTTAAATAATTTTAACTAAAGTGATGTTTTCTAAGACTAATGTTTATGTAATTTTTGTAAAAGAAATAATTTTAAATAATACAGGTAAAAAAATATCAAAGAATCACTCGGTTTCCATTATTTAAATATAGATGATACACCATTTTAAAGAACAGAAAGTAAGCCCTCTTTATTCAGCAATATATAGTATATTCATGTACAAGAAAAAAAAGTTATAATGAGAAATTTAAAAAATAATCCTAAAATCAAAAAGCGTTGCAAGTACTTATTACATTTTGAAAAATAATATCTTATTCAAAAATAATCCTCGAATTTTTTGTAATACAAAATTTTAAAGTAAACAAAATAAGCTTTTTTTTATTATATAATATAATATATACCTCAATGTAGAAGAAAAAAAGTTATAATGAGAAATTTCAAAAATAATCGTAAAAAATGTAAAAAATAATATTTTTTTATATTAGGTATTATATATTATATAATATAATATTATATTATATATACTATATATAATATAATATTATATAATATACAATATATCATATAATAATATAATTTTATTTTTGTTGGAGAACTGTATTCTCCACCCAAAATAAATTCTATTTCACCAACAACAAATTTCCGCGCCGCCTCTGTAACAACCATAAATAATTTCATTACGCAGTGCCTGAAGAAAACTTCCAAGAATGTTAATCTCCGCCCTCTCTTTTACCCAAAGCACCCAACGGAAATATTTGTTAACGGGATGAAAGAGCGGGGTGCAACAGTCAGTCAACTATCAACACTCATTAAGAACGTACGCAAAAACCTCTTTTCATTTACGCTTTTTCGAAGAGAATTCTTCACGCCGCAATTAGCAAAAAGCCGGTACAAAGTGTAAATATATGTGTAGTGGCGTCTTTCACGGATAAGTTGTTAACTCAATTGTTCACATGTAAAATTCTATTTCTTGCCCTTTTCAACTTCATTACAGTCATAGCAAAATAGACAGTGTTTTATTTACATTAACAATTCAACAGGCCAGAATTACAGCATCTTACGGTTCATTAAAAGTTCTCCTCTTAGCTATCGAAGGCTTAGCGACACATTGAACTTACTGCAAGTGCAAAACGCTGGAAAGAGACATTGGAACTACTCCAAACTCTCCATGGAGGAATGTTGAACACCGGCGTCCCTCCATTTTGTTCCTCCGAGACCGGATTTTATTTCTAAGAGCCGAATTTGGCCCTTAGAGCCACATTTGATCCATTGACCGAACTTTTCTGGCCAAAAAACACTCAATTCAAGTTTCTATCTAATTCTATTATTTTGTTAAAAAACATTTCTGGCTAATGCCAACTTTTTCTAAAAGACATTATAAGTGTCGCGTTTTTCGGATATTCTCGTCGAATAGACAATAATTCCAAGAGACAAAGTGATTGCGTTATTTATTCTACGGACAAATAAACATTCTGTGAACAAAAACAGTGATAATCCAATACCAATAGTTTACTTCAAGAAGTGGTGTTCAAGGACTAGCTGATTCCAGGAAAAGCAGCCCACATTCAAGTACCAAGAGCCCAGGGGTGACGTACAAAATAAACTTTTCTATATATGTAAATTCAAAAAGTTAATTTTCAAAGATCTCTTGCGAAATGTTACTCTAATAAAGTTAAACACTATTTAAAGAACTATTCAGGGTTGAATTTTTGGTTTAATATTGCATGCTTGTTAAAATTCAAAAATAAATAATAATTTCATTCAAAAATAAACAAATTAAAGTTATTACAATGAGCAAAAAAGGTTTAAGTAAATTATTAAACAAAAAGCATTCCATTCTAGATTCTGTTAATAGAATTCAAACGTGGCTAGAAGCAAACCATGACTCGGAAAAAGATGTTTTCTCATTCAAAACAAGAGAAGGTCGATTACAAGACCTGTTCTCTGATTACAATAACGTACAGGATGAAATTGAATTCCTGGACGATTCTCAAAAATGTGATCGTGCCATATTTGAAGAAAATTATTTTGCGGTTCTGTCAAAAATACAAAGTTCGATTAGAGCATTGGATATTACCAATACAGGGAGCGTCACTGCCGCTAAGCAAGTGGCCGTAAAGCTCCCGGCAATAAGCATATGCAAATATTCCGGGCAAATAGGGGACTTCGAAAGTTTTTTTGAGCTCTTCGACACACTGATAATACAAAATCAGTCCCTTTCTGACATCCAAAGGTTTCTTTATTTGAAAAGTTACCTACAGGGTGATTCTCTTAAGTTGGTGGATTCTTTGAAAGTCACAAATGAAAATTTTTCGATTGCTTTAGATATTCTAAAGAACCGCTATCAGAATAAGGTCACAATCATAAATTCTTACTTAACAGATATTATAGACATTCCTACACTGAGAAACAGCTCACCGCAAGCCCTCAGAAATTTTCTAACTACCGTAACAAAAAATATGCAATTGCTAAAAAATTTGCAATTTTCAAGTACAGAGCTCATTGATATAATTTTAGTTTTCCTGCTAGAAAGCAAATTAGATTTTTCAACAAGGAGACTTTTTGAAACTGAGCGAAATCATTCAGATGTACCAAAATTAGATGTTTTTCTTAAATTTCTTGAAAAAAGGTGCATTGTTCTGGAAAGCCTGGAAAATACAAATCCTAGGCAAGCCAAAAACGTAAAAGTTTCACATCATGCATCCAGTAATAACACATCAGAGGATTCAGATAAAAATAATACGTCAAATAATTTAGTTTCTGACTTTTATTGCATTTTCTGCAAAAAGCAAGGTCATAAAATTTACAAATGTCACTTTTTCAAAAACATTCAGCATGATGACAAAATAAAATTCGTGAATTCAAAAGGTCTCTGCGTAAATTGCCTAGGTAGGCATAATTCTAAAGATTGTTCATCAAAACATGTATGTACCGTTTGTAAAAGGCGCCATAATACAAATTTGCACATTCTGGCACCAAATAATAATTCGGGTAAACATAATACTTTTTCTACGACCCATAAAAATGAAAGTCCGTCCACTTCTACAAATTCAAACAATTACGAACGCGAACATTCGTCAAATTCAAACTTTCAAGGTCCTTCGTTTCAAGGGCAAGAACCTTTTACAAATTCCTTTTCTGCCTTGTCCGTAAAAAATTTAAACATACTTCTAGCTACGGCCAAAGTAACCATTTTCGACAAAAACGGGAAACCTTTAACGGCCCGATTGTTACTCGATACGGGAAGTCAAAATAGCTTTTGTACCCAGTGTCTCGCTGATAGGCTGGGCTACAAGCCATATGACATATCTCTAAACATTTCTGGCATAGGCCAAAGTAATTCGGTTTCAAAAAAGATGGTCAACATAAAAATGCATTCTAACTATAATAAAAAGTCTTTCAAAATTTCATGTGCCATCTTAGAAAATATTACTTGCAATCTTCCACAGTTCCGCATTCTTACAAAAAAATTACCAATTCCAAGGGACGTTTTTCTCGCCGACGATTCATATCACAAACCTAGTCAGGTAGACATCTTGGTTGGGGCTGATTTGTTCTACGACTTAATTCTTCCTGACATAATTCCTCTGGGCCCTAGGCTTCCAGTTTTGCAGGCTTCTCATCTGGGGTACCTAATAGCCGGCGTGATTGCTCCTCACTTGACGGCACCTACAGTAGCAAACAATGCTTCTGGAGATGTTGCTCTACTTTCTACGTGTAGCACGGACGAGCTGCTCACGAAATTCTGGAACATGGAAGAACTTTCTCAAAAACCTATTCTGTCGGAAGCTGACGAGCTGGCCGAACAAATATTTCAAACTACAACAAAGATCCTTGAAAATGGACGCTTTGAAGTAGGTATTCCATTAAAAAGTGCACAAGAACACCAATTACTGGGTGATTCATTTTCTATAGCCAAACGGCGTTTTCTTTCACTCGAAAATAAATTCCAAAAAGATAAAAAATTATTTTTCGAGTAGAAAAATTTCATTGACACATATATTTCTTTAGGGCATGCTGAATATGTACCTCTTTCGTTCGTAAATGAAAATTCGGACAAAAAATATTTTATTCCACATTTATGTGTCATCAACGAACAAAATAAAAGTACAACTTTGCGTGTCGTCATGGACGCTAGTTGTAAAAGCTCTACAGGAAAAAGTCTGAACGACATTTCATTAAAAGGGTATCAGGTTCAACCCGATTTATTCGACATTCTGGTTCGTTTCAGGCAATACAAATTCATATTTTCCTGTGACATTCAAAAAATGTTTCGACAGACGTGGATCAACAAAGATCAACGCTTTCTACAAAATATTCTATGGAGGGACGATACCCACGATTCTATAAAATGTATTCAATTAAATACTATCACATACGGGACGAATAGCGCCCCGTTTCTTGCGACGAGAGTCTTGCAAGAAATTTCAAATAAAAATAAAGTTCAATTCCCATTGGCCTCGCATTTTCTCGAAAACCAATTCTACGAAGATGATGGTTTATGTGGGTCAAATAATATTCAAGAATTGCTCGAAATACTTCAGCAATTAAATTCTGTTCTAAACCGCCATGGATTTACTTTACATAAATTCCATTCAAATTCATCCATATTCCTACAACAAATCAACCCAGAACATTCAAAAAATACTACTCAGGAATATGACCTAAATTTCGATTCCACTTCCAGTAAGGTTCTAGGCCTAAAATGGGACCCTGCGGAAGACCAAATAACAATTTCCGTCCCCGAAAATAATTTCTGCCCACCAATAACAAAAAGAAAAATCCTATCTGCGTTAGCGCAATGTTTCGACCCTCTGGGACTCATCAATCCGTTTATTGTTAAAGGCAAAATGCTTATGCAGAAACTCTATCTGCAAAAAATTCACTGGGACACAGAAATTTCGGACAAAACTATTCTAAACGATTGGAACAACTTTCTACATGACTTGTCACAATTAAAACAATTAAAAATTCCTCGTTTCTATTTTTCTGAAAAAATAATTCTGAAGGTTGAGCTTCATGGATTTGCAGACAGCAGCATGGCAGCTTATGGCGCATGCGTATACCTAAGAACTTTCTATTCGGATGAGACCATCTCTTGTGCATTAGTTTCTTCCAAATCAAGGATAACTCCGTTAAAGACGGTAACACTTCCTAGGCTTGAGCTGTGCGCAATGGTTCTTCTTTCAAAACTTGTTGCAAAAATAATTTCTATCTTTGAAAATCAATCTATAAAATTTCATTCAGTCAGCCTCTGGTCAGACTCCCAAGTAGCTCTGTCGTGGTGTAAAAGTCATCCAAGTCGGTGGTCGGTTTTCGTGGCTCACCGGGTAGCTCTTGTCCAAGAGTTGACTCAAAACTTTACATGGCTTCACATAAAGTCTGCGCAAAATGCCGCAGACCTTCTTTCTCGAGGAATGTCTGGTTCTGAAATTCTCAATAGCGACTTCTGGTGGCAAGGTCCCAAATGCTTGCGAGATAAAAATTTCAATGTTTCCAATCTAGTAAATGACAAAGTTCTCGAAAACCTACCCGAGGAAAGAAAAATAAGCCTCGTGGTAAATTCTAATGTGGAAAATTTCTGGATAAAAATTTTCTCACGTTTCTCAAATATTTCACGCTTAAAACGTACAGTAGCGTACGTATTTCGTTTTATTTCTAATTGTAAAAAACAAAAAATTTCTGAACCTCTTTCTGTTGCGGAGTTAAATTATGCAATGGATTTCATCATCAAGAAAATACAGGGTGATGCATTTTCAAAAGAAATTTCGGCGCTTAAAAATAATAAATTTATTTCGAATAAAAACTTCATGTCACTAAAACCATTTTTAGATTCTTCTAATTTTCTCAGAGTTGGAGGCAGACTTACGAACTGTCCCGACATAGACTATTTGCAAAAACATCCGATACTGCTCCCCTCCAATAATCCTATCGTCAATCTTATCATCAAAAATGAACATCTCAGATTGGGACATGCTGGTGCGCAAACAGTTCTCTCAAATCTTCGTTTGAAATTCTGGGCTCTCAATGGTCTAAAGGAAGCAAAACGAATCATTCGCAACTGCACCATATGTTTCCGATTTTCGTGTGCTCCTGCACAACAGCTTATGGGTAATTTACCTGAAGATAGGTTGTCCATTACAACAAGACCCTTTCAAAAAGTGGGTGTAGATTATGGTGGACCCTTTCTGTTAAAATCTTCTTCACTCCGAAAAGCGCCAAAAATCAAGGCATACATAGCCATTTTCGTGTGCATGTAGACCAAAGCTGTGCACATTGAGGTTGTTTCTGATCTAACAACTTCTTCCTTTCTATTAACACTTAAGAGATTCATTTCCCGACGTGGTAACCCAACCGTCATTTACAGTGACAATGCCACATGTTTTTCTGGTGCAAAAAACCAACTCTATGACTTATACAAATTTTTTCAAAATAAGTCTAATTCTCAAACCGTTATGGAATACCTTTCTGAAAATCAAACCTCATGGAAGTTTATCCCCCCTAGATCTCCTCATTGGGCTGGGCTCTGGGAAGCTTCAGTAAAAAGCGCAAAATATCATATGCGTAGGCTAATAGGCTGTTCTTCTTTCACTTTCGAACAGTTTTACACTGTCATGGTTCAAATTGAAGCTGTGATGAATTCAAGGCCTATCTGTTCCATGTCCAGCGACCCTTCAGATTACACCTTTCTCAGTCCTGGGCATTTTATAATTGGCTCCAGCCTGTCAGCGCATCCTGAGCAAAACTTACAAAAAATTCCGGAAAATAAACTATCCATGTTTCAGCAAATTGCAAAAATACAACAAAGTTTCTGGAAAAAGTGGTCTGTTGATTACTTGAACCGGTTACAAAATTCTCCAAAATGGTCCCGACCAAGGAAAAACGTAAAAGTCAATGACTTAGTTCTTCTGAGAGAGGATAATGTACCTCCTCTAAAATGGCCTTTAGCACGGGTAGTTGATACAATGCCCGGGCAAGATGGCAAAGTCAGAGTGGTCAAGTTGAAGACCATCGATGGTCAATTCACAAGGGCAATCTCTAAAATTTCGGTTCTCCCTAATCAAGGTAAAGAAGAGTAGGTTAGACCACAAGGCTCTAACGCCGGGGGGAATGTTGGAGAACTGTATTCTCCACCCAAAATAAATTCTATTTCACCAACAACAAATTTCCGCGCCGCCTCTGTAACAACCATAAATAATTTCATTACGCAGTGCCTCAAGAAAACTTCCAAGAATGTTAATCTCCGCCCTCTCTTTTACCCAAAGCACCCAACGGAAATATTTGTTAACGGGATGAAAGAGCGGGGTGCAACAGTCAGTCAACTATCAACACTCATTAAGAACGTACGCAAAAACCTCTTTTCATTTACGCTTTTTCGAGGAGAATTGTTCACGCCGCAATTAGCAAAAAGCCGGTACAAAGTGTAAATATATGTGTAGTGGCGTCTTTCACGGATAAGTTGTTAACTCAATTGTTCACATGTAAAATTCTATTTCTTGCCCTTTTCAACTTCATTACAGTCATAGCAAAATAGAAAGTGTTTTATTTACATTAACAATTCAACAGGCCAGAATTACTGCATCTTACGGTTCATTAAAAGTTCTCCTCTTAGCTATCGAAGGCTTAGCGACACATTGAACTTACTGCAAGTGCAAAACGCTGGAAAGAGACATTGGAACTACTCCAAACTCTCCATGGAGGAATGTTGAACACCGGCGTCCCTCCAATTTTTATATTATATTATAAAAAATCGTTAAAAGTATAAAACTTTGAAAAACCATAATCTCTTTAAAAAAAAGTCGTACAACGTTCGACAGTAGACCATTTTAAAGCTAATTGATTTCTATTTCTATTACGTGTACCATTTCATATACCTAAAGTTACGTGGAAAAAAGTTACAGAACAATATTTGCGAAATTACAAGGAAAATTGCCCAAAATTGCTGTGAGTGGCGAACTTTGAAAAATCATATTTCGAAAACTATAAATCCTAATTACCTCTACTACACAACATTTTAAAGAAGAAATATGTAGGTTTTTTTATGTAAAGCAATGTCTATACCTATATCCTTGTGGACAAAAGTTATGGGACAAAAAACAAAATTTCTTTCTTTTGGGTTTCTTTGTGCTTTTTCTTTTGAATATATTTTTGTAAAAAAAAGTATCATTGACTTTAAAAAGCGATATTTAGATAGGAAATTTAACCAGGAACAATTTTTATGTAGGTATGTTTATACCAAAAGTGCATAGAACTCACCCTAATGTAACCTGTGCCCAGGGACTAATTCACCCATTTCTCAAAAACGCACCCCTTTAAATGGTAGCAACGCGGTTTTTTCATATATAGATGTCCATTGACCATATGAAATAATAAAACCCCGTTAACGTTGTAGTTCCTTTTAGCTATCTTATTTTGAATATAATCAATAGCCTATATTAGATAAGAAATTTTGCAACAAAATTGAGTTTTATTATACATTTGGAATCGTATATTTATGGTATAAGCATATAAATAAATCATAAATTGTAGAATTTACATGATTTTGAGTACATTTATTTTACTTGTTTTGTCCTGGATGAAGTGAGCAACGAGAAATACTAGAAGCCACAAACTAAAGGTAATGTTTTAAAATCAAATAGCCCTGAGAATTAATTTTATTGGAAATTTTTATTAAATTTTGAATTTGTTTTCATGAGTAGCAATTAAAATAATTAATTAATTAATCGAATTAAAAAGTTGCTGATCAATCTCTTAACAGAGAGAAAATAGAGAGCATAATAGTATATATATTATGTGTTATGCACAATGATGTAAATTGTCCATTGACGTTAAAGACCGGGCATTGTCGTGAATGTCCATTTTCCCTGGTTATTAGCGGCAATGACCGGCCATTAACGACAATATCCCTAGCTATTAGCCAATGTTGTAAAAAAAATAACCTAAAATTAGAGTTTTCATCAATAACCGGTCAATAACGACAGTGGCCAAAAGCAAATGACCAATGTTGATAAATAAATAAAATTAGGTATGATGTCCTATTATTGTTTTTTTTTATATAAGATAGCTTTTGAAGGCTAATCATTTTATTTTGACATGATAGTGAACGATGGCATTTTGTAACATTTTTTACATAAATTTACTACTAGTAATTTCAACACGAGTACAGAAATGAAGCCAATAATAAACATAACCTATCTTTTAGTCTAAATTTCAACATTGACCGATTAACAACGGGCATTGTTGACATTGACCGGACAATGATGGAAATGTTATAAAGAATTTAAAATTACCATCAATGTCCAGTTTCTATGGGCAATAACCTTTATATCCGGCCATTGTCGACAATGACTAATTCAACAGGCCATTGTCGATATTGACCGGTTATTAACGTTATTGGCCGGATTTACGTTATTGCCCGTAACATATGCACAATATTGGCGCAAATATGCAATTTTAATATTGGCGCAAATATGCAATTTTCTTAATTTATCGTCTTGTTCATAGTTTTTGAACTTAAAAGCAAACTCCATATGTCAACCATACACTTCATGTTCAAGGGTGTGGGTTTTATGGTCCCCCTAATTCAATGTTTGTTTTTCGGAGTCGGCCCCAAAACTCCCAAAAATTTTGAAAATTTATTTCCGATCTCTGTGGTCTCTGATAATATTGATCAGTACCTTTCTAACGCAGTTCTAATTTTGAAAATGGATTAAACCATTCAAAAGTTATTGAGCTCAGAATCTACATATCAAGTGGGGGTCGGGTCCGATCCAGAACCGGTGTAGTTTGTGACATTTGACCACCCATAAGCCAGCTATAGGACTAAGTAGATACAACTCGACATATTTTTTGGGTGAATATATCTCAGGTTCAAAGATATGTACGATAGCAAAAAATACACAAGATCACAGTATAAACAAAAATAAACAGTATAACTCGAAAAAATAAAAAACATTAACTTCGAAAATTTTGGTTTTTCGACAACTTAGTACTCAAAACTTCCACCTATGAATTGCGACAGTAACTGTGCGTTTGTAAAATATTCGAATTTTTAAGTTATAGGTCTCATAAGTGTGGCCAAATACATGTGCTATAAAAATAAAACTGTTTTCAAGCTCTTTAGTTCTTAGAATACCTTCAGAGATCATATTTGACCTTAGACACGTGTTGTGTGATCAAAATCGGTTAAAGCGTTTAGAAGTTTTCGAGCTCCAAAATTATAATCCACTTAACCATTATGGCCGAAATAGCCTATATCCTTGAAATATCTTCCGAAATAGCCTATAGCCTAATAGACATAATATCCTTATTTAAAGGCAGTATATTGTATACAAGGTCGACAAATCTTCTTCGTCTTATGCCGCGGCCACACTGGTAAAACTTTGCGTCGAACCAGCTGTTCGTCGAAAATATTTGCGTGAGTGAGGTAAATTGTGCTAATAATGTGCTCGTCGCATAAATCGGACGCAAAAATTTTCGACGCCCACAACGCACACGCTACATCGGTCGTCCGTATGTTTTACATTTTCGGTGGTCGAGAACCGCGTCCTCACTGGTAAAAATTTGCGACGCAAATTACTGCGACGCTAATTCTTGCGACGCACCATTAGTTCAATGGGCACGAAAAATTTACCAGTGAGGACGCGGCTTTACGGCACATCTAGATTCCTCTACATAAGCTTTTATAAGAACAATTAATTTCTTCGTTAGGCTTAGTGAGATTATATTAGTACATAATATCGTTCACTGAGTTCTATAGTGGTACATTTTCAGAAAATTGGGTTTTGTAATGACCACTACTTAAAAATCACGAAATTTCACTTTATAATTGAACGAAACCGGCATAAAGGTAGCTTGCATGGAATCCCCTAGATAGAGTTGTAAGTTGTAGCACGTGCATATTTCCCTCCATTTCGCTCGAGCTGCAGCACTATACCGTCACATATTTAATATGCCGTTGACATTAGGTGTGTTTGTGTTGCTTCTACGTAGAATACCGGCACATTTTAATAAAACTAATGGTATGTCACTTTATAATTTTTATAACCTTCAATAAAAATATCTTATTTTCTAGTCTATACCGGCACATTAAAAGTTGTGCCAGTATGAAATGAATTTTTTGGCAGAAACACGCTATTTGTGTCACCAAAATATAAGGTTGTGTCGGTAAAGAATTTACTTTAATTCAAATACTTCACTTTATGCCATGAAAGAACAAAGTTGTGTCAGTATTGGTTTACTTTTTCTTAAATTTCACTTAGAATGTAAGAAGAAGAAGAATATAAGAAGTGGATACAAAACCGAATTAAACGCCTCCGAAACTCTGGACAATATTATCAAATGTACAAGAGGAAGATAGACGTTCCAGCCAGATCAGTTAAAGATCAGTGACATGTGATCGTGTGACACCACAAAATGCAGGCAAACATGTACCGAAAATGCACAGAAGAAGAGAGACGAGCGTTTTTAAGTTATACTGGGAGTTGGGAGACATTTCCAAGCAGCTAAACTACATTATAATGGCATTGGTGGAGCAGGTTAATGTAGCAAAGAGTGGTGGAAGAACAATGCTTTTTATTTTGTTAAACAAGGTACAAAAAGAAGGGTGTGCAAAGTTTTTTTCACTTCGACTTTATGAATTACTTTAGGTGTTTAGGGAGAAGTATTTATTAAGTGATGTTTCAATACTGAAAGTCGAAAAGGATAATGATAGCATTTTCCTGTATAAAACTTCCTTTAACGAATTTTACTTTAAAATGGTCAACTTATTCAAAGAAATACGAACCATAAATCCTAACAAAGTATTCTCTTTTAAAGACATTGAAATTAAAAGGGTCTATCAAAATAAAATTCCAATTTCCAGAAAAAAGTATGAAGATCTAATGTATCTTATTCGATCCAATGCAATTAATAAAAATCACAGTGAATTTTACATCAACTTACATTCCACGTTTTTATTCTTGTTTCTATAAACAAAGTTTTTCTATAACGCATAATCATTTTAAAATTCTTTTTTAGTTATTAGTAAGAAAAATATTGTTGTGTTAATTGTTCATATAGTATACAGGGTGTAACGAAAATACAGGTCATAAATTAAATCACATATTCTGAGACCAAAAATAGTTCGAATGAACCTAATTTACCTTAGTACAAATATGCACATAAAAAAAGTTACAGCCCTTTGAAGTTACAAAATAAAAATCGATTTTTTCGAATATATCGAAAACTGTTAGAGATTTTTTATTGAAAATTGACATGTGGCATTCTTATAGCAGGAACATCCTAAAAAAGCATTATAGTGAAATTTGTGCACCCCATAAAAATTTTATTGGGGTTTTGTTCCCTTAAACACCCCAAACTTTTGTGTATGTTCCAATTAAATTATTATTGTGGTACCAGTGGCGGCTGGTGACTCAAAAATTTGGTAGTTCTGCAGTATTTTTTGGTTTTTTTAATTCAATATCTTTTAATCGTTGTATTTTACAACGAGGCTTTTAGTTTGATATTTTACACCATATATTTATTCATTATATATCTATTAAAAAATAATAAAGAACTTACCGATTTTCTTCTTTTTAAATTGAAGATAAATCCAATTATATCAAAAATAGCAATGGTACATTATGGCACACTAGTAATTGTTTTATAGTTTATGTTTTTAGTAGAATTTTATCGATAAATACGCGAAACTAAGGAATGCAAACGAAAAACACTACAAACAAAATCGCCACAACAATAATTGCATTATAGGGTCTTACGAACTAACTACACACAGAGCCAAATATATTATTTTTTTTTTATAAATAAGCTCGATTCGTCGATTTTTTTTTAAAGCAAACTTGTCTATAACTTTTTCATTAAAGTTTGGCATTTTCTTTTATAAATGTTTTTTCTACTGACAACATGGTTAATGCTACAAGTCGGTCTTCAGTCATGGAATTTCTCAAGAATGTTTTAATCCGTTTTAAACTCGAAAAGCACCTTTCAGCTTCTGCCGTACTCATGGGCACTGTAATTAGAATTTGAAGCAGTTTTACAGTTTCTTGAAAAGGCTCTGTTAAATTATTTTCAATTAAAAATTTTAAAAAAGGTATTGCCCAATTAATGTCTCTACAGTCTCTTCTAAAATAAATAACAGATAATTCAGTCTTCAAGCGCTCCCTATCTAAATTTGGATATGACACGCAAGTCAGGCTTAAATTATCATCTGGGAAATTAGCAAAATAATTATCAAATTGCTCAGGATAAAGCAATGAAGTTGCAAGTAGGTGATTTTTAAAAGCAAATCTATCATTTGCACAATTTATGATTATATCACAAACTTCGATAGATGCTCTCCGATGATCTACTGGACTGTTATCCTTCCGTAACCTTTTAGTTGGTAATGGTTCAACGCATAAACTAGAACCTTGGTCAATGGTATCATCTATTGAATTTCTAACTGAATTCATGTATCTTTCGAAATCTGTCACCTTTTTATTGATTTCCAAAGGATCCGTTTTAGTCTTTTGAAGGGCATTATACAAAACGTCTACTTGTGGCATTATGCGATGGAAAAATGTTAACCAAAAAACAAAATTTTGATCCACTAGTATTCTTCGAATGGAAGACGCTGAACTACAGACAGCTGCCTTATCAAACGATTCTTCTATTTCTTCCATACATTCGATAAAAGAAGATCGATGTTCAAACACAACATTAACAGTTCGAATATTGAAGTTCCAGCGAGTTGGAGCGCCATGAGGAATTTTCTTTTGGACGATTTTATCTAAAACTGCCACTCGTTGTGGCGAATTTTTAAAAAAGGTAGGGATTTTATTTAAATTTCCAAAAAAAAGTCTAACTTGAGAGTTTTCGGAACAAGCCGAATTAGACATTATTAAATTTAATTGATGCACGTAACAGTGTACAAAATGAGCAAATGGATATTTTTCTTTGATTCTGGCTTGAACTCCTGCGTGCTGTCCACACATGACCGCTGCCCCATCATAACTCTGAGCAATTAGTTTATTATTTGAGTTTTCCAGGATAGGATCCAAAACACTGAAAATGTTTTTGCTTAAAGTATCTGCATTTAATTTTGAAGGTACCAAATATGTTCAAAATCGTTCTACCGGTGCTCCATTTCGACAATATCTAAATACTACAACCATTTGTGATTTTGCTGAAATGTCTGTAGTCTCGTCGGCCATGACAGCTAGATATGGAGATTCCCGAATTTCCTCCAAAATTTTATCCTGGCATAATTCCAACATGCAGTCCAAAATATCATTTTGAATTTCTTTAGAAATGCCCTTAAAAACCGTCGATTCTTCCAAGTGTTGTGCTAAAGTTCTATCCAATTCAGCAGTAAAATTTATGAGGCCGCGAAAAATTCCAGGATTGTCGGATGTTTGTGTCTCGTCGTGTCCCCGAAGCGCCAATTCGAAAACACTACAAAATTTTATGCAGTCTATACTTTTTGAGAGAACATACCTATTTTTTGTTACAGCTTCATTGAATTTTTGAATATTTATCCAGTATGCAGAATCTAACTGTTCTTTAATATTCACGGAGCCTAATAAAGCATATTCCATTTGATTGTGCAAATGATGCTTAGAAGTTTCGTGCTTTTTTATTTTATCACTTAAATGTACTAAGTCTGTTACACCAACTTGCGTCCATGACTTATCACCTCCAAACAGTACACAAGGAAAACAGAAAAGAGCGTTTTTTCTGTTGCAGCCACATATCCAACTATTTCTCGTATAAATATCGCAATTAAATTGTCGTTTGTAATTTTTCCCTCGTCTTGATCCTTCTTTTTCGATTTTAATATCCGGCAAAGGACGTCCTTTGCATTTTAATTCTAGTTTTTCGTCATAAGAATATTTAAAGAATCTCTTAACATTAATCAAATTATAAATAACATCCATCCTGAACAGCACTTTTATTCTCATATACTTAATATAAATACCGAATTACGTGCAGGACAACTTATTTTAACAGTCGTCGCGTCGCGATCACCGATTATTTAAAATTACAATAAACGTAGGTTTGTACACACTAGTTCGAACTGCGACAAATGCAGCTCAAATATTGCTTTCAGTCGTCGCCTGAAAAGTGTAGGCGAGGGTTGAGCGGGTGTTATCGGGGATATCTTTAACAGTTCACAGCTCGGAGTAGCACCGGTCCGGTCAAATAAGTGGGACTTGCTATCGCCATGAGATGCGACGGACGACAGATTAAAATAAAGGCGGCCATGCACGAAAACCATCTAAATGAATTTAGATTTTATAAGTAGTGATATTTTTTATTTAATTTTCAAAGTAATTTTGTTTGGATTATTTTGGAGGTTCTGCAGCTCCGCAGCACTTATATACCAACCGCCACTGTGTGGTACCATTAGTTCAATTCAATATTTCTATAACTTTTTTGCCTCCTAGTATTTTTTCGATAAGGCAGTTTTTATCGAGTTGCGGCTTCTTTTTTAATATGTTTACATAAAAATTTTATGGGGGTTTTGTTCCTTTAAACCCCCCAAATGTTTGTGAAGGTGCCAATTAAACGTTTACTGCAGTACCATTAGTTAAACACAGTGTTTTTAAAACTTTTTTGCCTCTTTGTATTTTTTCGAGAAGGCACTTTTTATCAAGATATTACTTCTTTTTTAATATGGTTCAAAATATACCTAAAAATGTGAATCATAACTAAATTTTCATATATTATTACCAAGTCTC
The DNA here is from genome assembly GCF_917563875.1 of Diabrotica virgifera virgifera. Lineage (NCBI taxonomy): Eukaryota > Metazoa > Arthropoda > Insecta > Coleoptera > Chrysomelidae > Diabrotica > Diabrotica virgifera. The sequence goes on along the minus strand of NC_065447.1, from coordinate 190,537,332 downwards.
CATAATCGTACTTAGCCATATACAAATATGTGGTGGATTTGACAAATATTCAAAATATCTCGATAAAAACTGACTTTTGGAAAAAGTACTAAGAGACAACAAAGTTTTTAAAATATTGTGTTTAGCTAATGGTACTACAATAATAATTAAATTGGAACGTACACAAAAGTTTATGGGGGTATAAAGAAACTAAACCCCCATAAAATTTTTATGGGGTTTCCAAATTTCACTATAATTTTTTCTTAAGATACTACTACCATAAGAATGCCACATGTCTATTTTCAATAAAAGATCTCTAATAGTTTTCGATATATTGGAAAAAATCGATTTTTATTTTGTAACTTCAAAGGGCTGTAACTTTTTTTATGTGCACATTTGTACTAAGGTAAGTTAGGTTCAGTCGAACTATTTTGGGTATTGTACCCTCGGAAATTGGTAGAAAAGATTTACACTGAAAATAACAAAATTAAGTTTGGCAACATTGTGTGATTGTGTGAGTAGTCTGGTATATCAACAGGGCCGTATTGTGCTTTAAAATTTCTTACAATGATTTATCGATGTTGCTCCAATTAAAATAAAAAAAGTTATGATTTTAAATAGAAAAGCATGCATATGTAGATTTTCCATTATATAAAAGTTATATACATTACATAAATATCAAATATGAAAATATATTAATCCTATATTAATCCAAATATAAATACTAGATACGGAAAATAAAAGTCAATTTCTAATTATAGGTCAAGAATAAGATTTATTGGAAGCAGCCAGATTTGTAGGTTTTGGTAGTTCTATTTTAAGCTATAGTCCGGAGGCTGGTTTTTGCTGGTAATTAAATATGCAATTAAATAGTTATTTTCCTAACAAGTGTAGAAAGTCATACTTTTCCGCACGCGACTGCAGTTAGCCGAACGACGCGAAGCGGGAGTTCGGCAAGCAGTCGAGTGCGGAAAAGAGACTTTCTGAAAGAGTTAGGAACAATATTTTTTCTACGAGTCTTTAAAAAATGACCAAATCTGAATCAATTAATTTAATTAATATGAAAATACATACACAGATTAATTCTTTGACAAGGTTGTCAAAACCAAACTTTCAATATAATTAGTTAGCATGACGACGATCTTGGTTTCCATGATGATGATTCAAAACGACTGTTATTGTTTACCGATTTGACTTTCTAATATTATGTCAAAATAATTTTATTTCATCGAATTGTCGCGTTAATTTCATTAAAACAGGAACACAATAAGATACATTTGAAATAAAATAGTAAATAATATCGAAATATTAGTTATTGCATGTATTATAATTATTTTAAGGACATATTAAAATATCTACACGCGTGCGCGTATGTAAATATTTTTGCACGCTCGTAGAAAAAAGATTTATTTTTTATTTGCGTATATACCGTTAACACAGGACATATCGTATGCGCTAAAAGTAATTTTAACTATTTTTTACTACAGGGACCCTCCCTCTTACCGCATGCTTGCACTAGTAACAGAAATAGAATAGCTTTTGTAATTACTTTTGTTATTGTTAGAATTATGAATAAAAAAGAACTTAAAAAACAGTTAAATGTAAAACTAACTTGGGTATACAGTTCAAAAATTTTAAAATTCAGTAAAAAATGCAAGCATGCTCCCGCTCTTTTTTTATTTATTTTTTGTAATACAAAAAATATAACTTTAAAATAATTAAGTTACAGTAATCAACACGTTACACTCTACAAATGAATGTCTCTAAACCACTACTCAAAATAATTACAGCAAACAACACTTTACACTATATTATCATCGAACTGTAAATCGCACACCTACACTACAGCAAGTGTTACGTTATTCAGAATCACTGTCGCACATAATTTCACTATCATCACTGCTATTGTCTAAAGTTATAATTAAATTTGTTAATGTTGGCAAATATTTAGCGCATTCGTTTTCCACCCCCATTACGTGTTTAATGACATTTTTCGAACTTGTCGCTGTAATGATTTTTACTTATTCTGCAATTAATTGGAGAACCGCCGTTGAAAATTTAGGAGCCACATTTTTTCTTCTTATATTTCCTTTCATTTGCGCTCATATTAATTCTATCGGATTTAATACACAAAAATAAGGAGGCAGTCTAAGGACGGTATGTCCATTATTCAGAGCACAATCATCAACCACATATTTGTTTTGAAATTGTTTACTTATATTCGTCTCTTCAAAATATAAGTCTTTTTCATAGAGAAAGTTTTGGATTTGGGATTTATTCCAAGTAGAATTCGGTACCTTTTTGATTAATCTTGAATGGTATGAAGCATTGTCCATGACAATTACGCTGTTTTTGGGCAATTTTGGGATAAGAGTATTTTCAAACCAAGATTCAAAAAGGGCACTGTCCATATCATCGTAGTAGTCCAATGACGCATCTTTAATTTTTTTGGCAGATATCAGTAGTGCGTCGTCGATCCATCCATTTTATCCAACGCAGTGTAAAATAATTATTCTTTTACCTTTATTGGATGGTCATGCAACTGAACATTTTTTATTGTTGTTTTTCCAGCCTTTTTTACGGTGTCATGTGTATCGTACCATGTTTCATCCAAATATACAATATTTCGTTTCATTTTTCTATATACTCCATGATATTTCAAACATACTCCCAAGGAAGCCACATTTTAATTTATCACTATCTTTTCACTACAACAAGCACACGCAACTAAATAAAGAATTTTTAAAGGAATTAATTAAAGAATTTTCACTACAACAAGCACACGCAACTAATTAAAGATTTTTTCAAAGAATTAATAAAATAATTTTCACTGCAACAAGTACACGCAACTAAAGAATTGTTTAAAGAATATTAAAAAAATTTTCCTACAAGAAGCAAATGCAAATCAATATATCCCAGGCTAAGTTTGAAATACAACTGAATAAGGAATAACGGTTTTAACGGTATGTCTTGCGTCTTTTGCTCACAACTATTTGCAGTCATAAATATTAATTTATCAAAACATGATATATCTATGATTCACAAACTTTCAAATTCGGTTAAAGTGATTAGTAGATTAAACATTATTCCCATTCCAAGAATAATTATTACGTTCGCAAAAATTATTGTGAGAAAGTCCGGACCTTTATATTCTGCAGTCACTTATTGGCAATATGACACAGAAGAGATTAAAACTGTCGCAAGTGGTTATCTTCAAAGCGCCGGCTACTCAAATTACATAAACATATACCAAACATTGATAAAAACATTTTTACATAGTCCCACGGATCTCCGCGCGTATCATACCAGAATATGCGATTAAATTTATGACCTGTATTTTTGTTACACCCTGTATATTTAGTGCAAATAAAAACATGATTAAAAAATTAAAAAATAAAAACGTTCATTTTATGAACTCTTTATGCCACTACTTACGACCTACCATCTTTGCCAAAACACTATAAAACTTGAATTCAATACTGGTATATTTATATCAAAGTTCTCGAAATTCATACAAATGAAAAAAATGTAATATCTAACCATTTATTGAGAAGTATTTGGCTTCTTCTGTGGACCTCTTATCCATAAATTGTAATTTTGAAATGGTATGAAACTTAATGGTCAATTATCTCAGAACTTCATTTTCGCGGTTCTGCCACTATAGAACTCAGTGAGCGATATGTATTAAGTACATAAACTGATATTACTGAGTACATGTTATTAATAGAATTATTTCTAGATAAATTATCTTCTTCTTCTTCTTCCTCTTTATAAGCAACTCTGCCTGTTCATTGGCGGATTGATACCTCTATGGAAGGTTGTCGCTCCATCTTTTGCGCGGTCGGCCGATACTTCTTCTGCCGATTGGTGATTTATCTCGTGCTATTTTGACCACACGTGTCTCCCCCATTCTGTTTATGTGGTTATTCCATTCTTTTTTTCTATTTAGTGTCCATTCGTTTATACACTGTACGTTACATTGTCTTCTAATATCTTCGTTTCTCTTTCGATCTCTCAGTGTATTTCCTGTAATTCTTCTCAGTACTCTCATCTCTGCCGTTTCCAGTAGTCTTTGTGTTGTGGCTGTATCGGGTCTTGTTTCTGATGCATATGTCATTATTGGTCTTACACTGGCTTTATAAATTCTTGACTTCATCTCAGTGTTAATATGTCGGTTTCACCATATAGTGATATTAAGGCATCCTGCCAATCTATTTGCTTTTTGTACTTGATTTCTCACTTCTTTGTCTAGGTCTCCGTAACTTGACAATGTAATTCCAAGGTATTTTACTTCCATTACTTGTTCAATACTGATACCATCAATTTCTATTTTGCATCTGATTGGTTTTTTACTGATTACTAAAGTTTTAGTTTTTTGAGATGAAATAAATTTTTTTAGATAAATTATGGTGACACTTATTAAAAATATGTACCAGTCCAATATAGCGACAGTACGATTAGATCAGAAGTTCTCAAACCAATTCAAGACCGAGAGAGGTGCTAGACAAGGATGCGTGTTGTCACCTGACTTATTTAACATTTATGGTGAACATGTCATGAGGATAGTTTTAGAAGGATGGGCCGGTGGAGTAACAGTAGCTGGTAGGAAAATCTCTAATTGAAGATTTGCTGATGACACTACACTTATAGCAGCAAATGAGCAAAAAATGTTTGATCTCCTGCGAAGAGTTGAGTAGAAAAGCTATCAAATTGGTCTGAAAATCAATAAAGCTAAGAAAAATAATGGTGGTCGACAGATTCGACACTATTCAACTGACTAATATGTTACACAAATACCAGATAGTAAACACCCTTGTCTGTCTCGGGTCTAGTATAACTAACGATGGTAACTGTGAAGCAGAAGTTCGAAGACGTACTGGTATGGAAAAAAATGCGATGAGTCCTCTAACTAAAGTTTGGAAAGACAGATCTATCTCTCAAAATATCAAGATGAGACTGGTGAATGCCATTGTATTCTCAATATTTCTATACGGAGCAGAGACTTGGACTTTTCGCGCATACGAGCGCCAAAAAATTGATTCCCTTGAGATGTGGTTCTGGAGGAGAATGTTGCACATACCTTAGACAGCTCATAGGACAAACGTTTCCATTCTAAATCAACTCAAGATTAAAAAAAAGGCTGGCCACAGTATGTCTGCAACGAATTCTGCAATTCTTTGGTCACGTGGTTCGCAGAGGTGACGACAGTTTGGAGAAATTAATTGTTTCTGGGAACGTTTCGGGGAGAAGATCAAGAGGACGATCACCAACAAAATGGTCCGACCAAATAAAGAATTCAGCTGAAAACTCATTCTGCGAAGCTCCTAGTGTAGCTGAAGATAGAGAAAAATGGAAAAACATTGTTAGGAACATTAGAAGAAATCACGATCCTCAGTAATGTTGAAGCGACAAGAGAGAGAGAGAGAGAGAGAGTTCTAGATAAAATATACCTATTACATAAAAATATTTGAAGTACTGAATATATGTTTTTATTAGAATTGTTTCTTGATAACACTATCGCATGAAAATATTTGAGTTGTTTTAAAGATTGATATCAAAGAAAGATATCACTTTAAACACTACAATAATTTAAATTTATATCTAGTAACTGGTTTCGTTTAAGTGGTACTAAATAATCAACTCAATTTGAATGATATTTTTATATCATTTCGACCAGTCATCCAAAGTAATTTAACCAAATTTTTCTTCAAGAAATATTAACTGTAGTCCAATTTAAACATTATACACTCTTTTTCGCAAAAACCTGTTAAGCTAACGGGAATACTAACTCTAATGGTCACCACAATAAAAAAAGAGGAAGTTGTTCAACACTTCAAATAAAAAAGAATGTGTGTGTACTTTGTACGCACGTAAGAAGTTATACTTCTATTATATAATTTCAAAGAAATAAATATACTTAACAGGGTATTTGTATTTTATTTAAATATTAAACTACCTTTCTTACCTACCACTTTTAAAAAAAATTTATTAAAACGATACCAAAAATTAAAAAAAAAAGAATATGAATCGTCCGGGATTTGAACCCGGGACCTCTCGATCTCCGGTCACACGCTCGACCACTGAGCTATATCCCCTTTGCTTTGACAGGTTATAAGATTTCTCATACATACTGACAAATTTAATAGACCAAGTGAAGTATAGAGAAATACTTTAAATATACAGTAAAACCTCGATATAACGGACTAATTGGGGTAACGGGGTATCCGTTATAGCCGAAAGTCCGTTGTATAAAAATAGGTTTAAAATACATAAAAAAACATTTTTTTAAATTTTGTACGCACTTTTGAAGTTTGCTGTTTTTTTATAATTAGAAATGTGTTCGCATTATAGGTCTGGATCCCGCGTATAAAAAAAAGTTGATTAATAGCAAGCTGAAAATTTGTTAATAGCTTAAGGGTGTCTAGTCGGATAAACTTTGATATATGGGAACACTGCAACAGGGGCAGTTTTAATTGTGGAACAGGTTAAAAATTTGGAACGGCCAGACCAAGAAAACGGCACATTTATTTTATCCGACAAAACAGACTTAAACTCTCCGAACAGAGATTAAACTCTCATGCAGAAATCAGACTGCTATTTATCACCTGACATAATTCCTGTCATTTGACATATTCTACATGTTCCACTCATTAAAACGCCCAATTGGTGATAAATAGCGGTCTGATTTTTGCATGAGAGTTTAATCTCTCTTCGGAGAGTTTAAGTCTGTTCTGTCGGACAAAATACATGTGCCGTTTTCGTGGTCTGACCGTTCCAAATTTTTAACCTGTTCCACAATTAAAACTTCCCCTGTTCCAGTGTTCCCATATATCAAAGTGTAACGTTTCAACCATCCGATTGAACGCTACACCAAGTTCCGCTTGGTATTTGTCCCTCGGACTATATTATATTTCTAGAAGCGACCCTACTACCGTCAAGTCAATTAGTACATCTCTTCGAAGCTATTTAATGCGATAAAAATTTGTACTAGCGCCCTTTTGCCATTGCCACGTAAATCAGGCACAATATTCGCATACATTATCGTGTTTGTGTGTAGGCCGTTAAACAATGGGTAAGTTTGATTATCTAGTTTTAGCCTAAGTTTTTCACCGATTTCTTTTGCACAGCAGATACCTACTTTCTCCTTGAAATAAAGCTTAAAAACTTGTATAATTTTATTTATTTTTCTCTGGTATATTATAGTATATTACTTTATTTCCTGTACATAGTTATAATATTTTATTGATAGAATTCTTTCCGTTTCTTTTTATTTTTAATAATACCACGCCGTGGTCAGAGATTTTGCCGAGATCGTGTTTCTCACAATACTCAGCTTTATTTCTGATCGGGCTTTTCTTTTGGGAGAAAACTGATCCTCGTTTGAATTTTTCTAGCCCCTACCTCGTGAAGAAGATTTTAATCAAGCATCTGGAAAAGAAAACCTTCTACCGCTACCTTGGAGAGCGAATTAGCTTACAACCGTATCCTGATGCAGTAGAATAAATTAAACAAGACAGCCCTACAGAGACAAGACAGCCCAACAACGTAGCCCTAGACTTCCCTTAACTACCGGCGACGACAAATTCTACAGGGATTGGGGACCTCCTTTAGGAACTGTAACGGAAGGACTTAAAGCTGAGTAAATTTTTACCTTTATAACTTTTGTACCGATTACCAGCGGGGTCTCGGTCACGGGCTTAGAAAATGAACTTGTTTTCAGTATACAATAAAAATGATTTTTGTTAAGTTTTTTTTTATATTCCAATAAATAGCGTATTTAAAAATGATTAGGTAGACTTTTTATTTCCTGTACCTTTTCTGGGATGGGTGTGAAGGAAGAATGAACAGGGAACGAACCCAGGGCTGAGCAGTCGGGCAGGGCACCATTCTGATGGATGGAACGGTGGACGTTTTTCTTTTGAATATCCTAAGGGATGTTCGAGGAATTCCTCCCATCGTTTTTCCCAACAGTGTGGTGTTGCTTAATGCCCTGGTCTTGTTAGATCAGGATGTTACAAAAGTTTGTCCGACTAGACACCCTTAAGCTATTAAAAAATTTCCAGCTTGCTATTAATCAACTTTTTTTTCATACGCGGGATCCAGACCTATTATGCTACAATAAAAATTTTATTGAAATTCTTTGGGGACGTTTTGGGAATTACCGAGACGTTTTTTTCATATTTGACCGGATTTTTTCGTCCGTTATATCCGAAGTCCCTTGAAAAAAAAGGGCCGTTATATCGAGGTTTTACTATACACTTACTATTATTATAAAATATCTTATTCTCGAGGAAGACAAATCCAAAGACACAAAAATTATACCTAATAAACAATACATTTACTAAAAACACTAATATATCCTTTTATATGATATAATATGACTTATTTGCGCTGACAGCGCTGATACATACATATCTGGAAAGATTAGCAACGAGCTATATACTGTCTGTGTGCGCATGCGCCCGGCATTATAAAATTTCACTCTCGATCGTAAAGAAGTATAACTTCAAAAATAAAGAATGATAACGCAGTTGGACTAGTTGATATTTTTGGCGAGAAGGCGATATTGCTCAGTTCCTAGGCACTGACATCATAAGTCTGACGGTCTGAGTTCAATTTCGGCAAATACCAGCAACCATTTCTAATTTAACTTGCCATCCACCGCGCTTCGGAAGGCACGTAAAGCTGTAGGTCCAAGCAACGTAAATACAGTAGAACCCCGCAAATCCGAACCCCGCAAATCCGAACTTTCGGCAAATCCGAACCAACAGAAAGTGAAAAAATGTTTAAAAATTCAAAATAAAAATTTAAAAACATGCTTATTATATGTACAGAGAACCAGAAAATTTAACAACGTAAAATTAATAGGAATTTGGACATGTGAAATTTATTAAAAATAAATACGTACTTTATATACTTTACTTTATACACTTTATATACTTTATACGTAGTACATACTTATAAAAACTTAAACACAATCAATAAAGGAATGTGCATAATACACATTTCCCATGGTATAGGTACTATGAACGAAAACATTGAAAAAGATAAGAAACATGAGAAACATAGTGTAATCAATATCCAGATTACAAATTAAATGAATCATTTACATGGCCGAATTCCCATGTCCCGTGACGAAACAAAACTACTAGCGTTAGCGATTTAATATTTCAGTGATCTATTTCATAAATCTAAATATTTTTAAGCTTTAGAATATTGGAGGCATAAACGTGCGGATAAAGTTTCATAAAGGGATCGGTGGCAGTCCAAATCTTTTAAAAATCATCTTCGTTAGCTTCTTAGGCTACCTTTCGAATAATCCGAACTTTTCAGAATCCGAACAGGCTGTCCCCCCAATTAGTTCGGATTTGCGGGGTTCTACTGTAGTCATTAACACTAAAACAGCTAAAAATACGTTAGCTAGAATATTACAGAATTGTAGATGGACAATAAGCCAATAGCTATTACTATCAATATCCATTATATTAACAAATAAAGATAACAATCGACAAAAATGAGACATGCAGTATAGTAACGGGGTGCATGAAACTAGCGCCACTCTCCAATCTATATTATAAAGCAGCGGGTTTTGCAGAACCCTCAACACGCACAGGCGTTGTAGAGCACATAGAGAAAATTTAACAGATTGCCGACGAGCGGCATGCTCTATATAAATCTCGAACACCATGAAAGCGATTAAAATCCAGGAAAAGCTTCCTCGGAACAGTGCAGGATGAACCGCCTGAGAACTTTCATCTTCCTCAGGTTCAATGGACCGGACAGTCTCTAGACTTTAAAACGTGGAAAACTATGAATAGGGTTAGAACGGGGGTCGCTCCAGTAAAATCAAACATTGTAAAATGTGGGAAAATAGATCAAGATGATGTGAACTGTGACTGTGGAGAAACATAGAATATGAAACATCTTCCAACATGCAGAAACTGTCGTCATCGGTGTACCCTCGAAGATTTGTGGCTCGCCAACGAAGATGGAACCGACGTAGCTCGATACTGGGCTGAAATTTTATAAACGACATATCCGGACACGATAAAGTAAAGTCAGTAAGAGAAAAGGACAAATGATTGATCTGCATGAATCTTGTGTCAATGATAAAGTTCCTTGTGAAATTAAAAATCGTTATTTGCGTGAAACTTCCTGAGTGGACAGCTTTACAAGGACAGGAGAAACATGAACAAGTTGACTAAACTGTTTATTTTATTTATTTATGTGATAGTCTAAGAGCTAGTGAACCCTCCGACTAACGGTCGTCCTGTAAGGCTAGAAATTTTTCTAGTGATAATTCATAGCACACCAAGGCTAAAAACCATGACCTGGCAGGCCTCAGCGGTGTACGTGTATCTACGAGGTGAATCGAAAAGTGCAAAGGACCCCGCACAAACCTTATGGAAAATAGGTCCCAGTGGATTTCGTTCATACTTTGAGAAAATACTCTTTGAAGCATCCTGATAAAAAGTTCTCATGGGCACAACTCAATCGTATGAAGGATTTTCAAGATCTTCTTCTTCTTTGAGTGCCTCTCCTATCGGAGATTGGATATCATTAGGGCGATTCTAATTTTATTTACTGCTGTTTTGAACAATTCGTTAGTGGTACAGCCAAACCACTCTCTCAAATTTCTCATCCAGGACATTCTTCTACGGCCTGGATTTCTTCGTCCTTGAATTTTTCCTTGCATTATATTTTGTAGGAATGTGTACTTTTGTCCTCTCATCAGGTGGCCTAAGTATTCAAGTTTTCTCTTTTTTATATTCAGTAGAACTTCTGGCTCGTTATTTATTCTGCGTATTACTTCTTCATTTGTAATTTTATCCTCCCAACTTATTCTTAGTATACGGCGGTAGCACCACATCTCAAAGCTTTCAAGGTTTTTAATATTCCTCTGTTTAAGAGTCCATGACTCAACACCGTAGAGCAAAGTACTGAATACATAGCATTTTAACATTCTAGTTCGTAGATGAATACTAATATCGTGATATTTTCAAGATATAGAGGCCCAAAGTCGGACAATTATAAGATTTACGGGGTATTCCAATTCTGTGAGTTACTGGTTATTTGGCAACATGTAGAAGTCTGGATCAAGAAAAAGTACTAATAGTCTAGGATTTTTTCCTGGCTATCCAATGGCGACCTTTACTTTGACCTTGCCTTCAACGGACGTCATCTTCTAGAGTTTCGAGAGTTTTCGGCATTCAATTGATATAAACAGATCACTCATGGGGTTTTGGGATCGCTAAACACGAATATGTCATAAGAATTGCCCTCCGGATAACGTGGTGGCCAGGGCCTCTGCAAGGGACGTCATCTTCTAGAGTTTCGATAGATTTCGGCATTTAATTGATGCAAATGAATTACTGGAGGGTTTTTTGAGGTCGCTATACACGAATATGCCACCAGAACCGACTGCCGGAGTACCTGATTTCCAAGGTCAATGAAAGGGGCTCCTGGAGTTTTAAGGGTCTTTGGTACTACATTAGTGCAAACGGATTAGTTATAGGTTTTTGGGGTTGCTGAACACGAATACGTGATCAGCACAGACACAGGAGCACATGGTGCCTAAGACAGGTTATCTTCTGGAGTTTCGGAGGAACCAAATGGATTACTCTTAGGTTTTTGGGGTTGCCGAAAATGCATACATGCATACTACCGAACATGCACTATGGCACATTATCTTCTGGAGTTTCGAGGGTTTTCAGCATTAAATTGATAAAAACGGATTACTCATGGCTTTTTGGGGTCGCTTACGCCAATACGCCATCAGATTTGACCCAAGTGTTTTTAACAAATGTTTTAATGTCATATTTGGACAAAGGCCTCCCCATGAGTTCTCCGGTCTTCTCTGTTTTGTGCTATTTGGTGCCAGTTTCTGCCCACTTTTGCTTTGATATCATCTAACCATCGTTTTTGTAATAGTCTTCCTCTACTACGACTGTGCTAACGTGGTCTCCAATGTACAATGTTTCTCGTCCACCTCTCGTTGTTTTGCCGTGCTACGTGTCCTACTTAGTTCCACTTCATTTGAGCAATTCGTCCAACTATATCTTCCACCCTCGTCCTGCTTCGCACGTCCTCGTTTTGTATATGTTCTCTCAGAGATACTCCCAATATAGATCGTTCGATGGCCTTCTAACGTTGATTTACCCAACATCAAACCTTAATGTTCTTTTTTATTTTAGATAACGTATTGTTTCCTATCTGTGGTATATTTGATTTGGATTTTTAGATTTGAGTCAATCAGATGCTAGCTAGAAACCCCAGAAGATACCCCAGGTACCCCGGTGTCTGTTCTGATGGCGTGTTTGTGTTTAGCAGCCCCAAAATCGAATGAGTAATATCCATCTGCATCAATTTAATGCCGAAACCTGTCCAAACTCCAGAAGAAGACCTGCCTTAGGCACCAGGTGCTCCGTGGATCGGATATAATATCAAATTCACGTTCAGCAGCCCCAAAAACCTGTGAGTAATCAGTTTACATTAATTTAGTACCAAAAGCTCTCGAATCTTCAAAGCATGACGTGCTTTAGGCACCAGGTACTCCGATGTCTGTTCTGATTGGGTATTCATGTTCAGCAACTCCAAGAAGCTATGAGTAATCCGTTTGCATCAATGTAGTACCGAAGACCCTCGAAACTCCAAGAGCATCCTTTCATTGACCTTGGAAACCAGGTGCTCCGGGAGTCGGTTCTGGTGGCATATTCGTATTTAGCGACCTCAAAAAACCCTCCAGTAATTCATTTGCATCAATTAAATGCTGAAAACCATCGAAACTCTAGATGACGTCCCTTGCAGTGGCCCTGGCCACCACGTCCTGCGTAGGTCAGTTCTGATGGCATATTCGTGTTTAGCGATCCCAAAAACCCATGAGTAATCTGTTTATATCAATTTAATGCTGAAAACCCTCGAAACTCTAGAAGATGACGTCCGTTGAAGGTCAAGGTCAAAGTAAAGGTCGCCATTGGATAGCCAGGAAAAAATCCTAGACTACTAGTACTTTTCCTTGATCCAAACTTCTACATGTTGCCAGATAACCAGTAACTCACGGAATTGGAATACCCCGTAAATCTTATAATTTTCCGAGTTTGGGCCTCTATATCTTGAAAATACTTCATACGATTGAGTTGTGCCCATGAGAACTTTTTATCAGGATGCTTCAAAGAGTATTTTCGCAAAGTATGAACGAAATCCACTGGGACCTATTTTCCATAAGGTTTGTGCGGGTTCCTTTAGGGGGTAAAATAAACTTTCTCCTGTAAGGTTTAAATTTAAGTATGTGTTTGAGTAAGTCATTTAGAAGAAATGTGTACAATGACAGGCGATTCTGAAGAGCATAAGACCTTGCCAGGCAAGGGGAAAATTAGGGGTTTTTCCTAAAATATTATTCTTTTTGCATCGAACAAATTTTTTTTAGGTTTTTTTAATCATTCCAAACAGAAAACGTCTTTACTGATTTTTCTCTTAAGTTAATAGTTTTTGCTATATAAGCGATTGAAAATTTTGAAAATTGCGAAATCGGGCATTTTTAACCCTAAATCGGACATTTATCTAAAAATTTCAAAGTTGCCAAGGTAGGTAGATATTCTTTAAACATTGCTTGATGAAATCCCAAAGAGTTTTTTGCAATACAATATCGGAAACGATAGTGCCTTTGTTTTTTAATTGCTAATCAAGCGGGCGCGACACCGTAGTATAAGTGAGGACGTTTGAGTTGGCATAAATTCATTATCTCGAGAATGGGCAAATTTCAAGAGAAATCCTGAGACAGGTCGATTTTTATTTTTAAATTAGGACTTTTCGGCATATATATAATACTAGTGACGTCATCCATCTGAGCGTGATGACGTAATCGATGATTTTTTTAAATGAGAGTAGGGGTTGTGTGATAGCTCATTTGAAAGGTTATTTAATTCTCTATCCACTAATATAGACATTAATATAATTATTTATACAGGGTGTACAAAATTTTTTTTTATTAAATTAGCTTTGATTAAATTTGACAAATAGAAGAAAATTTTGTTTGTACACCCTGTATAAATAATTATGTTAATGTTTATATTACTGAATACTTATTTAAAAAAAACATCGATTACGTCATCACGCCCAGATGGATGACGTCACTAGTATTATATATATGCCAAAAAGTCCTAATTCAAAAATAAATATCGACCTGTCTGAGGATTTCTCTTGAAATTTGCCCATTCTCGAGATAATGAATTTATGCAAACTCAAACGTCCTCACTTATACTACAGTGACGCGCCCGCTTGATTAGCAATTAAAAAAACAAAGGGGTTTTCGATATTTTATTGCAAATAACTCTTCGGGATTTCATCAATCAATGTTTAAAGAATATCTACGTACCTTGGCAACATTGAAATTTTTATGTATGTATATGTCCGATTTACGGTTAAAAATGGCCGATTTGGCAATTTTTAAAATTTTCAATCGCTTATATAACAAAAACTATTAAAGAGAAAAATCAGTAAAGACGTTTTCTGTTTGGAATGATTCAAAAAACCTAAAAAAAATTTGTTCGATGCAAAAAGAATAATTTTAGGAAACACCCGTAATCTTTCCCCTCGCCTGGCAAGGTCTTATGCTCTTCAGAATCGCCTGTCATTGTACACATTTCTTCTAAATGACTTACTCAAACACATACTTAAATTTAAACCTTACAGGAGAAAGTTTATTTTACCCTCTAAATTTGCACTTTTCGATTCACCTGGTAGATACACGTGCATCGCTGTGGCCTGCCAGGTCATGGTTTTTAGCCTTGGTGTGCTATGAATTATCACTAGAAAAATTTCTAGCCTTAGAGGACGACCGTTAGTCGAAGGGTTCACTAGCTCTTAGACTATGACCAGTGGTTTATTTAACTGAATTAGGGAAGTGGGGCCAATTCTAGATAACGGGAGAAGTAGTATATGAGTACATCTTTACAATCAAAAATATATACAAAAGCGCAAACCAAAGGGCCAATACTACAAACCTACTTAGTCACACCGCGAAAAAAAGGAGAGAGAGTAATAATTGCTAGACGAATACACAAAAAAACCGAAATATCAGATACTCACTTTGGTATTACTCAAGAGAGATAAACAACAAATGCAGTTCTTATTATCACAGCTGATAGAAAAATAGAGGAATAGGATAATATTTAAAATAAGTATATCATTGCCAAGATAAGAAAGCATAGGTTTATATGATTCGGGCCTGTTTAACGTAGAGAAGTTAATCACCCTATACGAATTTCTGATTTGGACCTGGGAGAAGTAGTAAAGGAAGAAAAAAGAAGACTTGGGGAGATACTGTTAGCAGGATATAGTAAAGGAGATTTTTCATAGTAATACCAAATGTAGAAACTTATGGAGAAAAGTAATTAGGGAAAACGACCCCTCATATGAATAAAGACGAAAAAATGATGATCATTAATGATTTGTTTTGGCTAGTTACTCCTAACCCTAGCCTAAATTAATTTCTGCAATTGGATTTGATCCTGGATGATATAGTCGAAGAGGCAGAGTTTACACCGAGAGAAAAAAATTATTGACATAAAGAAACTTTATTTATATTTAAGAAAGATCGACTTGGAAATTGCCTAAGAAATATATCTTTGTATGTAATATATAATTTTCTAAAATATTTCAAATAAATTTTACTATAGCCAAAGAAATATATTTTAAACATGATTGAACTATCACTTTCTGGCAAACTTCAAACCCATTTATCAGAAAGAAATTACACTTGGTGTTAATTGATTTTATTAGTCATAATGACATTACAGAACTATTCTTTCTGAGCAATAATATTTCTTAGTAAGGAAAATTATTATCTTACTATTTATAATTAAAGTATTTAATGTTAAGAAATATATTTCGCAGATATAATCGTATATTTAGAATTAGGGTGATATTTCTTGAAAATAAAATCATTGTGTTAAGGTAAAATCATTATTTATTAATAAAAACAAGATATAAAACGTTATTATTACACACAAATATTTTCTCCACTCTTAAACCACTCAGTCTGGCTTCTACACAACAATAAAATGATGGAGAGGCAAACCCAACTTCCTAAATTTTTCCTTCTTTTGTTAATAGCACTTTGTATATCAGCAATTCACTAAAACAAAATCGTTATGTAGAAAGAGTAAACTTATTTTAATAAAAATTTTTTTATAAAGATATAGATATTTATTTTGACAAATTTAGGAAATACAAAAAAAAACAAATACACGGCCCCATATAAGAACTATTAATACTAATAATAATCAATCATACACCGAGAGAAAAAAATTCTTGACATAAAGAAATTTTATTAATATTTAAGAAAGATCGACTTGGCATATTGCCTAAGAAATATATCTTTGTATGTAAGATATAATTTTCTAAAATATTTCAAATAAATTCTACTATTGCCAAAGAAATATATCTTATACATGATTGAACTATCACTTTCTGGCAAACTTCAAACCCATTTAACAGAAAGAAATTACACTTGATGTTAATTAATTTTATTAGTCATAAAAATATATTTTCTACACATTACAAAACTACTCTTTCTGAGCAATAATATTTCTTAGTAAGGAATATTATTATTTTACTATTAATAATTAATGTATTTAATGTTAAGAAATATATTTCGCAGAGATAAACGTATATTTAGAGTTAAGTCAATATTTGTTGAAAATAAAGTGATATTACGTACGGCGAAATAAATCATTGTGTTAAGGTAAAATCATTTTTTTTTTTTTTTTTTTTTTTATTTACACACATAAACCCGCATCAACCACTAAGGGTTATTAGCGGGGGGACATACACAAACAGTAAGATACATATTATTATATAAACATGCTTTACAATCTGGTGTATTGTTTAGTCATTTTGAGATAATTTAATAAGGAGTTTAGGTTTGAAGTCAGTACACTTTTAATATTGTCACTAAGAGCACACGCGATCCTTTCTTTCTGGTACACTGGACACTCGATAATTATATGTTTCACTGTCAGTTGCGTGTTGCAATTGGTACACATCGGAGCGGCCTCCTTGTTGAAGATATGCTTGTGTGTTAGTAACGTATGTCCTATTCGGAGTCGGTTGATGATGACTTGGTCTTTTCTATTTCTTGGTAACATGAGTTTAGTTCCTACTTGACTTAGGCATTCTTTTAGTTTGTTGTTAGTCTGATCCCAAGTAGTTTGCCACGTTCTGTGGACATGACCTTTGATATTTACTTTGTGATCAGTCCAAGGTATTTGATCTGTGATAGAAATACTTTGGTCGGTAGTTGCATTGCTTGCTAGAGAGTCCACTTCCTCGTTGCCAGTTATTCCCATATGGGAAGGTACCCAGATGAAGAGAATATCTTTCTGTTGATTCTGTAGATAAGATAATTCTTCTTTGATTTTGAGAAGAATAGCGTGAGTTGTATATAGCTGTTTTATCCCAAGTAATGCGCTCATTGAATCGGTGATAATCACAAATTTGCTTTCATGGATAGAACCACATTTTTTCATTGCCTGGTGAATTGCTGTAAGTTCTCCGGTATATATACAACAATTTGTTGGGATTCGTACGGTAGACTTGATGTTTCCGCAGATATAAGCTGCAGCATGTCCTTCATCACATTTGGAAGCATCAGTGAAGATTCGATGAGTTGTTGGGTATTTGGAAATTAAATTTTTAAAAGCTTGCTGGATAAGGAAAGGATGTGTGGAATGTTTAGGGAGATCTTTTAGAGACATATCTATTTTTGGAGGATTGATCATCCAGGGAGGAAAATTTACATGAATGGGTATAGTGAGACTGAACTGTTCTAAATTAAAACCAATACGTTTTGTTCGCTCAGGAAATGGTAGCATATTTCTTGCAATGTTTTCGTAATGATCAGAAGATATATTTGTTCTGTAGAATATTGTTGAGTGGGTTACGTTGCTTTTGTTTGCTGAAATTCTGGCAACGTAATTCAGTGATAGAAGTTGCCTTCGTTGGCTTAAAGGGAGTTCATTAGCCAGAACTTGTAAACTACTTACTGGACTAGTTCGTGTGGCACCTAAAACCAATCTCAAGCACGTATTTTGAATGTAGTCAAGTTTTTTTAAAGATGTTTTGTTAGCAGTATCGTAGCATAAACAGCCGTAATCTAATTTACTTCTTATTAATGATCTATATAGATTAAGTAAAGTTGTTGTATCAGCCCCCCAAGAGGTATTTGACAGCATTTTTAGTAGGTTAATTCTGGATTGGCAAGAACGTTGCAGATTCGTTACGTGGTTTTTCCATTTTAAGTCACGTTCAAAAGAAAGTCCTAAGAAATTTATTTCTTCTGACTGCTTCAGCATAACTCCGTTAAGTGTTAATTGAATATTAGGATAGTCTTTCCTTTTGCTAAAAATTAAATAACGTGTCTTTTCGCCAGAAAATATAAAACCCGTGTTTTGCGACCAGTTTTCAATTGTATGTAAGGCCGTTTGCAATATATGTGATCCCAGAGTTACATTATTTGTTTTTAGATAAATGACTAAGTCGTCTGCATATAGGCTAGTAAATACAGGCAGCTTTATTTGATGTATAATACTATTTATTGCAATCAGAAAGAGTGTAGGACTTAGAGTAGATCCTTGTGGAGTGCCATTTTGCAGTACTCGTCTGGAAGATGTGAATCCATTGGCTCTAACTCGAAAAGTTCGTGTTTCTAGAAAATTTTTAATAAACGACAACATATGCCCTTGGACATTCCATTCTTGAAGTGTTTTTAGTATAAGATGTCTCCATGTTGTGTCAAAAGCTTTTCTTATGTCAAAAAATACGGCAATAAGTTTTTGATTGTGCAGAAAAGATTCATGTACAGCTGATTCAAGGGTTATTAGATTGTCTGTTGTGGATCTACCCGTACGAAATCCACTTTGTCTGATACTTATTAGGTTATTGTTTTCGAGATACCATTTAAGACGATAATTAAGGATTTTTTCTAAAAGTTTGCAGGTACAGCAAGTAAGTGAGATTGGACGATAGGAATTTGGATCGTCTTTTGGTTTATTATATTTAAGGATTGGAATTATAGTTGCTTGCGACCATAGATCAGGAAAGTCGTGCTGAATGAAAATATTATTAAAAATATCAACTAATATTAGTTTTGCATTTAGAGGAAGATTTCGTAAGAAAAGAGGGTGGATATCATCAGGTCCTGGCGTCGAATTTTTTGCGCTTAAACAAAATTCTAATTCTTGAAGACTTATGGGTTTGTTTATTGGATTGTCGCTCTCGGTGATTTGTATATTTGACGATTCCATTAGATTTTTATATTCTAAAAAAGATATGCTATAGTTGGAATCACTAGAATTAAGTTCATATATATCTGCTAGTATTTCTGGAATAGCTACCTTGTTTGAATGCATTTGGTTATTGTATGATAGCGTATCTATGCCTCGGAAGTATTTTGTTCCTTTTATTCTGCGTACTTTGTTCCATATGTCGCCTATGGGAGTGGAAGGATTTATTGAAGCCACATACTTTTTCCAACTGTCTCGTTTTCCTTTCTTGATCAATTGTCTGCTTTTTGCTCTGAGATTTTTAAAAATTATAAGGTTATCGATAGTTTTATGTTTCTTATAAACGTTGAAAGCGTGTTTAGACAAAGTAAGTGCTTGCGCAATTTCGTTATTCCACCAAGGAACTGGCTGCCTTTTACTTGATTTTGTTTTTCCCACTGCGATTGTTGCTGCAGAAATAATAATATTATTAAATAGTTCCAGATTTTCGTTTGCGGTATTGGTTAAATTAAAGTTGTTTGTTTGTCCTTCTATAAGTGTTCGATACAAATCCCAGTCAGCTGACTTTATTTTCCATGTTTGGTGAATTGGAAAAGTCAATATATCATTAGTATCTATGTTTATTGTGATAGGGAAATGATCACTATCATATAAATACCCCAATGTGTCCCAGTATAATAAAGTAGCTAGCGACGGACTGCATAAAGAGAGATCTATAGCTGAAAATGTACCATTGTATGAATTGAACCTAGTAGATTTGCCAGTGTTCAGTAACACTAAATTTAAATTGTCGATGAGATTGTTTAAGAGATTACCACATTTGTCGGTTTTGTTACTTCCCCAGGTACTGTTGTGACAGTTAAAATCGCCTAATATTATTTTTGGGTGTGGAATTTGGTTTAAAACATTGCTTAGTTCAGTTATATCTAAATCAGTAGGATGAGGTAAGTATACGTTGCAAATATTGATTTTCATTTTGTGGGTGACTGACACTGCAACTATTTCCAGGTTTGTTTGCAGTTGTATTTCGGTTGACTCTATGTCATCCCTTACGAAAATTGCTGTTCCGCCGCTTGAATGATCTGTAACTCGGTTTCTTAGAAAAGGAACATAATTTTTTAATGTTACATTTTGATGTTTGAAATGGGTTTCTTCTATGCATATGACTAAAGGAAGATAATCGTTTATAAGAAGCTTGATGGATTCTATATGGGTAAAATAACCATTGAGGTTCCACTGTAATATGAATGTATTATTGGCCATTTTAACTATTTACTTGAGAACTTGATTCGTAGTCAGTTTCGTCAGTAGAAGAAAGACTGCTTAGAAGTAGTTTCTTCTTCAATCTGGTAATATTGTTTTTTAAACTTTTATTTTGTGTTTGAGAATATATAAAGTTTAGAATTTCTTTGATTTCATCGCTTTCATTTGAATAATTTTTAGCAATAAGTTCAGGATGTTTTGAGTGAAGGGAATTTGACAGAAAATCACATATTTCATGAAATGAAAGTGTGAAGGAAGGGATTCTATTTTCAATTTTTTCTTTAATTTCATTGAGAATATCTGGAATAGAATCTTGAGTTTTAGGCTTTTTATTTTTTTGTTTTTCAGTAGTGGGAGGAGGTAGGTCATTTTCAAGGATTTCGGGAGAAGTGGAAATTTGTCTTTTAGTAACATGAATAGCTTCAGAGATTTTTCTATCGCTTTCAATTACTGAATCTTGGGATATTTGTGGTTGTGACGAAATCTGTAGTTCTTTGTTTGTTTGTATGGAAGTGGTTTGGTCGTTTGTTGCTGATGTTAATTCGTGATTTTTTGTGATGTTAAGTTTCGGTTCCTTTAATGTCTGGGTACCTTCTTCGTGTTCTTTCCGTGGTTGTTCTTCTGGCTGGCTATATTCTTTATTGGCAGAGTTGAGTACGTTCACTTGATGGTCAGTTTCCGTTTGATTAATTGGACTACTTAATGATGATAAAGAAGGACAGTCAGAATCTTGATGTCCGACCGTCTTGCATCTGGAGCAGTTTAAACCGTCTATGGAAATGTATAATCTATATGATGTATTGTCGAATGAAATTAGGAATGAGTCAGGAATCGATGCATTTTCTAAAGGACTTATGAAGATTTGCCTTCTAAAGCTAAGCACGTGGCTATATTCCGGGTCTTGCATGCCTACTCGTAGAAACGTCATGTTGGAGACGGATTTTATTCCCATAGTTTTTAGATGGTCTTCAATTATGCTATTAGGTATAGTAGGACATACACTTGATATGATTAATCTCTGGGCAGGAGTTATTAATCTTCTTACTTCAATTTGGTTGCCGTCAATAATTACATGTTTGTGGGAGCTAAGAAATTGGTCAACTATATATTTAGACGAGAGGTAGATGCAGATGCGGTTGTTTGCGATTCTGGATGCCCAAATAACGTTTTTGGGCTGTACTATTGATCCAACAGCTTTTACATATTCGAAAACTTGTATTCCTTGTATGGTTGAAAGTATGATACCTTGGTCTTTTGAAGGATGTTTAAAACTGTTTAATGCATGAGAGTAAGAGATATGTGACGTAGTCGGTGTATTTCGTGAAGTAGTAGCTAATTCCGGTTCAGCCATCGTCCCGTTGAAAATTTACATGCATTGGAACAGCGGATCTGAAGCCGGACCTGGCCTCTTAACAAAATTAGACGGCAGCCTAATTACTTGAATCAGCAAAAAGTTGTTGTCGATAATCGATAATTTGGATTGAAATCGATAAAATATTGCCTTTTAACTTCTGATTTTATGGTTAGATATAAATAATGCAATTTTGTACTCACAGAATCGTTGGTTTTTTAACACACTGTCACATTTAAACTTTATCTTGCAAACAATGTAAAAATTAAATTATATTTCAACTTTTAACTACTTGAATTTATAAATTTGTCAGGAGTGATATAAAGCTGTAAGATTTGCTTGCTATCAGGGGGTAAAATCATTATTTATTAATAAAACAAGATATAAAACGGTATTATTACATACAAATATTTTCTCCACTCTTAAACCACTGGCTTCTACACAACAATAAAAGGATGGAGAGGCAAATCCAACTTCCTCAAATTTTCCCTCTTTTGTTAATAGCAGTTTGTATATCAGCAATTCACTAAAACAAAATCGTTATATAGAAAGAGTAAACTTACTTTAATAAATTTTTTTTATAAAGATATAGATATTTAATTTGACAAATTTAGGAAATACAAAAAAAACAAATAAACAGCCCCACATAAGAACTATTAATACTAATAATAATCAATCATACTTAGTTCAAACATTGCATTATTTAACCTACACATCTTTGTTTATTTTTTTCTTTTTGTTAATGAAATATTAATTATTTATCTGTATAATATTAAGTCACACAATAAACATTGTTTAGCTAAAACAAGAGGGAAAATACAACCAATGCAAAACATTGAAGCAGACATAATAATATGTAATTTTCTTAATTTTTATAATCTAAAAGAGACAGCATACCTAATCATCAAGAAATTTTATTACGGGAAAGTATTATTAGGTTACATCTAAGTCATTTAATACATATTAACTAATTCACGGTTTTCGGCAATAACATTTCTTAACCATAAACATATATTTCTTTTAGACTAACTGATTTCTTTATCTCAAATAAATTAACAGAACACATCCTCAGCGTTGCACCCGCCATGTTTGATATAGCGTTGTATTGTATATTTTTATAGAAGACGATACATTCAAGAAACCTATTATATATAGTTGATACATAAGTATACACATTTTTAAAAAGGTACTTACATGTATGAAGTTCTACCATTTCTGGAAGGCCCCGCAGTTGGTTAATAACTCCTTTCTTAATATTGTTCTGAAGCTATATATTATATCATTCTGTCCCAGCTTTAAATTGTGGCATATTTCCCAGTTAGAATAATAAGCTCCTTTATTTCAGAGTCGTCCATCATTATACCTAAAAAGCATATAAAAATACTATTATGTTTCTTTTTCAACCATTCGGATACGCAACAATATTATTATTACATCTTAAATTTCTAAATTTACTTTTATTTAATACCTAAATATGTACGTACCTTCAAAATATCCGTTAATTTTTAGAGAACATCAATAAATCCAAAATCCATCTATGTATATGAACATGAACATATCACGCCATCTTGACAAACACTGACGACTAAATCATAAATAGTTAATCTGCGCAATTCTTTTGTGGAAGACAACCTCTTTGCAAGTAACATTTCGGCATTAATGACAAAGTTTTTATTTTATAACCACAGTTAATACAGAGGGTATTTCTGAAGAATTATTTCTTGTGGTTTAAAATATTTATTTGATTGCAAGAAAATTTCTTGTTCACAAATATTAATATGGATTAACTTAACATTATATTTCTTATACTGCAAAATATTTGTAGTTTTCAATTTAAGAAATAAAAACTTTAGGTTAAGAAAATTAAATGTAACCATTAATGCATTTCTTAGTATTGAAGAAATTATCTCTAAGAAATTATTGAGTTGTGTTTAAAAAACTCGTTTCTTTATATGTGAACCGGTATGTTTAAGTTAATAGGATATGTTAACTTTTAAGAAATATTGCTCAAAGAAATCTGTGTTTTAGGAGAAAAGAAATTGTTCTCTCGGTGTATTTAGTTCAAACATTGCATTATTTGACCTACACATCTTTGTTTATTTTTTTCTTTTTGTTAATGAAATATTAATTATTTATCTGTATAAAATTAAGTCACACAATAAACATTGTTTAGCTAAAACAAAAAGGAAAAATACAACCAATGTAAAACATTGAAGCAGACATAATATGTAATTTTCTTTATTTTTATAATCTAAAAGAGACAGCATACTTAATCATTAAGAAATTTTATTACGGGAAAGTATTATTAGTTTCCGTCTTAAGTCATTTAATACCTATTAACTAATTCACAGTTTTCGGCAATAAAATTTCTTAACCATTAAAATATTTTTTTAGGCTAACTGATTTCTTTATCAAAAATAAATGAACAGAAAACATCCTCAGCGTTGCATCCGCCATGTTTGATATAGCGTTGTATTGTATATTTTTATAGAAGACGATACATTCAAGAAACCTATTATAGTTGATACATAAGTATACACATTTTTAAAAAGGTACATACTTACATGTATAAATTGCTTCCATTTCTGGAAGGCCCCGCAGTTGGTTAATAGATCCTTTATTAATATTGTTCTGAAGCTATATACTGTAGCGTGATTAATGTAATTACTTCTAATTACAATAAAACTAGCGGTTCGTAATTTATATACGACTCTATTTATATAAGTTCAGACGAATTTATCTTATACACTAAACTTATTTACAAAATATGCCCGTATTTATACCCAGTTGTTATTCTGGAACAATCGACTCCCATCTCGAGCTATCGGCTTGTTCCGCCTACGTGACGTACCTTCCAGAATTCTCCGGCGAGGCCTAGCACATCCGATTACGTCATTCTCGAGGTGTTTACTGTTATACGGGGATCGGCCAAGATTTCTCTTCCGCTACACTGCTCCCCTCTTAAGATCTGAGCGTCTCGATCAGCAACTCTAAATGAAGGCCCAGGATGGCGGAATCTACACGACTCTCCAGCTCTGCATACACCCTTCAAGAAGAAATAACAGTTTACTGTCTTTGAAGGGTACGACATCTTCGGGTTCATGCAACACACAGTGATTTGTACACCAGTTCCTCTGAAGACCACTTCAAGCATGCTTCTCACAATCTTCCAATCCAGATTTTCTACTGCATGGCCTATTTTTGGTAAAGCCAAATTTTTGATGTCATAATTACACACGATTTTCTTCAAATTAGTTACAGCACGCCATATGTTCTCGTAGCTTGGCGTGTCCGTATAAGACTTTCTGGTCACCATATACAGCAAAGATCGAGGACCATCTTCCAATCGCAGTACTCTTCCAATTTTAGGCTGCTGATTTCTTAACTCGTCCAGGCGGCCGAACTTTCTATTGAATACGGACGATATTCCTTTAGTCATCTCGAGGTCTTGGGCAACACAGTGGGCCAGAGAGACGTTTTCTGGAACACCAAACAGATCTTGCTGAACTTCTGTGGTCAAGCCGAATCTAGCACTCTTTCTCGCTGCGTAATTTGACATAAATTAATTAAAACTTGTCTGTGCGACATCTTTCATCTCCTGTTGGAGGACTCGTGCTTCTTCCGTTTCATTTGAGCCAGCATTTGGTGCAAGACGATTTATGTGAATAACTTTTGGTTTACCGTTTGGCAACTTCTTAATTCTATATATTACGTCATTTATTTTCTTCTTAACTTCATATGGACCTTTCCATTGTCTTTGCAGTTTAGGACATAAGCCTCGACGACGTTGCGGATTATAAAGCCAGACAAGATCACCTACTTCGAAGCTTTCATTCTTGCATCGAGAATCATATTGATCTTTCATTCTGTCACTGGCTATCTGGATGTGTTGTCGGGCAAGTTCATGAATGTTGTTCATTCGTAATTTCAGGCGGTCAACGTAGTCTTCGCCTGCAACATGTTCCTCGGAAGGTCCGCAGCCAAACTCTAGGTCGCAGGGCAACCGAACTTCACGACCCAACATCAGGCAGGTTGGTGTTTGACCTGTAGTTTCATTTACGGCCGAGCGGTAGGCCATCAGGAATAAATGAATGTGTTGGTCCCAATGTCGCTGATGTTCAGATACAACTTTGGACAAGTGTTTACCCATCGTTCGGTTCATCCTCTCGACCATCCCATCTGATTGAGGATGCAGGGGTGTTGTTCTGGTCTTATTGGCACCAATCAATTTACAAACGTTTTGGAAAAGAGCTGACTCAAAGTTTCGCCCTTGGTCGGAGTGGATCTCCAAGGGAACACCAAATCGGCTAAAGAATTCTTTAACAAGTACCTCTGCAACGGTAGCAGCTTCTTGATTTGGTAATGCATAGGCCTCAGTCCATTTTGTAAAATAATCCATGGCTACCAGGATGTATTTATTTCCAGCATCGGTTTCTGGAAATGGACCTGCAATGTCGATAGCTACTCTTTCCATAGGACTTCCAACATTGTACTGTCTCATGGGTGCTCTCTTTTTACCAGCCGGACCATTACCGGATGCACACAGTTCACATTTTCGGCACCATCTTCTTACATCATCTTTACAGTTCACCCAATAGAACCGTTCTCGAACCTTTTGCAGAGTCTTCGTAATACCAAAGTGTCCACCTGATGTACCGTCATGCAACTGACGCAATACTTCTGACACTTTACTTTTAGGTACAATTAACTGAAGCTTAGATTCTGTACCATCATCGTTCTCAAAGGTTGTGTACAGAAGATCATCTTTTAGTACCAGGCAATTCCATTGGCTCCAGTAGGCCTTGACTTCTGGACTACATGCACTAATGTTCTGCCAACTAGGTCTCTCACCTTGCCGCATCCAATCCAATACTCTTTTTATACATGGATCATCTTCTTGGGCGTCTTGTAACTGTTGGGGCTGCCATTGCTCATTAATTACGGTGGTTCGTCTCACGGGGCAAAATCGTTCCTCTAATTTGGCACAGTGATTACAATTCGCACTGCATGGTCGTCTCGAAAGGGCATCAGCATTTGAGTGAACTCTTCCGGCCCTGTGTTCTATCTCGTAATCATATTCTTGTAATCGTTCTAACCATCTTGCCATCTGGCCCTCTGGATTACGGAATTGTATGAGCCATTTTAGAGCAGCGTGATCGGTGCGAAGAAGGAACTTTCTGCCATACAAGTATTTATGGAAATGTTCGCAAGCCTTCACTACACCCAGCAGTTCTCTTCTGGTAACGCAATAGTTTCTTTCCGGTTTCGACAGGACTTTGCTGAAATAAGCGATGACTTTTTCCTGTCCGTCCTGGATTTGGGAGAGAACAGCTCCTATAGCACTGTTGCTAGCATCGGTATCCAAAACAAATTTTCCTGCCTGTCCCGGGTAGCTTAATATCGGTGCACTGATCAGAGCCATTTGTAGTTGTTCGAAAGCTTTTTGGCACTCTTCACTCCATGTATATTCTTTGCCCTCCTCCGTCAACTTTGTTAGTGGCTTGGAGATATTGGCAAATCCTTTGACAAATCGTCGGTAATATGTACATAGGCCAAGGAAACTTCTAATTTCATGTTTATCTTTTGGTACTGGCCAATCTTTAATTGCATCAATCTTTTCAGGATCAGCTGTTACACCATTACTCGATACAATATGTCCTAAGTACTTAACTTCTCGTCGAAACATGTGACATTTCTTCGGACTTAACTTCAAGTTCGCTGCCCTCAATCGTTGAAAGACGTCTATTAGATTCTTGGCATGTTCATCAAAGGACCTTCCAACCACAATTACATCATCCAAGTAAACCAGGCATGTTTTCCATGTTAGACCTCTTAAAACGGCCTCCATTAATCTTTCAAATGTGGCAGGGGCATTACATAAACCAAACGGCATAGCCGTGAACTGCCAAAGCCCTGATCCTATCGAAAATGCGGTTTTCTCCCGATCGGCTGGCTCCTTGTCTACTTGCCAATATCCACTTTTTAAATCGAGTGTGGGAAACCAACGAGAACCGGAGAGAGTATCCAATGTATCGTCTATTCTGGGCAAAGGATAACTATCTTTTTTTGTTACCGCATTGAGCTGGCGGTAGTCGATACAAAAACGCGTTGAACCATCTTTCTTCTTTACCAGAACTACTGGTGATGTCCATGGACTGTTCGATGGTTCAGTTACTCCTTGTTTGTCCATATCCTTGATAATCTCTTCGGCCTCATCTCTTTTCGCAAATGGAAGTCGTCTAGGCCGTTGTCTGATTGGCTGAGCGTCTCCGGTATTTATTTTATGCGTTACTATGCTTGTTTTGCCCTTATCCTTCTTATCAATAGCAAAAACATCTTGATACTCTATCAGCATAGACCTTACTTTTTCCGTTCGTTCATAGTCAAGGTCTTGGCATCTTTCAATGATCATCTCGACAAGGTCTTTTGGGTACTTTGACTTTGATGATTTCTCATTGCTATTCATAGAGCAAATTGAAGCCACGGGAACACACTGTCCGATCAAAGCTCCTCTACTTAACTTAATAGCAGTTTCCCTTAAATTCATAACTCTTACAGGGATGACATCTCGAACTTTTACCAAAGTTTTCGCCGTTAGGAACTCGACATTTTCAACATCTTCGACCATCCTTAAACTTCCCTCTCGGCAGTGTCCATCAAGCATGGTCATCAGAATTTTCTCACTATTACCGGGTATGGTTACGTCGCATGTAGTTAGTAAGCGGATGACATCTTCTTTGTCGTCGTGAAAGGGCAACTCTTCACCGTTGATCCTGAGAACTCCATTTTGAACATCCAATATTGCCCCCACTTTTCGTAGTACGTCCATCCCCAATATGAACTCGTCGGAGATCTCGGCAATTAATACTTGATGTTCAACTGTGGTCTGGCCAATGGATACTGACATATTAGCCTCGCCATATGTATTAATTAGCTCACCAGTTGCTGTT
The DNA here is from genome assembly GCF_917563875.1 of Diabrotica virgifera virgifera. Taxonomy (NCBI): domain Eukaryota; kingdom Metazoa; phylum Arthropoda; class Insecta; order Coleoptera; family Chrysomelidae; genus Diabrotica; species Diabrotica virgifera. Next base: position 190,508,506 of record NC_065447.1, on the reverse strand, counting down.
CTAAGCTTTACTGTTGCAGGTGATAATTTATTATGGTCTCGTACTACATCTGGACGTGCGATAGTTCTCGTTGCACCTGTATCCACCAAAAATGATCTACATCTATTATTGATACGACCTTCGATGTATAAGTTGTGGATTCCACCGGAGGACGTAAGGTTGACAGTTACTATGGGGGCTCTAGTTCTCGAGGTCGGCAGTTGCCCCTTGGTGTCGACCCGCTCTAGTTTTCCGACGGCTGTACGATCTTCTTACAATTACGTCGAATGTGGCCTACGTCTCCGCAATTCCAACATCTAGGCTCGCGTCTCTTTGGCATCTGATTACTCAATACTCTCCGTATCAATTCCTCCAGACGTTCATCGTTGTGTTCGTCACTTTCTTCAATGGTTCTTACTCTATGGCTTCGTGAAGTTTGACTAGCCGTTTCGTTTTCCAATGCAATAGCAAGTGCTTCATCTAAAACTTTCGGTCTTGCTAGTCGTAAAGCTTTCTGTAGTTCACTATCTTTCAGCCCATTGACAAAGGTATCTACCGCAATTTCTTCTAAAACGCTATCTGGCACCTCCGGATAAGCCAACCGCACCACACGAGCCACATCTGCTTCAAATTCTTGCAGATTCTCACTTGCTCGTTGACTTCTATTTCTCAGTTGTGCTTTGTATACTTGTTGTAGATGGGCATCTCCATAGCGTTTTTCTAGACGAGTGAACAAGGTCTGGTAACATTTTTCTTGACCCTTAGGAATTGATCTTAATATATCTGCAGCATCACCTCGCAAAGCAGCAGTCAAGGAAACAATCTTTTCTTGTTCGGTCCAATGGTTGGCGGTCGCAATAGCTTCGAATTGTCTAAGGTATATGGACCAAGAGGACTTCCCATCAAATGGTGGTAATTTAAATCTCATATGATGCGATGTTTCGTCTCTCGGTGTTTCATCCTTCACTACAAGATCTAAAGCTACTGCATTAACTGATGGTTGTACTTTTGTATCAGTTATCATGCTCTCTAGTTGTTTGATCTTCTCTTCTAGCATTTCTTTATTGTCGTCTACACTTTTCTGTATCTTATCGAATGTTCTGGAAACTTCTTCAAATTTCTCGTCGGTCTGTCTACAAACGTCTTTTATTACTTGAGAAACACTTTCAAATTTCTCATCGCTTTTTCTAGAAGTTTCATCGATCTTTTGAGAAACACTTTCAAATTTCTCGTTGCTTATCTTAGAAGTATCATCAATCGTTTCAGAAACAGTTTTTAATTTCGATAAGATTGTTTGTTCTGCTGACTGGAAGTGGAACGTCTCTGGATCATCTCCGTTCTTCGTTAGGACTTCCTCGAGTCGTGCTTGTAGGACTATCTTGAGCCCACTGCTGTCCAGATCCCGTTCCTCTAGCTGTTCACGGAGCTGTTTTACTGTAAGTTCTCGTAGCAACATCTTTGGTCGGCACACACGTACTTTCCAAAATGTATTTTAAAAGTCTTTCCGAATACCGAACAATCAACGCACTTTAACTATTCCCGACGAATAAAGTCCAAAAGTCTTTTAAAGTCTTTCCGAATACCGAACAATTAACGCACTCCGGTTATTCCCGACGAATAAAGTTCAAAAGTCTTTTAAAGTCTCTCTGTAATTCACTTATTTATATCGCACTAAGTTTACCGAACACCGACACCAACTGTAGCGTGATTAAGCGGTTCGTAATTTATATACGACTCTATTTATATAAGTTACAGACGAATTTATCTTATACACTAAACTTATTTACAAAATATGCCCGTATTTATACCCAGTTGTTATTCTGGAACAATCGACTCCCATCTCGAGCTATCGGCTTGTTCTGCCTACGTGACGTACCTTCCAGAATTCTCCGGCGAGGCCTAGCACATCCGATTACGTCATTCTCGAGGTGTTTACTGTTATACGGGGATCGGCCAAGATTTCTCTTCCGCTACAATACTATATCATTCTGTTCCAGCTTTAAATTGCGTCTTATTTCCCAGTTAGAATAATAAACTTCTTTCTTTCAGAGTTGTCCATCATTATACCTAAAAAGCATATAAAGATACTATTATGTTTCTTTTATAACCGTTCGGATACTCAACAAAATTATTATTTACATCTTAAATTACTTAATTAACTTTTATTTAATACCTATACATGTACGTACCTTCAAAATATCCGTTAATTTTTAAAGAATACCAACAAATCCAAAATTCATCTATATGAACATGAACTAATATCACGCCATCCTGACAAACACTGACGATTAAATCATAAATAGTTAATCTGCGCAATTCTTTTGTGGAAGTAAATCTCTTTGCAAGTAACATTTCAGCTTAACGATAAAGTTTTTATTTTATAACCACAGTTACTACAGAGGGTATTTCTGAAGAATTATTTCTTGTCGTTTAAAATATTTATTTGATTGCAAGAAAATTTCTTGTTCACAAATATAAATATAGATTAACTTAACATAGTATATTTTTTATACTGAAAAATATTTGTAGTTTTCAATTTAAGAAAAAAAACTTTAGGATAATAAAATAAAAATGTAACGATTAATGCATTTCTTAGTATTGAAGAAATTAGCTGTAAGAAATTATTAAGGTGATATAGTAGCGATCAACAGGTAGCCAAAACGCGTTCCAAGATTGCGGCTGTAATTTTGAATATTTTTTCGAGATATTTGGCACACGTATACGTAATATAATAAAGAATAGCGGTACAGAGCCCAATTTGAAAAATATATTAATATGTGGAAATTACTCTGTAATTAAATACAATATTAAAAAAACGAGCCTGTACCGCCATTAAGAAGAACGAAAAAATACACTTTCTTCAAATAAACTTTTTTATCCGATGCCTAGATTTTGTGTGATTTTGGAACTACTAATGAAATAAAATATTTTAGTAGTTCCAAAATGACACAAAATCTAGGCATCGGATAAAAAAGTTTATTTGAAGAAAGTGTATTTTTTTGTTCTTCTTAATGGCGGTACAGGCTCGTTTTTTTAATATTGTATTTCATTACAGAGTAATTTCCACATATTAATATATTTTTCAAATTGGGCTCTGTACCGCCATTCTTTATTATATTACGAATACGTGTGTCATATATCTCGAAAAAATATGCAAAATTACAGCCGCAATCTTGGAACGCGTTTTGGCTACCTGTTGATCGCTACTGTTTCCTCTTAAGTTCTGTTAAAAAAAAACTCGTTTCTTTATACGTGTACCGGTATGTTTAACGTTAATATTATTGGCTCAAAGTCTCAAAAAAACCAGTGTTTTAGGAGAAAAGAAATTGTTCTCTCGGTGGAGGCAAGAGTTATGATTAATTTTATCTAATGATGATTACACTTTTTTAGGAAATTAACGTAAACCATAATACAATAATATTTTTTTATCTTGGTTCTCTTGCTTTATAAATTGCAATAAACATTCCGTTTCTCATTACGCCTGTTAGGATGATTCCCTAGCTGTTTTTTTTTTTCAAATGAAAGTTATTCATCTGGAAAAATGTAGACGACGACACAGTCCGATAACAAAAACCAATCAGAAACAAAAACGTTTTCTGAAAAAGCCGCTAATACCATACGAAATTGAAAAGAGTGATAATTGTAGTAATCTTTGGATAGCCTTGTTTGCGGCTGATGGACCCGTAAAAGACAATAATCACGCTTAGATTTGGTAATCAATAGAAAAATCAGTAGCGGCTACCTGTAAATGGATTTATCGGCTGTCTTTGCTTAGTGAAATTGGAAGCAATCAAGGAAGAAATAACTCTTTTTGTTTGTTAGGGAGTAGCAGTGTTCTATTTTTTAGTATGGTGGTCTAAATTAACAAAATAGCGACTTGTTATAAATGATATATCTTTATGGTAATACTTTAGTAGTATATATCATTATTCTTTATTATTAGTATTATTTTTTATCAATTTGATTGTATAATCTTATACAAAGATTAAGAACAAACAATAATACACAGAAAAGGAGTTATGAAAAATATCCACAAATACTGAAATCAGAAATTGAAGAGGCGATAAAAAGCTACAATTTAGAAAAGCAGAAGAGAAAGATGGAATAACAGCTGAGGCACTCAAGAAATGGGAGAATTTTGGATTGAAGTAGCGCTTAGAGTCTGCAATGGAATCTGAAATACTGGAGAAATGCCAAATATCTGGGATAATTTCAATTTAATGCCATATTTAAAAAAGGTTCACGGACATATTGCACAAGTATAGTTCTATTAATATCCTATCCGAGCAATGTATCTTTTTTTTTTTTTTTTAGCCTTTTTTCTATTCGAAATGTCGAATAAAGGCCTCTCCCATTTCTCGCCATTCATCTCTGTTGTGTGTGAGGCGTTTCCACATTGGTCCTGCGACTCTTCTGATGTCATCGCTCCAGCGCATTTGAGGTCTTCCTCTTGGTCTCTTCGCTTCGTACGGTCGCCAGTTTCCAACTTCCTTGCTCCATCTACCATTTTCGAGACGTTCGTTGTGTCCAGCCCATTTCCATTTTAATTTAGCCGCTTGTTCCACGGCATCCCTTATTTTTGTTTTGTTTCGGGTTGCTTCGTTTGTTTGCCGATCTATTAGTGAGATACCAAGCATCTGTCGTTCCATGGCTCTTTGAGTTTTTCTAATCTTGTCCATGTTCATTTTTGTGAATGTCCAGGTTTGAGCTCCGTAAGTGAGAACGGGAAGGATACAAGAATCGAACACTTTGGTTCGAAGGTATTGTGGTATCTTTTTGTCTTTTAGTATATATGAGAGTTTTCCGAATGCAGCCCATCCCATTCTTACTCGTCTGCTTATTTCGGTAGTTTGATTTTCTTTGTTTACCTTGATATTCTGACCTAGATATATATATTCTTTTACATGTTCCACTTTTGTTCCTTGGATGGTTATCGTTGGTTGATCATCTTTGTTAGACATTAGCTTAGTTTTGCTCAAGTTCATTTTTAGTCCTTTTTTTAAGGATTCTCTATGAAGCTCATCGATCATCACCTTCAGTTCTTTCCAGCTGTCGGCTATTAGTACCACGTCATCTGCATATCTTAGGTGGTTTAAATACTTTCCATTTATCGAGAGTCCCTTTGTTTCCCAATTTAATGATTTAAAGATGTCTTCAAGTGCGGCAGTAAATAGTTTTGGAGATATGGTGTCTCCCTGTCTTACTCCTCGGTTGATTTTGATTGGCCTAATTTTCATGTCGTTATCCATCGTGACTACCATTTCAGCATGTTTGTATATATTATGTATTAATATCGTATATCTAGAATCGATTCTGCTATTGACCAGTGCTTCCTCAATAGCCCATAATTCTATGCTGTCAAAAGCTTTTTCGTAATCTATAAATGCTAAGCAGATTGGTAAGTTGTACTCGTTAACTTTTTCCATTAGGATCTTTAGTGTGTGAAGATGGTCGCATGTACTGAAGCCTTTTCTAAAACCGGCTTGTTCTGCTGGTTGATATACATCGAACTTTGTTGTCAATCTATTTGTAATTATTTTTGTGAATGTTTTATAAAGTTGTGATAGTAGTGATATTGGACGATAATTTTTCAGATCTGTATTGTCACTTTTTTTGTGTATTAAGATTGTGTTAGCAGTATTCCATTCCTTTGGTATGTTTCCTTCAAATAGGCATTTATTGAAAAGTATTTTTAGGTATCTGATAACTTCTTCACCGCCGTCTTTCAGCATTTCTGCCAGAATTCCATCGTTACCCGGTGCTTTATTTCTTTTCATTTCTTTAAGTGCATTTTCTATTTCTGCTTCGCTTATTTCGGGCATTAATTCAGAGTTTACGTTTGTTATTTGCCTTTTCAGATTTTGCTTTGAACAGTCGGGGGGATCGTTTTTTGAATGGTATAATTCAGTATAGAAGTTTTCAATTATCTTCGATATCTGAGCTTTGCTTGTTTCTAGTTGGCCTTAGAGTTGCACAAGTTTGACTTGAATGTTTGAACTTGACTTGAGTTTGACTTAATTTCAAATCAAACTCAAGTCAATCCTACTGACAAATATTTCAAGTCAAGTCAAACTGGTCAATCGTACAGGTTTGAAAATTCAAACTGTTTGTCAAACTAGTTTGAAAGAGTTTGAAAAATAATTTATTTCGTAGATATACTTTTTTAACAATCCACGAGGAAAATAAAATTCCTGTAGCTGGCTGTATACCATAAATCACAAAAAATACAGGATCCTTCGTAAAAGGTATATTTAAAAGACCCTAATAAGGGTTGCATCACAAAACAAAACGTTTTCGGATTAACAAGTAATCCATCATCAGTGTTAAGCCAATAACATGTACGCGTGAGCCACCAAAAAGTTATGGGTAAAAACCCTTTAAAAGGTATAAGACCTTATATTATACTACATATTATGTTTAAAATAGTTAGATGTTGCAAATATTCCTGGATATTACCCAGGGCAACACAGGACTCTAACCCACGTGGATGCGATATGAAAGGGATGAACCTCACATATTGAAAATTGAGTGTCAACTATATCTTTTAAAAGGTTTTTACCCATAACTTTTTGGTGGCTCACGCATGCATGTTATTACACTGATGATGGATTGCTTGTTAATCCGAAAACGTTTTGTTTTGTGATGTAACCATTATTAGGGTCTTTTAAATATAACTTTTACAAAGGATTCTGTATTTTATTTTTTTTTTATTTTTTTATATACTTTTTTGTTGAGATAGACATGTCAGTTGCCAATTAAGATAAGAAATTTAATAATACATTGAGTGCCATATAAATCATCCTTTAGTTCCAATAATTTTAGTATTTGTTTCCTTCTACTCATTTTTAAAAATCATGTACAATAGTACACTGACACTTTCACAGTAAACTATTTTTAGCACGCACAACAAAATTAAATAAAAAATACTAAATGAACAGTTTTTGGTTCAAATGGAATCTAGCTATTTTTATAATTTTCTGCTTTTATGCTTAAGTGGGCTTAACACTGATGATGGATTACTTGTTAATCCGAAAACGTTTTGTTTTGTGATGTAACCATTATTAGGGTCTTTTAAATATAACTTTTACAAAGGATCCTGTATTTTATTTTTTTTTATTTTTTTATACACTTTTTTGTTGAGATAGACATGTCAGTTGCCAATTAAGATAAGAAATTTAATAATACATTGAGTGCCATATAAATCATCCTTTAGTTCCAATAATTTTAGTATTTGTTTCCTTCTACTCATTTTTAAAAATCATGTACAATAGTACACTGACTCTTTCACAGTAAACTATTTTTTAGCACACACAACAAAATTAAATAAAAAATACTAAATGAACAGTTTTTGGTTCAAATGGGGTCTAGCTATTTTTATAATTTTCTGCTTTTATAACCGATAACAATAAACACCGGCTCCGTCTTCAACGACAGAACGAAAGTCATAAAAAAAGTGAAAGTTAAAAAGGAAGAAAACAAAGAACCTCAAAAATCTGTTTCCGTACCAACCCCTTTTTAAGGATGTTAAGGCCTAGTTCCTTGAAATTTTATGGTCAAATTTGGATTATCTAAAAGTGGTGTGTACTAAAAGTAAGTAAGTCGAGCTGCGTTTAGCAGAAGGTACTAATAAAACAGTAGAAGTTGACCTGTACCTTACAAAGCAGACTTTTGAAATTAAAAGTTGTACGGTTGGAATAAAATCAATATTTATACATGAAAAACAAGCTATTGATTTATACTCTTAGTACAGAAATGATTAATAAACATTCAAAATTCAAAATATAGAAGAATCCCGAAAGGTTCATTTTATGACTTATACTATATTCTTAGTACATAGCACGTTAGACATAATAATATAAAGATTTATATAGATTATTTGTATTTTTCAATTTAATAACATATATATAAACACAACATTTTCACTTCAAAAAAATTCCATCATTTTTTGACGGAAACTTCAAAATTAATGTGTACATTAATGGAGACAAGACTGTTATTCTGGCCAAACGCTTAGTTTAGCATAAACAGACCAAAGTCGGCGCTTAGTCTACAATTGCGAAACTGTTATGAATGGCAGTTATGGATATATGACAGTTATGAATGGCAGTTAAGAATGGCAGTTATGAATATAATAGTCTTGTTACTAAAAACCCTTAAGAGGATCGGTACGTATTTTCGGCTGCAATGCTATTCAAATGGGGATTCATTTTTTTCAAATCATGAGAAAACTAATAAGTATTTTTGAAAAATGTAAACGCAGAATGAAAGATCACGTTATTAGCGAGGGCCGAAAGTCCCTGAGAACTTCTATAATGTTTATTTTAATAAGTTACGGGGGTGAAAAACTAAGAGAAAATTTAGTGTGATTTTTAATTTCAAATATATCATTCTAAATAAACTTTTTATTTATTCTAAGGGACTTTCGGCCCTCGGTAATAATTTAGTCTTTCATTCTGCGTTCTGCGTTTAAATTTTTCAAAAATATTTATTGGTTTTTTCAGGATTCGAAAAAAATAAACACAATGCCGTGGTAATATTTTCCAAATCTATCTTTGTCTTACAACGCACTCAGCCGAATATAATATGTGGTCCTTGTTCTCTGATATTGTCAGCATATTTATATTGTCAGTCAGACACTGACAATCAGTGACAATTTTAAATATTTGACATTGCATCGGGAATATGTTGAGTCATTGATTAAATATTATTGATATATAATGTATTTGATAAATAATTGATTTAAGACGTGAACTTAATAAAAAGTTATTTATTGTGTATTATTTGTGGAAGATCCAAGCAGAGAATACATCATGATAATATATTCTGTGATCCAAGTATTTTGTTGTTAAAGATGTTCAAAATTGTAAGCGTTCCATAACAATATATTATTAAAAAATCACTTTAACACTTTTTCTCTTTTTTCGATTGAGTATTAGTCTTTGTTGTACAAATAAATTATTACAATCACTGAATACATAGTTAGTGAAAAAATTATCACATTTATTAACTGAATTAATAATTTGCAATTATAAAAATAACAGTTATCCAAGAACGTTCAAAACCCATCTCTTTAAATTAATGATGACATTTTCAAGTAGAATGACATTCTAGTAATGTTTACATATCCATACCAGTGTGAATTTTACTACACGTAATTTGCCGTGTAAAGACAGAAAAAGTAGGGATACACGTAAAATATTTGCGAATTATGTACCCATAGCCTTAATAGACAGAATGTCGCTTGGTTTATTTTTGTTTTTCTTAGTAACCGTTAACGTGACAATAACAGGGATTTTTCCAAGATAGTTTTAGCTATGTGTCACCAGAATCCGCTGTTATCTCGATTTTAAAGAAATGGCGCTTGGTCGAGTTATGTCCTTTTAAAGAATTAGTTCACTGTTTGTGATTTTATAACGCTGTTCTTTATTTTTACATAATAGAAGTATGTATTCACTTTGCAATTTTCATTGTTTTGAAATCACCTGCCGCACCATCAAATAAATCAGTATATTTATTTTTCTTAATTAATACTGCTTCGACTACAGATTGTTTCTGTTAATTTTTGCAGTGAGAATACCTTCAATATCAGACTCAATTTGTTCTGGTACTTATTCTGAACCGAAAAATATCCACATTCAGATATTAGGTTTGTTCTAGCAAACAGTCAAACTAGTCAGAAACCGTCAGCAAACAGTTGGTCAGTGAGAGAACATTATACAGTCACCAGTGATATCCCCTCTACTCGCGCTGTTCCACTATTCGCTGATGGTTTCAAACCGTTTGAAACTGATGCTAGAACAAACCTATTATCTTCCAAAGCCACACACTTCAAAACGAACGTAATAAACAAGCCAAACATGGACGTCTAAATATGAACTACAAACTAATTTGCGGAGTAGCAGAATACAGATTCAGACCTATCCAAATAAGTCACAACAAAATCCAGACGCTCTCAATTAGAATTGGAAATAAACACGTTGCCAATATGACATTCAAACTTCAAACTGTTTGAAGTAGTTTGATTTCAAGTCAAACCTAAAGATATCGAAACCAAGTCAAGTCAAACTTTTTTACAAAAAAAGTTTGATTTTCAAGTCAAGTCAAGTTGGTTGAATAAAATCAAACTAGTTTGACTTGATGCATCTCTAGTTGGCCTTGTTGATTTTTTATAGCTATAATATTTTTCTTGCCTAATTTCGGTTTGGTATATTTCAGACTTCGATTTTTCTCTATCACTTCTTCTATATGGTCTTCTTGCTGTTTTCTAATGTCGTCTTTTATCTGTTTTCGTACGGTTCGGTTAAGTTCCTTGTATTCTGTGGTATTTCTTTTGTTTCGTGACAAGAGCTCTCTTCGTTGTTTCAGCATATTCTGCGATTCTGCACTTATTTTGGATTTTTTATTTTTATGACGGGTCGCTATTTCAGAGCTGGTATTCAATAGTTCTTTTGTTATAACTGAGTTAATTTTATTTATGCTGAGTTGTTCTAGATTCAGTGCTTGGGCGGTTTTTAATTTACTAGCATATTTTTCTTTATCGGCTTTTAGCTTTTCTGTATCTATTTGTGTCGTGTTCTTAAAGTTAGTTCTACGTTTGCTATACCCAATTCTTAGTTTAGCTCTAACCATTCTATGATCGCTTCCCAGAGAGACCGAATTTATTACTGTTACATCTTCTACGATATCTTTCTTGTTACACATGATGTAATCAATTTCGTTCCGTGTTTTTCCGTTTGGTGATAACCACGTCCACTTCCTTTGCGGTTTTTTCTTATAAAATGTGTTCATTGCAAAATATTTGTTGCTATGTAGGAAGTTCACAAGGGTTTCTCCTCTATCATTTCTAACACCATAGCCGAATTCACCAATATAGCTTTCAGTTTCTTCTAGTCGTTGTCCGATCTTAGCGTTGAAATCTCCTATTATTAGTGTATAGGTGCTGTGATAGCACGTGTTGGTTTCTATTATTTTCTCGTAGAACTCATCTATCTCTTCATCGGGATGTGTTGAAGTTGGGGCGTACACTTGAATAATTTTTAGGGTGATTTTTTCGTGTATATTCATCATAATCATTGCAATTCTTTCCGAGATTCCCACATATTGTTCTATTCTACTAGCATATTTCTTAGAAACCAGAAATCCTACGCCGTTTAGACTATGCTCATCGTGCCCTTTGTAATACAAGATGTTACCTGATTGCAATGGTATGCGCTCTTCGCCTTTCCTTTTTACCTCTGCCAGACCAATTATGTCCCAGTTCAGGTCCTTTATTTCTTCTTCTAGCTCATAGATTTTCTCATCTTTGTTTAATGACCTTACGTTGAGTGTTGCTATATTCAAATTTGTAGTTTTTAGCGATTTCTTGCTTCCCCCAGATTCCGTGAAGCTGTCCTTTTTTATAAAGGAGTGGGACTTGCCAACACTGTATGACTTACCCACCTGGGGACCTACTCCTATCGTTTTAGAATTCGCCATAGTTTTGGGGAGGTTATTAGCCTTAAAACACCGCGCTGGCCAGACGTGTTGGTGAATGTTTAATCAGCCGTCCATTCTGGATCAGACGCTGTTCGTAGCCGCCCACTCTGGATCAGACGCTACAATTTGTGATCCTATACTATCCCTAAAATCAAGGGTTGCCAGCTCCGCCATCTTCGCCGTACCGAAAATATTCTTCTTCGCCTTGGATGCCGTTCTGGACTTCATCCGTGACCCTGGACAAGGGACCCTTAGCAGGTGCTAGCTTCCCGGGTCAAGAAGCTCCTGGAATCTGCGGGGGGCAGGGATTGATTCACTTTCCCTGTTAGGACTATCCAATAGAATCCATAGGACTCCAAAAGAGTTCCTTCCCGCTACCCATAGCAATGTATCTACTAATTACCATTATGAATGAAAGACTAAATTTTACCATAGATTTCCCAAGAACAATGCGGATTCGTCCCAGGTAGAGAATCAAGAGAACGCATAATGTGTGCTTTGTTGATTACTCAATGGCCTTCGATAACGTAAAATGGGATAAAACGTGGCATATACTTAGGGAAATTGGTACGCCAGAATATCTACTCTAATTGTTTTACGAAGTTTATATAAATATTGGACACACTGAACACAGAATATGGTTTGAATATAAATATACACAAAGCCAAAGTATGACCATCGATGGAAACAGAAAAACCAAACAGAGACAAGAAACGTTGCAGGGTACGAAGTGGTTAGACAATTTAACTCTTAGACCATAAAAACTGATAGACACGCCTTGTACCGAACCGTTGAAGCAAAGACCTTCCGCGAAAGTGACGTCACAATACGGCAAGAACTCGTTTGGATTCTTAGCAAAGCACTAATAAAATTACCCAATTTTAGATTAATATAGTATAACTTTTGTAATATAAGTAGTTTTGTAGTATAACTTAATATTTTGTAAAGCATATGGAAGAAAAATTATTTAGCAAAGTAATTAATAAATATTTTTGACTTAAAGTAATTTTGTAAAAATAAATGTTTTATTTGAAATTATATCGTTGGTATATCTCTTCTTGTTTGATAATCAAAAATAAATTTAAAGGAGAGTAATTTTCTTTTGGGTGTTAGTTTCACGTTAGGTGAAAAAATATGTAGGAAATCTATTAATTAATGACCACAAAACAAAATAGCTTTTGTTAACTTACTTCTAACTCTTATTACATTATTTAGTTTTTCACCTTCGTGGTACAATCTGATGTATCAATAATGCGAACAAATTATCTTTATTCGATTAAACAAATGGTTGGCTTTCAAAATCATGATCAAACATGTTCTTTGTATTCGCTAAACACAGAACCATGCACGTTTTAGATCAATTTTGTCAATAATTTAGAATCGTTCAATTTTTTTGAATTGTACCTACATAATTCTAATTTCGCTTTCAGCAATTTTGCATATATGAATGACGTCTTTAGAAGGTTGAATTAAAAATTTTTTTGATATGCTATAATTTTTGTGTCTTATGAATGGACATTGTAAATTATCACATTCAATTGCACACAAACATATGTCATAATGTAATGTTTTCTTAACTACAAACCCAACAATATAATAGTCAACAACATCACAAACATAAGATGACTCTTTTTGTAAAACTTAAATTAATTACAGTAAAATCATGGTTACTAGTTATTATTTCCCTATTATTTTCATCAGTTCTAGAGTTGTCAATGAGTTGATGATCAACAGTTTTCATTTTCGCAGTATTTTTTGTGCTCATTGCTAAAATTGTGGAAGGTGCCTGTTCTATACAATTAGCCTGGGTAGATCCTGTAACACTTGTGTCCATTAAGAGTCTTTTATATGCATCTTCAAATTGTTTTGCCGTTGGGTTGTTGTTGTAACCTCCTTGACTCCTATAATAGAACTAAAGAAAACTTGTAAGTGATACTGAGAAAGTTTATAGCCTGAAAGATACTTCAGACCTCCATCCATATGATCCTTCACGTAATTTTTCCAAATTCGCATTAGTGACTTTAAATTATTAATGACCATACCAATAAAATCCGTTTATTTTTGGCTTAGATGCAGTGGTTCACCGTTGTTGGAATATTTGAGTAAATTAAGGTACTTTATAAATTCTTAAATTTTTTGAAAAATCGCTTGTGTATTATGCTGCTGTAAACTGGATTTTAGGTGTTTTCCTCTATTTTTTTGTCGCTGCGTACAATTAAATGCTCTGCAAGATAACACCATAATTAAAAAATTAGTGTATTGGAAAAATTATAAATTGGAACACTTTAAAAAGTTTACAACGCCTATAAACACTTCTAATCTCTAACGTTTTCTGCCGTAAATTGACGTCACGTACAGCTGTGTGAATCGTTTTATGTTGGCTTCACTCTTCGAGACGAGAGAATAGCATGACGGCGTGTCTATCAGTTTTTATGGTCTAAGATTTAACTAATACTTAGGCTCCGATATCACTAGCAGTGGAAAATGCTAACATACTCAATTCAACGTGGGAAAACCCAGGGTGTTCTAGGCTGAACGTAACTCCCTTTCTGATGTTGATATACAGGGTCTGAAAAGATTGGTCATAAATTATACCACACATTCTGGGGTCAAAAATATTTCGAGTGAAGCTAACTTACCTTAGTACAAATGTGATCATAAAAAAAGTTACAGCCCTTTTAAGTTACAAAATGAAAATCGATTTTTTTCAAATATATCGAAAACGATTAGAGATTTTTTATTGAAAATGGACACGTGTCATTCTTATGACATGAACATCTTAAAACAAAATTATAGTGAAATTTGTCCACCCCAAAAAATTTTTATGGGGGTTTTGTTCCTTTAAACCCCTCCCAAACTTGTGTGTACGTTCCGATTAATTCATTATTGTGGTACCATTAGTTAAACACAACGTTTTTAAAACTTTTTTGCCTCTTATTATTTTTTCGATAAGCTAGTTTTTATCGAGATGCGACTTCTTTTTTATTATATTTACATAAAAATTTTATGGGGGTTTTGTTCCTTTAAACCCCCAAATGTATGTGTACGTTCCAATTAAACTATTATTGTGGTACCATTAGTTAAACACAGTGTTTTTAAAACTTTTTTGCCTCCTAGTCTTTTTTGATATGTCACCTTTTATCGAGATATGGCTTCTTTTTCAAAATACACTTAAAAATGTAAATTATAAATACATTTTCAGATTATTAACAGGTGTCTATAATCGTACTTAAGAGGAAACAGTAGCGATCAACAGGTAGCGAAAACGCGTTCCAAGATTGCGGCTTTAATTTTGAATATTTTTTCGAGATATTTGGTACACGTATTCCTAATATAATAAAGAATGGCGGTACAGAGCCCAATTTGAAAAATATATTAATATATGGAAATTACTCTGTAATTAAATACAATATAAAAAAAACGAACCTGTACCGCCATTAAGAAGAACAAAAAAATACACTTTCTTCAAATAAACTTTTTTATCCCATGCCTAGATTTTGTGTCATTTTGGAACTACTAATGAAATAAAAAAAATTAGTAGTTCTAAAATGACACAAAATCTAGGCATCGATAAAAAAGTTTATTTGAAGAAAGTGTATTTTTTTGTTCTTCTTAATGGCGGTACAGGCTCGTTTTTTTAATATTCTATTTAATTACAGAGTACTTTCCACATATTAATATATTTTTCAAATTGGGCTCTGTACCGCCATTCTTTATTACATTATGAATACGAGTGCCAAATATATCGAAAAAATATTCAAAATTACAGCCGCAATCTTGGAACGCGTTTTTGCTACCTGTTGATCGCTACTGTTTCCTCTCAACCATGTACAAATATGTGGTGGATTCGAAATATATTCAAAATATCTCGATAAAAACTGGCTTATCGAAAAAGTACTAAGAGGCAAAAAAGTTTTAAAAACATTGCGTTTAACTAATGGTGCCACAATAATAATTTAATTGGAACGTACACAAAAGTTTGGGTGGGGGTTTAAGGGAACAAAACCCCCATAAAATTTTTATGTGGTGCACAAATTTCATTTTAATTTTTTTTAGCATGTTGCTGCCATAAAAATGCCACATGTCCATTTTCAATAAAACATCTCTAAGAGTTTTCGATATATGCAAAAAAAATCGAATTTCATTTTGTAATTTCAAAGGGCTGTAACTTTTTTTGTCTGCACTATTGTTGTGAGGTTTAATCAACCTATATTTGACCCCAGAATCTGTGGTATAATTTATTACCAATTTTTTTTTTAGGGACACACTGTATATTATAGGGGTCACCATAATATGTGCAGAGAGCAACACTGTCAGCAATATTGGAGTACAGTGGAACCCCGATAAGTCGGCCTCTGATAACCCGGAAGTCCGGCTAACCCGGACCGATTTTCATCACTGAAAACAGACATTTTTTCACTTTGACTGTTTTTTACCAAGAAATAAACAATACTAGATACAACTGTACCTAATTTAGATGTACTGTGCATATATTTATATTTCATGTTTTTGCAATTATAATGGAGTTTATCTGTATAGCATATCCTATAAGTATACCGTATTTTATTAATTTTTAGCATATTCTTCGGCTAACCCGGATTTTAGTTAACCCGGATCGGCCGAGGTCCTGATTAATCCGACTTATCGAGGTTCCACTTACTATGACAAAAGATAATAACGTGTTTTCAAGAACTGTAACACTCACTCCTTAATATTTTGGATAATCTGCCAAATCGTTATAAGCTTGTTTGCGTTGCAATTGTGGAAATGGTGAACATGTAAATGATAAAAATTAAACATATTGTCCACTAATTGATGGATTGACCGTTACTTGATGGAAGTTCATTTTATCTAACAATAAAACACTGAAAACGTTTGTTTTCTATACTTCTACAAAATTTATTATAACTACGTGACTACAGCTGTTTCGGCAGAGTGCCTTTCTCAAGTGATTTAGTTTACTATGGGTTTGCCTTTTTAAAGTCTTTAACTGAAGAGGTTGAGGAGTGGGGAGCTGTTTGTCTCGAGTTGGTCATTCAGAATTCTATCTGTATTTTTAATTTATTAATTTCCATAGATTCTAATAAAGATAGCTTAAGGCCTTTATTTTGAATATGCAGAATTTGAAACTCTTCAGTAAAAGAATGATTATGATCTAGAAGGTGAAGTACGTATGTAGAAGTGTCTGTTTTTCTATTGTTGAAAGCCCTTTTGTGTTCTGCTATCCGTTTGTCAAAGGTTCTGCAAGTTTGACCGATGTAAGTTTTCGGACAGTCACCACAAGTTAGTTTGTAGACACCTACATTCGCCTACCATAGCATGATACATAGACTGACAAAATAGAACTGAACATCATTAAACAAATAGCAGTAAACAATGGCTATAACGAACAAACAATTAATAAAATTTTAAACCAAAACTCCATAAGAAAGCCCTGAAATTAGTCTATCCACCACCACAGAAAGAACTGAGTACGTTCTGTTCTATCACATATACTGGCAAGATAACAACAAAAATAGCCAGATACATAAAACAGAAAGGAATAACATCAGCTTTCAGAACTAACAACAACTTAAGCAAATATATTAAGAACAATAAGAGCCGAAAGAGAAAACAACTACAGAGTGGTGTCTACAAACTAACTTGTGGTGACTGTCCGAAAACTTACATCGGTCAAACTGGCAGACACTTTGACAAACGGATAGCGAAACACAAAAGGGCTTTCAACATTAGAAAAACAGACACTTCTACATACGCACTTCACGTTATAGATCATAATCATTATTTCAATAAAAAGTTTCTAATTCTGCATAAATATTCAAAATAAAGTTCTTAAGCTATCTTTATTAGAATCTATCGAAATTAATAATTAAAAAATACAGATATAATTCTGAATGACCAACTCGAGACATACAGCTCCCCTCCTCAACCTCTTCAGTTAAAGACTTTAAAAAGGCAAACCCATAGTAAACTAAATCACTTCAGAAAGGCACTCTGCCGAAACAGCTTTAGTCATATAGTTATAATAAATTTTGTGGAAGTATAGAAAACAAACGTTTTCAGTGTTTTATTGTTAGATATTGTTCACTTTTGGTACTATGTATTTATTGGCGAATACCGTATAACATTTAAATTAATAATTATTTTTAATATTTTTAGATATTATCCGTATTATAACGTCGATTAAAAAAAATATTGTTTAAACAAAAATAGATCTCACCATTAATGGCCTAAAAACACACTACAATAACTTTAAAAATGAGAACATTTCTTTTTCGAAAATAAGTTTACTTACATAGGAAAGTTATGGAGACAATTGGATTGGTACGCTAATTAACCAGGTTAATATCTCTCGAAAGCGAAAAAACCGACACAACAGGCGATCGATTTTTTTAACATGACCAATCGACAAAAAAACAACAATAACCAACATTTACCAAAAATTTTTATGAAACACTTTCTAAATTTTCCGTCCGTACATACTGAGACAGGCAAAATTAACATAATAATAATAAATAATATGCATAGAACCAGTTACCGATTAAAACTTCACGCCTATAAATTGTATTGATACGATATTATCGATTTGCATGTATGCGTGCAATATTAAATTGCTACTTTATTTTCAGTCTGAGCTGTAAAATATAATATTATGTCGGGTGGACGTCTGCAAAACCATTAATCGTCAATATTTTTTAATCATTTTACCGACAACCTACAGCTTTCATTTTTCCAAATAAAAGTTCAATGAAAATTGGAGTAATTCAGATGAATGAGAGTGACTTGAAAGCGAATTTTAGAAAAAACGGTAATTTTATTTATAAAAGCAATTATAATACCTCCATTATAAAATTATTATTTATTTTTCCATGGATTGCTTTGGTGACACTTATTCTCGATTTCACCAACGATACCTAAATATTTAAGAATTGCCTAAGTGGGCTTAGGTATTTCCTAACTCTAAAACGGATTTCACCATACGCCAAGAATTGCCTAAACCGCTTAAGCATTAGCTTATCGTAGGATACGTTTTGCGATCTGCCTAAACTTTTTAGGTATTACTTATCGTTGAAAGTCAGGTTATGATTCTACACTTTTGACCGATGTACTTGTGACGTTTGTCAATAATTTGCTTCTTATTACCTTAATTCTTCTGTTCATCTACCAAATTTTTTTGAAACTTTGGACAATGTCGATGGATGTTCTAATGTGCTGGAAAAAATAGAAAATTATTTGGAATTTATTTGAGGTCTATTAACAAAATTATGTAGCCTGCCTAACAAACTAGTGTTGTGTATCAAAATCATATTCATGATACCACTAAAAGTGTGTTATTAAAAATTATAAATAAAAGAAGCAATTTTCAAGATATTATTTATTTAAAATTATTTTATTAATGACACTTCGACTAACTTTAATTTTTTGTCATTATGCGCAATTTACAGCTCTTTTCTTTTCCTTCATTTCACTATACATATTATTATACAAATAACTTACAAAACTAAACAAACTTAATTCACAAATAACTAACTACTAATCAAAATAACTATAACAGTACAAAACTGAATAAGACCAACTTGGCAAACAAACAATAATGACAAATAATAGAGAAAGTAAGGTACAGTGGAACCCCGATAAGTCGGCCTCCGATAACATGGAAATCCGGAAAACCCGGACCGATTTTCATCAGACAAAACAAACATTTTTCACTTTGACTGAGTTTTTTACCAAGAAATAAATAATAAATAGATACTGTATACAACTGTACGTCATTGTATTGTGCATATTATGTATTTCATGTTTTTACAATTATTATAATGGAGTTTATCTGTAGGTATACCTAGTACATTATTTCACGGTTTTTGCTGTAAATTTTAAAGAACCGCTTAGATTAACATGAAATTTGGCATACGCATAGCTAACAAGTCAAAGAAAAAAAGTGATATTGTGCCGGTGCACGCCGATGCACGATGCAATTTTTGGGGAAAATTCATTACAACTTTTGTTAAAGTGTTTAAAAAAAGCTTTATTTCTTTTTTATAAAAAAAGTTTCCAGTATCAAATGTAAGCAATTTACGCTCAAAATAAAGTTGATCCTTTTGTTTTGGCAAAAAAATCGAAAAAATCACCTCCTAATTAGCAACTTAAATTAAATTAATCGTTACCGCTTTACAAGTTACTTTACTTATGTTGTGTTTATATGATATGTAAGTTATATCGATTCAAAGTGCTTATTGTTGAAAGCAATTGGTTTTAAAATAAATTTTTTTTAAATTTTATTTTTGAAAGCATGCGTTTTTTTTTCAAAATAACTTAAAAATTTTTAGAGATAACAAAAATCTCAAACAAAAAAAGTCAGCTTTGCATTTTTAAATACTTTGAATTTTCATGCATTTCTGTAAGACAAAAATTGGTTAAGATTTGGTGTTTCTAAATTTGCATACACTCGTGATTAGTGAATCGTTCAAGCCATTTTAACTACAGCCCTTTCAAAAATAAAGACTTTGAACCGATGAAACTTACAGATCATATAAACAATACATACCCGAGTAAAGAAACTTGTGAAGTGGTAACGATTAAGTTCTTTGAGATGTTAATTAGGGGGTGATTTTCCAGATTTTATTACCAAAAAAAAGAGACCAACTTTATTTTGAGCGTAACTTGTTTACTTTTGATGCTATAATTTTTTTATAAAACAAAAATAAAGATTTTTTTAAACACTTTAAAAAAGTTAAAATGAGGTTTTCCCAAAAAATGCTTCATTTTTTGTTTTTTGGTTATTTCACGGTAAAATATTCGATTTGGAATTTGAAGAATATGAACCTATTTTCATTAGCTAGTAACTTTCCTTCTGCTACGTACAGAGACCAAAATATATTCACCATCCAAACAGTTTGAAGTTTGAATATCATATTGCGCAACGTGTTTATTTCCAATTCTAATTGAGAGCGTACCGACGTTTGCTTTGACTTATTTGGATAGATCTGAATCTGCTACTACGCAAATTAGTTTGTAGTTCGTATTATTAAGAAGTATATGCTTGGCTTGTTTATTACGTTCGTTTTGAAGTGTATGCTTTGTGAAATAATATCGGAACCTGAATATTTTTCGGCTCAGAATAAGTACCAGATCAAATTGAGTCTGATTTTGAAGGTATTCCCAGTGCAAAAATTAAGAGAAAAAATCTGCATACTTGTATTATGTAAAAATAAAGAACAGCGTTATAGAATGACAAATAGTGAACTAATTCATTAAGACGACATTGCAAAGTCGCAAAAAATTCATTAAACCTACTATATCAAAAATATAATATTTTGTTGATCCTTCATAAATTTTTGTTAAAGGGACCGTTCAAGTATTACGAAACGCAATTTTTGAAACTCTTACAACCTCTTTATCCCATCTGTATCTTTTCATCTTTTGTTGTAAAGAAAAAAGGTCCAGCTATTTATTACAAACACGTGTTACTGTGCTTGATCTGGTTTATACAAATTTTAAGATTTTTTCACTTGAATACTTTAGTCCTATTGTAACATGAGCTGAGCGTGAGGTGGCAATATAATACAATCCAGGGGTTCTATGTAAAATATAAACGAAAGTTGAAAAGTTGGGAGATTCAGATTCTGTAGTTTTTATTTAAGTTAAAAAACAATGTTCGAACGTAACGCGCCGTTCGAACCCCCACCCCCGTATAATGCGCTGTAACGTTTTGCATGCCCCCCTCCTCCAAATTGCGTTACGTAATACTTGAAAGGTTCCAAAGTAGATTAAATTACACTTGGTGTAATAAAAAAGCTTTCCAACGAATTCTTTATTTTAATCTATTAACACTCAAATATAAAAAAGTTATATCGATAAAACGAAACTTGCCAGCAAGCAATTCTAAGCATACAGGAATCATTTTCAAAAAATTTACCCTATTTTGATTATAATCGCTTCCTGTATCAAGATACTTTTATGTGGCACTCATTGTATTATTAATTTTCTTATCTTAATTGGCAACTAACATGTCAATCTCGACAAAAAAGTGTATTGACTACATAAATTCTTTTTCAAAATCTTTCAAACTAGTTTGACAAACAGCTTGAATTTTCAAACCTGTACGATCGGCCAGTTTGACTTGAGTTGAATTATTTGTCAGAAGGATTAACTTAAGTTTGACTTGAAATTAAGTCAAACTCAAGTAAAGTTCAAACAGTCAAGTCAAACTTGTGCAACTCTAGTTGGCACCAAACATGGAGTACTTCAGAAACTATATTGTAGGTTTAATTTTTTGTTAATTAATTATTTATCTGACTTTTTGGGGTGTGAATGTCTCTAAAAGGTTTTTAAAATTTTTTCAGATCAGAAATAAACATTTGCCATCAATTTTTTTTAGTGGTATCAGATGTAAACCAAGGCTCTGAAATAACGTTAAGGATTGTTGCTAAGAGAGATTCAGTTGTATCAGGGCAAGAAGGCAAGATGCCTAATAAATAATTAAAAATAAATAATATTTTTTATAAATGAATGAAGTAAAAAACAAATGTACTCTCAATCATTTATTGTTTAACCTTCGGATGACCAAGGGGGTAAATTTGGACCCCAGCTTATGTTTTCTTTAATAAATTCAAAAGTATTTTCAATTTTTAACTCATTATTTTTTTATTTGACTTTAATATCATTCTAGATATCCTCATATTTTGAAATAAAAAAAAATCCCTATATTTTACGAATAAAACATATATTCTGAAGTTGATGTTTAGTAAAATCCCGTCTATTATGTGGAATTCAAAGTAGTTTTACATTGCGCGCAGTGGCGTAACAAACTCCGTCGGGCTCCCCCGCAGAATTTGAAGTGGGGCCCCTTTTAACCCGGGAGCAGTCGCGCCGTTAGAAAAAATCCAACTTTTTATCATTTTCCGTGATAACCTAATGAAAAATTTTGCAACATAACTTTTCACTTGTTATTGCCTCGAAGAAGATTGTAGTAATGCGTAGGATTTTTTTTTAATTTTTTTAATTTCATTTTTATTTTTTTTTGTGGAATTTGTGGCTTTGCTGGGAACCAATTAGTTTTAGAATTGTTAGAAATAAGTATTTTTGACATAAAAAGCAAACAAAAATATTATAAAATTGAAATTTGTTTTAAATTCATATTGTTAGATTTTGTTCTACGCGCGACTGCTTACGTGACAGAAGTGAGCGCGACTGCTCCCGCGTTAAACAATTACTAAATAAGACTTATTTAACAAAAACTTTTTTGTGTTAGCGTTATCATTCACTGTTCATAACAACTTAAATTTCTCATATTTATTGGTATACAGACCCATTCCGACCCGGGGTGCAAGGGGGCAGCGTGAGCCGCCCTAATATAGAACAGATTTTTACATAATATCAGATGACAAGATGGGGCCCTTAAGCGATTGGGGCCCCCCCGCAAGCTTCATGCTGCGGGGCCCTCTGTTACGCCCCTGATTGCGCGTTATCAAAATATATTTTTAGACTGTGGTGCCTGTTATGTACGAATCATGACATTCCTGTCTGTTACAGTTAGTCATTATTATTATTTCCTGGCGTATATTATTATAGTTTCTTAGTATTTTGTGTACATATAAGATATGGCCCGCAAATATCTTACTGAGGCTGAGTTACAGGAAACTGTTACAGCTAGAGATTTCTATGATGATATAGAAGATGAAATAGTATCAGAAAACGAGGATGTATTGTTAGATGAAGATTTAAATGCTGAAAACATTCAATCCAGGTCATTTTTGACCTGGGGTAATTTTTTACCTCCGTTGGTCATCCGTGTAACAAAAAAAGGTTGTTCATCGGAAGGTTAACTTCCGACAACCGGTTTCGCTCTCTACAATTTGCAAAGCATCATCGGGTCAACGGTTACAAGTAGTTATTTTACTTAAAGAGTTAAAACGTGGCGCCGACGTCTTGCGATTCGTAATCTCCATTCTTCCCTATTTGTCCACATATCATCCTCCAGGCCTCCTTCTTCCATCTCCTTGTCAATACCTTCTCGCCAATTCTTCCGTGGTCTTCCTCGTCTTCTTTTCAGACCCACATTTCAAATGGCATTATAGTCTAAATAAGACAATACATCAGGGGTGGGCAAACTTTTTTTAATAAGGGCCACAAAAGGTTTTTGGTCTATTACCAAGGGCCGCAATATTTTCGAATTTTTAACTTTTTAACTTTGGGAGGTGGGCGGGGATGATTTTTAAATTAAATAAACATATTCAGTACAATTCAAAAAATATCCGAAAAAAATGTAAGACCAACTATTGAAAAATAAGCCAACGGTGGCAAATTTTTACCGACACCTAAACAAAATGAAATTTTCAGTAGACATCAGAACTCGTTATTGGATCATAAGAAACAAAAAATTCAAAAATATTTTATTAGCTTATGAGTTTCTCGAGATAACACTGTCGAGTTTTTTTAGTTTTGACGATTTTTGCGTTTTTAATATCACTCAGAAGTGAAAATACAGAAATAGTGAAAATCAACACATTTGTTATTGTTACCTCACTAAATGTCTAAATAAGAATATATAAAAAATTTCAGGTGGATCTGTGAAGTAGCCTTTGAGTTACAATGTCCACCGTCTATAAAAAGCAGTTGAGCAGTTTTGAGAAAAACACGTTTACTTTTGACAACTTTTATTTTCAATTTCTTCTGTCTGTCAAATCGTAAAGTGATGCACATCGGAATATGTTTTTAAATCTCAGAGTAATTTACAATAGAAAATGGAAAAGCTGTTGAACGTTTCTCACTGCGCTCAACAAGCTGCTGCAAAGCGAGTCGAAGGTAGGGGTATTAAAGATGCTGTATTTCTGGTAGTTTTCCTACGGTCAAACTGAAATTTTCAGAAAATATTTTTGAAATTATGTATTTTCATACAAAATAATAACAAAAATCGAAAATTTCAAAATTTCAAACCATATCCCTACCCCCCTATACCACATTCGCACTTATTTAAGCACGGTATTCGCCACAAATATACAGGGTGTTTAATTGAGAAATAGGAATACTTAAATTGTGAATAGAGGTCACTAAGTCGGTTCTAGATATACTACATTTATTGCCTCAATGATTTTTATAACTGAGTTACAGGGTGTTTTATCGATTTTGCCCATGTCTTTCTGGAAGCATAACTTTAGAACCACCATGTATATTTTCTGATATTTGACATAGATATTTCTCATTTAAAATCCAGACCACCCAACTTCTAATCACAAGAATAATCCAGATCTGGGCTAAACAAAATTATTGGGAAATAATTGGACCAATTCTTTCTTTTTTATATGATCAATGAATAGTTTGAATTTCATTACAAAAGTTTCATTTTGCGATCAACACCTATAAATTTAGCAAAGTAGCAGTGTTTAATTTCTAAATAATTTCCTCCCCTAATTCACAGCATCTCTTAAGAACCTTTTCCAAACTTAATTATCGAATATGATTGTTGATTGTGGTATAAGACATCAGTATGTTCTGTCTCTAACTCTTCCAAAAGTGCTTTGAATTCACGATGATTTAATCCTATTGAACGAATACAGTTAACATTATTAGTTATAATTGAAATGACGTTGTCCACTTGCAAAACATTTTTGCACAATATATGATGATGGACTATGCAGTGAAGAATAATAAGAAATCATGTTCTGGAAACTGTTGAACGTAATCTTTAAGTTTTTTCAACGTTACAATATTTGCTCCTCTTAAATTTATTGCTCCGTCAGTTGTTACTCTTACTAGGTGGTTACGGGTTAATTCAAAATTTTCCACACAGTTCCTGACTACTTCGAAAATATCATTTTCCTTTGTTGAAATTTCCTGGATTTCATCGAGGGAGCCGATAAATCTCTGTGCCAAAAACCCAAATCATTGCCCGCGTTATGTTGAAAATTTGCGGAAAAATCTATCTATATCTATCTATATTTAATTATCAATATTAGCAATAATTAGAAAAAATCTTGAAATGAAAATAATTCACTTTTTCTCATCGGGCCGCAAAAAAATGTCTAAAGGGCCGCATGCGGCCCGCGGGCCGCACTTTGCCCACCCCTGCAATATATAGTAGTAGAGGATCCGATATAAGGTCGACCTTCACCTAATTGTTTAACGGATAAAAATTATTGGATGATATTGTACTTTAGCAAGTTAACAATTACAAAAAGGGTGCCCGATTAAAAATTACAAGGGGTGTCCGATCTAATTTTGTTCTAAATATAATTAATTAATAATTCAAGAATTTCTTTTGTGGTATAAATTTTGAAAAGAAATTTTTCGACCCGGGCAGATATATTTCAGATTTTTTGGATCATTCTAAACAAAAAAGATCTTTTGCAATTTTTCTCTAAATTTGATCGTTTTTGAGTTATAAACAATTTAAAACTGAAAAAAGAACGAAAGATGACGATTTTTAAGGCTTAAAAACACAAGTAAAAATATCAATTTTGTAATAATCAAGTACATAAAGTTTAAACCTTTTTCTATCAGGTCTCGATATAGTCCGTTCTTTAACGGGAAAATATTGCAAAACCTCTAAATTTTAAAGAACTTCTTGAATTGACATGAAATTTGGCATACACATAGCTAACAAGTCAAAGAAAAAAAGTGATATTGTGCCGATATGTGCTTTTGCCCCGGGGGTGCTTTTCACCCCCTCTTGGGGGTGAAAAAGTATTTGTCCAAAGTAAGTCCGGAAATTGATAAACTGACTAATTTTAAGTAACTTTTGTTCTATAGGGTTTTTTCACTAAGTCAATACTTTTCGAGATATTTGCCAGTGAACATGTTCATTTTTTCAACAAAATAACCACACTTTTAGCCGGTTTTTTGCGAATAACTCAAATAGTACGTATTTTGTCGAAAAAACATTCGTAGCAAAAATATAGCCTGTAAAAAATTTAAAGTAATTCTGTATATATCACGTTTCTATACCTAGCAGAAGCAGAGTTATAGCTAATTAAAAATAGGTTCATATTCGTCAAATTCCAAATGGAATACTTTCACGTGAAATAACCAAAAATGAAGCACATTTCGGGGAAAACTCATTACAACTTATTTAAAGTGTTTAAGAAAAGCTTCATTTTTGGTTTATAAAAAAAATTTCTAGCATCAAAAGTAAACAAGTTACTCTCAAAATAAAGTTAGTCCCTTTTTTTTGGTAAAAAAATCGGGAAAATCACTCCCTACTTAGTATCTCAAATGAACTTAATCGTTACGACTTCACAAGTTTCTTGACCCGTATATGTATTCTTTATATGATCTGTAAGTTTCATCGGCTCAAAGTCCTTATTTTTGAAAGGGCTGTAGTTAAAAGTGGTTGAACGAGTCACTCATCACGAATGTATGCAAATTTAGAAACGCCAAATCTCAATCAATTTTTGTCTAACAGAGAAACAAAAAAATACATGATATTCAGAAAAGCAATGCTGACTTTTTTTGTTTTTCGAGATTTTTGGTATCTCTAACAATTTTTAAGTTATTTTGAAAAAAGCATATTTTTCAAAATTAAAATTTTTAAAAATTTTAATTTAAAACCAAATTTTTTCCAAAATAAGCACTTTGAATCGATGAAATTTACAGATCATATAAACACAACATAAGTAAAATAATTTGTGGAGCGGTAACGATTAATTTCATTTAAGTTGCTAATTAAGGGGTGGTCTTCCCGATTTATTTTGCCAAAACAAAAGCGACCAACTTTATTTTGAGCGTAACTTGCTTATATTTAATGCTAGAAACTTTTTATAAAAACAGAAATAAAGCTTTTTTTAAACACTTTAAAAAAGTTATAATGGGTTTTCCCCAAAAAGTGCTTAATTTTTTGGATATTTCACTTCGAAGTATTCTGTTTGAAATTTGGTGAATATGAATCTATTTTTCATTGGCAATAACTTTGGTTTTACGAGGTCCAGAGACCTAACGCGTACACCATTTTGTTTTACTTTTTTACAGGTTATATTTTTGCTAAGAACGTTTTTTTTTTGACAAAATACTTACTTTTTGAGTTATTTGCGAAAAACCGTCTAAAAATGTAGTTATTTTGTTGAAAAATGAACATATTCACTCGCAAATAACTCGAAAAGTGTTGACTTGGCGAAAAAGCTCTATAGAACAAAAGTTACTTAAAATTAGTCAATTTATCCATTTCCAGACTTATTTTAGACATATTTTTTCACCGCCAAGAGGGGTGAAAGTCACCCCCAGGGCAAAAGCACACATCGGCACAATATCACTTTTTTTCTTTGACATGTAAGCTATGCGTATGCCAAATTTCATGTCAATCCAAGCGGTTCTTTAAAATTTAGAGCAAAAACTGTGAAATAATGGACTAGTAAGAATTTCAGCCATTTTTTATTCTAACACATATTTTTTTAATTGTTAATAAGGAAGGTTGCTTATCGGGAGACGTGCATTAACAACTAAAAAACAATATTTCAGAATGAAATAAGTCCAATCAGACCTTTTTTGTTTGGAATAATCTAAAAAATCTGAAATAATATCTGCCGGGTCGAAACTTTTTTTTATTATAAAAAAAGCCATTTTTTAATTTTTAATTAATTATGGTTAGAACAAAATTAGATCGGGCAACCCTTGTTTTTTGTCATTGTTAACATGCTAAACTACATATCCAATAATTTTTATCCATTAAACAGATAGGTGAAGGTCGACCTTATACATATTATAGTGTTTTAGCCAGGGGTCACCAATTAGCGGACCGCGGTCCGCATCCGGACCGTGAGCTACTTTTGTGCGGACCGTCATTAAATTCAGAATATAGCGTTTGGCAATTTTGAAAATGTTTGGCCATGAAATTGTATATTATGTTTGACTCAACTTATGTGTGCGATAAGCCGCTTTATCAAGAATGGACTTTATTAAAAATCGGTACCGTTCTCAGCTAATAACAGATGAATATCTCAACTCCCCAACGAGAATCAGTTGCACCAAACTCACTCCAAACTTCAGACAGGTTGTACATAATAAAAAATATCATTTTTAGAATAGAATAGAATAGAAATATGCTTTATTGTCACTGAAAATTTTTACAATTTTATGGACAAAGCTTACATACAGTCAAAAGAAAACATAATATCAATAACAAATAACAATAAATTGTACAACAAGTACAATTTACTAAAATAAGATAAATCGTCAATATATGTATAGTATAATATAAGATATAAAAGCCAAGACAAAAACAATTTATTGCAAAATTTATATAAATTGCAAATTGAACATACTTACAACAAATATAATAAAATACATAAGAAACTGACAAGTTTATGCTACTGCGTATGAAACCCAATTTTCTTAGTTATTCATTAAGCAATTCTTCTATTGGAGATGGTTGTACAGTTTCTTTGAGGAATATAATATAGATTTCTTTACTAACTCAGTGGATGGAATCGGTAAATAAATGTCAAAGATTGAATTTCTGGTGGAATAAAGATGATTGGGCCTTGCTGGAAAGACATGAAGGTGTTTACGAATTAAACAAACCGTTTTTAGAATATATAAAGATGGAAGTGTTAAAATTCCGTGATCTCTGAAGTAACTTCTACAATGTGTAGATCTTCTGCGGCCAAACAGATATCTTATTGCTCTTTTTTGCAATTTAAAAATAACATCAAATTGAACAGCTGTACTAGAACCCCAAAAAGGAAGACCATATCGAAGATGAGACTCGAAAAACGAAAAATATGTTATTTTAGAAGATGCTAAATTGAGTTCCCTTGAGACAGATCTTATTGCATAGCAAGCCGAGGCGAGTTTCTTACTTAACGAATCGATATGACGGGACCATTTGAGGTTGCGGTCTAAAAAAATACCAAGAAATTTTACAGAATCAACGGTAGTGATCTGGCTGTTATTAAGAGGCAAAGGTTGAAGAGCTCCTTTATAGGATAATGCTACTGTTTTATTTACGTTAAAAGAGAGTAAATTAGAGTCAGACCAGGTCTTTATCGTCAGTAGATCCGAAGTTATAGTTTCATGAAGAGATGCAATAGTTGACTTGCTCCATCAATCATCTATCATCAGCAAAAAGAAAAATTTTCCCATCGATTTTTAAATTAGTGATGTCATTTATAAAGATAAGGAACAGAAGAGGACCCAATACTGAACCTTGTGGTACTCCACATACAATGTTTTTGAGACTAGAGTCAGTATCATTTGCTCTAACTAGTTGTTTCCTATTATTCAAGTAGGATTGGAACCAATTTAAAGAAATACCTCTAATTCCATAGAAATTTAGTTTTGTAATCAAGATGTCGTGATTTACATAATCAAAATCTTTGGCATAGTCACAGAAAACAGTGGCAGTATAAAGATTATTGTTTAGTGCTTGGTAAACCTCATGTAGTACAGAAAACATGGCATCAGTGGTACAATTATTTGTTAAAAAGCCGAACTGATTTTGTGATAAAATGTTGTTATCACGATAAAGGACATAAGTCGAGTTTTAATGAGTCTCTCGATAATTTTGGAGATTACCGGTAGTAAGGCAATAGGTCTATAGTTACAGGCATCAGATTTTTCACCACCCTTATGAAGAGGAATAATAATGGCTGTCTTGAGGCACTCTGGAAATTTACCTTTTTCGAAGGAATCATTAATTAGAGAGACGAGGATTTCCAACACATTTTCTGTGAGATTAGAGAAAATTTTTATAGATAGTCCATCAGTACTACAAGATGATTTGCTTTTGATACTATTGATTGTTTGGATCAGTTCAGAGTTATCGACTGGTCTTAAAAATAATGAATTCGAGACCTTTCTTGAGTTAGGGAGATAGGAAATGGGATCTTGTTGCGGCAAAATAGTTGATGTTATATTTTTACTCACATTAACGAAGTAGTCGTTTAGAATTTCAGGATTTGGAAGGGAAAATGATTGAGCTGTGTGAGTTTTATTTCGAAGATCGTTTATTATAGACCAAGTTTCTTTTGCAACACTTTTAGAGCTTCCCAGACGATTTTGATAATAGGCTTTTTTAGCTCATCTGACAAGTTTTAGATATGTTGTCCTGTACTTCGTGATATATTCAGTGACAGAAACATTGGTAGTTTTCTCACTGATAATTTAATGTTGTAAAGAGTTTTCCCTTTATTGTTATATTTATTATAATCATTAATTTGTAATATAAAATTATCGTGTGCGTTTTTTATATTCATTTTCTCTCTACTATAATATGTTAAGTGGGAGTACTTTTCAGGTGTGCATGTAATTAATAGCTATTTTTATAACAAGGGAGGAAAGTGCTGCTTTTCCTCCCGAGAATGAAGTTTACTGCCCGGCGCGTAGCGGAGGGCAGTAAATATTCAAGGGAGGAAAAGGCACTTTACTCCCATGTTATACATGTATGGTTTTTCCACCTTCCTCAAATAACAAGTCATTTTATTTATTCATTTTTACTTAATTTATTTATGTAACTAACCAACAAAATTTATTAGAACTAAAACTAACAAGTAGGTACAATATAACTGTCAACTGTCAAATATAAGTCAAACTATTAATGTATTCATTGTTAAATCAAAATAACAATTTACTGTTTTTTACCATCCTACAAAATACAGGGTGTTTTATAAATAAACGTTAAAATGTATAGATACTTACGTAATAGAAAATATATTGTACAGGGCGTCAATAAGTTATATTTCATGAATGAAATACCATGACGTCACTTTTACTTTTCCTCCCTAGGGAGGAAAATATTTTTCCTCCCTAGGGAGAAAAAGTACAACTTTGCTCCCTACAATCAGGTCCGGAAAAGTATACTTTCGGTAGAGGTAGGTGGAAAAATAGTTTTCATGTTTAATAAGTTTGCAACAAACAGCTTGCAATAAAACTAATGTAGAAAAGATAACAAATTATTTACCATTTCGTATTAAGTATGATTATTTATTTTAAATTTCTGTTTTAATAACTGAATTTCAAGAAAGCTAATAACTATGTACAAACCTGAAGATGTCTAAAAGCTTGTTATTAAAATCCAAACTATAAATCCCTAGCTTTTTAAATATTCTCAATAACAATGTACAATACTTCTGTGTTGCTGATAATAACATCAAAACAATACACAATGAATTTATATTTTATTTATTGTACCAGGAAAGTATTCAACCCTACAGTGGCCAAAAAATAATCGGATATTATTAGGTTTCCTTTCCATATTACTCCACGTTGTGAGGCCGCTTCCGAATGACAAATTTTCTTATTCGGTTTTTTTTTGTGGATTCCTGTTAAAAAATGTCCCCTTAAACAAATCAGAAGGGGTCCGGGATGCAGAGCAAAACAATATTTTTATACAAATTCAAAATTACCTTTCAGCCCCGAAAATTGTATTTAAAAAAAAGGCCGCTTGTCATTTTTTTCAAAAGCTGATCGATGTCGAGTTATAAGCGATTTAAAATCTGAAAAATGTGAACATACTTATGCATTTTCGTGGTTTTAAAACTCATATGTAAATTATTAGTTTTCAGGTTGCCAAGTGCCTAAATTGAAGTTTATACATTCCATTTCAAGATTCTAACGAGTAATCGAGGCTTACTTCAATATAGACCGTTGTTTTTTAATTGCTAATTAGGCGAGTCCACTCAACTTTTAAGCCGCCGCACATCGCAATTTATGGTGCGTCTCTGTCGCACTTATTATACATACCACGTACCATACGTACTTATGCGAAAAATGCCCAACAAATACTTCACATTTATTAAAATTTTATGCTTTATTATTAACATATATTTTTTTGTTATTGTCCTAATTATTAAATACGCCAATAAAAACAAACGGTCGAAATTGAAATAAACCCCGATAACTCATCAGAATCTTGAAATTGAATGTTTAAATTTCAATTTAAGCATTTGACCACCGCAAAAATAATAATGTAGACATGAATTTTCAAGCTTCGAAAATGTTTATTTTCGCATTTTTCAGATTATATATCGCTTAAAACTTGAAATCTATCAAGTTTTGAGAAAAATGACTGCAAATTTGACCCAAAAATGCTAAAAACATATTTTCGGGAGCAAAAAAGGTGATGTTTTGGATTTCTTCTTCTTAACGTGCCCTATCAAGTCCCCTTGACGTTGGCGATTAACATGGCGAAACTGTCTCTGTCTCGAGCTATTCTAAATAGGTGTTCTGCTTTCTTTATTCCTGTCCACTCCCGGATATTCTTCAACCAAGAGGCCTGCTTTCTACCAATTCCTCTGCGTCCTTCGATTTTACCCATCATAATAAGTTGAAGAATATTATACCGGTCTCCCCTTACTACGTGTCCAAAATAGGCCATCTTTCTATATTTGATGTTATCAAGCAGCTCACGGGTAGCATTTGCTCTCTTAAGGACTGCCACATTTGTCAGCATAGCCGTCCATGGTATTTTTAGAATACGTCTGTGCAGCCACATTTCAAAGGCCTCCAAACGGTTAATGGTGGATATTTTTAATGTCCATGCTTCGACACCATACAAGAGGACTGACCAAATGTAGCATTTAATCATGCGCTTTCGAAGTTGAAGTTGCAAGGTATCATTACAGAAGAATGACCTCATTTTTAAAAATGTCGTGCGGGCTATCTCGATTCTACATTTTATCTCTTTATCTGGATCTAGTTGTTCAGTAATATGGCAACCAAGATATTTAAAACTGGGTACTCTTTGAATCATATGACCATCAACATATAACCGTGAATCTTGATGGGCCAAACGGCTAAATACCATGTACTTTGTTTTTGAACAGTTTATATTTAGGCCAAACTCTCTTCCCACTCTGTCAATGGCATTTAAAAGGTGTTGTAATCCATTCATATCATCACTTAAAATAACTGTATCGTCTGCATATCTGATTGTATTTATCAGAATTCCATTAACCTTCACACCCCATTCCAAATTATGCAGCGCTTCCTTAAATATTCTATCTGAATACAAATTGAACAACAGTGGGGACAGTATACAACCCTGTCTGACGCCTCTTTGTATTTTGCATATGCATTTTACATTACTTTGGATTTACATATTAAAAAACTGTTAAAAACAATGTCTGCCTAAAAATTTCGCACTGCGCCCTTCTGATTTGTTTACCGAATTAGAAAAACCAGACAGGTAGTGTTAACTCCGGACCCCGGAAGTGTCAGAGGTTTTCGAAACGGACCCTCAGGAAATATAATTGGTGACCCCAATTTTAGACTATAGGATTAGTATGTTTAGTTACATAAAATTTTTGTGAAAGATGTTCTCTAGTTACTAAGTGGTAAGTTAGTGTTTATATTTAGACCAGAGTAGAAAAATAAAAACGGGAAAAAAATCAATACAGGTATTTGAAGGTGCTAAATCGTAGGGAGGATATAGTTAATTAAAAATACATACAGAGGTACTCGTAGATCGACCTCATTTTTTTTAAAAAAAAATGCCAAAGTCAGAAAATATTGTTTTTTGCCTATAGCATTTTTAGTATCATATTTACAGCAAAAGTTGTCTTATGAAAGTTGTGTATCACAAAAAAACGATTAATTTGAACTTTTACAAGTTAAAATCCATCAAGAATTAACCTAGATAATTGCAAAAAACCATGTTTTTTGCACTATTTTGGAAATGTTAATAACTTTTACCAAATAGGTCGTAAGGAACTTATTACACCTTGATCATGAGGAAGGTAAGTGCCTTTATTTGTTTACAAAATCTCAAGAAGATCTGTTTGTTAGTTTACAAATTATGTTAAATGTTTATCCCAGACATCGAATGTTTAAACAATCATTGTTGCCCAAGGAGTGTTTTCAGAGCTTTTTGGCAAAGTGCAGTGACTACATAAAGAATGAAAGTACTAATAAAGTTAAAAAAAAATAATATATTTGTTTTTAAATGTTGTTAAACAAGTCGATAAAAAAATGGTAAATTTTTTCCTTATAAACAAATAGAATATCTTTGCCATTTTTTCTGATAAATAATTTTAATTGGTTGTGTCAAAAAGCTGGTAAAAAAATGCACATTAAAATTAAAAAAAAAGCTTTCTAGGACCAATAATAGCCAAGTTATACTTTTTTTTTTGAAAAATCACATCTCTATTGTTTATAAATATTAAGAGTTGAAATTTTCATAGAATGGTAATAAATATCTATATTTTATATGACAATTGATAAGTACGTAATATCTTCTATTTAAAACGAGTAATAACCCTTTAAAATCAAGTTACTCACGCTGACTGAGCTGGGACCGTGTGAAATGGAAGAATGTCTGAGTTCAGTTTCTCTAGTCGAGATTTTGCTATAGAAAGTTCAATTTGGAGCGCTTGAAAATTTTTATAATATCTCAGCTTCCAGAGAACGTAGAGCCTTCAATTTTTTTTTAAATTGGGTTAACTCGACGAAAGAATAACATCTAGCTAATTTTCATTGACCGGAAAAATCGGAAAATTCTGGAAAAGGGATTTTTTTATTCAACATTCATTTACAACGTTAACACTAATATATTTTGATAAATATTTTCATAAAATATTATAAATTTGTGAATAAATATTAAAATATAATTATAGTATGTATATATTTAGTTATATACAGGGTTGTTCATTTTATTCGCCTCAGTGTCTGTACGGAAAACGAATTGATTAAAAAAAATTCTTCATAGAAATATACAAAGCCATTAACACTACAATCTAAAAATAATATGAATTATACAGGGTGCTTCAAAAAAGAGTGGTATGTCAAAGATATATATTTTTATGGAACACCCTACGATGAAATTTTTGAATTGCTCTTAAACAATATGCTAGCTGCTAACTAGACTATACCTAAGTACAGGGTGTTTTAATTTATTTAAATTTTTAGAAAAATGGAAAATTTTAGAAAAAAATAAATGTTTCCGAATCTAAGAATCGGTGACAAATTTTTCCTTGAATCTTCATAATAGACTATTTAGCATATTTAAATAGATGTTTATTGTAACAAAATTTATAATTACTTAATCGTACATTTTTAGATTTAAAAACTAATTGGAAACAAAAACATTCTCGATCTTCGTTAATTCTACATAGTTTATGTACAGATTTATTAATTTCTTCAACATTATCCCTAATTTTTTTAAACAAATCTTCTTCAACTTCACTTTTGTCATCTATAATAACTGTCAAAAGGTTGTAGCATCTTTTTTCGTCAGTATCATCTTTGCAATTTATGTACAGCTCGGTACAATTAATTTATTTTAAGAAATTATGGATAATGTGGAAGAAATTGATGAACCTGTACAAAAACTGTGTAGAATTAACGAAGAGCAATAATTATAATCTATACATATTTTTTTTCAATTTGAGAACGTTTTTGTTTTCAATTAATTTTTAAATCTGAAATTGTACGATAAATACCTGTTTATTTTTTTTTCTAAAACATTACATTTTTTTTTTAAATTGAAATAAATCAAAACACCCTGTACTTAGGTATATTCTAGCTTATTGTTTAAGGTCAAATTCAAAAATTTCATCAGGTGTAGGGTGTTTCATAAAAAATATATCTTTGATATACCACTCTTTTTTGAAGCACCCTGTGTAATGTTGTTCTGAAGCTATTTCCTTGTGGCATTTTTATAATTACGTATTTTTTATGGGAAATAAGCCACAATTTTACTTATAAATAAATAAATAAATTCATTTTTTAGTAAAATTGTGGCTTATTTCCCATAAAAAACACCCTGTGTAATTCATATTATTTTTAAATTGTAGTGTTAATGGCCCTGTATATTTCTATGAAGAATTTTTTTAAATCAATTCGTTTTCCGTACAGACACCGATGCGAATAAAATGAACAACCCTGTATACATACTATAATTATATTTTAATATTTATTCACAAATTTATAACATTTTATGAAAATATTTATCAAAACATATTAGTGTTAACGTTGTAAATGAATGTTGAATAAAAAATCCATTTTCCAGAATTTTCCGATTTTTTCGGCCAATGAAAATTAGCTAGTTGTTATTCTTTCGTCGAGCTCCCAAAAAAAAAATTTAAGGCTCTACGTTCTCTGGAAGCTGAGATATTGTAAAATTTTTCAAGCGCTCCAATTTGAACTTTCAATACCAAAATCTCGACGCGCGAAACCGGACTCAGAGATCCTTCCCCCATCACACGGTCCCAGTTAAGTCAGCTCGAGTACCTTCATTTTAAAGGGTTATTACTCATTTTAAATAGAAGATATACTGTAGTTATTAATTGCAATGTAAAATGTGATTTTATTATGATTTTTTGCAAATTTCGACTCTTAATATTTATAAACAATACAGATAAGATTTTTCAAAAAAAAAGTCTACCTTGGGTATTATTGGTCATAGAAAGTTTATTTTTAGTTTTTAATGTGTGTTTTTTTACCACTTTTCTGATACAACTAATTATAATTATTTGTCGTGAAAAACAACAAAGTTATTCTAATTGTTTATCAGGAAAAAACTCACTATTTATTAAACGACTTGTTTAAGAACATTTAAATAATAAATGTATCGTTTTTTTTTTAATTTCTTAGTAGTTTGAGTCTTTAAAAACTCATTTCACTTTGCTAAAAAGCTCTGAAAATACTCCTTGGGCAACAATAGATGTTTAAACATTCAATGTTTTGGATAAACAATTAACGTAACTCGTAAACTAACAAAACGATCTTCTTGATACTTTGCACTCTAATAAAGGCACATAATAACCTCATAATTAAGGTGCAATATGTTCCTTAGGGCATATTTAGTAAAAGTTATTAACATTTACAAAATAGTGCAAAAAATGTGGTTTTTTGCAATTATCTCGGTTAATTATTTATCAATTTTAACTAATAAAAATTAAACTTAATCGTTTTTTTATGATACACAACTTTCATAATACAACTTTTGCTGTAAACATGATACAAAAAATGCTACAGACAAAAAACAATATTTTCTGACTTTAGCCTTTGTTTATAAAAAACTGAGGTTGATTTGCGAGTACCTCTGTATGTATTTTGAATTAACTATGTCCCCCCTACGATTTAGCACCTTCAAATACCTGTATTGATTTTTACCCTGAAATCGCTCATTTTT
This sequence comes from Diabrotica virgifera virgifera, assembly GCF_917563875.1. Classification (NCBI taxonomy): domain Eukaryota; kingdom Metazoa; phylum Arthropoda; class Insecta; order Coleoptera; family Chrysomelidae; genus Diabrotica; species Diabrotica virgifera. Next base: position 190,470,993 of record NC_065447.1, on the reverse strand, counting down.
ATTTATCTGCCCTGGCGTAATTAGGTACATACTTAAATTGGTATCTACGAAATTCTAAAAATACAAATCATTTTATTTACTTATACAGGTATGTACTTATAAATTTGCCTATCAAGATCATCTAGTTTAAAACGTTTTAACCACTTCAGTTTAATTCCCTTCACCTAAATTATTGTTGTCGAAGTTGTTTTGTAAGTTTATTGGAATACATACAAATATATAGGATGGAATGCACTTATGGAATAAAATTATTTCTGACCTTGTTTTAAAAAATTATAAAAACGCAAAGACCCGTCGACTTTTGTATATAAATGAGCATTTTAAACATAAATCTAAATGTACAGGGTGATTCACTCAAGCCTGGCGTAGTCCATAAGCTTTATTTTTAATGGAGCACCCTATATATTTTTATATCTTTAAAAGCTGCTTAAAAACCTGATTTCAACGAACTATATCATGTAGGTTGTATTATGAATAATACAGGGTAAAATTTTGATATTACATATAAAGTATGGAAACCACTTCTGGAATAAAATGCTAGGATAAGTCAACTTTTAATTCCCAATTCACGCTTTATAAACATAAATTTAAGTATACAGGGTGATTCACGCAAGTCTAGTATAGTTCATGATCCTTAGTTTTAATGAAACACCCTGTAGGTTTTTACGTTCTTAGAAGCTATTTAACAACCTCATCTCAAACAAGCTGAAAATGCGAGCATTATCATAACGAAAACTTTGTTTATATACCTATTTAAATTCATAATATAGAAAATTGCTATTACGAAAAACTGTTTAGAATTAAAAATTATGTTTTAATGTGCAAGTACATCAATAATTTAAATGTTGTGAACTATAAAGATACTTTACTCGAAATTCATATTTTTTTACATACCTCGTATAAAATTAATAAAATTTGATTCATGATGGTTGTTGCATCATAAATCTTAGACCAAGAAGAGATTTTTATGAAGAATAACTTTTCTTCGTCAAATTAAAAATACAAGAGTTATAAATGAAAATGATGTTGGTATCCATAATTTGAGAAAATTCGTCAAATATTTTTTTCCATTAGAAGGATGTAATTTCATATATCAGAACATACTTTTTTACTCCAAACCACATTTTAAATAACAATTTTTCAATATAGTAAAATAAATAATACATACATGATAAAGATACTTTTTACTGATGAACTTTACTTGGATCTACAGACCTAGCGAGTCTCGTAAATTCCGCGGCTTTGCGCCACGCTTCACGCAACCGTATTTGCGTACTTGTGTTTTGAGTTGTGTGCGCTTGTCGCTGGTCGAGTGGAGTTTAGATAATTTACAAAATTTAAATATAATGGTTTCTACTGATTCATTATTATTATAGTATAATATGTATTATTGCTTTCAAAATATACTCAAATTGTATTTTTATACATTTATTACACATATTATTTTATATAATAATTAAATTCACTATAAAATGTCATTTATATTTTATTAATAGCTAAATAATTTAAAATTTAGTTTGACATTCACGAAGTGTCAAACTCAAATGTAAATAATAACATTTGCTTTGCTTAACAAATTCAGATTAAAAAAGTAACCTACTTCCTAATCAAAGATTTCAGCTGACGTTTAGTGCCTGGTAGGAGATAACCGGATTGTGACGTCACATTTTAGATTTTGAGGTCGATTATCTCGAAGACTGTTAGAGATATCGAAATGCCGTTTTCAGATTTGGATTCAGAAGACAAAACTACATAAGAATCCATCGATACATCTGCGAATAATGCTGATAAACGAAAAGATTTCGTTGAAAAGTGTACATATTATGTAGGGTCTATTATGAATAATACCTACGGTGAAACTTTTAAATTATGTACGTATAAAATTTCCGTCAAGATATTAAATACATAAAATTCTGAAATTAATAATTCGACACCCCCATCGAACAACGTTGTAACTCATTTTTAGCGATTTACAGGAGAGGCAAAAAACGAAAAATTTAATTTTTAAAAATTTGTAGCGAAATGGTTAAACTCTTTTACACTGATGCGATATCATCTTTATAACATAATAAGGGATTATTGTGAGATGTATGTTCTGTAATTTTATTACCTATTGAAAATCTTGAGTTTGATTGAGATACAACCTTAAGAATAAAGATGATTCTTGTAGAAAAAGGTTGTAACTTGCCTAACAGCCATTTTACACTCTCCGTGTTAATTATTTTCAAGTTTTACTATTAAAAGTTTGTATGTTTTGAGTCATCGGCAATATAGATAGGAGAAAATTAGTTTTTATGGTATATTTAAACAAAATATTAACTCATAGTTTTTACAACTTTAATTGGAAATTATAAATTTTACAATAACAATAATATTCTATCACTATGAAGAAAACATGTTATAAAATATCTCAAACTTTTCGCATTTCTATTGTGTATCTGTAAATATTTAATTTTAGACCATTTTGCTTTATTACTTTACTCTTTTACTATTAACATCTACTTCAAAATTAACATGTGTGTCCTTAAATAGGTTAAAATTTAGAATTTGTTTCTGGTTTATTTCAGATACGGATTAAGGCTTGCCTGATGCTTTGGCACATCGTATCATGGTTATCCATTGGTCTGGAGCATATACGACTTGTTTTTTCCGTTCTTCTATAAGGGAATGCATTGAATCACTCTCGATTTGGAATGTGCTATTTCAAAAAATACAATAAATATTAAACTTTTTTTACTACGTGGAAGTATGTAGCAAAAACTATTCTATATTGATTTTGTCCACCGCAACTATCAAAAATGAAAAAATGTCCGTAAATCCTTTTTTATTTACATTTCAATAAATTGACTTATGAGATGCAGCATATATGTTTGGTTACTTTATAAATTAAACATACGTGCAACAAAGTTGTAACTCATTTAAAAACCTTGTTAATCGTCAAGTATAAGAAAGTAAATATTTAACATAGGGAGTATCCAGTGTTACTGCCTTTTTCACGCTAAAATGCCTTAAAATGGCACACGTAATTTAAAATACAACTTCTTATTAGCCAAACTATTGAGAATTTAACTATGTCGTTTATATTGATGTGTGCGCAATTTTTGCTGAATTCGCCTATGTTGAAATCTGAAAAAAGACGTAACTTGAGTTACAACCTTGTTCGATGGGGGTGTCGAACTTAGCGCATTTTAAATATGGGCAGGTATTATTTTTTAAATCAGTTACATAACGACACCAATTCTTTAAACGAAATATCCATATATTGGGATTTTGTATTTAATATCTCGACGAAATTTATAAATAATTTCACAATTTCACCTTGTATATTTATAATAGACAAATTGACCCTACGACATGCTAGTTTGTTAAAATTAGCTCTGAATGAGCTTTGAAGTAGCTCTTAAAAACATAAAAATGTAAAGGGTGTTTAATTAAAAATAAAGATGATGCATTATGCTAGAGTCACGTGAACCCCCTGTACGTTTAAATTTATGTTTAGAAAGCGCACATTTAAATGTAAAAGTTGACGTTTACCAGCATTTTTTATTATTTTCTAAAATAATAACACACACAACTTTCTTCCAAGTGGTTTTCACAGTGTATAATATCAAAATTTCGCCCTGTAATATTAATAATAGATCCTACATGGTATAGTTCGTTGAGATCAGATTGTTAGGGACCTTTTAAAAATATAAAAATATACAGGGTGTTCCATTAAAATACTTGCGTGAATCACCTTGTAAATTTAAATTTATATTTAAAAAGCGCACATTTATCGATGAAAATAGACGGGTCTCAGCGTTTTTCATATTTTTTTAAAACAAGAACAGAAATAATTTTATTCCATAAGTGCCTTCCACACTGTATATTTATTGCTATTGCCATTAGTTGTCACTTTTTAGAACTTAAAGTACTTGTAGATAAGAATTGTAAACTTAAAACTGGAATTTATATATTTTCAGCCAGCCTTTTCATTATCACTTAATAATTGAACAATGGATATGAATAGTGTTGTTAATCAGTTATTAAACTTTAGTTTTTATTTTTAATTGAAAATATTACAAATTTTAAAGCTGCCTGCGTTATCTGTCCAACATGTGTAAAGACCATGTTGTATATACACTCCACCTTATAAATTCCCAAGAACTTTTGAAATAAAATATCGTGTGGCATACGGTAACCACAAAGAGCCACTTTAAGATGTAAACAATGCCATCAATGACAGGAAAGAGTTATAAATTTATTTTACGAAGCATTCACAAAGAGACGATGACAGCAGATCCGAATGGCTAAATTTATGGTTGGTAAAATTAAGATGAGGGAATCTGTGAGAACTTAAGGGTTAGATATTATGCTAATTTGACTTAAGAAACTACTAGAAACAGGTAAACATCAAATTTTATGCACTTTGTGAGTGTTTAGATAAGTCTCAGATGTATTTTTGATGGTTTTGAAGATGTATTTACTGACGTTTACAAATAGACCTACAGAAATCTTGATGAAATTTGGGTTTTTGTATTTTTGTGGAATATAGGTAAAGATGTAATCAGTTGACAGGAGAAGACTATGTGGTACATAATTTTTTCCAAAGGAATTCCAGATCATGCGTTTTTTTACATAGCTATAAATTTTTCATTTTATTAAATATTTTCTGTTTTGGTTTCTTAATTTGGCATTTTTTTAGAACAAAATTTACCAGCAAAGTTCTTTGGAGTACAAGTATATATTATGTCAGTTTAACAGGACTTGATTGGAAATGCAAGTACATATTGCTAATACTATTATAATCAGTATTTTGGATGATGTAGTGCTATTTTGGAAGAAATAATGAAAGCGCCTTAGAACAAAAACTGGAACAGTGGGGACAAACGGAGAACAGTGGAGACAAAAAGTGGACGAAAGCGCGTGGTGTGTTGTGAAACAGAAAATTTTCAATGAAGTTGAAGGGAAAATTCTATAAAAGAGACATATGGCTATGATGTACAGAACTGAATGTTGAGCCACTAAAAAGAAAGAGGAAGTGATAATGCTCAGATGGACGAGTGGAGTGACAAAAAAGGATACAATTAAAAATGAACATAATAGAAGAAGTCTAGAGGTAACACCCATCAATGCCAACATGAGAGAGCAGATTTAATCACCCAATACGAAGAATTGCTGAACTGCAGTGGTTCCTGTATGGAATATGACAGGGAGAGGTATACCAAAGAAGACCTGGGGGGACGATTAGGCAGGACATGTCGATTACTATTGATGTTTCCTAAGATTGAAACTGATGGAGAAATGCAATTAGGAAAGCCGACACTTCATAGCGATAATGGCAAAGAGCCATTTTTGCAATGGAAATTTGGAACTTAACTAACGTTTGACTTTACCGATAAACATAAATCATGAGTTTTTTTTGTTCTCTTGGTCACCAGAGCCTATTTTACTTCAAATCAGGCCCGAGGCACTACACAATTTTCGAGCCTCTAGATATAATTTAATAATAGTAATAATAACTTTTTTAAATGTGTTAATTATTTAATAGAAATATAGTTGCACAAGAAAATAAAATTTTTATATTTAAACAATTAAGCATTGTTTAACCCGCGAGCAGTCGCGCCGTTAGAAAAAATCTAACATTTTATCATTTTTCGTGATAACTTGATAAGGAATTTTGCAACATAACTTTCCACTCGTAAGTGCCTCGAGGAAGAGTGTAGTAATGTGTATGTTAATTTTTTTTCCTTTTTTTTTCTTTTTTTTTTTCTTTTTTTTTTCTTCTTCTTTTTTTGGAATTTATGGCTTTGGTGAGAAAAAATTAGCTTTATTAATTGTTAGAAATAATATTTCTAACATTACAAGTAAATAAAAATACTGTAACATAAAGATTTGTTGTAAATTCGCGTCTAAATTCACAACTAGACAAAATCTAACGCGCGACCGATTACGTGACAGAATAGAGCGCAACTGTTCCCGGGTTAAGGGGGAGGCGCAAACTTTCGGCTTCAATGCTATTTAAATGCATTCGTTTTTTCGAAGCCTGAGAAAACTAATAAGTATTTTTGAAAAATTTAAACGCAGAATGAAAGATTACGTTACTGCCGAGGGCCGAAAGTCCCTGAAATCTTCGATAATGTTTATTTTAATAAGTTACAGGGGTGAAAAAAAGAGAAAATTGAGTGTGATTTTAATTTTAAATACATATCTTATTCAAAAGAAACTTTTTATTTATTCTAAGGGACATTCGGCCCTCGATAATAATGTAATCTTTCATTCTGCGACTAATTGTTTTTAAATATTTATTAGTTTTTTAAGAACTCGAAAAAATGAATGCATTTAAAGAGCATTGAAGCCGAAAGTTTGCGCCTATCCACTTAATTATAACTCTTATGGTTATCATGTATAATTGCCTCTTCGTAAAATGAAGTAATTTTGAAATTTTGTTTTGTTGTTTTCTTAGACCATAAAAACTGATAGACACGCCTTGTACCGAACCATTGAAGCAAAGAACTTCCGCGAAAGTGACGTCACAATACGGCAAGAACTCGTTTGGATTCTTAGCAAAGCACTAATAAAATTACCAAATTTTATATTAATAATTTTAGTATAACTTTTGTAATATAAGTAGTTTTGTAGTATAACTTAATATTTTGTAAAACATATGGAAGAAAAATCATTTAGCAAAGTAATTAATAAATATTTTTGACTTAAAGTAATTTTGTAAAAATAAATGTTTTATTTGAAATTATATCGTTGGTATATCTCTTCTTGTTTGATAATCAAAAATAAATTTATAGGAGAGTAATTTTCTTTTGGGTGTTAGTTTCACGTTAGGTGAAAAAATATGTAGGAAATCTATTAATTAATGACCACAAAACAAAATAGCTTTTGTTAACTTACTTCTAACTCTTATTACATTATTTAGTTTTTCACCTTCGTGGTACAATCTGATGTATCAATAATGCGAACAAATTATCTTTATTCGATTAAACAAATGGTTGGCTTTCAACATCATGATCAAGCATGTTCTTTGTATTCGCTAAACACAGAACCATACACGTTTTAGATCAATGTTGTCAATAATTTAGAATCGTTCAATTTTTTTGAATTGTACCTACATAATTCTAATTTCGCTTTCAGCAATTTTGCAAATATGAATGACGTCTTTAGAAGGTTGAATTAAAAATTTTTTTGATATGCTATAATTTTTGTGTCTTATGAATGGATATTGTAAATTATCACATTCAATTTCACACAAATATATGTCATAATGTAATGTTTTCTTAACTTTCTTAACTACAAACCCAGCAATATAATAGTCAACAACATCACAGACATAAGATGACTCTCTTTTTGTAAAACTTAAATTATTTACAGTAAAATCATGGTTACTATTTATTATTTCCCTATTATTTTCATCAGTTCTAGAGTTGTCAATGAGTTGATGATCAACAGTTTTCATTTTCGCAGTATTTGTTGTGCTCATTGCTAAAATTGTGGAAGGTGCCTGTTCTGTACAATTAGCCTGGGTAGATCCTGTAACACTTGTGTCCATTAAGAGTCTTTTATATGCATCTTCAAATTGTTTTGCCGTTGGGTTGTTGTTGTAACCTCCATGACTCCTATAATAGAACTAAAGAAAACTTGTAAGTGATACTGAGAAAGTTTATAGCCTGAAAGATACTTCAGACCTCCATCCATATGATCCTTCACGTAATTTTTCCAAATTCGCATTAGTGACTTTAAATTATTAACCCGCGAGTAGTCGCGCGGTGAGATAGAATCTCAATTTTTACCCTTTTTCGCGATAACTCGATGAAAAATTTTGTAATTTTGAAAAAATTTCGTAAGTGCCTCGAGAAAGGGTGTAGTAATTCGTAGGAATTTTTTTTTATTTTTTTTTTCTTCTTCTTCTTCTTTTTGTGGAATTTATGGCTTTGGGGAGAGCCAATTAGCTTTAACCCGCGAGTAGTCGCGTTGTTAAATAGACTCTCACATTTCACCCTTTTTCGTTATACAGTAAAACCTGTCAGTAACGGCCACTAAAAATGAAAGAACTATTGGCCGATATAGAAAGGTGGCCGCTATTGCCAGCTTTTGTGTCTACATATAATTCGTTTGGGAAATTTTTAAACTGGCCGTTAGGACAGGTGGCCGATGTTGGCAGGTGGCCGTTATTACAGGTTTTACTGTACAGTAAAATTCGTCAGTAACGGCCACTAAAAATGAAAGAACTATTGGCCGATATAGAAAGGTGGACGTGGTTTGGGAAATTTTTAAACTGGCCGTTAGGACAGGTGGCCGATGTTGGCAGGTGGCCGCTAACACAGGTTTTTTTAATAAAATTGTTACAAATATATATTTTCAATATAAAAAGTAGATAAAAATAGTACAAAATAAAAATTTGTTTTAAATTCGTATTTTGAGATAGAATCTCACACGTGACTATCGACGTTACAGAAGTGAGCGCGACTACTCCCGGGTTAATGATCATACCAATAAAACCCGTTTATTCTTGGCTTAGATGCAGTGGTTCACCATTGTTGGAATATTTGAGTGAATTAAGATACTTTATAAATTCTTAAATTTTTTGAAAAATCGCTTGTTTATTATGCTGCTGTAAACTGGATTTTAGGTGTTTTCCCCTATTTTTTTTGTCGCTGCGTACAATTAAATGTTCTACAAGATAACACCATAATTAAAAAATTAGTGTATTGGAAAAGTTTTAAATTGGAACACTTTAAAAAGTTTACAACGCCTATAAACACTTCTAATCTCTAACGTTTTCTGCCGTAAACTGACGTCACGCACAGCTGTGTGAATCGTTTTATGTTGGCTTCACTCTTCGAGACGAGAGAATAGCATTACGGCGTGTCTATCAGTTTTTATGGTCTAAGGTTGTTTTAATAAACATGTTTTGGTGATCTTTCCGGGCCCCATTCAAATCCGGGCCCGAGGCAGGTGCCTCACGGGCCTAGTTATAAATTAGGCCCTGGTGGTCACTAGATCAAATCAAAATCAAATCAAAATTAAGATTTCAACATAGCGGCCTCCCCAAAAAGTATGTCGCATAATATGTCAAAACATAGCTAAATTTATCTTGCAAAGAGCATGTATAGTGAACAATGAAACACTAAAAGGAGCAAAAGGTTGTGCAATTCAATTAAATGCAGGCTTTTCATCAACGGAATTTTATTGAGACTTCTCATTTAATAAAGACATTTGGCCACATGGTGGAAACATTAAACGGTCTACAGAATCCTCATACTCTGAAGCAACGACTTCATGTGAAGAAAATATGAATCAGGAGCACATCAGAAGCCCGGTTAGCTTGAAAAATCCAATTACCATTCCAAACAATAACAAAAATGAAGTTGAAAAGACAAATATACTTCCATACAAGCAGGCCATTACAATTTGCAAATCTAAAGATTCTTTCCGTTCCCATATTAATTTTATTAAGAAAGATACTTTGGAACCATCCACAAATTTGGATCCTTTAACACCACCAAGAGCTAGACTAACCAATAACTCAAATAGTCGATATCTTCTTGCAAGTTTAAGGGAACCGGATATCTTAAAAGCGATTAAACTACATCTTGCTTTTCTGCACGACCAGCCTACTTCAGTATTTTATGATGGATATATAACACCAGCGTTAAACTATTTTTGGCTTCCGAAGGAATACCCACTAAGACTTCAGTCTTAATAGGTACTCCTTGGAACTACGAAAAATTATTCTAGAATTTAACGATGCCTATGGAATTGGTCCAGCTAAAGTGGAAGCTGAGCTTGCCGCTTTTAGGTCCTTTCTCACTGCGGAAAGACTTATACACCTACAAAAGTCAAAGAATGTCACCGAAATTATTATTCCACTGGCTCTCCAAAGCGAAAATTTTTAAGCAGCACGACGTGTTCTGAGGGACTATAAACCTCAAATCATTTTAGTGATGACAAATTTGGCATGGTTCTGATTAATATTCGTTTTATAAGAAATCAAACGGATGAATTATTTTTCTTTCTAGAGGAATTAGGATTTCCCCCGATTGTTGCGGTTACAGAGCACTGGCTTGAAGTCAACGATGGAAACCAAGATCGTCGTCATGCTAACCAATTATATTGAAAGTTTGTTTTTGACAACCTTGTCAAATAATTAATTTGTATATGTATTATCATATTAATTCAATTAATTGATTAAGATTTGTTAATTTTTTAAACGCTCGTAGAAAAAATATTGTTCCTAATTCTTGCGGAAAGTCTCTTTTCTGCACTCGAATGCTTGCCGAACTCCACTTCGCGTCGTTCGGCAAACTGCAATCGCGTGCGGGAAAGTATGACTTTCCGCACTTGTTAGGAAAATAACTATTTTTTACTGTATCTAAGCTTTGTCCATAAAATTGTAAAAATTTTCAGTGACAATAAAGCATATTTCTATTCTATTTTATTCTATTGTAATGTCTTCTTGTCGCGCTATAAAACAGACCTACCAACAAAAAATACACACATAACGAGACCTACACCCGCAAAGTGATGGACAAACCTTTCTCGATGGAGTCAATTACGGAAAGAAAAAAAAGTAAACGGTTGAAAACCACTAGTAGCAAATCGATTTTGTTTGAAGTGGCAAGTAAATCACTGGTTTGAAGAAATAGACGCCGGCTACCTACAGCCAGGCGTGAACAATCAGGCACCGATGAGAGATCAATATAATAATTGAAACAAGTGCATAAAAAAGAATCGACAAAAGATTGAAAAAAGTGTTTCTTGTTGACCGAAGCATGGTAGATGAGATCGCGTGTTGCTTGTGGGTTCTCAAAGAAACACAAAAAGAAGTTTCACGGGAATATATAAAACAAAATAATTATGGAAAAAAATAAATATTTACGCACAGTATTTTTGGTAATAATTAGTAGAAAACTAATTGATAAAGTAATAATCTACAAGAATAAAAAAACGCTAAACGCCGTAAAAATGAGTGCCAGAAAAAAGAATGAATTTCTTGTAAAAACTGGCTGTTGCCTACAACCATCATAGGCAAAGTGAAATTGTTTTTTGATTGGAATATAACACAATCTGAATAACAACAATTTGGCGGTTGTATACGCCTTATTGACACATTATTTTTCTCAATATCTTTTGACACCGATTTTCGGAGTGGAAATCTAAACGGTAAGTATTTTAACACATTTTAACTCAAAATCTAGGACTGATCCAACTGAAATGTTGCATATATTTTCTTTAGACATTTCTTCAGGTAACGCTGTCGAGATATTTTTTGTTTTATGTTTATTTTTGGTTTAACAATTATAAATATGTTGTTATAAATATAAATATGTTATAAATACGTTGGGAGCGCCAACGTATCCACTTTGTGGAAGCAGTTTGTTGCAGGAGCGCGGAGAGCCAGCATAGTGGATACGTGCCTTTAAGCTGTTCTCTTTTCTTTTTAACGTGAGCCGACCACCATAACCTAGTAGGCCTGGATCCCGAGTACCAAAAAAAAGTTTATTAATAGCAAGCTGAAAATTTGTTAATAGCTTAACCGTGTCTAGTCGGACAAACTTCAATGTACGGGAACACTGGAACAGGGGAAGTTTTAATTGTGGAACACATTACAAGTTTCGAACGTCCGACTACGGAAACGTCCCATGTATTTTGTCGGACAGAACTTCCAGCTGATTTGTTACCCTTTCACTTAACTTTCATGCAAAAATCAGACTGCTATTATTTACCACCAACATAATTTCTGTCATTTCACATGTTCTACCTGTCGGACTTTTTTTCATATATTAGGTATATAAAAGATTTTTCAATATTATTAATGTTGCTATTAGGATTGAAAACTTTACCTTTCAATGGCCAGATGACGCTAGTCACCTAATCCATACACGTCAGTTGCAATGTGGAGATAAACTTTCATGGTTGGTCACTTCGAGTATGGAGCAGCAAGCCTACGTTCTCTCCGATGAGACTCCAACAAGAGTCGAAAATCGTCGATTCAGAGTGCTGGACTGCGCTCCCTATTCTACGTGAAAAATAAGATTGTTTTGCCTTCGCATTGCAACTGAATAAAAATTTTTATTCAACAAACAATCTTATCTTTATCTTTAAGCATCTGTTTATCATCCACCGCTTAGCGGGGATGGCGCCCCAAAGTTGACAAGTTTTTAAAAAAGAAGTTTTAAAAAAATATATATTTTTCCCTAACTGTAACGGAAATTAAGAAGAAATACTGCGGCAATTATTCACAAATAATTGATTGATTTTTTGGTATAGGTTTTGCTTAAGGGTAATTGCCCTTTTTTTAATTACAGGGTGTTACATTTTAAAAAACCACTTTTTATACCATCTGAACCGTTTATGCTAGAGTAAAAAGACTTTGAACGATTACCCACGTACTGGTGCTATTTACAAATTTGTATAATGTACCCCCATTTTTTCCTGGAACCACTCCAAAAAAAAAAAAGAATCCTTCACACACAGTGCCCTCTATTAATATGCTTCATGTATCATTTTGTGCACTTTATTATTACCCATGCATAGACACCAAAAGCGTTTTACTAGTGCAACCCCTGTAGCAAAAAAAAAATAAATAAAATGAGGGGTTGAAAATTTTTTTTTGTTTTTTGCTTTTTGATCCATATGGGCATATGCTTCATCAATAGTGCTTTTCAAAAATATATATGGTTATTGCAATATACCTGCGGAAACCCTATCCTTGAAAATGTACTGCAGAAACTACCCCTCTCCCTTGGCGAGCATGTTTTTACGATTTTCACATTACCTATGCATTCTTTTTAAACAAAACTTATAAAAAGTTAAAGACCACTACTTACTCTAAAAATTAGATCCTATTAATTTTTTTCGTATAAGCAACCGTTACGGCACGGTGGCGCCGTAAACCTCATATATGCTTTGGCGGGCTCCAGATTTTGTTTTTTTTTCATCATCTATTCGTTTTATTGATAAAGTACTTATGTAAAATAAAACAACACAGTGTAACCTACAAATTATGACTTATGCACATTTTACAATCTTTGCGCCCCAAAGACACAGTGGTGGCCCAAAATCAATTTTTGCATATTTTCGCCACCTACACGCATTTTATTGCATTAATGCTACCTTAATAGCACAATATTTACCCTTAGGTGGTCGCTAAGCAGTGGCGGATCGAGGGAGGGGTAATGGGGTGATCACCTCCGCCCCCATCTCAAACCAATTGATATTATACATATTCAAAGATTATAAAAGTATTCAGTTATTTCTATAGAAATTTAGCCAATTGGCACCCCTCTTAACGATGCTGGATCCGCCACATTCTTATAAAAAATATATTAATATAATATATGTATTTCTATAAAAATAAATGAATATTTTTATAATCTTTAAATATAATATCACTTGGTGATCGCCCCCATCTACCCTCCCTGGATCCGCCACTGCTTAGTGGCCACTTAGGGGTGAATATTGTGCTATTAAGGTAGCATTAATGCAATAAAATGCGTGTAGGTGGCGAAAATATGCAAAAATTGATTTTGGGCCACCACTGTGGCTTTGGGGAGCAAAGAATGTAAAATGTGCATAGGTCATAATTTGTAGGTTACACTGTGTTGTTTTATTTTACATATGTACTTTATCAATAAAACGAACAGATGACGAAAAAAAAAAAAACTGGAGCCCGCCAAAGCATATATGAGGTTTACGGCGCCACTGTGCCGTAACGGTTGCTTATACGAAAAAATTAATAGGACCTAATTTTTAGAGTAAATAGTGGTCTTTAACCTTGTATAAGTTTTGTTTAAATAGAATGCATAGGTAATGAGAAAATCGTAAAAACATCCTCTCCAAGGGATAGGGGTAGTTTCTGCAGTATATTTTCATGGATAGGGGTGGTTTCCGCAGAGATGTTGCAATAACCATATATATTTTTGAAAAGCACTATTGATGAAGCATATGCCCATATGGATCAAAAAGCAAAAAACAAAAAAAAATTTCAACCCCCCATTTTATTTTTTTTTTGCTACAGGGGTTGCACTAGGAAATTGACTTTGGTGTCCATGCATGGGTAATAATAAGGTGCACAAAATGATATATGAATCATATTAATAAAGGGCATTGTGTGTGAAGGATTCCAAGAAAATCACTTTATTTATTAATTCTTCTTTTTTTGGGGTGGTTCCGGGGAAAAAGGGGGGTGCATTATACAAATTTGTAAATAGTAACAGTACATGGGTAATCGCTGAAAGTCTTTCCACTCTAGCATAAACAGTTCAGATGGTATAAAAAGGGGTTTTTTAAAATGTAACACCCTGTAATTAAAAATAGGGCAATTACCCTTAAGTGAAACCTATACCAAAAAATCAGTCGCTTATTTGTGAATAATTGTCGCAGGATTTTTTCTAAATTTCCGTTATAGTTAGGGAAAAATATATATTTTTTTAAAACATCTTTTTTAAAAACTTGTCAGATTTGGGGCGCCATCCCCGCTAAACGGTGGATGATAGACATATGCTGTCGGGAAATAAATCGTAGAAAATTAAGTTCTCTTCATATTTCTATATAAAAATTTTTTTGTAAAAGGTACAGGAAGGGCTACGTTCCGCAAAAACCACAAATTACCTCCTTTAAAGGGGTGAAAAGGGGGTTCCGGGGCGAAATTTTTTCAGAAAAAGTTATAATAATCACCCCTTGATATAACAGAAAAAAAATAAAACCGGACTAGTGTCCATTTTGCAAGAATCAACCTCTGTTTCCTACACTATATATTATAAAGTTTGATATTGAATAAACTTAAAAACAGCCTGCTAGTTTTCACAATCATAAACTTCTCAGGATGATACGTTCCACAATTAAAATCAAGTTTCACAATTAAAACTTCCTCTGTTCCAGTGTTCCCATATATCAAAGTTTGTCCGAGTAGTCACCATTAACCTAATAACAATTTTTCAGCTTGCTATTAATAAACTTTTTTTTTGGTACGCAGGATCCAGGTCTATAGCGTCTAATATAATACCGAATAATTTTGCGGTTTTGGCATAGGGCATAGGGTATCTGAGTATTATTTACAATAACAGAGTTTTTTTCTTGTTTGTAAAATTATTATGCACTGACTTCATTTCGTTTGCCTATTTTATTTGTTTTCTTTAATCAAAGAATATGCCACTAAAACAAAAAATATTCTATAATACATTTATACTTCTAGTTCAGAAGATTAATCATACTATCTAAATTATGTTCTTAGACTATAATAGAAAACAAAACTCGAAGTGATATACAGCTCCCATTAAATAAATAATTCATCTCAATAAAATTAATAGTCCAAATTATGTTATTCTTGTGTAAAAAATTTCACACCTACTTAATATATCCCACATTTGCATTTACCTGGTGTGAAACATTCTTACATTTCTCACCTCTCCATAAGAAGGCCATAAATCCAACCTAATATATCAAAAAGAAAGTGTTATAAATAATTCAGTTTGTTTATCTTAAAACAAACACTGAATATTAATATAGATTTCTGACTATTTAAGCGATTCTTCACGGTGCGGTCTTCCTAAATCAATTTTGATACGCGGCTGGATAAAATATTCGATAGAAGAATTATTCATATTTCAAAGGCGTTAGATCTTATATATAATTTATTTCAATTAATCATGCAGAAGAAGTAAGAACAACTACTCACATTTATTGTAAATGATAAAAGAAGGATTACATGGAAAACAATAAACGCGCCAAAGGAAGCAAACAAGAAATATTGTAAGAGAGATATGTCGTAAGACTACATGAGAGAATAACCTAACTTTATGTAGAATTAGGTCATAAAGAAAAATGATAGTAGTGATATAATTATTAATATAGGAAAATATGCGAAGATATAAGTAATACATAAATCGAATTTCGAAAAGGTCTAGGGAGTCGCTATGCACTGTTTGCTGTGAGTGTTCTTTCACATGCTGCCTACATCTGAATCAGGAATTCTTATTCTTCTTCCTCTTTTTAAAAAACTCTGCTTGTTTGTTGGCATATTGACACCGCTGTGAATGGTTGTCAAGTTATTTTATTTTTATTGATTGATCAACAATGATGCCATCCATTTCTTCATCTTGGAATATCAATTTTGCGACGTCTACTTAACTGAGTATTTTTACTTCTTTCTTTCCCATTCTGTATCCTCTTCCTTTTTTGACACTTTTGATGACTTCATCCATATTTATAGAAAATAGAAAAGTCCCAGAAATCGGAAAATTTTCCTTATTATAACCTCTCTCTGTTAACATCCCAAATCTCTGCCTTCCACAATTTACAAGTCATAGAGACGACGAATATAGAAAGCGGAAAGGATTCTACAATATGCAATCACATTCCGCTTTCATGCCTTGCAAATTGTGGAAGGCAGAGATTTGGGATGTTAACAGAGAGCGGTTCTAGTAAGAGTAATAAGGAAAGTTTCAGATTTAAATTAGTGTCTATTATTATACTTAATAATGGATTTTGTATCTGGGACTTTCCCATTTTCTTTAATAGATATCGCCGCAGCGTTCTCATGATGGATTTGAATCTATTCTTGAAATTCTCCTTAAAAAGACAATCTCGTTTCGTTTTGATTAAGAGGCGGGCAAAGATCTACACCGATGAAGGTCATAACAGAAACAGCGGTCTGTAGATTGTGCCTTGCCTCTGAATCGAAATGAAACATAAATTGTCTTTTAATTCACTTCTATCTTTACTCAGATTGTGAGTACTAAGAACTTTTTCTCGTATCTTTTCCTAGACGAATGAAAGCAGAATGTGATTGCATATTGTAGAATCATTTCCGCTTTCTATATTCGTTATCTCTATACCTTGTAAATTGTGAAAGGCAGAGATTTAGGCTGTTAACAGAGAGAGGTTCTAATAAGGAAAGTTCAGATTTAAATTAGCCTTTAACTACACGCGCTGGTTTACTTTGTACGCCAGATATAAGAATTCCACTGCAAATATATTTAAAAATTTAATTTTTGACCTTGTATATCTCTCAAACCTATCACTGGAATGTGCTTTACAATTTGGTTTTAGTTTCGTTATAATCGGCTTTCTGGGAAGATCGTAATTTACAGTTTATTATTTGTTGTTTCCGGTGGTGGACAATATACGCCACTATTATATTAATATAAGTAGTAATATAAGTACATATTTCAATTGTTTTTTAGTCAATATGGCACAAAATATATTTTCGTTTATAAACAATACCTTTTCTCCTGTAAAAAATCACATTTCAAAAAAATTTTTATTAGTAATTTTATTTATCATGTAATCCAGTTATTTCATGATTCCAGTTATAAATCCCAATTGGCTTACTGAGAAGGAACTATAATAGGTCTGGATCCCGCGTATGGAAAAAAAGTTGATTAATAGCAAGCTGAAAATTTGTTAATAGCTTAAGGGTGTCTAGTCGGATAAACTTTGATATATAAGAACACTGTAACAGGGGCAGTTTTAATTGTGGAACAGGTTAAAAATTTGGAACGGTCACACCACGAAAACGGCACATTTATTTTGTCCGACAGAACAGACTTAAACTCTCCGAACAGAGATTAAACTCTCATGCAAAAATCAGACTGCTATTTATCACCTGTCATAATTCCTGTCATTTGATATATTCTACATGTTCCACTCATTAAAACGCCCATTTGGCGAAAAATAGCAGTCTGATTTTTGCATGAGAGTTTAATCTCTGTTTGAAGAGTTTAAGTCTGTTCTGTCGGACAAAATAAATGTGCCGTTTTCGTGGTGTGACCGTTCCAAATTTTTAACCTGTTCCACAATTAAAACTTCCCCTGTTCCAGTGTTCCCATATATCAAAGTTTATCCGACTTGACACCCTCAAGCTATTAACCAATTTTCAGCTTGCTATTAATCAACTTTTTTTTCATACGCGGGATCCAGACCTATAAGTATTCACTGATGCCGAATAAGGTTTATATCGAACAACTAAGTGTATTTAAAAAAAAATAAACAAATCCGCTGTTTTTAAGTGTATTTTCTTGTGGCGTATAAAGTACGCCACGTGTGTAGTTATGTTATAACTTGATGCGCGGGTAGTTAAAGGTTAGTGTCTATTTAATAATGTATTCTTAAAAGTAAAACACAGAAACTCTCTAGGAGAGGACAGAATATCGAACGAACTCATAAAGTACGGAGGACAATATCTAACTAAAAAACTATTAAAACTAATACAAAGAATAATAGAACAAAACAGAATACCACAAGAATGGAGATGAAGCATCCTAATACAAAGAAGGAGACAAATCGTAGTCTACCCGGAGAATTACAGAGGAATTACCTTATTAAACACAACATTAAAATTAACAACCAAAGTGATAACAAACAAATTGAATGAAATTTATACCATTACCAGAAGAACAATAAGGTTTAAGGTCGGGAAGGTCATGCATTGACGCTATTATAATGAGGCAAAATCAAGAGAAATCGTTAGAATACAACAAACCGGTGTATTTATGTTTCGTGAACCTTAAGAAAGTATTTGACAGGGTCAAATCAAAGGACGTTATCCATTTGTTAGACGAGAGAGGTACCTCTAGGAATAATTAAAACGATCGAAAACATTTACCAGAATAACACAATAAAAGTAAAAGTGGAAGATGAACAACGAACTTATCCAATTGAAGCCGGCAATGGGATAAGACAGAGCCTTGAGTCTTTTATTATTTAACATGATCATGGACGAAATAATAAAAAAAAATAAGGCCTAAAAAGGATACCACCTGGGAGACAAATAAATTAAAATAATCTGCTATACTGCAGACGATGCAATACTAATCTCTCATAGTGAAGATGATTTACAACGTATGTTGCACCAATTTAACATAACCGCCAGAAAATTTAACATATTAGTTTCCCCAAAAAAGACAAAATGCATGGTTATAACAGCAGATCTAATAAGATGTAAATTGGATCTGGCAGGTCAGATAATAGAACAAGTATGGAGTTTAATTACCTAGGCATCACACTATCTAGCTACGAAAGGTTCGAAACAGAAGTGGAAGATCAAGCGAATAGAGCAAACAGAACCGCAAGTTGCCTGAATGACACAATATGGAGAAATAAAAATATCGGAAAAGAAATGAAAGGCAGAATTTACAAAACAGTCACCAGACAAATAATGACATACGCGGCAGAAACAGGACCCGACACAGAGAGGACGAAAAGATTGCTCGAAAAGCGGAGATAAAAACCCTTCGAAAAATGGTAAGACTCTATGGTTCGATGGTAAGACTCTATGGGACAGAGCCGGAAGTGCAGATATACGACGGAGATGCAAGGTGAATAACATTAATAACTGGGTAAGAAACAGAAGAATAGAATGGAATGACCACATAGGCCGAATGACACCAAATAGAGTGGTCAGGTCAGCGAGAGACGGTTCCCAATAGGAAGCAGATCAGTGGGAAGACCACGAAAACGATGGAACGACAACTCACTAGAGGCACATTGAAAAAACAGACAGAGTCATGTCTATATAAAAAGAAGAAGAAGAAGTAATTGGGACTTTCTTATTTTCTTTGATAGATGTCGTGGCAGCGTTCTCATGGAGGATTTCAATCTATTTTTGAAATTCCCCTTAAAAAGATAATCTCGTTTCGTTTTGATTTAGAGACGGGAAGGATCTACACCGATGAAGTTCATAACAGAAACAGCTGTCTGTAGATTTTGCCTTGCTTCTGAAACATAAATTGTCTTTTAATTCAATGTAATTCTCATCCATAATTAATTTGAAAAGCATAGGTCTCAATGAGTCCCTCTGTCTTATTCCGCTGCCTGTGTCTATAGGTTTTGTAAGTTGTCCACCTATTCTGACTTCCATTTTGTTGTTTTGGTAGATGCTTTCAAGAGATTTTATGATATTTAGGGGAACTTCTCTATTACATAGAAGACGGATTACATCTTTGTGTCTTACTCTGTCAAATTATTTCTTCAAGTTAATCAGACAAATAAATGCTAGTCTGGTATACTCCAGCGATTTCTCAGAAATCACTTGGTATCAGTACTTTATTAATATTTAAGAAATATCGACTTGGCATATTGCCTAAGAAATATATATTTGTATGTAAGATATAATTTTATAAAATATTTCAAATAAATTTTAATATACCCAAAGAAATATATCTTAAACACGATTGAACTATCACTTTCTTGTAAACTGCAAACCCATTTGTCAGAAAGAAATTTTATTTGTCATAAGAATATATTTTCTTGGCATTACAAAACTCTTCTGTCTTCTTCATTATTAATTAATGTATTTAATGTTAAAAAATATATTTCGCAGATATGATTGTATATTTAGAATTAAGTTACATTTCTTAAAAATAAAGTGATATTACATAAGGCGAAATAAATCATTCTGTTAAGAGGATCGGTACGTATTTTCGGCTGCAATGCTATTCAAATGGGGATTCATTTTTTTTTTCGAATCGTGAAAAAACTTATAAGTACTTTTGAAAAATTTAAACGCAGAATGAAAGATTGTGTTATTAGCGAGGGCCGAAAGTCCCTGAGAACTTCTATAATGTTTATTTTAATAAGTTACAGGGGTGAAAATCTAAGAGAAAATTTAGTGTCATTTTTAATTTCAAATATCTCATTCAAAATAAACTTTTTATTTATTCTAAGGGACTTTCGGCCCTCGGTTATAATTTAGTCTTTCATTGTGCGTTTAAATTTTTCAAAAATATTTATTGGTTTTTTCAGGATTCGAAAAAAATGAACACAATGCCATGGTAATATTTTCCAAATCTATCTTTTTTTTTTACAACGCACTCAGCCGAATATAATATTGTCAGTCAGACACTGACAGTGACAATTTTAAATATTTGACATTGCATCTGGAAAATTTTGAGTTATTGATTAAATATTATTGATATATAGTGTATTTGATAAATAATTGATTTAAGACGTGAACTTAATAAAAAGGTATTTATTGTGTATTATTTGTGGAAGATCCAAGCAAAGAATACATCAGGATAATATATATTATGTGATCTAAGTATTTTGTTGTTAAAGATGTTCAAAATTGTAAGCGTTCCATAACAATATATTATTAAAAAATCACTTTAACACTTTTCCTCTTTTCTCGATTGAGTATTAGTTTTTGTTGTACAATACAATCACTGAATACACAGTTAGTGAAAAAATTATCACATTTATTAACTGAATTTTCAATTATAAAAATAACAGTTATCCAAGAACATTCAAAACCCATCTCTTTAAATTAATGATGACATTTTCAAGTAGAATGACATTCTAGTAATGTTTACATATCCATACCAGTGTGAATTTTACTACACGTAATTTGCCGTGTAAAGACAGAAAAAGTAGGGATACACGTAAAATATTTGCGAATTATGTACCCATAGCCTTAAGGTAAAATTATTCTTTATTAAATAATAAAAACAGGATCAAAAACGTTAGATATTAATACATACAAATAATTTATCCACTCTTAAACAACTGGCTTCTATACAATAATAAATGGATGGAGAGGCAAATCCAACTTCCTTAATTTTTCCTTCTTTTTGTTAATAGCACTTTGTATATCAGCAATTACCTAAAACAAAACCGTTATGGAGAAAGAGTAGGTAAACTTTTTTTTTTATAAAACATTTTTTATAAGGATATAAGTACATACTTATTTTGACAAAAGGAAATACAAAAAAATACACGGGCCCATATAAAAACTATTAATTTTTTGGTATTATTAGAACGGTAGGTATCAGTAAAACAGTCTACAATCCAAAAACATTTCTTGGCATTTCAGCAAATATAATCAATCATATTTAGTTCAAACATGGCTTTATTTATCCTACCATCTGAAGAGTAGAGACCTTCAGTACCTTATGATATATAAAAACTACTTAGGAGATTCTTAGCAGAATTCTAGTAATTCTTATTATATAATCCTAATATAATATGAATCTATATTAACTTATTAATTTAATAATGCACCAAAAACCTGCTAACCTTTCTTATTTTTGTTCAGTGGCGTGCTGACAATTCTGGTCCTTCGCCTGGATACAACTTCTTAGAAAATTTATATAGACTGATATTTCTGTGTATTGTCCTGAAACGATAGAATAGTCGATAGTACTCATTTTTTGCTACGACATGGCTAGAAAAAGTAAAATTAATGAAAAAGTAACATCCCTTATTTTTCCCCTGTACTGTTCATCTATGTTAATTTTTTCTTTTTGCATATGAAATATTAATTATTTATCTGTACATCACAAAATAGACATTGTTTAGCTAAAATAAGAAGAAAAATACAACCAATGTAAAACATTGAAGCAGACATATATTGTAATTTTATTTATTTATATAATCTAAAAGAGCCAGCAAACCTAATCATTAAGAAATTTTATTACATGAAAGTATTATTAGTTTACGTCTAAGTTATTTTATATCTATTAACTTATTCAGTTTTCAGCAATAAAAGTTCATAATCGTTAAGATGTTTCTTTTAGACTAACTAATATTTCTTTATGACAAATAAAGCACACGCCATGTTTGATATAACGTTGAATTGTAGGATTGTATATAGAAGACGATACATTCAAGAAACATATTATAGTTTATACATAAGTATACACATTTTTATAAAGGAACTTACCTGTATACAGTTCTACCATTTATGGAAGCCCCTAGTTGGTTAATAGCTTTCAATATTGTTCTGAAGCTTTATATTAGATATATTATTCTCTCCGACGTGGAAGTCGAAACGTCAATAAAATAATTTTTTAAGTTAAATCGTGGCTTATTTCCCAGTTAGAATAAGATCCTTTCTTTCAGAGTTATCCATCAATATAGATATCTAAAATGCATATAAAAATACTATTATGTTTCTTTTAGTACTACATATTCGGATATGCAACAATATTATTATTACATATTAAATAATTAATCAATTCACTTTTATTTAATACCTATGTACATGTACGTACCTTCAAACTATCCCTTAGATTTTAAAGAATACCAACAAATCCAAAATCCATCTATGAAAATGAACTAATGCCACGCCATCTTGTCAAACACTGAGATTAAATCACAAATAGTGAATAATGGTTACTGCGCAAATCTTTTGTAGAAGAAAATCTCTTTGCAAGTAACATTTCGGCATTAATGATAAAGTTTTTATTTAATAACCACAGTTACTACAGAGAGTATTTCTGAAGAATTATTTCTTGTGGTTTAAAATATTTATTTGATTGCAAGAAATTTCTTGTTCACAAATATAAATATGGATTAACTTAACATATATTTCTTATACTGCAAAATATTTGTAGTTTTCAATTTAAGAAACAAAAACTTTAGGATAAGAAAATTAAAATGTAACCATTAAGCATTTCTTAGTATTGAAAATATTATCTGTACGAAATTATGGAGTTGTGTTTAAAAAACTCGTTTCTTTATATGTGAACCGATATATTTAAGTTAATATGATATGGTATCTTTTAAGAAAGATAGCTCAAAGAAATCAGTGTTTTAGGAAAAAAGAAATTGTTCTCTCGGTGTACGAATACTGATACCGATACGAATACGTTATTCTTTCTTCTCCTAAATTTATCCACTAATTCGTTAGTTCTTCTAAAATTTTAAATGTAAGTTTTACGGTAGTATTTAATAAGTTTATACCTCTGGCTGTATTTATCTCCTTTTTATCTTTTTATAAAAATAGTCGAATTACTTCGCTCGTTTTCAATTTTCAAAAGAATGTTGTTAACGTTGTTAATAGGAATTAAGCAATGACAAACCAATTATTGTTCTCATTGCTTTTCCACAATATTTCTGTTATATTACGTATTTATCTACAGCTTTGCTCTTCTTCAGCTTTTCAGGTGTTTTTCGAACTTGCTGTGTGAACTTATATGAACTTCTTCATTTGTGGTAATTTCTGGTGTTTTCATCGACGATCTTGTCGAACGACACAGTACCGTGAGTGGCCGGCTTAAGATGGTTAAACCGGTTATATCTTAAAAGTAAAAATTTGTTAAGGCATTAAATACGTACGCCTGTTCCGCGTTTAGCTACTTATATGGTATTATAAAGTGATCAAAAAGTTTTAGCAATTATATCAATTTTATACGAAATTTTAATCTCTATTAAATAAATAACCAACCACCTCAGTGGCTCAGTGGTAAGAGCGCCTACCTTTGGATCGAAAGGTCCGAATGATCGTTAGTTCGAATCTCACCAGGGTCAGAAAATTTTCGTTTATTATAAATGAATAAATGAAAATAGTTTCTGTCCTTGTGAGATCGTACTAACCGGAGGGACCGTAGACGTTCGGATGCAATTAGCGTCTCTTTGCAAAGACATAATGACGTCGACTTTGCAAAGTAACAAGACACTTACTAAACACACACACTACACATGACACTAGGTACCTAACTGCGAAAAATTCACCGTACCTACCATGCCAATGGCCATTAGTTGTCGAGGCATTAGCTAAATAAAAAAAAATAAATAACCTACAGAAATCTGAGAAAATTTTCATAGCCTTCTAATTCAGAGTCTGAATCATGTTTATAATACTTTATTTACATCCTCAACGATAACAACAAATATCAAGATACTAGAGAGGTGTCAACAAAAAACGGTAAACGCTAGGAGCAGATATAAATTACAAAGTTTTCTTGAATGCCAGTTAACTTTGAAGGTTTGTCCTTCTAGAAATTATTATGGGAAGAAGTAGATATTGTAATGTTTTATCTCTGGTTGTCATCGCTTCTACCAAAGTATCATCTTACATCGACTGTGTCTGAGGATTTTATGCAAAATTCCCGTACGTAAATCAATAGAGCAGAGTCGATTGTAAATTTTGAAGGAAGCATTTTGCAGATTTATGGTGGTTTGTATTACTAATTACACTTTTAGTGATATAGATAGTGATCTTTACCCAAAAATTTATTTCTTATAACGGTAGAATGATGAGATTTAATGGTAAATTTTACTTCTTATATCTAGAATCTAGATAATATACAGTGTGATGCAAAAGTGTAGGACCAGGTCAACATAACAATTTAATTTTTTCAGAAACAGACGACTTAAAAAAATTTAAAACACGGCTGTTTTAAATTTTTTTGAATGGCCATCAATTGCTATATATGCGTTGAATATTACGTCATCAGTGTTGGCGTAATAACGTAATCGGCGAAATCCGGCGATTCATCAATAATTCTTTACCTTAGCTGTGCAGTACTTGTGGGTTTAGCTTTATAAATTCTACTTTACAAGTATCCGCTATAAAAATATTAGTCAGAATTCAAATCGGGTGAACAAGGAGGCCCATTCAATATTGCCTAATCTACCAAGCCATCGTTCGAGAAATGTCTGTAAAATAACGCCGAACATTTACACCAAAATGAGCTAGAAGACCGTATTGCTGAAGCTGAAACCATATCTCATTAAAATTGCTGTACCTACCATATCTCATCTAATAATTATCACTACTTGTTAAATTTCTTTCTATAAAAAATAGCCCAATTAACTAAGTACCCAAGTAATTTAAAAAAATCTACATAAAGTCGACTCGCTTTTCTGAGACACAACTGCGTCTATTGACGTCAGTAATTTCTTTTGTTAGACGTGACTGGAAATTACTACACAACCAAACATACCTGCTCTTAGCCAATATTATTAATAGTAAACAGACTTAATTATTTATTTATACCATTATAATGTATTGATGACTAATGAGAAAATTATTTATTGTACAAAATAAAAATATTTTTAGAAATAAACTCCACAAAATTTTATGAGTTTAACATAGATACACTCGCACTATTTCTAATAATACTTCTTTTTTTCATGAAAGATTACGTTGATTTGTGTAGTTAATAGTGTGAGGTAAGAATTTTTGTGTTGTATGTTTCCTATTCCGAATGTGTCAAATTGAATCTCGGCAAAGCGAATTCAGTATAACTAGCATTTAGTGTATTTATTATAAAATTATTGTTTAAAAATTTAATTTTTTTAACTTAAACTAAATATTGACTACATTCATGCTCAAAATATTGCAACCTCAGCATAATGTGTATTCAGCAGTAATAAAGATATTACAAATTAACCCGTCTGCAAGAGTTTCCAACACAATAGAGGCTTTTGCAAGTCTTCAAAACTAATTTACAATTACATCAATCGTTCTGAAAGAAAAAATTAATGCAACTCTTCAGATAATTGCCCAAATTACTGTTAATAAGAGAAAGGAGCGAAAAGAGGAGACGCCGTGAGAAAATAATATTAAAAATAATAATGATATTAATTTCATATGTAATTTACCTAGTAATCGAAAATAATGATTCGATTGTTTGCCTGTTGCATTGCCAATCGAATGGTATTGGCTGAAATGACGCATTGAGAATTTAATTTTGTATATCAGACTTGTGTGTTTAAAAAACCAAGAAATTTATAATGTACTTTAGGGAAAACGTTACAAATTTGACAGGAAACATTTTTCATATTGAGATTAATTCAACAGAGTTCTATTAAATAGCCTAGATGTGGACCTCCCTATAATCTTATTAATATACAGTGCTAGTCAAAAGTCCGTACCCCCCTCGTAACTTTTGAACGGTTATACCTATAATAGTGAAATTTTGAGGGAGGAAATAAATGGACGTGAGCTTCTTAACTAGTCATGACATGTGACGTAATAGTGACAGATGACTTTGCAGAGAAACTGTGACCGATAATTTTAAATGGGACCATATGGCAAGTGATACCTCGTTTGAAAGGTACTCAAAATACCTATTCAGTCATACTAATTTTTTTGGGTTTTAGTTGATTTGAATTTTGGTGAACAAATTAAATGAATATAATATTTGAGTTTCGCATTTATTTAATAAAAATTCAACTGTCCGCCTATGGTTTTTTTGTCAAAAAGGTTGACGTTTATCAATTCTCTAGTAGTTTTTACGTCAACGTCAACCTTTTTGACAAGTAGTTATATGCGGAATTTTGAATTTTTATTAATTAAATGCGAAACTCCAATTTTATATTTATTTCATTTATTCATCAAAATTAGCTTAAACTCAAACAAAATTAGTATGACTGAATAGGTATTTTGAATACCTTTCAAACGAGGTATCACTTGCCATAAGGTCCCATTTAAAATTATCGGTCACAGTGGCTCTGTACGTCATCTGTCACTATTACGTCACCTGTCATGACTAGTTAAGAAGCTTACGTCCGTTTATTTCCTCCCTCCAAATTTCACTATTATAGGTATAACCGTTCAAAAGATAAGAGGGGGGTACGGACTTTTGACTAGCACTGTAGAATTGAATCCAGCTTAAGAATGTTATTTTTAGCCAAAATAAAACGGCGGGTGTATTTTCCTCACCAAAATTTTTTTTGCCTGCGTTTGGAAGGGTATGTCATAATCCCACAGGTATTTTCCTCACCAAAACCGAAATGGTTCTTTCAGGTAGATTTTACTAGAAAGCATTCAAGGGAATTATTTTTATCTACTATAAAACTGTGTTTTATGAAGAACGGTGAATTTGTGAAGAGCGGTGCTCAAAAAACAACCAAGGTGGAAAATTTTCTCTTTATAAACTATGTCAAAAGTAAGATAATTCTATTTAGTTGTAAAACAAATATAAGACTTTTAGCCACATTGAATTTTATACAGAGAGGGGAAAATTATGGAATAAATTCATTTTCTCTAAAATGGACGATTTTGGAAAAAAATTCCGAAACAGGCCGATTTTTATTTTTAAATTAAAATGTTGTGGCATATATTTTATACTACAGCTGTCAGAGTAGAAAGTAGAAAAAATGTTCATTTTACAAATAACCATTTCTTTTCACTTATAGTAAACCTTAAACAACCTCTCACCTGCCTCTTAGCAGTTCGAACATTTAATTTAAGCGAAAATCAATATTTATTTGCCAAATAAACATTTTTTCTATTCTCTCGCAGCACAAGAATGTATTTTGAGTCAAATAAATTAAATACATTCTTCTTTTTGCGTCAATTAATTTAATCCAAGAATTATTTTTTGGCCACTCTGTACAAATAATTATGTTAAGGTTTATATTACTGAATAGAGAATTAAACATCCTTTCAAATGAGCTACCACACGGTCCCTATTCCCATTTAAAAAAATCATCGACTACGTGATCACGTTCAGATGGATGACGTCACTAGTATGAAATATAGGCAAAAATTGTAATTTAAAAATAAAAATCGACCTTTTTCGGCATTTTTCTCCAAAATCGTCCATTTTAGAAAAAATTAATTTATTCCATAATTTTGCCCCTCTCGTATGTATGTATGGCACATTTCTTACTCTTTCTTCTTCTTCTATTTATGTAGACATTACTCTGTCTGTTTTTCAATGTGCCTTCGGTAAGTTGTCATTCCATCTTTTTCGTGGTCTTCCCACTGATCGTCTTCCTATTGGGGAACCGTCTCTCGTTGTCCTTACTACTCTATTTGTTGTCATTCGGCTTATGTGGTGGTTCCATTCTACTCTTCTGCTTTTCACCCAGATATTAATGTTGTCCACCTTGCATCTCCGTCGTATATCTGTACTTCTAGCTCTATCCCACAGCATATTACCATCGATTTTTCGCAATGTTTTTATCTCTGCTGTTTCTAGCATTTTTTTTTGTCCTTTCTGTATCAGGTCGTGTTTCTGCCGCGTAGGTATGTCATTATTGGTCTGATGACTGTTTTGTAAATTATGCCTTTCACTTCTTTTTCGATGTTTTTATTTCTCCATATTGTTTCATTCAGGCAACCTGCGGCTCTGCTTGCTTTATTCACCTGATCTTCCACTTCTGTTTCGAGCTTTCCGTAGCTGCATAGTCTGATGCCTAGATATTTAAACTCCATGACTTGTTCTATTATTTGACTCTCTAGCTCTAATTTACACCTTATTAGATCTGCTGTTATAACCATGCATTTAGTCTTTTTTGGGAAAATTAACATGTTAAATTTTCTAGCGGTTATATTAAATTCATGCAGCATACGTTGTAAGTCATCTTCACATTTCTTACTGTACCACATATTATTTGCAATTATTCACTAGTCATGGGCTAATTATTGGGCATTATATTTCTTTATTGTACTGTTTACTACCAAACACAAAAACAGAAACTTACAACAATTTTTTCATTTGTTAAAATCAAAAATATTTAAAGCTCTCAAAATTGAGTTTAATCCTAGTAAAATTTTTGTAGATTTTGAAAAGGCTATACATAATGCAATCATTCAGATGTGTCCGAACACTGAAATACAGTCGGAAAAATGAAAGAATACCCGTGAACAAACATATAAAACACGCTGTATTTTCCTGTCACCGTGTCGCAAAGAAAATTGTCCAGTGCAAGTACATGTAACAATAATTATTACATGTACTTGCGCTGGCCAATTTTTTGTGTGACACGGTGACAGGAAAATACAGCGTGTTTTATATGTTCGTTCATGGGTATTCTTTCATTTTTCCTACTGTACATGGTTGTAAATTTCACCTACACCAAGCTTGGTATAGAAAAATTCAGTCTCTTGATTTAACATCAGAATACACAAATGATTTTGAAGTAGGTAAGTGGCTCAAACAGACTTTTGGCCTTACATATATTGATGTGATCTTGATTATTGATATGAGATAATATTCTTATATGTCATTTAATTTAATCAATGCATTTATAATAATCTAATTAATTTACCAGATCACATATCAATATGTTTTCAATCTCAGGGCTTTTTATAAAATTAATTACTTACTTACGTGGCTTCTAAGTATTTCTCAATGGTTCCTAATCGGGATAGGAAAGAAAAGAGTAAAATAATACACACATATGGGTTACAATTATAATCAAAATATTGTTTATTTTATTTAAATGGCAATCACTGCTTAATATTTGCTATATCTTATTATTCTTAAACATAACATTTACACATGGGAATCTTATTTCCTTTTGGTTTCCAATTGAAAGTTTTTATTAACATTTAACTATTAGGATTTATTAGCAACAATTCTATTTAAGTTTGATGAAGCTTTTCTGATATTATTGATTATGTTCTTCAATTTTAAATGTGGTATTTAATACGAAAAACCCATACATTCATGTCCAAACAAATGAGACTGACCTTTTTCTGGTGAACTGAGAATGTCTTCACACAAGACCCGTTTCCTGCTATCCTTGGCTGCGATCAAAACCTCGTCCTGGCTTCCAGTAATGTTCTCCTTTGAAAACTAGCTCGTATAGCTCCCGTTCCTGCTTCTGTCGTGATGCCGTGTTTCTACCTTTTTCGAAACTTCAATCAGCTACCGGGACACTCTTGGCTCAAGGAGGTTCTTTACTCTCGACCTGGCCTACCTCTCGTTCCACGATAGATACTCCACACTCACGGAACTACACCGGCTTTCTCACTCTCCGTACACTACCGTCTACTACCGGACTTCACTTCTCGACAGGTCAAAACATTCTGATCTCTATTTGTCATTCATTCCCCTACTTTCTAAATATCCCTTCCAGATTCACAAATCAACCTTCCACCACCAACTCTCATTCGCAGTATTCCTCAAAACCAATTTTTAATCTTTCTAAATATGCTTAATGGATTTCAAAAAAAAAATAGTTAATTCCCATTCTAAAATTACTTTCTACTATTTACAAAATTTAATGACCTATTATCTACTTCAACTGAGTCTTATTTAGCATAGGCTAATGATCGAACCTTCCGCGAACAACGATAATGACCTATTATCGATTTCAACTGAGTCTTATTTAGCATAGGCTAATGATCGAACCTTCCGCGAACAACGATGATGGTACGCGCCATTCACTTTGTTTATTCTAGTCGCATTGTCCGAGTTTCGTAAGCTTCTTCTAATCACTTCTTAAAATTACATATGACAATTTGTTGTATACAGGTTGTTCTAAATTTATATGCCCGTGGTTGAGAAAATTGAAAATATTTTATATTAAATTGAATTCTGCTTATAATTATCAAAATTTAATTTTCATATCAAATAGAAATATAACAATATATACAACAAGAAGACGTATCAGATTGTTTTGTGTTTGATTTAATGTCATGCAAACCAGAAAATGAAATTTTAGATAGATATGTTGATTATTTAGTTGAAACTTATATAGACGAAAATACCACATTCTCCCCATATTTGTGAAGAGAGGCAAATTCTTCTGTTATTCGTACTACGAATGCTTGCGAATCTTTTCATTCGCATTTAATTCATCGTTTTATAATACGCATCCATCCATATAAATATCTTCTTAGAATAAATTAAAGAATTTCAGATATATACGTATGTTAACATTTACAGTTTGCATATTGCAAAACCTATCAAAGATAAAGAAGTTAAACTGAAATTGAAAAATAAATGTATTAGAGATATTAGTCTAATCAAATGAAATCGATTTTGTAAAAAGTGTCTCTTAGTATAATAAAATAATATTATAATGGGCGATTTGAACGCTAAAGTCGGTCAAGGAGAAGTGGAGAATTGTGTGGGGCGATATGGACTCGGGGAAAGAAATGAACGTGGCGATAGGCTTGTTGGTTTCTGTATCAATGAGGAACTCATAATTTCAAATACCTTGTTCAAACTTCCTAAACGTAGACTATATACATGGAAGTCACCAGCTGACAATAACAAGAAGATATAGAAATTCTATAATATCATCTAAAACTTATCCAGGAGCGGACATATCCTCCCGCGATCACAACCCGGTTGTTTTGTCTATGAGAGTGAAACTAAAGAAGGTAAAGAGCCCTAGCTCCAATAAAATCATGGATACAAGGCGGCTCAAACAAGACAAGACCTATGCGGAAACGAAATTTAAAATAAACGAGAACTTAAGTAAAGTCAAAGAAGATAGTGCGGAAACTCTGACTGTTGACCAAAAATGGGGAAAAATTCAACATGCCTTAGTATCAGTTGGAAGAGAAACACTCAAACCACTTGGAGAAAAAACAAAATCTTGGATGACAGTAGAAATTCTTGAACTTATGGAAGAACGAAGAAAACATAAAACAAAAGACCCGAATAAATACAAAGAAATTCAGAGAAACATCAGAAAAAAATTCGAGAGGCAAAAGAGAAGTGGCTCTCCGACAGATGCAAAGAAATAGAAGTCCTGGATAAAAAGTATGACAGCTTTAATTTACACAAAAAAAATCAAAGAAATGACAGGTTCTAGAAAAAGCACAAGAACGAATACCCTTAAAAATGATAAAGGGGATATTATTACTGACGTGAAGGAGAGATTGTGTCAATGGACCAATTACATCCAACAACTCTTTAATGATGAAAGAGGAGAACTGTCATTAGAAATCACAGAGGATACCGGACCACCAATATTAAGAGACGAATTCATCTATGCCATAAACAACACGAAAGAGGGTAAAGCTACTGGACCAGATGATGTGCCCATCGAATCATTAAAACTTATTGATGAAGATTGTATTGATGTAATGGTTGAACTCTTTAATCTAATATATCAGACTGCCACAATCCCCAAACAATGGCTGCAATCGACCTTTGTAGCAATTCCCAAAAAGTCAAGTGCAATAACCTGCTCGGATCACAGAACAATATCTTTAATGAGTCACACACTTAAAACATTTTTGAAAATAATACACAGTAGAATTGTTAAAACTCTCGAATATGAAATCAGTGACACCAAATTTGGCTTTAGAAACGGTATGACCACACGAGATGCTTTGTTCGGCTTGAATGTGCTGGCCCAGAGATGCATGGACATGAATCAGGATATGTACTTATTATGTTTTGTAGACTTCGAAAAGGCATTTGATAAAGTTCGACATAAAAAGCTTGTAGATATATTAAAAAGCAAAAATATTGACAGTCGTGACATGAAAATTATATCTAATATATATTGGAATCAAACTGCCAAGGTAAGAGTTGACAACCAGGACACCCAAGATATCAAAATACAGAGAGGAGTCCGTCAGGGTTGCGTGCTGTCTCCACTACTTTTCAATGTCTACAGTGAAGCGGTATTTCAAGAAGCGCTCTCAAATTCAATAGAAGGTATATCTATCAATGGAGAAGTTTTGAACAACTTACGTTTTGCAGACGATACAGTAATAATAACAGATAACAACAATGATTTACAGAACGTAATGCAACGCCTTAATGAACGCTGTCATGAGTACGGACTGAAGATGAATTTAAAGAAAACTAAATGCATGATCATAACTAAATCAGCACACGTAAACATCCAATTAACTATTGAAGATACTGAGATTGAGAGTGTGGATAACTACAAATACTTAGGAACATGGATAACATCAAATGTAGACCAAACCAAAGAAATTAAGACACGTATTGAAATAGCACGTGCATCATTCATTAAACTTAAAAAGTTTCTTTGTTGTCGGGATATAAGGTTAGAACTACGCCTAAGGATGCTTCGATGTTACGTGTTCTCTATTCTTCTTTATGGCTTGGAAGCGTGGACGTTGAAACAAGTCCATTTGAATAAGTTGGCCGCCTTTGAATTTTGGTGTTACAGAAGAATCCTATGAATATCATGGATTCAAAGAATGTCGAACGTGGAAGTAACTAGAAGGATAGGAAATCAACCGGAAATAATACTAACTATCAAAAGACGAAAACTTGAGTACTTGGGACATGTGATGAGAGGGCAAAAATACTCATTATTACAACATATTATGCAAGGCAAAATCCAAGGAAAGCGAAATGTGGGAAGACGAAGAACATCCTGGCTTAAGAACTTACGGGAATGGTTCGAATGCAGTAGTGTAGAGATATTTAGAGCGGCAGTCAACAGGGTCCGCATTGCCATGATAATTTCCAACCTTCGATAGAAGATGGAACTTAAAGAAGAAGAAGTATAATAGTAAATATTAAATAGTAATTTATACATTTTGAATATAAGGTATCTATATTATAAACTATTATTATAATGTAAGGAATTTAATAACTTTTATTCGGATTTCGGATGCTTTCATAATATGTAATCATTCTTAAATTACATGTATATTTTTATTTTATTACCTGAGTGAGTTGGTGAGGAAAATACCTACCGGATTAATAGAAACCCTTACATTTGGTGAGGAAAATACCTGTCGGATTATATGTTTTTACTGGTTGGTGAGGAATTTATCTCCGCCCAAATAAAAATAGGGGGGCAAGTATTTGAACACTAAACTTTACTCCATATCAGAAAATTTTAAAAGATCTCGCTTTTGTTAGATATTTATATATTTGATTTTTTATTATGGGGGCGTTCAAGTATTACGTAACGCGATATTTGAAGATTTTTGACCCCCCTCTCCCTCCTATGTAACGCACCGTAATAGGGCGTTCAATTATTAGGTAACGCAATTTTTGAAGATTTTTGATCCCCCTCCCCCCAGCCGGCGTTACGTAATACTTGAACGGCCTCTGTGGAATAATGAAGTTTGGGACTTATTTTATCAACTTCAACTTCTATCCAAGCGAAACGATTGTCTTATACCAAAACAATTACAAAATAGATACCTATCCCGCGGGTTTAATATTAGACTTAAGTCTAAATAGGTTGAATGCCTTTTATGAACTTTTCTTCTCTATTTTCTCCCACGACTGAAAGTTTTTATTTAATTAATTACTGCGTATATACTTATGTGTACCATAGTTACATTAACAACGAATGTCTAGTACATCAATCCAACAATGCAATGAAAACCACACCTATCTCAAGAATTTTTTCAAAAATTAGAGATTAAAATAAGTTGAGAGCTACATCTACAGATAAGAAAATAAATTAGCAGAAAGCTTGAGCTTGAGAAATGAAGCTTAACACAGACTGAATTACCGTCTCTTCCTAGTGTCTTCATTAGGGATGGAAAAAATGCAAAAGAGGTCTTACATATCTTATTGCATAAAATAATAAAATAAACATACCTATTAGCTGTAATAAAGTACTCATGTTATTATTGTTAAAAATTGGGAGAAAAAAAGAGATAATTAGCACTCCTTTCTCAGCTATCACATTTTTCCTAAAATGTACGGCTAGATATTTTTACATAAATATGTTCTAGTCTGCCCAAAAGAAATATTCGGAAAAAGCAAATGTGTCAGATTATTTGATCAATATAATTGCATTATAACTAGAAGAAGAGAAGGCATGAAACGAGTGATAGTAAAAGGCAACGTATTTGACAAAAGATCCAGAGGAAGCTCTACAACACGATGGTCCGACCAAATAAAGGACATGACTAGTTACTTATTCTCCGAAGCTAAACAACACGAACAGAAGAGAGCTAATTGAACAGAAATAGTTAAACAAATTACCTAACGTCACTACATCCTTACTAAGGAGAAAATATAGAGGAGGAGGATAATTAAGGACTACCTCTATTAGAGGTATAACCAAGTTGCAATATCTAAAAACCTGAAAATATCAGCAGGTTCACCGCACAAATCCATACAAGGATCAATGCTTTTAAACATTTTATATAAAGAAATGCTAGAAATCGCCCATGGAAAAAAGACCATGGACTAATGTAATAACAACTTGGAGTTAGAAATGCTTGTCAACAGAAGCTGCAGAAAAGTTAACAGTTAGATGGTAAAACAATATCTACAGTTGGCAACAGAAAACACATAAATTCTGATCTTGCAAGGCCCAACGTCCAAATCTAACTTTTGTAATAAATAGATCGTACCGGCATAGAGCCTATGTAATATGCTAAATATCTGGGCATTCAACTACACAAACATGTGGTCTTGAAGGTTAAATTATTACTTTACACAATTTCTGACCGACCATATGGCTCCTTTAGGTTGTACACTTATAGAATAAAGAAGGCCACAAATGGTTTGGATATAAAATGTCGCGTCATAGACGACGCAGAACACTGCATTTTGTTCTTACACTATTTTCCAAAGAGAACGAAATAATCCATATATAATTTGATACAAAAAGCGAAGTAGAACAAAGTAAAACCTTATGATGTTACTGTCTACCTAATTATGAAAATAATACTTGTATAGTATAGTTGATCCAAAAGATGGCATAACCCAGACATCCAAAGTGAAAGTTATCCTTTAACACCAAATTGTTCTATATAGTCCACACAATGTCCAGAATAAAATCACACCAATTTGAGCGCCGGGTTTGGGGGGAGAGGGGGGAGAAATCGGTAAATTCGTAGTTTTTTAAGTTTTTCGCCAATATTTCTAAAACTATGCGGTTTAGCATGAACAACCTTCTATACAAAATTGTTCTACATTAAATTTGAAATAAAAAAGGCCCCATGCATATTCTTTCTAAAATGAATGGTTCCAAAGTTACGGAGGTAGTATAGTATAACTGGTCCAAAAAAA
This sequence comes from Diabrotica virgifera virgifera, assembly GCF_917563875.1. NCBI lineage: Eukaryota > Metazoa > Arthropoda > Insecta > Coleoptera > Chrysomelidae > Diabrotica > Diabrotica virgifera. Next base: position 190,434,613 of record NC_065447.1, on the reverse strand, counting down.
GGCCTAACCCAAACATCCAAAGTAAAAGTTTTCCTCCAACACCAAAATGTTCTATATATGGTCCACATATTGTTCAGTAAAAAGTTACACCATTTTGAGCGTCCGGTTTGGGAGGGAGATGGGAGAGAAGCCGGTAAATTAGTAGTTTTTTTACGTTTTTCGTCAATATATCTAAAACTATGCTTTAGTGTAAACCATGTTATATACAAGAATATTCTACATGAAATTTAAAACAAAAAGTTCTATACATAATTGTTATAAAATCAACGGTTCCAGAGTTACGGAGGGTGAAAAGTCGAGGTTTTCGATACTTTTTATATTTTTTGGGCAATATTTATGGTATAACTATACCAAAAACCCAGACATCCAAAATGAAAGTTATCCTGCAACACCAAATTGTTCTATATGGTCCACATAATGTTCAGAAAAAAGTCACACCATTTTGAGCGTCGGGTTTGGGGGGGAGAGGGGGGAGAAATCGGTAAATATAAAAAGTATCGAAAACCTCCACTTTTCACCCTCCGTAACTCTGGAACCGTTGATTTTATAACAATTATGTATAGAACCTTTTTTGTTTTAAATTTTATGTAGAACATTTTTCTGTAGAACATTCCTTAATCTAGAGCATAGTTTTAGAAATATTGACGAAAAACGTAACAAAACTACTAATTTACCGACTTCTCCCCCATCTCCCCCCCAAACCGGACGCTCAAAATGGTGTGTCTTTTTACTGAACAATATGTGGACCATATAGAACAATTTGGTGTTGAAGGAAAACTTTTACTTTTGATGTCTGGGTTAGGCCTTTTTTTGGACCAATTATACTAATACTACCTCCGTAACTTTGGAACCGTTCATTTTAGAAGGGTTATGCATAAGCCTTTTTTATTTCAAATTTAATGTAGAACAATTTTGTATAGAAGGTTGTTCATGCTAAACCGCTTAGTTTTAGAAATATTGACGAAAAACCTAAAAAACTACGAATTTGCAGATTTCTCCCCCCTCTCCGCCCAAACCCGACGCTCAAAACGGTGTGACTTTTTTCTGAACATTATGTAGACCATATAGAACAATTTGGTGTTGGAAGATATCTTTCACTTTAAATGTCTGGGTTTGGGTCTAACTATACCATACTATACAGAAAAAGGAGACGCTAGAAAGGGGGGACAGGAACAGTATATATTACGGGTAAAGTTAGATTAACAAGTAAACCTAGGATTATCCAGGTTAAGTGCGAAGTACCCATGAGGTATCGGTAAAATCATCCTATAGTGAGTGCGAAATATAATTAAAATATGTAGTTAAAATTTCGGGTTTACTCGGGTAAAACACATGCCACTTGGTTGAATACTCAATTGGGTATACTATTATAGTAATGACAAGCCCGTAACCGTTTGAAAGATATCTTAAATACCGGGTGTCCACTTATATTTTCCCCCATTTTAACTGCCTATAACTTCTGAACGGCTAAAGATAGAAATATGCGGTTTTCGCTGAAATGTTTGATTTTAGTAAAAGTTTTGTCTGAATAGATTGAATTTTTTATATCGCTTTCAAATACGAAAAGAAAAATGGCGGATTTTTGAAAAAACGTTGTTGACTTTTTTTTAATGGAACACCCAGTATATTTTTCTGTAAATTGAAAGAAAGATCATTCACCTATCCAGCGATATAAAGTATTTCAAAATCGGTTGGCAAATCACTGAGTAATTAATTTTTAAGATGAGAGGTGCAACGTGGATATCACATACCTAAATAACATGACTAACTAACTAAGCAAAATTATATTATTTTATGTGATTTCCACATTGCATCTCACATTTTAAAAATTATTTGCTCAGTCATTTTTGACAACCGATTTTTAAAATTTTTATTTCGCTGGATAGGTAAATGACCGTTTTTTCAAGCTACAAAAAAATATAATAGGTGTTTCAATAAAAAAAGTCAACAACGTTTTTTTATTAGAACATCCACCATTTTTTATTTAAAAGTGATATAAAAAAAATGGTCATTTACCCAAAAATTTGAAAAAACGGTCATTTACCTATCCAATGATATAAAAATTTTTAAAATCGGTTGTCAAATGACTGAGCAATTAATTTTTAAAATGAGAGATGCAATGTGGAAATCACATACATAATTTATATAATATCAACTTGCTTAGTTATGTTATTTAGGTATGTGATATCCACGTTGCACCTCTCATTTTAAAAATTAATTACTCAGGGATTTGACAACCGATTTTGAAAAACTTTATATCGCTGGATAGGATAATGACCTTTCTTTCAATTTACAAAAAAATATACTGGGTGTTCCATTAAAAAAAAGTCAACAACGTTTTTTTCAAAAATCCGCCATTTTTCTTTTCGTATTTGAAAGCGATATAAAAAATTCAATCCATTCAGACAAAACTTTTACTAAAATAAAACATTTCAGCGAAAACCGCGTATTTCTATCTTGAGCCGTTTAGAAGTTATAGGCAGTTAAAATGGGGGAGAATATAAGTGGACACCCGGTATAATAAAAATTGCATTTTACAAAAGTAAGGAAAGTAAAAAGTATTTGTTAAAACAAGACAAGCTGCTGTGGCATTTGGAGTTACAAATATTTCCAGCAGTTTTACATTTTCATTTATTTTACCAATACCTCGAGGGTACTTCGCATTTTACCTGGGTAATCCTAGGTTTACCCGGTAACCTAACTTTAGCCGTAGCCAGTGGCGACGCGTGACTTTTTCTAAAGTGTTACCAAACCATATGTAAAAAATCTTATTTAAAAAAATTATTTTGAACCTCCCAAATAAAATTTTTTGTTTTCAATCCTGTGGGATAAAATTAAACAACTCACTATTCCCAAATTATATGTATGTAATTATGTATATGTAACAGGTATAACAATAAATAATAAACGAACTAATAGTACATTCTTTTACGGTTTTTGCTCTAAATTTTAAAGAACCGCTTGGATTGACATGAAATTTGGCATACGCATAGCTTACATGTCAAAGAAAAAAAGTGATCTTGAATGGGTTTCCCAATCCCATAAATTTGTTTACCTTTGCTGCATCCTCCGTCTATTCCACCATATCCCGTTAACATAACTTCAACAGAAACATCATGATAATGAATACTGAGTTGTTAGTACCTTGTATCCGAATGTAAGTACGACACGTTATGATTGCATGATTATATATAGCATACTTCTGCACATGTTTGTGCGCTTGGGGGAAGTTTTACAACCCCCCCCCCATGATTGCATGCATGTGCATTGGTATGCTATTTCGCTACTTTTATGTATGTTATTCAACATTGGCCTGATCTTATGGAACTTTAGCATCTTTTACAACCAGACAATGTCCTAACTCTGGTTTTTGTTTGTAGCATTTTGTAACATGTTACCTTTGACCTGAAGATGCTCTACAAATTTTGAAGAGCGAAACCGGTCGTCGGAAGTTATAATAAAGATTGAGAGTAAGTCTGACTTTTACTTCATTTAAAAAAAGTGATATTGTGCCGATGTGTGCTTCTGCCCGGGGGGGTGACTTTCACCTCTCTTGAGGGTGAAAAAATATATGTCCAAAATAAGTCCGGAAATGGGCAAACTGACTGATAATAAGTAACTTTTGTTCTATAGAGCTTTTTCGCCAAGTCAACACTTTTCGAGTTATTTGCGAGTGAATATGTTCATTTTTCAACAAAATAACCACATTTTTAAACGGTTTTTCGCAAATAAGTCAAACAGTAAGTATTTTGTCAAAAAATACGTTCCTGCAAAAATATAGCCTGTATAAAAGTAAAAAAATGGTGTACGCGTTAGGTCTGTGGACCTCGTAGAACCAGAGTTATAGCCAATGAACAATAGAATCATATTCACCAAATTTCAAATAGAATATTTCGACGTGAAATATACAAAAAATTAATCACTTTTTGGGGAAAACCCATTATAACTTTTTTAAAGTGTTTAAAAAAAGATTTATTTCTGTTTTTATAAAAAGTTTCTAGCATTAAATTTAAGCAAGTTTCGCTCAAAATAAAGTTAATCCCTTTTGTTTTGGCAAAAAAAAATCGGTAAGACCACCCCCTAATTAGCAACTTAAATGAAATTAATCGTTACCGCTTCACAAATTATTTTACTTATGTTGTGTTTATTATGATCTGTAAGTTTTATCGATTCACAGTGCTTATTTTTGAAATAAATTGGTTTTAAAGTAAAATTTCTAAAAATTTTAATTTTGAAAAATATGCTTTTTTTCAAAATAACTTAAAAATTGTTAGAGATACCAAAAATCTCAAAAAACAAAAAAAGTCAGCATTTCTTTTCTGAATATCATGTATTTTTTTGTTTTTCTGTTAGACAAAAATTGATTAAAATTTGGTGTTTCTAAATTTGCATACATTCGTGAACAGTGACTCGTTCAACCCCTATTAACTACAGCCCTTTCAAAAATAAGGCTTTGAACCGATGAAACTTACAGATCATATAAACCAGGGGTGGGCAAAGTGCGGCCCTCGGGCCGCATGCGGCCCTTTATACATTTTTTTTCGGCCCGCGGAAAAAAGTTAATTATTTTCATTTAAAGATTTTTCGAAATTATTGTTAATATTAATAAATAAATATAGATAATGCAGCTATTACTTAACACTTTCGCAGCAGGTGATTTTTCCGCAAATTTTCAACATAATGCGGGCAATTATTTGGGCTTCCGGCACATAATTTTCCGGCTCCTTCAATGAAATCCATGAAATTTCTACAAAGGAAACGATATTTTTGAAATAAGTAATCACGAACTATTTGTAGAGTTTTAAATTAACCCCTAACCACCTATAGTAAGTGTAACAACTGACGAAGCACTAAATTTAAGAGGAGCAAATATTGTAATGTTGAGAAAACTTAAAGATTACGTTCATGAACAATTTCCAGAACAGGTATTATGCAAAAATGTTTTGCAAGTAGACAACGTTATTTCAATTATAACTAATATTGGTAATTTTATTCGTTCAAGAGGATTAATTCATCGTGCATTCATAGCATTTTTGGAAGGGTTATAAACAAAACATACTGATGTCTTATACCACAATCATATTCGATGGTTAAGTTGAGAAAAGGTTCTTAAAAGATGCTGTGAATTAGGGGAGGAAATTGTTTTATTTTAGAAATGAAAAACTGCTAGAAATTTGCTAAATTTACAAATTTTTAACCCAAAATGAGGCTTTTAAAATGAAACTCAAACTATACTTACATATTATATTGATCGTATAAAAAGAAAGAATTAGTTCAATTATTTCCCTCATTAAAATCATTAAATAATGTACCATAAAATAAGTTTAAAATTTATGAAGAAAAAATTTGTAATTTGCTGACGGAATTTGAAAACCGTTTCAAAAATTTTGAAGATATATCATTTTCCTTATCACTTCTAAGAAATCATTTTTCAGTTCAAATTGATTGCGTACCAGTTTACATTCAACTAGAAATTATGGATTAATTTGCATGTTTTTGAAATATTTTTGCATTTTGCAAATCTTTGCAAATGTCCGAAAGTAAATAAATATTATTGTTAAGTTTGTAGATAACAAATAGTGTGTTTCATAAATATTTTCCTTTTTCTTCTTCTTCTTCTTCTTTTTGTATAGACATAACTCTGTCTGTTTTTTCAATGTGCCTCTAGTAAGTTGTCGTTCCATCGTTTTCGTGGTCTTCCCACTGATCGTCATCCTAGTGGGGAACCGTCTCTCGCTGTCCTGACTACCCTATTTGTTGTCATTCGGCTTATGTGGTCATTCCATTCTATTCTTCTGTTTCTTACCCAGTTCTTAATGTTATCCACCTTGCATCTCCGTTGTATATCTGTACTTCTAGCACTGTCCCATAGAGTCTTACCATCTATTTTTCGAGCATCGGCTTTCCATCGGTTTTCATCTCCGCTGTTTCGAGCAATCTTTTTGTCCTCTCTGTGTCGGGTCGTGTTTCTGCAGCGTATGTTATTATTGGGCTGATGACTGTTTTGTAAATTCTGCCTTTCATTTCTTTTCCGATATTTTTATTTCTCCACATTGTTTCATGCATGTAATCTGCTGCTCTGTTTGCACTATTTACTTGATCTTCCACTTCTGTTTCGAGCCTTCCGTGGCTAGATAGTGTGATGCCTAAGGTATTTAAACTCCATCACTTGTTCTATTATCTGACCTTCCAGCTCCAATTTGCATCTTATTTTCTTTAGACATTTCTTGAGGTAACTCTTTCGAGATATTTTTTGTTTTGGGCTTGTTTTTTGTTTAACGATAATAAATTTTTTGATATTCACCCTTTCTACAAAAAACGTCGTTATTTTCACTTATGGGTGATATAAAAAACTCAAAAATCGTTAAAACTAAAAAACTCAGGAGAGTTACCTCAAGAAACTCAGGCTAATAAAATATTTTTGAATTTTTTATTTCATATTATCCAATTACAAGTTCTGATTACTGCAAAAAAATTTTTTTCGAGGTGTCTGTAAAATTTGCCACTCTTGGCTCATTTTTCAATATTTTGCCTTGATTTTTTTGAGTATTTTTTATATTGGGGTAAATAGGTTTATTTAATTTAAAAATAAAATAATTCTAGCGTAGTTTCAAACAAAATTCAAAAAGGTTTTTTAAATGTTGATTCCCCCACCCCTTAAACAAAATTAGTAAAAAGTTAAAAATTCGAACATGTTAAGGTAACAAATCTTGCGGCCCTCGACAATAGACCAAAAACATTTTGTGGCCCTTTCTAAAAAAAGTTTGCCCGCCCCTGATATAAACAATACATACACGAGTCAAAAAACTTGTGAAGTCGTAACGATTTAGGTCATTTGAAATACTAATTAGGGGGTGATTTTCCCGATTTTTTTACCAAAAAAGGGAACAACTTTATTTTGAGCGTAACTTGTTTACTTTTGATGCTAGAAATTTTTTTTATAAAACAAAAATGAAGCTTTTTTAAACACTTTAAATAAGTTGTAATGAGTTTTCCCCGAAATGTGCTTCATTTTTGGTTATTTCACGTTAAAGTATTCCATTTGGCATTTGACGAGTATGAACCTATTTTTCATTATCCATAACTCTGCTTCTGCTAGATATAGAGACGTGATATATACACCATTTTTTTAAATTTTTTACAAGCTATATTTTTGCTAAGAATGTTTTTTCGGCAAAATGCTTAATATTTGAGTTATTTGCGAAAAACCGTCTAAAAGCGTGGTTATTTTGTTGAAAAAATGAACATATTCACTGACAAATAAGTCAAAAAGTATTGACTTAGTGAAAAAACTCTATACTTAGAACAAAACTTTGTTCTAGGACCAGTTTATCCATTTACGGACTTACTTTGGACGAATATTTTTTCACCCCCAAGAGGGGGCGAAAACCACCCCCAGAGCAAATGCACATGTCGGCACAATATCACTTTTTTTCTTTGACTTGTTGGCTATGTGTATGCCAAATTTCATGTCAATAATACAAGCGGTTCTTTAAAATTTAGAGGTTTTGCAGTATTTTACCGTTAAAGAACGTACTATAAACATATTATTCTACCATAAAATTAACATAAAAAATGAACAAGTAGGAAAAAGAATAGATTTTGAAAACTATTGTTTATATTTTAATTCTTCCATTTTCAATATCATTTTTTTTCTTCAAAATTATATATAAAAAAATATACAAGGAGAATAACTTTTCAAGTGGTTGATCAATTACGCAATACGTAGCAACACTTTTCCATGTTTAAATGCACGCACACTGTAATCTGTAATAGGTACTAAAGTAATGTTACCAATCCTCAAAATGGTTAGAATACTGATATACACAGCGTGCCCGCGCGCTGTCTCGTGTCGCTCCTTCAAAATTTTCAGAAACGAGCTAGTCCCGAGAGACAGCGAGGTTTCTCCTGCGTTACCACTGCCAGTATTGGTAACAGCATATAATAACGTGCAACTGCAATGGATTCACATATCTCGCCAATATTTTCCTGCGCCTAGTTGGCTATTCACTGAATTAGGTACTGTTAACAAATATTTCTGTTGGTAAAAAATATAAATGGAATTATTTTATAACAGTCATAAAATATTTATTACAAGATTTTTAACTGTTACCAATGGTAACAGTGGTTACATGGACGCTTCGCCAGTGGCCGTAACATATATTATATGATATAATTATGTTACGTATTATGTTTGTACGACCTCGTGTAGGCATCCCCTTTTTCATCTTTACTTTCCCCCTTGTCAGGTTACATACTCCTGCACTTGTTATCGTCCCATATTTTTGTTGCTGTCTCTGCATGTTATGAAGTGTATCTTATCGCTTCTAGGTACGAATATTTTTTCCAGTTTTTTCCTTAAATTTTCAGACTGCGCAAGGCATCCCAATGTTTCGTTCACTGAATGAACTCATCAGGGGTTCCTTGTCTGAAGAAGGAGTGGTTTTAGTTCGTGCTTGACTGGTCAGGGGGCAATCCATACTTTGCATGCTATATCCTAGCATATATTGCTTTACGAATTGAATCCAATAGTACTAGGGACATCTTCCCTAGTCAATTTAGAACCTTTCCGCCTCAGTCCCAAACAAAGTCTGATAATCGTTTGTTTTCGATCTGTTTAACGAGTATTTTCAGATGTTCGGATACAAATAGCGTCTCTTAGTAAACAAAATGAAGTCGACTTTATTAAGTAACAAGACTTTTACTCAACACACACTACACATTACACATTACACTATAATCTGATTGCAAATTCAACAACTGTACTTTACCAGTGGCCTTGTTCTCGAATAAAAAAATATTTTATTAAAATAGCTGTCTATTTTTTCGGAATCATATATTTTGCAGCGGTGAAAGTAGGATTGCAACAAGGCTCGGTGCTTAGTCCGTATTTATTCTCATTAGTTTTGGACCAGATAACAGCGAAAGTAGGATTCCACCAAGGCTCGGTGCTTAGTCCGTATTTATTCTCATTAGTTTTGGACCAGATAACAGCGAAACTACAGGGTAATATTCCATGGTGCTTAATGTATGCTGATGATGTCGTGTTAGTAGGAAGTAGTGAAAGAGACTTAGAACTAAATCTGGAACAGTGGACACGAGCTCTGGAGGAAAAAGGTTTCAAACTTAGTAGGACACAGACAGAGTATTTGGAATGTTCATTTAAAGATGGATTTACTACAAATAAAATGGTATCTTTGGATGGTGAACTGATTGTAAAATGCAATAGTTTTAACCTACCTACCTGGGATCGGTATTACAGAGTAATGGAGAAATAGATGGAGATGCATGCAGTAGGATTAGGGCTGGATGGATGAAGTGGAAGGAAGCGAGTGGTGTGTTGTGTGACAGAAAAGTTCCAATGAAGCTGAAAGGAAAATTCTATAAAACACCCATAAGACCGGCTATGATGTACGGAACTGAATGTTGGGCAGTGAAAAAGAAAGAGGAACAACGAATGCATGTGGCGGAGATGAGAATGCTTAGATGGATGAGTGGAGTGACAAGAAAGGATAAAATTAAAAATGAGTATATTATGGGAAGTCTAGGTGTGGCACCAATTGATGCCAAAATGAGAGAGCATAGGTTGAGATGGTTTGGTCATGTTCAACGTCGAGACGTCAATCATCCAATACGAAGAGTAGCTGAAGTGCAGATTCCATCTAAGAGACGATTAGGCAGGACATGTTGGTAAAGGGGATTAATATTAATATGACCCAGGATAGAATTGTGTGGAGAAATGCAATTAGGGAAGCCGACCCCGCATAGGGATAAGGCAAAGAGAATGATGATGATATTTTGCAGCGGTCTGTAGAATATATTTTTGTCTACAAACGTATTGTTTTTAATTGAAAAATGTTAACTAAACCTGTAAATCAGCAGCACTCTTTGGCAAACAATAGAAATGTTAAACAGATTGAATTAAATCACGAAACTCAATTTATTATCTTAAGTAAGACATCAAATTAGAAAAACAAATAAAAAACAAATCGCTCCTTAATGGTCTCCGACAAAAATTCAATTTAAACTCAAGTTTTCAATCTAAAAGGTCGTTAGGATACTATAGATGAAAGTGGAAGTCAAATGTCAATAAATCTAATAAGGTTCACGTCCTGCTGAGTCTAGAGCTAGAACAAATAGTGGAATTTTAAATAGGGTTACATAAGAACTATTTTCGCGTAACGTTGATTTTAGGAAGGTAATAATTCAAATAAGCTATGAATGAGGATACATAAAGAGACCTTTATAGTCGGGTCAGAGCTTTTGTTGATTCTCTTTGCGTTTTTCACACTTGAATTGCACAAAACAGTCATGGTCTGGGTTTCCTGGAATTCTCAGATTCAAAAGTACTTAAAACGACATTTTATAACAGGTAGAGACTTTTGAGGATCAAAAATGTCAGTCTACCAAATTTTTATACAAATTGGTGTTTTACAAAAATGATATTGTAAATGATTTTATTAAACATCGCTTGTAGATAATAACAACCGTTATATTTATATCTAACGGTTGGCAGCTATGGAGAAATAAAAAAATTAAAATACTGTTTCAATATTTTTATAAAACGTTTCATTCAGTATTTCCACATTTTTTAAATTTTATTGATTGTGAAGCAACATTCAGTGATGAGCTCGCTAGTAACCGGCAAAATAACGCAAAAGATGGAAAACATAAATTAAGTTGTGAGATAAAAAGAATTGAAACTAGTGGAGGTGGGAAATTTCGTGATAAAAACCGATAATTTTACATTTTAGTTATTGTTTCTCATCTATAGACGTATCAGAGGGTATGTCAACTAAAACTGTCACTGTCACAGTGGCAGTTGCCAAACTCGCCCGATACGTCTAAAGGTGGGAAACAATAAGTAGAATGTAAATTTATAGGTTTTTATCGCTAAATTTACCACCTCCACTATTTTCATTTCTTTTTATCTCATAACTTAATGTTTTCCATATTTTGCGTTATTCTGATAAAGAGAATAAATAAAAAAAAATAATATAAACGTAACGAAAAAGATGGAAAACATAATACACAACATAATACAAAACAATTTGTGATACTGGGAAACAGTTTGGTTTAACAATAAACATAAAGAAAACAAAAACCATGGTTATCAGTAAAAGGGGCAAAGTCATTACAAGGATCCAGATAAAAAATGAAGATATTGAGCAAGGACAAAATGAAATACTTAGGAGTTTGGATTATGCAAGATCTAAATTCGAAATAAGAGATTCTATCAAGAATATAGCAATCAAGAGTAGTCTGTTTGAAGATCAGGAAATTTCTGAGTAACCTAAGAGTCAATCTGCAAATCCGATATGGGATGGTAAAATAATGGGTGAAGTCGAGTTCGCTCCGCTTCGTTCAGGTATATTTTAGAAGGGTACGAATTGGCTCCCGCATGAATGCGGGTAGGCTCTCATATAATCGCGGAAACATTAGACATTGTTGCCAAATCGTGTAATATTTATACTGCTTAGGAAATTTACATAGTGATATAGACTTTTTATAGGAAAATTATACTTTTAGACAAATACTTTTAGAGTTTGTTTTAGTTCAACATTGGCATATGTGGCAATTTTAACACAAATTATCGGTGTCGGCCGGTATGCGCTCTTACCTGAAATCGGCCGGTTTGCGCTCTACACTCTAATACCCGAAAGTTAAGTTAGGACCGAAGGTTTAGGTCTTCCTCCTTTCCCATAGATATTTCTCGGAAGGTACCTGTTTCTAACAAAAAGAGAAAATTTGAAAGAAGTGACAACGCTGGGTGATATTTTCGACATGTTTAGATAAAATAAATTTTGTCTATGGGAGCCAATTCGGACTCTACCTTTTTTAGTTCACGTAAAATTCTTACCATTGGGAGCGAACTCGACCCCGTCCAAAATAATATATCCACTTTATTCTTCTTTATCGTGTCGAAGCCGGGACTGTAAATGTTAACTTAATGAGAAGGCTGAAAGCTTTTGAGATGTGACTTTTAGGGAAATTTTGAAAGTATCATGGACCGATCATATTACGATATGGTGTTGCACAGAATGGAAAGAGACAGAGAACTTTTGACCACCTTAAAAGGTGAAAGACATTATATTTAGGGCACATACTTGATGATAGGTACGAGTTGTTGCAGGTGATTGTGAAGGGTAAAATCGAAGGAAAAAGTGGTCCCGGTAGACGATAAAAATATCCTGGCTGAAAAATATTCGCGACTGGACCGTGTTAAACACACAAATGCTTTTCATAAAAGCAGAAGATAGATACGAATTAGACGGCAGTAGAATAAGAAGACGCGAGCTTAACTCAAACTCCTCGCCCCCATTCAAAACCATACAATATTATACATATATAAAATATACTCGCAAATTAGTAAATACATAAAGTAAAAAAAAATAAAGTCACAGACTCAAGGTAGGCTTTAAATTAAAGACAATAATTGTAGTTGAGGATAAAATAAATGTGTAATGATTAGAGTCCGGATTTGTAAGCATAATGCTTATGGTAAATAATACAAGCATGACTATTCTCTTTTTAAATATGAACGAAATATGCAAAAATAAGCCATGTTGACACCAATTTTTTATGCCTTTTTTTAATTGTTGTGCTTATTTGGTGCTTTTTTAAATACTATTATCATTCTTGCACTTGCGAACAGAAGCAATTTAATTTTGATGTATGCAGTGCCATGGTGGACTCTGATCTCCCACTAAATAAATTTCAAAATGAAAGTTTTAATAAATCATTTTTGGAAAAGTACTGTCAAAGACATGTGCCGGATGAAAGTACTCTGCGAAAAAATATGTTAATTGCGTTTACAAGGAAACCAGAAAAAAAGTAAAAACGAAGAAATCTTGACGAAGAGTTATTTAGTGTGCTTAAAAGAACGAGAAGCAACAAATAACAATACAGTTTCAAGATTCGTAAATGAAGCTTTAACAAATTTTTATCTTCCCGAGGCTGTGCCCACCAACAAAATAATATTCAACTACTATTCTAATGCTTTCCCACGCTGAACCAGATATGATCAAAACAGCATCAAATGTTAAAGTGTTTTATCCAAATCCAAATTATTTTGGAACAATAAACAATAAAATATTTGAAGAAACAGCAACAGCTTTTGTCATTAGTTGAGTCGATCCGAAAAATAAACAATTTAAAAAAAAGATCCCTGGAAAATTTTTTCAGATAGTATTAACAAAATTCAAAGATGTATTAACAAAAAACGAAGGGTTTCAAAAGATGAAGAAAATATTTTCAGTTTTAAATTGATAACACGTTGAAGATATAAATATGGATCTGACAGTAGTGGCAAAGTATAAATAGTATGCACCGATAACCAGTGTGGACGTTGAAAGAAGCTTTCCGATATACAAAAATGTTTTGAGTGATAGGCCCCAAAATTATTATATATATTTTTTCTTATATATATTTTCTTAAAAAAATGGTTTGTCAAAATTTATATGATTATAATCATGCTTTTTTTGTATAATAAAATGCCTTTTTTCATAAAATCGTTATGCTTTTTTGCGTTTCTTTATGCTTTTCATTCCGAACTCTAGTAGTGATCATCCAGAATTAATTCAAAAGATACCTATTATTTATTAAACATATTTATACAGAAATATTTTAAAAACACGCAATTTAAAGACAATAAAAAAGTAAATATTTACTACTTTTGTCTGTAAGGAGAACTTTATTTTAATAATATGATTATAATACTGATTATTTCATTCATAGGAGATTCTGACCAATAGAAAGCTACAGAAATAAACATTAAACTGATAATTTTTGATAATATCCCGTTGTCAAGTATATTACGTCAGATGCCCTTCGTTGCTACGAAAAAATACATTCAGTGACATTAATGACAATTAATGTTTTAAAAATTATAAAAGTGATGACTTTCAACCGTCAAATATTTATAACAACTGTTTGTTTAATTGTACTAATTTGTACTTACATAAATAAATTACAATAAAATTTTGGTTTTGAACAGTTTTATTCATGAAATAATCGCAACAAATTGCACTCGATCTCTAAAATTATTATCGAATTTTTGCCCTCGTGACACTTTGATATAATTTCACTCCCCTTCGGGTCGTGAAATTAAAACTGTCAAAGTGTCACTAGGGAAAAATTCAATAATTTTAGAGCTCTTGTGCAATTACTACTGATAATTTCTTGCACTTTAAAATTATATACATAACACCGCTCATAAATAACTATACAAGGTATATTTACTATTAATTAATATTATTAATTATTTATTAACATACTGGTATATTTATCAATAAATGATAATGGTACATTCCATGTCAAATCACTCAGGCAAAAAATTTTGGATCTCCGATTTTTCTGAAAATTGGTATATAGCTTCTGCGGGACGTAAAAATAAGATATTTAAGGTCAAAAAATCTTCTTCTTCTTTTTTTCTCAAAATGTTATTTTATGCGATTTTACAGTGATTTTGTGTTTATTTAAACAAATTTGCATTTTCGGTCGTAAAGTATCAATGAAAAACATAATATTTTAATAGAAAGGTCACAAAAATGTCATTATATGGCATTATAACAAGTTATTTTGAATCAAAACAAGTTTTTGATCAAATTTTATAGTGTAAAAAACGTTAAATTACCTTTACATTTTCCTCCATTCCCAAAATACATCATCATCGATTTGGCTGAAAATTTGTCCACAGATAGCCAAAAGATAGGACTTTAAGTGGTTAGAAGGATTTGAATTATGTTACAATACCAATGAAGTTACATGCAATAATATCAGACTCAAAAGTATATATTAGTCCAGTTGGGATAGCATTTGACCTTGAATGCCAAGCTGCCCAAAATTTTATTTTTCTGATCTTTAGGGGAGTCAATAGTAGCCTAAATTTAAAATCACGAATGAATTCCTCCGTTACGTTAGCCGCCATCTTGATTTTAAAGGAGAACCTGTTTTGCTCAATATCTCCGCCATTTTTAACTTTTCGACAAAAATGGTAGGAACTGAAATTGTTCCAAATAAATCTTATTTACAATTATTACAATTTCTTTTTAACAATTTTTGTCGTGAGGTCGATATTTTCGAGTTAATTGTACTTACAGTAGAAGCCTATATTTTTGACTATAATATTGCATGTAACTTTTTTGGTATTGTAATATAATTCAAATCCTTCTCACCACTTAAAGTCCTATGTTTTGTCTATCTGTGGGCAAATTTTCAGCCAAATCGATTATGATGTATTTTGGGAATGGAGAAAAATCAAAAAAACGCTATTTTAACGTTTTCTACACTATAAAATTTGATCAAAAGCTTGTTTTGAATCAAAGTAACTTGTTATAATGCCATATAATGACATTTTTGAATCTCTTCTATTAAAATATTATGTTTTCCATTGATACTTTACGATAGAAAATGCAAATTTGTATAAATAAACACCAAATCACTGTAAAATCGCATAAAATAACATTTTGAGAAAAAAAGAAGAAGAAGATTTTTTGACCTTAAATATCTTATTTTTACGTCCCGCAGAAGCTATATACCAATGTTCAGACAAATTGGAGGTCCAAAATTTTTTTTGCTCCAAAATTGAGTGATTTGAAATGGAATGACCCTAATACTTTAAATAAATATAATATGGAATTAAATGATCATGCGTTTGCTTCGACTAAAAGTCACCGACAGGGTCCGCAAACAAACATAATGACACTGACATTACAAAAATTCGCCAAAATTGGCATCGCATATTTCACCGCTACGGACGCTGGCACAGTTTCGTGTAACTCCACCATAGTCACGCACGAAGCGATATAATTTTATAAAATTCATCTGTATACGTCTAAAGGTCGGAAACTATCAATATAATGTAAATTTATAGGTTTCTATTGATAATTTTCCACCTCTACTAGTTTTGTCTGTTTTTATTTCACAACGTATTATGTTTTCCTTCTTTTGCGTTATTTTGTCGGGACTTAGTGCACTCATGACGGTAATAAACTAATAAAGGGGCCGTTCAAGTATTACGTAACGCAGGTTGGGGGGAGGGGGGTCAAAAATCTTCAAAAATTGCGTTACGTTATACTTGAACGCCCCATTACGTTGCATTACATAGGGGGAGGGACGGTCAAAAATCTTCAAATATCGCGTTGCGTAATACTTGAACGCCCCCAAAGAAGGTGTTTTTTAGATTTTTTGTATTATATGCATTTTGTGTAGATTTAAAGATCTATAGGTATGTATAATGGAATTGAAATACAATTTGCTCATATTCTTTTATCTTAACTTCAGATCAATACATCCAAAAATTTTATTCTTAAAATTCGGCTATTGCAAATTATATTGCACACTGGGATACTTTCAAATAAACATATCTTCTCCCATCTGGCACAAGACAGCAATAAATCGAAAAATTACCCCCTACCATTGACACGAACGTTCTGCGTGTGTTCCCAATACTCATGGTATTGGTCCCAACGGGGTACTACCATATTTTGTCACTTTCTATTGTTCCAGCTATTGTCCAGCCCAGTCTTATTACTTCGAATGTGGTTCACTTTCTTTTGTCACTTCACAATTAATGCTCTGTGGTAGCGTTTATCTGTTTGGAAGTATTTTTTTGTCAAAACGTTGACGTCTGTATCTGTGGCTGTTACCCATTAATATGTTGTGTGTGGGTGGTAAGAGATATTTCAAAATCTTTAAAATTCGCTATAAATTTAAACCAGAAGTTCCAAACGATTTTATTATAAAACCAATAAAATTTCGGTATTATTATAAACATGTAATTAAAAAGGGCGATAAAATTGTCGTAATTTTTTTTTCATATATTGGTGTTCGGAATTAAAATTTGTATTAAAATACATATAACACAAAGGATGGTTATGTTTATAACTTTGGAGGAACCAAGACAAAATAACAAAATTGAAAAGCCATACTCATTTGGAATATAATAAGATAGTAGGTTATTCATTCCAATGTGAAATATAAAACTGCACTATTGAAACTATTAACAAATTATAGGAACCTAGATATAGTCCAGCATAGGGATTACAAACACTCGATACGAATCGTATCCGCCATGTTTTACCTTAAGGCGCTATGGTAAAACTTGGCGGAAACGATTCGTATCGAGTGTTCGTAATCCCACTGCAGATTTACGCTCTAGCAAGTTTTCCCCCAACGTGACCAGAATTAGATCCTTCTTCTTCTTCTTCTTCTTCTTCTTCTTCTTCTTCTTCTTCTTCTTCTTCTTCTTCTTCTTCTTCTTCTTCTTCTTCTTCTTCTTCTTCTTCTTCTTCTTCTTCTTCTTCTTCTTCTTCTTCTTCTTCTTCTTCTTCTTCTTCTTCTTCTTCTTCTTCTTCTTCTTCTTCTTCTTCTTCTTCTTCTTCTTCTTCCTCTTTCGTCTTCTTCTTTTTCTTCTTTTTTATAGACATGACTCTGTCCGTTTTTTCAATGTGCCTCTAGTAAGTTGTCGTTCCATCGTTTTCGTGGTCTTCCCACTGATCGTCTTCCTATTGGGGAACCGTCTCTCGCTGTCCTGACTACTCTATTTGTTGTCATTCGGCTTATATAGAATTAGATCCGGAAGTAAATATTTGAACTCTTCGATTAACTTTGCTTCGAACGATATTTATGATTTCACTGCTTTTGAGTGAACTCTGGAAGTCCAAGGTCAAATTTCTCACCTTTAATACAAAATCTTCGTTACAACCTCTCATTTGACACTTCATTTGTTCTGTCTGTTCTACTAACGGAGGAGTTGGGTGTACGGACGGATAGACAGGCCTGAATAATTGAAGGTTTTCATATTTTAATGTTATAAAATTGACCCTGGTACTGAAGAAGACCATATACGGGCATAGAAATTTGGTACAAAAATAACAGGGGAGATAGTCTAAGGATCAACTATCTTTCAAAAATTATCGCAGAAGGTAATATTAGGCCGTTCAAGTATTACGTAACGCAGGTTTGGGGGGGGGGGTCAAAATCTTCAAAAATTGCGTTACGTAATATTTCAACGCCCCATTACGGTGCGTTACATAGAACGAGGGTGGATCAAAAATCTTCAAAAATCGCGTTCACTATACTTGAACGCTCCCTATGCATAGAAGTTACCTGCAGACATTGAAGAGACAATACTCAGGAATCAAATAGATCTCATTGTACTTAGATTGAAATTTACTAATACTGATCATAATCTGTTTTGAAACAGCTGGAATAAAGGTAAATGGAGTTGCCATTAACAACATTAGATATGCGGATAACAATGTCATCTTAGCCAAAAATATTGGGGATCTTCAGAGGCTGGTAACCAGAATAGCGGAATTTGGACAAGAACACGGTCTAACAATGAGCGTCAAGAAGACAAAGTTTATGAGAATATTGAAAACTCAAAGAAATAACGAGAATCTCTTCATAAAAGGATCCAATGTCGAACGAGCCGACCAATATGCATATTTTGGAACAAGGATCAACTCCACAGGTGATTACTTCCAGGAAATCAAAATCAGAATAGAAAAGGCTAGAGCAAATTTTAACAAAATAAGAAAAGTGCTATGCACAAGAGAATTAAAGTTGAAGCTAAGAGTTAGATTGGCTAGGTGCTAGGTTTTCTCGACTTTATTTTGTGGAATAGCAGCTTGGAACTTGAATTCGGCATCACTGAAGAGACAAGAATCATTCGAGCTATGGGTGTACATAACGGCGTAACCAGGATGATCCTAAGGGTGGGTTACAACTACTGAAGGCTCTCGGCGGGGGGATAAGGTATAGTAATGGTGTTAAGCGTATAGAGCTCAAAGTACATCCCAATAGGGGGCTTAGAATCCCTAAAACCCCCCTGGTTACGCCAGTGGGTGTACAAATATCGTGGACAGAACACGTCACAAACAAAGAGGTTCTGAGAAAGATGAATAAAAAAATGGAAGTCTTAAATACTATCAAACAAGAAAATTAGAATTAAACTATACTATATATTGGCTGATTTGGCAATACCACACAAGCTAATAAGACTCATTAAAGCCACAATGGATGAAACTCAGGCATGTGTACGAATACAAAACCACCAAACAGACTTTTTCAAAATTTCGCAGGGACTAAAGCAGGGAGATGGGCTGGCCCCAACATTGTTTAACCTGGCACTAGAGCATGCGGTTAGGCAAATGCAAACTAGACGAGGAAACCTACTGACCAACCGAACGGTTCAACTGGCCGCTTATGCCGATGATATTAATATTATGAGTAGAACATCAACAGGAGCACAGGAAACATATGTATGCAGTGTTAAAAACACAAACAAAAATACTAGGTCTGGAAATTAACACAGAGAAAACAAAAATAATGACTCAGACGAGAAGAAATATAGTCCCACAATCCCACAAAACATTATACATGAAGATGACATTGAAACGGTTGAAAAGTTTACATACCTTCTTTTTTTTTATTAAACACACACTGTGTTTAGACTACTGAAATCTGGTCATCAGTTGACCAATTATCAGATCTTCCTTAACTGAAATTACTAAATGATACATAATCTAAGATCTTAACCCTATGGTGTCCTCTTATTTTTTTAACAAGTATGCATTTTAAAACTAAAACTAACACACAATACAACACTATGACCTGCTTTTACACTAACACTTTACACTAACTCAAATGGTTTTCTTCGTTTGAGTCTTCTTTCTTCTTTCTTTACATGACTATGGAGCCGTTGTTCGTGACTACCTGCCATCATATTGATAACTTTGTCTACATCTTCCATCTCAAGGTCCTTGTGGAGGTCGACATTTCGGATATACCTAGGAGCATCAACGATGTTCATTAATACTTTATTCTGGAATCTCTGGATAATCTGGATATTACTTGAATTGGCACAGCCCCAGAATTGGCAACCATACATCCATACTGGTCTAAGTATTTGTTTGTATAGCAGTATTTTGTTATATGTGGACAATGCAGAGTTTCTTCCCATCAGCCAATACATTTTTTTGTAACGGATACCTAATACTTCCCTTTTCTTTTTAATGTGGACTTTCCAGCGAAGCCGTACCTACATCAAGTGTGATACCTAAATATTTTGCAGACGATGCATGGTATTTGGGCATCATTTATTCTAATTGGAATGTTTTCGATTTTTTTATTTGTAAAATTGACATGAATAGATTAGATTCATTTAATTTGATTTTCCATTTTTTAGTCCAGTAATGTACTTTATTTATTGCCAACTGTAATTTTTCTGCTGCTTCTTCGCTGGTATCACCTACTGCTAAGATAGCGGTGTCATCTGAAAATGTGGCTATTGTATCATTTTCCATTTCAGGTGTATCGTATGTGTATAACAGGTAGAGAACAGGACCTAATACGTATCCTTGAGGGAGTCCTGCTCTGATTTCTTTTAGATCAGTCTACACGTCTTCTGGCTTAATTCTAAAATATCTGTCAGATATATATGATTGTAAAATTTCTGAAAATTGTTCAGGCATAAGAATTTTGAGTTTGTGGACTAAACCTTCATGCCATACTTTGTCGAAGGCCTGAGCTACGTCTAAAAAGATTGTAGAACAGACTTTCTTTTTTTCTAATGATTTCTCAATTATGTTAGTAATTCTGTGTACCTGATCAATCGTAGAATATTTATTTCTGAAGCCAAGTTGGTGGTTTGGAATCATTGTTTTCTCTTCTATTATTGGTTTCATTCTTTTTAGCAGAAGTTTCGCAAAAATCTTCGACATCACTGGTAAAATGATAATGGTCTATATGAAGACACTTCATTTGGTGATTTTCTTGGGTTTGGAATCATTTTAACCTCAGCTATTTTCCATAAATTGGGAACATATCTCAATCTAAATGCAGCATTGATGATGTTGGTCAATTTGACTATGGCTTTACGAGGCAGGTTGTTTAGTAATTCTCCAGTAACTAGATCATATCCTAGTGCCTTCTTAGGATTTATATTGTCTTTTATTTCATCAGCTACTTCCTTCGGGGACGTTGGTCTGATTCTCTCCTGTGTCTGATTAGGCTCTATCGATATTTGATCGTTATTTTGGTCATCATGCGGTATTAATGTATTTTCTGAATATGTGGCAAATCACTCTGCCTTTTGCTCATTACTTCTAGCCCAGCTACCGTCTTCTAGTTTAATGGGTGGAGAATGGGTTACTTGTCTTTTTAGCCTTTTTGTTGCTTTCCATAGAGAGTACTCCGTACTGCTATCATCCATCAGCTCTCTCAGGTAATAATTGATTTACTTATTTTTTATATTTTGAATTTCTCTTTTAAGTTTTTGACTAGCATTGTTTAAATTTGTTTTATCTTGGGGTGCTCTGGTTTGTTGCCACTTCCTTCTAAGTTTTCTTTTCTCTTCAATTAACTTTTTAATTTCTTTCGGATAGTTGTTTCCTTTGACGTTTACATACCTGGGAGTAGAAATATATGCCGACGGATCAGAAGATGGAGAAATACGGAAGAGAATAACGCAGGTAAACAGAGCTTATTTTACCCTCTCCTATATATTTCGGTCTAAAAGTGTCCACCGAAATACAAAGATGAGAATATATAAAATTTTAATTCGACCAAAACCATGCTATGGCAGTGAAGCCTGGGTCCTGAAAGAAACATCCAAAAACAAACTCAACACATTTGAAAGGAAAGTGCTGAGGAGAATACTAGGACCTGTGAGGGAAAACCGAATCTTCAGAAATCGATACAACAACGAGCTTTATCAACTTTATAAGGAAATACCCCTGTTAGACTTCATTAGAATATACAAAGATTGCAATGGGCCGGACATGTGATAAGAATGGGAGAGGATAGGCTGCCAAAAAGAGCATTGAATGGTAGAATGCAGGGAAAGAGACCGGTTGTAAAGCCAAGAAAGCGCTGGGAAGATACAGTAAACAGCGACGCACAACCCCTTTTATGAGTCCGTGTATGGAGAAGAGCAGTCACAGACAAGCAAGGGTGGAGGCAAAAAATAAAGGAGGTCAAGGCCTAATTTGGGCTGTAGTGACGTAGAAGAAGAAGAAGAAAATTAGAATATCTCGGACATATTACACGTGGAGAGAAATACAACTTGCTCCAACTGATTATGCAGGGAAAAGATTCAAGGAAAACGGAGAATAGGGAGACGCAGAATATCGTGGCTGCACAACCTGAGAGAATTATGGATGTACATCAATAATAAAATTACTTAAAATTCTGCCTGAAAGTCAAAAATAAAAAAAAATGTAATGGCAATAAACATTTTTACAAATAAAAAAAAAATTACAACCAAATAAATAAAAACATAAGTCAAAAAGTCTACATAGAAATAGAAACTACAGCATATTCAGTACGAAATGAGAATACTAAAGAAATTAGAATGCTTTAAAAACATAAATAACGAGAATCCAAAAAGAAAACATCGCATTAACAAAAACCACACGAAGAAAAAATGCCCAATCAAGAAATCATGGATTTAATAAATAGGGGGGGAAAGAACAAAACAATCCAACTAAATACAAGAATTGCCAAGAATTCTAAAAGCTTCGTGAAATATGTGATACATTTAACGTTTACAAGAAAGTAAAATAAATGACAATGTTAGTAGTTTTTTTCTTATTCTACATGAGCCACATAAGTTTGGTACCGCAGGTAGACCACCGGTGTGACATATCCGAATTTGAAAGACAAGAAAACCGCAGTGGCCATAAAGTCTCTGTTTACTTCGGTTATTATTGTACTATTTGTATACATTTAAACTATTGTTGTGGCTTTAAATACCTCCAAACTGTTGCTCATTTTAAGTTGTCCATATTTAGATTCGACTTAAGGCTCATTTTTGCTTGGCCCTGGCACGCTTTTAGAGTCCATTTGGGCTAAATTATTTCTGATCCGTGTCAAGCCCACCTGATCAACAATAGTTTTTTGATAGATAACCAATCTTTAGAAAATTTTTAAGGCATTGATGCTAGTACATTTTTGCCACTGTTGTTGGTTGTGGGGACGGGATTTTACATTAAACGTTTATGTATCCTTATTCTCATAAAAGTCTTTTATTGGGATGTTTCTTAACGTCGAAAAGTACACAAAAAGCTTTTATCATGGTTTTGTACAATAAGGGATGAAAGTTTAATGTAGCGGTATAATTTTTATGTCATGGATCAAGCAAAGTGCAGTACGCATAAAAAATAATTCTGTCCTGGCGACAATAGCCCCGAATGCAGGTTTACGGTCACCCGTACTAACGGAAAAGATATTGTAATTTATCAAAAAACACCTCAAAATCATAAAAAACTACGACGATGAAATAAATATCAACCTTAAGGCAAACATGCCCTAATTTTCCCAGTATCTAACCAAAATATGTAGAAGAAAACAGCTATTTGAATAATTATGGTGCATTCGAAAAAATAATCCGCAATAAGATGCCTTAATTCAGCAGATGTAGGTAGCCACCATATTACGGTGGTATTACCACCGTATTATGTAAAAAATTAATTATCATGAAATACATCACACCCAAGAGATCGAGTGACATCAACACAAACAAACATTAGAATTAAAGGACTAAATAGGGAACTCACGGAATACTTATACAGAAAAATCAGAGAAGATTGTTGGGAATAAAATAATAGAAAACGATAACATCGAGAAAAGGATAACATCATTAATGGAGCAGCAGAAGTACTTGGAGAGAGGAAAGTAACGAAAATTAACGCATCAAAAAAGAAAACTATACGGTTTAGAGAGAAAGTGACGACAAAATAAGACAAAAACTAATAAAAATGAGATCAATTCAAAAAACATGGGCAAAGTTCTTTTCGGTCCCTATTTGCTAAATGTGATGGTAATAAACCACCAACACCAGAAGTGACGACAAACGAATTGAGGATATTAAAAAAGAAGAAATCATCAGGAGAGGACAGAATTTTGAACAAACTCCTAAAGTATGGAGGACCAGATATTTATGACTAAACAATAAAACTTATCCAAAAAATAATAGAACAAAACAGAATACCATAATAATGTAGATCAAGCATCCTAATAAATCTCTTCAAAAAGAGAGACCAATCGGGCCGGACAAAACGCTAAAATTAACCAACACAGTGATAACAAATAAACTGAATGAAATTACATATAACTAACTAGCAGAAGAATAACAATGTTTTAACATTTTTACATAGATTTTTGCATTTTTGCATAGAAATTTGACAGGATCAAATTAAATGACATTATCCACTTATTGTCCAAGAAAGACACTTCTAGGAATAATTAAAAACGATTAAAAATATCTATCAGAATCACACAATATAAATAAAAGTAGATGAAAAAGTAGAACTAACTGACCAAATTGAAACCGACTGAGATTACAACCTGATCATGGATGAAATAATAAAAAAAGGAAGATCGAAAAAAAGGATATCAAATGGGAGAAAAACAATTTAAAATAATCTGCTATACCGACGCCGACGGCGCAATACTAATCTCTCAATTGAAAAATAGTTTACAAAAGGTTGTATGATACAAAATGATGAAAATGAGAAAAATATCTTTGAATAATTTGACCCTTAGATTTCGTATACAACAAAGTATATTTGCTTTTGTTTTAAAGGTAATAGGCCATAGGTCAACTAAAAGAGCACATTAAAAAAAACGAAGAAAAATTATTTAATTTTTCCCAAATTTTTATTGAAAAATAAAATAACATAGAACTTTGCAACTCTAACAAAAACCGAAAAATGCAAAAACATGGAACATAAGTCTTTGTAAAATTATCTTCTGATCAGCAATCTTAGTTTTACTGTTTATATTTAGACTTGTTAGAAAACATCATCATTCTCTTTACCTTATCCCTATGCGGGGTCGGCTTCCCTAATTGCATTTCTCCACACAATTCTATCTTGGGTCATATCAATGTTAATCCCCTTTACCAACATGTCCTGCCTTATCGTCTCCCCACAGGTCTTCTTTGGTCTTCCTCTCCTACTCCTTCCAGGAATCTGCACTTCAACTATTCTTCGTATTGGGTGATTAACGTCTCGACGTTGAACATGACCAAACCATCTTAACCTATGCTCTCTCATTTTGGCATCAATTGGTGCCACACCTAGACTTCCCATAATATACTCATTTCTAATTTTATCCTTCTTTGTCACTCCACTCATCCATGTAAGAATTCTCATTTCCGCCACATGCATTCGTTGTTCCTCTTTCTTTTTCACTGCCCAACATTCAGTTCCGTACATCATAGCCGGTCTTATGGCGGTTTTATAGAATTTTCCCTTCAGCTTCATTGGATTTTTTTTTGTCAAACAACACACCACTCGCTTCTTTCCACCTCATCCATCCAGCCCTAATTCTACTGCATGCATCTCCATCTATTTCTCCATTACTCTGTAATACCGATCCTAGGTACTTAAAACTATTGCTTTTCACAATCATTTCCCCATCCATATCATTTCACCATCCACCAATCATTTTCACCATCGATTTCACTTGTTAGAAAACATGTGAACATAAAAGTTTCTGTCTATTTCTGGCATCCACCTGAACATAGCTTTCAGAGCTTCCACCTGTGCCAAGGTGACCTTAATATCGTTTTTGTTTATTAATATGGGTATTTCGCCATTTTCAGCAGTATGTCCCCTCGCAGTTCATTGTCTTAAATTGATGATTTTGTATTCACGCTTTGAAAATGGAACTGCAGTAGGTATAATTCAGTTTTGATGAATAGGTTGAAAAATCCAGAAAATATTGCTCTTAAATTTAAAGTATTGTATAAGGCTTTCTTGTGTTTACTTTAAAAAGGACTCTTAGTAACTAAAGTGGAGAAGAGTTTTCAGAATTTCTCAAACTGCGATCAATTGCACTGTGGAGTGAATCGACCTCTTGTATGCAGGAATGTCCAGGTACTGAAAACTTCATCTGAATTTTTCTTAAGTTATTAGTTTTTAAAACATGTGCAATGGGAAATTCATAAATCTATTGCAATTTTGCGGAACGCAACTATTGCTCCACAAAGTCAAATCCTCCAAAAACTGATATTATACAATTATACACAGTCTTCTACAACCCTTTTCAGAACTCTGTATACAGACAGCACTTGCAATATCATTCCCAGCCCGACCATGCATTGCCTCTGACGGAATGGGACGTTTCGGCGTCGCCGTTTCGGCGTGGCCATTTCGGCGTGGCCGTTTGGGCGTAGAGCCGTTTCGGCGTAGGCCGTTTCGGCGTAGGCCGTTTCGGCGTCGGCCATTTCGGCGTCAGAAATTTTATTTTAGTTGACTAAATACCTACATTGAGGTTTATTGGTCAGGCAATTTTTTGGAAAAAAATCTTTTAATATAGTTATTTAAATACATTGGAGTTCATTGGTCACACAATTTTAACATTAATGGTCAAGTAGAAAAATAAACTAAATATATTTCTTTTATAAACATTTTGTTATATTTTATTCTGCAAATACCTATATTGGATTTTTTATTAATGCATATTAATAATAATTGCTGTTCTCTTAATTGTCCCAGAGCTAATTAGATGATAACTGACATTTTTCAACTTTAATTAGACATACATTATATGGTATATAGACGGAGAATTTTAATATTGTTAAAATATCTTTTTTAAGCAAAAATATTTGCAGAATGTATATTTTTAAAAAAAATTAAATTATACAATATTTTCTTGAAAGGAATCTGCTTTTAAAATATTTACCATTAGTTAGTATAATAATAGTTATCCCTATATTTATTGCAGTTTCTTCGAAAATTTAAATACAAAATTCTATAAATCACATAATAATGTTATTAACATTTCCTCGAAAACTTAGGTAAAACTTCAGGTAAATTATGGCCCTCCCTGCGGTCGGGCCATAAACTTTACCTTCAGGATTAAATGTACTACTTCAGTCCCGCGGTATATAATGTACTATTATTAGGAAATACCTCGAACAGAGATCAGTTTAAGAGTTTATGTAGTGTCTTATAATATTTCATAGTAGTATTTATACGATATACAGACGAAGAATTTTTAAGCTATGGAACGAAAAATTTTATCGACCAGAGGAAGAGAGAAATTTACCACTGATGGTTTCATGTATGTTTTTGACGCTGTTAGTAAAAGCGATGAATCCCTAAAATTTTGGAGGTGTGAGAGGAAACAAACGTGCAAAGCAAGAATACATACAAGAGATGGTGAAGTCATCAAGAAAGTAAATGTTCACACTCACGACTCCTCGGCGATGGACGTGGAAGTAGCACAAGTTGTTACAAAAATGAAAAAGCGTGCTACAGAAACAAACGAAGGGACAATAGTGGTAATCAATGAGTGCCTGAGAAATACAAGTCAAGCTTGTCATGGTCGGCTCCCAAACACTGGCGCGATGAGAAAATTCATCAGACGAAAACGTAACGAAGTTCATGCAGCCCCATCAAATCCGACAACTGTTGAAGAGTTAGTAATTCCCGAGTCTTATCGTGTTTACACGTTACAAGATGGTGTAGAAGAAAATTTTTTATTAGCAGATGATGGAGAAGGATTGCAAAGAATTTTGATTTTCGGGAGAGAATCGTGGCTGCAACATCTACAGACCTCAGATGTGTGGTATGGTGACGGTACATTTGCTATAGCACCATCTCTATTTTTACAAGTATACACAGTTATGGCCACAAAATATAATGGAGTCCATCCAATATTTTATGCCATGCTGCCGAATAAAACAAGATCCACATATACCCGTATGTTTGAATTGATCAGACAAATTGTACCAAATTTGCAACCCAGAGCAATCCATTGCGATTTCGAACAGGCGGCATTTAAGGCAATGGAAGATTGTTTTCCAGGCGTCGACATCAATGGATGTTTTTTCCATTTGGCACAAAATATGAAGAAACAAGTGGCTGCTATGGGATATACGAGAGAGTATAATGCTGATCCACAATTCGCTTTAAATTGCAGAATGTTGACAGCATTAGCATTTGTTCCTATCGAACATTTAGATGATGCCTTTGCCGTTCTAGCGGAAGCTCTACCTGCTGAACACCAACCACTTGTAGACTGGTTTGAAGACTACTATATTGGACGTATGAACAGAAGAGGAAATGGCAGAAGACCAAGTTTATTTCCCCAAAGGATGTGGAACCTCTACCAGAGAACTCTGGATGGAGAAGACCGGACAAATAATCACGCTGAGGCCGCCCATAGAAGACTCAAGATGGAATTGGGAGCAGATCATCCAACCATATGGAAATTTATAGATGGCCTGCGTCAGGTGCAGAAAGGTCGAGATGTCTATTTCGAGCAACTTGTGGCAGGTTATCTCCCACCATTGAAATTAAGAAAATACAGAGACGCAGATGATCGCATTTCACGGCTTGTGGGAAATTTTGATGCAAACGGGGATGTTTTAGAATTTTTAAGAGGACTAGCACATAATTATAATATGTAAGTAGGTACTTTATTTTAATTAATATTTCGTGAATAAGTTTTGTAGGTTAAATATAAATGTCTTGTATGTAAGTATAAATGTTTCAGAATTTTTAATTGGACTAGCACATATCTAATTATAACATGTAAATAATAACTAAAATAAAATATTCATTTTTCCAAAATCTTGTTTATTCATTTATTTATATATAATATCTACAGCTAGAAGCCAATTACAGATATTACATTAACTATGAGCTAAATAACAAGCACACACACATAAGTATAAAATTGACATATACAAATCTACCATTAATATTAAAATTTTGTGATCAATGGACTCCAATGTATCTACTTAAATAACTATATTAAAAGATTTTTTTCAAAATAATGTCTTACTAATAGACTCCAATGTAGGTATTTAGTCAACTAAAATAAAATCTCTGACGCCGAAATGGCCGACGCCGAAACGGCCTACGCCGAAACGGCTCTACGCCCAAACGGCCACGCCGAAATGGCCACGCCGAAACGGCGACGCCGAAATGTCCTAGACCCTTGCCTCTGACCATATCGCGCAAATAAACAGTCTGGTTTATGGAAAGGTGGGCTGTCATGTTATACACAACTAGCTTATATATGTATATTATGTATATTATACACAGCTTACTTTTATAAAAGAAATTTTTGACATTTCCTTTTGGACATGTCAATACATTTTGTAAGTCAAAACACAGTACTGCCTTGTGCCTTAACATTTTCAATAACCGTCTTTTTCTCTTCTCTCATTAAAATATTTTGTATTTTTCATATTCCTTATTCTTTTCTTCAATAAGGGTGTTTTCTTTATTCATGCAGTCTATTTCAGCACACAGGTCATATACAGTCGGAAAAATGAAATAATACCCATAAACGAACATATAAAACACGCTGTATTTTCCTGTCACCGTGTCACAAAGAAAATTGCCCAGCGGAAGTACATGTAATAATAATTATTACATGTACTTGCGCTGGCCAATTTTTTGTATGACACGGTGACAGGAAAATACAGCGTGTTTTATATGTTCGTTCATAGGTATTCTTTCATTTTTCCTACTGTATATATATTTTAAAGGTTTATAGACCAGGGCGCATCTGTAAAAATATTAGTACATTTGGACGTTGAGAGGTGACTTAAATTTTTTGGCAGAAATTGCTTGAAAATAACTCAAATAATAATATTTGAATTATCCTCCCTCTCAAAAAGGTCCGAAACATTGTTTAAATAATCAAAATGTCAAAAAATAAAGGAAAAAATCCAGTTTTTTCTTTGTTCTTTGATTATAACTTTAAAAGTATTCATTTCCGAGAAAAGTTGTACTGACATAAAAGTTGAGTAATCAAATTTCATACAATATAAGATTGGTTAAAAATTTAAAAAATAGTCACCCTTGTTGCAAAATAGCAATAATTCCGAAAAAACCATACAAAAACAAGTATTCGCATTTTACTTTTTTCGACAATTTATGCTACACTTAGGACCTTTATATTTCACCCAGAAAAACTTTATGAT
Source organism: Diabrotica virgifera virgifera (assembly GCF_917563875.1). Classification (NCBI taxonomy): domain Eukaryota; kingdom Metazoa; phylum Arthropoda; class Insecta; order Coleoptera; family Chrysomelidae; genus Diabrotica; species Diabrotica virgifera. The sequence goes on along the minus strand of NC_065447.1, from coordinate 190,404,657 downwards.
ACAGTAAAACAGTACTGTAAATTTCATTAAGATCAGTTGAAAAAATTTTGCAAAATAAATTTTGTAATCCAGCTTTCGCAAAAAAAATTCATTTTTTTCAAAATGTTACAGGACTGAAAATAGAGCAGATAGCAAGTTTAATTTTTTTGCGTATATAAGTATACTGTGCCTTTCATTTGCAATTTATAAAATTAATCTCGATTAACTACCACGGCGTCAGGAATTTTTTTTAAAATAAACATTAATAATTGGTGCTACGTGCAGGACAGCGGATAGTTCATTCCAATGGCCTTTGATAATGATTGATACATTTTCATTTTTAATACATTTCGATATAAATAAATAAATTTCTTTATTGTAAAATAAAAACACATACTCTATCTTTTGAAATAACTTTTTTTAGCAAAAACTTTCTTTGTTCATATATTTTAACATTTTAACTTAGAGAATAAAAGTTTATTATTTTTAAACATATGCAATTGTTTAAACAATATTTCACAAACAATAATAAAATTAGTTTGGTTTTTGTGGAATTAAGATATTAAAATACAACAAAATATAGAGTAAGAAAATAATATATTAGATAAAGATTGGAAGAAATTTTGGTGGAAATCAACTTGTGTGAATCCGCTGTCCGCGCGTAGCACCAAGAATTAATGTTTATTTAAAAAATTTCCTGACGCAGTGGTAATTAATCGATTTTAATTTTGCAAATTGCAAATGAAAGGTACAGTACACTTCTATAAGCATAAAAAAATTCAATCTGCTATCTGCTTTATTTTCAGTCCTGCAACATTTGAAGAAATTAATTTTTTTTGCGAAAGCTGGATTGCCAAATTTATTTTGCAAAATCTGTTACACCGATCTTAATTAAATTTACAGTGTTGTTTTACTATATCATAAAGTTTTTCTGGGTAAAAGATGAAGGTCCTAAGTGTAGCATAAATGGTTGAAAAACGTAAAATGCCAATACTTGTTTTTGTATGTTTTTTTCGCAATTATTGCTATTTTGCAACAAGGGTGACTATTTTTTGAATTTTTTACCAATTCTATATTGTAGTAAATTTAATTACACAACTTTTATGTCAGTACAACTTTTCTCAGAAATGAACAGTTTTAAAGTTATAATCAAAGAACGAAGAAAAAAATCGAAATTTTCCTTCATATTTTGACATTTTGAGTATTTTAACAATGTTCCGGACCATTTTGAGTGGGAGGATAACTAAAATATTATTATTTGAGTTATTTTCAAGCAATTTCTGCAAAACAATTTGAGTCAACTCTCAACGTCCATCTCAAAACAGATGCGCCCTGGACTATTATGAATAATTGAATTCAGTGAATAAAAATTTTGCGATCAAAATTAATTTTTACCTGAGTCAAGTCTTTTTCCTTTAAGAAATCCTGAGTTTGAAAAGTTCACTAACATTTTGCGGATGTTTAACATAGGACTATGTTGCGCTGTTTACATATTTTCACAACATACTCCAATGATTTATGGTTAATTTTAGAGCATTTCATGCATATATTTTAGATTTACAAAGTCCTATGGTTGCCTTATTTATAATAATTTAATTATACATAGAACCTTATTATCTTAAAAATGCTGATTTTTTAATTTTGTTACATACACGCTTGTAATACTCAGGCAGCGTTATGCTGCACCAATTTAATATAACTGTCAGGAAATTCAACATGTTAATTTTCCCAAAAGAGGCAAAATGCATGGTTATAACAGCAAATCTACGAAGGTGTAAAAACACCTTCGATAACCGATTGGTTAGATAATAGAATAAGTGATGGAGTTTCAATAATAATTAATATCTATCACACTATTTAGCTACCCAAAGCTCGAAACAGGTGAATAGAGCAAACAGAGCAGCAGGATGCGTAAATAAAAAAATATTCGGAAACAAAAATATCGAGAAACGAATGAAATTTACAAAAAAAAAGACCTCAGACCAATAACGATATACATGTTATAGTCAAAGCCCGAATTTCAGGCACTCCTAGGTTTGACTAGGCAATCCTCAGGTCTGACTGACGGTCTTAGTCAAAGCCCGAAATAAATTACAGTTTCGGCCTTTGACTAGTCAAACCTAGGAGAGACTAAGCGGGTTAGGCAAAGGTCGAAATTTAATTTTATGAAATCGGGGTTTGACTAGTCAAACCCCGATCAGCTATTAAAAGTGGTAATTTGTTAGATTAGATTTAATAAAACTCCATTTTTTAATTTTAACGTTTATTATTTTTATATTGTCGTAACTAAAATAAAAAAATTAGTGTTGATTCTCACATGTTGAGGCATTATGACATTTAGTTTTTGTTAAGTATCTCCAGAACACTTCTATTTAGAAAAACGAAAACTGGTACGCTTATTTATCTCCCAGAGATAAATCGATTCCATTAATTACGAATTTCTAGTACCGTTCATAGGCGTCTGTTTTGGGTAGGGCAACGGATATTTAATCGCATAACTTTTTTGTCATTGACTTCTAAGCACTTTTGACACTGGATTATTAAATTGTGAGGAATTATAATATTAAAAGGTACTTTTGCTCTAAATCTGTAGAAGGCACCGTTTCTAGAAAAGTCGATTTGAAAATTTTTCGTTTTTTTTTAATTTGAAAAACAAAAAAAAAACTATTTAGAAAAACGAAAATTGGTACGTGTTTTGCGAAATTCTAGTGCAGGTCATATGCGTTGGTTTTGGGTAGGTCGACGGTTATTTTATCGCATAACTTTTTGTCTCTAATTTTTAAGCATTTTTGATACTTGATGATTAAATTATGTGGTATTCTAGTACTAATAGCTACTTTTGCTTTAAGTCGGTAAAATACACCGTGTTTTTCTGATTATTTCATTCATAGGAGATTCTGACCAATAGAAAGCTACAAAAATAAAAATTAAAGTGATTATCTTTTAATGATTTTAACTTCCAATCGTATAGTAAGATATTTGATCGCGTGTTTAATTCTGTCCAATCAGATTAAAATTGTACTGAGAATTATCTACTGTAGAAAATTACCGATAGAATTTTTTTTAAGTAGATTGTTTCTGTTTAATGGTAACCAGTTTCCTAGTTTTGACACTGTCACATTTAAGAAAATATCCATAATATATATTTATTAAAAAATAATATTACGAATATCACACGACAGTAAGGATAAATAAGAAAATAATGCTTCATTTTTACTCAAATTTGTTGTCATTGGGCAATAGCCACTCGAGCCCTGTGGGCTCTCGTGTCTATTGCCGGACAACGAATTTTCGAAAAACTGTCGCATTATTTTCAATTTATTCTCACTCTCTTGTGATATTATACCCGATAATTTTTGATAATATCCCGTCGTCAAGCATTACGTCAGATGCCCTTCGGTACTACGCAAAAATGAACATTCAGTGACATTAGAGAGTTATCAAGTAACTCTATGAGAATACGGTAACGTTATAAATAACATGTAAAGTATACAGTAACATAGCGTTACCGTATTCTCCGAGGGTTACTTGATAACTCTCTATTAATAACAATTAATGTTTTACAATTTGTCACGGAGAACACCAAGAAACACGTTTAGCAAATATTCGGGTGAAGATATCAATAAAATATTAAAAATTATTTAAAAATACAGTTTTATTCATGAAATAATCTCAGCGAATTACCCTCGATCTCTAAAATTATTATCGACTTGTGCCACCTTGACATAATTTTTGACATAAAACTGTCAAAGTGTCACTCGGGAAACACATTGATAATTTTAGAGCTCTCGTGCAATTCAACTACTGAAAATTGTTTTCAAATTCAAAAAAACTAAAAATTTTCAAATCGATGTTTCTAGAAAACAGTGCATTTTATAGACTTAAAGTAAGAATACCTATTAGCATTAGAATGTCTCATAATTTAATAATCCAGTGTCAAAAATGCTTAGAAGTTAAAGACAAAAAAGTTATGCGATAAAATAACCGTTGCCCTAGTCAAAACGGACGCCTACGACTGGTACTAGAAATTCGTAATTATTGATGAAATCGATTTATCTCTAGAAGATAAATAGGCGTACCAGTTTTCGTCTTTCTAAATAGAAGTGTTCTGGGGATATTTAAGAAAAACTAAATGCCATAATGCCTCAACATGTGAGAATAAACACTAATTTATTTATTTTAATTACGACAATATAAAAATTATAAACAATAAAATTAAAAAATGACGTTATATTAAACCTAATCTAACAAATTACGACACTATTTAATAGCTGATCGGGGTTTGACTAGTCAAACCCCGATTTCATAAAATTAAATTTCGACCTTTGCCTGACCAACTTAGTCTCTCCTAGGTTTGACTAGTCAAAGGCCGAAACTGTAACTTTATTTCGAGCTTTGACTGAGATCGTCAGTCAGACCTGAGGATTGCCTAGTCAAACCTAGGAGTGCCTGAAATTCGGGCTTTGACTATAACATACTGTTATATTTCTATTTGATATGAAAATTAAATTTTGATAATTATAAACAGAATTCAATTTAATATAAAATATTTTCAATTTTCTCAACCACGGGCATATAAATTTAGAACAACCTGTATACAACAAATTGTTATATTTAATTTTAAGAAGTGATTAAACGAAACTCGGGAAAATGCGCTTAGAATAAACAAAGTGAATGGCGCGTACCATTATCGTTGTTCGCGGAAGGTTCGATCATTAGCCTATGCTAAATAAGACTTAGTTGGAATCGATAATAGGTCATTATCGTTGTTCGCGGAAGGTTCGATCATTAGCCGGATGCTAAATAAGACTCAGTTGAAATAGAGAATAGGTCATTAAATTTTGTAAATAGTAGAAAGTAATTTTAGAATGGGAATTAACTATTTCTTTTTTGAAATCCATTAAGCATATTTAGAAAGATTAAATATTGGTTTTGAGGAATACTGCGAATGAGAGTTGGTGGTGGAAGGTTGATTTGTGAATCTGGAAGGGATATTTAGAAAGTAGGGGAATGAATGACAAATAGAGATCAGAATGTTTTGAGCTGTCGAGAAGTGAAGTCCAGTAGTAGACGGTAGTGTAAGGAGAGTAAAAGAACCTCCTTGAGCCAAGAGTGTCCCGGTAGCTGATTGCAGTTTCGAAAAAGGTAGAATACAGCATCACGACAGAAGCAGGAACGAGAGCTATACGAGCTAGTTTTCAAAGGAGAACATTACTGAAAGCCAGGACGAGGTTTTGATCGCAGCCAAGGATAGCAGGAAACGGGTCTTGTGTGAAGACATTCTCAGTTCACCAGAAAAAGGTCAGTCTCATTTGTTTGGACCTGAATGTATGGGTTTTTCGTATTAAATACCACATTATAAATTGAAGAACATAATAAATAATATCAGAAAAGCTTCATCAAACTTAAATAGAATTGTTGCTAAAAAATCCTAATAGTTAAATGTTAATAAAAACTTTCAATTGGAAACCAAAAGGAAATAAGATTCCCATTTGTAAATGTTATGTTTAAGAAAAATAAGATCTAGCAAATATTAAGCAGTGATTGCCATTTAAATAAAATAAACAATATTTTGATTATAATTGTAATCCATATGTGTGTATTATTTTACTCTTTTCTTTCCTATCCCGATTAGGAACCATTAAGAAATACTTAGAAGTCACGAGAGTAAGTAATTAATTTTATAATTCGCCCTGAGATTGAAAACATATTGATATGTGATCTGGTAAATTAATTAGATTATGATTAATGCATTGATTAAATTAAATGACATATAAGAATATTATCTCATATCAATAATCAAGATCACATCAACTGTCGTCCAACGTGGAAAGCATGGAAAAGTATTTCTAGTGGCAAATTTGAAGGATAGAAAGAGTAAAGCCGGTATTTGAAAATTTATATGCCTGTGGTAAAAAGTGAGATACTTACATTTGATAACATAAAATTTTAGATCTCTTTAGGTACAAATTTACATAACTGATTTAATATTTTATTTTTACGATATTTACATTTGATATATTTATTGACAATTTATAATATTTGGGTGAGAAAAAGTCGTCTTGGTAACATACTAGTAAAATTTCATATTTGGCGGGGACAGTACTTCTTGAAAACAAATGTCTGTGACAAGAAGCCAAAGCAAAGACAATAAAAAACAAAAAGAACATTCAAATCAAGAGGATAATTCAGACCAAGAAGATATTTTAGACACAACAATCATGGAAACAGGAAAAAAAAATTGTCAGAATTAGAAAAGATATTACAACTTATGCAACTCCAGTCACAAAAAATGGATGAAGCAAAACGAACAATGGATAAAAATCAGGAAGAAACATCAAAGAAAATGGATGAATCAAATCAAAAAATGGATGAAACATCAAAGAAAATGGATAAAGTGGATCAAAAAATGGATGAAACACAGCAAAAAATTGATGACAATCAAAAGGAAACAAAACAAGCAATAGAAGAAAACAACAGAAATATAGAGAGTATTAAAAAGGAAATGGTTAAAAAAATAGAAGAGATTGCAGAAAAGAGCGAGCAACAGGAGTTAGAGATTAAAGAAATCAAAATCAAAATAAAGGAGATAACGAATTGCCAGAAAAAGGAAATAGAAAATTTGGAAAACAAGTTTGAAAACGCTATTCAAGAAATCAGAGAAGAAATGGAAAGAAAGATTGCGGAAATCAATATTCAACAAAATGTAGGAGAAAGAAGAGAAATGGTTATACATAGCACAGATGACGTGAAGATAAGGTTTGGCGGGGATGTAAGAAGATTACACCCAGTGCCGTTCATAAATAGCCTGAAAAAGAAAATACAGCACATCGGAAATTTCGAAACAGCACAAGAAACTATCAGAAACCATCTAAAATATGAAGCAAGCCTATGGTTCGATTGCAAAGAAGAAGAATTTGACAGTTGGCAACAATTTGAACAAAAATTTTTGAATTATTTCTGGGGAAAAGTCCAACAATTGGAAATTAACAAGGAATTGCAAAATGGGAAATACAATGATAGGATGGGTATATCAGAAAGGACATATGCTTTACAAATTTACAATAATGCAAAACATTTACAATATAATTACTCATCGGAACAATTAGTCGAACTGATTGCAAGACATTTCGAAGAAACGCTGGAAGACCATATCACATTGCAAAACTACAAAGACATAGATAGTTTATGCCAATTCCTACAAATAAGAGAATCACGTTTAAGAGAAAGAAAATCAAGAAGGTCGCGAGAAGATTACAGGCCCCGAGAAACACAGGATTACAGAGATAGAAATCAAAATAGGAGGGACTATACAAGACGAGATTTTAATCCCAGAAGGGAAAACGAAAATAGAGACAACGGAAGAGGAAATTATGAACAAAGAAATAGGCAATGGAATGAGGACAGAAATCGAGAATACCAGAATAGAAACACCACACTCGCAAATCAAGAAAACAGAAATAATGGTAGACAAAATGAACAGGGATATCGAGAAAACCGAAACAGATCCGACAGACCAAGAGAAAATAGAAGAGAAGTAAATAATACCCAGACAGATGAATATGACGGAGAGAGACATTATGACGAAAATATAAACAACGATGAGCAACCGGCGTCTTTTCACGACGGCGCTCACTAAAAACCAAAAATCAAACAGGAATCTTTTGTAACCCCAAGGAGTTTATTAAATTGGCAAGAAACAACGAAAAGAAAAATGGAGTTAATTTAAAATTTGTGGATGGATTTATCAACGAGAAACCAATTAAAATTATGATAGACACTGGATCTGAAATAACATTGGTCAACAGAAAACTAATAGAAGAAGTTAACTTAACAAATTTAATTTACAAAATACCTAGGGTAAATTTAGTGGGCGCAAACAAACGGACATTGGCAACTATAAATGAAGGCATACGAGTAATGGTACGACTGGGTAAGAAGATGTATGCACTACAATGTGTATTAATGCCAAACATGTCACATGACATGATAGTAGGAGTTGACGAATTGGCAGAAAAACATGTAGTGATAGATTTTAAAAATAATACGATGAATAATACGAGGAGAAACAAAATACGGACGAATCAGGTAAAGAACAAACAGTGGAAATGAATTTGGCAACGAAGCAAGGACAAAGAAGAAAAGGGAGAAAAAGTCAGAAAAAGACCAAAGAAAATGAAACCTGTGGCTCCTCAAAAGAAGAGTTGAGCCCAGAAGAAGAAAAAATGAGAGCATCAAAAGCAAAAGAAAACTGGGATTCCTCAAAAGAAGAGATGAGCTCAGGAGAAGAAGAAATAAAGCTAACAAATGAAAGCGAAAAAGATATCATCGAAACAGTGGCATTTGAAGAGGAGGCATATGAAAACGAGGATGCAGAATACACGGTAAAAGTATGTGAAAAATCTGAGAAAAAAGACAGAAGATTGATATGGGAAAAAGGGAAAGACAACATAATAGCCGACACTCTAACACAGGATGAGGACACTGAAAATAATGAAACAATTACTCTACAGGTGGGACTAATTAGAGTAATACAAGAAGAAGGGGTATAAGACGTAGATTAAAGTAAGGAAATATACAGGGAGTTGGTTTTGCCTCGAGAAAATTTATTTAAAAATGCAGATAAATTTTATCGAATACAAGGCGGGGATTTGTTATATTTCTATTTGATATGAAAATTAAATTTTGATAATTATAAACAGAATTCAATTTAATATAAAATATTTTCAATTTTCTCAACCACGGGCATATACATTTAGAACAACCTGTATACAACAAATTGTTATATTTAATTTTAAGAAGTGATTAAACGAAACTCGGGAAAATGCGCTTAGAATAAACAAAGTGAATGGCGCGTACCATTATCGTTGTTCGCGGAAGGTTCGATCATTAGCCTATGCTAAATAAGACTTAGTTGGAATCGATAATAGGTCATTATCGTTGTTCGCGGAAGGTTCGATCATTAGCCGGATGCTAAATAAGACTCAGTTGAAATAGAGAATAGGTCATTAAATTTTGTAAATAGTAGAACGTAATTTTAGAATGGGAATTAACTATTTCTTTTTTGAAATCCATTAAGCATATTTAGAAAGATTAAAGATTGGTTTTGAGGAATACTGCGAATGAGAGTTGGTGGTGGAAGGTTGATTTGTGAATCTGGAAGGGATATTTAGAAAGTAGGGGAATGAATGACAAATAGAGATCAGAATGTTTTGTGCTGTCGAGAGGTGAAGTCCAGTAGTAGACGGTAGTGTAAGGAGAGTAAAACAACCTCCTTGAGCCAAGAGTGTCCCGGTAGCTGATTGCAGTTTCGAAAAAGGTAGAATACAGCATCACGACAGAAGCAGGAACGAGAGCTATACGAGCTAGTTTTCAAAGGAGAACATTACTGAAAGCCAGGACGAGGTTTTGATCGCAGCCAAGGATAGCAGGAAACGGGTCTTGTGTGAAGACATTCTCAGTTCACCAGAAAAAGGTCAGTCTCATTTGTTTGGACATGAATGTATGGGTTTTTCGTATTAAATACCACATTATAAATTGAAGAACATAATAAATAATATCAGAAAAGCTTCATCAAACTTAAATAGAATTGTTGCTAAAAAATCCTAATAGTTAAATGTTAATAAAAACTTTCAATTGGAAACCAAAAGGAAATAAGATTCCCATTTGTAAATGTTATGTTTAAGAAAAATAAGATCTAGCAAATATTAATAGTCTAAGAGCTAGTGAACCCTCCGACTAACGGTTGTCCTGTAAGGCTAAAAATTTTTCTGGTGATAATTCATAGCACACCAAGGCTAAAAACCATGACCTGGCAGGCCTCAATGGTGCACGTGTATCTACCAGGTGAATCGAAAAGTGCAAATTTAGGGGGTAAAATAAACTTTCTCCTGTAAGGTTTAAATTTAATTATGTGTTTGAGTAAGTCATTCAGAAGAAATGTGTACAATGACAGGCGATTCTGAAGAGCATAAGACCTTGCCAGGCGAGGGGAAAGATTAGGGGATTTTTCCTGAAATTATTCTTTTTGCATCGAACAATTTTTTTTAGGTTTTCTGAATCATTCCAAACAGAAAACATCTTTAGTGATTTTTCTCTTAAGTTAATAGTTTTTGTTATATAAGCGATTGAAAATTTTGAAAATTGCGAAATCGGCCAGTTTTAACCCTAAATCGGACATTTATCTAAAAATTTCAATGTTACCAAGATACGTAGATATTCTCTAAACATTGATTGATGAAATCCCGAAGAGTTTTTTGCAATAAAATATCGAAAACCCCTTTCTTTTTTTAATTGCTAATCAAGCAGGTGCGACACTGTAGTATAAGTGAGGACGTTTGAGTTTGCATAAATTCATTATCTCGAGAATGGGCAAATTTTAAGAGAAATCCTCAGACATGTCGATTTTTATTTTTAAATTAGGACTTTTTGGCATATATATATAATACTAGTGACGTCATCCATCTGAGCGTGATGACGTAATCGATCATTTTTTTAAATGAGAGTAGGGGTTGTGTGATAGCTCATTTGAAAGGTTATTGAATTTTCTATTCACTAATATAAACATTAATATAATTATTTATACAGGGTGTACAAAAATTTTTTTTTATTAAATTAATTTTTGATTAAATTTGACAAATAGAAGAAAATTTTTTTTTGTACACCCTGTATATTACTGAATAGAGAATTAAATAACCTTTCAAATGAGCTATCACACAACCCCTACTCTTATTTAAAAAAATCATCTATTACGTCATCACGCCCAGATGGATGACATCACTAGTATTATATATATGCCAAAAAGTCCTAATTCAAAAATAAAAATCGACCTGTCTGAGGATTTCTCTTGAAATTGGCCCATTCTCGAGATAATAAATTTATGCAAACTCAAACGTCCTCACTTATACTACAGTGTCGCACACGCTTGATTAGCAATTAAAAAAACAAAGGGGTTTTCGATAATTTATTGCAAAAAACTCTTCGGGATTTCATCAATCAATGTTTAAAGAATATCTACGTACCTTGGAAACATTGAAATTTTTAGATAAATGTCCGATTTAGGGTTAAAAATGGCCGATTTCTCAATTTTCAAAATTTTCAATCGCTCAAATAACAAAAACTATTAACTTAAGAGAAAAATCACTAAAGACGTTTTCTGTTTGAAATGATTCAAAAAACCTAAAACAAATTTGTTCGATGCAAAAAGAATAATTTTAGGAAAAACCCCTAATCTTTCCCCTCGCCTGGCAAGGTCTTATACTCTTCAGAATCGCCTGTCATTGTATACATTTCTTCTAAATGACTTACTCAAAAACATATTTAAATTTAAACCTTACAGGAGAAAGTTTATTTTACCCCGTAAATTTGCACTTTTCGATTCACCTGGTAGATACACGTGCACCGCTGAGGCCTGCCAGGTCATGGTTTTTAGCCTTGGTGTGCTATGAATTATCACTAGAAAAATCTTTAGCCTTACAGGACGACCGTTAGTCGGAGGGTTCACTAGCTCTTAGACTATAAGCAGTGATTGCCATTTAAATAAAATAAACAATATTTTGATTATAATTGTAATCCATATGTGTGTATTATTTTACTCTTTTCTTTCCTTTCCCGATTAGGAACCATTGAGAAATACTTAGAAGCCACGAGAGTAAGTAATTAATTTTATAATTCGCCCTGAGATTGAAAACATATTGATATGTGATCTGGTAAATTAATTAGATTATGATTAATGCATTGATTAAATTAGATGACATATAAGAATATTATCTCATATCAATAATCAAGATCACATCAATACATACTAATAATGATATAGAATGAATGAATATACATGCAAGAAACAGTAGAGATGAAAAACCCTTGGAAAAATCGATGGTAGTATATCATACAGCAGAGCTAGGGGTACAGATATACGACGGAGATACAAAGTGGAGAAAATCAAAGACTGGGTAAGAAACATAAGAATAGAATGGAAAGAATACATAAGCCGAATGACAACAAATAGAGTAGTAAGAACGGCGATAGACGGTTCCCCAATAGGAAGACGATCAGTGAGAACACCACGAAAACGATGGAATGATAATTTACCGCAGGCACATTGAAAAAGCAGACAGTGCCATTTCTAAATAAATAGAAGAAGAACATTACATTGCTTGACTTAATATTTTAACTGCATACCAAAATATCTTAACAAAGTATAGTTGATTCTAGGATTTAATCACATCTTTTCTGTAGATTAAAAATTATCCCAAATTTTCTAACAATACAAATTCGAATTTGACCTAATTCCAGTGATTATTAAAAGAAGGTATGATTTATTGCTTTTACAACTGATCAAAAAAAGAATAAGATAACAATCTTCATGTTTGGCGTGTCAGTTAGAATTTTGTTTAAATTGTAGCATACAGGTCAGGTCTTAACCGAAAAGGCCATTTATAGCCCTGAATTTTTTTTAGGATATTTTAAATCTATAAAGTATAGAGCATCTGTTGTCCACCTCACTACAGGATTACATTGTGTAGTATTAGTTACGGATAGTAAGTGCAGTTTCCAATGTTTTATTTATGTGTTTATTATTTTTGTACAACTAAACTGTATCGACGAAAGCGTGGAAAGAAACAAAAAAATATAAAAAGAGCGGTGAGACATGACTGTATACTATAGCTTTTACTACAAGAGTAATGTAGTAACTTCAGCGAAAAATGGCTAGGCAAGCCTTAATGGACAAAATAGAAAGTAGGTATTATTGTGAATAGTATTACCACAGATTAACATAACAATGTTATGTTAATCTTTGGTATTACCGTGAACAATAGTAGATATGCCGACGATACCTTAGTACTGACTAATTACGGAGAAGACCTACAAAATCTGATGAACAAAATAAAACAAACATCTGATTAGTACGGATTAAAACTCAACGTTAAGAAAACTAATTGTATTATGATCTTTAGCAAATACTGTAGTAGAGAAACTCGTGTATCACGGCAATAACAGAGTGTAAAGAAGAAGGTGTGGTCAAATAAAGTTTAGTATGTTTCACTTCTTAGGCTTTTGTTACACACATCATGTTAGAAAGTTTTAAGTTTTAGTTTCTGTTATTTATAATGTCATAAACATCGAGAAAAGTAAAATAATGCTCATCTGCGAAAGGGAAGAACATAAGATGAATATAAAATGCAAAAATTGGAAATAGTTGCCGCATAATAATCGCATTGGAAATACTTGGATGTATAATTGTTAATGATGGAACAATAGACCTCGAAGTAACAAACAGAACAAAAAAAAACCAAACAAACTGTACTACGCACTAGAGCCAGTTCTGACGAAAAAAGAATTGTCCCAAGAAACAAAAATGAAAATGTATAATATGATTGTGATACAGTCGATCGAGTGGAAATTTTACTTTTGCAGAAATAGCATAATAGGTGATAATGGTAAGATAAACACAAAGGAGATGAGACATCTACGAGCTATAGCCGGAAAGACCAAATGGGATAGAATAAAAAATAAGGCAATAAGAGGGACTACCAAACAGAAATCAATAATGAACAAAATAATAAAAAACAATTAAACTGGTATGGATATCTGGTGCGAATGAAACCCAGTAGACTAACGAGAAAAGTTTATAAAACAAGAAATATCACAAAAAAGGCAGACCGAGGAAAAATGGTTATATCCATTTTACATGGTTACAATTTGCATAGTAAATGCGGGAAAGATTCAACAGAAAATGCTTGAAGAAATGAAAACAATAGCACAAGACAGAAACGAATGGAAGAGATAAGTGAATAGGTAGCTAAACTAAACCCAAATCCGACACCCGAAACGGTATAAGGAAGGGGAAGAAAGAAAGAAATAAAGTTTATATTATTTACATATGTCATCATCAAGGCCTTTCATTTCCGATAAAATGTTTTCCGCTCTTACTTGGAGCTCCTTGATTTACTTATTGCATTGAATCAGTCCGCATTCTACTTTTGTATTTTTAAATTTTGTTGTATGACTTGGCTTTAGTTTAAATTTTGTTCCACTCATTTCTAATGTTCATAGTTACCTCCAGGTTCTCACTTTAGGATTATGATATCTCTCATGACCTGGTTTTCCCATCTCTCTTTGGGTCTTCTCCTTGGGCTTTCAGTTTCTGGCTTCCATCTGGATACCTTCTTAATCTGTAGCTCGTTTTTCCTTCTCTCTAAGTATCCCAGACATCTCATTATCTGCGCTTTAATAAATCTAATCTTCTACCTTCATTATGTCTATTAGTTTATGGGTTATTCTTCTTCTCATTTCTCCATTTTCCATTTTTATCGCTCCCATAATTTTTCTGACGATTTGTCTTTCGAATATTTTTTAATTTTTTTTTCATCTTTTTTCAATTATAGGTACCTAATAACTAAACTGGTTGTAACAAATATTTTGCAGGTAAATATAAAATAAACATATATTTCAAAAATATAAGTCTCTTCATAACCCTGTTAACATGGAACTGTCTTTAATGTTGAGAAAAAGGGTAAAACTTCGAGGCAAACAAAACATTTCATCGTAAAATTTCCAGTGCACAGGAATTGTATCAACCATAAGATGATTTTTTTAATTCAGTTTAGAAATTAATTGTTTCACATTCTCATTATTAGAGCATTTTGCTTTCGTACCTCTTATGCCGTACGGTAGAGTGGACCATTGGCTCTCGAGTGTCTACCGATAATCTAAAACAGACGCAAATTCGTGAAATACAGAATGTTTAATAATTATTTATGTAACAAGTCAGTAAAGTGCCTCTTTATCGAACGACTCTTGATATTACGAGAAGAGCGATCGTAGCGAGCGAGGTGAGTAACAGAAAAGTTCGATAAAGAGTCTTTACTGACGAGGTGCATACAAAATTTTATCGCCAACATAATTTGATTGGAAATCAACTTGGAATTTGCATTCCGATGATTCGCACCTTAAAGTTGTCTACGTAAGAGTTTGGGCTCTGTAATTAGTTAAAAGTAATATAAAATTTATAAAATAAATTGAATAAAAATCTGTCGTTTATTTAACTTCTTTAAAATCTCATTATAACACTACATATTTTTTTTAATTTGATTATCTTCATTATTTCATAAAATTAATCATCTTTAATTTTAATAATCCCTGAATGAAAAACTGGAATATAAAGTACTGACAGCCTGAGAGTTTGGATAATACCAATATATTTATATTTTATCTACAATTTCACTTTCTACAATAATTTGATATTGGTTTTAACACTTACTTGCAATTTACAATTTAAGAACTTTTTAAATTTTAGACGTCATAATAATTTCATGACAGTGATGACAGTTAACTTTTGCAAGATGGCCGCTTTCGATTTTTAATCGATAGTTATCAATATTGAATAATTACTAAATCGGTAAAGTCTTAATTTATTTTATATGAATATATTTACAAAATACTACAGAATTTCACTTTTTGACATAAATTTAATAGATAATAACGCAAATTGTGTACAATATTTTTAATAATTAAAGTAAATCAATTTTAAGTTCACTCAAATTTAGTGATGAGCAAAACAAGAACAAGACCAAGACCAGGCTAGTATTGGTCTTGGTCTTGTTCTTGCAAGCTTGGTCTTGGTCTTGGTCTTGCAGCTAAAAGGCAGTCTTGGTCTTGGTCTTGGTCTTGCACTAGCCGGTCTTGTTCTTGGTCTTGGTCTTGCTGCAAGAGTCTTGCTGGTCTTGCTTTTTTGGTAGTAATGTTTAAGTTTGGTAAACTATATTTTTTGCTTTAAAATTTTAACAGAATGTAGAATGTAGTTTCAAACGGATACCAATTTTAACATTATACATTCACCTAATGACCTAATTATTTCTCTCTATATAAAGAGATTAGAGTATATTTTTATAATGGTAATGTTTATCAGTAGGAAAAACCTGCATTTACAACCCTTGTTGCAATTGCCGGCCTTCGGTTGTATCACGTTGTGTTTTGCATGCTGTCGATACCTGCCGCCTGCCTTCAGACCACGTCTTGAGTCTGGATTATTGTTTATTGCCCCTGTATTTAAATAAAATGTTAAAGAAAAAGAGCTTCTTAAAGGTGCCACAAATGGCCGGGGACCTTCAATTCACGGATTTTGCGAAAAGGGATAAACGGTTTATAGTTGTTAACAGATAATGATCTGCTCCTTTCACTCGAACACTGTAGTATTTATCCTACGAGAGTCAAATTTAAGAACATAAATTAAATTTTTTTAAGAGAACACAAAAATCAAATATTTTTTACTCTATTTAATCATTATTTTATATAATTAACTTTTTTTATAAACTAACTAAAACATACTTTTTAGTAAATACGTACATATTTACCATACCTATTTTAACTAAATCTAATGGGGAGTTACAAACGCTTAATTCTGTAATTTGTTATCTTGCAGTTCTTTAATTTTATTTATACTACATTGCTCTCGTAACACGAGTTATTCGCACTTTTTATTTTCACATATTTTTGGATTGAATACCCATTATGACATTTAAAAAGTTGAAAATATTCGGATGTGGGTAGTAAAAACTAGAATTTAAAACACACTGAAATGATGCGCATGCATTTCAAGTGCGGCACATACTATTTGTACTACTGGCCCTTTCTGGGGAAAACCTAGATTCTTCCAAATAGTTTTCAACTATGAAATCAGTAAAATTCTTTACACGTTTGTCATCCGGGATTTTCACAAATAATTCAACTTCCAACTTCCCTTGATTGTAAAAAATTAATCCAAAAAATAATTTTAAAAATTTTCCAGTATCGGAATTTTTGTCATTATATTCAGAAACTGAACCTAAGCTTTGGATTTTGCGATACCAAGCTTGACACATTACAATCGACAACCAGTTATTTTTTATTCCGGCCACAATGCTTTCACAGCATTGTGAATCCCTTTTCAAAATCTATTATGATATTTTTTGTATTCATTTTAAATTTAACGACCTACATTTTTCCTTGATTATGCGAAAAGAATTGAAATAAGTGTCAGTATTTTTATTAGACAAAAAAGCGAAAACTACTGGTACATAAAAACCGTTTTTAATTGCATTTTTTTTTTTTTAAATGGATTACCCTATCCATAATTTTCCCATCTCTAGTGTGGGCAGATCAACACGTGAAAAATCAGGCTCTCTAAAAATTCAATTTTTTGGCGAATAAGAAATAGTTTCTAAAGTGATTTTAGTTACAGTGTGTCAAAGACGATTAGTGTTAAGTGAAGTTATAGAAATAAACTTTTGAAACAGACTGTAAGTACAATAATATTAAATACAATACATAAACTTAAAACAACAAATACAATTTAATTCAACATCAAGCCAAAAAAGTAGATCATTAGAACGTTGATTACAAGCTCCAGAAACTGGAATTTTGAAAGTTAAAGGTGGGAACTGTTGAATCAAACTGCTCCAAAATAACGTAAAATAATTGAATTTAATTTAATTCAATTTAGGGGTAACACATTCGAAAGAGAAACATATTGCTTGAGAAAATCATCTTCCTCCGGCGCGATAGGTGGGGAGGGTGATTTTATCGCGAGCAATTTCGGTAAGAAAATGAACCCCGACGATTACACATCCGACGATAATCGGAAAAGATATAGAGAAAATGAAGAGCAGTCTTTTTCGAAAAGCAAAAAAGTATCAAGAACCCCAGATAAAAGGAACACAGAGGAAGACAAACTAGACCAAATATTAAATATGATGGCAAACTTAACGAAAGAGACACAAGATCTGAAAATTCACGTAAAAGAAATTAAAGAGGAGCAAAGGCAATACAGAGAAGAAATGAGGGAACTCCGAGTTGAATTAGAAGAATTAAGACAAGAGAATGGTGAAGTGCGAAGAGAAAATGAACATATGAAAAAGGAACTGGAAGATGTAAAAGTGCGCCTTGAAAGACTCGATAGAGCAAGAAAAGAAAATAATGTTATAGTACAGGGAATGACAATAGATACGGGAGATAGAAGATTACTAAAAGAAACAATAGAGAACTTTATGAAAAAAGAACTAGATATTAATATAAAGATAGAAGAAGCTGTGAAATTAGGAAACAAAACATGTTTAGTCAAATTGCCAAACAAAGAGGAAAAAATAAAAGTAATGGAAAATAAAAGAAAACTTAAAGAAGTAAAAGAAGAAAGAATATATATAAACAATGATTTAACGAAAGAGGAATTACAAATACAAAAAGAAATAGTCAAAATAGCAAATGATGAAATAAAGAAAGGAAAACACGTCCAAATTAAGCACAACAAATTGATAATAGATGGACGGGAGAGGAAATGGAATAAGAACAAGAATCAGTTGGATGAGGTTTTTCAAAACGTTTCAAAAAACTAGCAACTGATGAGAGAATACAAGACAATACTTATTTGGCGACGGACGAGGCAAATAAAAAGGAAATGAGTGCAGATAAATTGATGTATCACAAAAAAGAAATAAATAAGAGCAGACAAGGAAACAAAAATACAAGACGAAAACAAAAAAATAAAAAACATAAAGAACTGAAAATAAGCACATGGAATATAAGAACGATGTTGGCACCAGGAAAAATGCTAGAAATAAGCAAAGAACTAGCAAAGTATAAAATAGATATTGCAGCACTGCAAGAGATACGGTGGGAGGGACAAGGACAGATTGATAAACAAGACTTTACACTATTATACTCAGGAGGAAAGAAGCAAGGACAAAAAGGAGTGGGATTCATGATTCTAGGACAGCTAAGAGAAAAAGTCATAAACTTTAAACCGATATGTGAAAGAATTGCGTATGTAAGAATAAATAATAAACCATTCAATATATCACTATTAAACCTATACGCACCTACAGAAACAAGCAACACAGACGATAAAGACAATTTTTATGATAAGATAGAAGAAGAGATGGAAAAAATACCCAAAGAAGATGTTATAATTATACTAGGAGACCTCAATGCCCAGATTGGAAAAGAAGATTTTTTACAGCAAATTGCAGGAAAACACACCGTACACAAAAACACTAATGATAATGGTCTAAGACTATGTAACCTAGCAACAAGAACAAACATGATAATAAGCTCAACAAAATTTGAACACCCTAAAATGCATAAAGTAACATGGAGGTCACCTGATCAGAAAACGTATAGCCAAATTGATCACATACTAATAAACAAAAGAAAACAATCTTCAATGAAGGACGTGAGAACTTTCAGAGGTGCGTGTGCGGATTCAGACCACTATATGGTCGCAGCCACCATAAGACAAAAAGTTAAAATCCAAACTAAACAGAAAAATCAACAGAAAAAATGGAATGTCAATAAATTGCAGAATGCAGATATTAGAAAAAAATATGAAGAAGAAGTAACAGTGCAAATAAGAGAGAAATATAAAGCAGAGGACATCAAATCAGAATGGGACATGATCAAAAAGTCAATAGAAGAAGCTGCAAAAAAGCAGGTAGGCAAACACCAGAAGAAAACAAAAAACGAATGGTATAACAACGAATGTAAAGAACTAACAGCACAAAAGGTGCAAGCAAGAATTAAATGGCTGAGAACGGATAAAGAGGAAGACAGAGAAAGTTATGAAAAATTAAGAAAGGACGCTAAGAAAATTATAAGACAAAATAAAAGAAGATGGGTAGATGAAAAGATGCAAGAAATAGAACAGGAAAGAACAAATAGAAACACGAAACATTTCTATAAAAATATTAAAGAACAAACCAAAAAATACAAAGGTAAAACAAACGGAGTAAAAAATAAAGAGGGAATAGTCATTGTAGAAGACAATGAATATAGGCAGGTATGGGCAGATCACTACAGAGAACTCTTGACGGAGGAATACACTGGAGAAGAAATGTACGAAGAAGAGGAAACGGTGGACGAAGAAGCAGACGAAATACACATTGCAGTCTCAAAAGAGCCAACAATAGATGAACTCGAGGAAATAATACAGAAGAGCAAAAATGGAAAAGCTCCAGGAAAAGACGAAATTAACATGGAACTTATAAAATATGGAGGAAAGGAACTGAAGGAAAAAATACTATCACTATTGAAAAATATATGGAAGGAAGAGAAGATGCCAGAGGACTGGGAGATAGGGCAGGTAATAACAATACATAAAAAGGGAGACCAACAAATTTGTGAAAATTATAGAGGAATAACACTACTAAGCACAACATATAAAATATTGACTTCGATAATAAGAAAAAGATTGTCAAAGATCACGAAGAAGAGAGTGGGACAGTACCAATGTGGATTCACAGAAGGAAGATCAACAATAGATGCTATACACACAATAAAACAAATAATGGAAAAAGCAAATGAATACAAACTGCAATTAGAAATGCTATTCATCGATTTCAAACAGGCATTTGATTCGATTAAGAGAAAACAACTAATAATTGCCCTGGAAAAATTAAAAATCCCACATAAACTCAGAAAATTAATAAATATGACAATGAGAACTACCAAAATTAGCATAAAGACGCAAAGAGGCGAGACAGATGAATTCATTATAAATAAAGGAGTGAAACAAGGGGATGCCTTATCCACGACACTGTTTAATCTAGCTTTAGAATATGTACTACGAAATATAAACAAAGGAAACCTAAGAACAAGAGGTGGACAAATAATTGCATATGCAGACGACATTGTTATTATTGCAAAAAATAGAAACATAATGAAAGAAATGCTAGAAGAAATAAAAGAGAAAGGGGAGACAATGGGACTCACATTAAATGAAGAAAAGACGAAAATATTAAGACTAGGGAAACCAGCAATAAAAGGAAAAACCAAAATAGGAAATTCAGAGTTTGAAGATGTAGAACATTTCAAATACCTAGGAGTGACAATAAAAAAAACGGGTGAAAGAATACCAGAAATAAAAGAAAAAATATTGGCAGCGAATAAAGCTTATTTTGCAAATAAAACACTACTTAAAAGCAAAATACTGTCTATTAAAACCAAGATGAGAATGTATAACACCATAATTAGACCAATATTATTATACGCAGCAGAAACAATGACGATGACTAAAAAAGATGAAGAAAACTTAAGAATAGTGGAGAGAAAGGTCATGAGAACCATACTGGGACCAATCAGAACAGAGCAAAATGAATATCGAAGCCGAACAAATGCAGAGATTAAGAAAGTACTAAAAGAAGATATCGTGACCAAAATAAAGCAATGCAGAGTTAGATGGTTAGGTCACATCTGGCGGGCAGGAGATGAAGCAGTGACATATGCTATGATAGAATGGAATCCAGGAGGAAGAAAGAAAAGAGGAAGACCAAGATCAAAGTGGTTGCAAGAAGTTGAAGAAGACTTAAAAAACGCAGGAGTCAGAGAATGGCGGGGAAAAACTAGAGATAGGAAAAAATGGAGAGAAATCGTTAAGAAGATAACATAAGCAAAAGGGACTGATCCTCCCTAAGAAATAGGATCTAGAAAGCTTACGCGACTTAGCCCCATATCGGGGTGTACAGTCACTATATATATATATATATATATATATATATATATATATATATATATATATATATATATATATATATATATATATATATATCTATAATTACATTTTTTTTCTTACAAGTAATTTAACTTGTCCTTGAACTGTCGCCGTTTGAAAACTTGCCTTCTGGACACTTTGAAGGTTGAGAAAGTGCAAACCGTTTGACTTAATCAAAACGACTTGAAAATATAACCAAAATATTATGTATTTTAAAAATTCGATATTGTTTAAGGTTTCTTACAATGTCAGTATATATTATTGAACTAAAAAAATAAAGTTAAATAATAAAAACCAATTTTTCTCAAAAAAGTGCAAGAGTCTTGCAGGTTGGTCTTGGTCTTGCGTGGTCTTGCAAGGTTCGGTCTTGGTCTTGGTCTTGTTCTTGCAAGCTTGGTCTTGGTCTTGGTCTTGCAACCAAAAGGCGGTCTTGGTCTTGGTCTTGGTCTTGCTGCAAGACCAAGACCAAGACCGCAAGATCAAGACCAGTCTCGCTCATCACTACTCAAATTCTCGCCATTCGATTACTGCCATTGACCACTTACATTCAATCTCAGTTAATTTGATTAATCGCGGCAGGTAAAGTAAAATTCTTCTTTCAGTACAATAAAGTGTTACTTTACTGCTGCAAATGAGGGCAAATGAGTACAACAATGAATTACTTTACTGACGGTTGGCGATAAAAAGTATTATTGTTTCTTATCGCTTGAATACTGCAGGTATGTATGTATTCAAGCCATAAGAAACACTTTGTACTCTTCGTACCTTTTATATCTTTTGTAGAAAGATTCTGGAATGGCAACCAAGATAATAGGCATATAGCACTATATGGATGAATGGTATGAAGCGCATCACCACAAATTGGATGCAAGAAGCTCTAGATAGAAATAGGTAATAAAATTTACAGGAGGCCTACGTTTAGCAGTTCACAATTAGAGGCTAATTGATGTACTATTTATGTGTGTGTCAACGGCCGTTAAGTCAATTGTAAATTTACATACAGTTTCCTTACCTAATATACAGGATGTCCCGAAAAGATTGGTCATAAATTATACCACAGATTCTGTGGTCAAAAATAGGTTGATTGAACCTCACGTACCTATATACAATAGTGCACACAAAAAAAGTTACAGCCCTTTGAAGTTACAAAATGAAAATCGATTTTTTTTCATATATCGAAAACTTTCAGAGATTTTTTATTGAAAATAGACATGTGGCATTTTTATGGGAGCAACATCTTAAAAAAAAATTAAAGTGAAATTTGTGCACCCCATAGAAATTTTATGGGGGTTGTGTTCCCTTAAACCCCCCCAAACTTTTGTGTACGTTCCAATTAAATCATTATTGTGGCACCATTAGTTAAACACAATGTTTTTAAAACTTTTTTGCCTCCTAGTACTTTTTCGATAAGCCAGTGTTTATCAAGATATTTTGAATATTTGTCGAATCCACCACATATTTGTATATGGTTAAGTACGGTTATAGAGACCTGTTAATAATCTGAAAATTTATTTATAATTTACATTTTTACGTATATTTTGAAAAAGAAGCTACATCTTGATAAAAGGTGACTTATGAAAAAAAGACTAAAAGGCAAAAGTTTTAAAAACACTGTGTTTAACTAATGGTACCACAATAATAGTTTAATGTGAACGTACACAAACATTTGGGGGGGTTTAAAGGAACAAAACCCCCATAAAATTTTTACGTAAATATATTGAAAAAGAAGCCGCATCTCGATAAAAAATAGCTTATCGAAAAAATACTAGGAGGCAAAAAAGTTTTAAAAATGTTGTGTTTAACTAATGGTACCACAATAATGAATTAATTGGAACGTACACAAAAGTTTGGGGGGGTTTAAGGGAACAAAATCCCCATAAATTTTTTATGGGGTGGACAAATTTTACTATAATTTTGTTTTAAGATGTTCCTGCCATAAGAATGATACATGTCAATTTTCAATAAAAAATCTCTAATAGTTTTTGATATATTGAAAAAAATCGATTTTCATTTTGTAACTTCAAAGGGCTCTAACTTTTTTTATGAGCACATTTGTACTAAGGTAAGTTAGGTTCAATCGAACTATTTTTGACCCCAGAATGTGTGGTATAATTTATGACCAATCTTTTCGGGACACCCTGTATACCTACTAATTAGGGGAGTGCAATTAGAACGAAAACATGCATTGTTTCGGAAAAATTCAAACAAGCTTATATTTTTCTAAACCTTTTTTTGTTAGTTTATATACATGTTAAAGTAAAAAGTTCTACTCGCAGATTTGGCAGCTAATTGTTTATTAATTGTTTAAACAATACCAATTGTTTTGTAAAAATAATTTTAAAAATATCGTTAAATTCATCATTTTACTTTGATCAAATATGTTTTTATTTTGTTTTTAATTATGCTAAAGTCGAATATGGCATTACAATTTGTAAATTCTTATACAGAAGCTCGTATACAGTATGTCTGCGTAGCTAGGAACCACATGGAAAACTTTTTTATTATCAATTTTGCGACAAAAGTTATTCTTCATAAAATGCTCTGGATAGTCAAAAACCTAAAACTCAACCATCAGATATCAAATTTTATCAATTTTATACGAGTTATGTCAAAAATATGAATTTCGATAAAGAGTAAAGTGCCTTTATATTCCAGAACATCAAAAAATGCTATTATGAAAAGTTGTTTGAAATTCAAAACTATGTTTAAATATACAATTACATCATTCTAATCAAAAATTTTTTTTTTCAATTTTTTCTCAAATTACGGATACTATCAGCATTTTATTACAATTATGATAACTATTTTTTTTATCACTTTTACGAAAAAATGTTATTCTTCATAAAATGCTCTCCCTGGTCTAAAACCTAAAATACAACCATCAGATATCAAGCTTTTTTAATTTTATACGAGGTCTGTAAAAAATATGAATTTTTCCTAAGAGTTAAGTGCCTTTATTATTCACAATATTTTAATTAGAAGCATGTAATTGAACACTAAAACAAATTTTTTAATTCCAAACAACTTTTGTTAATAACAATTTTCGATATTGTGAAATATAACGGTACTTTACTCTTGAGTGAAATTCATATTTTTTGACATACCTCGTATAAAATTACTTAAATTTGATATTTGATGATTGCACCTTAGATTATATACGATGCAGAGTATTTTATAAAGAATAACTTTTTTTCGTAAAACTGATAATAAAAAAGTTATCAATAGGTTCCAAGTTACGCAGACATACTGTATAAGAGTTAAAAAATATTTTTTATGCTAAACATTTATTATTGTTGAAGCTTATTATTAAATGTATTTTAGGTAAGTTTTACAGAAAAAAGTTTTGATCACTTTGTATAAACATTTTTTTAGCTGGTAATTTTCGGTTTTTGTATTAAATTTTTGTTAACTTTCTTAATTTTCTCAAAAAGAAACAGTCTGTTTCATATCTAAAGTGAAATAATTTAGTGCATTTTAAAGATCACATCCTAAGCTTTAAAAAAGCACTTATAAAGCTGTAATAGATCTGTGCAAACTTGAGTAATACCGTCTTAAAGTGGTGTTAATTCTATAAAACTACGAAGATTTCAAAAATTATATTTTTTGAGACGTCATATGATTTGAATTAAATTTTTGAGATTATTTTTGAATGAAACATCATTTAGTAAGATGCTTTAAAGGTGAGTTGTGCAAAATTTAGGGTTTTATAATAAAAATTGTATTAGTTACACATTTTTAAATCATTTTTAAACAAAATTCATGTAAGGCTCACTTTCCGCTCCTACCGTACTTATGCTCATAAATTTTATTTCTTTTTATTATAACCATAAGATAGCTTAATTTCTTTCATGTTCAATTTGTAAAATTTCATTTGATCCATTAGTTAAAGAATTAAATTAAAATAACTCAACCGTGCACTTCGCCGTACGCTAGTTTACAGTGCGCCAATGTTTGTGAGAAGGGTGACTTTAGCGTTATAAATAAAAAAATATAGAAGATACAGATTTAATTTTAGAAAATTCTTTATGCAAGGTTTTTTTTTGTAAAATTTTCTGAATTTTTCAATGATCAAGTCAGTTTTTTTCTAAAATTTATATTTTCGGAGTTACATATTTAAAAAACATCTAATTTCGTAGTTCATTTGTTTAATAAAAAATAAGCACCCACGTCTCGAGTAGAACTTTTTGATATGTTGTTTATTAAACATTTCTTAATGAAATTACAAAAAGTTCTATCTTGTTTGATTTTTTCCGAAGTGAAAATCTATATGCACTCCCCTATATTAAATATAATATAAATATACAACATTCATCGCAAATATATTTATTGTTTTAGTGGTAAGGGTAAGATTATTTGAGAGTTAAATATGTAACCAATACTCATTGCAAGTAAATATTTTATATTATAAAAATAGTTTTAATGAACTCAAACTAACAACAAAAAAATATTGATGTAAGAAAGATACTGATTCAGTAGCTGAGCCGTCCCTGAATCAGTACCAAAGTACAAAGTCATCAAGGATAAAGGGTTGCCCATAAATGAAACGTGAACAATTTTTCAAAGAAATTCTTCAATAGATCGATTAGGAAGCTATTGTTGTTATTTGTGACATGTGGTCTAGAATTCTGCTAGAAAAGCAACTTAATCTTATGTTGAGAATGTTATTGGAATATTGGCAAAATACGGAGATGAAGTTGCATTCATGGAAGTGTCAGATTTGAAATATATAAAAGTGAGACGTCTAAATTGCTTCATACGGACGCTGTGTGGTGTAAAATCCTGTTATATGCTCAAATTTAATTTAAAACCTTTAAGAAATCGAAATACATAGTTATTTTCCTAACTAGTGCGGGAAGTCATACGGAAAGTCGAGTGCGTAAAAAAGACTTTCCGCAAGAGTTAGGAACAATATTTTTTCTACAAGCGTTTAAACGCTTGTAGCGTTTGTACAAGCGGTGACATGACAGGAATCAAGATTCCTGTCATGTCACCATTCAGAATTTCCGTTATCAAAATCACTTGCTTTCATACAGCCATGATGTGAACTTGTCAGATTCAGCTCATTGGTACCTCGGGCGTATAACATTGGATATTTTATACATCCATGTTATAAATCACATCTTCATATGTTCCTATGACGGATCAATTATAAAGGGTTTATACCCAAATATTTTTACTTTGGTGGTTAGCATGAAGATTCTAAGATTACACTGATGATGATCGGTCAACCGATCGAAAACTAGTTATGTCTTTGATGTAGCCCTGTATAGGGATTTTAACAAATATACCTTTTATAAAGGATTTTATGATCTTCAGTTTTGTATTTCTGGATAATAATAATAAAGCATACCAGACAAAAATTCATTAGTGAATAGAACCATTGAACAAATAATAAAAAAATATGTACCTTGAAACAAATGAAGAGAAAACAGAGCATACTCCACTAGTTAAGGAAAAAGAAAAGTAAGAAAATGATCTAAAAATGAAAAATACACATATTATTTATGCATTTTATTTATTAATAATTAGAAACTTATATTAGTGTGTTTTGCCAGTGTTATCTTACGGTGAGGAAACGTTGACGATGACAAGGAGAACAGTACAAAAGATCCGTGTGTCTCAAAAGGCGATTCGCATAGGAAAAGATAACCAAACCGTTGAGCTTCTCCGTCGTATAAGATTGACTTGTGCAGCCTTCGGCAAGCTGAACCATATTTTCAAATCGTCTGAGATACCAATATGCCTTTAAAGAAAAACCTTTGTGTTCAATATTTTTCAAAAATCTATCGAATGACACTAAACACGAGCCCCACTCCACCCCCCGAAGGTGGGGTGCAGGATGGGGTAGCCTTAAAATCTTAAATGGAAACCCCCATTTGATATTGCAGATTTGGATTGCTTACGTAGAAATAAGCAACTTTTATTCTAGACATTTTTTCGAATTGTGGATAGATGGCGCTATAATCGGAAAAAACGATTTATCGTGATACCATAGGTAAATTAAACAAAAATGTTGTTGCTTGGTAAAAAAATTCTTCTAATAATTTATTTAATCTGACTCATTTATATCGGCAATTCAGACATTATACATTTTAAAGTAGAAGACTAAAATGATATTGCTAATATTTATGAGTTGCGTTCCTGGGACGACTTTATTGAAAGATAGTTCATTTAATTACATGAAATCAACCCCAACTCAAGAATTTTTTGTATTTTGACAACGACATCTGATTTGGGCGTCGAAACGGTAATAAAATCATTTTTTTAGTAAAATTGTGGCTTATTTCCCTTCAAAACTAGTTAATTCCAAAAATGCCACAATAAAATAGCTTCAGAAACCATAAGTAAAAACATTAAGAAACCATAGGTAAATTATAGAAATGGTCTAATATCTTGAGAAATACACTTCCAAATAAAAACCAAAAAATAGGTGTTTAATATTTTTCAAGAACCTATCGAATAACATCACACACGACCCTCCACTCCATCCCCTTGAAGTGGGGTGAAGGGTAACAATAGGAATCCCCATGTTTTATTGCAGATTTGGATTTACCATGTATAAATAAATAACATTTATTTGAAATATTTTTTAGAATTTTTAATAGATGGCGCTAATAAATAGTGTTTTTCCGATTAGAGCGCCATCCATCCATAATTCTAAAAAATGTCTCTAATAAAAGTTACTTATTTTTACGTAAGAAATCCAACTCTGCGATAAAAAAAATGGGGGCTCCTATTTAAGATTTTAAAGTAACCCCCCACCCCACCTCCCGGGTGTAGAGGGGAGGGTCGTGTTCGATGTTATTCGATAGGTTCTTAATAGTTATTTATGATATAAGTGTTAAAAGTACACGTTTAAGGCACGCATGTGAAAGTTTGCAGAATGAGCGATAGCGAGTTCTGCAATTCACATGAGTGCCTTAAAAATGTACTTTTTAACACGCATATCATACAATATTTTTTCTACAAACGTAATTACAGGACAATATCTACAAAAACTTTTACTTGAACTTGACTGACATTCCATTTTTATATTTTTTTGACATTACATCAAAATTGCCTATACGGTCAATACGAATTGCAGTGCCATAAAAATTTTAAAGCACTAGTGCCTTAAAGTAGCATTTTTAACGCTCGTATGCAGTGCTAAAAATTGCATTTTTAACACGGTTGTAGAAAAAAAAAATATTAAATATGTATTTTTTGGATTTATTTAGAAGTGTATTTCTCGAGATATTAGACCGTTTCAATAATTTACCCATGGTATCACGATAAATGGTTTTTCCGATTATAGTGCCATCTATACCCAATTCGAAAAAATATCTCGAATAAAAGTTGCTTATTTTTACGTAAGCAATCCAAATCTGCAATAACAAATGGGGTTTCTATTTAAAACTTTAAAAAGTGGGTAAACCCTGTAGTTGGCTGTATACCTTCAATATAACAACGTGGAGTGAAGTAAACACTTCAACTCTAACTCAAAACTGCCTAATGAGTTGGTTCGTAACCTCTCACCTGAACACAAGTACTTACCTTGTGCAATTTTCGAGCAAGGATAAAATACATTTACATGTGATCTTTAAATCTTAAGACAACGACTTAATGTCGACCACTTTTTAATATAGAATGTAACAATAATGTAGTTTAGAGGTTTTTATACCTATTGAAGAGGCTAGTTACAATTACTTGTACACTGGACGTTTATACTGATGATGATCAGTCTGACCGAAAACGTTTTGTACTTCCACTCCTTCGTGGATAAATTTTAAGGATTTTTTAATAAATTCATATGCCTACATACAACAGAAGTGTTTACTTCACTCCCCGTTGTTTCTATTTAAGGTTTAAGTTACCCCCACCCCACCTCCAGGGGTTGGAGTGGTGGGGTCGTGTTTAGTGTCATTCGACAGATTTTTGAAAAATATTGAACACGTATTTTTCAGTTTTTCTTTCCAATCTTCATTTTGCGAATTATTCGATCGTCGCGCGAATTATTCGATCGATCAGGCGACGAGATCCACCCTGGGTACCAGGTACATCGGAGACCATCGCCGTCATGAAATTCGTGTTTAGTGACCTCCAAAACCACTAAGTATAAAAATTGAACTCATTTCCGTTAATATTTCATGAGTTCTAAAGTTTTCATTTTCCATCTCTTCGAGATGCAGTTTGAAAATGCATTTTCTTATGCACAAAATGTTTGCCGGAGATTGTCACCCCCACCCTTCAAGTTACTTACAAGTAGAAGGGGGGACATAGGGGTATGTCCGGCTAGCTGAACCCTGTCAGGCAGCGGAGTGGGTCGGAGTTCTTTATAGACCTAAATATGATGTAATAAGGGGCGCCAGTCCGTTCCAACGGACTACCCCTCGGCTATGAATGTTTTATTTTAGGAACAGACAAGAAATAAAACGGGCCTTAAAGTAAACCAAACATGTATTGACTCTTCTAATACGTAAAACAAATTAATAAATGAATGAAAGGAATAACGGAATCGGTAAGTCCTAACAAACAAAATAATAAATAAATACCAATCGAACAAATGCACCTCTTTTTCAAAAAAAAATAAATAAAAAGGAAACTTTAATAAAATTTAACAATAACATGTACCTAAGTTCCTCATTTTAAAAATATAAATTAAACACCCTGTAAAGCATAACATATTTTCAGCACTATTAAAATATATAAATTAAACAACCTGTAAAACATAAGTCAGTTTTGTAATAATAAATATTATATAATATTATTCTCCGCTGTAACAATAAAATTAAGAAGAGGTGTAGATGTACGCAATACCAAGCCCTGCGTATCTGATCAGATATGGGACCGTCAAGATAAATATTTGATGTCATATATGTAGGATTAAATACACTATCAATTACACAAATTACAATTAATTAAGTTAAAATAGTTGTCAATACCTGGCCTAATATTAAATAATAATAGTAGATATTGTTTGAAACCAGGCAAGTAAATAAAAAAATTTATAAGAACTTACCGTCCGACCATACAACTAAACTTATCTGAATTTAATAACATAGCATTTCTTCCCCGCCGTCGATATGGCCTTTACAGAAAGCCGGTAGGATTTCCACATGTCCACGTAAGATATGTTCAGTAGGAAATATCAACGTACACGAAATCAAAAGTCCATTTATAGAGAGGAAAAGTCCCTATACCATGAAAGACAATTCTGCTTAAAGTTCCTCTACCAGCAAAAATAGGTGGAAATGTTCTGCATACCAGGAAATAGAAATAATTCTTTATACCAGGAAATAAAAATGATTCTTCATACCCAACACAAAAATAACTCTTCAAACCCGGATAAAAAAAAACCCTAAAACAACACGGAGAAATCAGGATCATATCTTTTTTATTTCATAAAGTATAAGCTTCCTCCAATTAAACTTTTTTTACAAAATTGTAATAACTAAGAATTCATTGAAACTAGAAAGTTTAGACCCAAAAACCATTCTTTATTTATCTATTATTTAAATAACGTTCAAGAAGAAAGCTAAACCAAAAAATGACATAAAAAAATAGAATGATGACAACCAAAAAAATTAATACAAAAAAATCTACATAACTTACCCAGCAAATTACACCAATGATTGAACTGGGGTTTTTATACAATTCACCATATCTTCGAAAACTTCCAAATTCCCATATAGTCCAGGAGTCCAATATAGTCAACGGGACATCAGACCGGCAGGAGACGACAAATAAATTTATCCCTTGAGGATAGGCTGACCTAGGAACACTCAACACAATAGGTAGCCCTTATAGAGGGGTGTGCAATATTATCCCTCAGCACGAGGTAGGATTTATCCAGAATATTTGCTATCACGCCCTTTTCAAACTTTGCCTTCCACCATGTCTCACTAACACATTCCAAAATGTCCCCTCGGACCTCCTCTACGGAAGGAAATTCTTCAGCTTCCACAACAGTGTCGCCAATGCTTAGATCAATTAGGCCCTAATATATACGCGGCTCATTTAAATATCTAATAATTAAATATATAAAACAATATGTGTTGCCTACAGGTAGGGCCCAAATACACATAAATAATTAGTTACTAATTACTATTTTATACCACCAGAAATGTATTTGGCAATACTGATAAAATTATACCTTTACGACCAATATCACAAAAGATGATAGGCCAGTACAGTCAACATTTAGTTTATATTTATGACAAATTATATTTGTGCTTTTGCACAAAATTTAAACGTAACAATTCCCCCTTAACTTCGGAGAAATTTTCGTAGAAAATTTCTTGCCAGCCTAATACTTCCTCAATTCGCTCAAAATTAGTCTTACCCCTCTCAGCTAGGCCTCAGCGCGAAAGTATCCCAGATCACCTCTCTTGCTGCCTCTGTGCTTCTAGGGTCAATGCACCTCAAGGAATCCATGGCTAACAAGAAGAACCAACATTATAATTACTCTAATTCCGGACCTGGTTTCAGGTCTTTTACATGCCAAACCCCCTTATAGAGACCACGTTCATCACACAGCTCATATGTCCAAGGAGACAACTTCTTCTTTATAGAAAACGGACCTAGAAACTTAGGTGCCAGCTTGTGTGAGAAATTCCTAGTGGCATCCGAGAGGGCATAATTTTTCCGCCACACCAGTTGGTGGGGAAAATATTCTACATGACGACGTCGCAAATTATACCTATCACAAGCCTTCTTTCCAGCAATTTCCAGACGAGATCGAACATCAGTGAACATCTGTTTAAAAGCCGAATTACGACTAGCATTAACTGTTTGAGTACCATCTTCAGGAACCGAAACATTAGAATAGTCTTGTCCAGATAACTTCATATCTCTTCCGAAATTAATGAAATATGGAGTCAATTTAGTGGTTTCGTGCACAGAAGTCCTAAGGGCACAAGCAATTTTGTGAAGATTTACATCCCACGTTTGATGATTATCAGAGACATACATGGCCAACATTGTCTTCATAGTGCGGTTCATCCTCTCAGTGGGGTTAGCCCTAGGATGATAATTTGCACTAAACTTGATCTTACAACCATAAGCATCGGCAAGCTTTTTAAATTGTGTACAACGGAATTGTGGCCCGTTGTCGCTTATTATTACCTTAGGAACACCAAACAACAAAAATACGTCATTCTCCAATTTCTTAACAACTGCATCACCAGTGGCTTTTCGAAGAGGGAACAAAAGAACAAATTTACTCAAATAATCGGTTACATTCAAAATGAAAGTATGACCTTGCTTTGACCTCGGTAAAGGTCCTACTAAATCTATAGAGATTAACTCCCACGGACGATCTACCTTGAGATGAGAAACCATTTTGTCCGTAGGGCGTTCTTGAGAAACTTTATACTCAGCACAAATGTTACAACGACGAATGAAATGAGCGACGTCACTCCTCATCTTTGGCCAATAAAAACGTTCTGCAATCTTCGAGTATGTTTTGAACACTCCAACGTGTCCTGCAGTGGGTGGCTCATGACAATTCGAAATAATCCGAGGCCTATCCTTTTTAGGTACGACCAGCTTCCAACAATCCGAAGATGGAGACAAAGAAGGATATGGCGAAGCTACATATTTCCAGAGCTTGCCATCTGACTCCCTCCAACTACAAAAATGTAAGGGCTTATCTCGAACCCTCAACAACATTTTCTGATACCACTTATCAGAATCCAAACCGACAAAATCCGAAACATCTTCAGCTTCCAAAGCATCAACAACAGGAACAGACCTAGATAACATGTCAGGAACGACATTGTCCTTACCCTTACGATGGATAATCTTAAAATTAAACTGTTGAAGACGAACAGCCCAACGTGCCAAACGACCATTTAAATCCTTCAGATTCTGAAGCCACAATAAACTGTAATGATCAGTTATGACACTAAATGCCACACCTTCAAGATAAGGGCGCAGTTTTTCAACGGCCCATAAAACTGCGAGACATTCACGCTCAGTTGTAGAATAATTGCGTTCCTGACGAGTTAAAGAACGACTCAAGTAAGCTATCACACAATCACCCTCTTCATGTGTCTGAGTAAGAACAGCACCAATTCCGTACCCCGAGGCATCTGTTTGAACTACAAACGGCTTTGTGTAATCGGGACATCGCAAAACAGGGGCAGCAATCAGACATTCTTTCAAACGTTTAAAGGATCTATCACACTCATCTGTCCATTCAAATTTAACCTTTTTCTTAAGTAAAGCAGTAATCGGAGCAATAATAGAAGAAAAATCAGGCACAAATCTTCTATACCAAGAAAAGGTTCCAACAACACGTCTAACTTCAGTCACGTTAATAGGAGCAGATATCTCTAACATTGCCTTTACCTTATCAGGATCAACATGTAAACCATTACGATCTACAACATAACCTAAATATTTCAATTCGGGACGACAAAATTGACATTTATCCATGCTAACAGTAATGTTAGCATCCCTAAGGCGTCGAAAAACTTCTTCTAAGGTAGCTAAATGCTGTTCAAAACTCTGACTTACAATGACGATATCATCCAAATATACAAAAACGTAAGGTTCCAAATCATGACCTATAACATTGTCGATTAGTCTTTGCCAGGTTGCAGGAGCATTATGAAGTCCAAAGGGCATCCGCTTGAACTGAAAGAGTCCACGGTTGGGAACGGTGAAAGCTGTATACTGTCTGGAAGATTCGGCCACCGGCACTTGCCAATAAGCAGATTTAACATCAAGACTAGACAAAAACCTTGCATCACGAAGCTTATCGAGAGTGTCGGACACCTGGGGTAAAGGATAGCTATCTCTAACAGTGACAGAATTCAACCTCCTAAAATCCACACAAAATCTATAAGTCCCGTCTTTCTTTTTAACAAGCAGGATTGGGGAAGCCCAAGCACTATTAGAAGACTCTATCACACCTAGACTAAGCATCTCATCAAGTTCCTTATCAATTTGAGCTTGGACTACTGGATTAACCCTATAATATCGTTGTTTAATCGGTGGGCTATTTGTAACAATAACATGTTCTGTTTTGTCCGTACAACCCAAGGTTGTACCCATTAATTTCACATTACGGTCAATAACAGCTTGTAACCTATCTTTCTCTAAAGATGCCAACTTAGTTCTACCGAGCATCTGTTCAACAGTATTTATTAACACTGGTTCATCAGAAAAATGCCACTCATTTCTTCGAAGATCGGGCACAACACCCATACTACGCCAAAAATCGGTACCTAAAATTAATAAATGTGGTAATTCTGGGATCACCAATACGTCAATTAACCGAAAGTTACCCCTCAATACTACAGGTAACTCAACGGTTCCAACACTGCTTACTCGTTGTCCATTGGCAACTGTACAAGTGACAGTACGGCTTGCATTCATATGCAGTCCTACCTCCTGAATAAAAGCTAGTCCCTTCGTACCCATAATAGTTCTGGAAGCACCAGAATCCATCAATCCTAGTATCTTCTTACCCAAAACTTCAATACTTAAATAGGGTCTTTCATCCCCTACTACATTTTCTAACACATAATCCAATATCACCTTAAATTTATCGATCGAATTACTCAAATCATCACACCCTATCCGATCACTCAGGTGTGATGGTTCTAGTTTTCCTTCTTATTGCAGACAGGACAGGTTTTCACTGTGAACCCTTCCTTTTTACATCTATAACAAAACATTTTACCCTTCGGTTCAGAACAACCAGCAGCCCTATGGCCAGGTTGATTACATCTAAAACAAATAATGGGTTTTGGAGTAGACAGAATATTCGAACGTCTACTACTAGATGTTGTGTGACTAGTATCCCCGCTACTTGTTGAGCATACTTCAACATAGGCGAGGTCGGGCTCCATAAAATTCATAGAGGCGTTTCTTCTTCCAACAGGAGAACTGAAACTTTCCATTGCCTCTTTTTTAACCTCTAACTTTCTACCATACTCCCGCAGTTCAGCTAAGGAGTTTATTTCCACCAAGGCCAGCTGGTCTTGATAGAAAGGGGCTATGTTTCTTAAAATAATCTTTAATTTCGTATCCTCAGAGACTGGGCAAGTAAGCCTATTAAAATACCCAGACATCACTGCCAAATAAATTCCCATTGATTCGTCAGGACCCTGGGTCCTTCGGCGAATCTCATCCAACAAATGCTCATTATAGTTAGGGGAGAGAAATTCTTCCCTTAACAATACCAGAAAATCATCCCAACTGTTCACTAGACTCCTATATGCTAAATAAAACTGGTAAGCTCGTCCACTAAACAAATCAATACCACATTCCAGTAAGGTTTCTTTCGAAACATGCCTAGCCACTCTCAGCTCTTCAACTCGGGAGATAAAAGCACTCAACGACATACCCTTCTTATCGCCAGAAAACTTAAGATTCCATTTACTAGGAGGAACAGGCTTAATAAAAGAAGAAGTAGCAGAAGTTTGAGGAGCAGTGGGGGTAACAGGACTCGAAGTTTGAGCTATAGCTGCCGCAAACTGTTGCGTTTGATTAGGACCCAGGAAGTCAACTTGGGTAGGCACTGAAGCCAACCTTTCGTCTCCTTCTGCTTGACGATGCAAAGAGTCCAGCAGGCGAAAAGCCGTAGCCAAAAATTTAGGCCTTTCTTCTTGAGTCTCAGGAATGTTCTCGATTCTACTCAAGATATGAGACAATTTTGACTGATATTTCAAATAATCGTTGCTAGTTTTAGAGCCACGAAACGCTTCTACCAAAGGTCCCAAAACTTGTAACTTATCACGAACAGCCTTAACATCTTCTTCAGGTTTAAAAGGATAAGCAGGATATTTTATACTATCACCACTACTTTCAAGTCGAAGGGCAGTGGATAGCTCACTACGCATACTATCCACCGTACCAGTGGCAATTCCACGAATTTTGAGTTCATAAGTCAGCTCACCCTGACTTAATCGCTTAACTTGGAGCTTTCTTGACATTACTAAGAAAATGGGCAACAAGAAATCAATAAGAAAACTTGGACAAACAAGTAAAAATGTATGTCTATAAGATCTAACAAAGCATTCAGCACTTAAATCTATCCACAACACACAAATCACACACAAAAATATTGGCACAATGGATTACTCAAGTGAAGTATCAAAACTACATTCGAGTACTATAATGAATATTATAATTATACATAGAAGAGTCAAGATAACTAACAACGACATGCGACAAGCTGTATTGCCCCACGTTGGGCGCCAAAAATGTCACCCCCACCCTTCAAGTTACTTACAAGTAGAAGGGGGGACATAGGGGTATGTCCGGCTAGCTGAACCCTGTCAGGCAGCGGAGTGGGTCGGAGTTCTTTATAGACCTAAATATGATGTAATAAGGGGCGCCAGTCCGTCCCAACGGACTACCCCTCGGCTATGAATGTTTTATTTTAGGAACAGACAAGAAATAAAACGGGCCTTAAAGTAAACCAAACATGTATTGACTCTTCTAATACGTAAAACAAATTAATAAATGAATGAAAGGAATAACGGAATCGGTAAGTCCTAACAAACAAAATAATAAATAAATACCAATCGAACAAATGCACCTCTTTTTCAAAAAAAAATAAATAAAAAGGAAACTTTAATAAAATTTAACAATAACATGTACCTAAGTTCCTCATTTTAAAAATATAAATTAAACACCCTGTAAAGCATAACATATTTTCAGCACTATTAAAATATATAAATTAAACAACCTGTAAAACATAAGTCAGTTTTGTAATAATAAATATTATATAATATTATTCTCCGCTGTAACAATAAAATTAAGAAGAGGTGTAGATGTACGCAATACCAAGCCCTGCGTATCTGATCAGATATGGGACCGTCAAGATAAATATTTGATGTCATATATGTAGGATTAAATACACTATCAATTACACAAATTACAATTAATTAAGTTAAAATAGTTGTCAATACCTGGCCTAATATTAAATAATAATAGTAGATATTGTTTGAAACCAGGCAAGTAAATAAAAAAATTTATAAGAACTTACCGTCCGACCATACAACTAAACTTATCTGAATTTAATAACATAGCATTTCTTCCCCGCCGTCGATATGGCCTTTACAGAAAGCCGGTAGGATTTCCACATGTCCACGTAAGATATGTTCAGTAGGAAATATCAACGTACACGAAATCAAAAGTCCATTTATAGAGAGGAAAAGTCCCTATACCATGAAAGACAATTCTGCTTAAAGTTCCTCTACCAGCAAAAATAGGTGGAAATGTTCTGCATACCAGGAAATAGAAATAATTCTTTATACCAGGAAATAAAAATGATTCTTCATACCCAACACAAAAATAACTCTTCAAACCCGGATAAAAAAAAACCCTAAAACAACACGGAGAAATCAGGATCATATCTTTTTTATTTCATAAAGTATAAGCTTCCTCCAATTAAACTTTTTTTACAAAATTGTAATAACTAAGAATTCATTGAAACTAGAAAGTTTAGACCCAAAAACCATTCTTTATTTATCTATTATTTAAATAACGTTCAAGAAGAAAGCTAAACCAAAAAATGACATAAAAAAATAGAATGATGACAACCAAAAAAATTAATACAAAAAAATCTACATAACTTACCCAGCAAATTACACCAATGATTGAACTGGGGTTTTTATACAATTCACCATATCTTCGAAAACTTCCAAATTCCCATATAGTCCAGGAGTCCAATATAGTCAACGGGACATCAGACCGGCAGGAGACGACAAATAAATTTATCCCTTGAGGATAGGCTGACCTAGGAACACTCAACACAATAGGTAGCCCTTATAGAGGGGTGTGCAATATTATCCCTCAGCACGAGGTAGGATTTATCCAGAATATTTGCTATCACGCCCTTTTCAAACTTTGCCTTCCACCATGTCTCACTAACACATTCCAAAATGTCCCCTCGGACCTCCTCTACGGAAGGAAATTCTTCAGCTTCCACAACAGTGTCGCCAATGCTTAGATCAATTAGGCCCTAATATATACGCGGCTCATTTAAATATCTAATAATTAAATATATAAAACAATATGTGTTGCCTACAGGTAGGGCCCAAATACACATAAATAATTAGTTACTAATTACTATTTTATACCACCAGAAATGTATTTGGCAATACTGATAAAATTATACCTTTACGACCAATATCACAAAAGATGATAGGCCAGTACAGTCAACATTTAGTTTATATTTATGACAAATTATATTTGTGCTTTTGCACAAAATTTAAACGTAACAAGATCAATTTAGTTCACAAAATTGCCTGACACTCTCTCGAATCGAATGCAAAAGTTGCATGACGATTCATCTTACTGCACAAAATTCCTAGGTTTTGGGCTTTTCAGTGCTTCGTTGCTTCGCCCAACGAGACAATCATGCCTATTCTGTAACTCATTTCGATGATAGAAGTCAGGAAAATCGAATAGAAGTGGCCAAGTCGAATAGACATAGTCAAAATCGGTATTCCATAACTCCCTCGGAATCTCTACAATCGGAATAGTGAATAGAAATGACTTCGACACCATTTACCCTGTCGAAATTAGATTTCGATAATCGGAATTGTGTTTGACGCAAGCGCATTGTATTTTGTTTTGACGTTTTTATTTTATATCTACTACAAATAATTTGTTACTACTTATTTATAATTATTTATAGTATTTTTACCTTTTGTATGTGCTTAATTTTTAGTCGCCTTAAAATAATTATAGAAAAGACGCCGTTTTTGGGAAAAGTTGTTTATCAGCTATTTTAGCTGGAATCAAATCTTAAGATTGTATATTATTAGTAATATTTTACATCATACATCTTATCTTCATTTATCTTTTTTATTTATCAGTTTATCTTCTGTTTTAATAACAATTTTAATTAACTTTGATTTAAAACCATTTATCATCTTTTGAGCTTTTTGTGTAGAATATTTAGACTAATACTTTGTTGTTTACTTTTCAAAACTTTCTTTTTTGTTATTTGAAAACTATTTTTTAAATGCAACTGTATGTAATGTGATAGTATGAAAAATTGAAGATATGGCAACGGTTTCGTATTTCAAATTTAGAATTAGTAACAAGCAGGCCACAGAGCACTAATTTCGCTTGACAATGCGGGGTTGCCACCCCTCCTGACCACGTGAAATAGAAATTGCCGATTTCGATTTACCTTTATTTCGATGTGAGTTACAGAATGCCAATCCAAACACGAAAATGACGCGATAGATATCAAACATTCCGATTTCAGGTAATTATGATTCCACTTGGTCACTTCTATTCGATTTGTTAAAAGTTACAGAATAGGGCTGAATATCCCAAACTGCCAGCTACGACAAAGAACAGGAGTGGCTGATGCAGTAGAGAGAGTAGCAACACTGAAATTGACCTCGGTAGGTCACATGGCTCAAATGACAGATACTAGATGGACAAAGCGGATACTGCAATGGAGACCAAGATATGATGCCTACCGAAGCAGAGGTCGTCTACCAACACGTTGGACTGATGATCTATCTAAAACATTGTCATAGTAATTGGATGTAAGAGGCACAAGATCGAAATAGATGGAAAATTATGAGGCAGATCTATTGATCTATAATTATAAGATTGAATGAGGACAAACTTATACGACTGTTTCACTGTTCTTGATGGCCTTGATGGACAAAAGGCAATTAAAAAAAACTGTTCCAACTACTGGTCAAACGTATTTACCGTATGTTTTAGATTTCTATATAATCAAGAGACGGTTAAGGAAACGTGACCATCTTTTCATCTTATATAAGTTAACATCCCTTATATTATATAATTTCAAAAATCAATATCTTGTATGTGCCACCATCGTTATTTATGAATAGGAATCGTCTTTGACAAAATTTCATAAGAAATCACTTTTGACCTATATTCCAGTCATGAGAGAGGAAAAAATCATACGAACAAGCTGAATTTTACTGAGAATGTCAATTTTTGAGATCTAAAAAAATATGCAAAAAAGTTTGCCACTCCTGCCCCTGAGCCTCTCCCTAAAACCCCCTCACACGTGGGAAAACGGAAAACATGGGTTTACCAACAGTCTGTACGCTGTAGAAAAAAATATTTCATTCAGTCAAGGCGGGTGAGATCATTTTAAAGAAAAAATGTTTATTAGCACTTCTTGTGTATAACGAACTGTTTTTTGGAAACATTGCTTGAATCTAACGGCGATTTTGAATGTCATGTGCGCGAAATCAATTTTTTAAATAAATTTTTTTTCAACACAACGGTAAAAATGCAATATCTTTTAAAAAAAATGCCAAGTTTCTTGTAAAAGGTATATATTAATATTAATATATTAATATATACCTTTTATTAATATACCTTTTATATTAATATTATATTAATATATACCTTTTACAAGAAACTTGGCATTTTTGTGATTTATGGTATACAGCCAGCTACAGGAAGTTTATTTTCCTCGTGGATTTTCAATATCTTTTGATCAGAGCGTCCTATCTACAAAAATCAGAATACGTTTTAAAGGTGAAGAGTGCAGCTTTTGTTTCGATTTTTATAAGATCAATAAAAGTAATCACTTCCATTGACTGGTGCTGTGGAATTTCCATTACCAAAGCCTAATCAAACCTCTAACAAGAAATTTCTATTTTGAGTTTTGGCAACAAACATTTGAAATATGTCTAAAAAACGATGAATTTAAACTTTCACATCTCACCGAAACCATCTCACGTCACGAGAAATATTTCCACGAAGACGGCTTTTGGTGGAATTTGTAGCTGAAGTTGTTTATTTTCGTAAAGCGTACTTGTACAAGTGAAAAGAAGCAGTTATTAAGAGTTTGCAGATTAACTATGGGAAAATTTTACGGTCCAAAACGATCCAATTTTTTAGATAAAGTTATGGTTTGCGATAATGTCACCAATAACGGATTTATAACAAATGTGAGAAGAAAACGAAACGCACTCAGTATGGTTTTACACCCGAGACACTTTAGGAATTCGAGAGGTAATTTTTGCATCCAGTAATTGGTGCAGAAATCCAATGACCCGAGGAGGGATATGTATTCAATTGCTTAATCGATTACCAAAAAGCTTTTGATTTAGGACACGATGTCTTATTACAGGCGTTAAGAGAGGTTGGTCTTAATTAAAAAGATATAAGGATGATCCAGCAACTGTACTGGAAGAAACACGCAGAATTAATGACCTTTAACGGTTCATGTACAGAACAAATTAATATAAATAAGTAAGAAAGCGAGACAGGGCTGCATTCTCTCCCCTTTGCTGTTTAACATTTGTGTAGAAAAGATGTTTCAACTTTAGATCTGGATCCCGCGTATGAAAAAAAAGTTGATTAATAGCAAACTGAAAATTTGTTAATAGCTTAAGGGTGTCTAGTCGGATAAACTTTGATATATGGGAACACTGGAACAGGGGCAGTTTTAATTGTGGAACAGGTTAAAAATTTGGAACGGCCAGACGACGAAAACGGCACATTTATTTTGTCCGACAGAACAGACTTAAACTCTCCGAACAGAGATTAAACTCTCATGCAAAAATCAGACTGCTATTTATCACCAAATGGGCGTTTTAATGAGTGGAACATGTAGAATGTGTCAAATGACAGGAATTATGACAGGTGATAGATAGCAGTCTGATTTTTGCATGAGAGTTTAATCTCTGTTCGAAGAGTTTAAGTCTGTTCTGTCGGACAAAATAAATGTGCCGTTCTCGTGGTGTGACCGTTCCAAATTTTTAAACTGTTCCACAATTAAAACTGCCCCTGTTCCAGTGTTCCCATATATCAAAGTTTATCTGACCAGACACCCTTAAGCTATTAACAAATTTTCAGCTTGCTATTAATCAACTTTTTTTTCATACGCGGGATCCAGACCTATTGCACAGAAGAATGAAAAAGGTAACAAAATAAATGAAATTTTCATTAATATATATATATATATATATATATATATATATATATATATATATATATATATATATATATATATATATATCCCGTTCACAGCGTAATACGCCTTTGGGTTCCCGTTCGCCAAGCCTGTCTATTCTGCCAGTCTTCTTCAGATAGATTTCTTGCTGACATTGCTTTTGAGATTCCTTAGATCCATGTTGTTGGTGGTCGTCCTCGTTTTCTTTTCTCTGGTGGTACCCATTCTAATATCTTTTTGGGTAGTCTTTCTTCCCCCATACGTCTAACATGTCCGTACCATATTAGTTGTTGTTTTTCGATGTCTTCTATAATTGATCTTTGTACTTTCATTTGTCTCCTGATGTCCTCATTTTTCACATGTTCTAATCTAGACTTTCCCGCTGCTCTCCTCCAAAAATCCATTTCAACTGCCAATAGGTTACCTTTAAGTTTTTGTGATAACTGCCACACTTCTGAGCCATAGACGATTACTGGTTTTAATATGGTATTATATATTCGTTTTTTCGTTTCCGGTCTTATATTTTTTTGCCATAATACTGAATTCAACGCACCTATAACTTGTTTTCCTTTGGTTATTCTGTCTTTTATGGCTTCATCACTTCGTCCTGTCTTTGTCAGTTTTACCCCCAAATATGTACATTGGTCACAAAAATTTTCATTAATAATTAGAACAACATAGAAGAATTACAAGACATAGTGAATAATATTAACACAGTCGGAGAGGAATATGGTCTCAACATTAACATCCCAAAACGGTGATATAAAAATAAATTAAGGTTAATCAGCAGACAATTCCATATGCAACTTATAGAAAGAGTTGAGAAATCCAGAAAGAAGAGCTCCAGAAATCTTGGAGCTATCTTAAACAGTAAGTGGGACTGCGACGAAGAAGTGAAGGTACAAGAAGCAATAGCTAGAAAACTTTTACCAAATTCAATAACTAACTTTGTCAGCGTCAAACTTCTTTGCATCTCCGTATTCGCATCTTAAAATGCTACATATGGCAAATCACATCTTACGGTATAGCGAGACCTGGTAACTTAAAGAAGATCACTAAACCGTATTGAAGCGTTTGAAATGTGGTGTTGAAGATTGAATGAATGTTGAAAGAGCGTTGCTTAAAATTTCATGGT
Organism: Diabrotica virgifera virgifera; assembly: GCF_917563875.1. Lineage (NCBI taxonomy): Eukaryota > Metazoa > Arthropoda > Insecta > Coleoptera > Chrysomelidae > Diabrotica > Diabrotica virgifera. The sequence continues at coordinate 190,361,118 of NC_065447.1, read as the reverse complement.
TCGACCATATCACAAATGAAGAGGTCTTACGGAGAGCTTATAACCAAAGAGAGCTTCTAAACATGATTAAACAACGAAAGGTCTCATATTTAGTCCATGTTTTAAGAGGTGTAAATAATGTACGGAGTACGACAACGATGCCTCTTGTCACCCCTGCTTTTCAATGTTTACTCCGACAGAATTTTCAGAAATGGTCTTTCTGAAAAACAAGAAGGAATAATTGTGGACGGTGAAGTTATCGATAATTTGCGATATGCAGACGATACAGTACTCCTAGCTTCTAGTCAAGAAGATCCACAAACACTACTTGATAGTGTCGTTGAGAGTTGCAGGGAGGCAGGTCTGGATCTGAAGATACGGAAAACCAAAATACTCGTAATTAATAAACAACAGAATATAAAATCGTCTATATGTAAGTAAATAATACCAAACTTGAGCAAGTTGATAAGATCGTTTACCTTGGACAGCAATTAAATTGTAACGCAGAAAGTCACGGCGAAATTAGGTCTAGGATAGAGCAGGCCAGAGCCGCTTTAAAAGGATGCCGAAGGTGTTATGTAACACAGACCTAAAATTTACATTGAAGATCCGTCTACTTCGCTGCTACCTGTTGTCGGTCTTACTTTATGGTTGTCGAGTCCTGGACTGTAAATAAAATCGATCCAAATCCGAAATGTGGTGCTATAGAAGATATTTAAAAGTTTCTTGGCTGGAGAAGATTCGAAACTTCAAAATACTGGAACGTCTCAGGAAGACGACTGAGATGATAAAAAGCATCAAGCAGAAAAAGCTGGAGTATTTCGGACATGTAATGAGAGGTCCCAAATATAAGTTGCTGAAAAATATTATGCAAGAAAAAATAGCAGGCAAACGCAGTCCAGGACGAAGAAGAACCTCATGGTTGAAGAACTTGCGATATTGGTATTGTGTTGATAGAAGGCTATATAAGGTGGCAGTGAATAAAAGTAAGATAGCTATGATGGTAAACAACGTTCAGAATGGACATTGTACATGAAGAAGCAATAAGAATGGCCAAGAAGCTATTTTAATGTCCAAAATTCAAGGTCGTAAAAGATCAGGTGGCGAACGACATTCATGGTTCAGAGGCATAACGAACTGTTGCAACAAACTTGATATCAGCACAACATTAAGGCCGATGCCACATTATGCGTTTTGACCGGATGCGGTGAAAACTATAAAAAACATTTTTATAGGTTATAAAAGAAACAAAGAGGTACTTGCCTTAAAATAACAGAGAAACGGTCGATTTTAGGTTTATAATGCGACCAATATTTTTTGTAGTGCTTGAAAAGACCTTTAAAATGAGTACTATTGAAGGTCCATTGTGTTCAAAGTAATAGAGATATGCTGCAAACAAAATTGATAACTAACGTATTTTAAGAAAAAATGAGAAGTAATTTTAACCCTAATCCACAAGAATGTAAATGCATCGTTTTCTTTCTACAATACCTTTTACTAGTGTGTCATTTCTATGTTCAAAAAGATGGACGGGTTTGAAATAAATGGTTTTTGAAAAAAAATAAGATCAATTTATAAAGCGCATTTTTAAATTTTCTTAAAAATTTTCCCTTTTCTCCATGTAAAATGAAAACAGTATAAAGAGATACAGTATTAAAAAATAAAAACGCAATTTTTATCTTAAAAAACCCTACATTTTTGTGTCGTATCTTTTTTTCGTATCTCTTATCATTTTCGAGTTACATGGAGAAAAAGGAAGATTTTTAAGAAAATTTAAAAATGCGCTCTATAATTTGATCTTATTTTTTCAAAAACTATTAATTTTAAACCAGTCCAACTTTTTGAACATAGAAATAAAACTATAATAAAAAGTATTGTAGAAGGAAAACGATGTATTTAAACTATGATGGATGAGCGGTTAAATATACTTCTCATTTCTTCTTAAAATACATTAGTCATCAATTTTTTTGCAGCATATCTTTCTCATTTTGTATGTCATCATCATCATCATCATCCAGCCTCAAAAGTCCACTGCTGAACATAGGCCTCCTCCCCTCGTTTCCAACCCCATCTATCCTGCGCCGCCCTCATCCAGTTTTTATTTACCTTTCTTAAGTCGTCAGTCCATCTTGTAGGCGGTCGACCGACGCTTCTCTTGTCTTCTCTTGGCCTCCATTCCAATAACCTCTTCGTCCATCGCCCATCTGTCATTCTGGCTACGTGTCCTGCCCATCTCCACTTCAACCTGGCTATCCTCTCGATGACGTCAGTCACCTTTGTTCTTCTCCTGATTTCTTCGTTTCTGATTTTGTCTCGCAGAGTTATTCCTAACATTGACCGCTCCATTCTTCTCTGCGTGACTCTTAGTTTGGTAGCCGAGGCTTTAGTTAAGGTAAGTGTTTCTGATCCGTACGCCAAGACTGGGAGGACGCACTGATCGAATACCTTTCTCTTTAGACATGTGGGTAACTCACTTTTAAAAGTTTCTCCCAGTTTTCCAAATGCTGCCCACCCTCGAAGAGGAATCGACAGTCGGATTTTGTATGTAATCGACACTTAATATTGCTCATTTTAAAGGTATTTTCAAACAAAAGTTATTAATATCACTATCCACCTTAAATCGGCCGTTTCTCTGTTGTTTCAAGTTGATTACACCGATTTGAGCATGCACCAAAAAAACAAACTCTTCTCACCTACCATATCCCTTTTTGTATTATAACTAGAAGATTTGTGAAAGAACGAATCTCTTTGTTTTTTTTATAAGCTACAATAATATTTTATATAGTTTTTTTTGTTAGATGCATGGTTTTTAAGGTATTCGTAAAAATCCGTCCAAAAAGGTGTCATTTTTCAATGAAAATGGCCTTTTTTCAAACACGAATAATTCCAAAAGTATTGAGTTTTTGAAAACTAATTATAGAACAGTTTTTGCTTAGAATTAGGTTCTCTAGCCTCTTCCGTGGTTATTTTAACCAACAAATTTTTCACCCACGAGAAGAGGTGGGAACCACCCCCAAGATAAAAGCGCACATCGGCATAGGGTAGACTTTGTTTCTTAAGCTATTCCCTGCTTACTGTGACAATATCAAGTAAATCGATGTAGTAGGATGGAATTCGGAGCCAAATACTCTAATTGACTGCCCTATATATTGTTGTATAAATTTTTTTGGGAAAAATTTAGTAAATAAATTTATATCAGAGACCACGAAATTATAGATTTTCATCGCCCTGTATATGACCACAAATTGTAATAGGATAATTTAGTTGGTAATCAGTGTTTTCGCGGAAAAGTGAAATCGTTAAGAAGGTGATTTTTATTAATGAGTTTTTGAACGGACCTAAACAATGGTGCGGTCAAGATTAGACAATACCGTTTATTTCGCTTTGCAATGGACAATAAGACACTTTATAAAAAAATTCGAAGAAGGTTAAGCGGTACACAAATTTATTGAGTTTAGAATGTAAGGTTTTTTGTTTGGCAGTTTGAAAAACGAAATTTGATGTCTCCGAGAATTTAACAAAATGGAAAGTTGGATACTGATTAAATTGGTTCTTGAGAAATGATAATATGGGTAGTGGGTAGAAAGGATGTTTTGTGATTGGTGGAAAATGATGGATGGAAGGGATGAGAGTGTTGAGTCTGATTTTGAGGAGAGAAAAAATAGGCACTCTGTAGTGAATATCTGGAGACAGCAGCCCAGTTTTTAAAAAGTGAGAAGTCAGTCTGAAGTGGTGAAATTGGCCTTTGCGAGAAGAATCAAGTTGAAACGAAATCGTTGACCGGTTTGAGAAGTTAATTTTCCTGTGTCCGAGGAAGATTCCTGTTTCTGTCTAGAACGAGTAGCCGATTGGTATTTATTTGCACAAGATATCGAGCAGAGAGAAAACTGAGTCGAGAATTCGAGCGAGTCCTGTTTGTTTGTTTGTGAAGCAGTTTGGACGAGAGGGACCTTTCGCAACATCCTAAGAGTACTTGTGGGAGAATCGTGGTCGACACAATCTGGGAAAAGAAGTAGAGAAGAAACAAAAAGGTTAGTCAAATCATTTGTGAAACGGAGAGAGTTTGTTTATATCCACACCATATTTGCTTAATTTTTGTATTGAACATTTCTATAACATAATTAGTCATTCCTAATTTTAAAGAAGAAATAAGTAATGAATTCAAAAGGAAAAAAGTGAAATTTATTAAATTTCACTTTTAAATTAAATAAATTGTTTTTGTTAAAACAGAGGAGATATTTGAATTAAAACTTAATTTATTAGAGGAGAAATAGTTGCAACAAATCTAAATTTTTAGCATATTTTAAAATCTTATGTTTATGGTATATTGAATAAATAAATAATATTTTTTAACATTTATATGACATTGGGTGTGTTTAATTTCCCTGTTTTTTCCTGGATGGAGTAAGCAACTAGAGATACCAGAAGCCAAAAACCAAAGGTAAAGCATCAAAAATAAAATAGCCCTGAGAATAAAGTTTATTAGAAAATTTAATTTAAATTTGGTTGTTTTATATAAGCAGTAATTAAAATAATTGAGTAATTCATTAAATTAAGAATCTGCTCATCAATCTCATAAAAGAGAGATATACAGAGCGTAATAATATATATAATTATTTTTTCTTTGTTTACTGCATAAGATTTAGTAACGTTTATCATAATTTGTCTCATATACTTACTTTAACTTTTAGGGCCGTTGGCTTTTCTGCTGTATATAATACTGCAATCCGTTTTTTATCCACCGTGCCTCAACACTATTCTATGTATGTTCGGTCTGTGTTTATGTGGATAAATTTCTATACTTTAAATGCATGACATCAAAACAGTTCAGGTAGGTAAAACTAGATAATAAATATGAACCATCCAAAATGCATAATCTCTATGTAAATACATGAACCATTTTTATAAATTAAGTAATTTCCGTCCTAATACCTACAATTTGTATTCAGTTCGAATTTTAATATGGAATCATTAATATACATGACCTCTTCATAAACGAAACTAACGAAATTTCGACAAGTCATCGACAAACTCAAAATTAATGACTGAGTTTTTAATCTCAGTGAAGAACAAGACGTCAAATAAATCAATATTAATGAACAAAGCAAAATATCTTTATTAAAATGTACAAGAAGTGATATACTGTCTATCTAGTAGAAGTATAAATCTCAGGACGATTTAAAAATACCATCGATGCCGTCCAATTATTTTAAACTTGTCGTTATATCATTTTTATGATGTTGATTAAAGAGTACTTGAGATTTTTGTGCTTTTATAAAACAGGGAATTTATTAATGATTATTCACAGAAATTATAGATTTATTGTTTAGGTCAGTAAACGACTGTGAAAAACGGCGATACCGTGTAATTTTCTGTGTCACCATCGATTGCATGATTTGGATTTGGGTACAATAATTGTTTCTCTGATTTATTTGTCCGGGATAATAACGTATTATATTAGTGCGTAATATATTGAAAATTTGGATCTAGGTTCCTATTATCCTCTACTTCGTTTTGGACATAATCCAAGGGTTGATTTTACTTGGAGGGTGAAAGCAACCCCTCTTTGGGGAAGAAAGAACATACGTTTAAAATAATTCCAAAATGAATAGACTGTCTAATTCTAAGCAACTTTTATTGCATAGTGTTCTCTTACTAAGATAATACTTTTGGAGTTATTTGCGAGTGAAAGTTTTCATTTTTCGAAAAAGAAATCACATTTTTAGACGGTTTTTCGCAAATGTCAAAAAGTAAGTATTTTTTCGAAAGGTATCGAAAAAAGAAATGCTTAGTAAAAATGCAGCTGATATAATAACAAAAAAAGTGAAGAAGTCTGCAGACTCAGAAATTGAACATATTTATTCGCAAATAGCTCGAAATGTATTAACTTCTTGAAAAAATAATATAGAACAAAAGTTGCGCTTAGAATTAGTCACTTTATCCACATCCGGACTTATTTTGAACGTATATTTTTTCACCTCCGAGAAGGTGTAAAACACACCCATGCGGCAAAAGCACACATCGGCACAATATCACTTTTCTTCTTTGACATGTTTCCTATGTGTACCACAAATTTCATGTCAATCCAAGCAGTTCTTTGAAATTTGGAGCAAACACCGTGAGTCAATGAACTAAAATTAAATAAACAATACATATGTATACCTCAGGCTGTGGGTGAAAAAACGTGATATAATTCAGGAATTTTTGAAACCTATCAGGTGTTGTAAAGGACGATGCCAGTAATAACTTCTACTAAAATGTGACCAAAAATATTGTGAGCTTTTTTTTAATTGCGATTTTCATTTGTTAAATTTGCAATTTTTAAAGATTTTTAATTTTGCAGCTTAGGATATTGATTTTAGAGAAAAACTTTTTAATATAAAGTTGTAGTAAATTAAAAAACCTACAATTTGAGCTATGATAAGTTTAATTTCGTTTATTGGTTATTGCAAAACAGCATGCGAAAGGTCCAAAATGGCCGTTTTTTACAATTGCGTTATTTATTGTACAAATAATTTTTTTTATTTTTTAAAGCTTTAAAATGAAGATATTTCAATTCCAAACATAAAAAAAATTGCAAGGCCGGATTAACGAATTTGTTGCTTAGATATTATAAATTGTTTATCCCAAGAGGTCAAATGTCGAAAGCTATAACTTTTTGAAGAAAAATCGTAGAGAGTTGTTGTAACATCCAATATCCTTCTAAAGAGTTATGTTTTCATATTCTGATGTAAATAAATGCGTAAAACATTTTTAAACCTCTAATTTTTGGGTTTGAAAATAAGGGGGCAAATTTCGTTAAAAACATTTAGAGCTGAAGCGGCCCAGTACATCCTATGAGTTTTTAACTTACAGATTATTGTTGCTGAAGAGGAAACGAAGATTTATAAAAAAATAAGAAATTTCTACGACCAGCTGAAGCCGAGCTAAATGTTGGGTTTGAAAATAAGGGGGCAAATTTCGTTATAAACATTTAGAGCTGAAGCGGCCCTGTACATCCTATGAGTTTCTAACTTACAGATTATTGTTGCTAAAGACGAAACGAAGATTTATAAAAAAATAAAAAAATTTACAACCAAGTGAAGCCGAGATAATTGTTTATTTTTTCTTAAATCGTAGTGCCCTTATTTATAACAATTAAGAAATTATTCTACAGTCATTGACTAAATAAATACTTATATTATCTTAAAATAAAAATTATTATAAAATATAATTACATTTAATTATTAAAAATTATTTTTAAAATCGTTGCTTTTGCGAGCGGCCGAATTTTGCAAATCGCCCGGCTCGCTTCAAATCCGCGCGCTCGGAAAATTTTTACGTAACTTGTATTAAATTTTGACCGAAAACAATTTAATAATATTACCATTATAATATACAGTGTATTTACCACTGTATTTGTTTTTCTTGATAAACTTTTATATGTGAAATCTCATTTCTGAAGAAATAATATTACAAAAATGATACATATAACTATATTTTTAATTTTTGCATTGTTATATATATATATAATAATAATAATGTTACTTCTTATTATACAATATAAAACTTTTTCTTCTTGTAGTGACTATCCGTTTTGGATGTTGGCGACCATCATGGCAATTTGGCAAACCCCATTTGGAAACTGAGAACCAGGAAGGCGAAGGATTACCTTGCTAGAAAATTTACGTACGTCGTTCAACACAACAACTACAAATCTTTTTAGAGCAGCACTACCGATTTAGTGTGCAAGTACAGATTGCCATGATGGTCGCCAACATCCAAAACGGATAGTCACTACAAGAAGAAAAAGTTTTATATTGTGTAATAAGAAGTAACATTATTATTATTATATTTATATAACAATGAAAAAATTAAAAATATAGTTATATATTTCATATATATGTATCATTTTTGTAATATTATTTCTTCAGAAATGAGATTTCACATATAAAAGTTTATCAAGAAAAACAAATACAGTAGTAAATAGACTGCATATTATAATGGTAATATTATTAAATTGTTTTCGGTCAAAATTTAATACAAGTTACGTAAAAATTTTCCGAGCGCGCGGATTTGAAGCGAGCCGGGCGATTTGCAAAATTCGGACGATCGCAAAAGCACCGATTTTAAAAATAATTTTTAATAATTAAATGTAACTATATTTTATAATTATTTTTAATTTAAGATAACATAAGTCTTTCTTTAGTCAATGACCGTAAAATAATTTCTTAGTTGTTGTAAATAAAGGCACTACGATTTAAGAAAAAAGAAACAATTATCTCGGCTTCAGTTGGTTGTAGAAAATTTTTATTTTTTTATAAATCTTCGTTTTGTCTTCAGCAACAATAATCTGTAATAGGGTGGTTCGAAAAAAACTTTTTCTTTTATTTCAGATCGCTATAGTGCGCAAAAGTTGCCATTGGTATAGACTTGAAAAAAGCACTAATTATTATTTTTTTATTAATTTGTCTTTCGGTCGCGCAATGCCTTCGAAGTTAGCAAAAATGGTGAAAAACCTTAATTTTTCATATTTTTTTTAACAGGCCAGATGGTTTTAATTGCGTTCCTATACCATGCATTAACTACTAAAAGTATGTAAAATCAATATAAATGCACTTATTATCTTCCGGTCGTGCAACATAATACAAAATGAGTAAATTTAGTAGTTTTTGCAAAATTTCAAAGTTTGACTGTTTAGTACAATTTAATCATACGACTTTTAGAGATGCTATAGTTTAATTCAATTACAATAATATATTTAAAATCCAAGCATATAGGATAAATTTTGATTTCAAGTGGAGTTCGGTCGCGCAGCTTCGTCAAAAACAGCAGACTACCGAGAGGCGAGGCGAAAGTGACGAGTGCCAGCGAAGCGCGCGCAGCCACAAATAGAGATACATGTGGGAAGACCTCTGCAATGGAGTATTTGTCTTTTCCATTACAACGAACTGCCATTCCTCCACCTTTTCCAACACTTAGATGGAAATACAACAGGCACAATAGGATATCCGGACCGATTGGAAAGGCCCTACCTGATTGTGAAAGACTACCAGTTGTTGTTGATTTTAATCTTATCGATTGTGAGATTCAAAAAATTGAAAAGCGGATTCTTAGCAAGGACCGACTGTACTTGCTTGAGATATCAGAAGTCGTCAAGTTAGGACATTGTTCAGAAAACTTTGTGGTACGTGATCCTGGCCCAATTCAAAGTTGGCATCGCTGAGCGGTGCAATAATGTGGTTCTAATATAGCCGTCGCTGGAACTGTGTCCACACACTTTACTTGAAGCTTCGGTCACTAGCTTAACGCATCTTTCAACTTCCTGTGTATGGCATGGAAAAGTATCTATACTCATAACAGGCTTGAACTCATTGCTCACATACTGTTTTATCTCTTCATTAGTCAATGTTCCTAGCAGTGGAGAGAAGTCAGTGTACTGGTGTTCCATTTGATAATTTCATAATACTATTTAGTTTCAAAGTTTAAGTTTGATGGTTTAAAGGTTCTGATAGAGTCACTTTCAGATATTGCTGGCTTCTCCTTCATGAAACACCTAAAGCCCAGCTCTCGGATATGGTTTCTTTCATCAGTTACCATATCCAAAAGTAAATTTTCGAGTGGACAAAGTAAGCATTCTGTTGTAAAACGTGATCAGCAACTTGAAGAAGCTCTTTTGGTAACAACCTTGAAGATTCAATGATTTTGTAATCATGTCTAGGCCCATCTGTGAATTTGTGGTTTATTTTTGTGGCAAACCACATAGGCATATTATAACTTTTGAGAATGAATATGACAATCTCTCTCAGATTTTCAGAAGGGTTGGACACACTGATGTAGAAACGCAAAACTCTGTTAGCAGTAGCAAGCCATCTTGAATGTGACGTTGGGCTAGGATCAGGTACCCACTACAAAGTCTTCTGAACAATGTCTTGACTTGGTGACTTCAGATATCTCAAGCAAGTACAATTATTGGTGCTTGCTAAGAATACGCTTGTCAACTTTTGGAATCTCACAATCAATAGGATTAAAATCAATAAGTGGTAGTCTTTCACAATCAGGTAGGGCCTTTCCAATTGGTCCGGAATATCCTATTGGGCCTGTTGTATTTTCATCTAAGTGTTGAAAAAGGTGGTGGAATGGCAGTTCGTTATAATGGAGAAGACAAATACTCCATTGTAGAGGTATTCCCACATGTATCTTTATTTGTGGCTGCTCGCGCTTCGCTGGCATTCGTCACTTTCGCCTCGCTTCTCGGTACTCTGCTGTTTTTGACGAAGTTGCGCGACCGAATTCCATTTGAATATCAAAATTTATCTTATATGCTTGGATTTTAAATACATTACTGCAAATGAATTAAACTATAGCATCTCTAAAACTCGTATGATTAAATTGCACTAAACAGTCAAACTTTGAAATTTAGCAAAAACTACTAATTTTACTCATTTTGTATTGTGTTGCGCGACCGGAAGATATGAAACAAATGTATAATAAGTGCATTTATATTGATTTTACATACTTTTACTAGTTAATTCATGATATAGGAACGCAATTAAAACCATCTCGCCTGTTTAAAAAAATATATGAAAAATTAAGGTTTTTCTCAATTTTTGCTAACTTCGATGGCATTGCGCGACCGGAAGACAAATTAATAAAAAAATAATAATTAGTGCTTTTTTCAAGTCTATACCAATGGCAACTTTTGCGCCCTATAGCGATCTGAAATAAAACAAAAAGATTTTTTCGAACCACCCTAATCTGTAAGTTAGAAACTCATAGGATGTTCAGGGCCGCTTCAGCTCTAAATGTTTATAACGAAAATTGCCCCCTTATTTTCAAGCCCAACATTTAGCTCGGCTTCAGTTGGTCGTAGAAATTTTTTATTTTTTTATAAATCTTCGTTTCGTTTTTAGCAACAATAATCTGTAAGTTAAAAACTCATAGGATGTACAGGGCCGCTTCAGCTCTAAATGTTTTTAACGAAATTTGCCCCCTTATTTTCAAACCCAAAAATTAGAAGTTTAAAAATATTTACGCATTTATTTACATCAGAATATGAAAATATAACTCTTTAGAAGGAGATTGGATGTTTCACCAACTCTCTACGATTTTTATTTCAAAAAGTTATAGCCTTCGACATTTGACCTCTTGAGATAAACAATTTATAATATCTAAGCAACAAATTCGTTAATCCGGCCTTACAACTTGTTTTTATGTTTGGAATTGAAAGATCTTCATTTTAAAGCTTAAAAAAATAAAAAAGAATTATTTGTACAATAAATAACGCAATTGTAAAAAACGGCCATTTTGGTCGTTTCGCAGGCTGTGTTGCAATAACCAATAAACGAAATTAAACTTACCATAGCTCAAATTGTAGGTTTTTTAATTTACTACAACTTTCTATCAAAAAGTTTTCCCTAGAATCAATATCCTAAGCTGCAAAATTAGAAATCTTTAAAAATTGCAAATTTAACAAATGAAAATCGCAATAATAAAAAAAGCTCACAATATTTTTGGTCACATTTTAGTAGAAGCTATTCCTGGCATCGTCCTTTACAACACCTGATAGGTTTCAAAAATTCCTGAATTATATCCTGAAATTGACCTATTTTTCACCCACAGCCTGGAGTAATACCTACAAACAATAATTGTCAACACTTATCATTTGGGATGCTAATTAAAGGCTGTTCTTCACGATTTCGTTACAGAAAAAAATAACCATCTTTATTTTGATAGTAACTTGAACCTTTTCTAAACAACATAAATATTTTTTTTTACTTTAAACTAGATTTTACTTTAAAGAATTTTCGAAGAGTTTTCCCCGAAAAGTGCTTCAATTTTTATTTATTTCATGTTGAAATGTTCGATTTTGAAATTGAAAAATAAGCACCTAATTCCTTAAGCGACAACTTTTGATTTTACTGTGTATACAGACTTCATACGTACATAATTTTTTTCGTTTTCTTATAAGCTACATTTTTGTAAGGAATATTTTTTCCGAGTAAATACTTCCGATTAAATATACTGTTATTTTCGAAAAATCGTCTAAAACGCGTTTTTTTGACATTTTCACTCGCAAAGAACTCGAAAAATATTGACTTAGTGAAAAAGCTCTATGGAACAAAAGTTACTTAGAATTAGTCAGTTTATCCATTTCCGGACTTATTTTGAACGTATGTTTTTTCTCCCCCGAAAAGGGGGGTCAACCCAAGGCGCAAGTCCAAAAGTGAAGTAATGGGTAAGAGGAATCTAAATCCAAACTTTAGAGCTTCCAACCAAATCCGTCGTGACGACGAAAACTACACTCCAAAGCGGTCATTTACTGGTCTATGTAATATTCTTGGCATATCTATGTATAAAAAATAAAACGAAATATATTACGCACTCACTTTAATATCTCGGACAAATAATTAAGACAAAAAATGGTTGTTGTCTTGTTTGGCAGGTACAGTGGAACCCCGATAAGTGGGCCCCGATAACCCGGAAGTCCGGCTAACCCGGACCGATTTTCATCAGACAAACATTTCAACAATAAAAATGTATGTAATATAATATTTGAGAGATAATGTGTATTTTTGTAATTTGAACTATACGATAGTAAAAATGACTCATGGTACACGTTCATTGTCTCGGATTATCTGAAACAACAGGCAGCTGTAGTATTCCTTTATTTATTTCAAACTGTCTTAGCATTGTTTAAAAAAGACTAAAAGACTATTTAAAAAACAATGGTCTTAGTTTTCACTGTTCTTAAATAACATAACATCGTTCCGATTGTGACCGTATTGTGTGTAGTACAGTCTTGTATTGTTCGCTTCAGTTTGCTTAGGTTTGTGTTTGCATGTTTTTAGGACAGTCGGAAAAATGAAAGAATACCCATGAACGAACATATAAAACACGCTGTGTTTTCCTGTCACCGTGTCACAAAGAAAATTGCCCAGCGCAAGTACATGTAATAATAATTATTACATGCATACATAATAATTTAAATGTGTAGGTACTGTGCATTATATACAGGGTGGAACAAAAATACAGGTCATAAATTTAGTCACATATTTTGGGACCAAAAATAGTTCGATTGAACCTAACTTACCTTAGTACAAATGTGCACATAAAAAAAGTTACAGCCCTTGGAAGTTACAAAATTAAAATCGATTTTTTCCAATACATACCTACATCGAAAACTATTAGATATTTTTTATTGAAAATGGACATGTGGCATTCTTCTGACAGTAGTATCTTAAGAAAAAATTATACTGAAATTTGGGCACCCCTTAAAAATGTAATGGGGGCTTTGTTCCTTTAAACCCCTCAAACTATTGTGTACGTTCCAATTTACTTATTATTATAGTACCATTAATTAAACACAATATTTTAAAAACTTTTTTGCCTCTCAGTACTTTTTCGAAAAGTCAGTTTTTATCGAGATATTTTGAATATTTTTCAAATCCACCACATATTTGAATAAATATGGTTAAGTACGATTATGGAGACTTGGTAATAATATGAAAATTTATTTATGATTTAGATTTTTAGGTATATTTTGAACCATATTAAAAAAGAAGCCACATCTCGATAAAAGGTGCCTTAGGAAAAAATACAAAGAGGCAAAAAAGTTTTAAAAACGCTATGTTTAACTAATGGTACCGCAGTAATAGTTTAATTGCAACGTACACAAACATTTGGGGGGTTAAAACTCCCATACATTTTTTACGTAAACCTATTAAAAATAAGCCGCATCTCGATAAAAACTGCCTTATCGAAAATATACTAAGAGGCAAAAAAGTTTTGAAATTATTGAATTTTACTAATGGCAATAGTAATTTAATAAGTGGTTTAACAAAACCCCATAAAATTTTTAGGGGGTGCACAAATTTCACTATAATTTTTCTTTAAAATGTTCCTACCATAAGGATGCCACATGTCCATTTTAAATAAAAAATATCTAATAGTTTTCGATATATTTGGAAAAATCGATTTTCATTTTGTAACTTCAAAGGGCTGTAACTTTTTTATGTGCATATTTGTACTATGGTAAGTTAGGTTCATTCGAAGTATTTTTGGTCTATGTACTTTAATTTATGACCTGTTTTTGTTACACCCTGTATATTTCATGTTATTTCAATTATAACTGAGTTTATTTGTACATACCTTATTTTACTAAATTTTACCATATTTTCCGGCTAACCCGGATTTACGATAACCCGGATTTACGATAACCCGGATCGGCCGCGGTCCCGATTAATCCGAGATATTGAGGTTCCACTGTACTTCAGGTAAGCTTTTTTCTTTTCCTTACATTTTTCTTTCATATCTGTGAAAAATGACGGATTTTTCGCTTTAAAAGGGAGTTTCCTTTATTTATCGTTCTTTGACCTAAAGCCTTTGTACCTGAGGCTAAGATGTTTGCTTTAATTTTTGTTCCGCTTTATTAAAACCAGCTAACACATTGAGATCTATTTTATTTAAAACCAAACCTAACAATGAACAAGAACAAACAAAGAATAGGGAACTTGCACATTTTTTTTATTACATCAGTTTTGTATAAAAGTAGTGTTCAGTTTTGTATAAAAATGAGATTTCCAAAATTTCACTCTTCAAAAACTCATAATAACTTAGAAGTACAAATTTAAAGTCTTCGGTATCTTAAAATAGGCCCGTGACGTCACTCAGTTTAACTATATGGTTCTGTTTATGGTTATAATTAGGTATATTCTTCTTCTTCTTCTTTAGTTTATTGGCCTCCACCTATTTTGGTATACCTCGTCGCGAAATAAAGGAAAAATATTTATATTCTATTAACATTTATCGTATGTCATTGTAATAATATATACCAGTTTGTTGACATTGGAGTTTGATATAGTTATTGAAGGAAAGAAAAGAAGGTTTACTACGGAAAATAAAACCATTTTGTAAAAGTACAGTTTTCTATGAATAGTTCAAACGATCAAAACACTTGTAACGTCAAATAAATGTATTTTCTACTGACGTTTATAACGTCTAATTTAAAATTCTGTGTACTTTGTTGGACAAATGTAAATGTACAAACGAGTGACGTCACGACGCGTTTTAGGTCACCTGTTTTAATTTGAATTTTTAATCGCCTTTGGGGGCCAAACGAAAGACCTAAATTTTTTTTTTATCTTTGATACATGTTTTAAATTATGTTTTGTTGTGATTTATAACATTTTTTTCAAATTTAAAAATGTATGCAAGTTCCCTATTGTATTTATAAAATACGTTGTGAATGCCAGCAATTTTATTTAGGTGAAACATCAATATCCTTTGGTTTCACATTAGAATAAGTGAATATCAGTCTTATTTTAAAAATTGAGAATTTGATAGATCTCACATATGTCAACAAGCATGGGACAATGAACATAGAGTTCAGTGGAAAGATTTAAGTATAGTTCTGAGAGAAAAAGATAGTAAAAAGGCTCTACAATGTTGGGATAGTATTATGAGGCTTTTTCCTGATTTTTGCTCGTGATTTACTATAGGATCACTAACACGGGAATTTTACTGTCACCATTGCATGTGGTTGTCTTTTTAAAGACAGATTACTGGTTATGATTTTTTTGTGACGGATATTCTTAAATTAGAGTTGATTTCATGTAATCGAATGAACTATCTTTCAATAAAGTCGTCCCAGGAATGCAACCCATAAATATTAGTAATACGATCTTAAAGTCTTCTACTTTAAAATTAATAATGTATGTGTGAATTGCTGATATGAATTAGTCAGATTAAATTAAATTATTAGAAGAATTTTTTACTAAGCAACAACATTTTTGTTTAGTTTATTAATATTTTGTATTTTGATAACGACGCGTGACGTCCGAAGTGGAAGTTGAATCGTCAATAAAATCGTTTTTCACGTTAAATTGTGACTTATTTCCCAACTAGAATAAATAATTAATGTGACACAACTACTTATACGTTTATATTGTGGCTAGTATTGAAAAATAAGTTAATTAGCAGTAGAAAGAACAAGGCCTGTTTAAAATTTATTGCCCATTTTTATTGAAGAGAAAAAAGCAAACGACCTTTTTAAACATCTCTTCCTGCGTCACTGTAATCTGGTTCGTAAAGCAGATAGTGTAGCAGAAAAACGAGATGATTCCGATAAAATGTGAGAAACAGTAGAAAGATTTCTTTAGAACGATTCTTTGTAATGAATTTAATGTTGATCTTTTACTGCCCGACATTTTGTATTTTATAGGTGACCATAAATTACTAACAATTTACTTTCAGTAGCTCCTATAAAAATTAATTTAGTATCTCAGAATTGTAAAAATGTATGAGTTGTTATTGCCATGGGAAAACTATAGTTTCGTCTATTTCGATTAGGGTATATTGTAAATTCATCAAAAAGTTATTAAAGCTTTCCATAATGACAGAATTTTAATTTGGAATTGTCAAAAGTAATAAAGATAAATGAAGAAGGGAATTGGTATTATTTTTGAATATAGTTTCTGACATAAACATAGGCGCCCATACACACGGGCAGGGGGGGGCCGTGGACACCCCAAGCTTTTCGGGAAAGAACAAAAATTAAATTTATATTACATAAACGTATTTTTGTCAAAAAATTATTGGATAATTTTGAGAGATAAATTGGAAACAACATATTTCTTAATAAAAAAATTCACATATTGGGTAATTAATAGTTTAACAGAAAATCTGTGTCTGCGACAGCGGTCTATATTATGGAATGTGCATAATACACATTTCGCACAGTCACGGTATGCTATTAACGAAAAAATTGAAAGAATTAGAAACGTGAGAACATATAATACTGTAATCGACACCCAAAATTAGAAATTAAATGAATCATTTATAATACTGCAAAGCAAATCATATCAGCAGAAATTCGATCTCTGGCCGATAATCACTAATGAGCCATTTGTCTTTGAGGAGAACTGGGAACTGGCACTATAAAGATAAAGTGTAAAATCTGTGAAGTGATTATATTTGTTTTTTATATTAAGTTTTGTGTACACCGAATAGAACCATCTTCATAATCAGAAATAAATTCATATTGAAAAATAATTTTTAAAATTGATTGAACACAAATTTTAGTTTGCAAAATATTTTTTTAGTATCTAAGTAGATTATTTTAAAGTGTACATTATGATGAACAGTGTGAATGAGTGTTATATACAGGGTGTCCCAAAAGTAGCGGAAAGGTCGAATTTTTCACGAAATGAACATCGGATCGAAAAACTGAAAAATATGTGTTAAATATTTCTCAAAAATCTATGCGATGACACTAAACAAGTCCACCACTTCAACCCCTGGGTAATTTTTGTTGCAGATTTGGATTTTCCTTGTAAAAATAAGCAAATTTTATTCGAGCCATTTTGCGAATTGTGGATAGAGAGCGCTATAATCGGAAAAAACCATATATCGTGATACCATAGCAAAATTATAGAGACGGTCTAATATCTCGAGAAATATACTTCCAAATGAAAAACTAAGAAACACGTGTTTAATATTTTTCAAAAATCTATAGAATGACACCAAACCGGATTTTTCATTCCACACTCTGGAGGTGGGGGTGAGAGTTAACTTTAAAATCTTAAATAGGAACCCCCGTTTTTTATTGCAGATTGAGTTGACTCCTCAAAAAATAAGTAACATTTAGATTTAGTCGAAACTTTTTTTAGAATTGTTGACGGATGGCGTTATAATCGGAAAATGCGATCTATTTGCGCCATCTATCAACGATTCTAAAAATGTTTGGAATATATGTGACTTATTTTTCATAAGGATTCTAAATCTGCAAAAATAAAAGGCGCTCCTTTTTAAGATTTTAAAGTAAAAACTTTGTTCGACACATACTCATGGTTAGTCTACCCGCCAAAGTTGAAGGCAGGGCTTTGCAAGCATTGTATTCTTTTCAAACGGGTTTTAAAGAGAGGCGCAACTTTTGTGGTACACATGACATTTCCATTTAAAAACTTGATCTAGTATTTAAATATATGAATAATTTCTCACAGCAGGGTTCAAACTAGGTTTTTTAGGTGGTTTAAACTACAGTAGACTCCCTATTTAACGAGAACTGAAATGGTGGACTAATTATCTCGTTATAAGCGGATCTCGTTATATCAAACAACAATAATATTGAAATGTTTTGATGCCTCTTATGTAGTTTATTAGGTGTCGATGGTCAACCTGAACAGTAAACAATGAGACTTCGCCGTCCTAAATTGTAAATTTCCTATACTATTCAATATCGGTCGATAAACAGGCAGAAGTTTATTACAGGTGGCCGAGGCATGGCCATTTCTATGTACAGGAAGTTGGGGTATTTATTTGTTTATGACCATTACAACGCTAAAAACAGGTAAAGACACGTATTCTTCGATTTCAATTTTCCTCGTTGTAACCAAATATGCCTCGTTATAGAGCGTTATAGTTCAATAGGAATTTCATGGGACACCTAGTGTACCTCGTTATAAGCGAAACCTCGTTATATCCGTGTTCGTTATAGAGAGAGTCTACTGTATATATTGTCATCCGAAATATGAAAAATGTAATGTGCAACATCTTCACGTTTGCCCCCCCCCCCCTAAAAATTTTTATATGGGCGCCCTTGGACATAAATATTCAAATTTAGTTTGACAAGAGGCTTTTATGATCCTACATGATTATTTTATGTTATAGAATAACACCGGCTGATTTAGAATAAAAAAATGTTCTTCAAGAAAGGAGATAAGAAAGACCCCAATAATTACCGAGCAATATAGTTATTTTCCTAACAAGTGCAGAAAGTCATACTTTTCCGCACGCGATTGTAGTTTGCCAAAACGACGCGAAGCGGGAGTTCGGCAAGCAGTCGAGTGCGGAAAAGAGATTTACTGCAAGAGTTAGGAACAATATTTTTTCTACGAGTCTTTAAAAAATGACCAAATCTTAATCAATTAATTTAATTAATATGATTATTTCATTCATAGGAGATTCTGACCAATAGAAAGCTACATAAATTTAAATTAAACTGATAATTTTTGATAATTTTCCGTCGTCAAGTATATTACGTCAGATGCCCTTCGTTGCTACGAAAAAATACATTCAGTGACATTAATGACAATTAATGTTGTAAAAATTATAAAAGTGATGACTTTTAATCGTCAAATATTAATAAAAACTGTGTGCTTAATGGTACTTACATAAATAAATTACAATAAAATTTTGGTTTTGAACAGTTTTATTCATGAAATAATCGCAACAAATTGCACTCGATCTCTAAAATTAATATATAATTTTAGAGCTCTTGTGCAATTACTACTGAAAATACATACACAAATTAATTCTTTGACAAGGTTGTCAAAACCAAACTTTAAATATAATTAGTTAGCATGACGACGATCTTGGTTTCCATGACGATGATTCAAAACGACTGTTATTGTCTACCGATTTGACTTTCGAATATTATGTCAATATAATTTTATTTCATCGAATTGTCGCGTTAATTTCATTAAAACAGGAACACAATAAGATCCATTTGAAATAAAATAGTAAATAATATCTAAATATTAGTTTATTGCATGTATTATAATTATTTTAAGGCCATATTAAAATATCTAAACGCGTGCGGAAAAGTAAAACGCGTGCGGAAAAGTAAAACTTTCTAAACTAAAATGCGTGCGCGAAAGTAGACATTTTTGCACGCTGGTAGAAAATATTTATTTATGATATAAGTGTTAAAAGTACACGTTTAAGGCACGCATGTGAAAGTTTGCAGAATGAGCGATAGCGAGTTCTGCAATTCACATGAGTGCCTTAAAAATGTACTTTTTAACACGCACAGCATACAATATTTTTTCTACAAACGTAATTACAGGACAATATCTAAAAAAAAAGAATGTGTGTGTACTTTGTACGCACGTAAGAAGTTATACTTCTATTATATGATTATATGATTATAAACGAAATTAATATACTTTTTATTTATATTTTATTTAAATATAAAACTAATTTATACTTACTACTTCTCAAACATTTTTATTAAAACAGTGCCAAAAATTAAAATGATAAAAGAATAAAACACACACAAACACATTAAAAATGCCACAAATGATTTCTGAACATTAATTGTCGGAAAATTTTTTAACTAAATACGTATTTTCTGAAAATAAAATTATATAATAAATATACTTACATTCATAAAATGTATAAAAAAAAATAAAAAAATAAAAGTTGCTATTGGGATTTGAACCAACTTACCAGCGCGGCTGGTATTGGCGTTGTATTGGGGTTCACTCGCATTAAACGCTTTGCTATGGAGAGAGTGTGCCATTATGTGCGAAGATCGACTAACTAAACGGATTAAACTTTTGACATTTTTGCATAATGTAAATCAAATTATTTTGATTTTGAATTAAAATGATTTAGAATTGAAAAAATACAACAAAACATAGAGTAAGAAAACAATATATTAGGTGAATATTGATAGAAATTTTGATGGTAATCAAATTATGTAAATAAAATTATTACATACTATGTATTTTGGTAGGTACCTATGATACATTTACAATTATTACGTACCTGTTGCTTTAAAAACTATTTAAAAATCACTACAATTATAAACTTTTTTGTTTTGCCATATTGGATAATTTTTGTCATGTCATTTGAACATCTAATCAGAACAAAGTTGTAATGCAACTGCGCCAGGATCAAAGGTATTAATCCTATTAAAATTCACCCTCATATCGCGCGTAAAGAAGTATAACTTCAAAAACTTTTACTTGAACTTGACTGACATTCCATTTTTATATTTTTTTGACATAACATCAAAATTGCCTATACGGTCAATACGAACTGTAGTGCCTTAAAATTTTTTTAAAGCACTAGTGCCTTAAAGTAGCATTTTTAACGCTCGTATGGAGTGCTAAAAATTGCATTTTTAACACGGTTACAGAAAAACTATTTTAGATACAACACTTAAATTTACAACTAGAATTATAGCGACAAAAATAAACGAACAAATAACTCTGCAAGAAAGCAACAATGACAGTACAATTGGAAGAAACCACAAAACCCATACCAATTAACAGAGGAGTGCGACAGGGAGATGTTATTTCTCCTAAACTATTTACATTAGTACTGGAAGATGTTTTCAAAACAATGGAATGGACAAACATGGGAATAAACATAAATGGAAAGAAACTAAACCACCTAAGATATGCAGACGATGTAGTAGTCATAGCATCAAGTTTTGAAGAACTACAAACCATGCTAACCGAACTAGCAAATGAATCCGAACAAATAGGTCTAAAAATGAATTTTGCCAAAACAAAAACAATGACAAACACACAAGACAATAGAAACGTAATACTAAACGACACCACAATAGAAGCGGTTAATGATTATATATATTTGGGACAGATTATAAAAATAAATAAGGAAAACCAAACAGCGGAGGTAAAAAGAAGGGTCAGATTAGCTTGGGCAGGATTTGGAAAATTAAAGTGGGTCCTAAAGAATAAAAAAAATACAACAATACTTAAAAACAAGAGTGTTTGACCAGTGCATACTCCCAATTCTCACATACGCATGCCAAACATGGACCTTGACCAAGGCAAACATGGATAAAATAATAAAGACACAAAGAGCCATGGAGAGAGCAATGTTAGGAGTAAAATTGACAGACAAAAAGCAAAACAACTGGGTCAGAAATACAACAAAAGTCAAAGACGCAGGTCAACATATAACCAGGCTAAAATGGAGCTTCGCAGGTCATAACGCTAGACAAACGGACAATAGGTGGAATAGCACGTTACAACAATGGAGACCATGGACAGGAAAGAGAGCAAGAGGACGACCCCAGATGAGATGGGGAGACGACATTAAAAAGATAGGAGGAACGCACTGGAAACAGAAAGCACTAAACAGAAGCGAATGGAGGAAACTGGGGGAAGCCTATGTTCAGAATTGGACGAATTAAAGGGCAAAAGAAGAAGAACTCTGCAAAAGGAACAGCAAGGATTTCGGACAGGAAGATCATTCACGGATGCAGTTTTTTGTAATAAGATAAATAAAATAAAAGTCGCTGGAATACAACAGACCAATGCAATGGATTTGAAGAAAGCGTTTGATAGAGTCAGAATTCGGGACACGATACATTTGTTATACGAAAAGGCAATATCACTGGATTTGGTAAAAACCATTGAGAATAATATAAAGATAACATAGCTATGGTAAGATGAAAAGGAAAACTAACTCAACCTATCAAGACAAGTATGAAACGTACATTAGACAAGGAGATTCGCTGAGACCATTAATATTTAATCTGATAATGGATGAAATCATAACAAAGTTAAAAAAGAAGAAGATATAGAATATAGAATGGGAGAAAAGGAAATAAAGATAATATGCTACGCCGACGACGCCACTATGACAGCGGAAAATAAAGATGACCTACAAAGATTAATTAAAGAATTCGAAGACACGGCGCTCATAATATATTGATCTCAACAGAGAAAACTAAATCGATAGTGATATAAGCGATACCGAGACGTTGTAAACTGGTCGTAAATAACAAAATAATAGAACAACTGATGGAAACCGAATACTTGGAAATAAAACTGTCGAGCTACGGAAAAGTGAAAGAAGTACAAAAACAAGTGAACCTAGTAAACGGAGCATCAGGATGTCTCAACAACACTATCTGAAGAAACAAATACCACACAACGGAAACGAAAACCAGGATATACATATCAACAATAAGACCAATAAAAATATAACGTACACAGCGGAAACAAGAGCAGACACGGCGAAAACACAAAAGACTGCTGGAAACAGCAGATATGAAAGTCTTACGAAAAATAACAAACCAAACTCTAAAAAACAGAGCAAGAATTGAGGAAATACGAGCAAGAAGTGAGGAAATACGAGCAAGATGTGGTATCGAAGAAATCAACATGGATCAACGTGGACCAAAGAAGAAAAATACAATGGAATCAATACATAGAAAGAATGGCAGAAAATAGAATAGTACGAATAGCAAGAGATAAATCGCCAAATGAAAAAAGATAATTGGGACGACCGAGGAACAGATGGTCAGACAACGTCAACTGAGGCTAAAAACCGAAGTAAAACAGGCGTTGAGCCTATTTGTAAAGTAGGAAGAAGAAGAAGAAGATTTAGAATAAAGTTGATGTGTTACATATTTTCAGAAAAACTGCTACACATCATCAATAACCTGTATATCACGGCCGTAAAATGTTGATTAATCATACTGAAAAGTTATTCTTCTTCTTTAAGTAATCGTCTCAAACCCCTACTTCAAAGAGATCCCTTGAATTGAATTTAAACCAGTTCCTTCAATTTTTCAACCATACATGACGATTTTCTTCTTCCAATAAGTAGCTACTCCTTTCTTATCTTATCTTCCCCTGTATTATCGATCTTAGCATTTCCTATCGCTGATCCGTAATTACGTGAGCAAGATATTGTGACTTTCTTATTTTTATTGTGTTTATTATTTCTTTGTCCACTTATCTCATTACTTCCGTGTTCGGTTTCTTCTGTGTCCATGTTATTCTAAGCAGCCTTTTGCAATACAACGTTTTAAATGACTCTAGCTTATTTACGTGTTCTTGATTCAGTGACCCTCTTCCAAGTCCATATTATGTTATCGAAAACACGTAACATCTCAGGCTCCTACTCTCAGTTCTAATCTAAGGTATAAAGACCTTTCAATGCAGAGAAGTGTTTTCATTTTTACAAACTCATTTCTTGCTATTTCTATCCTGGACCTAATTTCGGTTGGTTGATCATTATTTTTTGACATCCAGGTTCCCAGGTATTTGAAAATCAACCCATTCTATCCGTACATCTGCCAAAAGTATACTTGTTTGTATATAATATGTTTTATGCGCTATTATCGTATATCTAGTCTTTTTAGATTCATTTTAATTCCAAAATTTTTACATTAACAGCTTTCCTTGTTTAGTAGTGGTTGAAGTTGTTTAGCTTGCCATAATCACGGTGTCATCTGCATATCTTATGTTGTTAATTAATGGCTTTTCCGTTAATTATAATTCGTTCACTTTCACATAGTAATGCTTCTTCAAAAATGGATTCACTACATACATTGAATATTAGTGGAGACATAATATATGTATGCCCAACTGCTCTCCTAATTTCAATCTTTGAACTGGTCTCGATATCTATTAGAATGTCTTAATTAGCTCTTTGATTCCAGTTAAGATTTGTTATTATTTTTAGATACTTTTGTTTTTTTTTTGTTTTTTGTCTTTCCATGAAAAATTTTTTCATGCCATGAAAAGTTTGATCTAATTTTTTCCCACTTGGTCAAATGCTTTGTTAAAATCAACGTAACAAACATGCACTTTCACATTCATATCGATGCATCTGAGTCTTTTCGTCTTTCCGTCATCCAGTTTTTTATTTATACGTCCATGCATTTTTAACAATAATTTAAGAACATGATATTGTATTATTGATATTGTTTTGTATTCTCTGCAGTCTTTAACATTTATAATTTTAGAGATAGCGCAAAAGGGCAATAGTAACAATTATTACGGTATATAGTCCATGTGGTGAGACCGCTCCCGTCTGAAAAACATTTCTTATTCGGTTTCTCTGCGGATTCATATTCAAAAATGTCCCCTTTAAACAAATCTGAAGCGTGCCGGGCGGAATTTTTGGGCAGAGATTGTTTAAACAATTTTTTTAAACAAATACATAAGATCACCTTTTATTGCTCCAAAAAATTAAATATATTTTTATGTTTTTTGGGTCATTCTAAACAAGAAAGGTATCTTGTAATTTTTCTCAAAAATTGACAGTTATAGGCCATTTAAAATCTAAAAAATGCGAAAATACGCATTTTCGAGGCTTAAAAACTCATATTTAAATTAGTATTTTTAAGGGTGCCAATAACTTGGATTAAAGTTTAAACATTCCTTTTCAAGATTCGAAATAGTGATCGGGTCTAACTTCAATTTAGACTGTAGTTCTTTAATTGTTAATTATGCGTGCCCATCCGGTTTTTTTGCCGGTGCGGCGCGCACTATTTTCAAAAATCTCCTATTTTCCTTCGAAAAATATTTTTTCTAGATTCTTTGGAACATTCTAAATAAAATAAGTTTCTTGACATTTTTCTCAAAAGTTACTAGTTTTAAAGTTATAAGCGATTTAAAATGCGAAAATGTGTTTTTTTTGTCATTTTTCGGATTTTAAATCGCTTATAACTTTAAAACTATTAACTTTTGAGAAAAATGTCAAAAAACTTATTTTATTAAGAATGTCCCGAAGAATCTAGAAAACATATTTTTGAGAGGGAAATAGGAGATTTTTGAAAATAGTGTGCGGCGCACCGCCAAAAAACCGGTTGGACACGCATAATTAACAATTAAAAAACTACAGTCTAAATTGAAGTTAGACCCGATCACTCTTCGGAATCTTGAAAAGGAATGTTTATTTAATCCAAATTATTGTCACCGTTAAAAATACTAATTCAAATATGAGTTTTTCGCCTCGAAAATGGGTATTTTCGCATTTTTTAGATTTTAAATCGCCTATAACTCGACAACTGTTCATTTCTGAGAAAAATCACAAGATATCTTTCTTGTTTAGAATGACCCAGAAAACCTAAAAATATATTTTTTGGAGCAATAAAGGGTGATCTTATATATTTATTTAAAAAAATTGTTTAAACAATTTCTGCCCAAAAATTCCGTCCGGCACACTTCAGATTTGTTTAAAGGGGACATTTTTGAATATGAATCCGCAGAGAAACTGAATTTGAAATGTTTTTCAGACATGAGCGGTCTGACCACATAGACATGCCCTCTTTTGTATATTGTGCTAAACAAGTCTACTATATTGTGCAAAGTTTCATTATTTGGTCTTGGATCTACTACATTGTCATTTTTGCTATTTTTAGTGTTATTTTAAATTTTCTCCTTAACTCTTTAAAACAACACCATCATATTTTTCTACTTCTATATGTTTTGATTCTATTGTGTCCGAACAACTTATTGTTTGAAAGTGAACATGGTTTAATTTGCTTTTTATAAAAAGTAGAGAAATAATACTAAAAGTACAACTATTTAACCTTTAACTACACGCGCTGGCGTACTTTGTACGCCAGATATAAGAATTCTACTGGAAATATATTTAAAAATTTAATTTTTGACCTTGCTTATTTTTTTAACCTATCACTGGAATGTGCTTTACAATTTGGTTTTAGTTTCGTTATAATCGGCGTTCTGGAAAGATCGTAATTTCCATTTTATTATTTGTTGTTTCCGGTGGTGGACAATATACCCCAGGATTGTATTACTATAAGTCGTAATATAAGTACATATTTTAATTGTTTTTTAGTCATTATGGCAAAAAATATATTTTTCCTTATAAACAATACTTTTTTTCCTGTAAAAAATCACATTTAAAAAAATTTTTTATTAGTAATTTTATTTATCATGGAATCCAGTTATTCCATGATTCCAGTTATAAATCCCAATTGGCTTACTGAAAAGGAACTCCAAGTATTCATTGATGCCGAATAAGGTTTATAACAAACTAAGTGTGTTTAAAAAAAAATTAAGCAAATCCGCTGTTTTTAAGTGTATTTTCTTGTGGCGTACAAAGTACGCCACGCGTGTAGTTATGTTATAACTTATGCGCGGGTAGTTAAAGGTTAACTTAAAATCAAAAAGAAATTTTGTATTTTCAGATCAGAATCTAACTTACATTGTTTACTTACATTTGTCACTACTTATGATAATTATTATGGAAGTGGGAAATTATTTGTCCCACTGCCATAATTCCAGACGAATAAGGAATCAAAATAATAGCAAATGTGTCAACATTTTTAAAATTCTCCGAGTTTCCACCTATAAAATATGTTATTTTACGAGTGTCATCTTAAATTAAACTTTCATATATTGAGTGTTTATGAAAGCGAATACCCAGAAGTCCAGACGTTGTCTAAATAAGATCTGACGTAGACACGCGTGCAGAGATATCACAGATTATTTACACAAGATCAAGTTGGCAACCCTTTTCTAACTTGCGAGACCTGTAAACTGCAACAAAAACAAATCGGTAGCAAGTATCTTATTTTTAAAACAGTATGTGGTGGATGTTTTCGGTTTCATTTCAATCTAACCATTATTTCTTGCAAACTTCCTATACCATTACCTCTTAGAATGTGATTTGTTTATTTTTTGTAGAAAAACATTTGAAATCGACCCAGAAGAATCGTCTGTCGTGATATGATCAAGACTCGTGTCAAAGTGGTCTAGATTGAAACCGCAGTTTCCACAAAATATCAAACCCAGCTGCCTCTGATGAATTTTTAACAATTCTTTTATTCGGACCACCTCGATGTCAGATAAAAGCCTAATGACAACTTATTTATGGGCATTTTCTGGTAGATTTCTTGATATTTATACGAAGTTCCTAATGGACTTAGAACATAGAAACATTATTTTAAAATGACCAATTATTGTGTATGATATTAAATTGGTGAGAAAAAAACGCTGGTAAAAACTGCATGACCGCAAACTTTACATTCCTGTTTTCGTTTTAAAATGTGAATTTGATTTAGGTAGGTATTCATTGCACTCAAGATTATAATAATTTACCTTTGTTGTTATTCCAAGACAATTATATTCTGACAAATTTTAAAAATCAAAATTTAAATAACACAAAACAAAATAAAAAAGTAAAAAGCTACTACATTTTTTTATTTATTGTTCGCTGCAACCACAGAGGTTATTAGCGACATAAAAAATATAATACAACTATTATTAATATTACAATAACTTATAAAGTGTGTCTGCGTAACTTGGAACCATATGGAAAACTTTTTTAATATCAATTTTAGGAAAAAAAGTTATTCTTTATAAAGTGCTCTGCATAGTCTAAAACCTAAGACGCAATCATCAGATATCAAATTTTATCAACAGAATACGAGGTATGTCAAAAAATATGAATTTGGCTCAAGAGTAAAGTGCCTTTATATTTCACAATATCGAAAATTGTAATGGAGAAAAGTTGTTTGTTGTAATTAAAAATTATGTTATAATCTACATTTACACTCTTCTAATTGAAAATTTTTTTTTGAAAATTTTCCTCAAATCCCGCACACCCAACATAATTTTTATTTATGATAGCTCCGTTATTATTAATTTTACGAAAAAAGTTATTCTTTATAAAACGTTCTGCATAGTTTGACAACTAAGATAAAATTATAAGATAATAAATTTTGTCAATTTTGTACGAGGTATGTCAAAAAATATGAATTTCGCTGAAGAGTAAAATACCTTCATTTTTCATAATATTGAAATTTGTTATTATAAAAAGTTATTCATAATTAAAAACTATGTTTCAATATGCAATTGCATTCTTCTATATAGTTGAAATATTGTGAACTATAAAGGTGTTTTACTCTTGAGCGAAATTCATATTTTTTGACATACTTCGTATAAAATTAAAAAAAAATTGATATCTTATGATTGCATCTTAGTTTATTAACTATTCAGACATATTTATAAAGAATAATTTTTTCGCCAAATTAATAATAACGGAGTTATCTTAAATAAAAATGATGTTGGGTATCCGTAATTTGAGGAATTTTTTTTTCAATTGGAAGAGTGTTAATACATATTATAACATAATTTTTAATTACAAACAACTTTTCTTAATAACAATTTTTGATATTGTGAAATATAAAGGAACTTTATTCTTTAGCGAAATTCATATTTTTGGACATATCTCGTATATTATTAATAAAATTTGATATCTGATGATTGCATCTTACGTTTTATACTATGCAGAGCACTTTATTAAGAATAACTTTTTTTTCGTAAAATTGATATTAAAAAAGTTTCCCATATGGTTCCAAGTTACGCAGACACACTGTATAAACCAGTGACTTTTAAATAATCAATGGTATTTTCAACATTCGTGTTTTCTCCTAAATATATAATAATAATTTATTTTTTATTTTATGTTACTGATAAAATAAAAAGCCTGCTGACATAAAAAACTTTTAAAGTGGTCTTGTCACTGGAAAAGACATCACCAAGCCAATAGGAGCCCTTTGCTCCGCAGCCAGGCTAAATTAAATATTGTATAATAAAAATATTATAATTAACAAACATTGAGAGCACAGAATCATAGCACACCAAAGTACCAAATATGTTGGTTTTCTAACGTCTACCCTGGGATTTATAAATAGGGCATTCCAAGGCTTTGACGTTTGACGTTTATCACACCTTCTTCTTAGGGTGCCTGTCCGTTCCGAACGTTGGCGATCATTCTGGCTATGATGACTTTGTTAGTTGCTATACGGAATAGTTGTGTTGAGGTCTTTCTATACCATGCTCTCAGGTTAGCAAGCCAGGATATTCTTCTTCGTCCTGGAGCCCTTTTTCCTTCAATTTTACCTTGTAAAATGCACTGGAGTAGCTCGTATCTGCCTTTATTTCTCATTATGTGCCCCAAGTACTGCAGCTTACGGCCCTTCACGATGTTGACTAAATCTGCGATTGTGTTCATCCTCCGTAGTATTTTTTCATTGGTGACTTTGTCTGTCTATGTTATCTTCAGGATGCTTCTGTACAACCATAGCTCAAAAGCTTGAAGTTTCGATAGAGTTTCCGCCTTCAATGTCCACGTTTCTACTCCGTATAGAAGCACTGAGTACACGTAACATTTTAAGGAGCCTTATTTTTGTTTTTAGAGTGATGTCATGGCCCTTGAACACAGAGCTCATAGTCAAGAATGCACTCTTTGCCTTTCCGATGCGACATTTAATATCTTGAGTATTTTCCCACGACTCATTGATTATAGTTCCCAAATAGTTGTATTGTGAGACACGTTCAATTCTCATTTGGTTCACATACCTCACTACTGGTTCACATACTGGTTCACTATTTGGTTTATCACACCGCTGGCTGGGAAATAACTGTCAAACATTGTATTTGTTTATATTTGTATAACATTGTTTTTACCTTTAATAGTTTCTTAGTTGTATTCTCCGAACATTTTGCTGTTGATTTTGTGTAGTTTTTATAATATATTATATTTTATAATATAGATTCATTTTCCTTCAGGGAGTCTGAATTAACCTGCAGTGGACAAAGTTTTCCAAGCGTAAGTAACATGGACATATTTATTTAGCATTTTTATAGGACATTTTATAGCACTTAACCCTATTTTTGTCTCTCAGATAACTTACTTAGTTCAGTTTTATGCTTAAACTGTAGCGCTGATGGTAACCGATAAAACTTAACTTAATCACGCTTTAGTACTTCGTATCCCACACTTCAATACACAACAGAAATGAGGCATATATCTTTTTAAATTAATTCTTTAAGTGAAAATTTTAAATTAATCTTTATAAAACATAAAATTACAAAAAAACCCTACTAAAATGATCTAAAACACTCTAGAACTAACAGAATAATATTATGTATGTTTGCCTCTGACTATTGCAGTGTCATGTGATCAAAATAGTGTAGACGGAAAATGTTTGTTATTATTAAATGACAACGATTTTACCCAGGCACCTTTAAATAAATCAACTTTTTCTACAACCGTGTTAAAAATGTTACTTAAAGCCACTAGTGCCTTAAAATTTTTAAGGCACTGCAGTTAAAAGTGAATTGTCAAATTGTGAAAAGTCAAAATATTTATATTTTATTTATTAACATTAATATTAATAGTACAACTTGCACAATTTGAAAAAGGTGGTTTAAAAGGTTTTTTAAAATTTAATTTAATCTGTATTATTGCATTTTTAACACGTTTGTAGAAAAAACAAGTTTATGTAACGGTATAATATTTTCGCTAAGAATTTTTAGACATTCCCCTCGAGTGTAGACAACCAGTTCTACCTTTTACGGGTCATAGGTTTCATGGTTTCAGCAATTAACAAAAATCTTGTATTTTATAAATTTATACCGTTTGTAGACAAAATATTGTATGATTTACGTGTTAAAAAGTACATTTTTAAGGCACTCATGTGAATTGCGAACTTTCACATGCGTGCCTTAAAATTGTACTTTTAACACTTATATCATAAATAACTATTTTCTACAACCGTGTTAAAAATGCAATTTTTAGAACCTAATACGAGCGTTAAAAATGCTACTTTAAGGCACTAGTGCTTTAAAAATTTTAAGGCACTGCAGTTCGTATTGACCGTATAGGCAATTTTGATGTAATGTCAAAAAAATATAAAAATGGAATGTCAGTCAAGTTCAAGTAAAAGTCTTTGTAGATATTGTCCTGTCACTACGTTTGTAGAAAAAATATTGTATGATATGCGTGTTAAAAAGTACATTTTTAAGGCACTTATGTGAATTGCAGAACTCGCTTTCGCTCATTCTGCAAACTTTCACATTCGTGCCTTAAACGTGTACTTTTAACACTTATATCATAAATAACTATTAAGAGACAGAAAGTGCCTTTTCGTAGCTGACAAGCTGCTTCAAAGGGAAAATAATATAAAGGATTCCTTTATATTCATTGCATTGAGATGTTATGCTTCTTTCTTATAACTTGTAGTTTACATTGAGTTATTGTATGTTTCACTGAGATGTTTGACAATTTTCGCACATTCCTATTCCTGACACAGTTTCAACTAAAGAGGTGTTTATGTGTAGTATTTCTGATAGTTTTTGTAAGATATACTGTGAGTTTTTGATAAAACACTTTGTGCTGGGTGCTAGAGGCTGAATTATAAAATAATAATACTGACAACTAAACATTTATTAGCTTCTAATAACGAACTTCTTTTATCTTCCGTGTTTCCACGGTCATTTTTTATACACGTGCGTTTCTCATTTAAATTGAATCATACAAATTAACACAAATAAACCCGATTTAAACCCTTTACAATCAAAATCACTTCCCGAAACATTTTTGGTCCTTTATTCGGAGGTGGCAGTAAAGTAACCGAATTTCGTTTCTCAAGAGAACAATACAACAGTTTAACGTGCAAAAAGGGGTTAATCTTTTGCATTCTTGTCGATAACAATGTCCGTCAGTCAAACGTTCCAAGTCGTGGCAATTCTCATCAGAAAAAGTCTTCCTTAGTTTCTGGTGGGAGACAGTGTCAGTTGGGTTAGTTAAACTTGAAAAGTACAGTTACATGATAGAAACAGTATACTTTAAAAAATTTCTAAAAGTAACTGTAATTTTTTCTATAGCATAAGCTTAGAAAATGGTGTAAAATTATAATATTTAATTCAAATCAAAGAGAAATAAATAACAGATTATGTTACACGCGGTGCCATCCGCGTATCTCAAATTATTTTACCATTAATTTTGATACCACATTGAATATTATCCACTGCTTTATTGAAAACGAACTATTGAAACGAATATATGAGTATAAACACATAGGTCTGGATCCCGCGTATGAAAAAAAAGTTGATTAATAGCAAGCTGAAAATTTGTTAATAGCTTAAGGGTGTCTAGTCGAATAAACTTTGATACATGGGAACACTGAAACAGGGGCAGTTTTAACTGTGGAACAGGTTAAAAATTTGGAACGGTCACAGCACGAAAACGGCACATTTATTTTGTCCGACAGAACAGACTTAAACTCTCCGAACAGAGATTAAACTCTCATGAAAAAATCAGACTGCTATTTATTACCTGTCATAATTCCTGTCATTTGACATATTCTACATGTTCCACTCATTAAAACGCCCATTTGGTGATAAATAGCAGTCTGATTTTTACATGAGAGTTTAATCTCTGTTCGAAGAGTTTAAGTCTGTTCTGTCGGACAAAATAAATGTGCCGTTTTCGTGCTGTGACCGTTCCAAATGTTTAACCTGTTCCACAATTAAAACTGCCCCTGTTCCAGTGTTCACACATATCAAAGTTTATTCGACTAGACACCCTTAAGCTATTAACAAATTTTCAGCTTGCTATTAATCAACTTTTTTTCATACGCGGGATCCAGACCTAACAATAATAATCATGTAACGACAATGTTCATCTGTCAATATAAAAATGTAAATGACATGTTACAGTGCAAAAGATTGAAAGTATTTTATACCATTTTAAAGATTTTCTTTTCTTCGTACACTTTACCTCCGAGAGTTCCTCGAGAGATCCTGTGGTGGGCACTCAATAAGAAAGGAGTCCCTGGTGAATATGTAAAGATTGTGAGGGATATGTATGAGGGAGTAACGATTAGTGTTAGGACAGGTGTGGGAGAGACTGATAAATTTCATGTGAAAGTAGGATTGCACCAAGGCTCTGTGTTTAGTCCGTATTTATTCTCATTAGTTTTGGACCAGATAACAGCGAAACTACAGGGTAACATTCCATGGTGCTTAATGTATGCTGATGATGTCGTGTTAGTAGGAAATAGTGAAAGAGACTTGGAACAAAAACTGGAACAGTGGAGGCAAGCTCTGGAGGAAAAAGGTTTAAAACTTAGTAGGACAAAAACAGAGTATTTGGAATGTTCATTGAAAGATGGAGCTACTACAAATAAAATGGTATCTTTGGATGGTGAAATGATTGTGAAAAGCAATAGTTTTAAGTACTGAGGATCGGTATTACAGAGTAATGAAGTAATAGATGGAGTTGCATGTAGTAGAATTAGGGCTGGATGGATAAAGTGGAAAGAAGCGAGTGGTGTGTTGTGTGACAGAAAAATTCCAATGAAGCTGAAGTGAAAATTCTATAAAACAGCCATAAGACCGGCTATGATGTACGGAACTGAATGTTGGGCAGTGAAAAAGAAAGAGGAACAACGAATGCATGTGGCGGAAATGAGAATGCTTAGATGGATGAGTGGAGTGACAAAGAAGGATAAAATTAGAAATGAGTATATTAGGGGAAGTCTAGGTGTGGCACTAATTGATGCCAAAATGAGAGAGCATTGGTTAAGATGGTTTGGTCATGTTCAACGTCGAGACGTTAATCACCCAATACGAAGAATAGCTGAAGTGCAGATTCCTGGAAGGAGTAGGAGAGGAAGACCAAAGAAGACCTGGGGGGAGACGATAAGGCAGGACATGTTGGTAAAGGATATTAACATTGATATAACCCAAGATAGAATTGTGTGGAGAAATGCAATTAGGGAAGCCGACCCCGCATGGGGGTAAGGCAAAGAGAATGACGATGACTCTACCTTCTAATGCATATTTTTTGTTATTTTGAGCCTTTAAATTTTTACCGTTACATTTTACAATTTTATGACTTCTGCTTAATCGAATACTTTTTCTTAAATTTAAAGGTAGTAAATAACTAATTAACAAAAAGATGTTAGATTACCGATAACGTCAAATTATACTCTAATGAAGACAACCTAAGGTCAATTTTTGGTAAACTTCAGTATATTTCATTGAGATAACAATCGATACTTTTATGGCACCATATTAAGAAGGCGAGAAGGCGTTCATTTATATGTGCCTGAAAATAATTTAATTATTTTAAGGTGTAACTGTAGCTATTAAAATCGATTGGATCAAATTGACTAGAATTTTATGGGTAGATATATACCTGTCTTTAGAGAACAGAAGACTTTTAGAAATAGTTAAAATAAATGCTATAGCCAAGCCATCTTACCATTTTGGGAAACTCAATATTTATAGTTTAGTTTTATTCCTACATCTTTCATTAGTACATCCTACAAGTATATTTTAAGTAGACAAAATTTTTATTTATTTATTCTTTCTTATGTACGCTGCCAAATTTCTTAGAATATTAGTAGGATTTTATTTTTGTTGCATAAAATATTCTAATTCTTGAGAAATCTCTAAAAACAAGTTCAGTATTACAGTAGAATAGATATGTTGTCTCGTAGACAAAAATTCGGTGTCAATTTTTTTCTACGAAACCTATTTATTTTACAGGGTGACCCGAAAAGATTGGTCATAAATTATACCACAGATCCTGAAGTCAAAAATAAGTTGACTCAACCTCACCTACCTATATACCATAGTGCACACAAAAAAAGTTACAGCCCTTTTAAGTTACAAAATGAAAATCGATTTTTTTTCAGATATGGAAAACTCTTAGAGATTTTTATTGAAAATGGACATGTGGCATCCTTATGGCAGCAGCATCTTAAAAAGTGAAATTTGTGCACCCCATAAAAATGTTATGGGGGTTTTGTTCCTTTAAACCCACCCAAACGTTTGTGTACGTTCCAATTAAATTATTATTGTGGCACCATTAGTTAAACACAATGCTTTTAAACTTTTTGCCTCTTAGTATTTTTTCGATAAGCCAGCGTTTATCGACATATTTTGAATATTTGTCGAATCCACCACATATTTGTATATGGATGTACGATTATAGAGACCTGTTAATAATCTGAGAATTTATTTATAATTAACATTTTTAGGTATATTTTGAAATAGAAGCCACATCTCGATAAAAGGTGACTTGTCAAAAAAAGACTAAGAGGCAAAAAAGTTTTAAAAACACTGTGTTCAACTAATGGTGCCACAATAATAAGCCGAAAGCGCTCAGCTAGGAATCAATAAATTTTACACACTTCAAAAATACTTTTCTTTTCCCAGCCATTCAGTTGTCATAAGTTTGTAAAAAACCGTATCAATCTTTCCAATTTAAAAAAATATATTAAATTGTCACCAGATCTTGGTCACTCGCAGAATCAGTGAAAACTCGCCAAACTTTCGTTTCTGCGAAAATAAATAAAGTTACAGAATAAATATTATGCATTTGCCTAATATTATTCTGCATACCTATATATAAGTTTTTAATAGAGCTTACCTATACACCTCAATAGAGGTCAATATACTTACATACTTAGGTCATGAAATTCAAATTGCCAGGGACAATTAAACTGCTCCACTGCAACGAAGAATCACTTTAGCATAGGCCGCCTATAGCTCTATCAGATATCTTCAAGAGCAACATGCCAAATTATTTGAAAAAGAAGACGTTCGATCAATATGTGCTGAAAGTCATGACTTACGGGGCCGAAACACTTTTCTTAACCCAGGCCACAGCAACCAAACTCAGATTGGCCCAAATGAGAATTTATGTGTCGTTACTTGGACTGACTTTCAGAGACAGGGTTATAATCGAGAAAATAAGAAGGACGTCACGGATGTCATAGAATACATCGGATGGCGGGAACTGGGAGAGCCATGTAACTAGAATCAATGAGGGGCAGTGGACCCAAAAATCACAGTGTGGAGACCACCTACGCGATGGACAGGCGACGTCAAAAAAGATGATTCGCGGCGAATTGGCTGGAGAAAGCTCAAAACCATCAGAACTATAAGACATCATATTATAAGGTCTACGTTCAACTTTCGACGCAGAAGACTCAATGATGATGATGACGATATTAAAAGATCAAGGTTACAACAGCGGATACAGCAACCTGGTAAGGTGGGGGCAATGAAATAAAAATTTTCTCGTCACTGGCGTAGGCAGGATTCTTTTTCTAAATGGGCTATTACTTTCTTTTTATTCATGTTCCATATCCTGTCAGAACGTTGGTTAGCATCATAGATATCTTAATTTTATGCACTGCCACCCTAAATGAAACACGAAATGCTTCTTCGTCCTGGACTGCGTTTGCCTTATATTTTCACTTGCATAATATTTTGTAGCAACCTATATTTGGGACCTCTTATTACATGTCCGAAATACTCCAGCTTTCTCTTGTTGATGCCTTCTATAATTGCTGTAGTCTTACGGAAACGTTCTAGTATTGTGGAGTTTCGAATCTTGTCCACCCAAGAAACTCTTAAACTTTTTCTATAGCACCACATCTCGAAAGCCTCAAGGCGATTTAGATCGATTTTATTCACAGTCCAAGTATACCATACAGTAAGACCAAGAACACATACTTCGCTTTTAGCAGCGAAGTAGGCGCATCCTTAATGCCAATTTTAGATCTCTGTTACATAATAATTTGGACATTATTCTAAAAGCGGCTTTTATTCGGAGGATTTTTAGTAAATTATCAAATAGATTTAACTACCTCTGCTTTGTTAAATACACTTAATTAAAATAGACATACATCCAAAGTTAATAAATTTATTTAAAGTTACCTTAATAACATTTAATAATTATTTTCTAAAAGATAGTAAAATTTGTAATTTGGTAAAGTTTATCAGTAGTACCATAAAAACCAACTATATTTTTGTTATTTAATCACTATTAGACGAAAACGCAGTATCGCTCGAAATATATCACATAAATAAATCACACAAATTTATTAATAATATTTTCTATATTAATTTTAAATCAAAATGAACATGGAGTAAAGCTACATAGACCTAACAATCGATTATGACTCTTTTTGTTTCTAAGCCAAGTTTTAAGGCGTTTGAAATCAGAAAACGATCGTTAAATTTATATAGTAAATTTTATTTAATTTCTATACTAATTTTAAACCAAAATGAACATGGAGTAAAGATATACCTAACAGTAACAATCGATCCGGACTCATTTTGTTTCTAAGCCAAGTTTTAAGGCGTTTAAAAGCAGAAAACAATCGTTGTGCACGTGATGTACTAAAAGGCAAATTAAGCAATATTTGTAATAGTATTTTACAATGTGGAAACATATCTTCAGCGCAAAATTTAAAGCTTTGCATGACTGAATTTTTACTGTTTGTACTTCAGATCTTAAAATAGCCTCAGATGAGAATGACATTTTTTGAAACAAAACTGACTCATTAACTTGCCACAAAGAAAAAACAAATTACTATTGATATCTGGTCTCTGGCATTAGATGGTAATAAACAGATTTATTGTGAGAATTTTTCATTTATTATGTTTCTAAAGACTTATAATAATCTTCAATTTCAAGGAATTCTGTGTTATGTTTCAGTTATTCAGTTATCAACAGGACGCAAAACTCACTATTTATTTTCAATCGTAATTATCTCTTTCTTAAAAAACTGTCAGTAGACACCAGGCGAGGTCTCAAGGAGGGGGCAATTGACCCCATTGGCCCCCTCTTGGATCCGCGCCTGCAAGGTTAAAAAATCGACCTAGCGTATGTCCTAAAAGTTTTGGCACAAAAAAATGACGGATTTTTGAAAAAAAAACGTTGTTGACTTTTTTTTTAATGGAACACCCAGTATATTTTTTTGTAAATTGATATATGGTTTGTATATGGTCTATATGGTATGAGTTTATATGGTCCCTCTGGTGAGTACCGACCACAAAAGGACAGAAACTATTTTCATTTATAAATTAATAAATGAAAATAGTTTTTGTCCTTGTGTGGTCGGTACTCACTGGAGGGGCCGCAGACGTTCGGATACAATTAGCGTCTCTTTGCAAAGACAATGACGTCGTCTTTGCAAAGTAACAAGACATTTACTCAACACACACACACTACACATTACTCCCCTGAGTTAGTGATAAATTATAGTCTAAAAAATCATTATGAAATTGACTGGCCAGTTGGCTGTGAAAACCAGTGCCAATAAAACACAAAAAACACACAAAAAACACACAAAAAAATCCGCTAGCGAAAATATGTTTCTAAAATAGTCGATCACAAAATTCTTTTATAGCAGAAATTGAAACAGAATAGTTTATAATTTTATATTGGGTCCTATAAATAATAATGAAAACGTTTTATCATAAAAAGTTCTTTTTTATAAAAGTGTAATTATGTTTACTACTTAATACGGTGTGCGGCAAATACACAGTACTGAAATTCGTATGCCTCAAATTTGTATGTGTCATTTGCCGAAATAATCTAGGCGCCAGAGGGGTCACCGTGTCCTTTTTAATTCTGATGGACAAACTCAACGGTTTCTTCTGGATTTTTGGCTGCTGATTACGAATTTCGAGGGTGGATTTCGTTCCGAGTGGTCAAGAAATTGTTATAAACAATTTAATTGTTTATAAATTGTTCATAAGGCTCTGGCGCTTAAACTAAAAGAAATAAAAAAGAATGTTTCAAATAAAATTTGTTTGTTAATAAAAAACGAAGAAAAAACCGTTTACTAAACTTAAATCCAACAGTTAGAACTCAAGATAACACAGACGGCTCTAAACTTAACGATCGAAAGGTAGGGTCTGCAGTGTACATTCCTTCCAAAAACAAGTCATTTAAAATAAAACTTCATTCGCATTGCTCTATTTACACCGCAGAAGCAGTAGCTATTTCGGACTATGGGCCATTCCGCGAACATACGCCTGTTTTGGATTACTTCGACAACGAATATTCTACTGTGCAACATAAGAAGTACGAAAGTAAATGGCGCTAATAATTATTCCAATAAACAACAATGTAATTTGCAATTTACTTTCCTTCTTCTTATTTTGCACAGTAAAATATTCGTTGTCGAAGTAATCCAAAACAGGCGTATGTTCGTGGAATAGGGTATAGTAGTCTACTAGCAGTAGATTATTTCGGACTCTAAGTCAGTTCTTAGCGGAGTTAATAATATTATATTAAATCGTAAGACCTGTGAGCTGATATGTGAAATTAGTAAAAAATGTAGCTTTTATTTAGGCAAAAAGTCACAGCGGGATAAAAGGTAATGAAATAGTAGACGGGCTTGCTAAGAATTCCACGCATTCTGGTATACAAGAATATATTTTCACTGTTACACTGAAAAAAATATTGTACATAGTACCAATGAACG
Source organism: Diabrotica virgifera virgifera (assembly GCF_917563875.1). Taxonomy (NCBI): domain Eukaryota; kingdom Metazoa; phylum Arthropoda; class Insecta; order Coleoptera; family Chrysomelidae; genus Diabrotica; species Diabrotica virgifera. Next base: position 190,321,550 of record NC_065447.1, on the reverse strand, counting down.
CAAATCATTGACTTTTTTTACATTGATTTAATGAAAATTTCGTTAATACTATAAACACGTAGTCATTAAGTAATGACCATATTCATTATTACAATGTAATTCTATTCATTAAAAAATAATGAATAGAATCATTAATCCAATGAATCGTTTTATATATCCAATGACTTTTTTTATAATACTAATAATTTGTTCATTGTATATATGAAACTATACATCAGGATTATGCCGTTAAATTAATGAATATAAAACGTTGAACTAATGTACAGTGTTCTTTATATTACGAAGTCGTTTATTGAATCAATGTTTTCGTAACATTAAATTAATGTTTTCGACTTTGATTAATAACTCGATACATTGTTTTGATGTAACGCAATCATTGTATAAATGTAATATATTTGAATCAATGATCAATACATTGTAGCAATAATCTTGTACATAAACCGATACATTTCTTAAAACTCTATAAGTGTTTTTATTGGTGTAAAAAAATCACGTGACAACAGTTGCAGCCTCCTAGCAGACAGTCACCCTGCAGACTCTGAGGAGCGGTGTTTGGCACTAGTGATTTGGTTGATTTTTCTAAGGTATCTATTTACATATATTTTTAACTATTTATAAATTATTTTGTTGGTTTTCTATAAAAAAGTTGTACTTCTATTTCCACTTTTGCGTTGAGTGGCATTTGGAAATGGAAATTGAGTTATTGATGGATGGGACAGCAATATCGAAAGAATTATCTCCTTTCTTCGGTGTGAAAGTCATATCAAGGATAAAACAAATAAATTTTTATTTGAAAGGATTACCCATGAAGACATTACGGAATGTAAAAGTAGGTACCTATTTTATTTTTCAATCCTGCATATCTAGTATTAATTAATTTTTGTTCTCTGTAAATTTTTCAAAGGCTAATTCGACACATAGGTAAAAGAAAATAGGAACCATTTGAAAATATTTCTAAATGGTATAATCTTATAAAAGATTAGTAAATTAAATCTTTAGGTGATTAAACCGTAAATAATTGAAAAATATTATTAACTCTTGCAGACGGTAGTATCTATCAAAGTAAAAATAAACATCTCAACATCTAGCAATTTTTTTCAGGATAAATTAAAATATTTCTATAAAAAAAGTGATGCCCAAAAATACAGCTATGTTCACTATTTAGATTTAGATTTGTTCTACATCGATATTTTGTACGAACTGATAAAATGGTTAAAAAAAGATCTTAATGGACAACCACATATATAATTAAATATATCATAAGAGATTTCCAATAATCATTCTTACATCGGGAAGACCCAGCAAGAAGTCGAAGATCATATTAGATTTTTGAAATCAAAGAGTTGCCATTCAACCATTTGTTTTTTGTATGGGTGGTGATAATTAATCCCAGAGAGATGTTGTATTTATGGAGATGTTATTGTAGACGTATTTATTTTCACGATATCAGGTATACATTTTTTATATAATATAAATATATATATTTTTATATATTTTATAAGAACAATCAATTTCTGTTATATTTATTTATTCAGTTTTTTCCAAATTACGTTATAAAAAGTTGTTTGTGTTAATTAAAAATATATGTTTCTTTTCTTTAAACTTATAGATACTCAACATTAGTTTGAGAATCGGCAAAAATCGTTGCTTCAACCTATATTTGTAATATTTGTATGTTATATACAAATATACATGAAGATGACATTCACTGAACCAAAAAAGTACGTAAATATAATAAAAAAAACATTGATTCAAAAACGGGGAGCATTAATTTTCGTCCAAAGATCAGTATCGTTGGTCCAATGTAAGTAGATACATTAACTAATGCTCAAAAACATTAACTTCTATGAATTAGTAGGTACGTTCATTCAATGTACTTTCTAGTTAAGAATCAATGTATCGGTACATTGAACCAATGTATCGGTACATTGAATCAATGGATCGGTACATTGAATCAATGGATCGGTACATTGAATCAATATATAAGTCCATTAATTCTTAACTAGAAAGTACATTGAATGAACGTACTAATTCATAACAAATTAATGTTTTTGAGCATTAGTTAATGTATCTACTTACATTGGACCAATGATACTGATCTTTGGACGAAAATTAATGCTCTTCGTTTTTGAATCAATGTTTTTTTCATTATATTTACGTACTTTTTTGGTTCAGTGTACGGATCTAACCAAATTTCATAATGAAAAAATAAACTATAACTGGAAAGATAGATGGAAAGTATTGGCGAATACTTCAAATAATCATTATTATAAGATTCATCCTGTGTTACCATCCTTAACAGAATTACCACATATATTTCAATATAACATAACTAAACGATCAGCTGCAACTATCGTTAGACTAAAACTAGTCACGGTGCTGTTCCAGCTCACCTGGCTAGATTCAAAATTATCGAATCAGGAAAGTGCTCATGTGATAATATTTCCCAGTGTGATATTAATCACATCCTTTTTGGATGTTTTTACAATAAAACGCTTTCAGATATATTTTCTGAAAACCTTGTAAAAATTAACGTGCAATTTTCAGCAAATATAACCCATCTGCTGTCACTCAATCAGAAATCAATATTTGAACTCGTATGCAATCATTTATACGCTTCCGGATATATAATTTAGATTTGTAACAGTCAAGTTTCAGTTCGTAAATATACCATAATTAATAACTTATAATAAGATTATATTAATATGCAAAAATCTGTGGCTAATGGACTAGTTTCCATGCCAAACATCACCATCATCATCATCATCAGAACTCAAGATATTGTAAAAGTAGTGCACAATGCAAATTGCAAAATAAGTATTTTTCGAAGCTTTATCGATCTTAACTCAGCTTCTGCGCATACAAATGAGCCTTAGAAGATCTCATTTTAAAGCTTTATTATTAGGCTTTCAAACAAAATTTATTAAATTATTTTATCTTTATTTGTTTTAAAGTTATACCCGTTTGAAATTATAATTTTCTTAAAAAATTCTTTATTAACTTGTTTATAAGGGTTTCAAGTAAATTTAAGCTGTAAACATTTATATTTTAATTATCAATAATGATAGAAAAATTAAAAAGGAACATTTTCAGCTTTCCAAAATGTTCGTAAGTTTATTTTTGGTCAAGATATCAATATTTTAATGGCGCGCTATGAGGCGCAAAATCGGCTCACAGTCAAGTATGTAAGTATTTTTCGACGCTTTATCGATCATAACTCGGCTTCTACGCATGCAAATGAGCAAATATGTGATATCCATATAAAAATGGATCGAGTTCTTTTACAGCATTATGATTGCATACAAAACGAGCATTTATGTTGTGGCGGCATACACACAATTGACGTGCCTTGATGATGTTGCAAAAGAACTAGATCCACTTTATATGTGGTTAGTCCACATCATATAGATAATTAGACTGAAGCCCCAGAAAGTTTTAGTTTTACTGCCTACAAGAACAGACTTAGTACCACCATGTAACTGTAAAAATTGCTCTAAGAACTTATGCAGATGTAAAAAATCTGAGATTCTCTGCAGAAAGCTTGCAGAACAAGACCAAGACCAAGACCGAACCTTGCAGGACCACGCAAGACCAAGACCAACCTGCAAGACTCTTGCACTTTTTTGAGAAAAATTGGTTTTTATTATTTAACTTTATTTTTTTAGTTCAATAATATGTACTGACATTGTAAGAAACCTTAAACAATATCGAATTTTTAAAATACATAATATTTTGGTTATATTTTTAAGTCGTTTTGATTAAGTCAAACGGTTTGCATTTTCTCAACCTTCAAAGTGTCCAGAAGGCAAGTTTTCAAACGGCGACAGCTCAAGGACAATTGAAATTACTTGTAAGACAAAAAAATGTAATTATAGATAGGGTAATCCATTAAAAAAAAATGTAATTAAAAACGGTTTTTATGTACCAGTAGTTTTCGCTTTTTTGTCTAATAAAAATACTGACACTTATTTCAATTCTTTTCGCATAATCGAGGAAAAATGTAGGTCGTTAAATTTAAAATTAACAAAAAAAAAATATCATAATAGATTTTGAAAAGGGATTCACAATGCTGTGAAAGCATTGTGGCCTGAATAAAAAATAACTGGTTGTCGATTGTAATGTGTCAAGCTTGGTATCGCAAAATCCAAAGCTTGCAAAGCAAAGCTTGTAAAGCAAATCCAAAATTATTTTTTGGATTAATTTTTTACAATCAACGAAAGTTGGAAGTTGAATTATTTGTGAAAATCCCGGATGACAAACGCGTAAAGAATTTTACTGATTTCATAGTTGAAAACTATTTGGAAGAATCTAGGTTTTCCCCAAAAAGGGCCAGTACTACAAATAATATGTGCCGCACTTGAAATGCATGCGCATCATTTCAGTGTGTTTTAAATTCTAGTTTTTACTACCCACATCCGAATATTTTTAACTTTTTAAATGTCATAATGGGTATTCAATCCAAAAATATGTGAAAATAAAAAGTGCGAATAACTCGTGTTACGAGAGCAATGTAGTTTAAATAAACTTAAAGAACTACAAGATAACAAATTACAGAATTAAGCGTTTATAACTGCCCATTAGGTTTAGTTATTATGTTATAGTATTAGGTCTATAAATAGGTATGGTAAATATGTAAGTATTTACTAAAAAGTATGTTTTAGTTAGTTTATAAAAAAAGTTAATTATATTAAATAATGATTAAATAGAGTAAAAAAACATTTGATTTTTGTGTTCTCTTAAAAAATTTAATTTATGTTCTTAAATATGACCCTCGTAGGATAAATACGACAGTGTTCGAGTGAAAGGAGCAGATCATTATCTGTTAACAACTATAAACTGTTTATCCCTTTTCGTAAAATCCGTGAATTGAAGGTCCCCGACCATTTGTAGCACCTTTAAGAAGCTCTTTTTCTTTAACATTTTATTAAAATACAGGGGCAATAGACAGTAATCCAGACTCAAGACGTGGTCTGAAGGCAGGCGTCAGGTATCGACAGCATGCAAAACACAACGTGACACAACCGAAGGCCGGGAATTGCAACAAGGATTGTAAATGCAGGTTTTTCCTACTGATAAACATTACCATTATAAAAATATACTCTAATCTCTTTATATAGAGAGAAATAATTAGATCATTAGGTGAATGTATAATGTTAAAATTGGTATCCGTTGGTAGAGTGACCTCTATTTGGCGCCTAGACTAAAACGTATTGAGTGGTTTCTGAACGTTGTTATAACGTTTGTCAATATCATGTTAATCTTAAATACTTCAGGACGGTTTTCAGTTTCGCAGAAAAATTTTTTATAATGGAGTACTATTTTCGGCCATACGGAAAAGGTCACGAAAATGGTCCAAGCTTAAAATCAACAGTGGTTTCAGCAGGACAAGATAACCTGTCACACTGCCAGAGAGTCTCTTCGAATAGTGTGCGATCATTTTTTGAACTTCTATTCACCAGAATTAACGCCACCAGATGCGTACATATGGGGAATGCTGAAGGGGTCACCGTCTGCCATTTCGGAATTGAGAACTAAAATTAAAGATTTTTTTGTGCCAGAGGCAGTGGCGGATCTAGAAATGTGCGTTGGGACGAAAAATTTGCTTTAGGGGGAACTTCCAATGGAAAACCAACCAAAAGACATAAGAAAGATAAACTCAGATTACTTAAAAGACATAAATAATAACTTATAGCCATTAAGTTCCCTTAATTTTCCTAACTAGCGTGTTTATTGGGTTGCATTTGTGTTTCTGTGGTTTCGGTTTCATGTGAGCTAATATATTTTTATGTTTGAACAATTTTTTTCTTTAATTTTGGACCCTGTTATGGTGGAGATTTCCTCATTTTCCCTCCCCGTAGATCCGCCACTGGACAGAGGGCATCTTTAACATATGTTTTATCGGGAACGTGCGTCGTCGTGAATGATGTTTGCAAGGCTATATCATGTATTATAGATATATAAATAATCATAAACATTTCAATATTCATTTCAGTACTATTCTTGGTTAGGGTGCCTGGATGACTTTTTTTAAGCTAGAATCATTGACTGCCTTTCTCTCTTAAATTAAGGTGCATGAATTTTTTCTTTAATATCTAATAATTAGACTGTATCACACAAGCTGTACAAGCCATCCTGCAAGGAAAAATATTTGGAAAGCGAGGTCCAGGGGAGCGTTTAAGTATTACGTAACGCGTTTTTGAAGATTTTTGACCCCTCCTTCCCCCTACGTAACGCACTCTAATGGGCGTTTAACTATTGCGTAACGCAATTTTTGAAGATTTTTGACCCCCTCCCAACCTGCGTTACGTAATACTTGAACGGCCCCCAGGAAGAAGAAGAACATCCTGGTTAAAGAACCTCAGAACCTGGTTCAACACAACATCTGTGCAGCTTTTCCCCGTTGCTGCAGATAAAGTGAAGATTGCCATGATGATCGCCAACATTCGTCACGGATAGGCACATCAAGAAGAAGAAGGCTGTGTCGTGTTGTAAATAATTAGGTTAATATAATCTTTTTTGTAAATATTGAGGTGCATTTTTTTTTGTTTCGTTCAAAAAATGCTTATTACTAGTGAATAAATATTTTTTCCACCTACCTCTACCGAAAGTATACTTTTCCGGACCTGATTGTAGGGAGCAAAGTTGTACTTTTCCTCCCTAGGGAGGAAAAGTAAAAGCGACGTCATTCATGAAATATAACTTATTGACGCCCTGTACAATATCTATTTTCTATTACGTAAGTATGTATACATTTTAACGTTTATTTATAAAACACCCAGTATTTTGCAAAATGGTAAAAAACAGTAAATTTTTATTTTGATTTAACAATGTTTACATTAATAATTTGACTTATATTTGACAGTTGACAGTTATATTGTACCTACTTGTTAGTTTTAGTTTTAATAAATTTTGTTGGTTAGTTACATAAATAAAGTAAAAATGAAAAATGACTTGTTATTAATTTGAGGAAGGTGGAAAAACCATATGTATAACATGAGAGTAAAGTGCCTTTTCCTCCCTTGAATGATTACTGCCCTCCGCTACGCGTCGGGCAGTAAACTTCATTCTCGGGAGGAAAAGTAGCACTTTCCTCCCTTGTTATACAAATAGCTATTTCCACCTACCTCTACCGAAAGTATACTTTTCCGGACCTGATTGTAGGGAGCAAAGTTGTACTTTTCCTCCCTAGGGAGGAAAAGTAAAAGTGACGTCATGTTATTTCATTCATGAAATATAACTTATTGACGCCCTGTACAATACCTATTTTCTATTACGTAAGTATCTCTATATTTTAACGTTTATTTAAAAACACTCTGTATTTTGCAGAATGGTAAAAAAGCAGTAAATTGTTATTCTGATTTAACAATGTTTACATTAATAATTTGACTTATATTTGACAGTTGACAGTTATATTGTACCTTCTTGTTAGTTTTAGTTCTAATAAATTTTGTTGGTTAGTTACATATTATAAATAAATTAAGTAAAAATGAAAAAATGACTTGTTATTTGAGGAAGGTGGAAAAACCATATGTATAACATGAGAGTAAAGTGCCTTTTCCTCCCTTGAATGATTACTGCCCTCCGCTACGCGTCGGGCAGTAAACATTCTCGGGAGGAAAAGTAGCACTTTCCTCCCTTGTTATACAAATAGCTATTTTACAAGCGTTTCTTGCATTTCATTATTTTGCGCAAATCTTTCATGAATTTTTAGATTCCATTCGGACCGTACACTATAATAATGCACAGCTAGACGTCATCCTTGGAGTAAACAGGGTCGTGTCGTGCTATGATGCGGTGAGGCAGCCGCATCAGGCGGCATCACAAGGGATGCGGCATAATGAGTAAAATCAAAATACATCAAAATAATCATAAGAATAAGAAAGGGTGTGCAAAATAGAATACATACTTGAAAAATATCCGAGGGCGTTTTATGTGCCCTACGCATGTGCGCATGCCACTCTTCAGTTTTCAGTTTTAAAAGTGAAGAAAGCGTCTTCTTCTACAGAAACAACATTTGTTTGTATTATTCAAGAACTGTACACCTTTCCTTTTTAATGTGTATGTTGTGGCATCATTTGTAATTTAGATATCCGTTGGTTTTATCTCTCTGTGTGTTAGTTTCAAAAAATTATTTGTTCCAATGAAAATACTCATTTAGAAGTGAACAATTTTGCTAGAGTCAGTTGTTTACTATAAATGGATTTTTTTCTGGCTCTACAAAAAAGATTTCAATTTTGTGAAATATATGACGCCTTATTTGAAATAATAAGAAGTAGTCAACAAAAATTCAGAAACTAAATTCAAATCATGAGGATTAGCAAAAAATATTAAAAATTATAAAGGACATCGCACACATCTTATGGAAAATATAATGTCACTCAAATTCAATAAAATTTATACGAATAGATTCGTTTTAAATTAACGGTCAAATCTTATCATTGCGCCAACTCCATATTTTCAATAATAAGAGCAGAAATTGATATAAATAAATCTGAAATCAAATGGATACGTACATAAGTTAGAGAGAGAAAAAATATTTTATAATACCCAAATTGTCGGTACTCCATAAATCAGCGGATTAGTTTCACTAATCCGCTTAGGCCCAGCGGGGTTTAAGGCTCTTTTGAATAGCACCCAGAGCAATAGTAATTGTAACTGACAGTTTTACTGACTCCAAAAATGTGATTTCGATAAACTTTAATTGCAATTTGCGCCGTAATTAATCATAATTAAGAGTTGGCGCAATGATAAGATTTGACCGTTAATTTCAAACGAATCTATTCGTATAAATTTTATTGAATTTGAGTGACATTATATTTTCCATAAGATGTGTGCGATGTCCTTTATATGCGGTGTAGTCCTTTGGCATGATATTTTATTTTTCATATAAATTCAATCTCGAAAATTTTGAAACATGTAAGTAACTATAAACTTGTCAGATTGTGTTCAGAAACTATAGAAAAAATGAAAAGTTACAGACATCTGGCAAACGAAAATTACTGCTATTGAAATTGCAGAAAATCTTGATATAAATTCCGAATTTCCAACTGAAAATAAAATTCGAACCAGAAGAAAAAGCGTCAATTTGATTACGAAAAATCTGTGGATGAGCCCTTTCCAGAGGAACACAAATTTAAATTAATTTTTTTTAATCTATATTTTAGACATTGCCATTTATTCTTTGATTGATCGATTCTCGCTTCTAGAAATTCATAAATAAATAATTTTTTGATGATATTTTTAAATTTAGAGAAATAGATCATAAAACACTAGAAAAATATTGTATGAATCTTCATTCAATATTTTCAATAGAAAAAGAAAAAGAATCGGATATACCTACGTAGAGACAAATGATCTTGTAGAAGAATTGCGTGATATATCACAAATGCTACCATATCCCATAAAACCTTTAGAGGTTTTGAACTATTTGTGCCAAAATAGCCTAATTTCTTTAGACCCAAATGTAGCTGTATCACCAAAGCCGGCGATAAAGAGCCTGAAAGGGATACCGTGCAGGCGGGCGCCTCTATTTGGGGGACACCAAAGAGTTTTTTCTGATGTTATACAAAGTACTAATTGAAACAAACCGAAGGGCGCCTATGGTAGTTTTATAGGCGGACACCTTATACCCCAGCGCCGGTGCTGTGTCTTACTAAGAATTTTATTAACTATAGTCTCGGTAGCTAGTACGAAAGAAGCTTTTCAAAATAAAAAATTATTAAAAACTATCGTAAAATCATTTAGGTAAATAGTTCTCACTAACTGCTACTTTAAACTACACGACATTACAAAATTAAAGTCAGAAGGGTAAAATTGTAAATTTTGTAAATGCTATTTAATGTTAATACATATTTCATTTAATTTAAAGTATATTTTGTTAAATAAAAGTTTTCGTTCATTTTGTGCATTTACATTTAATAAAAATAAAAGGTAAGTTTCAATAATATTTAAGGGGCGGCATTTCGAAGACTCGCATCATATTCAAAAAATTCAAAAAATCGCATACTATAGTATTATATAGTATATAATATAGTATATAGTTATATTATAGCACAGGGGTGGCCAAACTGTGGCTCGCGAGCCACATGTGGCTCTTTGAAGGATTGTTTGTGGCTCTCAATAAATAATGTCCTGAATTACTTTCAATTTTTGTGTTTCAAAATGTCTTAAATTACTAACAACAAATTTAAATAACTAAGTGTAACATTAGGACTTTGACAAGGAGACCCCTTTACCGATGCTATTCAATTTGGCCTTAGAATATGTAATAGCTAAACCGGGTCACAAATGAGGAGTAGAAAAATGGGGAAGAACCGAGAGGTACTAATCACCATCAAATCTCGAAAGTTGGAATACTTTGGACATATTTTGCGAAATGAATCCAGATATGGCCTCCTGGAAGCCATCCTGCAAGGAAAAATAGTTGGAAAGCGAGGTCCAGTAAGAAGAACATCCTGGTTAAAGATCCTTAGAAGCTGGTTCAACACAACATCTGTGCAGCTTTTTCGCGATGCTGCAGATAAAATAAAGATTGCCATGATGATCGCCAACATTCGTCACTGACAGGGGGATTTGCGAATCGAGGATCAAATTGCTGGAATTTGATGATGATCTAGATGCAGTCTCCCATTCTACAATAGACGTGAGAGAGGTGTTTTCAGACGAAATACAACTGAATTGGTGACTCTGTATGGTACTGAAAACATCGTCAGACACATAAAAGCTTAGATAAGATGGACAGATCATGTAGTAAGATCAGAGGAAGACAGAGTGTTAAATACAGTGTTTTTTTTATTTCGGTAGATCAGTAGGCCGTCCCAGAAAAAGATGGAAAGATGATGAAGAATCGAAGTACCCTGAATTAGTAAAGGCGGCTTATAGCATTATTTGAAACAACGATGTGAACCATTTTATTTCACTTTAAAATTCCAATTTCCATTTCCTTTGAAATCCAAACAGTGAGAGAAACATTTGATACCTTTTTGCACTTTTTAAATAATTGTTTAGTTTCGACTCCCGAAAAATTTCAAATTTTGAAAAATGGCTCGGACTAACAAAGAACTTGGCCACCCCTGTTATAGCATCTATTGTTTCTTATACGTAGGTATTCACAATTACATATTATTATGCTGAATTCTAATTACTTATTTTTTTAATATTGAAATTCTCAAGAATAAATTGTGAAAGTGTCGTCGATACATCATTTATTTATAAAACAAATACCTTTTATATTTAACCAACAACCGAACTACACGTGCATAATATCGTCCACACATCGAATTAGCTTTTTTTATTTCTCTGTTCCTCGGCGTACTTCTATTGTGTGTAATAAGAATGGTCAATCATCCGCAGCCTATCTATTAGCAGCAAAAGTGGGTCCGTGACGGGCAACGCGCGTTGACCAGCACCTGCCGGTGTACCGCTTTAGTACCATTTCGGTACCTCCTCACGTGGATATTCTGGTAGGTACCTACCCAGTAGTATGTACGTACGTGCGTCGTCGCCAGTATGTAAATTTCAAACTCCCGCTTTGTCACAACCATAAGATCTCTATTTAATTTTAGATTTCTCGGAAGCAACATCGGAGAGATATCTATGGTTTTATTTTTGCAATCTAATAGGATCTCGGGTTCAATACACTTGTTTTAGCAGTAAATAATAAAATTTTAAAAGTAAATAAAATCACCCTTCTTTACATATATGTCAACTGATCATTATTATGTAGTCTCAAGCTTGTCATTGTTAACTTTCCGTTTATCAGGAGTAGTCGAGGAAATGAAACTAAAAAAATGGCAAAACCTCGCAATTTTTTCGTCCAGCATCGATTTGTACAAAAATTTGAGATTATGCTCATTTTACCCTCTAGTTAGTTAGTTCATTTTCTATATGAAGCCGTTGTACGCTATTGGTTTTTTAAGGGTGAAAACTACCCCTAATTGTAAAAAATGATAAAAATAACATTTTAAACTTTAATATTGTCATTATTTGGTTCTTATTAGTTACATAATGATTGTTTTATACTGTATATATAATACTTTATATTTTATACTACTATAAGATATAATATAATATTTCAACCGTTACATTCACCCTTGTTGGAGCTATATATTAAAAATTGACTTATCCTAAAAGAATAATTTCGACTTGCATCGATTTACATAAAATTTTGAGATTAGGATCATCTCACCCTGTACTTCATATTCTATGTTCTATATCATGCTCAAGGTCGTTGATTATTTTTAGGGGTGAAAACTACTACTTATTGTCAAAAATTATAGGTATACAAACATTGTAAACTTTAATATGGGTAAAATTTGGTTTTGATTGGTTAAATAATGATTGTTTTATGCTAAAGGATATAATATCATATTTCAACCCTTAAAAACCACCGTTAATACCATTGCAATTTTTATAAGTAGATAATTTAATAGATCTATACAGAAAAAAAGTAGAATTAAAGAATTACAAAAACATCTATTTACAGAAAAATACGAATTTACAAATATGTTCAAATACAAATACAAATAGTTTTTTAGTCATCATTCAGTATACGAACTAGTTCTGTGTTCGAATATACATTAAAAATGCTCTATAAGCGGACTATTCGAATTTTTCGAAAAAAAAAATATTTTATAAACGTAGCTCCTTTATTTTTGGCGATAAAAAGTTTTTTCAAAAATGATTTTGTAGGATTTTAGAGAGCTATAAGACTGTGTAAATTAAATTCCGTAAAATCCCTTAGTTTTTAATTGGGGTGGGTTTAAAAGGCTAGATAAGGGGGTTTTTGCTCGTAAATAGAGGTTTTAAACAGCTATACCTCGCTAACTATTTACTGTAATGAAAATCTATGCACAAGGAAATTTTAGTTATAAAAAATTCTACAATTTAGTAACCCATCATGTTCTTCGTATCCCTAGTATTTTCGAAGATATTTTGAAGAAAATGGTAAAAAATACGAAATTGCAAAAAATTCAATTTTTTTTAAACTCCAATTTTTCTAAAATTAGGCCTTTGAAATAGGTCAAACTTCTTAAGTGTATTGAAAATACAAATATAAAAGGAACTATAGAAAGATGAAGAACAATTTTTAATTAGGAGGGTAGTTAGGAGGTTGTTTTCACAAATTTTTTCATAAAGAAAAGCAGGTACCGACCTTGTTTTGATCATAAGTCACTTAATTTTTATGATAGAAACTTCTTGTTTTTTTCTTTTAAAAGGTATATTATATTCTGGAAAAAAGATTATGTAAGTTTTCCTCGAAAAATGCAAAGCTTTCCCGTTATTTGGTTTTGAATATTTCAAATTATAAATTTGACGAAATACTCTAACCTTACATGCTCTCGGTATCTCGGTTTGTATTGGTCGTAAAAATATTATAGAAAAAGAATTTGGTTTGTGCTACTGAAAGACACAATTTAGATAGTTACAGTTTGTTTGATTAAATGCACATTTTTCGAGTTATTCTCAAAAAACTCTCTAAAAAAGTGGATTTTTTCGTCGAAAAACTGTTACTTTCAACCGCGAATAACTCGAAAAATATTAGTTTTACGAAAAAAAGTAAAATATTTTTTTCTTAGAATTACGTTTTATATCGATTTACATGGTTCAAATTTAATAAAAAATTCCCACCCCCGGGATGGGGTGGTAACCACTCCCAAAGTTTTAGCGCACAGTGGCATGATATAGAAAACGATCCTTGGACTATTCCCTACCTTCTATGAAAATTTCAAGTAAATCCAAGCTGAACAAAAAAATTGCGAGCCAAAATGCTTCATTTCCTCGACTAGAGTTGTAGATGGAAATTCTTGTTAATTATTTGAATCTCCGTTTGTTAACATATTCGCTATATTCGTTTGTTGAATAATTATCCTTTGATTCGATCTGAAACAAAGTCGTTTCAGACCCAGTGTTTAGAAAATTAATTGTAGAAAATAATAATTTTATTATTCTTATCGGTTCTTTGTGAAAATTATGTGCTAAATAAGAAAATGATTTAATTTATTTATTAGATAATATTTAATGATTTATATATTATAATATTCATACATCAATGAAATTTAAATTACATATTCTGGGACCAAAAATAGTTCGATTAAACCCAACTTACCTTAGTAAAAATGTGCACATACGAAAAGGTTACAGCACATAATAAAAGTTAAAAATAATAAATATATTCCTCTGCTGTCCGTTTTTCCTAGACGAATGAAAGCGGAATGTGATCGTTTCCCTTTCGTTTTCTATATTCGTCGTCTGCTGTCTTATTAATTGAAAAAGTCGCAGATTAAGGATGTACCAGTAAGAACTTTCAACACGAAAAATCTCAGTTTTAAAATACTATTTACCATTTTAATTCTTATTAAATTGGTGGATTCTGCATCTGAGATTCTTCAATTTGTTAATAAAAGTTAAGTTTGAAGTTTCAAAATGAAAAACAATTTTTTCCAATACAAATTATATCGAAAACTATAAGAGATTTTTTATTGAAAATGGACATGTGGCATTCTTATGGGAGGGACATATTAAAAAAATAATAGTAAAATTTGTACACCCCAAACTTTGGTGTGTAGTATTTTTTCGATAAGCCAGTTTTTATCGAGCTGCGGAACATTTTTAATATGTCTACATAAAAATATTATGGGTATTTTGTTACCTAATATCCCTCAAATGTTTGTGCACCTTTTAATTAAATTATTATTCTGGTACCATTAGTTAAATACAATGTTTTTAAAATTTTTTGTCGCTTGGTATTTTTTCGATAAGCCAGTTTCTATCGAGATGTGGCTTATTTTTTAATATGTTTCAAAATATGCCAAAAAAATCTAAATTAAAAATAAATTTTCATATTATAACCAGGTCTCACTAATCTTACTCAAGGGGGTAGGTGCAAAATCTTGGTCCAATGCTATTAATGCATTTATTTTTTCGAATCCTGAGAAAATTAATAAATATTTTTGAAAAATTTAAACGCAGAATGACAGCTTACATTATTACCGAGAGCCAAAAGTCCCTTAGAATAAACAAAAAGTTTCTTTTGAATAAAATATTTGAAATTAAAAATCACTAAATTTTCTCTTTTTTAACACCCGTGTTGAGCTGCCCCCCCCCCACTTGCAAAAATCAAAAAACAAATAGCCCTGATTTATGAGCTATTTATGAGCTCTCATATTCCGCAAACTAAAAATTTTGACCTCGTTCCACTGAGCAGGAATTTGATACTTAAGTGGGGGGGGGGGCTGAGTCAGGCCCATACTTAAAGTCGGGCATCATACTTAAAAATAGGAATATTGAATCGGTTTTTGCGGCAGAATTACGAGCTATTTATGAGCTCTTGAAATTATATAGTTTCGATTTTTGAGCTCATCCCCTTCACCCCCAAACAACCCTTTAATTGATTTAACTTAAGAGAAAAATGCTGAGAAAACTTAAAATATATCGTATTGCGGATATAATTCCTATAACTTATATACTCTAAGAATAAACTATTAAATCACGTGCATTTCGATTATTGAGCTACAACCCCTTAGCGAGAAAACCACCCTATCTTCCCGGCTTAAGAGAAAGTTGTACTTAAAATGCATTAAACTAATTATTTGGCGACGACATATCATTGAATAATTTATAAGCTTTCAAATTACGCGCATTTAAATCGGTAAATTGCAATTTATTTTATATAGTGCAGTCACTGAAAGTAAAAATCAACGATTACCTTCAATTTCGGTGAACCTTCATCAATTTTCACGAAAATTGGTCAGTGGTTAGAGGATACCTCAAGAAACAAAGGTGACATGATAACACCTTGCGCCTTTACCCTGAGGGTGGATACCGCCCCTTCTCGGGGGTGAAAAATTATTTTATAAAAAATAACTGCACAAATCTATAAAAGAACAAATTATAAGCAAAATGTATTATATAAAGTGATTAAAATAAGTCAATACTTTTTAAGTTATTAAAGATCAAAAATTTTAATTATTCGTGAAAAAAATGCATGTTTTGAAGCGGTTTTTCGTAAATCACTGAGCAAGGTGCTCAGGGTGTTATCATGTCACCTTTGTTTCTTGAGGTATCCTCTAACCACTGACCAATTTTCGTGAAAATCGATGAAGGTTCACCGAAATTGAAGGTAATCGTTGATTTTTACTTTCAGTGACTGCACTATATAAAATAAATTGCAATTTACCGATTTAAATGCGCGTAATTTGAAAGCTTATAAATTATTAAATGATATGTAGTCGCCAAATAATTAATTTAATGTATTTCAAGTATAACTTTCTCTTAAGCCGGGAAGATAGGGTGGTTTTCTTGCGAAGGGGTTGTAGCTCAATAATCGAAATGCACGTGATTTAATAGTTTATTCTTAGAGTATATACGCTGTAGGAATTATATCCTCAATACGATATATTTTAAGTTTTCTCAGAATTTTTCTCTTAAGTTAAATCAATTAAAGGGTTGTTTGGGGGTGAAGGGGATGAGCTCAAAAATCGAAACTATATAATTTCAAGAGCTCATAAATAGCTCGTAATTCTGCCGCAAAAACCGATTCAATATTCCTATTTGTAAGTAGACTCAGCCCCCCCCCCCCCCACTAAAGTATTAAATTCCTGCTCAGTAGAACGAGCTCAAAATTTTTAGTTTGCGGAATATGAGAGCTCATAAATCAGGGCTATTCGTTTTTTAATTTTTGCAAGTGGGGGGGGGGCAGCTCAACACGGGTTTTTTTAACACCGGTAACTTATTCAAATAAACATTATAGAAGTATCCAAGGACTTTTGGCCCTCGGTGATAATGTAATCTTTCATTCTGCGTTTAAATTTTTCAAAAACACTAGTTGTCTCAGGATTCTAAAAAACAAAATGAAATTTAAATAGCATTGGACAAAGATTTTGCGCCTAACCCCTTAACCATGTAAAAGTATATGTTGGATTTAACAAATGTTTAAAATATCTCCATAAAACTGGCTTATTGAAAAAGTAATAAGAGGCAAAAAATTTTAATAACATTTTGTTTATCTAAGGTATTCATACACAAATATTTGGCGAGGGGGGTTTAAGGAAACAAAACCTCCATAAAATTTTTATGCGATGCACAAATTTCACATTTATTTTTTTTTTAGATGCTCCGGGCATAAGAATGCCACATGTCCATCTTTAATAAAAAATCTGTAACAGAAAAAATCGATTGTAATGTTATAACTTCAGGGCTGTAGTCTTTATATGTGCACATTTGTTTACAGATATAACTTAGGTAACTTAGGTTCAATCGATGTATTTTTGGTCCCAGAATATGTGATTTAATTTATGACCTGAGTTTTGTTACACCCTGTATATTATTACAAGAAATTATAAGAATAAAGTTCCTTATTGATCAGGCTAATTCACAGAATTCGAAAAAAAAAACAGAAAATTCAATGCAAGCGTATAAAAACTCAAAAGTCATGAAATCAGATTTCATTTGGAGAGAAAAAATACACAAAAGGAGCTATTTTTTAAACCCATCGAAGTAAAAAACCGCAAAGGCACGACAGGCAGCTGAAATATCTGGGATGACCACCGTAAATAGAAGATCATGGACCATAGGATCAGTTGTTACTTACTTACTTATTCCTCTTCACTCCATGCGAAGCATAGAGCGTCAACTGTTTGCCTCCATTCTGTCCTATCTTTTGCACTGATCTTTATTTCTGCCCAGGTTTTCTCAAAAGTATTAATTTGTTTTTTAATACTTCTTTTCCACGTTTCTACGGGTCTACCTGGTCTTCTCTTTCTATGTGGTGTGTATTCTAGGGCTTGCCTCTCTCTGTCTGTGTCAGGTCTCCTTAGTGTGTTTTTTGTTTACCTATCCAACTCCATTTCTTTTTTGCATATTGTCTTAGATATAGGTTCCTGGTTAGTTATTCTACATAACTGTGGGTTTGATATTCGATTTGGCCAGTAAATGTTAAGAATCTTTAGCCTTAGGCATTTATTTATGTACACCTGCATTTGTCCGATACATTTTCTTGACACTTTCCAAGTTTATGCTCCGTATAGAAGCACAGCCTTCACGTTGTTACTGTTGAATAATCTTATCTTTGTTTTACTTGTCATCTGACGTGACGACCACATTTTTGTTGTTCAAAATACTGCCCAAGTAGTCATATTTCTCCATTTCTAATTCCGTGCCTCCCAGTGATATTCCCATTTCTGTTAATGTATTTATTTTCATTATCTTAGTTTTTATAACGTTTATGTTAATTCCGACCTTCTTTCCCGCCTCTGCTACTTTTTCAGTTTTGAGTTGCATGTGTTTTCTATTTTCTATTAAAAGGCATATCATCTGCAAAAAGTCCTCAAGTTGGTTAAAAACATTCCATCTTATTCCAGTCGTATTACTAGTAGCCTTGGACATGATCCAGTAGATTACTATCAGGAATAAGGTCGGAGAGAGCACACAGCTTTGTCTTACTCCTGTACCAATATCTATTTGTTCTGTTAACTTCCCTTCGTGGATTATGAGTGCTGCGGACCCTTCGTAGAACAGTTTTCTAATTCTGATATACTTGGGAGGCATTCCGTATTTCTCTAGCAATTTCCATAAGGCTTTGTGATCTACACGATCAAACGCTTTCTCGAAGTCTATAAAGTTCACATATCGAACAAGTACATAGAATAGTTAACAAGATTAACGATGACTTCCAACAAAAACGTTATTGTTCTGCTGCATTTATTGATATGTCACAAGCATTTGATAAAGTTTGGCATATTGGACTCTTCTACAAAATTAAGAAGCTACTTCCATATCCCCACTTCCTGTTACTAAAATCATACCTAACCAATAGACACTTCCTTGTCAGACAAAACCAAGAATACTCTTCTCTGAACGTCATAAAATCAGGGGTACCACAGGGCAGTGTACTCGGACCTATCCTGTATTTGTTGTACACAAGTGATCTTCCTATTACACCGATGGTTACAATAGCCACATTTGTGGACGATACAGCTGCTCTCTCTTCACACGAAGACCCAAAGATGGCATCAAGACAACTTCAAATCTGCCTTAACAAGACACAAAAATGGCTGTCGAAATGGCGCATGAAAGCTAACGAACTAAAATCTACACATGTAACATTTACACTCCGTAAAGAAACTTGCCCACCAGTACAACTTAACAACAACAATTTACCTCAAGCCGAAGATGTAAAATACTTGGGAATCCACCTAGACAGAAGACTAACATGGCGAAAACATATTTTCACTAAACGCAAACAGTTAGGACTAAAGCTAAGCCGTCTATATTGGATTATCGGCAGAAACTCGAAATTGTCTCTAGAGAACAAACTACTGGTCTACAAAGCCATTATAAAGCCCATTTGGACCTACGGTATCCAGCTCTGGGGAGCAGCTTCTAATAGCAACCTAAATATAATACAGAGGTTCCAAAACAAGACGATAAGGCTGATTCTTGATGCTCCATACTACGTACCCAACTACGTGATCCAGCGAGACTTCGACCTGATCATTGCTTTTGTCACAAAGACCATAAAGCATAAAGAAGAAAAAGAGAGGCGACTGCAGGCGGGATGAGCGTTTATTTATTTTATAACGGTGTCTTGCATCGTAGAAGGCAGCCAGCGGAGGGAGGACACTTTACATGCAAATTTCGCTGTCTGCCTATTTCATTTTATTTATTTATTTATTTATTTTAATTATTTATCAATTTAATCAATATTATTTTTACAATTTTTTATCGCTTCTTTTTTAACAAATTTTATTCATTTATTTATTTGGTGCACGTCGTAACAGATAGCCAGTATGGGGAAGACTCTCTACATCTGGTCCATGCCGACTGTCATGGGTATTGTTTTCGTTCTGTCTATTTTCTGTTTATTTGTTATTTCTTTGTTTGTTCTGTCCTGGGGTAGCTAGTGGGGGAGGAAATTTTACATCCAACCTCGCTGACTGTCCCCCTTTTTAACCTGGAGTAAAAGGGTATGAGTGCGAGTGTGAATCGATGAATGTATGAATGATTGGTGTTACTCGTAATTGCCAACTGGTTCTGTTTTGCTAGTTCCATCGTAGATGGGGGGCACACTGGTCGCCCAGCCCGCACATGGGTTGCGCGTGGACGGTCGCTTCACCGGCCAGTCTGGCGCAAGGCTTGTGCGGTAGGGGGGAGCGGGAGGCCACCAAATCCATGGAATGCACGCGAAGAGTGCCAGAGGGGAGTTAAGAGTAAGGTCGACGGGTCAGACATGCTCGCTAAGAACGGTTCCAGACTCGTCGGCTGGAGAAAGAGGGGTGGGTTTAGTCGGTAGGCGGCCCGTCAAGATGAAGTAGGACGGACTGAATCCGACACACCTGGGACACCTTCCCAGACAGTCTTGCGAAGATTCCCACCTTAGCAGACTTAGCAATTCCAACAGTGCAAGAAATGATAAGTGAATATAGTGCAACATATCGCGAAGGAGTGTCTGAACATCCTAACGAGTTAGCCAAGCGGTTGTTTGAAGACTTACATGAACATGAAGAAAGCAGATTAAAAAAATTCAAACCAAGAGACTTAAGTAATTAGTAATAAGTATACATATTTTTGTAAATAGTAACATATTGTAAATATTAGAGGTAATGCCACAAAGTTAACAATAGCTACATTATAAAACAGGGTGCTTAATGAAGCATCCTGTACATGTCATAATCATTTATCAACAAAGACGCTCATTGTCATTACTGATAGATTGCAGAATAAAGGAGTTAAAAAAATAAAGTTCACATATAGATGGATTACACCATAATTTTTTCAAGTCAGTCAGATGTAGAAACGCTGATCTATTATACATTATACTCTAGTGATGTCTCAGTGATTATTGCATCTTCTGCTAAACTTATCCCCTGATTCAATAGTTGTTGTAAAATTTTAGTTGTTAGTTTTAGAGGTATATTTAACAAGTTCATACCTCTGTAGTTTTCTACCTGTTTTTAACGCCTTTTTTAATTCTAGAATTAGTTGGCACGTTCTCAATTCTTCCGGTATTTTATTGTGTCTAACTAGTTTTGCTAATTAATATTATTTATAAGCAGGAGTTGTACCGATTGTCTGTAGGAATTAATCTGTTTAATCGTGCTCCATTCTATAAATTCGAACCTTTCTTATTAAGACTCGAAAACAAACAGGGCTCAAACAAATTCTTTTCAAATCCTTCTTCTTCTTTTAGTGACTATTCGTTTCGAATATTGGCGATCACTCTGACTATAATTATTTTATTAACTGATGCCTTAAATAGATTAGTTGTTGTTGTGGAGAACCATTTCCACTGGTTATTTAACCATGACATTCTTCTTCTCCCAATTCCTCGCTTTCCGAAATTCCGAATACTTTTCCTTGAAGGATTACCTTCAGTAATTTGTATTTAGTGCCGTTTCTCATTATGTGTCCGAGATATTCTAACTTTCTCCTTTTAATGGTATACATCACCTCTCTTGCTTTCCCCATTCTTTGTGGGTAATCTTCTTCTTTTCAAATCCAGTGGTTAGAAATTCTAGATAATAAATTCTTATCAGATCTTTGTATATGCCCATTGTATAAATTGTATGATATGCAAAATGTGTGTTAAGTTATTATCATTAGAGAATTTATGCGCAAGTTTACATAAAAAAGTTCATTCTTGATCAGGTAAATTCACAGAATTCGGAAAAAACCCAGAGAAATTAATGTAAGCGTATAAATACTCAATAGTCATGAAATCAGATTTCATTTGGAGAGAAAAAATACACAAAAGGAGCTATTTTTTAAACCCATCGAAGTAAAAAACCGCAAAGGCACGAAAGACAGCTGAAATACTTGGGATGACCACCGTAAACAGAGACTACTGGACCATGGACCATAGGATCAGTTGTTACAATACAGTAAATACTCTTGTATAATAATCTTGAGCAAGGAAGCGTGCAGTTAACCTGTAATCTTAGAATCAGTGCGTGGGCGTCAGAGCGGAAATCTTCAAAGTATGTTTTGGTGGAAATTACTTAATATTTAAGGATGATTCAATGGCGATTTTCGAAGATGTGTATATAGTGCTTAATAAAGCGTATCATGGTTTATATATGCAATACTGAACAATAATCCTAAAATAAAAATTGTTGAAATGTAGATATGTGTAGAGTAGAGGATACTCTCTTTTATTTTAAATAATATTCTAATACAAAAACTAAGGACTTTACAAAGTTTTTAATTAAGAGCAAACAGTAGCGATCAACAGGTAGCAACAAACGCGGTCCAAGATTGCGAAAGTTCTGCGAACTTTCAAAAGTGAGGCAACAGTGCGTTGGTAATTCTACACTGACAGTGACGTTTATACTATCAAAAACAATAATTTTTATACACATAGGCGCGAACTGTTGCCAAGTAAATGACGTTCGTTTCTTTTTATAAAAAAATCCATTTTTAGTAGTTCCAATGTGACACAAAATCTAGGTGTTGTTCTGAAGCTATTTCCTTGTGGCATTTTTATAATTAACTATTTTCTATGGGAAATAAGCCACAATTTTACTAAAAAAATGAATTTATTAACGTTTCGAAGCCCAAATCGGGTTTCGTTGTAGTATTTTGTATTTTGACAACGAAACCCGATTTGGGCTTCGAAACGTTAATAAATTCATTTTTTTAGTAAAATTGTGGCTTATTTCCCATAGAAAATACTTAATTACAAAATCTAGGCACGGGATAAAACAGTTTATTTGGAGAAAGTTTATTTTTTTGTTTTTCTTAATGGCCGTACAGGCTCCTTTTTGCAATATTTTATTTAGTTATAGAGTAATTTCCACATACTAACATATTTCTGAAATTGGGCTCTGTACCGTCATTCTTTATTATATATTACGAATATGTGTGCCAAATATCTCGACAAAATATTTAAAATTACAGCCGCAATCTTGGAACGCGTTTGTTGCTACCTGTTGATCGCTACTGTGTGCTCTTAAAACAGAATTACAAATTTCATATTTTACTACAAATTATATTTTAAATATTTGCATTGTAAGGAAAGTGTGGTGAATTTGCAGTTACTCGAGCGTTACGGGGACCGATTAGGATGTAAAGAGTAGGTCCTAAAACCAAAAAAGTAAAGTTTTTCATAAAGTGGGGGACTTTCCATTATTTAACTTAATTTTCCATTTCCAACAATCGTTTTTTCCGATTATAGCGCCATCTTTCCATAATTCGAAACCATGTGTTGCATAAAAGTTGCTTATTTTTACGTAAAGAATCCAAATCTGCAATAAAAATTGGGGGCTCCTATTTAAGATTTTAAAGTAACCCCCCACCCCAGCTCCGTGGGGGTCTTGTTTGGTGCCATTCGATAGATTTTTCAAAAATATTGAATACATGTATTTTGCAGTTTCTTGATCTGATGTTAATTTCGCGAAATATCGCGGGGTTCGTATTTAAAATTTTAAATTTACCCCCCTCTCCTTGGGAGGTCGTGTTTGGTATCATTCCATAGATTTTTGAAAAATATTGAACACGTATTTTTTAGTCTTACGATCTGACGTTCATTTTTGTGACTCGCCCATTTCGTTACCTTCCTCAAATAGACAGATGTTTTAAATATAGACTCTTTTGCATTACTTAACTTACCTTATCTTAATCTGACGATTTCGAGTTTATCTAAGGATATATATTTTTTCGGTCCCCCTTAACGAACTCCCCTGTATTAAGGTCCAATATGGTAGAGGTAAATTTATGGGGTACAAGGCTTCTCCCCATGTAATAATCTGAGGCGCTCGAGGAACTGCAAAAATCCCCGCTTGTTCTCCCTTACCAATATAATTTTTACATTTTGTAACACGTTAGAAGCAGACCAGTTTTGTTTTATAGGTAAATAGTAAATATGTCAGTCATCTATAAAATATAAACAAAAATGAAGCTTGAAATGAGGAAAATGAAGACGAAGATTCCAAGATAATAGAAAAAATATAGATGTGTGTTCAAACAACTACACTGGGATGGCTTAGGTATGATTATAAACGGGAAATATTTGAATCACTTACGATATTCTGATGATATTGTATTAATAACAGAAAGAAGTGAAGAACTACAAAGATTGATGAAAGAACTAGATAGAGAATCGACAAAGATAGGACTGAAGATGAATTACAGTAAAACAAAAACCATGGCCAATCAACAAGAAGAACTAATAATTACAGTGGCACAAACAAGAATAGAACAAGTAAAAGAGTATATATATCTAGGACAAATCACTAGATTAAATAAAGAAAATCAGACCGAAGAAATAAAGAGAAGAATAAGATTGGCCTGGGCATCATTCGGAAAACTGTCTTATATTCTAAAGAACAGAAAATACCCGCAATATCTAAAAACAAGAGTTTTAAATCAATGTATACTCCCTGTTCTAATATATGCCTCTCAGACATGGACGTTTACAAAAGAAAATATGGAAAAAATATCAAAGACAGAAAGATCCATGGAAAGAGAAATGCTGAACATTAAACTATCAGACAGGAAAAGAAACAAATGGATCCGTAACAAAACAAAAGTGAAAGATGTCTCAACCCAAGTAGCAAAGCTTAAATGGAAGTTCGCCGGACACACCCTACTGCAGAAGGATGAAAGATGGACTAAGACGATTATACATTGGAGACCGTGGAACCACAAAAGAAAAAGGGGAAGGCCACAAATGCGATGGTCAGGTGACCTGAAGAAGCACACTGGGTCAAAATGGATGCAAATTGCCCAAGATAGAGAGGCATGCAAGAAGAAAGAGGAGGCCTATATCCAGGGATGGATATTTAGGGCTGATTAGATAGATAGATAGACCCTACTAACACGATATCACCAGCGGGTCCCTCACAAGAGGATTTACCAAGGAGCTTCTTCCCTCTATCAGTACATCCATAAAAATATTACACACGTTGGGACTCGGTGAAGAGCCTTCATGCAAACCAGCTGTCGCTGGAAAACTTTTGTTCAATCTGACACAAGTCCTTATTTTGATGTACCTCCCCCATACATATCCTTACAGCCTTACGTATTTCTCAGAAACCATTTGCCCCTTATACACCTCCATAGATCCTAAACCATTGTCTAAGAGCTGTGTCGTACGCCTTCTTAAGATCCTTTTTATGCCTATAAAAGTATTGGGTGCGTTCCGCATTTTCTAAATCACCTTTACACCGTTCGTTGTTTTTTGCATTCATTCATGACCAGCCATTCACTTGATGTAAAGTGAATCTGGTTGGAGGTTTGCCTCTACTTCTCTTATTTGCTCTCGGTCGTCATCAGTTCCGGTTTAACCTAAGTTCGGGCCCTGGGCGCTGAATATTTAGGGGCCCCCTTAATTGCTATTCGTTGTCAGATTTTTTTACAAGAAAACACATTCATGTATTTATACCCGTAAAATCCATACACAATTTTTAACAAACAAGAAGAATAGCAAACGTAAAAATATTCCAAAAAATACATTTAAAAATGTATAAAAAACAGAAAGTTAAACAAAACAACACATGAAAAACAAAAAAATATATTCTAAAAAATACATATGACAAAAATTAGATCACTTTTTTGCTTGACTAGGCATTAGCAATCTGTCAGATAATACTATCACAATTCAGTTGCTCCAGGTCTTCATTTTCTATAATACAATAGTGGTATGCGTCTAGATTTTCTTAACCCAACAAGACCACTCGCCTGATGCACTAGAAGTTGTATCGTGAAATAAACTTGCAGTAAAGGTAAAATATTGGGAAATGTTACTTTTAGGTACAATTTTTACATTTTGACATCCTGGATGATACCAAATATTATAAATGTTTATTTAACTTTTGGCATAATGTTATAGAATGGGTAATGTCATCAACATATTTTTTATATTTCACATATAAAGTATTATTTTCGTCTCGACTGCTTCTTTATCTAGCGTAGAAAATCATCTAACAGCTGATGTAATATCTTTGTAGCATATTGTCATGTAATTGCCTTTTTACGCGGTTGACTCTACTATTTTATTTATTTATATTTTTTAGGCACTAATTTAAATAAATGAAGACTTACTTATATTATTTTATTTACATCGCTTATTTATTTAATAATTACAAATAACACCAACTAACACATCTAATTTATTTACAAACTCAAATTTATGATTTAATTAACTAAACATAATAATAACTAATAAATACATTTCAAACCCGTTCACAAAAACGTAACAATAAAATATCGCGTCGAAATTAGTAACTGACTGCCTGCTGCTTAAAAATCATCCGCTTATATAGATACGGCTCTGCTTCGAGAACATTTGGAACGCCGGAGGCAGGTCTCCGCCTATCATCGGGAAAATTCTGGATTAGCGGAGACATTACTCGTCGATAACGTGTCGCCGTTGTTTGTTGACTGCTAGGGGCAGGGCCGGCCTCAGTTAGAAATTCATCACATTGCTCCCTCCTTAAAAGATGGTTCC
This sequence comes from Diabrotica virgifera virgifera, assembly GCF_917563875.1. Lineage (NCBI taxonomy): Eukaryota > Metazoa > Arthropoda > Insecta > Coleoptera > Chrysomelidae > Diabrotica > Diabrotica virgifera. The sequence goes on along the minus strand of NC_065447.1, from coordinate 190,295,107 downwards.
TCCTGGAACCTTGTCAGGACTGGAACTGGATGCTGGTATGGGCAACTGGACCCTCTTTTACAACTTCCAGTTGTATAAAAGTGGCAGGGGACGGTCTTCGCTCCGCACCAGTAACTATGCGGATTGCAACAGACTAACACCCGGACCTCGGTGTCTTTAAAAATTTCTTCTACCATATTTTGGATAACTCTCCAGTCTAATTGGCTGCATTCTAACTTTGGCATGGCTAACTTTTGCACGTCGGACTCTAACACGTGCTCTCTCAATTGAATTAATGCATCCCATACATCTTAGTAGGTAGGTTGGTCATGGACAGTGTCTTTTGTTACCAGATAGAATAGGTAACGTGATGCATCTTGGAGTTTCAATGCTTTGCCAGGAGCTGGCAGTTGGCATTGAAGTTCTGCGACTCGACCAAACTTCCTTCGGAAGGCGGATGCCAACCCTCGTGCGTCTTTGATACTGGCCGGGATGGTATGGGCCAGCGAATAGTCATCGGGAAGTGCGAGAAGATCTCGCTTTTCTTCAGTGGTAACACCATGTCTTGCTTTACCGGTACCTCCGTAGGCACCCATGAACTCTTCAAAGGTAAGGTCAGGTATTCCTCGAATTTGGTTGACTTCCACTTCTTCATCTACGTCGTGCTCTCCCTCGTACGGCGCCAACCGGTTATGGTGGACTATCATCGGCTTTCCCCTAGAAATCTTGCTTATTCGGTAGATAACGTCATTGATTTTCTTGACAATGAGGTACGGACCTTCCCAGAACTCCTGCAACTTAGGAGAACAACCTGTTCGCTTCTTTCGATTATAAAGCCAGACTTTGTCGTTCTCCTTGAAACATCCCTTCTCGGCTTGGGTATCGTATCGTTTCTTCATTCGGTCGCTAGCGATCTGAAGATTAGAACGGACCAACTCATGTATATCGTCCATTCTTCTTCGTAATTCATTCACGTAATCCTCACCAGCAACATCTTCTCCAGGTCGACATCCAAACTCTAGATCACAGGGTAGACGCATCTCACGTCCAAATAGGACTTTTGTTGGTGTTTGCCCAGTTGATTCATTAAGTTCTCTTCTCGTGACGCAATAATTTCGTTCAGACTTTGAAAGAACTTTACTAAAATATCCAAGGCCTCGTTCCTGTCCTCCTTGAATCTGCGACAGCACTCCTCCAATTCCCACATTACTTGCATCCGTATCTAAGATGAACTCTCCTTCTGGCAGTGGATACCCTAATATTGGCGCTGTAATTAAATGCCGCTTCAAAGTTTCAAAGGCCGTTTGGCAGTCTCCATCCCAGCAATAATCCCTTGCTTCCTCTGTACAGTAGGAAAAATGAAAGAATACCCATGAACGAACATATAAAACACGCTGTATTTTCCTGTCACCGTGTCACAAAGAAAATTGCCCAGTGGAAGTACATGTAACAATAATTATTACATGTACTTGCGTTGGCCAATTTTTTGTGTGACACAGTGACAGGAAAATACAGCGTGTTTTACATGTTCGTTCATGGGTATTGTTTCATTTTTCCTACTGTAAGTCGCGTTAATGGCTTAGCAATATCTGCAAACTTCTTAATGAATCTCCGGTAGTATGTACATAGTCCCAGAAAACTTCTCACTTGATGTTTATCAGTTGGTTCAGGCCATTCCTTAATGGAATCGATCTTTCCTTTATCCACGGCCACTCCTTCTTTGCTGACTATATGACCTAAATAATTGACTTTACTTTGAAATAACTGGCATTTCTTGGGATTTAACATTAACTGGGCAGCTTTAAGTCGATTAAAAACGTCTTCTAAATTCTTCAGGTGGTCTTCAAACGTCTCTCCCAAAACGATTATGTCGTCTAAATACACCAGGCACGTTTTCCAAGATAACCCTCTCAACACATTTTCCATAAGCCTCTCAAATGTCGCAGGAGCGTTACAGAGTCCAAACGGCATAACGTTGAATTCCCATAATCCAGATCCTGTCGTAAAGGCCGTCTTCTCTTTGTCCACTGGATCCATTTCTACCTGCCAATATCCAGACTTCAAGTCCAACGTAGAAAACAATTTACTTCCAGCCAATGTGTCCAACGTGTCGTCGATCCGAGGCAAAGGATAACTATCTTTCTTGGTAACATTTTTCAACAAACGGTAGTCCACACAGAACCTCGCAGTTCCATCTTTCTTCTTAACCAGGACCACCGGAGAGACCCATGGGCTCGTAGAACTTTCTATCACCCCGTCTTTCTTCATTTCTTGAACAATCCTTTCAGCTTCCTCTCTCTTCGCCTGTGGTAATCGTCGAGCTGATTGACGAATTGGCCTAGCGGTACCAGTGTCAATTTTATGTTTGACAACTGTCGTTCTTCCTATCTTTCCTCCTTTCGGTACGAATATGTCACGATATTGCCTAAGAAATTCCCTTAATTTCCTTTTTTCCATTTGATTTAGAGATTGGCCTGCAACTGCAACCATTTGGTCGAACTTGTCGTTGGAATTTTCTGATGTTGTCGTCTGACGGACTATGGACGTCACGGGTACACAAGTTCCTACTTTTGTCTCCTTCTTGATGGTCACCGGGTAGTCATTGACATTAATCAATCTCACGGGAATTTCTTTAGCAGAAATAACCAATTCCTTTCCAATTATGATCCCTCGGCCAACCTCCTCGTCGTGGTTCCATGGCTCCATCATAACAGGTGTTCCTTCTTCTACAATTCCCTGTAGCCGCGCTACGATGATCATTTCACTCCTCGCAGGCACAACTGTATCTTCTCTAATAGCTGCTAGCATAGTGCTGTCATCATGTGGATGAAGAAATACCTCCTCGTTGCCAACTTTGATTACCCTGTTCTTAAAATCCAATTGAAATCCACGCAAATTCATTACGTCCATTCCTAATATAACATCTTCAATCCCCAATTGTATCTGGATTTCTCCGTGGATGTTGGCATTTTCACCTGTGGCAGTCCGCAGTCGCAACCTCGTTGGTAAGAGTTTCTTACGACTGTTTATAACTGACGGTCGTATAATGGTCCTGGTCGCTCCGGTATCCACCAACAATGTATACTTTTTACCATTTATTTCTCCATCTACATGTACATTATCTTCACGACATTCAAAGAAGCTATTAGTATTAGATGGTTTTTAGAGGAGTTCTGAGTCGAGGCTGCCCCCCTAGGGTCTGTGCGTTCTCTTATTTCCTGCTGGCGAGTTTCTTGATTTGCGTTCTTCCTTAAACTCCGTGCGTACCCCTTTTCACCACAATTGCAGCAATTCATGGTCTTCGTTTTCTTTGATGTAAAGCCTTTCACCATATTTACCAGCTGGTCAAGTTTGAAAAAATAGGTTTGATGGATCCCTAGTTTTTAACTAAAGCATTTACAGCGTCAAAAGTTTCTACAAGCTTTGATTTCATTACTTCCAAAAATTCATTTCAAATTTGGTGAGACGGCGGATAGCTAACCGAACCTTTTCATTTATTCGCATTCCGTTGTAAATGCTCAGCTATGAAGTAGTCAAATTTAGGCAAGTATACAAGACAACTGTAATTTCCTTTATAACGACTCGTTAAATCCTCATTGCATCAACGGATAGCTAGTCCTTTAGAAGCAAATCATTTAGTAGTGACAATAACTCTTCTTATGACGTTTATCTTTTTATCAGGGCACCAGGTATTCCGGAGATCGCTTCCGATATCATATTCGTCGTTAGCGACCCAAAAATCTCCGAGTAATTATTTTTGACTAATTTTTTAATAAATTTTTTGTCGAAAACTCCACAAGAGAGCTAAACAGTAGGTACCCTGGGCACCAAGTACTCCGAAAATCACTTCCGATGTCATATTCGTCGTTAGCGGCCCAAAAAAACCCGAGTAATGATTTTTGACTAATTTTTTAATGAATTTTAATGACGAGGTAAACAGTAGGTACCCTTGGCAACAGGTACTCCGGAGATCACTTTTGACGTCATATTCGTTTTCAGCGACCCCAAAACCCTCCGAATAACAAAATTGAACTCATTTCCGCCCATAATTAATGAGTTCTGAATTATTTTATTGTCTGTTTAAGATGCACTTTAAGAATGCATTTTTTGTATGTTGATTTTCAATATTGTTTTTCAATATTCACGAATCGAATTGCAAAAATAATTATTAAGATCCGTCTTGTCCTTTTTTTTCGGAGGTAAGGCCGATTTTAGTGCTTTATTGCTTCGTTTATAATATAATTTTTAACGAGGTCGCTCACAAATTCCCATCTACTTTTGAAATAGGTACTCTTATTTTTGTCAAATTAGGAAGTGTTCGTAGTATTTTGTATTTGGTTTCATTTTTCACAATACGACAACCGTAGCATGTTAATTTTTTATTTAATTTTTAGTAGAATATTCAGGAATCTTTTTTATGGTAACTTTTAAAATAAAAATCTCTGAATACTTAAAAATTGTTCAATATTTATGACTATTTTTAACATCATACAATATCACCATAAATGCAGGATCTTAAATATTCCTCAAGAGCTGACAATTAAGCTGTAAAAGTGTTATTTAACCTAAAAGGCACAACACAGCGCATCTAGTTAACTTTGACAATAAGAGGCGCTCTTTTGATTGTACCTACCAATAAAATCGAGAAAAATACTCTTGAGATTGATCCAGGGACGTAGTGTAGAATGGTAGAAAAGCAAAGGTAACTGATATTAGCATACACACTTTTTGACGTTTCGACTTCCGAAGTTATACAGGGTGTCCCGAAAAAATTGGTTATAAATTATACCAGACATTCTAGCGTCAAAAATAGTTTGATTGAACCTACCTTACCTTAGTACAAATGTGCTCATAAAAAAAGTTACAGCCCTTTGAAGTTACAAAATGAAAATCGATTTTTTTCAATATATCGAAAACTATCAAAAATTTTTTATTGAAAATGGACATGTATCATTCTCATGGAAGAAGCATCTTAAAACAAAATTAGGTTTGTCCACCCCATAAACATTTTATGGGGGTATTGTTCCCTTAAACTTTTATATACGTTCCAATCAATTGATTATTGTGGTATCATTAGTTAAACACAACGTTTTAAAACTGTTTTGCCTCTTAGTATTTTTTCTATAAGCGAGTTTTTATCAAGATGCGGCTTCTTTTTTTTACAAATTTTATGGGGTTTTTGTTCCTTTAAACCCCCCAAATGTTTGTGTACGTTCCAATTAAACTATTATTGTGGCATCATTAGTTAAACACAATGCTTTTAAAACTTTTTTACCTCTTAGTCTTTTTTTGATAAGTCACCTTTTATCGAGTTGTGGCTTCTTTTTTAAAATATACCCAAAAATGTACATTATAAATAAATTTTCAGATTATAATAGGTCTCTATAATCGTACTTAACCATATACACATAATATGGGGTGGATTCGAAAATATTCAAAATATCTCGATAAACACTGGCTTATCGAAAAAGTACTGAGAGGCAAAAAGTTTTAAAAACGTTGTGATTAACTAATGATACCACAATAATGAATTAATTGGAACGTACACAAAAGTTTGGGGGGTTTAAGGGAACAGAACCTCCATAAAATTTTTACGGGGTGGACAAATTTCACTTTAATTTTGTTTTAAGATGCTCCTCCCACGAGAATGATACATGTCCATTTTTAATAAAAAATCTCTGCTAGTTTTCGATATATTGAAAAAAATCGATTTTCATTTTGTAACTTCAAATAAAAGGGCTGTAACTTTTTTTATGAGCACATTTGTACTAAGGTAAGTTAGGTTCAATCGAACTATTTTTGACTCCGGAATGTCTGGTATAATTTATGACCAATCTTTTCGGGACACCCTGTACATGTAAAAAATATTTAAATCAACTACAAAAGTATTACGCATTGTGGCTTACTCGGTTTGTGCATGACAAAATTGGATTGCTAAGTCCTTCTGAAAGTATTCGTTTTAACGTAAGAGGCCCCCCGTTTCGTAATCAACATCAGACATAAATGGGGCTAAGTATAATGACGCCATAAATAGAGAAGATTCTGAGGGGATAAAAAGTAGTAAAGCAGCTGGTTCAGGCGAGATTTATCTAGAAATTCTAACACTGATATAAATGTTTCTTCTTCTTATGCAATCCACTAATTGATGTTCGCGATCACGTCTGACCATTTTTTTCTATCCCTTGCAGTATGTATTAGGTCTCGTATGTTTCTTAGTCCTGTTTATTGTTTGACATTTTGCAGCCATGACATTTTCTTCCTGGACACTACTCTTCTTCCTTCGATCTTTTCTTCAATTAAGGTTTGCAGAAACTGGTATCTTTCGTTTGTAATTAGGTGCGCCAGGTATGCCGTTTTCTCTGTTTAATTGTGCATAACAGTTGTCGTTCCGTACCAATTCTTCTTAGGATTTCTTCATTTGGTATTCGTACGGTCCAGGGAACTTTAAGGATTCGTCGATAAATCCACAACTCAAATGCCTCTAGCTTATGCATTGTGTTTATTTTTAAAGTCCATCCTTCCATGCCATATAGGAGCACCGACCATATATAGCATTTCGTGAATCTTAGTCTTAGGCTTAGGTCAAAGTCAGAGTTCGTAAAGACGTTTCTGAATTACATGAATGCACTTCTGGCCCTTTCTATCCGACATTTAATTTCCATATTCGACATCCAGTCTTCTTGGTTGTTATATGCTAGTCTTGCATTTTGAAGTTGACATAATTGACGGCTGATTATAAAGAACTTCGTCTTTTTTATGTTGATGCTAAGTCTCGTGTTCTCGCTATGTTCTCCAATTTTATTAAGAAGGTTTTGGAGGTCTTCTATATTGTCTGCTATTAAGAAGGAGTCATCCGCATATCGTATATTATTGACCCAGGTACCATTTACTTTGATGCCGCTTTCGCATTCCTCGGGAGCTTCCTGGAAGATACTTTCTGAATATAAATTGAACAGTAGTGAGGAGAGAATGCATCGCTGTCTTACACCTCTGAGAATTTTTTGAGCTTGCGTTGTTTCATTATCCACCTTGACGAGAGCTGTTTGATTCCAGTAAAGCTACCAAAAAAATGTTAGTCAAACTATTTAACACAATTTACAACAGTGACTATATACTGAGGATTGGCTAAAATTTAGATTTGTCCCTATTCCTAAAAACCCAGGAGCAAAAAGATGCTCTAAGTTGCGACTAATCAGCCTACAAGTCAATTATTAAAGTTGTTTCCAAACGTTCTACATAATCGAATATGTAGAAAGTGCTAACAAGAATAACTCTATACAGTTGTGAGGTATGGCCACTGAACAAAAGAACACTGGCAACGCTGAGAGCAACAGAAATGAAAATTAAAGAAAAAAAATCTTCTGTGTAAAATGTATATTTATTTAAACCTCAATAAAGGGCTACATTAAAACAGAACGTTTTCGCTCTAAAGAGAGCATCATCAGTGTTCTAAGCAAGCTCTACATGCTAAGCCACCAAAAATACATGGGTTAAAACCCTTAAAATGCCGACCAAAAGTCTTACATTGGCGTGTTATATATTAGACCCTGGCGATGGGTGAAATTTAAATAAGATATACCTCAGAGCATCATATGACTATACCACGAGTATGTGGGTGGTTGAGTTGATTTCTCTGTCTATCTCAGAAAGTATCTAGTAATGAAGGCGAGAGACGGTTCCCCAATAAGAAGACGATCAGTGGGAAGACCACGAAAACGATGGAACGACAACTTACTAGAGGCACATTGAAAAAACACAGACAGTCATGTCTATACAAAAAGAAGAAGAAGAAGAAGAAGAAATAGTATTCGACAAAGATTTTGCGTCTACCCCCTTAATTAAAGCTTTGTTTTAGGAAATTTTGACTGTTGACTACGTGACCTAGATCTTTCAGGCAATTAGCCACGTTTTGAGTTGAAAATCTGAGGGTGTTATGTAGATTATTTCATTCATAGGAGATTCTGACCAATAGAAAGCTACAGAAATCTGAATTAAATCCATAATTTTTGATAATCTCCCGTCGTTAAGTATATTACGTCAGATGCCCTTCGTTGCTACGGAAAAATACATTCAGTGACATTAATAACAATTAATGTTTTAAAAATTATAAAAGTGATGACTTTCAATCGTCAAATATTTATAAAAACTGTGTGTTTAATGGTACTTACATAAATAAATTACAATAAAATTTTGGTTTTGAACAGTTTTATCCATGAAATAATCGCAACAAATTGCACTCGACCTCTGAAATTAATATAGAATTTTTGCTCCCGTGACACTTTGACATAATTTCACTCGCCTTCGGCTCGTGAAATTAAAACTGTCAAAGTGTCACTCGGGAAAATTCAATAATTTCAGAGCTCTTGTGCAATTACTACTGATAATTTTAGATAATTTATGTCTACACTAATTTATAATAGTGTTAATATAAAATTTTATTGCTGACATCTTCTTTTAATAGAACCTATTATAATAAATTTTCCCTTGGCACTACCTGTATACAAACTATATTAGGTCATAAGGCCCTACATTACCAAAATTAATTTAAATAAATAATTATAAATATTCATACTAAAATTATATTCCTGCATAATAATTATAAAAGCAACAAATACAAGAAAATCAAGTTGACTTTACATACTGAAGAATTGTACTAAGATTCTTAAAATATTTTTAAAAATGTTTCCTTTTTTAAATCCCTTTACTAAAACACATACGCACGCCTTGAAAATGGGCTTTAAGTCACCGCAACGTATCAAACCTTCTTAATTTTGTAATCAATCGGTGCCGCGCCTACTTTGATTTAATGAAGACATCAAACTTGGCCTTTGACAGACTGTGGGGCAGTAAAACTATTGTATTGTGGGCAATTTTATGAATAAACATGAAGGTTAATAGGGAAGTTAGGGGTTCCTAAGTGGCGCAATAACAGTCTACTAACGAGATATATTAACATGATTTACCCCCAATTTCGAAATTCGGCTAGCCCTTATAACCACCACCATAAAAAATCAAATTAGCTTTCGAATTTCCTTATAATAAGATTATTTAGCCTGCCTTTTTAATGCCAGCATATTTATTGCTATTTTGAAGAAAATATCCTGATGAAATAAGATATAAGTTCCACTAAATCACTAACTAATAAGCACTGAAAGATAACCGAATAGAATTTATGAACATAGACAGTGCCGGATTAAGAATCCTGAGGCTCCTAGGCAACCTAAGCTATGAGGCCCCTTGATAAACCTAGGTTTCTCCGTGTTTAATAATTTTATTTTTGCAAATGGCCGTTCGCCTGTTGCGAAATAACCCAAAATGACTGTGAAGTAGGAATAAATTGTTTTCCCTGCAAGTCTGAAGCTGGGCTATATAGTCCGTTCTTTAACGGTAAAATATTGCAAAACCTCTAAATTTTAAAGAACTGCTTGGATTGACATGAAATTTGGCATACACATAGCTAACAAGTCAAAGAAAAAAAGTGATATTGTGCCGATATGTGCTTTTGCCCTGGGGGTGAAAAAAATATTCGTCCAAAGAAAGTCAGGAAATGGATTTAAGTAACTTTTGTTCTATAGAGTTTTTTCACTAAGTCAATACTTTTCGAGTTATTTGGCAGTGAATATGTTCATTTTTTCAACAAAATAACCACGCTTTTAGACGGTTTCTCGCAAATAACTCAAATAGTAAGTATTTTGTCGAAAAAACATTCTTAGCAAAAATATAGCCTGTAAAAAATTTTAAAAAATGGTGTATATATCACGTCTCTACACGTAGTAGAAGCAGAGTGATAGCTAATGAAAAATAGGTTCATATTCGTCAAATTCCAAATGGAATACTTTAACGTGAAATAACCAAAAATGAAGCACATTTCGGGGAAAGCTCATTACAATTTATTTAAAGGGTTTAAAAAAGCTTCATTTTTGTTTTATAAAAAAAAATTCTAGGATCAAAATTAAACAAGTTACGCTCAAAATAAGTTAGTCCCTTTTGGTTTTGGTAAAAAAATCTAGAAAATCACCCCCTAATTAGTATCTTAAATGAACTTAATCGTTACGACTTCACAAGTTTCTTGACTCGTGTATATATTGTTTATATGATCTGTAAGTTTCATCGGTTCAAAGTCCCTATTATTGAAAGGGTTTTAGTTAAAAGGGGTTGAACGAGTCACTGATCACGAATGTATGCAAATTTAGAAACACCAAATCTTAATCAATTTTTGTCTAACAGAAAAACAAAAAAATACATGATATTCAGAAAAGCAAATCTGACTTTTTTTGTTTTTCGAGATTTTTGGTATCTCTAACAATTTTTAAGTTATTTTGAAAAAAAGCATATTTTCAAAATTTAAATTTTTAAAAATTTTAGTTTAAAACCAAATTTTTTCAAAAAGAAGCACTTTGAATCAATGAAACTTACAGATCATATAAACACAACATAAGTAAAATAATTTGTGGAGCGGTAACGATTAATTTAATTTAAGTTGCTAATTAGGGGGTGGTCTTCCCGATTTTTTTTTGCAAAAACAAAAGGGACCAACTTTATTTTGAGCGTAACTTGCTTAAATTTAATGCTAGAAACTTTTTGTAAAAACAAAAATAAAGCTTTTTTTAAACACTTTAAAAAAGTTATAATAGGTTTTCCCCAAAAAGTGCTTAATTTTTTGGATATTTCACGTCGAGTTATTTTATTTGAAATTTGGTGAATATGAATCTATTTTTCATTGGCTATAACTCTGGTTCTACGAGATCCAGAGACCTAAGGCGCACACCATTTTTTTTACTTTTTTATACGCTATATTTTTGCTAAGAACGTTTTTTTCGACAAAATACTTACTTTCTCAGTTATTTTTGAAAAACCGTCTAAAAATGTGGTCATTTTGTTGAAAAATGAACATATTCACTTGCAAATAACTCGAAAAGTGTTGACTTGGCGAAAAAGCTCTATAGAACAAAAGTTACTTAAAATTAGTCAGTTTACCCATTTCCGGACTTAGTTTGTACATATATTCTTTCACCCCCAAGAGGGGGTGAAAGTCACCCCCAGGGCAAAGCACTAATCGGCACAATATCACTTTTTTTCTTTGCCATGTAAGCTATACGTATGTCAAATTTCATGTTAATCCAAGCGGTTCTTTAAAATTTAGAGCAAAAACCGTGAAAGAATGGACTAATAAAATATTTGAATTGTTTTCGTTCATTTTCAAGTTCAGATTCAATATCATCAGGATAGTTTTAATGTAGTTTTAAAGCACACTTCTTTATTTGAGTATCACTCAATTGTGGAAAAACACAAAAGACCAAATACTGAGTTCATTGACCAGTACACTGTCAACCGACGACTCAGCTCAGTAATTAGAATATAGTCACGTAGAGAATATTCAGAGTATTGTAGGTCGCAGGCCCACTGCTCGTAATAAGCAAAATTACTTTTTTGGAATTTTAAGAACTCCAAAAGTGAATTTAGAAGCTGAACTGCAGTTTGAAGTTCAATCTCTTCTCTCTGCAATGATTTACTGACAGCGTTGATGCGCTCTAAAATTGTTACCCAAAACTCATTCATTATGAATGTTTCTTTTTTGACATTTCTTTCAACAAATACTTAGCCTCATGAACTGTTTCAGCTTGCTGATTAGTGTCTTCAGCAAAAGTATGAAGAGCAGATTTGAAAGCGTTTTAACCTTTAGGCAAAGTTCTTATGGCATGTGCTGCTTGTTCTTATAAGGACTAGATCATGGCAAATGAGAACTTAGTGGAGTTTCATTTAAGCATTTGATCATGACTTCCCAACGGTGCGGGAGTAGAGGATGAAAAAAGTTGTACACAGATTGAACAAACCCAAAATACAATATTCTATTTGAGGGAAAATACGTCAGCCAATCTCTTTTAATTTTTGTTCCACTGATTTGTTTTCGAAAAACCATAGATTGTATAAAATCTTGTAATTCATTCAAAATTTATTTTTGACGCTGAACACTTCCATCAAGGTTTTTACATTCTGAAGACCTTTCCCAATCCAAAATTTCCTTACTTCTTTAGTTACTGTATTCCGTAATCCTATGCCGTTTTCCGAATTTATGACCCAATTTATCTTTAACTTCAATTCTTAACTTAGTTTCGGTTTCTTCTTCTTTAACTTCCTGAACCGGAATAGAACTATCGTTACATGTTTTTTCATCTTCTTCAGTTAGGGAAGCTGTGTTTCCATCAGTTATTTCTATTCCATCACGTGCATTTTCATTGGTTGCTGCTTCACTAGCTATGGATTTCCGTATGAAACTGAGTTTAAATAAGTTTTGCTTCTGTTTTGGATTTTGATTAAGGATCTTTTCTTTCTCCTGATTTTTCTTGTGTTGTTTGCTCACTTTCGATTCTTGTTTCCTTCTGTAGTACTGGTCCTTCTACCAAAGGGCATTCATTAGCGATGCATTTCCACAGCATATACAGCTATATATTATGCGAACAAAAGTATGCATGGTAAACTTTTATGTATTGTGCGCAAAACTTTTATGGTATTGTGCGATATTTGAATCTTTCAACATTTTCTCGTTTTGGTCCCCGCGAGGCCCCCTTCGGAGCCGAGGCCCCTAGGCAACTGCCTACTTTGCCTAATGGTTAATCCGGCACTGAACATAGATATAATACGTTTTAAAGGGACAGAAGCCTTTTAGAATGAATCAGGTTAGGTAGATGAAATGTAGTACCAAATACTAAAAATGGAGGAAGATCTTTACGAGGAGCTTTATGAGCTTGAAAAAAAAAAGAAATAGGGTTAATAGGGAACACTGTTAACGTAGATATGTAAAACTAAAGCCTTAAGGCAAGCAAGGAAATAACGAAATTTGATTTTAATTTTGATTTAAAATTTATGACATGTAAAACTTGACATGCAAAATTTGACATGCAAAATTTGACATGCAAATTTTGACATGCAAAATTTGACATACAAAATTTGATATTCAAAATTTGATAATAGACGATGCAAATATTGAAGTTATAAAACAGCTCACCTACCTGGGCGTACAGATAAATGAGGATGGCATCAAGGATGAGGAAATACGGAAAAGCATAATTCTTGCTAACAAAGCATACTTGACTTTATCAACGGAATTTGATTCCAAAAAAGACATACATGGGGAAGTAAAGTTCAAATAAAATATATAAATACATCATCCGACCTATAGCAACATATGGCGCAGATACGTGTATCATGACAGAAAAAACAATAAACCTTATTAATGCTTTTGAAAAAAATTATTGACAAGTATATTGGGACCCATCTGCCCACCTGCGACAATGGTACGTGAAGACTAAGGTTCAACCACTAGTTACATCAATATTAAAAAGAATTCTCTATGTGCGGTGTGCAAGTACTTGGAGGGGATACGAGAAACGATAGGAGAAATATTGCAACTTTCTTAAATAATTCATATTATATTGTCAATTGAAACTGTCAAATTGACGTATATTTCATACCTACTGTCATTGAAGAAGAAAAAGTATATGTTGCTCACAATATTGATATGATATGCAATTATTATATAAAAGTATATTTAATTAATTGTATTTTGATTGCAGTACTGCATTTTAATAATTCATTTTATTTACTACATACAATAATTGTTTACCTTTTAATAACATAACCTAACTTTTACTTTTTTTTCTTATAATTTTTTTGGGCTACGGCCTTGAAAATTATCCAGCAACCAGGACCAATATGATTGGCCAATATAATTAAAAGTGCGAAAAAAGTTACCGAGCCATGAAACCAGGGGTCGCTTTTCCGAATTTGCACGGTCCAAAAGAAAATTATGCAAAAATACAAATTGTGCTGGACAGAGGACAGATCACCTTATAAGCATGTATAATAACAAAACACATAAAAGAACGCTTAGTGGAACTATGGTGGAACGTCGGCCAGTAGGAAGAACAATTGACAATAGTTTAGTCAAGAAAAGCAACTTATTTTGGCCATATCTTTAAAAACGATAAGTATGGTTGTCTGCAATTGATCGCTGAAGGGTAGATCGAAGGAAGACGAGGCATCGCACAGAAGAAGTTCTCTTCGCTGTAAAACTTCCAGACAGCGACGATTCGACAGTCGGACGGATGTTTGCCTTTCTTGAATTGAATTGTATGTTTTTAATAGGTTTTTCTGGTCTTACGGACATTTTTTTAAGTCGGTTTTTCTTCTAGACATCTTCTTCTTCTTCTTCTTCTTCTTCTTCTTCTTCTTCTTCTTCTTCTTCTTCTTCTTCCTCTTTATAAGCAATCCTGCTTGTTCATTGGCGGATTGATACCTCTATGGAAGGTTGTCACTACATCTTCTGCGCGGTCGGCCGATATTTCTTCTACCGATTGGTGATTTATCTCCTGCTATTTTGACCACACGTGTCTCCCCCATTCTGGTTATGTGGTTGTTCCATTCTTTTTTCTATTTAGTGTCCATTCGATTATACACTGTACGTTACATTGTCTTCTAATATCTTCGCTCCTCTTTCGATCTCTCAGTGTATTTCCTGTAATTCTTCTCAGTACATGTCGGTTTCGCCATATAGTGTTATTAAGGCATCCTGCCAATCTATTTGCTTTTTGTACTTGATTTCTCACTTCTTTGTCTAAGTCTCCGTAACTTGACAATGCAATTCCAAGGTATTTTACTTCCATTACTTGTTCAATACTGATACCATCAATTTCTATTTTGCATCTGATTGGTTCTTTACTGATTACTATTGTTTTGGTTTCCTGAGATGAAATTGTCATATTAAATTCTTTTGCTCTTATGTTACATCTGTGGACTAATCTTTGCAGACTATCTTGCAGACTTGCGTCGTCTGCGTAGCAGAGTATTTTTACTTCTTTGTTTCCCATTCTATATCCTCTTCCTTGGTTGATCATTTCCTTCATGGTCATATCCTCTTCCTTGGTTCTTGATCATTTCATCCATGATTAAATTGAAAAGCATAGGACTCAATGAGTCTCCCTGTCTTATTCCGCTGCCTATATCTATAGGTTCTGTAAGTTGTCCATCTATTCTGACTTCCATTTTGTTGTTTTGGTAGATGTTCTCAATAGTTTTTGTGATATCTAGAGGGACTTCTCTATTATACAGAAGATGGATTACATCTTTGAGTATTACTCTGTCAAATGCTTTCTTTAGGTCAATTAGACATAGAAATGCTGGTCTATTATACTCTAGTGATTTCTCAGTAATTTGCTTTATGACGAATATTGCATCTGTAGACGATCTTCCAGTACGAAAACCCTGTTGTTCATCTGCTAAACTTATCCTCTGATTCATTACGTCTTGTAAGATTTTAGTTTGTAAGTTTTAAGGTAGTATTTAACAAGTTGATACCTCTGTAGTTTTCTGGCTGCTTTTTATCTCCTTTTTTTAATAGTAGAATTAGTTCGCTCGTTCTTCATTCTTCCGGTATTTTATTGTGTTTTATGATTTTGTTAATTACTGTTGTTAATTGTTCTGTCATTGCTGCTCCACAATATTTCAGTAATTTATTTGGTATTCCATCCTTACCTGCAGCTTTTCTGTTCTTCAGCTTTTCGAGTGTTTTTCGTACTTCCTGTGCACTTATATTAACATCTTCATTTGTGCTGGTTTCTGGTGTTTCCGGTTCTAGCATCATTTGTTCTTCCTCTGCATAGAGCTTTTTTAGATAGTCAATCCATGTATCCTTTTCTATGTGTTTTGGTTCTATTAGTTCCTTACCTCCGTTCTTTGACCTCTTATAAAGCGCCATATTTCCTTTTGGAGACCATAAAAATCATGTTCCATTTCTTTCGAAAAACGTTCCCAATGATCATTTTTTATTCTTCTTACTACTGAATGTGTTTCGTTTCTTACAGTCTTATAATTATCGTATGCCTCTTGTGTTTTACTTGACATGTATTCTAGACATGTGTAAATGAAAGGATCAATATTTTGTTGCCTTATTATTTATGAACGTACAAGACAATGAAAATGGCCCAACTTACAAGACGTAATAGCGGTCCAAGGAACAAGACCTGTTCCGAAAGAATCAATGTGAGTATAGTATGTAGCTAGTAAATACAAATAAAACAGCTTAAATGAAATACGCAAATCGCTTCTAATCGGGTTCAAGATTGTATAGGAACTTGACATAACATACGCAAATAATTAACGCTAAATTTAAAAAAAGAGGTGTCCCATGAAATAAGGTGGCTCATAGTACAAGCTGGCTCAAGGTACCAGCTTCCCCTCTACATATTATACTTGGTATTCTTGCCGTCTTCCAATAGGAGGTTGGATATCATCATCACTATCTTTTCCCGATCCACCGCTGCTCTGAAGACTTGAAGAGTTCTATCGAAGTGTATTTAAACCAGTCCCTTTAATTTTTTCATGTATTATCATTATAACCTTTCATATCGCTGTCCTCTCATTACGTGTCCCAAATATTGTAACTCTCTTATTTTTCTTCTTCTTCTTCTTACCTTATAAATAGGCTCATACCTATTTTATACCGGTTTTTAGCGTCAATTGGCGTTGTCTGACCATTTTTTCCTCGGTCGTCCTAATGATCTTCTTCCAGTTGGCGATTTTTCTCTTGCTATTCGTACTATTCTATTTTCGTCATTCTTTCTATATGTGTTGATTCCATTCTATTTTTGTTCTTTTGGTGCACATGTTTATTTCCTCTATACCACATCTCGCTCATATTTCCTCACTGCTTACTCTGTCTTTTAGAGTTTAGTTTGTTATTTTTCGTAAGACTTTTTTTGCTGTTTCCAGCAGTCTTTGTGCTTTCGCCGTATCTGCTCTTGTTTCCGCTGTGTACGTCATTATCGGTCTTACTGTATATCATATATCCTGGTTTTCATTTCCATTGTGAGGTATTTGTTTCTCCAGATTGTCTTGTTGAGACAACCTGCTGCTCTGTTCGCCATGATCACTTGTTTTTGTACTTCTTCTTCCACTTTTCCATAGCTTGACAGTTTTATTCCCAAGTATTCCGTTTCCATCACTTGTTCTATTGTTTTGTTATTTACGACCAGTTTACATCGTCTCGGTTTCGATGATATTACTATCGATTGAGTTTCTCTGTTGAGATCGCCATGTTGTATATGAACGCCGGTTCCTTCGAATTCTTTATTATTATTATTATTATTCGACTTATTTCTTATTTCTTATTTTTATTGTGCTTAATATTTCGTATTCGTTGTCAATTTCACGCAATATTTACTACTTCTGTGTTCGTTTTCTTCTGTGTCCATGCTATTCTAAGCACGTTTTAAATGATATTTATGTATTCTCCTATTGCCATATATATTGCCTTAGTTTCCATCATTATAGGTCCATGTTTTGACCAGGGCGGATTTGTGAAAAAAGGTCTATTTTTGGATGTGCGAGGTGGCATTCGGATTTTTGCAGATAAAGTTAGGTAACAACCTCAACAATAATAATTGACTTATGCTCCTTCTCAACTATGCCCGGAACATTAATAAAAAAATTAAATTATTTAAAAATTTCGAAAAACATCGATTTTTTTTCTAATTTCTTTGCTTACAATTTTAAAACGATTCATTTTGGAACAAAGTCGTAGGGAAATAAAATAAAGATTATTGAATTTTGTATGATAAAGGACTGGTTAAAAATGTCTTAAATTATTACCCTTTCTGCAAAATAGCAATAAATACAAAATAAGAGAACAAAATAAGCCTGTCTTTATTCAATGTTTTTCAACCACTTTTGTTGCACTTAGAACTTTCATAATTCGCTTAGAAAATTCTTACAGCATACTTAAATCGTTCACCAAATTTTATTAAAATCGACCTGATATATTTTACAGAATAATTTTGCAATCTATTTTTTTTTTAGTTCAAATTTTTTAAAAACTTTCTGAAGAAAAAGTAGACTATTTAGAAGTTTGTTAATTTTTTTGCATATAAAGAAGTTCCCTACCTATCTAGTATACTTTACAGAATTAAAATCGTATTATTTAAGCGGCCTCAGCACTGTTTTAAAGTTATAAACAATTTTTGGCTTATAAACAAATACAGTGAGAACGTTTGAGTTGGCATAAATTCATTTTGTCGAGAATAGGCGTCTCTGGAGATAAATCCCGAAACAGGTCGATTTTTATTTTTAAATTCTAATTTTTTGGTATATATATCATACTAGTGACGTCATCCATCTGGGCGTGATGACGTAATCGATGATTTTTTAAATGAGAATAGGTGCCGTGTGATAGCTCAATCGAAAGGCTATTCAATTTTGTATTCACTAATGTAAACATTAACATAACTATTTATACAGGGTTTGAATTAAAAAAAAATTTTGAATTAAATTAGTTCCAATATTTAGATTACGTCATCACACCCAGATGGATGACGTAACTAGTATGATATTTATGCCAAAAAATTATAGTTTAAAAATAAAAATCGATCTGTTTCGGGATTTATGTCCAGAGTCTCCCATTCTCAAGAAAATGAATTTATTCCAACTCAAACGTCCTCACTGTATTTGTTTATAAACCAAAATATTGTTTATAACTTTAAAACAGACCTGAGGTCGCTTAAATAATCCGATTTTAATTATGTAAAGTGTATTAGATAGGTAGAGAAACTCTTTATATGTAAAAAAAATTAGCAAATTTCTAAATGGTCTACTTTTTGTTCAGAAAGTTTTTAAAAAATTTGAACTTTTTAAAAAAAATTTAGATTGCAAAACTATTATGCAAAATCTATTAGGTCGATTTTAATGAAATTTGGTGGACGGTTTAAGTATGCTGTAAGAATTTTCTAAGTCATTTATGAAGGTTCTAGGTGCAACCAAAGTGGTTGAAAAACATTGAATAGAAACAGTCTTTGTTGACCCCTTATTTATTGCTATTTTGCAGAAAGGGTAATAATTTAAGACATTTTAAACCAGTCGTACATTATACAAAATTCAATTATCTTTATTTTCTTTCCTACGACTTTGTTCCAAAATGAATCGTTTTAAAGTTATTTGCAATGAAAGTAGAAAAAAATCGATATTTTTCAAAGTTTTTAAATATTTAAATTTTTTAATTAATGTTCCGGGCATATTTGAGAAGGAGATTAAGTCAATTATTATTATTGAAGTTGTCACCTAACTTTATCTGCAAAAATCCGAATGCCACCTCTCACATCCACCTCAAGACAGATTCGTCCTGGTCTAATTGTAGTATTGAAAACAAGTAACATCTCAAAATTCTTACTTTTAGTTCTGATCTAAGGTTTTTATTGCAGATAATTGTTTTTATTTTTATAATCGCATTTCTTGCTACTGGTCCAAGAGCTGTGAGACATTTTTGAGTAGGTATTTTAGGCAACCTGAAAATTTTTTAGGTGACTCTTCCATGATAGCCTAATACAAAAATGCTGGTCTGGCTGGAGGGTAGCGGTTATTTTCCACAAAAATCCCCCCCAAAGTTAAAAAAGGGTAAAAATTGTTATTACAAAAAATGTTAGTGACGTGACTTTAAAGTAAATTTAAATATTCAAATATAAAGAAAATAAACAAGCCAGGCGATTTGAGGGCGATTTTAACTGTGCAAGATACTTGCACGGGCGTCCCAGGATTATTTTCAGGGGATGCATCTGAACTTCAGAAGATTTCATCTGAATCTGTACATACTATTAACGAATATAAAATATACAACTGTACATACATAGCTATATATATGTATATTTCTTCCGGACAGGGAGGTGCAATTGTTATTTTGACAGGGTATTTTTTAGTATTAAAAATAAATATTCTAAAAAGACAGGTTTTTTTGGTGAAATTTTCCAACTGCCATGTCGTCAAACAAATTACGCGTGCATATAAATGAAAAGCGTTATAGGTAAGCAGCACTGTGAGAAAGGGCGTATACCGATACCTGTTTGCGTCCTCTGTTCTAGCGAAGCGAGTCCGTTTGCTCGAGAAAAATCACGTGACCTGGCGATACCCATGTTGTTGTGCCTTGAAACGTTAGAGTAATTATTATATATTATAGTTTTTTAAGTAACTTTTCCTTAATTAAAGGAAAATAATACGTACTATACAATAGATTTTG
Source organism: Diabrotica virgifera virgifera (assembly GCF_917563875.1). NCBI lineage: Eukaryota > Metazoa > Arthropoda > Insecta > Coleoptera > Chrysomelidae > Diabrotica > Diabrotica virgifera. The sequence continues at coordinate 190,275,072 of NC_065447.1, read as the reverse complement.
CAAATATGATAGAAAAAGACAAATTTATTATTATAAATATATAGGTAGAAAAGTATAAAACTATAAGCTAAATAAATTCGGTGTCCGAATCTTGTACTTCTTCTTCAAACTCCTCATCAGAGCTTAAATATTCATTCTCTTAATAATGTAAAAAATATCATGGACACAACACGTAGCAAACACGGAAACATTAAGAAAGATGAAAAAGAAAAAAGAAATACTCAACGCTATGAAGGAAAAAAATGAGCTACTTTGGTCATATCATCATCATCATCATCAACCCGTACGCGTCCACTGCTGGACATAGGTCTCCCTCAGCTCTTTCCATTCATCTCTATTTTGTGCGGCTTGCATCCAGTTACCGACAACATGTTTCAAATCATCGGCCCATCTGGTTAGTGGGCGTCCTCTGCTCCGTAGTGCTTCTTCTCGCGGCCTCCACTCGCCAATACGTTTTGTCCATATACTAAGAAATAAAAAACCTGATGTGATTGGTTATATAAGGAAAGGTATTAAGTATTGGTTATATAAGTAATAATACGTAGCAACTCAATTAATTAATCACTAATTAATTTTTAATTAACTCTAAATACATATTACAACTATTTACAGATCAGGTAGAAGAGGAATCTGAGTCTCGAGGGGAGTCTGACGAAGAAAAAGGGAATGAATATTTAAGCTCAGATGAGGAGTTTGAAGAAGTACAAGATTCGAACACAGAATTAATTTAGTTTATAGTTTTATACTTTTTTACCTATATATTTATAATTAATTTAAAAAAAGTTACTTACAACAACATAGGTATCGCCAGGTCACGTGATTTTTCTCGAGCGAACGGACTCGCTCAGTTACAACAGAGGACGCAAACAGCTATCGGTATACGCTCCTTCTCACACTGGTGCTTACCTATAGCGCTTTTCATTTATAATGCACGCGTAATTTGTTTAATCACATGGTAGTTGGAAAATTTCACCAAAAAAACCTGTCTTTTTTAGAATATTTATTTTTAATATTAAAAAATACCCTGTCAAAATAACAATTGCACCTCTCTGTCCGGAAGGAATGTACATAGCTATGTATGTATAGTTGTATATTTTATATTCGTTAATAGTATGTACAGATTCAGATGAAATCTTCTGAAGTTCAGATGCATCCCCTGAAAATAATCCTGGGACGCCCGTGCAAGTATCTTGCACAGTTAAAATCTCCCTCAAATCGCCTGGCCTGTTTATTTTTTTATATTTGAATATTTAAATTTACTTTAAAGTCACGTCAATGATATTTTTTGTAATAACAATTTTTACCCTTTTTTTAACTTTGGGGGGGATTTTTGGGGAAAATAACCGCTACCCTCCAGCCAGACCGGCATTTTTGTATTAGGCTATCATGGAAAAGTCACCTGAAAAATTTTCAGGTTGCCTAAAATACCTACTCAAAAATGTCTCACAGCTCTTATACTAACTTCTATCCTCGCTCTAATTTCTGTTGTGTGAACATGATTTTTATATTTTTAAGTTTCCATCTGTTTGTAGTGTATTTGTTTTCTTTTTAATTATCATAATATGATAAATGCGTTTATTGCGTAAATCTTTATGCAAACCAATATTTCCCAAGGCCTAAAACTACAACATAAAACGTCACTACTATTTTTCAAGTTTCTATCCTTGACAAAAAGGACTACTAAATTTTAATTTATTAAAATTAGAAAAAAATCTTATAGAAAACAATATTTTATAGTTTTTATGGACAGGCGAAGTTGTGGCGGTAAATCAGGTTAAAAAGAGCTTGTTTGTGGTTTTCTACAAATTGGAAACGTTATTTCTGCATTTAAGGAACGATTTACGAGTTTTGGGTTCCCATTAAAAATGCGTTAAGGTTGGTAACTAGCTACAGGTTATTATATACCTTATTTTGTATTTTCTATACATGCTTAATGATCTAAATATCTAGAATATTATTATCAACATATATTCACAGTTTACAACTGAAATACAATTTTCGAGCGAAAGATGAACATAATGATAACTTTTGTCTTTAGCTCTCTATATAATATTTTTAAATACATTTTTTGGTATGATTCTTAGTCTTCGTCTTCTTCTTCTTCTTCTTGTAGTTCCTTCTGCTATCGAAGGTTCGCTATTATCACAGCTATCTGTAACTTGTGGTAACCACAAGCAAAAACAGGAACGAATGGAGAAAAATTGTAGAATATGCCAAATTACACAACCAATGATTGTAAAACCAAAATGTTAATGTGGATTGATTCACCGGGACAAATGAATCAGAAGAGCCCAAAGAGGGCGGCAATCACTCCGGTAGGAGTGTAAATACGATGATGTTGATGATGATGATGATTTTAGACCTGATGTAGTAATCTATTTTCTAATCGTTGCCATGCTTCTTGTAGACTGTTTGCAAAAATATCGGCGTCATCTGCGAATCTTATGTTGTTCATGATTTTTCTGTTTATTGCTATACTCTGTTCTTTCTCTGATATTGCTTACTTAAAAATAGTTTCGCTGTATAGATGGTATTGAACAACACGCAACCCTGTCTAACACTTCTTTTTATTTTTATACTTTCTGTTTTGACATTTTCGATTTTAACCTTTGCTTTTTATTTCCAGTACAGATTGACAGTAACCCGTATAACTCGCATGTCCAGCACACACTTTTCTCTTAAAAGTTCTACTAGTTTCTAATGTCGTACTCTATCAAAAGCCTTTCTCGTTCCTAGTCTTCCTCTAAATCCAACTGGGTGTCATCTATATCTTCTTCTATTTTTGTATAGTCTTCCATGTATTATTTTGAGGAATATCTTAAGTGTGTGGCTCATTAAGGAAATTGTTTTGTACTGGAAGTATTCTGTAGCGTGTACTGACTTTGGTAGCGTTACAAACGTGGACAGCAACCAACCCTGGGGTACTCCTCCTGTTGCATAATACACCTTGTTGAAAAGATCTAAAAGTATATGCAGTGTTTCTTCGTCAAAGCATTTAATTAGCTCAGTTTCAATCGTTATGCAGTCGCTAGTTTTCGTGTATGGTTGCTTAAAATAATAAAAATATCACGTTTATCAAATTATTTAAAATAAATAAAATTCAGTTATATGTACTTAAATAGCTAAATTGCGAAATAACACCGTGAATAAAGTACATAAATTGATTGTATTATACATTATCGTATCAATTGAAAGGTCAAACACACACGTCCATTAAACAAACTGTCATATTCCCGTTTCCTGTAAGCTCACCATTGCCCCAGATAACCAAGAAAAAGCAAACAATTCAGATTAGATTGTGACCCGAAATATGAACATGAATATATTTTAAGAATGATACACGATGTATTTGAGTAAAATCGATAAGGAATTGAATAAAATGTTTGCCGAAGGTTCGAGTTACCGACTTGTGGAAAGTGACACGAGCCCCTTGTTTATTTAATAGCGTGGGTGGAAGACTTATTTCTTTAGGACCTGTTGATTTCACTTTGGCAAGGTGTTAAGTACAACAGTTACCCTTTCATGACAAGATCCCTCGACGTTCAATCACAGGGAACCCAGGAAATGTAAACAAATCGAGCATACGCTTTGATAGTACACACGTAAATAGAAGGAATTTACTATTTGGTAGAAGAGATTTGCGTGGGAGGGCAGAATATTATTTATTTTATAATCGAATATTGGTAACAGATGCATCGTTTATATGTATCGGTTTATTTACTTTAGGTACTTGCATTTGAAGTTCCATGAAATACATTTGTAAAGCGATAACAATAAATGGGTCACCATCACCATAGAGAACAGTAGCAACCATTCATAACATGTTGCTTAGGACTGCAGGGATTTACACTAATGAATAAAAATCATCGTCATCACAGCCGTTCAATCCTATTGGATTATGGCAATGCCGGGGCATATGAATCCTGTTTCCAGGTGGATTATTCCTGTTTAGTTTTTTTCTTATAGATCTATAATATGTGGCTTTGCAGAGTTGGTTATGTATTTCCAATCTTTTCTGTTTCTGCATCTTGTCTTCCAGTCTTTCATTTTTATTATTTTTACGTGTTCCTCTATCTGGTTACACCATATTATACTGGGTCTTCCCCTTTTTCTTGGACACAGGGGTGTCCAGTTCGTGATTCTTTTTATTTCTGTGAGTGCTCTTCTCATTATGTGGCCTACCCATTCTAGTCGCTTTTATCTATTTTGCTATGTGCTCACCTCCCACTTCTTTTTGAATTTCTTTATAGGTCTTAATTTTTGTTTCTCCGTCGCTTACTATTTTTGGTCCCAATATTGATCTTATTATTTATCTTTCTACTATTAGGTGAATAAAGGTTCTAAAAATTAAAATAAAACAGCAATGTGCCCAATTGGTTGAAACCTTGAAGTATACAATTTAAACCACCGTTCAAATATCGTTTATTCATTTGGTTGCAGTTTTTTCCAAATTAAATTATAGGATAATCTAATAAATAAATTTACTTTGTAGAATATTTTTAATCATTATATTAATATAAAACGACGTATCTGGTACCTACCAAATTTAAACATTACATACACTAATTAACCTAAACTAGCGGCTAACATACTAATTAAATTACATTTTTTGTTCATTAAAATTAATTTAAGCAACTCATGCCAACTTTAAAAAAATCCTACTAATTGACTAAACGTTCTAAATAACCAATAATGATCTAAACTTACCAACCAATAGGTGAACAATCAATGTAACAAAAAGTAGTTAATTATCTAAAGCTAATTCCAAACTAAAAACGATTATCGGCATTTCAACCCTTTGAAAGATCAAAATTTAATAAAAGATTTTTCAGCTTCCTCTTAATGAATGCCTTTGAAAATTTCGGAACTCGATTAAGATTTTTGGAACAATGGAAGGGTTGCTTTATAGAAAAGGGATGATCAGTACATCCTTTTAATTTTATTAGGGCCAGACAATGCACCTATTACACGGTTATTTATAGAAGCTAATCATTAGGTAGGCTCTAATAGGGATGAGGTAAGTAATTTGTGTTTAGGGATGTTGTTCATTTTAGAAGGGATATAGTTTATTTTGTAATTTTTACTGAAGCCAAAAGTAAAACCTTATAATACCTGATACATGAATTCAAATAAACATTGTATTAACTAGTGTAATAGGGAACTTGATAGTGTAATACGGAACAGAAGATGATTTAAAGAAATATATTATTGTGTATCATTTTGTCAATCAAAGATAGAATAAAATCTTTATTTTTTTTAATATAACGCAGGCACATAAATTTGATACACCCTGCATATTGATTTGTAACTATTTATTAGAAGTTAGCTTTTAAGCAGTGGGTTTATACTTAATGAGTTTTTCCCTGAAGAATTAAAGACATTAGTAAATAAAGTGATGTGAATAGACAATTTATTTCGGGATTATAATTTTAAAACGGTTGCTTTGTTACGGACGAGGCCAAAAAGCCACAGGTAATTATTATATTTAGAAAAGTAATGTAGAGAGTAAATTTGTAGAATTCCCGAAAAGAAATTATCATGAGTAGAAGTATTTGTTTGGAAGGATGCATTTGTTTTTCGAATGAAAAAAGAGGAATGGTGAAAGAGAAATGTTTCTGATTGGCTTAGCAATTTGGAATGGGGATGAGAGAAGGTTGAATGTTCAGATAGTTTGAAAAAGGAGATTATTATGTGACCGGCATCGCAGAAGAGCAGTCATCGTGAATAGTTCAGAAGCAAGTGCCAGTGGTTGCTAGATAGTGAAGAGTGTAGCTGAAAGGTGGAACGAGAGACAAAACAAATTGAGAAAAAATACCTCTTTGATTCTGTAAAGTCCAAGCGAGAGAATATTATTGTGAGAAAGAGAGGAGAGAATTCTGGAGTTTTTGTAACGAGTACTGGTTAAAAGAGGCCTGACTCGTGTTTTGGAGAATTAGTTGCTGGTATGCTGCTGCATTGATGCTGAGAACGGAGAGGGCTTTGATGGGTAGCCTAACATAATCAACAAGGATGAGCTGTTTGGGTCAAGAGGAGACATCATTGTGTGTGAATCAAAAGGTCAGTCAATAATTTATATAGATTTTCTTTATCTTCAGAAGTTATTTTTTTTGGGTAAAAGCATATGAAGAGTACAGGGGAAAAACAAGGAATGTCACTTTTTCATGAATTTTGGCTTTTCTTGCCGTGTTGTAGCAAAAACTGAATACTATCGACTAGACTATCGCTTCAGAACAATAACCAGAAAGATCAGTCTATATAAATTTTTTAAGAATTTGTATCCTGTGACCAGGATTGTTCGCACCAATGGACAAAAATAAGGAGTGTTAGCAGTTTTTGGAATCAAGAAGCTTCTATTCTGGTAGATGGCAAAGAAACAGACAAAATTTGCATTCAAAGAGGTGTCAGACAGGGTTATGTGTATCCCCAGCTTCGTTTAACGTATACTCAGAAATAATTTTTAACGAAGCCTTGGAAGGGCAATGTGGAGTTCGAATCGGGGGAGACACTATTAACAACATCAGAGATGCAGACGACACCGCGATCATGGCTGAAAGTATCGAAGATCTTCAATTCCTTATAGATCGAGTCACTAGAAAATGCTCCAATAACGGACTTAAAGGAGCATAAATACAACAAAGACAAAGTTACACTTTGTCAATGTTGTTTTTTATATATTTTTATTTACTTTACGAAATCATGTACCTTTTCACAAATATTTGTACGGATTTCAGTTTTACTTTAATATTTTTTTCTTAATCCAAATAACGCGCAAATCTAATACGTTCACTTTTATATATATTGATGTGATCTTGATTATTGATATGCGATAATATTCTTATATGTTACTTAATTTAATCAATGTATTAATACTAATCTAATTAATTAACCAGATCACATATCAATATGTTTTCAATCTCAGGGCGAATTATAAATTAATTACTTACTTCCGTGGCTTCTAAATATTTCTTAATGGTTCCTAATCGGGATAGAAAAGAAAAGAGTAAAAAAAATACACATATGGGTTACAATTATAATCAAAATATTTTTTATTTTATTTAAAAAGCAATCACTGCTTAATATTTGCTATTTCTTATTATTCTTAAACATAACATTTACAAATGGGAATCTTATTTCCTTTTGGTTTTCAATTGAAAGTTTTTATTAACATTTAATTATTAGGAGTTATTAGCAACAACTCTATTTAAGTTTGATGAAGCTTTTCTGATATTATTGATTATGTTATTCAATTTTTATGTGGAATTTAATACGAAAAACCCATACATTCATGTCCAAACAAATGAGACTGACCTTTTTCTGGTGAACTGAAAATGTCCTCACACAAAACCCGTTCCTGCTATCCTTGGCTGCGATCAAACCTCGTCCTGGCTTCCAGTAATGTACTCCTTTGAAAAACTAGCTCGAATAGCTCTCGTTCCTGCTTCGGTCGTGATGCTGTGTTCTACCTTTTTCGAAACTGCTATCAGCTACCGGGACACTCTTGGCTCAAAGAGGTTCTTTTACTCTCGACCTGGCCTACTTCTCGTTCCACGATAGATACTCCACACTCACGGAACTACCGGCTTTCTCACTCTCCGTACACTACCGTCTACTACTCGACTTCACTTCTCGACAGCTCAAAACATTCTGATCTCACTTTCTCATCCATTCCCCTACTTTCTAAATATCCCTTCCAGATTCACAAATCAATCTTCCACCACCAACTCTCATTCGTAATATTCCTCAAAACCAATTTTTAATCTTTCTAAATATGCTTAATGGATTTCAAAAGAAAATATATAATTCCCATTCTAAAATACTTTCTAACTATTTACAAATTTTAATGACCTATTCTCTCTTTCAAATGAGTCTTATTTAGCATAGGCTAATGATCGAAACCTTCCGCGAAAAACGATAATGAACTATCATCTATTTCACTGAGTTTTATTTAGCATAGGCTAATGATCGACCTTCCGAGAAGAACGATAATGGTACGCGTCATTCACTTTGTTTATCTAAGCACATTGTTCCGAGTTTCGTACGCTTATTCTAATCACTTCTTAAAATTAAATATAACAATTTGTTGTATACAGGTTGTTCTAAATTTATATGCCCGAGGTTGAGAAAATTGAAAATATTTTATATTAAATTGAATTTTGTTTATAATTATCAAAATTTAATTTTCATATCAAATATAAATATAACAATATATATATATATATATATATATATATTGATACATGTATCCATGTGACTTCCAAAGTAGATTCTCGTAATACGTTGTTACTTCATATATACCGTTATGACTTCCGATTTCGGAAGTCACAACGTTTTGCCTATATTTTTACGAATTTGGCTACTAGATGGTATCAGAAGGCTTATATTAAAAATTTCGCTGGAAGTCATATCGTATCTAACATACTCATAAGATCAGATTTTAGTTCGACGGTATATCACCAGCGCTAGTGTCGCTCCCGTGCTACTATACAGATTATGTACACAACGCGTAGCGTCTTCCGTATACCACACCGCTCGGTGTGACTTCCGTTTTTTGGCAACCCTGTGGAACGGTTTCCAGACATGCATTTGTTGTAGATTCGCGGTCCTAATCGTACTTAGTATTTTGTGTATGAAACATGAATAATTTCATACTTTTGTGTTAACATTGATAATAGCTTTCTCTTAAATCTGCTTTACTTTTAAAGTTAGCCTTAAATGAAGCCAATTATATCTCTATAAATATATATTATCTGTACTTATTTTAGTCTATAATATTTACTTACCTCTTTATTTATAGAAATTCATTTTTTTCGTGTTTTTGTTTACTTTCTTTTTTACAATGAACTTCTAATTCAATCTACATTAACCGGCACGAAAAACGGGCAACCAAAAATTGGTAATTTTTGATGTCTCGTATCTCCTAAACCTGTTGTCCGATTTAAGTAATTTTTTAATATGTTATAGCCTTATTCTTTAACAATATCGCTATAATAATATTGTTGATAGGCATGTAAATTTTATTGTATACCAAGTGTACCCATCAAACTGGGTTTTTTCTCAATTTTCACAACACCCTGTGGAATATTCTAGCCTTTATAAAATATTGAAATTAAAACCCAACTATAGCCCCAGGTTTTCTTAACATTCTGTTTTTTTTTTATTTATTCGCTTACGTTGGATAATAAAAAAGTTATAGACTTTAACAACTGGCCATGTTCTTTATCAATACAGGGTGTTTCTAAATAAGTGCGACTGACTTTAAGGGGTAATTCTGCATGAAAAAATAATGATTGTTTGGCAAAAGAATTTTATTTTTGCTATTATTATTTTTTCATGCAGAATTACCCCTTAAAGATTGTCGCATTTATTTAGAAACACCTTGTATAGATAAAGAACATGGCTAGTTGTTAAAGTAACTAACTTTTTTATTATCCAACATAAGCGAATGAATAAAAAAAAACATCCACAGGATGTTAAGAAAACCTGGGGCTATAGCTGGGTTTTGATTTCAATATTGTATAAAGGCTAGAATATTCCACAGGCTGTTGTGGAAATTGAGAAAAAAACCCAGTTTGATTGGTACGCCTGGTATTCGGTATATAATGATAACTTACATGTCTAGAAATAATATTATTACATCGATATTGTTAAAGAATAAGGCTATAATATATTAAAAACATACTTAAATCGGACAAGGACATAGGTTTAGAAGATACGAGCCATCAAAATCACCCATTTTTTGGGGTGCCCGTTTTTCGTGCCGGTGAGTATATCTATTAAATAATCTAAATTAATTTTAAAAATCTTATTAAAAGCTTAAGGTGATACAGTAGCGATCAACAGGTAGCCAAAACGCCTTCCAAGATTGCGGCTGTAATTTTGAATATTTATTCGACGTATTTGGCACACGTTCACACGTATTCGTAATATAATAAAGAATGGCGGTACAGAGCCCAATTTGGGAAATATGTTAGTATCTGGAAATTACTCTATAATTAAATACAATATTAAAAAAACGACCCCGTACCGCTATTAAGAAGAAAAAAAAATACACTTTCTTTAAATAAACTTTTTTATCCGATGCCTAGATCTTGTGTCATTTTGGAACTACTAATGGAATAAAAAATTTTAGTAGTTCCAAAATGACACAAAATCTAGGCATCGGATAAAAAAGTTTATTTTCTTGTTCTTCTTAATTGCGGTATAGGCTCGTTTTTTTAATATTGTACTTAATAACAGAGTAATTTCCACATATTAATATATTTTTCAAATTGGGGTCAAGTCAAGACATGTTGTTTATATCCCCGTTTAGGCTTAAGCCTCTTCAGGGTACTGGAACTCCCTTTTTTTTTTTTTTTTTTTTTTTCGGGAGTGTGTGGAACATGGTTGTTTCCGAAAGAGTAACGTGTTGTAGAGAAGTGTGGGGTTAGACGGTGGTTTTTGCTAGTGCTGGGTTAGCTGGAGCGAGCGAGAAGAAGTAATGCTATGTTCTGTATTGCTAATCTCTGCGTTAGGTACCTGCCAAGCAGCGAAGGTAGCTGTCACTAGTGGAACGGCTCTTGGATTCAGCGTTTGGGATGCAGTTTGGTTACCTGCGATATAGTAGGGGAGTATTTTCTAGTATTTCGTGGAACTCATCGGGAAGTTCGTTTCTAGCTAATTGGAGAAGTTTAGCCGGAGGGAACGGAACTTTGTTTTTGGGAATCCCGGTGAGTCTAAAACCGCGCCTATTGCAAGGTGTTTTTAGGATATTTTTGGCTCTGATGTTAGAGCCGTTGATGACGCGCATTGTGTACTTGCTGCCGAGAGAACTGATTCTGTCGACAATTTTGGGGATTTTAGCGAGTGGATGTACTAGTACAGATGGATACATCCTTCCCTTCCTCAGGCACTTCCTCAGAACCCTGCGTTCTGTGGCAGCTATCCTTTTGTTGGCTCGTGGTTTTAGCAGCGTATAGAGGCACGATCTGTAATCGATTATAGGTCTTATGAATGTTTTGTACGTGTGTACAAGTGTTTTGCTGGACGTACCTCCAAACCTTCCCGAAAGTGCTCCCAGGAGACGAGCTCTCTTCCTTACCTTGTTTAAGGTGTTTGTAACGTCGGTGTTCCAGTTGAGAGTCCAGTCGAAATGAACTCCCAAATAGACCACCGAAGGACGATATTCGAGTCTCTCTCCCTGGAGAACTATCCTAGCCTCCACGAAGGAGTTTCGGCTATTAGGATGTCTGAAGGCGATCATTTGGGTTTTCGTGGCGTTGAGCGTTACTCTCCACCTGTTACACCATCTGACCATTTTGTCCAGCAATGTTTGTGCTTTTTCGAATACAGAGGGCTCTACACGAGTGCCCCTTGAAGAGCCTGCGGTGAGAAGGGCAGTATCATCTGCAAATAGTAGGACTGACTCGGATTGTCTAGCTGGTTTGGGAACGTCACTATTGTAGACTGTGTATAATATTGGGGCTAGTACTGAGCCTTGTGGCACTCCCGCTTGTGGAGTGAAAGAGGTGGATAATACTTCTGCGACTTTGACGCGAACTGTTCGATCTGAGAGATAGGAGTGTATGATTTTGATGAAAGTTATTGGCAGTCCAAAACGGCGTAATTTTTCAATCAGTCCGGCATGCCAGACTTGATCGAAGGCCTTTTGGACGTCTAGGAATATGCCTATTGCGTGTCTTTGACGCTCGTTTATTGCTTGGGAGATGAAGGTGGCTGCTTCAATCAATGCATTTCGCGTGGAATGTTCCGCTCTGAATCCAAATTGAAAAGTGGGAAGAAGATGATTGGCATCTAGGAATTCTACGAGTCTCTCCTTAAGGATCCTCTCGTAGACTTTACCTAGCGTGTTGAGTAGAGAAATTGGTCTATAGGATTCAGTGCTGGTGGGGGGTTTTCCCGGTTTGGGAATCATAACAGTGCTGGCTACCTTCCATGAGGCTGGAAAGTAGCTCAGCTTGAGGCAGGCATTGATTGTTTGTGTAAGCAGCGGGATAATACTCTCTGGAAGTTTTTTGAGGCATCTTCTGTGGATACCATCAGGGCCAGGAGATGTGTTTTTGCCAAAATTACACATCTGCCTGACGGTTTCATCCTGCACAGGAGCTACCATCGGATGAGGGTAAGCTGCCATGTGCTGGATGGGGGTTTCGAGTATATCTTCCACTCTCAGTTCGACAGTACGTCTGTGTCGCTCGTCGAAGTTGGGGTTGTTGGGAGTGATAAAGACTGACTGAAGTGAGCTTTTAAAAGCCTCAGCCTTATCTTGTGGATTATTTAGTATGATGTCATTAACAATGAGGTGTGAATGTGGTTTAGATTTTTGCCTTGTTAGGATTTTGAAGTTGTTCCAGAATTTACCACCGTCTCGGTAATCCAGACCAGAGGTGACACGCATCCACTGTTGTTGTTTCAGCCTGTTTACCTCAAGTCTTATGGAAGCCGAGAGTCGGTTGTATTCTGTTTTGATAAGGGGGTCTCTGAATCTTTTATACTCTCTGATTAGTCGTCGCTTTATTTTGATTTTTGCGATTATTCTCGGAGGTAGAGTTGGAGTATATGGATTGTATCTTGTGATTGGAATGGCTAGGGAGGAAGCTTCTTGTAGAAGACTTTCAATTTGTGAGATCCCTGTGTCAATATCGTTAATAGTCGACATTTCACCTAACTGAGGAATATTATGGCTGACGTAATCTTGAAAAAGATCCCAGTTAGCTTTACGATAATCTCGTTTATATATTGCAGCTCTTGGTTGAGGAGGTTCTGTGAAGCTAGTTTTGACTAGCAATGGAAGGTGGTCAGAGGTTATTGAGTCAGCCGTGGTACATTCATCATCAACCAGATCAAATAGTGTATTGGTACACAAGATATGGTCAATGATGGACATCCCCACGTGACTGAAGAACGTGACATCTTCATTTGTGACTCGGAATATGGGCAGATCGAGAAGCATGTTGGATAGTTCTCTGCCTGAAGCATTTGTGGAAGTGTCACCGAATTGGGTATGTCTGCTGTTGAAATCGCCCATTAACACTGCTGCATTTAGAGATGAAAAGTACTCTACCAGCAGGTTGGAAAGGGGCTGATCTGGATGTTTGTAGTACGAGATTATCGTAATGATGTTATTATTTTGTACATGTATATCAACTGCCAGGAAATCGATGTCAGGAAATTGGATATGTGGGGGAAGGATGTGAGGGGAGGTAGGTATGCTATTGTGGATGAGTAAGCCATTTCCGTGACTGACCTGGCTTTTAGAAATATGGTAGGATGTGTATCCTGAAAAATTTGGTGTAGATTTGCATCGGGTATCGGTTAGGGAGAGAATTTGGATGTTGTTATCTAGAAGTAGGTGTTTAATTAGGGCTCTTTTCCTACCAATACCCTGACAGTTGATTGTACCTATTACACAGTTGAATGTGACTGGAAATTTAGTTGTTAGGAACAAAGGTTATTTCTAACCTGTTGTTCCTATTGTGTGGCACCATTGAGTTGCCGAAGAGGGCAGAGGAGAGCTCAGAGGAGTATTTACCAATGATGTCCCTACGATCAGGGAGCACGTTTAGAAGTAACGTGGTGGTAAATTGAAGGATGATTTTGAGCTCTTCACTCAGTGTCGCAGATGGTGACCTCCTCTCGACAGCAAGAGGTTTATATTCTTTTACGGTGCGTGGCTCCTCCTGTCTCTTAGGACAGCTAGGGTGCCACGCTGGGTGTTTACCCTTGCAATTAGGGCAGGTTGGGTTGTTTAGACTTGGACACTCGGCTGCCTTGTGGTCTCCGCCCCCGCAGTTAGGGCAGACCACGCGGCGTTGCTCGCATTCGGAGATGTCATGACCGCTTTTGCAGCATCGGCTACAATATTTGGAGGTCGGTCGGGCGATGGCAAAGGTCCTAGGCGCTTCGCAGGTCCTTATCAGGCTATCTATGCAGATGCCTTTAGTAAGGGCCATTTTGAAATGCGCCTCGGAGTCGAGGTACAGCCGGACTAGCCTCGTGGGTTGATTCGTCCTTCTGGAAATTATGCGGTGGATTTTGTTGAAGGGAAAATCCACTTCTTTGAGGCTTTGGCTGATTTCCTCTTTGGTTAATTCTGGGTCTATGTCAGTCATGACTACTTGGAACTCTGACAATTTATGATTACTTTGAGGTTGGGCAGAACGGGGAGGACGAGAGCCTTTGGGCTCGATAACTATTGTGGGCTCCCCAGTTCTCTCCTGGAGCCTTTTGGTGGTAGATCTGAGATCAATCTGTCGATTGGTCTCGATGAAAGCTAGGTGGTCCTTGAGGACCAATTTGGCATTGATCAATACGCCAGCAAGAAGTTCCCTGGTGTTAACCAGTTGGCTGAACTTCCTCTGGGTATCATAGGCCTGCGGAATGTTTAATATTTTATAGTGGTAGCTTGTAGGCTGCTTAGCAGGAGAACTGGTGGGGAGTGTGGACGCTGAGGTCGAAGGAACCTGAGCGAGATGGGTAGCTGGGGTCGAAGGAACCCGAGCGACAGTGGATGCTGAGTCAGATGCGGGAATGGAGGTTGTGGCAACCTCTACATTGGCAACTGCCTGCGTGTCTATTTTTTTTGCTCTATTAGCTCTCTTACGGTTCTTCCTCTTCCTCCTACTCTGCGCCTGAAAGGGCAAGCCAGAGGAGAGAACGGACTCAACCGACATAGAGCGAGTGATTGGCCTCTTGGGTGGACTTTGGTCGAGAGTATTAGACTCGACATCCGAAGCATCACCCTCCGAGCCTACGGACTCTCTGACAGGTGACAACCCCGGGAATGCCAAGTTATACTCCGACTGAGTCATTGAGTCGTCGGAGGCTTCTGATGGCGTTGGAAGGGCTGCGCTGATATTTTTGAGAAGTCGTGGGACAACTCCTGGGTACCTCTCGGCCGCTCCTACCAGCTTTGCCTGGAGGTCGGAAATATAGCGAGCATCTTCGCTTGTTTGGCTTAGTGACTCTAGGTCGCAGAGATTAGCAATGGTATTGAGAGGGTGAGTCCCCTGAGACGATGTGTTCTCCATCTCAGGGGCCTGGATTGTCTCGTGGTATGATTTCTGTGGGACTGATTTATTGAAAGAGCGGATATTTTATTACCCTCTTCCTCCTAGCCAGTGGCAGACTCACCAAAAAAAACCGGCAACGAGAGAACCTCGTTAGGCTCGAAGAATGTCTTGTCCTTCGGAGGAAGAGGGGTAGCGCTCGCCAAGCGCCTCGGACCACGCGATCTATCTAAAACGCCTCCAAGGGATGTCCAGAAGCAGCAAGCTGCCCCTAAACCACTACAAATTGGGGTCTGTACCGCCATTCTTTATTATATTACGAATACGTGTGCCAAATATCTCGAAAAATATTCAAGATTACAGCCGCAATCTTGGAACGCGTTTTCGCTACCTGTTAATCGCTACTGTTTCCTCATAAATAGAAGAAATGTAGGTAAATGTTCTCATTTAACGAAATTTCCGAAAATTGTGTATTTTTTTGGACCCAAGTAGGCTGAAAAATAGATTTTATAGTTATTGTTATTTCGAAAGTAATAAAACGTGTAAAAATATACAAAAAAATTTAATGTACAATTACAATTGAATGTAATTAAATACACGATAAAATGAATCAAGAGCGATAAAAAGTTTAAAGTAATAAATTCTAGTAATAATATAAAATACAGTAAACTCTCTCTTAAGGAGGTGGGCGCAAAATCTCTATCCAATGCTATTTAAATACATTTATTTTTTTCGAATCCTGAGAAAACTAATAAATATTTTTTAAAACATACACCCAGAATGAAAGATAACATTATTACGGAGGACCGAAAGTCCCTTAGAATAAACAAAAAGTTCCTTTTGAATGAAATATTCGAAATTAAAAATCACACTAACTTTTCTCTTGTTTTTTCATCCCATTATCTTTATTAAAATAAACATATATTAGGTATATAAGTTATTAAAATAAACATTATATAAGTTTTCAGGGACTTTCTGCCCTCGGTAATAATGTAAGCTTCCATTCTGCGTTTAAATTTTTCAAAAATACTTATTAGTTTTCTCAGAATTCGAAAAAAATTAATGCATTTAATTAGCACTGGACCAAGATTTTGCGCCTATCCCCAACGAACACCTCTATACGGACGGTATTTAAAACAAAATTCATTTGCCGATATATTGAGCCTGTACTCTTCCGGACAATCCCTTAAAATGATGTGTACCTAAATGAAAAAAAAATACATAGGTATTTTTTCCAAATATTTTAGAATACAAAATTACAATATTTATATTTTATTATTTCGAATTAAAACAGAGATGACAACGAGTGATATTTCATAACTCTTTGCCTTATCAGCAGTAGGTAATAAATATCTTGTTCTTAGTGTGGGATCCGTCATTAAAATATTTTGTGTCTCGGTCATTAAAAGAAATGTGACACCATACCGCGTTGCTCTAATAATACTTTAACATTGATATCTTGTGACTAAAAATGTTAACGGAATGTCTGCTTGATTGAACATATCCAATAAAAATTGTATTTTCTTTTAAAAATGTTTGGGATTGAAGGGAGACTTTGACTGTATGATAAAACTCGTGGAGAATAATTAAATTAATAGAGATCGGTAAATATGCACTTAAAAAAACCTTAAATTATGCAAAAAACAGTTGAATTGAAATATGCACTAAAATATTATGCTTTTATGCATTTATAAAAAAACGCAATAATAATTATTATTGGTGTATTGAAAGAAAGGTATTCCAGGTTGTATCTTAGTCGATAGGAAAAATATTCTGATTCGTTTTTTACGATCTTATGGAGATAGTATAGTTCATTAACGGTTTTTGCTCCAAATTTTGAAGAACGGATTTACGTGAAATTTAGCTTACACATAGGTAACATGTAAAAGAAAAAAAGTGAAAAGAAAACTTTGCCCTGGCGGTTGAGTTTCTCCTCTCCTCGGAGGGGAAAAATATACGTTCAAAATAAGTTCGGAAATGGATAAACACACTAATTCTAAGCAACTTCTGTTATATAGAATTTTTCACTAAGTTAATACTATTTGAGTTATTTGCTAGTCAATATGTCAATTTTTCAACAAAAAACACTTTTATACGGTTTTTTGCCAATAACTCAAAAAGTAAGTAGGTATGTTATCGCGAAAAACATTAAAATATAGCTTATAAAGTAACAAAATTGATGTACGTATAACTTTTTAGAATCAGTAGAAGCAAAGTTGTAGCTAATGTAAAACAGGAAACAGGTTCATATTCGTCAAATTTAAAAATGAATAATTTCACGTGAAATAACCAAAAAATGATAGCAACTAAAAAATGATGCACTGTTGTGAGAAAACTTATTACAACTTTTTTAAAGTTTTAAAAAAATCTTTTTTATGTTTTCTAAAAAAGTTTCTAGCGTTAAAATTAAGAAAGATACTTTCAAAATAAAGTAGGTCCTATTTTTCTTAAAAAACTCCGAAAATCACCCCTTAATTCGGGCTAAGTAAAGGGCTAATTTTTGAAAAATTGGGTTTTAAAGTAAAATTGTTTAAATTTTGAAAGAGATGTTTTTTTTTCAAAATGACATAAAATTTATTAGTGCTACCAAAAATTACGAACAGTAAAAAATGTAGGTTTTGCTTTTCTGAATATTTAGGATTATGTTTTTTTCTTTGAGACAAATATTGGTTAAGATATGGCTGTTCAAAATTGGCATACACAGTTGGTTAGTGACTAGTTCAATCCCTTTCAATTACATCCCCTTCAAAAATAAGCACTTTGAACCAATGAAGCTTACATACACGAGTAAATCAACTTGTGAAGTGGTGACGATAAATTTTATTTGCTAACTTCCTTAATTTAATGCAAAAAACTTTTTAACCTTTTTTTAAACACTACAAAAAAGTTGTAATGAGTGTTCCCCAAAAAGTGCTTTAGTTTTTGACACTTCACGTTGGAATATTCAATTTGAAATTTGACGTGTATGAACCTATTTGTCATTAGTTACAACTCTTCTTTTACTGGGTCTAGGGATCTCATACATAAGTACACCATTTTTTCACTTTTTTATGGGCTATATTTTTCTTAAGAATGTTTTTTTCGATAAAATACTTACTTTTTGAGTTAATTGCAAAAAAACCGTTAAAATGTGTTTTTTTTTTTGTTGAAAAATGAACAAAAAAGAACAATAGTTCCTTAGAATTAGTCAGTTAATCCATTTCCGGACTTATTTTGAACGTATATTTTTTCATCCCTAGACGAGGTGAAAGTCACCCCCATGGCAAAAGAAAACATCGGCGCAATATCAATTTTCTTCTTTGATATGTTACCTATGTGTATGCCAAATTTCATGTCAATCTTAAGTGGTTTTTTAAAATTTATGGGTTTTGCAATATTTTACCGTCAGCGAACGGACTAATAGAAGAGGATCCGATATAAGGCCGATCTGCATCGATCTATTTAATAGATAACAATAATTATTGGATATGTAATTTAGTATGTTAACAATTATAAAAAACAAGGGGTGCATGATCTAATTTTCTTCTGACTATAATCAATTAATAATTAATAAATTACTTTTATCTACTCTATGTCATATTATGTATAAATTTTTAGTTTGTGAAAACTGTCATTACAGATAGCAGTGCTTTAAAGTAAGCATGAAGTAACAATGTATTTTAAATGGGATTTACTTTTTCTCACTGTTTTTGACACACTTTCATAAAATCAAATATTCTTTCTTAACTTTCGCGTTGTCATGGTGATGACATAATGAGCAATAAATTACAAAAAAAAATTTGACAGTTTTGTGGTTTGAAAGAAATTAGAATTTTTATATGTCAAAGTTCTAAAAATTGTAGAATAGAAATGAATTCCAGTGACGAAGAGTTACAGTATTTTTATTTGTTTATCGTAGATAAAATATTGTATGAAATTGTGCGTGAAGTACTTTTTGCGAACTTACGCGATGTATAGCACTCGCTCCGTTTCATAAATATCTATTTTCATATATTAAAAAAAAATGTTTCGACCCGGGTAGATATTATTCCAGATTTTCAGATTTGGGCACAGAGTTGGATTGTTGGAGCATATATGGAGAGCAGGTAGAGCAACAACTATAAACTCAATTTTACAATGGAAACCCGGAGTTAGAAGGAGACGCGGAGGAACTAGAATAAATGGTTACAGGAATTAAAGGAAGATTTATATAGGGCAGGAATTAGAGACTAGCAGAAAAAGAAAGAGGATAGAAAGAAATGGAGAAGCATAGTCAATAGTATCGAGTAGCAGACTGGGAAAAATCTGCTCGAAAAAGATGGATCTAGATAGCTTTTTAGTGGCTAATCCCCACCTGGAGTGTTTAGCCATTTAATTTCTTTATTACATATTATTATTGGTACATCAAAAATTAAAAGGACGGTGCCTGTAATAAAATCTAAAATATTAAAATTTTCTATAAGTTCAAATTTATTTATTAACATTTTTGATATAATTTTCATAAATAAATGACTTACTATTAACACTTTTTTAATTAATTCTAATAAATCCATTTTACAGCAATAATAATATATTAGTATTTTTGTAAAATAAATATCAATCATATTATCATAAATAACACAGGTTTACAAAAAAAAACTAAATTTCGGACAATTTGACGAAACCATATGACAAGGGGGTTTTTGGAGTGGCTGATCACAAATCCGGGGTCTGCTCACCTCTGTCGCGTCAGGTAAAGGTCATTTCAAGGTCAAATCAAGATAAATCGACAGTCGCTCTGAAAAAGTATATTAGGGGGTTCTTGGGGTCGCTGAAGACGAATCCGGAGTCCGCTGACCTCTATCACGTCTAGTTCAACGTCATTTTAAGGTCAAATCAACATAAATCGACACAATCGCTCTGAAAGTATAGGGAGTTTTGGGGTCGCTGATTATGAAACCTGCGGTCCGTTGAGCTCTACCACGTCATGTAAAGGTCATTTCAAGTTCAAATCAGGAGGAGTTAACAAAATTGATTTGACCTTGAAATGGCCTTTACCTGACGTGGTTGAGCTCAACGGGCCCCAGTTTTGTGATCAGGGACCCCAAAAACACCCTAATATACTTTTTCACAGCGATTGTGTTGATTTATCTTGATTTGACCTCGAAATGACCTTCAGCTAGACGTGATAGAGGTCAACGGATCCTGGAGTCGTTATAAGCGACCCCAAAAACCTCCTAATATACTTTTTCAGAGCGACTGTCGATTTATCTTGATTTGTCCTTGAAATGACCTTTACCTGACGTGATAGAGGTTAGCGGACCCCGGATTCGTAACCAGCGACCCCAAAAACCCCCCTAGTCATATGGTTTCGTCAAATAGTCCGAAATGTATTTTTTTGTAAACCTGTATAATCAAAAGAATATCAATCTTTTAATTTAAATAGACAAATTTAAAACACAGACAACTGTATTCACAGTAAAAGTTTCAAAAGATCACACATTACGCTGAAAATAGGAGGTAAATCTAGCAGACGAGTCGTTGTGACTTCCAAAATATGACAACACCGCTGGAAGTAACAACGCGCCTTGAACTACCCTATATATGGAAGCCATAACGTATGCTGTACGCTTCGGTATATACGTATATATATACAAAATTTATTTTGGTAAATCCTTTCCCCTCAATAGGTAGACCCATTTTATGAGCCCCCCTTTTACCAAATACACAATTT
Organism: Diabrotica virgifera virgifera; assembly: GCF_917563875.1. NCBI lineage: Eukaryota > Metazoa > Arthropoda > Insecta > Coleoptera > Chrysomelidae > Diabrotica > Diabrotica virgifera. The sequence goes on along the minus strand of NC_065447.1, from coordinate 190,254,375 downwards.
TTAAAAAATAATTCCCAGTAGAAAAGGTGGAAGTCGGACAGCCTCTTCTGTATACCGGAAGTCACAACTTAACGTGCATCAATATAATATATATATATATATATATATATATATATATATATATATATATATATATATATATATATATATATATATAAAACACTTTTGAGTTTCGGTGGGTTGGAGTCAATAAAAAGGGGCTGTTAGAATACTATTTTTTATTACTCGAGCTTTCGAATGTGTTTACATTCATTTTCAAGAGCTAAAAAGTAACTGATAAAGTGGAAACAAAGATCATGTAAAAATATAACTCACCAGATAAATCTAGATTGGTTATTAAAACTTGCTAACATTATGTTATATATATATATATATATATATATATATATATATATATATATATATATATATATATAGATATATATATATATATATATATATATATATATATATATATATATATATATATATTTACTCCCAGCGTATGAAGTGAGCCACATATCAAAAGAAACTGCGGTTGAAGTGAGGTCCTGTACAAAGTGAGGTCCAGTATACGGACCTCACTTAGTCAATCAATGTAAGACTTTTTCGTAGACATGTACTGATAGCAAACACTGTTTTTTTACAAAAAAAAGTGGGACCTCACTTTGTATGGTCCACATCAATTTTTAGTTCAGAGATTTTCCGCATAGAGGCGCTGACTTTGGCGTATATTTTCTAACCATGTATATTCTATGCCCTGTTGAATAACTTACGATACACATAGTGAGGACCATACAACTGGCAACATCTGTTCAACCAATCTTTAAAACAGTGGATCGTCAATCGTCGCATAAATTCAAACAGTACAAAAATGTTTAATACTTTAATCCTTTTTGAGAGCGTAGGCGCAAAATTTCGGTCGAGTTCTTTTTAAACGCATTTATTTTTTTCGAATCCTGAGATAACTAATAGGTATTTTTAAAATATTTAAACGCAAAATAGAAGACTACATTATTCCCGAGGGCAGAAAGTCCCTTATAATGAACAAAAAGTTTCTTTTGTAATATATATTTAAAATTAAAAATCAGACTATTTTTTTTCACCCCTGTGACTTATTAAAATAAATATTATAGAAGTTCTCAAGGACTTTCGACCATGGATAATACAGTAATATTTCTTTCTGCGTTTAAATTTTTTAAAAATACTTAAGGTTTTCTCAGTATTCGAAAAAAATGAACGCATTTAAAAATAATTCGAGCGAAATTTTTGCGCATATGCTCTCAGAAAGGCTTAAAATACTATAAATTTTTGTAATCAGTATTTCAATAGTTATTTATGATATAAGTGTTAAAAGTACACGTTTAGGGCACGCATGTGAAAGTTTGCAGAATGAGCGACAGCGAGTTCTGCAATTCACATGAGTGCCTTAAAAATGCACTTTTTAACACGCATATCATGCAATATTTTTTCTACAAACGTAATTACAGGACAATATCTACAGAAACTTTTACTTGAACTTGACTGACATTCCATTTTTATATTTTTTTGACATTACATCAAAATTGCCTATACGATCAATACGAATTGCAGTGCCATAAAAATTTTAAAGCACTAGTGCCTTAAAGCAGCGCCGGATAAAGGGGCGGGCGAGCCGGACGACCGCCCGGGGCGCCAGAATTTGGGGGCGCCAAATTTTGAGAGACGCTGATATATAAATATAATATTTACCCCCCTCCGTGGCTCAGTGGTAAGAGCGCCTGCCTTTGGATCGAAAAAATCCGAAAGGTTGTGGGTTCGAATCTCACCAGGGTCGGAAATTTTTCATTTATTATAAATTAATAAATGAATATAGTTTCTGTCCTCGTGGGATCGGTTCTCACCGGAGGGACCGCAGACGTTCGGATACAATTAGCGTCTCTTTGCAAAGACAATGACGTCGACATTGCAAAGTAACAAGCCACTTACTCAACACCCACACTACTTACACATGACACTAGGTACCTAACTGTTCAAAATTACCGTACCTACCATGCCAATGGCCATTAGTTGTCGAGGCATTAGCTAAACAAAAAAAAAATATAATATTTTTTACATTCACTATTTTTTTGGACTTTATAGATTATCTTTGGGCTAAGATTACTCCTAAGACAATTAATATTAAATAATTGTAACAATAAGAAAACTATTTCTAGCTCACAAAAATTCTCTAATAAAAATAATGCAACCTAAAAACTGTTATGGCTTTTAAAGGTCATTTTTGTCAGGTAATACCTATCACTTTTATGGTATTACAATGTTATACATACATACTTAAAATACACGAAGATCAGATTTACGAAGTATCAACAAATTTATGAATAGTCAGTGATATTATTATACTGCTACTTTTCATTATAGCCTCAATGGTTAGATAGTTTTGTCTTCCTGTTCTGTAAACTTTGCTTTATCAACATTGTCGTGTGTCCGTGGGTGTGTAATTTGAAATAAAAAAAAACAAACCAGGTATATCTATATGAATTAGAATTGACAAGTTCTTTTTCATAATATGAATATATAGAAATTTATTTCGAATACCTTGTACGCGTTAAGATGTTTCACTTTTTGCATAAAAACGGCACGAACGACGTATGAAAAAAAGGAATAATAGATTTTTGTATATATCATAAATTGAATGAGTAATTCCAAAATGATTTGTTATTTGAAATATCTCAGTGGCGTACTATGTTTTTCTTTAAAAAAATTCACACCATTTCAACAGTAGATATAAAATTATTAATTTTATGTCAAAAAATGCGCAATAATTACCTCTTAAAACACATCAAATTTCATTTGCATATCTGAACCGGTTTTAGAACAATAAAGAAATCGTCAGTTTGTAAGAAAAATGTCAACACCCCATATCTCGGAAACGAAGTATTTGCTGACATACGCTTATAGAGCAAACTGTCATTATTTTTTCATATAGAATTACCCTTTAAAGTTTGTTGCATTTATTTAGAAACATCCTGTTTTTTCTTGACCACCCTGGATTTCCATAGTTTTTCCTGTATTATTTCACTTGACCGTTATTTTCAGTTCCTTCTGTTTTTCCAGTCCTGCAGGTTTCTTTTCTAATATTGCTTCGTCCATTTTATCTCTAAAAGATTTTCGGGGTCTGTCTCTCTTCCTTCTCCCTATCGGGCTCCAATCTGTTATTCTGTTTATCAACGATTTTGGTCTGCTCTTCTGCCATGTCCGTACCAGGTTAATCTCTTTTGTTCTATGTTGTCTATTATCCCTTGAATTCATTACCATTATTTTCTTAATCTCTATGTTATTTATTCTATCCCTTCTACAGCTTCTACTTAGGTATTCGATCTCTGTTGCTCTTATTTTGCATTTGGTTTTCGTATTTTTTATTCAATTTTCACACCCATTATTCAGAATACTTTTTGTCATGGTGTTATATTATATTCTTCTTTTTGTTTTTATACTGATGTTCTTATCCCACAGTACCGGGTTTAATTTTAGTATGCAGCATATTGTTTGTCCTAGTAACTCGATACCTAAAACCATAGCTTGGTTCTATAGGTATCGAGTCATAGAGATAATAAAAAGCTCATGAGATAATAAAAAAAAAATGAATGATTTTATTTGAATTTGCATAGATGATTGTAAGGCCAAGGATATCACAACGGCTCTAAAAGGAAGAGAAAAAATAAAGATGTACAAGCTCGCGTTTGCAAAGAATATCCGCATGTTATTTTATGCTAAGTGGATGCCACTCCCTCAATTTAGTTATTGGGGATGCAGCTATGTCTTGCGCACAATCAACATGTTTTTTGGTCTTGTAGAAGATTTATACACACTAAATGATATAAATGAGTCAGATTAAATAAATTATTAGACGAATTTTTTACTAAGCAACAACATTTTTGTTTAATTTAGTAGTATTTTGACAACGACACCCGATTTGGGCGTCGAAACGATAATAAAATTATTTTTTTCAATTTAATTGTGGCTTATTTTCCATCTAAATAGTTATTTATACACATTTTTTACTGGTTGTTGATAATGTGCATTTATCTTTTACCTCGCTTCTTCGTCGCTTGAACTTAAAATGTGCTCGCTATGCTATGCCCTATGTTGGATAAGTTGTAAGTAATAACTATCCTACTATTTTTTAAATAAATATATTTTTACATAGTTCTTTATGGTAAAATTTTGATTTTTTCCTATTTTTTTTATATTTGCAGTAAATTTGTATATTCTTATATGAAGGGGCGCCAAATTTTATTTTGCCAGGGGCGCTCAGAACCCTAAAACCGGCCCTGCCTTAAAGTAGCACTTTTAACGCACGTATGGAGTTCTAAAAATTGCATTTTTAACACGGTTGTAGAAAAAAGCCTTTAAATGAGGTGTCACATGATGTACTTACTTTCCTATTTAAAAAAATCAAAGTTGTGCCTGTCACCTGAAGAAGAGGGATCGCGTAAAGTTCGAAACATTTACGCTATAATATACTATGATTATTTTAAAAATCGACCTATCCGAGCGTTTTTCTTATGTGCTAAAAATAAATAAGTTAATAAGGGGGGTAAAACTTATTCCAGCGAACTGTATTTGTAACAACCAAGGTAGGGATGGCGGTTGTTGAACAAAAAACCGGTTTTCGGTTATACCGGTTTTTTACTTACGGTTTAACCTGGCGGTTATAACTGGTCAAAAAAAGCGGTTGTTCCAAAAACCATTTTTCGGTTTTTTTAATCAGAAGCAAATACTCGATAGGTTATAATGTTAATATAATGTTATGTGTTACATAATATTGTGTTTTCAATTTTATCAATCAAAGGCAAAATAAAAATTAAATTATTTTTTTTTTAATAACGCGGGCACATAAATTTGATACACCCTCTATATTGATCTGTAAATATTTATTAGAATTTAGTTTGGATGTAAGTGGATTTCTTTTTTTAATGAGCTTTCCGATTAACCATTAAAGACTTTTGTGAATAATTAAAGTGAAAATAACGATGTATTTTGATTTAAAATGGAAAAAGATTGTTTAGGGTAGAGGTAATTATCAATTTCTAGAAAAGTGGTTTTAGGAGAAAGTTTGGAATTTTAGTATCTTTGTTTCAACACGAGTAAATGTTGTATAGTTCTCAGCAGTTAATTAGGATGGTCGGAATGGTTTTGAGGGTGACTGTTTTGTTTGTCGAATGGAAAAGTCGATGTTTCAGATTCTTGGCAACGTGGAAGGGGAAAAGTAGTTTGAATGATTAAGAGAGTTTGAAGGGGAAGTCATTATGTTTTTGGCATCGCTGAGGACCGGTTCGACGTTTTAGTGGATAGATAGTTAGCAGATACCAGTGGCTGTTTGATAGTGGAGAATAGTGTTGAAAAGTGGAACGAGAGACAGATCAAATTGAGACGAAATACCTCTTTGATTCTGTATTATTGTGAGAAGGAGAGCAGAGAATTTTTGGAGTTTTGTTTGAATCGAGTACGTGTCAAAAGAGGCCCGGCTTGTTGGAGAATTGGTGCTGGTATGCTGATAGTTTTGAAGCTGGAGAACGGAGAGGGCTTTGATGAGTAGCCTTTAACATAGTCAACGAGGGAGAGCTGTTTTGGGTCACGAGAAGACATCAGAGTGAGTGAAGCAAAAGGTCAGTCAACTTATGTGAAAGATATTTTTATGTTCGGAAACTAAAATTTTGAGTAAAAGGCATATGAATTAAAATTCCAATATTTCTAAAAGTAAATAGGAAGTATAGCTAATCTTGCGAATACATAAATTTGTTTTGTTTAGTTTGTTTTACCAAAGTCATCGGGAACAAACCGATAAATTGTTTTTTTTTTAACTATAATAAATTTAAGTGGTAAAGATTTCATTCAGACATCTGTGTCCACAGGTTTTAGATTTGATAGAGTTTAGAGTATTGATTTTGAGAAATAAAAGACAATTCTGTATGTTTATTTTAATATTTTGCTTTATTTCTTTTCCCTATTTTATCCCGATTAGGATCAACTAAGAGATACTGAACCCACGAGAGAAGATAAGTATAACGTGAGATAATTTAGATTTTTTTTATAGTATAAAAAGGCACCCTGAGATTTTTTATTCATTTTTATGTATGATTTGCGACAATTAAATAATTAATCAGATAAATAATAATTAATATATAATTAATAAAAAGCAGATCATAACAATACATTTATATTGCAATTCAGTTTGCTCAATTTTCCTCCCGAAAAATTCCCCAACCAATTCAACCTATAAAAATTTTCCCATGTGCTTTCAAATTACCCTAAAAATGGGCGAAAGTACCCCAATCTGGCATCTCTGATTCGTCGCTCGTTGTAGACGGCGTCGGTGTATATTGCGTTGTCAATTGGGATATTCCCAAAACTCCCAAAAGTGATGATCCTACCGATCTACTGACATGTCCCTAGGATCTATCGAGTTTAAAAAAATATCCAAATGACATATTTTACTTAAGAGGAAACAGTAGCGATCAACAGGTAGCGAAAACGCGTTCCAAGATTGCGGCTGTAATTTTGAATATTTTTTCGAGATATGTGGCACACGTATTCGTAATATAATAAAGAATGGCGGTGCAGAGCCCAATTTAAAAAATATATTAATATGTGGAAATTACTCTGTAATTAAATACAATATTAAAAAAACGAGCCTGTACCGCCACTAAGAAGAACAAAGAAATACATTTTCTTCAAATAAACTTTTTTATCCGATGCCTAGATTTTGTGTCATTTTGGAACTACTAAAATTTTTTATTTCATTAGTAGTTCCAAAATGACACAAAATCTAGGCAACTGATAAAAAAGTTTATTTGAAGAAAGTGTATTTTTTTGTTCTTCTTAATGGCGGTACAGACTCGTTTTTTTAATATTGTATTTATTTACAGAGTAATTTCCACATATTAATATATTTTTCAAATTGGGCTCTGTACCGCCATTCTTTATTATATTACAAATACGTGTGCCAAATATCTCGAAAAAATATTCAAAATTACAGCCTCAATCTTGGAACGCGTTTTGGCTACCTGTTGATCGCTACTGTATCACCTTAAAAATAAATTCGATAAACCAATTCATCATTTATTGCCATCAAAAAATTTCAGTAGGTAGTATTTTTTAACACATTTGTATAATACCTTTCATTTCCTAAGAATTATGTATTATTTAAAAATTACATAATGGAGATTCCTAATCGTATTTCGGTATTCACATTTCATACAAGAGTCTCAAAGTACTCAAGTATAAACAATTTTTAGATGATTTTGGGAATATCGATTTCAAGCAGATCACTTAACTTTTTATGTAAATATTCATGTGTTTCATAAAAGCTGATGTGACACTTTCGTCCAGTTCTTTATTAGTAAATAAAAGTTGAATTATGGTTGTTTGGGTTAATAATTACTTCGCATATTATTTATAATACATATATAGTAGGGGAGCAAAGTATGCTAAATGTGCAGTCACTCGAGCGCTTTGGGGACCTATTGGGTTGTGATTATTAGGTTCTAAAACCAAAAAAGTTAAGTAAAATTTTCCATTTTAGTGGGGACTTTCCATATTTTAATTTAATTTTCCATTTCCAACACCCGTTTTCTCCGATTATAGCGCCACCTATCCGTAATTAGAAAAAACGTTTCGAATAAAAGTTGCTTATTTTTACGCAAAGAATCCAAATCTGAAATAAAAAAAAAGGAGTTCCTATTTAAGATTTTAAAGTAACCCCCCCCCCACCTCCGTGGGGTCGTGTTTGGTACCATTCGATAGATTTCAGAAAAAATATTCAGAAATTGTAGTGTATTACCTATAAGAAGTTACCGTTAAGCCGGGTCCAGACTATGTAACAAAACATGTTAAATAACAACGTTTTGTAACTTGTTACAAAATTTTAAATAAACAAGTTTTAAAACACAGTGTTGTATAACATTTTTCTGGTTATATAGCATGTTTTATGTTATCCAACAGATGTCGGTAAACATCAAAGAAAGTTATAAAACCGCACCGCGACTAATCTACACCTAAAAACATGTTATTGAAACATTTCTCTGGCATAGTACCTACGCGAGCAGCAACCGTTGGAGTCATATCGCCTTGTTCATTCTGGAGTGATTGTGCTAGATTTTTCTTTGCTCTGTTCACGTAGGGTTATTTACGCGATGCAATTGTCGAAAGAACTGACTACTCATTTAATTGAGCTATTTCGTAAGTAACGAGTATTATGGGATTGCTATGGGATGAGCTACATTTATTGATTTAAAAAACAAATAAAAAACACGATGAATAGACTGAAATAGAAGTGAAAATAGATACAGAAACTGGAGTTAAAACTAATGCAATGCACGTACGCCTATAACTCAAGCCAACAAAAGAAAAGCAGTACGCGGAACCTTAACAGCAAATCGTTGCAAATCAACTCTAATTGACATAAATACTATTCTCTACAGAGCAGAGTGTTCAGACATAAAACCTGTAACATTCACTTCATTCGCTACACAGATGCAGACTGCTTCATCAGCTACTCAAACAGGCACTCAATCATACAATATATCTGAGCCTTTCTATTCCGTCCACTACACCTACATCCGCTACTTCTCCAGCTACACCAATTCAAACAGACAGTGACACTCAATCATGAACAGGTGAAGGCGATAATACTGAGGAATTAAATTCTACAGAAATGTTATACTTCCTCTCTGAAACAATGAGTAAAAAGTTTAAAAAATATGAGGCGTTCTTTGCAAAAACCCCATATGTCACTTTTTACAACATCGGAGATATTTAAAAAAAAGTTATTTAATTGAACCCTATTAAGTTTACGGAAATTCTCAAATTAGTGATTTATTATTTTGATGATTACACACAGTTTACAATATAAATAACATTATTTTTTCCTTTTGTTTATTTATGAAGGACATTTATTCATTTGACATATGGGGTTTTTGCAGGAATTTTTCATTAATTTATAGGAAAAACGATATTTATAATAATAAACCAAAATAAAAAATGAACGAAAAATGGTGTTTACTTATAATATCACGCAACACAACTATTCGAAGGATATTTAACCTATAAAAACCTACTGACAGCCCACGGTTCTGACAGCCAAGCGATAAAGTTTCCCGCAAAAACACCAATAACAACTATGGTTTTGAAGGGAATTGCGCTTGACATATGGGGTTTAGGCGGAATCGCCTATATTTTTGTCGCTTATATTTTGAACTACTGTAATTTTAATGCAAGTTTCTTACGCAAGGAACGTAGGTAATTAGTCCTTCAATCCATAGAAGCCATAAGTCCATTTCCGAAAAAAAAGGACAACTGGGGTTTTTGCAAAGAACGCCTCATATACTTTGCTAATAATATAACTGTTAATCTTTCTCTTACTGGAATTGCATCTCGAAATGTCTTTCCTGCCTATTTTATGGCCGATTTCATTTATAAGAAATTCAAAATCAGAACTTTCTATTCTTAAGAAGTTTTTAAAACTGCCATCACATTTAATGTCTCCTGTCGATGGGTCTATGTTATCTCTTTCCAGATCAGCTAAAAGAGCTGTACCACTACCTATATTTTGCTCGAGCTGCTAATGAAGGACACATCCAAAATATTAATTTAACACGCCGGTGTCGCCTCCACAATATTACACAAGCTGCTGTTGCTATGAAGAGATCCTCCATACTTATATGACGCAATTTTATATACTACCTAACCCACCAGCTATCCATCTAAAATGCTGCAAACTTTATGCTCATGTTGTTGTTTTGTTTTTTGTTATATAGTCTGGATACTCATGCTATTAACAAGTTACATAACAAAGTTGTACAACAAATTTGTTGTACAACTTTGTTATTAGCATGTTTTGTTACATAGTCTAGACCCGGCTTTAAAAGTTCCCCGTTTCAGGAAAAAATATTGTCTAAGAGCGATAGCCTAGTGACCTAGTGGGTAGACCTCGGATCTCGGATTCGTAAAGCAGAGGTTTCGATTTCAAATCCGGGGTGTGGATCTCCGATTTTTTTATTTATTGTTACTGCATTCATGTCTGTAGACAATGTTGCAATCTATTATGAGCACAATAAAAAAATATAGTAATAATATAATAAATAAATATTTCAAAAAAAAAAAACAAGAAAAATAATACAATCACTGGAAGCGAAACTAAACAATACGGAAGAAATATAACCACTGGATTCGGAACTGGATATGGAACTGGATAATATTAGAAAACTGATATTATAATATGTAAGCACTACGAGCCTAGTAGGCCCATGGCTTGATGTACTATTATTTTCCACTCCCTTTTGTCAGTCGCTTTTGTTTCCCAGTTCCTTAAGTTAATTCTTCTCATATCTTCTCTAACTCCATTACTCCATCGTGACCTCGGTCTTCCTCTTCGTCTTTTCCCTGCCAATGCACTAGATAGTACCATTCTGGGAATTCTAGATGGAATCATCCTCTGCACATGGCCCAACCATCTAAGTCTTTGCGCCTTAATTACTGCTAGTATGTTAGGATCATGATAGAGCTCAGTTAGTTCCTTATTTGTTCTTCTTACCCATTGTTCATTTAAGTTTTTCCCACCGAAGATTTTGCGCAGCATTTTCCTCTCCCAAACTAATAACAACTCTTGATGTTTTTTGTTGTGACCCATGTTTCAGAAGCATACGTTACTATCGGCCTTATTACGGTCTTGTAAGTTCTTAGTTTTGCTCTTCGTGATATATGTTTACTTCTTAACAACCCATTAAAAGCAAATATAGCGCGGTTGTCCGACATAATTCTCTTTTGTATTTTTTCTTCACAGTTAGGATCTCTTGTGAAGACAGTTCTTAAGTACTCAAATCTCTCAACTTCTTCGAATTTATACTGTGTTCCCTTCGCTGTTGTCATTGTTATGTATTGCCCCCGAACGAATTGCTTATTTGTCCATTCCATATACTTTGTTTTTGCTTCATTTATATACAATCCTTTGGTTGCTGCCCTCTCCTCGAGTTTCATGAGTGTTTCTATAAGTTCTATTTTGCTCCTAGCCAAGATTACCAAATCGTCTGCGAATGCCAAGCACTGATGTTTTTTGTGGTAGATCAGACCTGTTCTATTAATGTTTGATTCCTGTATAACCTTTTCTAGTAATATGCTAAACATTATAGGCGATAATGGATCACCCTGTCGCAGTCCTTGTTTGACCTCAAAGCTTTCTGTTATAGTATTGTTTATCTTGACTTTATCATACTGATATATCATAATGATATTGTTTAAAAACACTAATAATATTGATATAAAATGTTAATCAATTTTATTTATTGTTATAAGAATCAAAGGTAAATATGATTAGGCGAATGAAGCCTTAGGTTTCGCAGTCAATATCCCAACCACGCACACATGTTGCAATCTATTTCAATACGGTTTATAGTACAAAATATACATTTAATATCAAAATAGTGGGATATATTTTTTTAGTTGAGGACACTTGGTCACATTGCATTGTTTCAGGATAAGGTGAAATATCTTCAATAAATGGAAAAAAGCATGTATGTCATATATTATAATACTTTCTATACTCTTAATATGTAGTCTCGTATAAATTTGTAGTGACATGATTTTAAGAATAAGAACAAGAAGCTTGCAACAATTTTCAGAGAAAATAGAAAACTAAAACTATTTTAAAATGATTATTCGAAATAAAACATATGCAAATATTCACTGTATTTGCCATCTAGTGGAATAACTGTAAAATTAAGTCAGTAAAAAGGTACATTAAGTTTAATTAAATTAAGTAAATCATCTTGTATACTAAAATTAAGGTTCTAAAATTTTCATTTCAAAATGAAAATCGACAGGGGCAACAGTACCTATACTAAAATACACTCTGTATAGATAATTATGTCAATGTTAATAATACTGGATAGAGAATTGAATATCCTTTCAAATGAGCTAGCACACGCCCCTCTTCCCTATTTAAAAATAAGGGGTGGGGGAAATGGAAGGGAGGGGGTTGACAAATGACAGATATGTATGTACCGCAAAAACTGTGTTCCCCTTAGATCAAAAGTCGGGCTTTTATATTTATATGTTAAGTTCAATATAAATTTCACATAACTGAACTATCACTGTGTCCTCCATTTTGATTATTATTGTTCTCAACTAACGCTATTTTCAAAATTCTTGCTTTCCTATCCATCTTTAACGTAAATTATTAAAAAATATAAAACTATTTCTTTATTAACGCTAGTCTCCGATAAGGCTACCGTGATTTAATGCTGAGGTACTAAAATGTTATAAAATTAACAAACAGTACGAGCAAGAACAAAGAGTCCACATCTTCTTATAACTACAAGTGACTGAAACATCGAAACAATAATAATTCTTACTGTGTTATACAGAAAAAGACAGTAGAAACGATTAATCTCATATTTATCGACAACACTGTATGGTCCTCACTTGATGAGCTGTAAGGAAATATACACGTAAAGTTGTCCTCACTTTGTGCGCATAACGAAAAAGTATATACAGTCTCACTTTAATAGCTGCGTATAATGGCCTCACTTGGGTGGCAATATACTTGAACAATACGGGGCACATATACATAATTTTTTTTGTGTATACTCGTCATTTTTTAATTGCTATTTACTTGTCAAGGTCACTATGAAGAGTTGAAACGATTATGTCTACGTTTTCTACCGGTCCTCACTAAGTGCGCGTAATGTCAGGACCTCACTTTGATATCTGTGCATAAATATATATATATATATATATATATATATATATATATATATATATATATATATATATATATATATATATATATCAGTGTATGTTTGTAGCATTTATTCTTAATAAAAAAATTAATTTTGAGTGTTGTTTCGCTTTCTTGAAAACAGTAGTTTCGCAGACGACGCCGGGCCAGTTACGCTACTGATACAGTACCGGAGTAGTTAAGGGTTAGAAATGCTAAGTATGAGTTATTGCAGCTGATTATTAAAATCGAAGGAAAAAGGGGTCCTCGTAGACGACAAAAATATCCTCGCTGAAAAACATTTGCGACTGGACCGGGTTGAACACACAGACGCTATTAAGAAAAGCAAAAGATAGAAACGAATTTGCAATGGTTAATTCCAACCTTCTGGGCCCTGATTCTAATTCAAATTTCGACTGAAAACAAGTCGCAATCAATATGGCGACGTTGAAATGCGACTGTGCGAGCCTTGTGGATTTTAGTTGAACTAACGAAATGACGTCATAAAATAGCGACTCCAAAAAAGTGGTTGATATTACAATTTCGAGTCGTAATTATTGTGACACGGACATGAATGAATGGCCGAAAGCGAGGTTAGTTTTAGTTTAGGAGATGTGTTTTGTTTGTTTCTTGCAAGGAAAACTAAAGCCAAAGGTATTAATATGGCTAGGTTTTAGGGAAATTTGTTGGTTTTGGAGGAATTAGATAGAAAAGTATTAAATTAGAAATATAATAAATATAATAATTGAGAATTTCCACAATGTGAATTATCAACTCAATGAAAGATGTAAGGTAATAATCTGGGAAAATTAGTATAGAACAAGGAAAATTATGTACCAGCTATTTTATTGCTGGACATACTGGAATTAAATGTTAAGATTTCATATATTAGTAATATAGCTATGCAAAGTCCGCAGAAAGTGTGCTATTTGATTTATAAACAAATTAGCGCTCCGAAATATTTTCTCAATTATTGCTTTGTAACTCAGAAAGATTTTAACGTTAAACCAAAAACATTCACATAAAAATTCACTGTAATTTAACTCTGCACATAGATAATATCAATTTTTTCCGATTTCAGTCAGCGGAAAATTTTTATCAATAATTAAATAACTTGGTGACATAAATCTTTTTTGTTATGAGTGTCTTGAAGATATGAAAATTTGTATGTACAAAGAGCACGGGAATAAAAAGGTAATGGTTCAAAGATTAAAATCCTGTTGTTTATAAATCTGTCGCAAATGCCGGTCAAATTTGAAAGGTTATACCTGGAACTACTCCTCGCAATTCAATTTTTTTTTTCCTCCAAAAGGGCACAGAAGCCGTACCCTTTTCAATAGCGTTAACTTAATTTAATTTAATCTAATATTTTCTAAGGGGTTCTATTTGTTTATAAGCCAAAAAATTGTTTCTTTATAACATTCCTGAGACCGCTCAAATAGTCCAATTTCAATTCTGTAAAGTACGTTGAATAGGTATAGTGCTTTTTTATACGAAAATCATAGTTATTCTGGTGTATCATAATATTTCTGGTTATTATTTCGACCGAAATTTGTTAATTAACATTTTAACTATTGCTAAATTATTGGTTAGATTGTCACCGGTCTCCTGATATACAGAGAGGGGCTAAATAATGGAATAAAATCATTTTCTCTAAAATGGACGACTTTAGAGAAAAATCCCGAAACAGGTCGATTTTTATTTTTAAATTTAATTTTTTGACATATATTTCAAACTAGTGACGTCATCTATCCGAGCGTGATGACGTAATCAATTATTTTTCAAATGGGAATAGCGGTCGTGTGATAACGCATTTAAAAAGGCGTTAAATTCTCTATTCAGTATTATAAACAGAATCAATATTTATACTGGGTGGCCAAAAAAAAATTTTGAATTAAATTAATTGACGCAAAAAGAAGAATGTATGTAATTTATTGAACTCAAAATACATTCTATTGCTGTCAGAAAATAGAAAAAAATGTTTATTTGGCAAATAAACATTGCTTTTAGTTTAAATTAAATGTTCAAACTGCCAGTAGGTAGGAGGGAGGCTGTTTGTGATATAATTTAAGCGAGAAGAAATGTTTATTTGTAAAATAAACATTTTTTTTCTATTTTCTGACAGCAGTACAATGTATTTTGAGTTAAATAAATTACATACATTCTTCTTTTTGCGCCAATTAATTTAATTCAAAAATTATTTTTTGACAACCCTGTATAAATAATGATATTAATGTTTATATTACTGAATAGAGATTGAACGCCCTTTCAAATGACTTACCACACGATCCCTATTCCGATTAAAAAAATTATCGATTACGTCATCACGCTTAGATGGATGAAGTCACTAGTATAAAATCTATGCCAAAAAATTGTAATTTAAAAATAAAAATCGACCTTTTTCGGAATTTTGCTCCAAAAACGTCAATTTTAGAGAAAATGAATTTATTCCATAATTTAGCCCCTCTCTGGATAATCTACTATAAAAAATCTTTCATGTCATCAATTTATTTAATTATTGATGAAAAATTACTTCTCTAAAATTTTGATTGAAAATTGCCGATTTTTTTTCGGATTTTGCGAGTAAAATTTTTGTTAAAGGAAATCGGAAAAAAATTGTGCAGAACTAAATTACGGTGAATTTTTATTTGAGTATTTTTAGCTTAAAGGAAAAATTTTAGGAGTTACAGAGCACTAATTAAAAAAAGAAGATTTAGGAGTGCTAATTTGTTTATAAATAAAATAACATACTTTCTGCGGACTTGTCATACCCCATATTACTAATATATGCAATCTTAAGATTCGATTTTAGCAACAAAATAGTAAATAACTTTTTCCAAAAATGGCATTTTTTCGATAACTTTCCCAGACTATCAACAAATGTTGCGGTCGGTGGTTGCGCAGTCAATAAATCCAATAAACCGGAGCGCCAACGCAGATTCTGAGCAGTCTGAAAATGGTAACGTTAATATCCCCAGTTGAAACTAATATTGAAATGAATAGGAATCGCTATAAATTGCGACCATCATGGAGGCGTCGAAATTAAATAGCGACCTCGAAATGAATTAGTATCAAGCCCCGAGTCGGACTAGAAGTTCGGTGCGTGATATTTCTTTAATATCAATATTAAGTAAGCTGCTTTGATAAGTAGGCTCACATTTTAGCAATTATTTATAAAGTAAAACACTTAATTAAAAAGGTAACATTTAAAATAATGACAGGTGTGAAATTCGATTTAAACCAACAAGTTCAATTAGTAAAAAAGAAGAAAAATATCAAATTAACACTTCGTAAATTTCGTAGCATGCTATAAAATAAAACATTACTTCTTTGTATCTAACCTACTGTATAAAGTCATAAATAAAATCGGTTAAATTAACCTTTCAGAGCCTCATATTCTCTGAATTAAATTTAAATTACTTTCAGCCCAAACACGGGCCCAATAGGCAGAAAAATCGGAAATTCTGATCTCAATTTCACATGAGCCGCTTTGTATCTCAAAGATATCTGATAATTGAAATTACCAAATCCACCGCATATTCTTATTCTTCTTGTTTTTGAGATGAACGTGCGATATGTACAAGGCAGGTAGCTTCATTATAAACTCCGGTATGTGATACCAATATGGATTAAATTTTAATATTTTTCGGTTAGGTTAGTATAAAAATACGAGCACGACAAAATAGCTCTAAGCAAAAACTCGATATAAAGAAAAATACTGTTGTACCTAAGTTTGTTGGGGACAAAATATACGACTTTGGTCTAAAATTAAATTTCCACATGGACCTTTATTAAGAAAAGGCGTCTTTATTTGTACAAGATAACTGTCACGTTAGTATCTTTTTGCGTGAAATCTTTATCATTGTAAAAACTATAAAAAACTTTAAATTGGAATTTTTAAAGCCACTGTTTTCATCATCGTTCTCTTTTCTAAACTTCTTTCATCAAAACTGTTTTGGTTTTACCCTTTTAATGAACAACAAGAATGTTTTACATTTTTGGCAACCTACTTTATTTTCTTATTAGCCCAGTCGGGATAGCATTCGACCTTGCATTACGAGCTGCCCCAAATTTTATTTTTCTAATCTTTAGGGAGGGTCAATATTAGTATAAATTTAAAATCTCGACTGAATTCCACCGTTGCGTTAGCCGCCATCTTGATTTTAAACGAGAACTGTTTTTGCTTAATATCTCCGCTATTTTCAATTTTTCGACAAAAAGTATAGAAACTGAAATTGTTTAAAATGCAATTTTCTATAATTTCATTTATTATAATTTTTTTCGTGCGTTCGATATTTTCCGAGTTATGAAGGGAAAATAGTGACAGTTGGAGCACAATTATTGAATTCTTGAATTATCTCGTTTATTATTAGTTTTACAACAAATATGTACACACATATACAAAAATGAAGAGAATTAAATTTTGTACAATTTTGGTATCGTTAATTTTTTTGATAAAATCAATATTTAAGGTAGTACGTTTGCGGTAAAGGTGCGAGTGTAAGACCCAATTGATTTTATAGCAATTGTTTTTGTTAAATATCTCTGCCATTTTCAACTTTTCGACAAAAAGTGTAAGGACTGAAATTGTTGCAATGGCAGCTAATCTGAAAAGCTCAACGTAGGTGGCGCTCGTGTAGTTGGAGGTCACCTCAACTTACGTCAACAGTAGTCAACACTTCAAATCAACATATTTCTAAGTAAATATTGCATATTTGTTTCGCTGTGTGAATTAAACATAAGAGCATAAAATCGCTCTTTGTTGTGTTGTGCATTTGTGCTCATCAAGAACATCAGGATACAGGTTTCCCAAAGATAGTCTGATGAGAAAAAAGTGGATTGTAGAAGTAAGAAGCGATAAATATGTGCTGAAAATAAATGCACGTATCTGCAATAAAAAATTTATTGAAACAGATTACGTATTGCCCCTAGATTCGACTGTAAAAAATAGAATACTTCACTATAAAATTCAGATCAAAATTTATTATAAACGCACGGATTAAGATAATATGCAATTTTATATACATTCACACTGTTGCCACATCTACAATCGTTTTTTATGAAGTGACAATATAAAAAAATTATATTTGAAATAATAATATAGAAAAATATGAAATAATAATTTAAAATAATTCTCAAGTTCTCAATATTTTTTAGTGACTAAAACATAACCTGTCCAAACCTAACCTAGCGTCATCGAAAATAACATAAACAAGTTAATAACTGAAAATTTAAGTGACATATTACCATTCAAATATTCTTTAATGACTAAAACCTGATCAAACTTAACCCTAATTTTTTCTAATTTCACCTTAAATTTAAGGTCGCCTTTCACCTAGACGAGCACCCAAATAATGATACTTATTTAAATTAACATATTCTATATTTTTATAAGGAATTATATATATTTTTTTAAATAAGGCAACATTGCAGAATCAACTGCGCTCAACCCATGCTTAAACCAAATTTACCCCAAATGCGCAACTGTCATGGCGGCCATATTTTGAAAATATCACATTTTTAAATGAGATAAACACAAAAATTAATGCTGAGCGCACTTATTTAGGAATTTTAAATTGATAAAAAAGTAAGGCAGATATCATATACACACTAGACTCGTGGGGGGAGTGAGTCAATACCAAATAAATACCCTCAGATCTATACCCTCTGAGCTATAGAAATCAAACATTGAGACGATGATTAATATAGTTTATCATTCGATAAGGGCTTCCTTTTTTCCAGTAACTCTCGCAATCCTTCTCCTCGATTCGTTTTTCAACGCACAAACAGCCCAAGATCCGTATTTTTAGGCCATAATTTATTATTTGTTAAGTCGTAATCAAAAACACCATATACAAACTTCACGAATTGTCAAAACGTTGACCTCCAACTACACTAGCGCCGCCAAGCGGGATCAAATGCGTACATAGCTGCGATTACGATTTACTACAATTTTCGAGAGAACCAGTGGCGGGTCTACAAGGGAGGGGAATGGAAAAATTTCCCCCAACAGGGTGCAAAATTAAAAAAAAAATATTGAAATATTAAAATATATTAGCTAACATGAAATTTAAAATATCGACAGAAAAATGCAACCAATAAAACCCGCTAGTTAGTAAAATTAAGTGAATTTAATGCATATAAGTTATTATTTGTCTTTTATATACTTAGTCTGGTTGATGTTTTATTGGAAGTTTCAAAAATTGTATAAAATATAATTTTCTTTATTTTTGTTTATGTATAATTATGTCGAAAAGTGAATAATAAATGAGACAATTCAATAATTAGATATGCTTCCCCTCCGCTTCCACTATTTTCTCCCTTAACTCGGAAAATATTGATCGCATAAAAAAATTGTGCAAAAGACATTGTAGGAAATTGCATTTCCAACAATTTTCTTTCCTACCATTTTTGTCGAAAAGTTGAAAATGGCGGAGATATTAAGCAACAACTATTCTCATTTAAAATCAATATGGCGGCTAATGCAACCGCGGAATTCAGTCGAGATTTTAAATTTACACTACTATTGATCTCTCCTAAATGATAGAATTATAAAATTTAGGGCAGCTCGGAAACAAGATTCAATTCAATAATTATGCTCCCCCACCACTTTTTACTACTTTCCCATGTAACTCGGAAAATATCAATCGCATGAAAAAAATTGATAAAAATAAATTGTAGGAAATTATATTTTGAACAATTTTAGTTGAAAATGGCGTAGATATTGAACAAAAACAATTGCTATAAAATCAATCAGGTCTTACGCTCGCGCTATTACCGCATACGTACTACCTTAAATATTAATTTTAGCAAAAAAATGAGAGAAATCGAAATTGTGTAGAATTTAATTCTCTCTGTTTTTGTATAGGAACATTTTTGTCGTAAAACTAATGATACACGAAATAATTCAATAACTATACTCTGTCAATATTTTCCGCCACAACACGGAAAATATCGACTGCACGAAAAAATTTAATAATAGATATGATACAAAATCACTTTTTGATCAATTTTGGTTCATATACTATTTGTCGAAAACTGTTGTCGAAAAATATTGAGCAAAAACGGTTCTAGTTTAAAATCAAGATGGCGGCTAACGCAACGGCGCAATTCAGTCGAGATTTTAAATTTACACTACTATTGACCCTCTCTAAAGATTAGAATAATAAAATTTGGGGCAGCTCCTAATGCAAGGTTAGGCCTGTTATTCGTCTAAGGCACCGTTCAAGTATTACGTAACGGGTGGGGGAGGGGGGGGTCAAAAATCTTAAAAAATTGCGTTACGCAATAGTTAAACGCCCATTAGAGTGCGTTACGTAGGAGGGAGGGGGGTCAAAAATCTTCAAAAATCGCGTTACGTAATACTTGAACGCTCCCTAACCCGACTGGACTATATTTATATTTACCTACTTTTCTTACTTCACTCATATATCCTTAAATTGAGTTTTCGTGATCCTGTCCAATATTTTGGTTTGCTTTTTTTTACTTTAATATCTAGCATTTATATAAGTTTAGTTTCTTTTAATGGCATAAACATTCATCATTTAGCCAGTCACAATCAGGTTATCGTTTATTACTAACACAGGGGAGCAATGTCTTGTTACTTAGTAAAGTCGACTTCATTGTCTTTACAAAGAGACGCTAATTGTATCCGAACGTCTGCGGTCCCTCAGTGAATACCGATCCCACAAAGATAAAAATTATTTTAAATATATTAAGTTGTTAGGTGACAAGAATAGGTAGTTTTTATACTTTTTTGTTGTCTCTTTACTTTAGAAAAATTCTATAATGTTTTCATAACTAATTGACATAACTAATTGAGTTTTGTCTACCATTTTATGTATTTTAACTTTGCTTTAGAAGAACATGTTAACGCTCTATCTCGTACTACTCCTAGTTCGTACATAATACACTGGTAAACACACAATCTTCTTCTTCTTCTTCTTCTTCGTGCGACTAGGATTACTCATGTTTGTCTGCCTCTTATTCTGTTTCAGTTGTTGTTGACTGTACATTATTTTTCCACCTTTCGGCGGCCTTCCAACGAGTCTTCTGTTATAGGTAGGTACGGCTTGTTGGTTTTTACAGATGGTCGCTAATCTATCTGGTTCCATTCGGTTTACATGTTCGTTCCAGTTTTTCTTTCTTGTTTTTATCCACGTGTTAATATTTTGAATTTTGCATTGCTCTCGTATACCTCCGTTGCAGGAAATCTACTGCAAAAAATTTGTTCGTTGTTTCTAAGTAATTTGGGTGTGCTAAGCTAAAAAAAATACCACCATAACTGTTCCATTAGATCGTTTTCACAAAATACGAGAATAGATCACATTGTTTACATATTTATCGTAAAGCAGCGCTACCTACATACCTAGTGCTGCTACCGATCAAAGAAACAAGACACGAATAAAAACAAAGTTATTTGTTGTACAATAATATAGTTACAAAACTCATCAAACAATAATTTATAAGCCAAACAGCCTAAACTTTTTCATCTAACCTAACCAGCAACTCAGCACAAAGCTGTTATTTGGCGTCACCTAAAATTTTATGTGATTTTCTTGCAATGGATTTAAACGAATGGTTCCTTTGAAGACTCCAGCAGTAATCGGCCATTATAATAAATGTCCCATTTTCCCCGATACCTCTGTTCCATCGTTTTGATATCTTGGTGGAATCATGATGATAATGACTTTTAACCTCATAATATGGTAACCGTCTTTCTTAAAATTGTGTTTTTTAACATCCAATTTATTTACAATCTGTAATAATGATTACAATAAGTAAATTGTTTAAAAAATTATAAAAGACTCGCAGGAGACTCTCCAGTAACGTATAAAATCATAATTTTTGCAAGAAAATTATTTGTGACTCTAATAAATGAGTATCATAAATTAAAAAAAATTTGAAAATTTAAAATCTGGTTGGTAGATCACTTGGAGTGTGGCGCTTTAGCATTCTGTTTGCCTGGGGCCTCATAAGGTTCTTCGCTAGCCTACTGGAGTGATTTTGCAGTCGTATGTCGTATTTTTGGGAGTAACTGGCAATTTCTTTTTTGACAGTCTTCATTTAAAGATCACGATTAATGTATTCATTGGGCATGTATAACTGTGTATTTGTGATATTGCGGAAGGTCTTCGATTGGAATCTCTACAGGATGTTAATATTGGATCTCGACGCAGTTGTATACCATAGCTCGATATTGGCTTAATCACTGACTTGTATATACTAAAATTTTATTGTATTATTGTATTGCACAACTTTGTATTTTTTGAACCAATATAGTTAAGTTAATCAAAATCATTTGCTTTTTTTGTTGTTCGGTGTTATCTTCAGCATCATATCTAATACCAAAACTTATTCATATTATACAATATACATATACCTTCAAAATTCACCGTTGAACAGATATAAATAAACATGCTTTCTAATTGATTATAGAGAATCTTATATTTAACCCTTACTTATCAAAAACAAACTTCATAATTTGTCCCTCGTTCTTACAGTTTCTAAGGCTTTAAATTTTCTCTTTCATTTTCCTCTTTTTTAGCTCCATTATACCAAGTACCTACATTAAATTTCTAACTTTACTTTTCCCACACATCAATATTGGGATCCCTGACCTAGTTATTTTTTCTTTTCTTCTTTCTTTTTCGTCTCTTTTTTTTATATACATATTAAAACAATTTTTTTATAATAGTAAAAGCATAGTATATTCAAGATAAGTGAATAACAGTAATACAGTAGAGAAAAGATCCATAGAATGGGCACTGCTGAATATTTGTCTACAATATATAGCAAACTAACAAACTAGACGAAGGTCAGATCACCACAGCATCAACTAAATTATGATGGACGGTACCAGAAAAATTATCGAACGCAGGCTTGACTTTACAAAACAAAGTAGATTGTAGCAAAGTAAAGTAGTCTGGATATTTCTATGTTTTATTGTAGATAGAATGCTTTGAGATTCTTTATATCATACTTAAATCGTAGATGTTAATAAGAAAGTTAAAAAGAAAGCAAAGAGGGATATATCGTGACTATACTATATGATGTCAAGAAAGTTTCAGAGGTTATTATTATTTTAATATTTAAAACTGAATTAAGGTATATTTATATCGATTATCGATCTCTTCTCCTGCTTACGAGGCTTAACGAATTTATAACACCATATTTTCTCTTAATCATTTAGCCTTTAACTTGAACATTATACCAGCTAGGTACTTTACTGGCGATGTATTAATAATCGTCCGACCTTCAAGACTAGTGTCCATCGTCGCTTTCGGTGGATAAAAGAAAAAAGCATTAGAAGTGACAAGCACAAAATCGCGGCACTAAGATCATTTCAGGCGATAACAACTGTGTTCATGCGTATCGATCACCCACATGAAATATCCCGAAACTTTTTGACCAAAAGGTACCACATTTGCGGTCATCATAATATCGGTAATGCATCGATCCAAACTGCTACTGCCAGTACCGTATTTAAAAAAAGGAATGTGTGTGTACTTTGTACGCACGTAAGAAGTTAAACTTCTATTATTATGATTTCAACGAAATTAATATACTTAACAGGTTATTTGTATTTTATTTAAATATTAAACTAACTTTCTTTTCCTAAAACTTTTAAATTTTTTTTATTAGAACGATACCAAAAATATAAAAAAAAAGAATATGAATCGTCCGGCATTTGAACCCGGGACCTTTTGATCTCCAGTCACACGCTCTACCACTGAGCTATATTCCTTTTGCTTTGACAGGTTACAAGATTTCTCATACATACTGACCAAATGAAGTATACAAAAATACTTTAAATATACTTACTATTATTATAAAATATTTTATTACCGAGGAAGACAAATCCAAAGACACAAAAATTATAATAAATAATACATTTACTAAGAACACTAATATATCCTTTTATATGATATAATATGACTTATTTGCGCTGACAGCGCAGATACATACATATCTTGAAAGATTAGCAACGAAATACATACTGTCTGTGTGCGCATGCGCCCGGCATTATAAAATTTCACTCTCGATCGTAAAGAAGTATAACTTCAAAAAGTTCGGTATACAATAAATTGTTTTCATGGCAACCAGCGTGTATATCAAGAAGGAAAATAAACATAAACAGCAATAAGAGAAATAGTTCAGGGAATCATTTATTCCGTTAATAGTAGAGATATTGCATTAACTGCCTTTCTATATAAAGAAGAAGCATTTTAATAAAACACTGCCAAATTCTCTATGCAGCAGCATCAAAAGGGATACGCGGTACAGTATGCAACTGGATAAACGCAATGCTGAAAAATAGGCTGATTCCAACAGACACACAAGGAAATATTTTGGCCAAAACAGGTAATGGATGCCTACATGGGAGTGCTTTCTTTTCCTCTATGGTCACTCCTGGTTGATGACTTGATTTTGCTCTTTAACGAGAAGGGATTCGAAGCAAAAAGCTGTAGAGCTAAAACGGCAAGCTGCTACATTTGGTCTATATATAAATGAAAGTAAAACAAAATATATGGAGTGCACAAAGTCGAATCAACATGAAAATCTGAAGGTAGACAACCATACCTACAAAACATGTATCCACTTTTACTTTCCTAGGCTTAATAATAAATGACAATAATAACACCAGTTAAGAAATACAACCACGGATTCTTAGTGGTAATAAGTGCTTTTATGCATACAAAGACTTGATGAAAAGTAAGTTATTGAATAGTGAGTCCAAGCTAGAATCCACAAAAGCGTAATTAGATCAGTGGTCACATATGCATATGAAACGTGGACCTTCTTAACCACTGATACAAATCAAGTGAGAGTATTTGAGCGCAGTATAGTAGGAAAGATATTTGGCAGCGATGGTTCGTGGATAATTAAAATGAACTATAAAGCTGGATAAACACAATGCTGAAAAATAGGCTGATTCCAACAGACACACAAGGAAATATTTTGGCCAAAACAGGTAATGGGTGACCACATGCGAGTGCTTTCTTTTCATCTATGGTCACTCCTGGTTGATGACTTGATTTTGCTCTTTAACGAGAAGGGATTCGAAGCAGAAAGCTATAGAGCTAAAACGGCAAGCTGCTACATTTGGTCTATACAGTGATGAGCGTGCTAATAACCGGCAAAATAGCACAAAAGATGGAAAACGTATTAAGTTGTGAGATAAAATGAAATGAAACTAGTCGAGGTGGGAAATTTAGCGATTGTAACCTTGTTATTTACATTATATTGATTGTTTCCCAGCTTTACACAAATGAGAGGAGTATGTCAACGAAAACTGTCACTGTGACAGTGGTATTTGCCAAACTTGTCCGATACGTCTAAAGGTGGGAAACAATCAGTGTAATGTAATTTAATAGGTTAATATCGCTAAATTTCCCAGCTCGACTAGTTTTATCTCACAACTTAATACGTTTTCCATCTTTTATGCTATTTTGCCGGATATTAGCGCGCTCATCACTGTATATAAATGAAAGTAAAACAAAATATATGGTGTGCACAAAGTCAAATCAACATGAGAATCTGAAAGTAGACAACCATACATACAAAAACTGGCCTCCACTTTTACCTACCTAGGCTTAATAATAAATGACAACAACAACACCAGTTAAGAAATACAAGCACAAATTATTAGCGGTAATAAGTGCTTTTATGCATACAAAGACTTGATGAAAAGTAAGTTATTGAATCGTGAGTCCAAGCTAGAATCTTCAAAACAGTAATTAGACCAGTGGTCACATATGGATATGAAACGTGGACCTTCTCAAGCACTGATACAAATCAACTGAGAGTATTTGAGCGCAAAATGCTAGGAAAGATACTTGGCAGCGATGGTTCGTGGAGAATTAAAATGAACTGTAAAGCTGGATAAACGCAATGCTGAAAAGTAGGCTGATTCTAACAGACACACAAGGAAATATTTTCGCCAAAACAGGTAATTTGTGCGCACATGGGAGTGCTTTCTTTTCCTCTATGGTCACTCCTGGTTGATGACTTGATTTTGCTCTTTAACGAGAAGGAATTCGAAGCAAAAAGCTATAGAGCTAAAACGGCAAGCTGCTACATTTGGTCTATATATAAATGAAAGTAAAAGAAAATATATGGAGTGCACAAAGTCAAATCAACATGAGAATCTGAAAGTAGACAACCACACCTACAAAAACTTACCTCCACTTTTACCTACCTAGGCTTAATAATAAATGACAACAACAACACCAGTTAAGAAATACAAACACAAATTCTTAGCGGTAATAAGTGCTTTTATGCATACAAAGACTTGATAAAAAGTAAGTTATTGAATCGTGAGTCCAATCTAGAATCTTCAAAACAGTAATTAGACCAGTGGTCACATATGGATATGAAACGTGGACCTTCTCAACCACTGATACAAATCAACTGAGAGTATTTGAGCGCAAAATGCTAGGAAAGATATTTGGCAGCGATGGTTCGTGGAGAACTAAAATAAACTGTAAAGCTGGATAAACGCAATGCTGAAAAATAGGCTGATTCTAACAGACACACAAGGAAATATTTTTGCCAAAACAGGTAATGGGTGCCCACATGGGAGTGCTTTCTTTTCCTCTATGGTCACTCCTAGTTGATGACTTGATTTTGCTGTTTAACGAGAAGGGATTCGAAGCAAAAAGCTATAGAGCTAAAACGGCAAACTTCTACACTTGGTCTATATATAAATGAAAGTAAAACAAAATATATGGAGTGCACAAAGCCGAATCAACATGAGAATCTGAAGGTAGACAACCATACCTACAAAAACTTGCCTCCATTTTACCTACCTAGGCTTAATAATAAATGACAAGAACACCAGTTAAGAAATACAAGCACGGATTCTTAGCGGTAATAAGTGCTTTTATGCATACAATGACTCGATAGTCATCCAGCATAATGACTATCAACTTGTTAAATACTACCCTAAAACTTACAACTAAAATCTTACAAGACGTAATGAATCAGAGGATAAGTTTAGCAGATGAACAACAGGGTTTTCGTAGTGGAAGATCGTGTACAGATGCAATATTCGTCATAAATCAAATTACTGAGAAATCACTAGAGTATAATAGACCAGAATTTCTATGTCTGATTGACTTAAAGAAAGCATTTGACAGAGTAAGACTCAAAGATGTAGTCCATCTTTTGCATAATAGAGAAGTCCCTCTAGATATCATAAAAACTATTGAAAACATCTACCAAAACAAAAAAATTGAAGTCAGAATAGATAAACAACAGAACCTATAGACATAGGCAGCGGAATAAGACAGGAAAACTCATTGAGTCCTATGCTTTTCAATTTAATCATGGATGAAATCATCAAAAGCGTCAACAAAGGAAGAGGATATATAATGGGAAACAAAGAAGTAAAAATACTCTGCTACGCAGACGACGCAATATTGATAGCCCAAGACGATGATAGTCTGCAAAGATTAGTCCACAGATTTAATATAAGAGCAAAAGAATTCAATATGACAATTTCATCTCAGAAACCCAAAACAATAGCAACCAGTAAAGAACCAATCAGATGCAAAATAGAAATTGATGGTTTCAGTATTGAACAAGTAATGAAAGTAAAATACCTTGGAATTACATTGTAAAGTTACGGAGACCTAGACAAAGAAGTGAGAAATCAAGTACTAAAAGCAAATAGATTGGCAGGATCCCTTAATAACACTATATGGCGAAACCGACATATTAACACTGAGATGTAAGCCAGTGTAAGTCAGTGTAAACAACCACATAACCAGAATGGGCGAGACACGTGTGGTCAAAATAGCAGAAGAGATATCGGCCGACCGTGCAAAAGATGGAGCGACAACCTTCCATAGAGGTATAAATTCGCCAATGAACAAGCAGAATTGCTTATAAAGAGAAAGAACAAGAAGAAGAAGAAAGACTTGATGAAAAGTAAGTTATTGAATCGTGAGTCCAAGCTAGAATCTACAAAAAAGTAATTAGACCAGTGGTTACATATGGATATGAAACGTGGACCTTCTCAACCACTGATACAAATCAACTGAAAGTATTTAAGCGCAAAATACTAGGAAAAATATTTGGCAACGATGGTTCGTGAAGAATTAAAATGAACTATGAGCTGGATGAACTAATGCAGAGCGCAGATATTGTTAGATTTGTAAAGTCGCAAAGTCAAAACTGACCACTTATAAACAATGCAAGATAATAGGGCTGTAAAAGTAATCCAAAGATGGAACCCCAAGCAAATAGAAGAAGAGGAAAGCCCCGTAAAAGATGGATAGACGACGTAGATGAAGATCTTAAAACCATGAACATCAGGCAGTGGCGAAGGAAAGTATCCGACAAGGTTGAATTGATAGAACATTGTTAAGCAGGCCAAGACTCACAAAGGGTTGTAGCGCCATTAGAAGAAGAATAAGAAGAGTATGCATTAAATGTCTCAAACTAGCTTCCAAATTTTGAAGTATTATAAAATTATGATATAATTAGTAGTAGGGTAAGGAAAGGTATATTGATGATACAAGTAATTTGGTGATAATTTTTAATCAGATTACCACACAGATCCCTATGCAAGCACATTTATGACACAGCGACAGTAAGTTATTCCGAGTATAAGCAAGACAAACATATATTACGATTTTGCATTACGCGCACCCGCTTTTAGTAAACAGACTGTTTTGACCGTTGCGTTGTGCGACAGTCGACAATGGAGCCATTTCTTATTGAATGTGAGAGACGGTTGCATATCTATTGGAATAATTGCTGTTTTCTCTATAAAACTTTATATCTATATAAACTAATTATCAATAAAAAAAAAGCTGCATTGAATTCGTGATTTAGTTAAATTTATTAAATTGCGGTTGTTTCACCAAATTTTCTAACCACTATCACCAATATACCTTATAGGTCTGGATCCCGCGTATGAAAAAAAAGTTGATTAATAGCAAGCTGAAAATTTGTTAATAGCTTAAGGGTGTCTTGTCGGATAAACTTTGATATATGGGAACACTGGAACAGGGGCAGTTTTAATTGTGGAACAGGTTAAAAATTTGGAACGGCGAGACCACGAAAACGGCACATGTATTTTGTCCGACAGAACAGACTTATACTCTCCGAACGGAGATTAAACTCTCATGCAAATTGCATGAGAGTTTAATCTCTGTTCGGAGAGTTTAAGTCTGTTCTGTCGGACAAAATAAATATGTCGTTTTCGTGGTGTGACCGTTCCAAATTTTTAACCAGTTCCACAATTAAAAATTCCCCTGTTCCAGTGTTCCCATATATCAAAGTTTATCCGACTAGACACCCTTAACCTATTAACAAATTTTCAGCTTGCTATTAATCAACTTTTTTTTCATACGCGGGATCCAGACCTATTACCGTGTCACCAACATACCTAACATAAATTTGTATGTCAATTTGACATTTACTATCATTATTAATCATTATTTGTTAAATTAACTCTTCTAAACATTTATTTCAAATAACAAGTAACATAATAAAGCAGAACTTATTTCTTGCTTAGTTGTCAAATCCTATATTACCTAATAGTATTTTTTATTTTTATCACCAACATACCTTTCCTTACCCTATTATTTGCACTAGTCGAAATAAAAGGATATGTAACGGTAGTCACATGACTGATTTTTTCACAAAATTACCATTTCAAAGATATATCACACGGGGAGAAAATCGGGGTGTTTCAGTATTTTTTATTTTCACAAAAATGTCTTGAAAATATTCTATCTGGATCTATATCGATTGCAGGTACCTCGTACTCGTAAATCCGGATCTGAAAAAACAAGTAGAAATTTTCAATTTGAAATATTCGCACTCAAAAATCCTGATCGCATTGTACTTGTGAATGGAACCAAGGTGTCACTTGGCATTCTTTCTACCTTCCTTGAAGAATGGAACCTCACGCCCCTATGATAGACAATGCAATTAGATTTCATTCTTTCTCGCCTATTCCATTATTCTCATACTCATGCCTACTGTTTCCTACACAAATTCTTCGAGTGTATTCAACTAAAATTGTCAATGGTCACACAATCTCTGAAGACAAATGTCTTCAGAGTATCGCTTTATGATAATCCTCTTAATGGGGGATTTATCTTCAAAGTAAGGTTATGGTTTTATGAATTGACTGGTTAATGCTTTTTAAATGAACTCGTTGAAATTTCTCACTTCGTCAAGGTACTGAGCGGCTTGATTTATAAGTGAACATGAATATAAAGCATTAAATATTCCAAAATATGGTGTGAAGATGTTGTTTAAACTCAACCTTTTGGAATTATTAGTAACCAAAGAAAACCGGTTTGAGGACTTACTAAAGTATCTATCAGTAAAATTAGAATTTCTGTCGGCTTATAGTATCAATATTGCTTTTTATGGAAGTATTATAAGATATTTAAATTATAAACATAACTATAATTTCATCAGCTTAAACCTTTTATGACTATAATATAATTATATTTTAAATCGGAACCAGTTTTTAAATAAACAATCTTTTTTAAGTAACTGGTAGTGGTTCAATTTAAGACACAATTGATTATAAATGGCCAAGGGAAAAAAGTTTTTGACATTGATTTAAAACAAGTCGATGCCACTATAGTATACGGTCTACCGTCGCGTTTCTGCTAAAGCTTGCGGTCTACCGAGGGATGCGACAGTCACAGGCATAGTACAAAGGCACGGTAGCCACGGGCATATTAGGTACGCTCAGCTAACTCTACTCTGCGTCATCATGCAACCTCTTCCGTTCACTGCTGGACAAAGTAGGCCAGGAACCGAAGCTTTTCACCTCGCAATTTTTACAGAATAAATCGATTTGCTTGAAAATTTGAGAATAAGTAGTGGATAGTCTAAGGATTAAAATCTATATGATTCTGAAAGGCGCTTTTACTATGGGGGTGGTTGCCACCCCATCCCGATGGTGGAAATGTTAAATTACATTTTGACCGCAAAAGTTAATAAAAACATTCTTTCTAAGCAAAAAATTTTCTATACATTTTTTTGATAAAATTAATAGTTTTCGATTTATTCGCTATCGAAAGTGTTAGTTTTGTATAGAAAAAATCAATGTTTTTTGATATACTCATTTACCATTCCCTCAATTTTTGCCGTAGAAAATTTTTTTTCAAACCAGGTTCTTGAAAATTAAATAAAGTACAATTTTATATTAAAACATTTTTTCGTATCTCTGATGCTAATCTTTCTATTCTGAAGAAAATGGCATTTTTTACCAAACTACAAAAATTCGTTATTCGCTTTTAACTCCAGTTTTTTAAAAACTGATCATTCTAAGACAGTCAAACTTCTAGAATCTATTAATAATACATAAATAAATAAGAATGAATAAGGTAAATCACTAACAACACTGCTAACTTACATTTTTATGCTTCCAATTGGATTTCTCCTTTTTTTTCCAAAAAAATTATTGATTTTTAACCGTCACTTTTTAATTTTTATCTTAGAAAGTTTGGTAAAAAATAGTTTTGTAGGTTTTTACACGATCTATAAACTTAATTATATTAAATCTTTTTAAAATTCTCCATTGTAAAAAGGGGTGACTTTGAAAGGGTTGGTAAAGGTGGTTTTTGCATATTTTAGTTTTAATTGTCAATAGCTCACTCTATTTTTGACGTAGAAAAAATTATTGTAAACCAAATTCTTGAGAATTAAATAAGCTACAATTTCATGTTTTAACATTTTTTCGTATCTCTGATGCTAATCTTGCTATTCTGAAGAAAAGGCCATTTTTTTCCAAACTACAAAAATTCGTTATTCGCTTATAACTCCATTTTTTATAAACTAATCATTCTAAGCCGGTCAAACTTCTAGAACCTATTAATAATATATAAATAAAAAAGGCCAAATAAGGTCAATGACTAATTTTAATTAGGGTGGTGATTAGGGGGTTGCCTGCGATCACTTTTTCGCTGAAAAAAATAGAGACTGACATTCTTTTCATTATAAGTCACTTAATTTTTGAGCTATAGACTATTTTATTATTTCTGGAGATAGATGTTTTTAAAGTACTTTAAATTAGTCTAAACAAGTTGTCCTCAAAAAATGCATAGTTTTCCCGTGATTTGACTTTGAAACTACAATATTTAGCATTTGACGAAGACTAGCCAACATATAATAAAGTATAGCTCGATTATTATTGGTCTTAAAGAAAATTTAAAAAGTTTTTGTTAATTTTTTCAAAAGGTATATTTTTGTTAAGTAAAGTTGTTTTGATAAAACGAAAGCTTTCGGAGTTATTGGCAGAAAACTTATTAAAAACATTGATTTTTTCGATATAAAGCTAACTTTTTCGATAGCGAATAAATCGAAAACTATCAATTTTATGAAAAAAATATATAGAACGTTTTTTGCTTAGAATGAACGTTGTTACCAACTTTTGCGATTAAAATATAATAAAAAATTTCCACCCCGAGATGGGGTGGCAACCACCCCCATGGTAAGAGCGCCTTTCGACATGATATAGATTTTGATCCTTGGACTATCCACTACTTATTCTCAAATTTTCAAACAAATCGATCCATTCTGTAAAAATTGCGAGGTTTTCTCCTATTTTAAGCTTCATTACTTGGACTAAAGGTCTCTCCCATTTTTCGCCACTTTCCACGGTTCTGTGCGTCTTGTTACCATTTCATCGACATTCTTTTAATGTCGTCCATCCAGTATTGGTGGTCGTCTTCTACTGCGTTTATATTCTCTTGGTAGCCAGTCAATTAGTTTTCTGTCCATCTTGAGTCTTTTACTCTCGTTACGTGACCTGCCCAATTCCATTTCAGCTTGGCTATACGTTCGACGACATACGTTTTGACGAACAGGTATCAGTGATACCTGTTCTTTTTCTTAGGTCTTGGTTTCATATTTTGTCTTTCTTTGCCACGCCGACAATCGATCTTTCCGTGCGCATTTGTGTCACTCGCATTTTTGGTGTTGTTGTTTTTGTGAGACTTTCTGCTCTGTATGTCATAATAGGAAGAACGCATTGGTCGAATGTCTCGCGTTTCATAGCTATCGGGATGTTGCTCTTAAATATGGTTCTTAAAAATGTTTGGCAGTCAGAAACAGTATTCTTTCACTGAAGATTTCACTTAAGAAAGTTAATCAAAATTTGAATCCAAAAATATCAAATATGAGTTCAACCTACACTGCAGTGCAAAAAAATCGATCCACTAAAAATTTGGACATTTTTGATGTTTCGAATTTCCTAAACCTGTTGTCCGATTTAAGCGATTTTTTACCACGTTATAGCCTTATTCATTGGCAATATCGCTGTAATAATATTGTTGCTAGACAGTCAAACTGTCATTGTATACCGGGTATTCGAATCAAACTGTGCTTTTATCTCAAAGTTCGCATCACCTTGTGGAGTATTCTATTATTTATAAAATACTGAAATTAAAACCAAACTATAGCCTTAGGTTTTCTTAACATTTTGTCTTTCGATTCATTCGCTTATGTTGGATAATAAAAAAGTTAGGTACTTTAACAACTTTCCATGTTTGTCATCAGTACAGTGTGTTTTCTAAATAAGTGCGACAAACTTTAAGGGGTAATTTTACATGAGAAAAAAATAATGACAATTTGCTTTATAATCTTATGTCCGCAAACGCTTCGTTTCCGAGATACGGGATGTTCAATTTTTTTTACAAACTGACGATATATTTATTGCTTTAAAACCAGTTAACATATGCAAATGAAATTTGATGGGTTTTAAAACGTAGTTATTGCACATTTATTAACACACAATTAAAAATTGTATACTCACCATTTTCGTGCGTACAGGTAATATTATAATAATAATAATAATAATAATATCGTCTTTATTATTTCTTCAATATAGAAATGTACATTTTTATATAAAACATAATATATTATTTTCAGAAATAAAGGGCGAAGTTAATTTTCTGAAATGTCGCCATTTACAGAAAATGTTCTTCCACTTAACCCGATGTTCTTCCACTTAACCCGACTTATCCTGATTATCGGTCATAATACCCGTTTGCGCGCCAATGTTGAATATTAAATTCTTAATTGCATGTCAAAAAATGTGCAATAACTACGTCTTAAAACCCACCAAATTTGATTTGCATATCTCAACTGGTTTTGTAGCAATAAATAAATTATCCCATAAAGGGATCCTCTCATGTAAAATTACCCCTTAAAGTTTGTCGCACTTATTTAGAAACACCCTGTACTGATGACGAACATGGCCGGTTGTTAAAGTACCTAACTTTTTT
Organism: Diabrotica virgifera virgifera; assembly: GCF_917563875.1. Lineage (NCBI taxonomy): Eukaryota > Metazoa > Arthropoda > Insecta > Coleoptera > Chrysomelidae > Diabrotica > Diabrotica virgifera. The sequence continues at coordinate 190,220,373 of NC_065447.1, read as the reverse complement.
ATTATACAACAGAAGCGAATGAATCGAAAGACTAAATGTTAAGAAAACCTGAGGCTATAGTTTGGTTTTAATTTTAGTATTTTATAAATGCTAGAATAATCCACAGGGTGATGCGAACTTTGAGAAAAAAACGCAGTTTCATTCGTAAACCCGGTATACAATGACAGTTTTACTGTCTAGCAACAATATTATTACAGCGATATTGTCAAAGAATAAGGCTGTAACATGTTAAAAAATCACTTAAATCGGACAACAGGTTTAGGAAATTCGAAACATCAAAAATGACCAAATTTTTAGTGAATCGATTTTTTTGCACCGCAGTGTAGTTTTATTCATTTTACTGTCAAACTTACTTCTATATGGATGCAAAATATATACTTTCTATCTTCTTCTTTCTCCTTCTCAGCTTTTCCGTTTTTAGAGGTCGTTTTTCCTTACTCTTATTCACCACTCATTCCCGTCCATAGAATCTTCTTCACCTAAATATTTCTCTCCCAAGTCCTCTGCTACACAGTCCTTTCATCTGCTCCGCTGTTTTTCTCTACGTCTTCTACCATCAACTTGTAAGGGTTGTATCCTTCGCTCCTCGTAATTTTCATTTCTACGTCTACCGTTACCAAACCATTGCTGTCTTTGTTCCTGAATTTTTTTGAGATCGATCATTTCGTCCTTTTGAGTCTTACCCAACATCCACCGTCACATTTTCAAAAATCACATAATAGGGCAGTCAATGAGGGTATGTGGCTCCGAATTCCATCCTACTATATCGATTTACGTGATATTTTCACAGTAAGTAGGTAATAGACCAAGAAATAAAGTCTACCCTATGCCGATGTGTGCTTTTGTCTTGGGGGCGGTTCCCACCCCTTCTCGGGGGGTAGAAAATTTTTTGCTTAAATAACTACGGAAGTTGCTAGAGAACCTAATACTAAGCAAAAACTGTTCTATAATTTTTTTTCGAAAACTCACTACTTTTTGAGTTATTCCTGGTTTAAAATTGGCAATTTTCATTGAAACATAACACCTTTTCAAACGGTTTTTTGCGAATACCTTAAAAACTAGCCATCTAACTAAAAAAACTATATATAACATTTTTGTAGCTTACAAAATAGCAAAGAGATTCTTTCCTCTATGAATCTTCTAGTTATAACACAAAAAGAGATATGGAAGTGAAAAAAACTTGTTTTCTTGGTGCATGCTCAAATCCGTGTATTTAACTTGAAATAACAGAGAAACGGTCGATTTTAGGTGTATAATGCTACCAATACCTTTTGTTGTGTTGAAAAGACCTATAAATTAAGCAATATTAAATGTCCATTACATTTAAAATATGCGAGATAAACTGTAAAAAATTTGATGACTAACGTATTTTAAGAAAAAAATGAGACGTTTATTTAACCCCTCATCCACAAGAATTTAAATGCATCGTTTTCCTTCTATAATACGGTTTACTATAGTGTTATTTTTATGTTCAAAAAGTTGGGCGGTTTTAAAATAAATGGTTTTTGAAAAAAATAAGATCAAATTATTGGGCGCATTTTTAAATTTTCTTAAAAATCTTCCTATTTCTCCATGTAACTCAAAAATGATAAGAGATGCCAAAAAAAAGTTGCCGTATAAAAATGTAGGTTTCTTCTAGATAAACATTTTGATTTTGTTTTTTATAACAGTATATCTTATCATTTTCAAGTTACATGGAGAAAAAAGAAGATTTTTAAGAAAATTTAAATATGTGCTCTATAATTTGATCTTATTTTTGTCTAAAACCATTTATTTTAAACCCTCTCAACTTTTTGAACATAAAAATAACACTTTAGTAAAATGTATTGTAGAAGGAAAACGATGCATTTAAATTCTTGTGGATGAGAGGTTAAATAAATTCTCAATTTTTTTCTTAAAATTCGTTAGTCATCAATTCTTTGCAGCATATCTCGCTTAGTTTGAATGTAATCGACATTTAATATTGCATATTTGAAAGGACTTTTCAAGCACAATAAAAGGTATTGGTAGCAGTATACACCTAAAATTGACCGTTTCTCTGTTATTTCATGTTGAATAAACTGATTTGAGCATGCACAAAAAAAAACAAACTCTCTTTACCTACCATATCTCTTTTTGTGTTATAACTAGAAGATTGAAGAAGAAACAAATCTCTTTGATTTTTTATGAGCTACAAAAATGTTTTATATAATTTTTTTACTTAGATGCATTGTTTTTAAGGTATTCGCAAAAAACCGTTTGAATAGGTGTTATATTTCAATGAAAATGGCCAATTTTCAATAACGAATAACTCAAAAAGTATTGAGTTTTCGAAAAAAAAATGATAGAACAATTTTTGCTTAGAATTAGGTTCTCTAGCAACTTCCGTAGTTGTTTAACCAAAAAATTTTCCACTCCCGAGAAGGGGTGGGAACCGCCCCCAAGAGAAAATCGCACATCGGCATAGGGTAGACTTTGAATAAGGAGATATTTTCAGGCTATTCCTAAAATGTTATTAAAATCCATGCAGTAGGATAGAATTCGGAGGTAATAACCTGTTCTTGCTCTCATGGACTGCCCTATAAGGAATTTTTTTAAAAAAATTTTCAATACAAAAAATAGGAGCCCTCTTTTTATAGTGGAACTTGACAAACATTTGACCATAGCTCTAAAGATGGCTTTGTAAGCTGGAAGCGCTCAGCTAGGAAATTTTTTCCATTCATTCCGTAGTCATAAAATTGTACAAAACCATATTATCAGTCTTTTCAATAAGTATGTTAAAGTTTATTTAACTGTCTGTTTTTCTCAAAAAGTAAGTTGTGCTGTTGGGGAACTGTCTCTCACCGTTCTTACTACTGTATTACTTGTTGTAATTCGGCTTATGTAGTAGTGATTTTGAAAAAGTAACTATTCGTTACAAAGTACCCGTTACTTACGAATACCGAAAGTAACGATTACTATACAGAGAGGAAAATCGTTACTTTGATTACTCTGATTATTTGGTTACTTCGTACCAATCGTATCAGAGCTAGTAACGACTATTGTATCTACTTTGATTACTTTGATTACTCTGATTACTTCGTTACTTCATACCAATCGTATTAGAGCGAGTAACGACTATTGTATCTACTTTAATTACTTTGATTACTTCGTTACTTCTTACCAACCGTATCAGAGCGGGTAACGACTATTATATCTACTTTGATTACTTTGATTACTCTGATTACTTCGTACCAATCGTAACAGAGCGAGTAACGACTATTGTATCTAGTTTGATTACTTTGACTACTCTGATTACTTCGTACTTCGTAAAGGTCTTATATTATATCGGAATACCTATACAAAATACCTACCTACTGAGAAACACGATTCTCGATATAATTACCGGTACTCAAATTGCAAAAGTAACAAAAGTAATTAAATCATTTTTATCCCTTAAACAGATCGGTGAAGGTCGTTGTTATATCGGAATACCTATACTCTGGGCTAATTAGCAAAATTCATGGAAAAGTTATTTACCAGCAATTTTATTGCTGGAATCGAATTATAAGATCCTATATATTAATAATATAGGTATGCAAAGTCCTCAGATAGTGTGCTACTTTTTTTATAAACAAAATGGCGCCGAAAAATCGTATTTTTTTCAATTATTGCTCTATAACTCCAAAGATTTTAACTTTACAACAAAAACACTCAAATAAAAATTCACCGCAATTAAATTCTGCATAGAGATATGTTTTTCACGATTTGCTCCGACGAAAATTTTCCTCGGAAAATGCGTGTTTTCCTAACAAAAACTCTAATTTTCAAATAAAGTTTTAGGTAAGTAATTATTAATCAATAATTAAATAACTTAGTGACATCAAATATTTCTTGGCGTAGATTGAAATTCCAGAAGCCTGTGAAAATTAAACGAATATTTTAGCAACAATTCAATTGTTAATTAACAATTTACGATCGCAATAATAACCAAAATAATCATGATACATTGATCAAACTTATAAAGATTATAAAGATAATTAAGATTAATTAAGATTAATTAAGATTTTTTTTGCATAATCTTTAAATTCTGAAAAAAAATAGTTATAATACGCTGGTCTAATTAGTAAAGTACAAAGGAAGGTTATTTACCAGCAATTTTATTGCTGGAATCGAATTATAAGATCCTGTATATTATTAATATAGGTATTCAAAGTCAGCAGATAGTGTGCTACTTTTTTTATAAACAAAATGGCGCCGACAAATAGTATTTTTTTTAATTATTGCTCTATAACTCCGAAGATTTTAACTTTACACCAAAAACACCCAAATAAAAATTCACCCCAATTTAATTCTAGATAGAGGCATGTTTTTCCCTATTTGCTCCGACGAAAATTTTCCTCGGAAAATGCGGGTTTTCCCAACAAAATCTCGAATTTTCAAATAAATTTTTTGGGCCAGTAATTATTTATCAATAATTATATAGCTTGGCGAAATAAAAGCTTCCTTGGTATAGATTATAAATTCAGAAGCCGGTGAAAATGAAACGAATATTTTAGCAATAATTCAATTGTTAATTAACAATTTACAGTCGCAATAACAACCAAAATAATCATGAGACATTGATCAAACTTAGAAAGATTATAAAGGTGTGATGCCTATTTAATATTTTGTCGACAAAATAAAATTTTTTCATTTTTTTGCATAATCTTTAAATGTTTAAAAAAAATTGTTATAAACAAATTAACATTGCTCAGAAATTGTTTATTATATTCTAATTTTAAAAAATACTTAAAATGCGCATTTCATAGGCCTTGAAAATAAATGCTTTAAAAAAATTTTCCAACCATTTGCAAAAAAGTTATGAAACAGCAAAATAAATATAGGAAATCTCCGTTGTTTATAATTTGTTTTAATTGTTTCAAAGCTTAAAAGTGAGTCTATGGTACAATCTAATTACTCACAAAAAATGTCAAAAATTAGTGCAATGGTTATATTTTAATCAAAGATTAAAAATACTTTTTTTTGTAATTTTTAGCGCAAAAGTAGGCCTGATACAGAGTCGGAGCTATAATGTTCACTCGAAGCGACTGACACGCCGCATACATTATTTATTAAAAGTGTACGTCGCGCGGTCGACCGTCGCCGTCGCTCCGAGTGAAAATTTTAGCTACAGTACTGTATTATTCTACTTTCGCGCGTGTAAATTACAAAAAAATATATTTATAATCTTTAATTAAAATATAACCATTAATCTGATAATCGATATTTTTTTGTAAATAATTAGCCTGTACTTTAAGCTCACTTCTACGCTTTGAAAGGATTAAAAAAAATTATAAACACCGTAATAATCGTATGTTTACTTTGCTGTGTCATAACTTTTTTGCAAATGGTTGCAAAAAAGTTTTAAAGCATTCATTTTCAAGATATTTGAAATATGCATTTTAGATATTTTTTAAGATTATAATATAATAAAAACTTTCTGAGAAACGTTAATTTGTTTATAACTATTTTTTTTAAACATTTAAAGATTATGCAAAAAAATAAAAAAATAATATTTTGTCGACAAAATGTTAAATAGGCATCTCATCTTTATATGGTTTCAAAGTTTGATCAGTGTATCATAATTATTTTGGTTATTATTGCGACCGTAACTTATTAATTAACAATTGAATATTTGCTAAAATATTCGTTTAATTTTCACCAGCTTCTGGAACTATAATCTAAACCAAGAAGGGTTTTAAGTCACCAAATTATTTAATTATTGGTAGATAATTACTTATCTAAAACTTTATTTTAAAATTAAAGATTTTGTTGGGAAAACCCGCATTTTCCGAGGAAAATTTTTGTCGGAGCAGATCGGGAAAAACACGCTTATATGCAGAATTTAATCACGGTGAATTTTTATTTGGGTGTTTTTGTTTTAAAGTTAAAATCTTCGGAGTTATAGAGCAATAATTGAAAAAAACACGATTTTCGGGCGCCATTTTGTTTATAAAAAAAGTAGCACACTATCTGAGGACTTTGCATACCTATATTATTAATATACAGGATATTATAATTCGATTCCAGCAATAAAATTGCTGGTAAATAACTTTTCCTAAAAATGGCCTATTCTCCGATAATCAGCCCAGACTACTATTCAAAATAGCTACCCACTGAGAAATACGATTCTAGATATGATTACCGGTAGTCAAATACAAAGGTAACAAAAGTAATCATAGTAATCAAAGTAACGAATACTGTAAATAATTACTTTAAACAAAATACCTACCTACTGAGAAATACGATTCTTGATATGTTTACCGGTACTAAAATACAAAAGTAACAAAAGTAATCATAGTAATCAAAGTAACGAAAACTGTAAATGAATACTTGATACAAAAGTAACGATTTGTAACGAATACTCGAAAGTAATCATAATCAACATCACTATTATGTGGTCATTCTACTCTTCTTTTTCTTACCCTTCTTATAATCAACATCACTATTATGTGGTCATTCTACTCTTCTTTTTCTTACCCAGTTATTAATGTTGTCCACCTTGCATCTCCGTCGAATATCTGTTCTTCTAGCTCTGTCCCATAGAGTCTTACCATCGATTTTTCGAAGGGTTTTTATCTCCGCTGTTTCGAGCAATCTTTTGGTCCTCTTTGTAGGTTGGGTTCTTGCCGCGTATGTCATTATGGGTCTGATGACTGTTTTGTAAATTCTGCCTTTAATTTCTTTTTCGATATTTTTATTTCTCCTTATTGTGTCATTCAGGCAACCTGTGGCTCTGTTTGCTCTATTAACTTGATCTTCCATTTCTGTTTCGAGCTTTCCGTAGCTAGATAGTGTGATGCGTAGATATTTAAACTCCATCACTTGTTCTATTATCTCTGACACTCTAGCTCCAAATTACAGCTTATTTGATTTGAGGTTATAACCATGCATTTTGTCCTTTTTGGGGAAATTAACATGTTCAATTTTCTGGTGGTGCAGCAGCAAAATCAAATTGGTGCAGCATACTTTTGTAACTGCTGTTACTATATTTTAAGAAATTTCCTGTAATAATTATAGACACCATTGAGACAATAAAGCCTTAATTATTGCAGGGATAACAGGCATTCGCCAGCCTCAGCCCTACGTTAAATTTTTTAGATTAGAGATATAAACCCGGGATCCAAAAAAATGAAAAGGAAATTAAACATGATCAAGTTCAGTTAATATTACACTTTTTATTACACTTTTAGAGAGTAAAAGAATCTTATTTCTATACGATCCAGTAGCACGTGTTAGCGCCTGTGTGCAAAATATTTAATGGCGCCCAAAAATACGCATTTTTTTAAATCGGCTCGTTAAATTAAATGATGTGAAAATAAACAATTATTTATTGTAACCAAACAAAAATAACTAAAACTTCTCATATATTCAACAGGAAAATAAACTAAGTTAAAATAATTAAGCAAAAATAAATCTTATTAAATATAAACAACATAAATAACTAAAGGTACAGGTAAACTTGAAAATAAATATCTGTTTCGGAAAAAAAAATTTGAGGTAAAAATAAAATAAAAATCTGTGGCTAACGGACTCGCATCCAAGCCATTTTTTCACACACTCACTCACTTTTCAGAAAAAAATCATTTTTCGCGTCTTCCAGCATTTACTGGAATCAGATTGAAAACCTCAGAGGTAAAGGTGAATACACCGAATACGTGAACATCGTGCGTGAAGTGAGGCAAAGCTGTATTTTGTACACTCTAATTTTCAATCTCTACTATGAATTATGAAAGAATATGGAAGCTTTGAACGAAACTGAAAAAGGAATTCTACTAAATGGGTACCTGCTAAATAACATCAGGTATGCAGATGACACCATAATATTTGTGGACAACCTAGAAGACCTACAAGTCCTTATAAACAAAATTCCAAAATAACATATAAGAGCGCGCATTGGAATAGCTAAATCCACCTTCAACCACATAGGAGCCTTTTTCAAGAGTCTCAACCTCTCTTTTGGTATAAAAGTAAGAATGCTGCAATGCTACTACGTCTTCTCTGTCCTTTTTTATGGTGTTGAATCGTGGACCTTGAACGAAGATATGTGCAAAAAATTGAAAGCTTTGAGATGTGGCTATACCGTAGAATTCTTAAAATCCAGTGGACTGACCGGGTCACAAATGAGAAGGTCCTCAGAAAAATGAAGAAGAACCGAGAGGTACTGACCACCATCAAATCTCGAAGTTAGAATGCTTGGTACAAATTATGCAAAATGAATCCAGATATGCCCTCCTACAAGCCATCGTGCAAGGAAAAATATTTGGAAAGCGAGGTCCAGCAAGAAAAAAACATCCTGGTTAAATAACCTCAAACCTGGTTCAACACAGCATCTGGGCAGCCTTTCCGCTCTACATAGCTCGGATATATCTAATATAAAGATTGCCATGATGATCGCCAACATTCGTCACGGATAGGGACTTCAAGAAGAAGAAACATTACTTTAAAATTATATATTTTAAAATTTTACAAACAGCATTATTTAATTCTTTTAACAAAGGCTGAGCTGTATAATTCATATAATTTTTTAAACAAATCGTCTCCCTCTGTAATATATAGATGATCATTAAATCTCAGTATTTTCCAAATTTCTACAAAAAAGTTTTAATTGTGAGTTTTCTGTACTATTGTTCAAATTATATAACGATTTGAAAGAATTAACATGATCGTCCAATATGAAAATCTTTCATTTACTGACATTAATGCTTGCTCGAGAACACAATGAAAGACACTAACTTTATATGACATTTTACAATCCAAAATCGGTTCGTCTTTATGTTCGTAATCGAACTATCAGCTTTTTTCGAAGCCGTAACTGTGTGGCTAGTTGATAACTGGGCTCCACATCCAGCTTCTCTGCAGTTTCATTTTTGCTGTAGTAATTACATCATTAATTTTGATATCTGTCCGAAACTGTAGCAACAATTGTTTTACCTCTTGTAAAGCATTTAAAGCCAGCTGGATAATCATTGTTTATGCTTGAAAAATTTTGTTAACGAAGTTAACTTTCATCCGAACTTTATACCGTAGGTATGTAGACTGCACAACGTAGCATATGAATGTAAATGTTGATATTCTCTCTCCTATGTAAACATCTAGCTTGATAATTTCAATCATGATCTTTATCCTAATGCGTTATATCAGATAAAGCATAATAAATTTCTGACAAATTTTTGTATAATGGCTTTAAAAGCATCAATTCTGCTGGACCAGCGTGTATTAGATAAATGCTTTAATTAAAGCCAGACTTGCAAAGTGTTGTTTTATGATATTCCAATGTTTGGTAGAAGCTGAAAAAAAATGGTGTTATTTTGATCCGCCTTAAATTTTTGTGAAAACTCTAGTGGCGCCCCTTACTTGCTGGCACCTGTGTGCGCCACACATTGCACACGTGGACAAAGCGGCCCTGGATACAACTTTGTATAAAAACGAAACGTATACAAATTATTGCAAACGTTAAATTATAATTGACGGTTGCAAAAGTCTGTCAACGCAGTATTCATTCAAAATGATTTAAATTATATCTTACTTTTTGAGCTCACACTTTTTCGACAAACAAGAGACCAGAATTGCATTGTCCTTACAACAGGAAACAAGATAAGAGTGAGTCGTCGGTCGGCACAAGCCAAAATCCAAAATCCGAAAAGTAACAACTAGGTACAACAAATAAATAGAACCAGAGCACAATTAAAACTGTGTTAGAACAGTTTTGGTGACACAAGTTAAGGTGTGAAATATGGCCCTTTGTGTGCCACATGCCTTCACTTATCTCTAATTATTTGGACTTTTGTCAGTTCTTGGAACAGATAAAATGGGAGTTTCGTTTGCTTTTAACCGAAAATAAGAATTGGCAAAAGGCGTTTTTCAATGAACAATGATGAACACTTGCTGTTCCTCACACAAATGATACAATAGCGATCCGTTGTACGTATGGGTTAACAAAACGACACAATGTCTGTAATTTCGATTTTATTTCTTTTGGTATAGTCCACTATTGGTAGGGCAGTTTATAGTTTTTTCGTTATATGTAATGATTTTATCATTAGTTACTCTAATTGAAAAAATATGTAATCGTTTGACATTTTCAGTTATTTGTCGTCTTAATCGGCCCACTTTAACTTTTGACTTGAACTATATTTATTTCCGAAACTGATTACTACTACCAAAAAAGGAATATATTTTTGAAAACTAATTTAGTAGGCTTTAAAATAATATGTGCATTTTGCAGCCGATTAACATAGAATAGTTATTTTCCTAACTAGTGCGGAAAGTGATACTTTCACGCACGAGACTGCCGTTGACCCGAACGACGCGATAGTAGAGTTCGGACAAGCAGTCTAGTGCGGCGAAGACACTTTCCGCATGAGTTAGGAACAACATTTTTTCTAGGGCCGTACGTTTGAAAAAAAGCCACAAAAATAGAGTTATATAAATTTTTATTTAGAAGTGAAAATACACAAATTAATTCTTTGACAAGGTTGTCAAAACCAAACTTTCAATATAATGGGTTACCACTACGACGATATTGGTTTCCATGACGACGATTCAAAACCATTGTAATTGTCTACTGATCTGACTTTTAAATATTATGTCAAAATAATTTTATTTCATCGAATTATCAGTAGTAATTGCACAAGAGCTCTGAAATTATTGAATTTGTCCCGAGTGACACTTTGACAGTTTTAATTTCACGAGCCGAAGGCGAGTGAAATTATGTCAAAGTATCACGAGAGCAAAAATTCTATGTTAATTTCAGAGATCGTGTGCAATTTGTTGCGATTATTTCATGAAAAAAACTGTTCAAAACCAAAATTTAATTGTAATTTATTTATGTAAGTACAAAGTACCATTAAACACACAGTTTTTATAAATATAATATGACGATTGAAAGTCATCACTTTTATAATTTTTAAAACATTAATTGTCATTAATGTCACTGAATGTATTTTTTCGTAGCAACGAAGGGCATCTGACGTAATATGCTTAACGACGGGAGATTATCAAAAATTATCACCTTAATTTGCATTTCTGTAGCTTTCTATTGGTCAGAATCTCCTATGAATGAAATAATCGCGCTCATTTCACGCGAAACTTTACTTTCACGCACGCCGTGCGGGAAAGTGCAATTTTCGGAAACGAAATGCGTGCGTGCAAGTGGCTCTTTTAGCACGGCTGTAGAAAAAAGTGGTTATTTGATGTTTACAACGATAATTAGAAATTTGTAAAAATTGTGGAACAGGTAGAAAGCCACTTAAATTGCTCGTGATGATCGCTTTATTGTACCAGCAATATTAAGATCGTCACCATAATATCGTTTTTCTACAACCGTCTTAAAATTGCAATTTTTAGCACTCCATAGAAGCGTTAAAAATGCTATTTTAAAGCACTAGTGCTTTAAAAATTTTAAGGCACTGCAGTTAAAAGTGAATCGTCAAATTGTGAAACGTCAAAATATTTATATTTCATTTATTTTAACATTAATATTAATAGTACAACTTGCACAATTTGAAAAAGGTGGTATAAAAGGTTTTTTAAAATTTAATTTAAACTGTATTATTGAATTTTTAACACGTTTGTAGAAAAAACTATTAAAAGGACATCGCACACATCTTATGGAAAATATAATGTCACTCAAATTCAATAAAACTTACATGAATAGATTCGTTTCAATGTAACGGTCACTTATTATCATTGCGCCAACTCTGAATTTTCAGTAATAAGAGCAGGAATTGATATAAATTAATCTGAAATCAAATGGGTAGGTACGTAAGTTAGAGAGAGAAAAAATATTTTAAGATATCCAAATTATCGGGAGTTCATAAATCTTCTAAGCCTCTTACCTTGTAAATCATAAATGACAACGCACTTCCAGTGACGCACCGTAAAACAAGGGTATTTAACGCACTAATGAGAATTTAACAGAATTTTATTTAATTAACAATATTGAATTACGACTTAAATTGCATTCTACTGTGTTTTAATATTATCGATCAATTAAAAGAAAATTAGGCAAATCGTTTGCTTTAGAAAGAATCAAAAGTTTTTGTCACTATCAACTTTATCTGGTAATTATTGTAAACTAGTAATTATTATAAAGGGTCGTTACGTTCCGCCAAATGGTTAGTTTTTGTCGTACTGTTGTTCTACTATTAACTATTTTAATTAGTGAAAATGCAGTGTTATATTTGTGATGTTCGAGTTCGTGCTAGAGGTTTTCGTCGAGTTGAGAACTTAGATATTCTTCCACCAAGATTTCAGGAGATTGCATTGGGTCGCCGCATGAACAACAATCTACCGGAAGCCAATTTTGATATTGGGATTGTGATTCACATAAACTGCTACAGATACATCATTGAAGAAATTGAACAAGGTAATGATGATAATGTGAATGCTTGTAGATTCAAGTGTGTATTACAAAGAAATAATTTATGTTTTGTATGTGATAGAGCTAAAAATCTTGAACGTTTGTCATTAGAAGCTAGAGTAGATATCTACATGAAACGAGAGATTTTTGTAGGAAAGGGTGCTTTATGTTGCAGTGATCACATAAATGATGACAGTATGCTAGATCATAATATAATAGAGAATTTGCGTGGTAATATGCGTAATGTTAACTAGTTTTAAATTGCTAAATAGTTTTAAATTAATTGCTAAATAAAGTCCGAAAGAACTTTCAGAGTGGTTTCAAGCGTTACGTCTGACAGCAATTGAAAATACTACTTATCGTTTCGAGACAGACACGGGTATTCAAGAGGACGACTTCAAAGCATTGACAAACTTAAGCAAACATAATTTTCAAGATCTTTATACTTATGAGGTCGTAGTTTATGATAGAACTAGAGTTATTACTAAAAAGGATTTAATTACATTTCTTATGAAATTAAAATACAATTTAAGTGACGATTTATTGAAAATTTTGTGCTCATATTCTAGCAGATCCAACGTTAGTCTGACAATAACTGCAGTACGTACAAGTCCTTGTCAACGATTTGTTAGATAAAATCTGGGTTTAGAAGCAATTTGCCGCCAAGAATTTATTAGAACCCATGTTACAGATTTTGTTAACTCTTTGTACAATCCGAATCCTGACAATCCTCAAGCCATTATTTACATAAATGGAACCTATCTCAAAATTCCCAAATCGTCTAATTTTCGAAGTCTTCGCCAAACTTACTGTCTACATAAGGGTTATCATTTAATCAAACCTGTTTTAATAGTCGGACCTGACGGATATATTTTGGACGTACAAGGCCCCTATTTTTCTGATTCAAGAAATAACGATGCTGCAATTTTACAACATCACCTTGAAGATGAGGAACAAGACGAAGTAAATAACTTGCGTAACTGGCTGCAACCAAATGATATTGTAATTGTAGATAGAGGCTATCGTGATTCTATTCATTTATTAAATTATTTAGGCCTAGAATGTCATATTCCACCACTTCTACCAAGAGGACAAAGACAGTTGTCTACTGAAGATGCTAATAAAGCGCGATTAATTACTAAAACAAGATGGATAGTTGAAGCTCCGAATGGACATTTAAAAGTATTTTTAAATTGTTTTGTGGATTAATACCGGTCCATCATCATGTGCCTAATATTAAAATGTTTTTAAAAATTGGGTGCAGTTTAATTAATAAATATTTTCCACCTATTCAAATGCAAGGGGCAACTGCAGAATTGGCAGAAACAATGCAGGAATTGGCTGCATATGAAAATGTCGTAAAAGCTCGTGTTGAAGTTGACCGTTTGGACTTACAACGTATTTAAGACGATGCATGGGTGAATTTAGATGAACTTATTTTACCAGAATTTCCCATTTTGTCGTTAAAACAGATTAGAGATTTGACTATTGGAATCTACCAAGTAAAACTTGCACCCAGTTACATTCAAGATAAATTACAGAGAGAAAACATTGAACATTTTACATTTCAAGCACTTTTAGAAGAACAGGGTCTTCTTAGAGCTCGTGTTTACTCTAGATTTCGTCAGGCGACTAAACATCAATTATGAATAGCTTTTCAACCACTCCATCTAGAAAATGACGGTGACAATATACCAATCGACGGCTACTACTGCACTTGCAAAACTGGTGCACGAACTGTTGGATGCTGTGCTCATGTTGCAAGTGTACTATGGTATCTAGGGTATGCAAGGCATGACGCAAATGTAAGGTATCCATCAACACAGTTATTACATTCTGTCTTAGACGCTCCTAATAGAGACGTGCATTTGAATCAGTAATTGTTGACTTTTTGAATACCACAACTTGGTTTTCAATTTTTTTATATATATTTTTAATAATTAATGACAACATGGATTAGGCCTAATGGGGAAACCATGCAAAAAAACGCGCCTTGCATTTTACCTCAATGGTGGTGGGGAAATGAAATGCATTATTTAATCGAAATTAGTTACAGATTTTATGTATACTTACCATACATAAATAATAAAAAATTGATTAGTATTCCACAACATTTAAACAGGCGAACCACTCACCATTGATAATTTTTAACGAACGCCTATGTAATAATTAAATATTTGGTGAGAAGTAGGAAAGTATAAATAGTTTCACTAATCCGCTTTTAGGACCCGCTGGGTTTAAGCTGCTTTGAATAGCACCCTGAGTAATAGTGATTGTATCTGACATTTTTATGAAGTCCCAAAATATGATTTTGATAAACTTTAATTGCAATTTGCGCCGTAATTAATCATAATTAAGAGTTGGCGCAATGATAAGATTTGATCGTTAATTTAAAACGAATCTATTCGTATAAATTTTATTGAATTTGAGTGACATTATATTTTCCATAAGATGTGTGCGATGTCCTTTGTTAGAATATACAACAATAAAAGTAAGATGTTATTTTATAGTTGTTATGATTTACGTATTGACAGTATAGGCAGTTTTGATGTAATGTCAAGAAAAATATAAAAATGGAATGTCAGTCAAGTTCAAGTAAAAGTTTATGTAGATATTGTCCTGTAATTGAGAATGAATAAATTATAATTGTTGATATATAAGACGTTTGTAGAAAAAATATTGTATGATATAGGTGTTAAAAAGTAAATTTTTAAGGCACTCATGTGAATTGCAGAATTCGCTTCGCTCATTCTGCAAACTTTCACATGCGTGCCTTAAAATTGTACTTTTAACACTTATATCATAAATAACTATTAAGTGCAAAAACGGATCAGTGAAGAGAAATGGTTATTAGTTAGTGGAGACTGTGGAGAGTAAGACGAAGACTGGAGAAAAATAATCTGACTCCTCGAGTAACTACAATTGGTTGCAAAAACTTACTGCAGCTCATCGTCAAGGACGGGTGCGTTTTGCACAATATCATCTGAACTGGATGTTGGAACAATGAAGATCTCTTCTGTTCTCGGATGAGACTGAATATTTCTCTATGGTAGCAACTGAAAAAAGAAAGTGTACCTACCGAAGATGAGGAAAAGCGACCTCTGAAAAGGGAAGTCTGAGAAGGAGGAAGAAAAATATATAAAGTATGTATTCTGTATTTATACAGTGTGGTGGAATAAGTGTTGCCCCCCCTGTTAACTTGTTTATTTTAAGAATATAAGCAAAACGCTCGGACAGGTCGATTTTAAACTAACCATAGTATATTATAGTATCAACGTTTCGAACTTCACGCGATCCCTCTTTAGGTGACAGCCATAACTTTGATTTTTTTAAAGGGTAAAGTACATCATGTGACACCTCATTTAACAGCTTTTGAAATACTGGTTTCAAAAACGTATAATACTTTATTCCTTTTTGAGATCGTAGGCGCAAAATTTCGGTCGAACTCTTTTTAAATGCATTTATTTTTTTCGAATTCTGAGGAAACTAATAAATATTTTTGAAAAATTTAAACGCAGAATGAAAGATTAGATTATTACCGATGGCTGACAGTCCCTTAGAATAAACAAAAAGTTTCTTTTGAATGATATATTTGAAATTAAAAATCACACTAATTTTCTCTTTTTTCACCACTGTGACTTATTAAAATAAACATTATAGGATTCTTAGGGATTTTGGACCATCGAGAATACTGTAATATTTCATTCTGCGTTTAAATTTTTCAAAAATATTTATTAGTTTTTTCAGAAAAATGATTGCATTTAGAAAGAATTCTACTGAAATTTTATGCCTACGCTCTCAAACAGGATTAAAGCTTTATACATTTTTGAAATCAGTATTTTAAGAGCTTTTAAATGAGCTGTCACATGATCTACTTTCCTATTTAAAAAACTCGAAGTTATGGCTGTCACCTGAAGAGGCATCGCGTAAAGTTCGAAACGTTGATGCTATAATATACTATGGTTAGTTTAAAAATCGATCTATCCGAGCGTTTTGCTTATATTCTTAAAATAAACAAGTTAACAGGGGAGGCAACACTTATTCCACCGCACTGTATACATATTAGACGTAAGTTTCTTAACACGGATGAATAAAAACTAGATTTAACTCATATTTGATTTTTTCGTCTGCAAATTTTATGTTGGTCAGATTCTGACAAATAGATTCATTGTAAAGGTTGAATAACATGGAAACAACACACACCTTTTCCAAAGCCTCTTTCAATGTCTATGTTTTCTTTGATACCTAAATTGATACAAGGGCAAGCGATGATGAAAATATATCTATAATAATAAATAGGTTCCTATAAAAATAGAGATATCTATGATGTTATGACATTTTTATTTCGAAGTTTCGGCAGGATATCCATGCCTTTTTCAAGAATACATGACTACAAAGGCATTTTATCAAGAATATAATATAATCAGTTTAAGAAAAGTTGACGTACCATGCAAGCAAAATTGTAGCAAAATAATAAATATGTACATAGATATGTATTTGGAGACTTCGTATGCTTTCGGTTGTACCATTTTTAACTACTTAAATTCTTTTTTCATTGCATATTTACGTCTTATTTTATTATATTTATTATTATTTCTGACAGAAAAAAATTCAATAATGCTCCCAGTACGTAACTTCCCAGTAGGTACTTCAACATGGACTCCATTGCTTTGCTACCATTACAGCTACCTTCTTTATCAGTACCATCCAGCCTCTACATACAATAGAAAAAAGAAGACAACCCCAATGACCATGCAGTAAAGTATAAAACCACTCTAAATCAATGATATATTGACTGTAAAAAATAATAGGTACCTAAAACTATTAGCCCTAAAATGGTTTCACAGAACTCTGTTTCTATTATATCGGTTCTGACATATTATTATGAAACTCAAACATGACCTTTTAAAAATTAAGATAATCCTCAAACTTTAAGTGATTCAAAGAGCTATGGAACGAAGAATTCTCAACATGAATCGAAGAAGTAAGTAGACGGTCAAAAGTATACCTAAAAAGTTTTTAATACAAACGGTTGCCATGTTAAAATGGAACTGGCAGGACACATAAGACGAATGGAAGACAACCGTTGGACGAAGTGAATTGTTAAATGGTGTCCAAGAGCAAATAAGAGAAGTAGACAACGTTCTCAAACCAGATGGACTGATGACACCAAGCGCAAGGCTGGCCACGAATGGATGCAAAAAAAGAACAAACAGAAATGAATGGACATACCTAATCTGCATTCACAATCAAGATGCAGTAGAAGTAAACAAACCGAGACACATTCACTGTTAGAAGGAACACTCCTGAATCATGATTTACAATGGATTATACAATTTAAATGACAAATGATGATTTACAAATTTTATAAATTATAAATCATGAATCAGGAGTTCTACTTGTAACAGTTAACATGTCTCGGTTTGTTTAGTTCTACTGCATCTTGATTATGATTTTAGAATAAGGAAGATTTACATGCGATGATCGACATATATTGGACGTAGTTATGCAAGAAGGACTCAACTCCAAAAAGTGTGTTTTTCAGGAGAGACGTTTTCGCAAAGCTATCTATTGTAAATTACAGGTAGAACTTACAACCTTACTGAAGGTTGTACCGTGTTTGAAGGGGATAGTAATTTTTTTGTTGATACTTAAACTAACATATTATATGTATAATAACAACTTTGGTATTCCCAAAAAATGGTGATTGGTTCCTTATCGCATATTATACATATTAATTAATTACATTTTACAATAGGCAAATAAAAACACAAACTTCTTTAGATTATATTTTAATTGTAATTATTTAAACAATAATACGAAAAACTAAGTAAAAAATAAAGACAAATCTAATATTATTTTATTGCCTTATAATATAAAAAATAAACTGGATATTTTCCAAGGAAAATCAGGATATTTTTGTTGTTTAATTTTAACATAATGGAATATTTTAATCAATTTCAATTTGAAAGTCTAGCGTCCCATTGTACCCATCAATGTCGTCTTCAATTTCTTCATTAGATGATAAATTACAATAAAAGTTTTTACAATCATTCTGGCCAGAGACTTTTCAACAAAGATGACATGGAAGGGGGCCTGCCAACTACTCGTTTTGCACATTTATTTCAACAAATTCGTTACTGTAGTTGTTACTGACGTAAATAGACATTGGTTTATTGTTAATATTATTAAATGCGGATTTGTTTAAATTGTAAACAGTTTATCTTGGTGTTTGTTGTATCTTTTTTTCTGTTGACAATAGTTTTTTCAATGTTACTTGTAGACTTAAAGTCAACAGATTCCATTTTTACTACGTTTAAAATATTTCGTCTTCTAGCATTCTTCATAACACTGATATAGTCTTCCGATGTGTAAAGTCTTTGCTGAAATTTTAGGGCAGGCTCAATGTCACCAAATTCATTGTAGTTTGGCAGGAAACTGTGCCCAGAGACTAAAAATTTCATAGTAATATTTTGAAGGCTAGGGTGGACCTATCTTGATATTTCTATTCTGGCCACCACACGAATCACTCCATAATGTCAAATTGATGATATTCTTGTCAACATTATCCATAATGTGTTTGTGTAACCAAGACGAAACTTCCCAAGCGCCCCGACCAGCTTGTCCCTCTACCCAAATATAGCAAAAGCCCTTTCCACTCTTGCCACTGTGGATTACGCAATTGTATAAGATCAGTTGTCTTTTGTAGAACATGATGTTAGTTGGAATACGCGGCAAAGGTAGATTTCTCTCTAAGTCAAAGGTTAACGTTTCTGAACTAATGTTAATGTTTCTGAAATATTGTTTTCGTTTGCAAACTTCAAATCGTCTTTCATTTGAACTTGAGCTAAGTTTGCAAGTGCCACATGTTCCTCATGAATTTTCTGATGTTTCTGTTTTTCAGTACTATTTTCAGCACCATTAATCTGTAGAATAAGTGTATCACATTTATTGTAAGTATCTTTTTTGAGTGGTTTACGTGGTAAGTTAAAGTCCTGTAGAAAAATATGTTTATACTTGCTGAAGGACACTGGGTTGCCGTCCTCATTTTTATATAAATCATACATTTTCATTAGCATAACATCAGTTGGCAAGTACAAGGAATCTGTATTGTTTACACCATCATTTTGCACATATTTATCATCATTTTGCCTCGTGAAGACATTCTTAGTGAATGTTTTTAAACTAATTTAACTTTTATTAACATTAACTAAACACAAATATATCGGTACACGGAAAACTGCTACAGCAACAAATCAACAACACTGGAACACTGATTACTGGTTCTCTTTTGTAAAATGCAATATGGCACATGTGATTCATTTTAGTAAACGCAGATGGAGTTGGTTCCCTCTTGTAAAACACATAATTGACTTTATGCGGTTGGATCCTGAACGCAAATCTTAAAATGATAGTTACGTAAATGGTAGTTGATTCAAACTGTTATAACACAAAATATTGATGCTGAAGCCATTGATTCTTTTTTGCTAAACAAAGTTTGGACCATCTTTAAGTCACATAAGCAATAATATCAAATTTTAAATTTTGGTAGTTGGTTCCTTTTTGCATAACTACGTCCGATATCTGTTGCCGATGATGATGAGTTCAAAAAGTAAAATCTTAGTGAAAAGTACAACGGAAGGTGACGGAAGCATAATGTCAGATTTCTGAGAAATTGGACCAAAAAGAAGCTGGAAAAATGCTGAGTTAGCTGAAGAAAAAACAGAAATAGAAATAGAAGAAAAGAAAAATATTAAATTAAAAATGCAATACCTACATTAGTACAATGTAATGAGATAATGAAAAATAGGTATTGTTATACACTAATACATAAATACTATCTAATCTGCCTCTGAACACTTGTATGTTTTTCTGTTGTACAATTTTTAACTACCTAAATTCTTATTTCGTTGCTTACTTCTGTACGTCATACTTTTTTTATTATTTCTGACAGAACTAAATTGAATAATGTTCCCAGTACGTAACTTCCCAGTAGGTACCTCAACATGAACTCCATTGCCTTGCTACCGTTACAGCTACCTTCCTTATCAGTACCATCCAGCCTCTGCATACAATAAAAAAACTAGACCAACCCAATGACCATGCAGTAAAGTAGTAAAGTATAAAACCACTCTAGATTAAATGATATATTAACTGTAAATAATAGGTAACTATTAGCCCTAATATCGATTCACAGAACTCTCTTTCTATTATATCGCCATCGGATGTAATTAAGTATTTAAACGATATGATCTCTATGGATTTAAATTTTTTGAGGGCAATTTAGGAGCTATTATTTCAATCTGATATCATAGACCACCACACTACATCAAAATATTGGCAGGATCGAAGCTTTTTTTTGTGTATATATTAGATTAGACAATGGAAAGCTGATGACAGGCCCCTTCCAATAAAGCATATGTTGAATGAAATATTAAAAAATTGCTTAAAATGGCAATCCCCTTCGGTCATTAATCTACTGAGATTTTATCTTGGAATACATTGTCGTGCAAGGGGTATTAAAGTGAAAATACTTCAATTGATTACTTTAATGAGCCACTGGTGAAAACTGTAAAAATTAATCACGGGCTCATTTATTGTCACTGTGAGAAGACGGAAGAAAAGTGACACAACTCAAAAATGCGTAATTCCAGTTATCTTGATAAATTGACTCCAAAAATCATATACTTTAGCAGGATAAGTGTCAAATAGATGTTTATCTCCAACTTCAGAAGACGGCGGTAGTGTCATTATTCATTTGGCGGTAAGATAAACATTTTTACGATTAACGTGCACTTATCGTTATTTATCACGAACACCGCTGTGTTTCGAAAAGTGACCTGGGTATTTTTCGTTAATTAAAAAAACGATCGATATTTTAAAAGAAAAGTGACATAACTCAAATGTTTATCTATTTTTCTTTGTACCGGTTGACTGTCAGGCGGTCGTATACGACCGACAGTTCAATAGGTACTTAAGGCCACGGCGGTCGTATACGACCGATTTGATACGGTCTGTGATATAGATATAGTTCCTGTTTTGCCAAAGGTCGTGTAGAGAAGCGGATTTATTGCAGTATTCGACCACTCTGGCATACAGTCGTTGCATATACCTACATAATATCAGTTTTCACCTTGGCAATTGGCAGAATAGGAGAGACTGAAATGATATCGAAATTTTGACTTGTCTTTATTTTGAGTAAAGAATATAAAAATGTAATACATAATAATTATTCCAAACTAAATAACATACAAAGTTTAAATTAGAACATGAAAGAAATTAAAAATGATCAGTTATTTGGAAAGTTTGTTGTAACAATCTAACCAATGGTGTGGTTGACCTTTACAAGTTTCACAGTAAGTTACTACTTTTTTGACCCGATTTTTTGTTATGTTTCCCCGAACCTTTCCTTTATAACAAACTTTACTGTATTTTTTAATTTTATCATATTGTATTTTCACCAAAGTATGAATTTACATCGATCTTAAACAGTACAGAACGACCGCCTGAACGACCGCTTATACAGTGATAAGCGCGCTAATAACCGGCAAAATAGCGCAAAATATGGAAAACATAATAAATTGCGAAACAAAAAGAGATGAAACTAGTGGAGGTGGAAATGATCGTTATAAACTTATAAAATAACATTACATTACATAGTTTACCACCTTTAGACGTCTGTGACAGGAGTATTTTATAAAATTCTACTGTCACAGTGACAGTTGTCATACTCCTCTGATACGTCTAAAGTTGGGAAACTATGTAATGTAATGTTAATTTATAAGTTTATAGCGATAATTTCCATCTCCACTAGTTTCATCTCTTTTTGTTTCGTAATGTATTATGTTTTCCATATTTTGTGCTATTTTGCCATTATATTTTGTTATTAGCACGCTCATCACTGTATATTTATGCCCTGGCATATTTTTTCAAAAATTGAGACTAATAAATAAAATTGATGAAACATTAGTAATGAAAGTATTTCAGTTGGTTGCCAGATGCACATTTTTAAGCTTGGCAACATGGATTTTTTTAGACATTTTTTTGTGGCATTTAACCTGTTAAATCAGATATCATTTTTTTTGGTTTTGCCTCTTACACAATTAGAAACATTATATATTAGATCTATATTCTTGGTCTTTTTTTATAAATTTTAGCAGTTACTATTTAAAACTTACAGTTAAATTGGGAATATGTACCAGGATCTGTCTCGTCTTCCCTGTCCTCTTTTTCCTTCCACTTTCCCTTGTATAACCAAATTCATTAACTTATATTTTTTCATTCCTAGTCTAACCTAGCCAAAGTAGCTCATTATTCTTTTCGGCATAGTGTGTAGTATTTCTTTGTTATCATCTTTTTTAATGTTTCCGTGTTCGTTACGTGTTTGTCCATGATGGTTCCTACAGTCTCCATTAACAGCACATCTCAAAGATGACAAGTCATTTTTTTTCAGTTACGGCCGTAATTGTCCAGGCTTTAACTCCATATAAAAGGATACAGAATATGTAGCATCTCAATTCTCTAGTTCTCATTTCTACTCCCAATTTCCGATTGCGTAATACTGTTTTCATCTTATTGAAATCACTTATGACCATCTCAATGGATATATACGAAGTAATTGTATCTGGGTACTTTCTTTAAAACTTTCTTTTTTCTCTCTATTCCACACATCCCGCAATATTGCGTAGGACGATCAACAAAAATTTGCACCCCTTCTCTGATGCCCGCAAGTAATATTGTAACGTCTGCATATTATCTGAGATTATTTACTAGTGTTCCGTTAATTGACATGCCTTTATTGATGTCTTCTATTACCTCTTTAAACGTCTCTTTTTAGCACATGTTAAAAACCAGAGAGGATAGTATATATCTTTGCCGTACCTACTCCTCTTCGTATACAGTCGGAAAAATGAAAGAATACCCATGAACGAACATATAAAACACGCTGTATTTTCCTGTCACCGTGTCACAAAGAAAATTGCCCAGCGCAAGTATATCTAATAATAATTATTACATGTACTTGCGCTGGCCAATTTTTTGTATGATACGGTGACAGGAAAATACAGCCTGTTTTATATGTTCGTCCATAGGTATTCTTTCATTTTTCCTACTGTAGGTACATATCTCTTTAGATTTTTGTTGGTATATTTTGTATTTTGGCTTTCTGGTATTAGTGTAAATTTGTAATGACTCTCACATACTGATCATCTATTTATATGTTTCGTAATATGTTTTCAAGCCCTATGTGTTGTATTTTGTCAAAGACTTTCTCAAAAAAGGTGGCGTTCAGCGGCGAATGAGCATAAAGTGATCTGTAGGATCACAAGTCGCTCTTTCACGCTGAACGACTTTTGCGTTGTGCGCTACATCGAATGAACATCGAAATTCGATTCATTCGATTCTAAAATGTAGCGGAGCGGTCGCCATCTTTTGGAACACATTTTGGGTGTAATACTTTGAGTGTAGCATAAAATGACGCATGCGTGAAAGCAATAAACAGGTACTTTTGGCACAGTTTTGGTTCCTAATTTGAGTGAACCAGATTTATAAAGGTATCTATTGTGTTCTATTGTATCTATAATGTTACCTGGTAGAAAATAAAACAGTATCTAGACGATCTGATATCTGATAATTAATTACTTTTTCTTTAGATTAGACAAAATTACAAAATAAAGTTTGGTTAAGTTATTGACAGCTAAATAAAATATTTGACATTTGACAAACAAATTGGAGCAGAAAATGTAGCGGAATATAAAGAGCAGTTCGTTGAATGCATCAGTAGCGTAAATTGATCACTCACCGCTGAACGCACCCAAAGCACAGAATAAATAATCACACAGAAGCGAAACTCCTGCCGAAAACGGTAACATAATTTCCATGCTCATGTGTCAACGTAACTGGTGCAACCTCACTTTTGCGACTGACGTGACAGTTTGTTTATAGTTAAATTTTATATTTATATATGTTTTATTTATATTTTATTTATATTTTATAGGTAAATTTTATATTTTATATTTAATTAATAACTACTTGTCAAAACTATTACCTAATTTGGAATGGTCTATTCCTTAGAACATCAAGTTCTATTCTGTATCTGGTGCACAAGGTCAAATATTTCGGTCCCAACAACATCAATGGAAACGACAGTCAGATTCGCTTCTGTGTGGTTATTTATTCTGTGCCCGAAGTCAACCAGACTTATGAATACGTCACAGTTGACACCTTGACACCATTCTATGAGTGTTTGCTTAGTAAATAATGCCTCTCTAGTGCCAAAGCCTTTTCTAAATCCCAGTTGGTTTCCTGTTATTCTATCGTCAATTTTTTTATAGACACGCTCATGTATCAATAGTCAGAAGACTTTTAAAACATAGTTCATCAAGCTTATTCTGTCATATTCTTGACTTTTCTTCAATATAAGCCATTTTTCAGAGTTTCCCCGGTACAGTAAATTTCATTGAATCCTTCTACTAAAGCATCAACGTAATAGCTATCTTTTAGTAGTCTTAAGATTTTTGTAGGTATTTCTTTTGGTTCCATAGCTTTATCATTTTTTATGTTTTTAGTTTGCTTTTGGTAATTGTGGGTCCATTTCTACCTCTTGGTCTTATTGTCTCCATTTTTTCGTCGTCTCCAAATAGCTCTTTGAGATATTCTTTCCATCTATTTATTTTCTCTATACGGATTTAAGTGAAAAACCGAAAGTTCTATTTCAGTTTTCGAGAGGACCAAAAAAATCCACTGACTTAATTACCTAGGACTATAGTTATTTTGATGTCAGACTTCATTAGAATACAAAGATTGTGCAGTAAAAGAAGAATATAGTTATTTTCATCCATAAGATTTTATAAAACCTAATATTATCTGGCGTTTTGAGACAATATTTTTAAAAATTTAATATTTATTTCTTAACATAAGAAGGCCTTTCAATGAAATGAAAAACATCAACAGAACTCTTAAAAATCGATGCAGACAGACTAAAATGGGCCAGGATGATTGCTAATGTCCTTAAAAAATTAAGCACACGAAGAAGAAGAACAAGAAGAAAAAGGCTGTTTTGTCTATATCCTTTTTAAAAAAATTTCTGTTTTTCAAGAAATGAATGCTTGTGTCTGTTGATTTTTTGAAGTTATACTTCTTTACGATTGAGAGTGAAATTTTATAATGCCGGGCGCATGCGCACACAGAGAGTATGTATTTCGTTGCTAATCTTTCAAGATATGTATGTATTAGCGCTGTCAGCGCAAATAAGTCATATTATATCATATAAAAGGATATATTAGTGTTCTTAGTAAATGTATTATTTATTATAATTTTTGTGTCTTTAGCTTTGTCTTCCTCGGGAATAAGATATTTTATAATAATAGTAAGTATATTTAAAGTATTTTTGTATACCACTTGGTCTATTAAATTTGTCAGTATGTATGAAAAATCTTGTAACCTGTCAAAGCAAAAGGGATATAGCTCAGTGGTAGAGCGTGTGACCGGAGATCAAGAGGTCCTGGGTTCAAATCCCGGACGATTCATATTCTTTTTTTTTATATTTTTGGTATCGTTTTAATAAATTTTTTTTAAAAGGGGTAGGTAAAGAAAGTTAGTTTAATATTTAAATAAAATGCATAAAGTACCTGTTAAGTATATTAATTTCGTTGAAATCATAATAATAGGATACATACACTTTTTTATTTTAGTTTTTATTATTCTTATAAGTAATCTTTATCCTAAGTATTGTCTTTAATTTTTGATAACAAACATCAATTTTCATCTTTATTGTTTTGGTTAAGCAGTCATTATTTTTATAAATATCATAAATGGTACATATCCAGGTCTACTTCTAGAATCATTACTTAAATAATTTTCTATTATTTTACAGTTACGCCAATGACCACCAATTCTTATGGAAATGGGCCACTGGTGTTCTTGGCGCAGAGCATAATGCAGCGTAATTAGGGGTCGACTTAGGAGGAATATAGTTCAGGTTAGAGAAGATCAAGGCGGTTTGTGTGGCTTTTTTCACACCTACTTCATCCGAGATTGAAGATAAATACTTATAAAACGAAACTGTAAGATGAATTGCTTGAGGTAGGCCATTATTGAATTTTTTTTAACAACAATTTTTGGATCACCCAAAGATTTTTCATAAGTCAACCGCACCTTGGAGCAAATCGATAAAAACTTTGTAATTATTTGTGATTTATGAATTTTATGAATACATTTTACTCCATAAGTAGTGTAGATATTGATTAGAAAACACCAACATCAGGAATCAACAAAATAATAGCATTTTCTGGTTTAAAGATTTAAGTCATAGGTATTGGATATTATTTTAACTGTAAATAATAAACTAGTTTAACAAAGGTTAGAGTAGAAGCTTACAAATTAATAATTACGTAATATCCCCTGATTACCAATGGGCGAAGTAGATATAATTATCATGATTAGTGACGTTACAGCTCATCTCATTATAAGCGAAATTCTTTTTTAAAACAATCAAACCCCTATCTCTTTTCCATTAAGTTGTTCAGGTATTCTAATACTAGTATTAAAATACAACAAACCGGCCTATTTGTGTATTCTGGACTTTAAGAAAGCATCTAATAGGGTCAAATTAAAGGGAGTTATCAATTTATTGTATGCAAGAGAGATACCTCTAAGGAAGAAAACAATCGAAGATAACTACCAGAACGACACGATAAAAGTAAAAGTAGACAAAGAAATAACTGGCCCAATTGAAACTGGCAATCAAAAAAATTTAGTTCGTAATATTGATTACCAGTGACTATTGAATAATATTTCGTTGTAACAACAATTTATTTTTTGTTTCAACGAACGTTTAGACATTGACGAATGTATTTGGTTATTGTCACAATGATTGAATAATAATTGTGAAAATAACTAGAGTACATTAATCAATAACACTCATTTTATTCAGCCAATAACTTAGTTTCGTATATTTAATAAATAATGTTAATTCTGGCAGCAACTCACTTTCTTGACTTCGTAGATGACAAGCAATTACCTTGGTTTATCGTGACAACGTACAGATTTCATTAAAACAATGTACAAATGTTGTTAATATAGAGTAATATATGAATATTGTATAGATGTAAACTGATTGTTGTGACAACGAATGCATTAATCAATCTACTACTAATCTACTACTGCGTTTAATAACCACAATCAATGCGTTCATGGTGACAATAAACGTAGTTGTTGAGACAATAAATGTTTTGCTTGACCATTTGAAATGTAACGGCTTTTCCTTATCGTGATACCCCTAGCTGCTCTGTGTTACCATTGTTTAAAAAAGAATTCTTTGTTAAACAATGCTGTTACCTCTGCCGAAGTGCCGAATAATAATTTCATTTCGTTTCCAAGTGTAGTCCGTACGAGAAGGAAGTTTTCGTGTGTCTATTATCGTGAAATTTCGGTCGAATTCTTTTTAAATTTTTTTCGAATCCTGAGAAAACTAATTAGTATTTTTTCCCTATTATTTATATTAATATTTTTTCTTATTATTATTTATTGAGTCCCTGAGAACTTCTATATTCTATAATGATTATTTTAATAAGTCACAGGGGTGAAAAAGAGAAAATTTAGTATGACTTCTAATTTCAAATATACCATTAAAAAAACTTTCTGTTTATTCTAAGGGACTTTCAGCCCTTGGTAATAATGTAATCTTTTATTCTGCGTTTAAATTTTTCAAAAGTACTTATTAGTTTGTTCAGGATTCCAAAAAAATGAATGCGTTTAGAAAGAATTCGACCAAAATTTTGCACCTGCCCGTTCAAAAAGGATTAAACTGTTATACATTTCTGGAATCAATGTTTCAAACGCTTTCAAATGAGCTGTCACATGATGTACTTTCCCATTAAAAAAAATCAAAGTTAGGCCTGTCACCTGAAGAAGGATCGTGTAAAGTTCGAAACATTGATGTTATAATATACTTTGATTATTTTAAAAATCGACTTGTCGGAGCGTTTTGCTTATGTGCTAAAAATAAATAAGGGTATAAGGGGGGAGGGAGTGTAACACTTATTCCAGCACACAGTATAAGTGAAATCATGATATGATTTCTCATATTATGCGAAATCACACAGTGTAAAGTCCACTACGGGACACTTACGTTTAGGACAAAAAAGGGGGCTTGGGGGATTTAAAAAATTATTATTAATCAATATCATACATTGGTCTAATGCATTCAGTAATTATTAATATAAAATACGTTCATAGTAGGAATGAACGAAACTGATTGTAAGAATGAATATAATTGCTTGTAATAATAACCGCATTTATTGTGGGAATGAACGGAGTTAATTGTAAGAATAAACGGAAATAATTGTAGAAATAAACGAAATACGTTAGGAGAAATAACACTGTTATTGACACAACGAATAGTCTTCGTCGGTCAATTAACGATGTTGTTGTTTCAATGAATAGTGTTCGTTCACTCAATGAACAGAGTTCGTATTATCCATAAAGTGATATTATGGTATACCTAATGAATGTTCATCCATTCAATAAATGTAATACATTGGCTCAACTATCGAAAATAATGAATTGATGAACATCGTTTTGTTGTTCCAATAAAACCAAGAATTTGACAAATTTTAAGTATTGCGTTTGTTGTCTGAATTAACATTTTTATTGATATTACGTACCTTTTTCGCTGAGTGTGCAAGGAAATAAGACAGGGCAATAGCTAGACATCACACTATCTAGCTACGGACACAGAATAAATAACAACACAGAAGCGAATCTGACTGTAATTTCCATTGATTTTGTAGGGACCGAAATATTTGACGTTGTGCACCAGTTACATAATAGAACTTGCAGTTCTAAGGAATAGACCATTCCAAATTAGGTAATATTTTTGACAAGTAGTTATTAATTAAATATGAAATATAAAATTTAACTATAAAATATAAATAAAATATAAAATAAAACATATATAAATATAAAATTTAATTATAAACAACTGTCACGAGTGTCACGTCAGTCGCAAAAGTGAGGTTGCACCAGTTACGTTGACACATGAGCATGAAAATTGTGTTACCGTTTTCGGCAGGAGTTTCGCTTCTGTGTGGTTATTTATTCTGTGCTACGGACAGCTCGAAATAAAAGTGGAAGACCGAACAGAGCCACAGATTCCCTAAATGAAACAATATGGAAAATAAAAAATATCGGAAAATAAATGAACGCCAGCATTTACAAAACAGTCATCAGACCAATAATGACATACGCGATAGAAGTAAAGATATACGATGGGGATGCAAAGTGGCGACCATTAATAACTGGGTAAGAAACAGAAGTTTCTTCGGTCAGCTTGAAGATCTAGACTTTGCGGATGATATATGTCTGGTGTCCGAAAAAAGACAACATATGTAGAAAAAAACAGAAAAGGTGACAAAAGAAGCAAGAAAAATAGGATTAGAGATTAACACAAGAAAAACCAAACTTATGAAGATAAATACGGAAAGAGAAATGGGTATATTCATTGAAGGAGAAGAAGTAGAAGATGTACAGAGGTTTTTGCTATCTGGGAAGCAGAATTGACGCTAGCGGTGGAATAGAAGAGGGAATTAATGGAAGGATAACTAAAGCCCAAAATGCGTTCTATATGCTGAAGAAAACATGGGAGTTCAATAAATTAACAACCAAAACCAAAATCAGGATATTTAATACAAATGTAAAGAGCATTTTGCTATATGCAGCAGAAACTTGGAAAATAGAGAAAAATATAATCAAAAGCTTCAAACATTTGTAAATAAATGCCTTAGACGAATATTACAAATATATTGGCCAAATCGGATAAGTAACAAGGAACTTTAAAGAAAAACTAATCAAGAGCCGATAGCCAAAACGATAAATAGACGCAAATGGAAGTTTATTGGACACACATTAAGGAAAAATGAAGATGATATAACCAAACAAGCCCTGGATTACCAACCAACTGGAAAAAGAAAACAAGGCAGACCAATGACATCCTGGAAAAGAAATATTACCAGAAAGCTAGAAGACAATGGGTTAACATGGAAAGAGGTGAAAGCCCTGGCCAGAAACAGAGATGAATGGAGGGAGACTGTAGAGGCCATATGTTCCAAATCAAATCAAGAGGAGTAAAGTAAGTAAGTAAGAAACAAAAGATTAGAATGGAATGACCACATAAACCGAATGACAACAAATAGAGTATCTAGAAATGAAGGCGAGAGACGGTTCGCCAATAGGAAGACGATTAGTGGGAAGACCACGAAAACGATGGAATGACAACTGAAGTAATTACTGTAGTGATATTGAAAAAAAAAATCAGACTGTCATGTCTACACAAAAGAGGAAAAAGATGTTGTTTAGATATCTAAATTTGATCTTTTTTACTATGTTCTAACTATTATAATATTTTTAACGAGTGATAGACTTGTGTCTATTCTTGAGTCTAGATATTTAATTTGTTTTGCTTTTAATACTTTTCCAAATGCAGGTGGTAGATACAAACTTTATATAGGTACATATTTTAGATAACGCCATGGTTACAGTAATTTTTGGTACATAACAATAAACCCTTTGAGACCGATAAACACACTTTGTGTAATCTGTGATCACAGCTGTGTTTATTTCTACGTATTGTGTATAATATATGCATGTTAAAAAATAGTTTTATATTTTTATTTATATTGATAAATAGGGGAGTTATGTTGACATATAAGTAAATATTCTGTAATTTTTGATTTAAGTGTACTCATTTTAAATGCATCATCCTGATAATGATTATTACCTACTTATATTGCAGTATGTTGCACCAAAGCAAACATTGATAGATGAGTCTTTGTACGTGACTGAGTAATAATTGAACAAATAGTATACAATGTTTAAATGTAGTAGTTTCTTTAGCATATTTTTTTTTACAAAATGTCGCATCAACCTCCGAGGTTATTAGCGACATAATATATATAACATTTTAACATATACATAAGATAATTTATTTACAAATGTTAGATTTTGTTAAATACATTGATATCTTTAAGGAATTTTACCAGATGTTCAATTTTACAATTTTCTCCTAAGATTTCACTTGTTGATCAGATGATGTGGTTGTTCTGTCTCTGCAACTGGTATCTTGGACACTCTACAAGTACATGCTTAACACTTAATGGAATATTACAGTTTTCACATAAAGTGGGATTAGTGTGACCAATTATGTGTCCGTGGGTAAGTCGGGTATGTCCTAGACGAAGACGAGTAACAATGACATGGTGAGTTCTGCTGTGAATTTGAGATTTCCACGGTTTTACAAACGTTTTCACTTCGCGAAGTTTTGAAGTTGAACTGTCCCACTGGTTTTGCCACAGATTTTTGACTTTCATTTTAATAAATGATTTTAAATCATTAAGAACTACATCTCTCACTTCACTCGCGGTTTCACTGTTCCTGGCTTGTTGGGCTGTCCGATCCGCTTCTACATTTCCTTGCAGGCCAATGTGTGAAGGAACCCATAGGAATTGTACAGTATGGTTGTTGTTTTGAATGGTAGCTAGTTCTTTTTTAATTAGGAGAGCAATTGGATGCTTCGTGTACAGTTGGTTAATGGTATGGATTGAACTGAGGGAATCGGTAATTATAAGAGCATTGGATATATTATTGGAGTTAATATGAACAAGAGATTGATAGATGGCTCGCCAGTATAGCTCGCCAGTATGTATACAGCTTAAGGATGGTAGTTTATACTCAAGTGTAATATTTGGAGTAATGACAGCTGCCCCAACTCCAGTAGATGTTTTAGAAGCGTCTGTACATATATGATAGGGTTTAGAAAATTTTGTTAGTTTGTTGATGAAAGTATTTTTTATTAAGGAGTGTGGAGTATCGTTCTTTCTGAAGATATTTAAGGATGTATCGGATTGGGGAATGCTTAATGTCCAAGGAGGAGGAATTTCTATGAAGTTGGAATAGGTATTTGGTATCGTTCTTCAGCATATCAAACATTAATTTTTCGATTAATTAAATTTTAAGTAGATCAAATTGTACAAACTCTTTAATTTTTGTTAATATTTGTTAACGCTCTTTAATTATACCTCTTGTAATCTTGTTTGTAATCGTCCCGTGCGAGTGGCCATAGTTGCTGAGCACGTTAATGTAAATAAAAAAAATTGTACAAACTGATATAAAAATAAACTTAAGTCGTCATTTGTAATTAGTTAATAACTAACATCTGATTTTATGAACAAGTCTCCTACGCCAATATTTTTTCATAGTTGACGCGGTTTCCTTAAAAGAATTAAGTAGAGACTTATTTATTTCATGAAAGTATACTTATTATCGTAAAAACAGAGAATTGTAAATATTGCTAATTAGTTTTAGAGCTGCAGTTGTCAAATTTGCTAATTAGTTTTAGAGTTTTTTTTTCTATAGACATTCTGTATGCTCTTTTTTTGTCAATATATTTAGCGAGTTCAAATTGGTAGTTATGCCTCGCAGAGCTTTCCAAACTGAGATCAGAAAATGTTTTGTGTATATCCTACATCCATGTTCAGTCCAAAGATCTCTCAAATAAGTGGATAATTCCTCTACTAAGTTTCTATGTAGTTGAAGTTTTCATAATCTTGGACGATGATTGCTTGATCATCTACGAAACAAGATACATATAGAATGTTGTGTCTGTTGGTGCTGCCTCAACGTAGATTTCAATAGCTTGACACATCAAACTCGTATTGTTTTTTCTGCTTTGACGCTTTTGTTGCATTACCTAAATCCTTACTAATTAGTCTAGTCGCAACATAAGGGGTCCCGTGGGAAATTCTAGCTCGCCGTGATTTGATGGTGGTATTATAGGTTTTTTGGGTCGCTGAATCTAATGGAAGTGGTCTGGTTGCCCAAATATTGCCCGTTTAATTGTTATTAACAAATTATGGTAAAATTAGGTTATTTTCAAGGCATTCTTAGAAGCCCTGCAAATAATTTCATAGTGTTAAGGTCGTCTCTGGTGTATTTTTGGTCACTGAATGGAATGAGACTAGTCGCGATTACTTAAAATATGGTCTTAGTTTGTAGTCTTTTTCGTAGTATTTTTTTACGCTAAATCGATTGACACTAATCGTGATAGCTTAAACCACGTTCCGACTTTGTTATTGATAAATTAGTGCAAAAATACTTGTTTGTAGTATATTATATACTCATACTCACGGTTTTTACTCTAAATTTAAAAAATCCGCTTGGATTGACGTGAAACTTGGCATGCACATAGCTAACATATACAAAGAAAACGAGTGATATTGCCCCGATGTCTGCTTTTACCCTGGGCCTGGGGGGTGAGTTTCACCCCTTGTAAGGGGTGAAAAAGACATATTAAAAATAGGGAAGTGGATAAACTGATTAATTCTAAGCCATTTTTGTTCTATGGAGTTTTTTTCACTAAGTCACTATTTTTCGAGTTATTTGCTAGTAAACATGTTTATTTTTCAACAAGAAAACCACGTTTTTAGACGGTTTTTCGCAAATACCTCAAAAAGTGAGTATTTTTCAAAAAACATTTTTAAGCCAAAAGATAGACCATAAAAAAACTGAAAAAAAAAAGGTGTATGCGTGAGGTCTCTAGACCCATTAGAAGCGGAGTTGTAGCTAATAATCAACAGGTTCATATTCGTCAAATTCCAAGTCTAATATTTCAACATAAAATAACAAAAAAATGAAGCAAGTTATGAGGAAAACTTATTACAACTTTAAAGTTTTTGAAAAAAAGGCTTTATTGTTTATAATATCAAAAATGAGCAAGTTACGCTCTAAATAAAGTTGGTCTATTTTTTTAGCAAACAAAAATCCGGAAAACCTCCCCCTAATTAGCATCTCAGATGAAATTAATCGTTACCGCTTCACAATTTCCTTTAATTATGTTGTGTTTATATGATCTGCAAGTTTCATCGGTTCAAAGTGTTTATTTTTGAAAAAATTTGGTTTTTAAGGTAAAATTATTTGAATTGTTATTTGTGAAAAAAATCCTTTTTTTTTTCAAAATAACTTAAAAATTGTTCTTCTCTTCTTTAAGTACCGTGCCCAACTTTTAGGCGTTTGTAGCTTCCATAACAATTTGCCGATATCGTTCTCGATCTTGTGCGGCATGTAATAATTGATCTGCTGATAAGCCAGTCCATTGACGAAGGTTTCGGAGCCATGAATATTTCTTTCGACCAATTCCTCTTTTTCCGTCGATCTTTCCATTGAGTATTAACTGCAGCATCCTGTATCTGCTACCTCTCATTATATGCCCCAGATATTCAAGTTTTCTCTTTTTTATCATCTTCATTAAGTTACCTTCGCTTTGACCTACTCTATTTAAGACTTCTCTGTTTGAAATGCGTTGAACCCAAGATATTCTGAGCATTCGACGATACGACCACATCTCAAACGCTTCTAATTTGTTCATCATGTTAACCTTCATGATCCAGGTTTCACATCCATATAGTAATACAGGATACACATAACATTTTAGGAACTTGATTCTTAGTTGTAAGTTCAGCTGAGAGTTTCTCAGATACTCAGTTGCTCAAAAATTGATAGGGATAGGTACTAAAAAACTCAACAGTAAGAAAAAAAATTTTATCAGTATATTCGGTCGATTATTTATAAAACATTGTTGAAATTCCAGATTAAAAAAATCTTTTGGCCAATCCCATTTATCGCTAGGAAAAGAGTTATTGACATTGTTGTTTTCTATAGAAGATGACGGAGATATACTTGTGACAGGTGAAGTTGCTTGAAAATCATTTCGCTTATCATTTCCTGTTCGTAAAATGAAAGAATTTTAAAAATTTATTTTGTTATTGCACTAAAATTTTTTTTTTGATCTTTCCGGGGCCCCTTAAAATGCGGGCCCGAGGCAGGTGCCGTTCTATAGGACAACGTGAGTTTGACACTTATTTATAGTACAGATATACAGGTCGACCGGAATAGGAATTGCTGTGAGCATACTTTCTTTGCCTTGTTTATTGTCAAATTTCTTAACAAATCTTTTACGAATTTTAGTTACAATGCCTATAGTGGGCACTTGTTTTTCAGTTTTTTCAGAGGCAAAGAAAGTATTAAATAATGTACAATGTAGTCTGCAATATTTTTCCACTAGGAAGAATTTCCTGTAGCTGGCTGTATACCATTAATTACAAGTAAAATTTAATAAAAAATTTTTGGTCTTGGTAAAAGGTATATTATTTTAAAAAGCCCTATAGGGCTACAAACATCGAACAGAACGTTTTCGCTCTAAAAAGAGCATCATCAGTGTTGCCTAAAATAAGTATAACCATATTAATTATCAAAATGTTGAATTTAAAGTGATGACCAAGGTAGAATCAAAGTTTGGTTATACTTACAAGAACATGGTGAGCCAACCAAAAAATACGAAGGTCAAAGCCTTTCAAAAATGGACTAAAAGTCACATCAAAATGCTAACATAGCAAATTCCAAAGGATGGATATAATCCCTAAGGATATGGCCCTAGGATAACATATGACTCCCACACGTTGTAAGTGGGTCAAAGGTAACAAATTAGGTCATTATGTTACAAGAGCTGACAGGCAACTAAGATATGAGATATCAAAAGCGAATCTGTCTGATGTCAAGACAACAATTGTCAATGGAACTTGAAGTATCATGAAAAATTGGTTACACAGCTACTAAATTTATAGTTGTTTATAGTACAAGCAATGATAACAGCTAACATCAGTGTGTTGGAATTATAAAAATAAAGAGTTAGTGAGAATAGATTATCTAGATGTAAAATAGAAGGGGGGAATTTGAGTACCCACAATCATCAATGAAGTGTACGTAAATTGATGAAGAAAGGTAGGCAAAACAACATACAGATAATGTAATGTATGGTTTATGTTTTGAAATTACATAATTTATATTTGTGAACCAACACAAATGATGGCTGAGAGACTGGCTGAAAAACTAGAGACAAAATAGGGGTCGTGATATCAAATGCTGAAAAAGTTGTAAATGCAAAATCTTATTTATAAATTAATAAAATATAGATGGGGTCATCAACACAAATTTACAAGACTGAAAAGGTTGTATTACAAGCTTAGTCCAAATTTATTTATTATGTCCTTTTATGTTAAATAACATCTAGGGCAAAGAAAAATTAATAACTTGGATAAAAGTGTCTAAGCTACAACTAAAGTGGGGTCAGATGAAGATAAGTGTTGAGTAAGATTATTGAGTATATGAGAAAATTAAAAATTGTGTTTATTTGAGATAGATGAGTTTGTGGTATATAAAGTAAATGTGACATCACTATTGAGACTAATTAACATTATTGAGAGCCTGGGGACTCCAGAGACCAGGCAACCAAACAAACCAAATGATGAATGAAAGGTTGGCTGAATGGAATAACTACTAGATGTGTGAAACTTGAAAGATATATTGTACAGTATTATTGGTTGATTTAGTTTAGAATGAAATAGTTATGATTGGACACTAAACGAAAAACGGTTT
This sequence comes from Diabrotica virgifera virgifera, assembly GCF_917563875.1. Classification (NCBI taxonomy): domain Eukaryota; kingdom Metazoa; phylum Arthropoda; class Insecta; order Coleoptera; family Chrysomelidae; genus Diabrotica; species Diabrotica virgifera. Next base: position 190,183,526 of record NC_065447.1, on the reverse strand, counting down.
GAAAAGATGATGTGGAGAGAATGGGATATATATTGAATAGATATAGTTGTGTACAAGTTGTGACAAATGGATGTTGCGGATATAGTTGAAATTGCTTTGTTTGGGAGAAGAAAAATTTTTTTGAAGAAAGGATTAGATGATTATCGAAAATTGAGTGAACATGTGGATGTGTGTGAATAAGAAGAGAAAAGAAAGAAATAGAACAATATTGGTAGATGTGAATAATTAGGAGAAATAAAGTAATATAAGAAACAGATTTATAATGTAATTTATGAGAAAAGTTGACGATGTAACGGTTGAAAGTCACGATTGAAAGACACATGGCGATTAACACAATTTGGACTTCTCTGTTTCTCTTTGACTATTTCAAGATCCTCGTATAGGTCCAATCTCAGAAAGTTTTTATCGGGAATGTTATGTATTAGGGATACGTTATCAGGGATATTGAGAGTATGGTTGTTTTGTTTAAGATGTTGAGAGAAGGTTGATGTATTCTCTCTTTTAGTATGTTCAAGTGAACGGGAGGCTAGTGACCTACAAGTTCTCCCTATATATGTGGCATCACAATCAGAGCATTGCAATTTATAGACACCGCTACGATTCATGTAGTTAATAGGGTCTTTGGAGTTGGAAAGGCACTGTCCTAAATTACTTGATACCTTAAATGAAATTTGAATGTTATCAACTGATCTTTTAATAATATCTCTAATATCTCCAGACAAACGTTCATGATGATATGGTAAGGAAGTGTAAATGGGTTTGGTGGTCGAATCTCTGGGGAACGCAGCCTCTCTCAAGACTCTCAGTTGTCTCTTATGGATAAACTTGTCTATGATGTTAGGTTCGTAACCATTATTGAAGGCTATTTGTTTGAGAATGTTCAATTCTTTGTTGTAATTGGATTGTGATAGAGGGGTAGTTTCTAAACGGTGTATGAAACTGTGAAATGCTGAATATTTGTGTGAAATGGGGTGATTAGATGATAGGGGTATGACATGGTCCGTCTGTGTTGGTTTCCTATAGATACTGAAATCGAAATGGTCATTTAATCTGGTGATAGTGAGGTCAAGAAAGTTAATGGATTGGGATGATTCTAGTTCCATGGTGAACTTAATATTAGGATGGATTTGGTTGATTTTAGAAAGAAGTGAATCAGCTAAATTAGAATTCCCGGCTATGAATAACAAACAGTCATCCACATAACGAAACCAGTGTAGAATCTCCGGATTTTTCATGATCTGTGTGGATTCTAGATGATCCATGAAAATATCAGCTAAGAGAGGGGATAGGCAACTACCCATGGCTAAGCCATCAGGTTGTCTGTAAAATTTGTTATTGAAAACAAAAAAGTCTTGAGCTAGACAAAATTGTAATAATTGGATGATGGAATCTGTAGTAGACATGGTGATTGAACTGGCTCTAAGAAGAGAGTGTACCAGATTAATAGTTTCTTGTTTAGGGACAGAAGTGAAAAGATTGCTAACATCAAATGAAAGCATAGTAATGTTAGGACGAAGATTTATTTGTTGGAGTTTATTGACTAGATGACTAGTGTTTTTGACTGAAAAACGAGGGGTGAAGTTCGTCAAAGTATTAATGAGGTTCAATATAAATTTGGAAAGAATAGAAACAGGAGTGTTAATGAAGCTCACAACTGGACGAATAGGAATGCCCTCTTTATGTATCTTAGGTAAACCATACAGTCTAGGTGTCAACGGGTTACTTGGTATTTTATAATAAGGAGCAAACTGTTCTGAAAAAAATTCTGTAAAAGGCTTCAAGTTGTCTTTAAGTTTATTGATGAACTTTTTAGTGGGATCTTCAGACAGCAGTGTGAAGTTGTTGTTAGAGAGGAAGGTAATGACTTTGTCATTATAGAGTGTGTGGTCCATAATGACCAAGCAGTTTCCTTTATCTGCCTTGCTGATGATCAGATTGTTGGATTTAATTTTGTTTTTAATGGATTAACACACTCAAATCCATTAAAAACAAAATTAAATCCAACAATCTGATCATCAGCAAGGCAGATAAAGGAAACTGCTTGGTCATTATGGACCACACACTCTATAATGACAAAGTCATTACCTTCCTCTCTAACAACAACTTCACACTGCTGTCTGAAGATCCCACTAAAAAGTTCATCAATAAACTTAAAGACAACTTGAAGCCTTTTACAGAATTTTTTTCAGAACAGTTTGCTCCTTATTATAAAATACCAAGTAACCCGTTGACACCTAGACTGTATGGTTTACCTAAGATACATAAAGAGGGCATTCCTATTCGTCCAGTTGTGAGCTTCATTAACACTCCTGTTTCTATTCTTTCCAAATTTATATTGAACCTCATTAATACTTTGACGAACTTCACCCCTCGTTTTTCAGTCAAAAACACTAGTCATCTAGTCAATAAACTCCAACAAATAAATCTTCGTCCTAACATTACTATGCTTTCATTTGATGTTAGCAATCTTTTCACTTCTGTCCCTAAACAAGAAACTATTAATCTGGTACACTCTCTTCTTAGAGCCAGTTCAATCACCATGTCTACTACAGATTCCATCATCCAATTATTACAATTTTGTCTAGCTCAAGACTTTTTTGTTTTCAATAACAAATTTTACAGACAACCTGATGGCTTAGCCATGGGTAGTTGCCTATCCCCTCTCTTAGCTGATATTTTCATGGATCATCTAGAATCCACACAGATCATGAAAAATCCGGAGATTCTACACTGGTTTCGTTATGTGGATGACTGTTTGTTATTCATAGCCGGGAATTCTAATTTAGCTGATTCACTTCTTTCTAAAATCAACCAAATCCATCCTAATATTAAGTTCACCATGGAACTAGAATCATCCCAATCCATTAACTTTCTTGACCTCACTATCACCAGATTAAATGACCATTTCGATTTCAGTATCTATAGGAAACCAACACAGACGGACCATGTCATACCCCTATCATCTAATCACCCCATTTCACACAAATATTCAGCATTTCACAGTTTCATACACCGTTTAGAAACTACCCCTCTATCACAATCCAATTACAACAAAGAATTGAACATTCTCAAACAAATAGCCTTCAATAATGGTTACGAACCTAACATCATAGACAAGTTTATCCATAAGAGACAACTGAGAGTCTTGAGAGAGGCTGCGTTCCCCAGAGATTCGACCACCAAACCCATTTACACTTCCTTACCATATCATCATGAACGTTTGTCTGGAGATATTAGAGATATTATTAAAAGATCAGTTGATAACATTCAAATTTCATTTAAGGTATCAAGTAATTTAGGACAGTGCCTTTCCAACTCCAAAGACCCTATTAACTACATGAATCGTAGCGGTGTCTATAAATTGCAATGCTCTGATTGTGATGCCACATATATAGGGAGAACTTGTAGGTCACTAGCCTCCCGTTCACTTGAACATACTAAAAGAGAGAATACATCAACCTTCTCTCAACATCTTAAACAAAACAACCATACTCTCAATATCCCTGATAACGTATCCCTAATACATAACATTCCCGATAAAAACTTTCTGAGATTGGACCTATACGAGGATCTTGAAATAGTCAAAGAGAAACAGAGAAGTCCAAATTGTGTTAATCGCCATGTGTCTTTCAATCGTGACTTTCAACCGTTACATCGTCAACTTTTCTCATAAATTACATTATAAATCTGTTTCTTATATTACTTTATTTCTCCTAATTATTCACATCTACCAATATTGTTCTATTTCTTTCTTTTCTCTTCTTATTCACACACATCCACATGTTCACTCAATTTTCGATAATCATCTAATCCTTTCTTCAAAAAAATTTTTCTTCTCCCAAACAAAGCAATTTCAACTATATCCGCAACATCCATTTGTCACAACTTGTACACAACTATATCTATTCAATATATATCCCATTCTCTCCACATCATCTTTTCAAACCGTTTTTCGTTTAGTGTCCAATCATAACTATTTCATTCTAAACTAAATCAACCAATAATACTGTACAATATATCTTTCAAGTTTCACACATCTAGTAGTTATTCCATTCAGCCAACCTTTCATTCATCATTTGGTTTGTTTGGTTGCCTGGTCTCTGGAGTCCCCAGGCTCTCAATAATGTTAATTAGTCTCAATAGTGATGTCACATTTACTTTATATACCACAAACTCATCTATCTCAAATAAACACAATTTTTAATTTTCTCATATACTCAATAATCTTACTCAACACTTATCTTCATCTGACCCCACTTTAGTTGTAGCTTAGACACTTTTATCCAAGTTATTAATTTTTCTTTGCCCTAGATGTTATTTAACATAAAAGGACATAATAAATAAATTTGGACTAAGCTTGTAATACAACCTTTTCAGTCTTGTAAATTTGTGTTGATGACCCCATCTATATTTTATTAATTTATAAATAAGATTTTGCATTTACAACTTTTTCAGCATTTGATATCACGACCCCTATTTTGTCTCTAGTTTTTCAGCCAGTCTCTCAGCCATCATTTGTGTTGGTTCACAAATATAAATTATGTAATTTCAAAACATAAACCATACATTACATTATCTGTATGTTGTTTTGCCTACCTTTCTTCATCAATTTACGTACACTTCATTGATGATTGTGGGTACTCAAATTCCCCCCTTCTATTTTACATCTAGATAATCTATTCTCACTAACTCTTTATTTTTATAATTCCAACACACTGATGTTAGCTGTTATCATTGCTTGTACTATAAACAACTATAAATTTAGTAGCTGTGTAACCAATTTTTCATGATACTTCAAGTTCCATTGACAATTGTTGTCTTGACATCAGACAGATTCGCTTTTGATATCTCATATCTTAGTTGCCTGTCAGCTCTTGTAACATAATGACCTAATTTGTTACCTTTGACCCACTTACAACGTGTGGGAGTCATATGTTATCCTAGGGCCATATCCTTAGGGATTATATCCATCCTTTGGAATTTGCTATGTTAGCATTTTGATGTGACTTTTAGTCCATTTTTGAAAGGCTTTGACCTTCGTATTTTTTGGTTGGCTCACCATGTTCTTGTAAGTATAACCAAACTTTGATTCTACCTTGGTCATCACTTTAAATTCAACATTTTGATAATTAATATGGTTATACTTATTTTAGGCAACACTGATGATGCTCTTTTTAGAGCGAAAACGTTCTGTTCGATGTTTGTAGCCCTATAGGGCTTTTTAAAAGCAATATTTTTATTATTATACTATTACTAAAAATAAATATATAAAATTAATGATACAAACATAGAAAATATTGAAATATTTTTGTTACTCTTTGTTCTTAAATATAAATTATTCTTATACATCAAAATTACAACAACAAGCACATTCTAAATAATAATTTCCATCCTACGGATATCTAAGTTTGTGCTGACCTCTATACAACATAGACCCAAGTAGATTTTAGGGCGATAGATATAATCCCTTAGATTTACCTACGATCTAGGTAGAATTCTGCGATACCATTTTTCGGTCAGGTAAGAAATAGAGAGTTTTTAAGACGATTCTATGACACAATCTGATATAGTTAGAATAGTCACATATAAATTTCTATAGTTTTCCATTTCCATTTTGTTTCTTTTGATACTGCTTAGTAGAAAATTGAAAATATTGCTATAAAAATCGTATGCATGAGATCCGGTAAGCCTAAGGCTCTTTAATTCTTACATTTTTTCCCTTATTAATACTGTCACCATTTCCTTGTGTGCTCTAATTCCGGGCCGCCGCTACCATGTGTGCAAAGTGTACATCGCACCCAGACGACCAACAATAGGGGCGGCCAAAAGCAGGCCACTGATGATACTACTTTTTTTAAAACGCAAATAAGTTCAAATAATTAAATAGGTAGTAATGTTTCAGATAATTCTAATTCTAAAGTCTAATATTCCAAACAATAATTATTAAAATTATTATTACCTGATAATTCTAAAATGCGTTTCATTTAACATTTATAGTGCTTTTTTTCGCAAAGCTAATTATTTTTCCATTACATTAGATTGTAGCCTAGATATAACGCACGTAGAACAAGTAGCCCAATAAATGACCGCTTTGGAGTGTAATTTCCAGGGGCAACTCCGAATTGCATGAAAATTTGGATTTAGGTTCTACTTACCCTCCACTTCAAAGTTGAGTTTGTGCCGTTGGTTGCTTTTACTTGGGGGGTGACATTTACCCCTTCTCGGGGGGTGAAAAACGCGTGTTTAAAATAAGGCCGGTAATGGATAAATTGACTTATTTTAGGCACCTTTTGTTCTAAGTTTTTTACGTAAGTCAATATTTTTCGAGTTATCCGCGATTTAAAATGTTGATTTTTCGTCAAAAAAACTACATTTTTAGACCGTTTTTCCCAAATAACTCAAAAAGTAAATATTTTATCGAAAAAAATATTTTTAGCAAAAGTGTAGCCTATAAAAAAAGCGAAAAAAATGGTGTACCAGTAAACTCTACAAATTGAGTAGAAGCAAAGTTGTAGCTCATGAAAAATACATTCTTATTCGTCTAATTCCAAATCGAATAATTCAACGCGAAATCTACGAAGAAAAAGCGTTTTTCGGGAAAACCCTATTAACATTATTAAAGTATCGAAAAAAAGCTTATTACTTGTTTTGTTACAAAAGTTTACAGCATTAAAAATAAACGAGTTACATTGAAAAAATAAGTTGGCCCCTTTTTTTTGGTAAAAAAAATCGTGAAAACCTTCCTCTATTTAGCACCCTAAATGAAATTAATCGTTTGGCTTTACCATCTATTTTAACAGTATGTGTATTGTTTATATGATCTGTAAGTTTGATTGGTTTGAAGTGCTTATTTTTGAAAACATTTTGTTTTATAGTAAAAAAAAATTTCTAAAAATTTTTTAAAAATTAAAATTTTTCCAAATTAATTAAAAAGTATTAGTAATAGGAAAAATCTTAAAGAGTAAAAAAATGTAGGTTTTGCTATTATAAATATGCTAGTTACATTTTGTTTCTCCATAAGACAAAAATTGGTTAAGATATGGCTGTTCAAAATTTGCATATACTCGTGATTAGTGACCCAATCAAGCTTTCTCAATTATAACCCTTTCAAAAATAAACACTTTAAACCAGTGAGACTGACACAATATAAAAAATAGATAGGTAAGTAAATTGTTTGTAAAGCGGTAGCGATTAATTTCATTTGGGGAGCTAAACACGGCGAGATTTTCATGATTTTTTACAAAAAAAAGAGGGCCAATGTTAATAATTAAAACAAAGCTTTTTATAAACATTTTAAAAAAGTTTAAATGGGTTTTTCCCGAAAAGTGCTTAATTTTTCGGTGATTTCACCTGAAATATTCGATTTGGAATTAGACGAATAAGAACGTATTTTTCATAAGCTACAACTTTGTTTTTATTTGATTGATAGACTTTACTGATACACCATTTTTTTGGGATTTTTATAAGCTACACTTTTGCTAAGCATATTTTTTTCGATAAAATATTTAATTTTTGAGTTATTTGTGAAAAACCGTCTGAAAACGTAGTTTTTTTGTTGAAAAATCAACATTTTCAATGGCAAATAACTCGAAAAGTATTGACTTAAGTAAAAAACTCTACAAAACAAAAGTTGTTTAAAATCAGTCAATTTATCCATTTCCGGTCTTATCTTGAACGTATGTTTTTTCACTCCCGAGAAGGGGTGACTGTCACCTCCCAAGTAAAAGCAACCAACGGCACAATTTCAACTTTGAAGTGGAGGGTAAGTAGAACATAAATCCAAATTTTCATGCAATTCAGAGTTGTCCCTGAAAATTACACGGTATCGCCGAATTTCCCGTTCATTTACTGGGCTAAAGTAACAATAATTATTTATTGTAGCAAGATGTGTTTCAACTTCAACACCAGTTCGGATATTTGAATTATTTCTTGGGATTTTCTCCTGAAACTGAAGTAACTGAATTTATGGAGAATAAACTTGGAGAATTAAATATAATTATTATGGATAATATGCGTGGACAGGGTTACGATAATGGAGCACATATGCGTGATAGACACAATGGATAGCAGAAAATCCTCGAGAGAAATATCCTCGATCATTTTTTATTCCCTGTTCTGCACATCGTTTAAATCTGGTGGTGGTTGATGCAGTAAAAATAAGTTTTGAGTGGGTGGAATTTTTTAATACTGTAGGTAAAGGATCTACATGTATTTGTTTCTTCTTCGAATATTTGAAGGAACATTTTATTATAGCAACTTCTAAAGTGAACATTAAAAGCATTGTTGGACAAGCGATGGGAGAGTCTGATCGATGTAATCGCACCATTAAAAACCCAGATAAGTAAAATATATATGATGCTTTAGAAGAATTGCAAAATGATAACAAAAGGGATATGAATTTGGAAATTCAATGGATAAACATTTTCAATTGTGAGTAAGTGTATAAAGCCCTTACAGACATAAACAGCTGAGAGACTGACATTATTGCAACCGATTTATACGAAGAAATTAAAGCTATTCAGCCATAATATGTTACCGCAGGAAAACGTCCAGGTAATATTCTTAAATACATTTACGAAATAATATTATATCAACATTTCCAAACTTAACTATAATCGTACGTATATTCCTATCTCTACCCTTTACTGTAGCTAAGGGTGAGCACTCGTTTTCAAAACTTAAAATAATTAAAAATTATTTGCGATTTTCAATGAAGCAAGATAGACTCTGCTTTAGCAATGTTATCTATCGAACACAAAAGTGTGTGCGATATTGGATATTAAAAACAAAGTCATTGTCCAAATTTTTCCCGAAACGGAAGCCAGAAAAGTTTGTTTTTTAGTCCAGAGAAATAAGATTTTTCTCGTGACACATCCCCCTCCAGGCCGAAACCAAATTTTTTGAGTAGTATGGACATCTATAATAATAACCTATGTTTCCTGCAGCCGATTTTAATGATATACATAGTTATAAACAAATGAAGATCAAAAAACGGTAAATTTTCGCTTTTTTCGTCTATAACTAAAAAGTAAAGCATTTTAAACAAATTTGAGAGTAAGAAACTCATAAATTGTCTAAAAAATTTCAATATGGCATTGGCTGAATATGTGTATCCTTATTGGTTGCTTAAAAAATTGCAAACTAAATCATAAATTTTGAGTTTTTATAAATATTCATAACTTATGTAAAAATTAACTTAGAACCTTCTTATTATACTAATTGCTGAGACCTCTGGTCATTAAATTATATTTTCAATTTCGAAGCAATTGGTCAAATAGTTTAAAAGTAATTTAATTTGTTTATCCCAAATTCATTTTTTTGCAACACTATAATTCAGAAAATTATGAGGTTACAGTAGGACTTCTGACAGTTTATGGAAGAAGAACATTTATTCTATTGACTTAATTACAAAAAATGACAAAAAGTAATTTTAAACACTGTAAAATTATTTTGCAAAAACACGTCGATTTTTTGCTTACTTATAAACAATAAGAATAACTTTTTAACCGTTACCCGTAGAAAAATTATTTTTTCATATTTGGAAAGACTGAATTTTTATACACATTTAGAAAGAAAAACAATTGTCATAGGACAATTAGGGACGAAGTTAGCCCCCCTTTTTTTATTTCACATGTTGTTGCAAAATAATTTTGCAGTATTTAGGAATTATTGTTGTCATTTTTTTAAATTAAATTAATAGTATAAATATTTTTCTTTCATAAACTATTCAAAGTATTAGTGTAACTTCATCATTTTCTGACGTAGCGTTGCAAAAAAAATTAATTTGGGATAAACAATTAAATACCTTTTAAACTATTTGTCCAATTGCTTTGAAATTTAGGATATGATTTAAGCACCAGAAGTCTTAGCATTCCGTGTAATAAGAAGGTTCTAAGTTTATTATTTACATAAGTTATGAATATTTATAAAAACGCAAAATTTATGATTTATTTTGCAATTTTCTAAGCAACCAATAAGGATAGACATATTCAGCGAACGCCATATTGAAGTTTTTTATACGATTTATGAGTTTCTCACTCTCAAATTTGTTTAAAATACTTAACTTTTTGGTTATAGACGAAAAAACGAAATTTTACCGTTTTTTGATCTTCATTTGTTTATAACTATGTATATCATCAAAATCGGCTACAGGAAACATATAGGTCATTAATATAGATGTCCATACTACTCAAAAAATTTGGTTTCGGCCTGGAGGGGGTTGTGTCACCAACAGGATATTTTTTCCTTATTTCTCTGAACTGTTTAGTTTCTTTATGTGTTTATGTTGTATTATTCACGGTTTATTTTAATTAAATGGAAGTTTAAATTAGGATATACATAATATAGTGGGCGTTGGAACATTGATATTACTCGGATTGTTCAAGTATTCATCTATTTACAAATTATTATTGTTGTGCATCTTCTGCACATTTCTTTAAATACTAGTATGTACATATTTTTAAAGTGTTGGAAGGGGGCGGCAAATATTAAGTTACACACGGGCGGCCAACACCTCAGAGGCGGCCCTACTCTCATCAATTCATTACCTAATATCCTATTCATAATTCGTGTATAATATTCAACATACTATGACTACCATACTATATGAGTTATGGTATTAATTAGGTATTAGTTCTGGTATCCAGTGTGTTTTAAATATCTTATCTTTAGTGAAAGTTCTTTCCCGGTGTGGGAGTGTTTGTGTTGTCACGATTATACTTCTTCCTAATCCTTTTCCATTCTCGTTGCCATCCAAATGGTCGTTCTCGTTCTATATGCAGTTTTCTTAATCCAAGTACATTTCCCTTTCTTTTTTTTATTTCTTCATTCTTTTTTTGGTGAATACCTGGATATGTCTTCCCTTTTTTGATCGATGATCGTTAATTAATAGGGGATGGAATCCAAGGGGCGCACAAGCAAGAACATCAGAATCTAGACTTCTAGACATTTTTAATAGGTGAGCGGCACACCCCTAATGTAAGGCTTAAAAATCGAAAAATCGACCATGATAGGTGAATGGCCAATTTTAGTCATTCACAATATTTTCGAGGTCGGTGAATCTGAATATGAGGTTTATTTTTATCTAGAATTGGTGGAACATGTTCAAAAATTAAATTTTATGCAAAAATGCTAAAAATCAATTTTGATGATTTTTCATATTTACCTCGCTGTATCTTTGGTCGCTGCAATTATTTTCTTTTGAAAACTTTACTGTATCATCTTTTGAGTATTTAGATAACAACGAGATTTGTCTAGAATGCGTAAACAAATTAAAACAGGGGTTGTTAATTGTTTTGTCGTCATATTTCGTTAGTTTCATGTTTACTTAAAAAAGTTGGGTGACAAACTTTTTAGTTTATAATTTTAACCAACACAGCAATAAAATATAATTCATGAAGAAGTTTTCTGAAAAATTTCAAGTCAAAATATATAATAAGAAAAAAGTTACTCATGTGACTTTATAGACGAGTGGCACTCTTCCAAAAAACGCTTATTTCTCGAGATACTGACCATGGTGTGGTACATGGCTAATTTTGGTCGTACTTTATGTTTCTGAAGGTGCTGAAAACGAAAATAAGGTTTATTTTGAATTTTAGATGGAGGAACATTGTCAAAATCGCAATATTACCCTAAAAATAAAAAAAATGAAATCACGTTTTTCTTAAAATTAAAAGTTAAGTACATTATTTTTTTTTCTATAAAACGTTTTATTCTTTGTACCCTATATATTAACATAAACTTGACTAAAAAGCTAAATTTCAAATTTCTTCACTCAACTTTTGCGATTAAACTTTAAAATTCAGGAATCTGCACCTTTCACTTTAAACAATTCATAACTTTTATTATAATAAGACAGAAAGATTGAAACAGGTACTATTGTCTTCAGAAAGGTAAAAAATATATACTGTAAAAATTTTAGAAAAAAAATATTAAAATGGAAATGGAGTTACTAAACGCAAAAGATGTTGTAACGTTACAAACGTCACATCTTTGATATTACTTACATTATCTTTGAACGATTAGAACGATTTACTTGATTATTATTATTATTACTTTACTTTCCGTACTCGTTATCCAGGGTACTGGTGTTTTGTTATTAGTAGCTCCATTAGCTATTTATTTTATTAAGGATGTAATATCCATTATATAATTACTTAGATTTGGTTATACATAATATGCCTTCTATATTATATAGATACCTGAATATTTGCATGATTTTTATAAATACCAACATTACTTGACTTTTGATTAAAAGTCATTTACATTATTTATCTTTCATTATTACTTGGACTTGGATTATTAGTTAAATTTGATTATTTCTTAGACTTTATACTACATGTCTTTATAATTTTAAATTAATTTCATACTTTTTAAAGTACATTTATTTTTTTTTATCCAGACTTAGATATTCTCTTATGTCATTTATTTATAATGAATAAATATTTTATAGTGTGATGAATACTACAATTCATTGGGTAATATTTTTATTTTCCCCAGAGTAACATCTGAAAATTATTTTGGTACTTTAAAATTTTTTATGATTAATAATTTAAATTAACGATATACATTGACTTAATAATTACTTTATTATGAGTATTTATTTTTGATTTGTTTTGAACGATTACTACTGCATATATTTATTTCTGGTTAGAACTCTGTCTTCTTATTTTCTTTGAGAAAAATTTCTCACCGGTCTTCGATGAGTGGATTTTTCTGATGAGTGGAGGGAGTGTGTAACATTCCTGTTTTCTTTGAGAAAAATTTCTCACGTGTGTTCAAAATTTTTCTGATGGGTGAGAGGAGTGTGTAACGTTACAAACGTCACATCTTTGATATTTTATTTTTTAAATAGTTATTTTACCTTATTTCCTTTAATATTTCATTAACAATTATCTTCTTCTAATTGGTTTACCCATTTTCCCCTTTAAAAATCGGTTGGCGCTCTCTTTTATTACCTTCTTTTATTATCTTCTATTTAATATATCTCTTTCATTTAAATCATCATACTGAACATAACTCGTATATTCATACTCTCCAAATATCTGTATTTTCAATACGGAACATGCCGCTACTTCATAGTACTTGGTTGTCATTTTAAACGTCGTTTTCAATGACAGTGTCACTTCATCGACTTGACCCCCTACTCCCTGACATACACTGGAAGGGAAAAATTAATCCTTAAAAAGGCATGTAATTCGAAAAATAAATCATTTCTATTTCAACAAATCATCTTCCTCTTGGGGTGAGTTACACATAGTTTTTTTTAATAATTTCTTACAGTAATTATATTTCTCCATCTAACAGTTTTTATATTGTTTTTTATCTAACCTAACTTCCAATGTCAGACCATGTGTTCTGATATTTTAGTTTCAAATATAATTATCTTTTAATTTACATGTATGCACGTTTAGTAATCAGAATTTTAACTATTCCCATCTAAATTTCATTTGATTTATTCTTGTCATCTGCTACTCTTTCTGACGATTAGAACGGCAGATGGCACACGTTGGTTTTTCTTCTTGATGATTGATATGTGTCTCTATTTTATAGTTTTTTGGAAAGAGATCAACCTTTCCCTCTTCGGGAACTTAAGCCTCACATCACCGGTGATGCACACTTGAAGGCGAAGACAATGACATCCAGACTGCACAACCACCACCTCTAGCTGCAGGGGCCTTGGGCCGAAGATCCGCCCAGGCCTACGAGAAGTCTACAACAGCAGTACCATACGACATCAAGAAGATACCATCAGCTACCAAAAGCCATAAGTATAATCCAGAATTGTTAGTTTTTGGCAAGAATTTGAATACATTTGTTAATGCAATTTACTAAGTCATTTTATTTATTATGTCTTTATGAACAATAAACATGATTAGTTAAAAACTATGTTTTGTTTGCTTCTATTCCAATTTTCAGAGTTCATTCTAAGGTTAGGACAAGACGAACACACACCTGAGTGACTGAGCTAAGCTAAGGGTGTAACGATGGCTATCTTGGTTAGTTGAGGTAATATTTTCGAATATTATTTCAATTGGCTTGGGTAGTCAATCGCATACTCGTTTCAATGTGATTTCATTTTTTATTTATTTTTAGGGTAAAATTGCGATTTTGCCAATGTTTCCTCACTTAAAATTCAAAATAAACCCAATTTTCGTTTTCAGCACCATAAAAAACATAAAATATGACCAAAATTAGCCATTCACCACACCGTGGTCATCACACCACACAGTATCTCGAGAAATAAGCGTTTTTTGTGATGTGCCGCTTGTCTATAAAGTCACATAACTTTTTCTTTTGTTGCATATTTTGACTTAAAATTTTGGAGAAAACTTCTTCATGCAATTATATTTTATTGGTATGTTGGTTAAAATTATAAACTAAAAAGTTTGTCACTCAACTTTTTTAAGTAAACATGAAACTAACGAAATTTTACGATAAAATGTTTATTAACAACTCCTCTTTTAATTCGTACAAACATTTTGTACAAACCTCGCTGTTATCTAATTACTTCAAAGATGACACAGTAATATTTTATAGAGGAAATATTTACACCGACCAAAGATACAGCCAGGTAAATTTGGAAAATCATCAAAATTTATTTTTCGCATTTTTGCATAAAATTTTATTTTAGAACATGTTCCACCAATTCAAGATAAAAATAAATTTCATATTCAGATTCACCGACCTCGCAGACATAAAGAACCACCAAAATTGGTCATTCACTTTAAAGTTGATTTTCGTGGTCGGTATAACGTAATTTTAGGGGTTGCTGCCGCTCGCCTATAAAATAATAGTCTTTCCAATGCTTAGGTCCATCGGTTCTATCATGATTTCGAGTTTGAATACACCCCTATTCTTTCTATAGATCGTCATTAGTTGTTGTTACCAGTCATCTATTTATCTCTTGGTCTAGTTCTTTAGTAAATGTTTTATTTTAGATATATCGCTACCTTATTATTTTTTATTATCTTCATCTTGTTTGCTTTCCTTTATAACTTCTTTGATTATGAGTACTGTTAACATAATAATTATATAATAATATATTATTAAATTATTATTTTTTTATTATATTCTTCTTTGCTTTTCTTTATAACTTCTTTCATTCTGATTGCTGTTAACATAATATACGATAATATATTATATTAAAATTTTGTCTCAATAGATTTATGATTTTCTATGACTAGATTATCTAAAATCGTATTTTCTGTTACTTTTAGGTAATATCTCACTTACAATTTATTTTATTAGTTTTTTCATAGTGATTAACTGATTGGTATTCGAAATATTATTCCCACGGTATCACACACAACCGCAATGTTAATAAAATACTTCGTCCTCAAATTTCCACAAAACTAACACACTCTTCTTTGGTCGTTAACCAAAAATATATAAAAAGTAATCTCCCAAATTGCAAACCATTCATTCTTTAAATCCTAAAGAAATATTTATCATTAGAAAAGTTTCAAATACCAGAGGCATCAAACCCTTCGATACAATCTACAGATATATAATTCAAAATCTTCCTTAATTGGTGTCTCGAGCATAATAATTGTCAGTTTTGGTAGTACTGGCTAGACAATCCAAAATATGTCGTTTTAATCTCACCGAATTCTACACTTTGCCAATTTCGTTCATCAGATGCATAAGAGCAGTGCCGCGCCAGCACGTGTTAGCGTGGTAGCGCGTCTTTAGTTCGAAAAATCTTTTTATAATATGGTGAATATCAATTTGATTTAATACTGACGACTCTATAGAGATGATAAATAAATCAGTCAACCGCCCTTGACTTTTTTAAAACATCATTAAATAATTTTTTTAAGTTTTAGCGTATAAAAAGATCGTTCAGCAGTGGCATCGGATAAGGGCAGAGTGACCAGAATGCGAAGAGCTATTACTAAATTTGGGTTAACTGCAGTAAATTCGTTTAAAAATATAAATTTTAAAATTTTACAAACATTATTTATTTCTTTTAAGAAAGGCTGAAGCTGCATAATTTCTTCAATTAAACCATCTCCCCCTATATCTAGATGATCATTAAATGTTACTTTTTTACAAATTTCTACAAAAAAGTTTTAATTGTGAGTGTTCTGTACTGTCGTTTAAATTATTTAAAAATTTGAAAGAATCAACATGATTTTCCAATATGGAAAATCATTCATTTGCTGAAATTAATGCTTTGTCGAGAACACAATAAAAGAAATGAACTTTGTATGACATTTTAGGATCCAAAATCGGTTCGTCTTTATGTTCGTAATCGAACTGTCTGCTTTTATTCCGACGCCGAACTGTGTGTCTGGTTGAAAACTGGGCTGGGATCCACATCCAGTTTCTCTGCAGTTTCATTTGCTGTAGTAATAACATCATTAAATTTGTTATGTATCCAAAACTAGAGCAAGCATTGTTTTAAGGGCGTAGGCGCAAAATTTCGCTTCAGTGTTTTAAATGAATTCATTTTTTTCGAATCCTGAGAAAACTAATAAGTATTTTTAAAAAATTTAAACGCAGAATGAAATATTACATTAATACAGAGGCCATAAAGTCCCTTAGAATAACCAAAAAGTTTCATTTGAATGAGACATTTGAAATTAAAAATCACACTAATTTTTTTTCACCCCTGTAACTTATTAAAATAAACATTATAGAAGTTTTAAGGGACTTTCAGTCCTCGTTAATAATACAATTTTTAATTCTGGGTTTAAAAATTTTCAAAAATATTTATTAGTTTTCTCAGAATTTAAAAAATATGAATGAATTTAAAACACATTGCTGCTAAATTTTGCGCCTACGCTCTTAACTCTTGTAAAGCATTTAAGTCAGACTGGATATTAATTATTGTTTTTTATTGTAAAATTTTGCTAACGAAGTTAACTTTCATCAGAACTCATACCATACCATGTGGACTGAGCATATGAATATAAATATTGATATTTTATCTCCTAAACATCTAGCTTGATATTTTGAATCAAGATAAAATTTATGCGAATGTGTTATATCACAAAAGCATCATACATATTACATTTCTATCAAATTTTTGTACAATGGCTTTAAAGCATAAATTCTGCTGGACCGGTGGCTGCATGTCTTTAGCTACAGGATTTTTCTTGTTTATGCAGATTGTATAACACAATACGTAATGGAGTTAACCGTGTAGTATACGTAATAACCCTTGAAGTTGAGATATGCAGGGTGGCAAGGTCGTTAAATGGGTAAGTGTTGTTTTGACCTGCGTAAAATTTTTGTAACAACTCTAGTGGCCCTTAATTGCTGGCGCCGTGTGCGCCGCACACATTGCACACGTGGAGGGCGCGGCCCTGCGTAAGAGGCGTTTTATTTTGTAAGCCCTCTATTGTGAACCGGTCGCACTGCCCACTTGGCTAACTGTACATCTTCGAGTCCTTTATGAAACCTATGCCAGAATTCTGGAACCCTGTGCTAGCTTATAAAGGTCTGGTGGGTGGGTGCAGTGCCGCGCCAGCACGTGGTAGCGCCTGTGTGCAAAACACTTAATGGAGCCCAAAATTAACAATTATTTATTGTAACCAGTGGCGCATTCCGGGGGGTTTGAGGGTTAAAATCCCCTCCAGGGCAAATGAAAAATATATAAAGAATAATAAGAAAATGTAACTTGTCTTTCACAAGCAATATAAAAAAATTTCGGTGCCGAAGCCAACACCCGCAGAAGAAAATACTAGGTGCGTTACTGATTGTAACCAAACAAAAATAACTAAAAATTCTCACACATTCAACAGGAAAATAAAGTAAGTTAAACTAATTAAATAAAAATAAATCTTTGGCGTAACCACATAAAAAACTAAAGATATAGGTAAACATGAAATAGCTATTTTATAAAAAAAATAACGTTTCTCGCCTTCAGTTCGGAAAATCTTTTTATAATATGGTGAATATCAATTTTCATTTAATACTGACGACTCTATAGAGATAATAGATAATTTTTATAAATTTTTATAAAAATTAAATTTTTATAAAAATTAAATAAACATAAGGATATAAAAATTTTTATAAAAATTTTTAATTTTTTTCAATTTAGAAAAAGATCGTTCAGCAGTGGCATTAGATATAGGCAGAGTGAACTGAATGTGAAGAGCTATTGTTAAATTTGGGTAAACTGCAGTAAATTCGGTTAAAAATATAAATTTAGAAATTTTACAAACAAAAAAGTTTTAAATGTGAGTTTTCTGTAATGTTCAAATTATATAAATATTTGAAGCAATCAACATGATTTTCCAATATGGAAAATCTTCCATTGACTGACATCAATGCTTGGTCGAGAACACAATAAAAGAAATGAACTGTGTATGACATTTTAGGATCCAAAAGCAGTTGTCTTTATGTTCGTAATCGAACTGTCTGCTTTTATTCCGACGCCGTAGCTGTGGCTGGTTGAAAACTGAACTCCGTTTCTCTGCAGTTTAATTTGCTGTGGTAATAACAAAATTAAATTTGCTATCTGTCCGAAACCCGAGCAAGAATTATTTTAACTCTTGTAAAGCATTTAACGCAGGCTGCATATTCATTGTTTTTGATTGTAAAGTTTTGCTAACGAAGTTAACTTTCATCAGAACTTCAAACCATATCATAAATATGTGGACTCAGCAAATGAATGTAAATGTGGATATTTTATCTCCTAAACATCTAGCTTGATATTTTGAATCAAGATCAGATTTATCTGAATGTGTTATATCCCATATCCCATAAAAATAAAACATCATAAATTTTTGCCAAATTTTTGTACAATGGCTTGTTGCCAATTTTTGTCCATCATAAATTCTACTGGACCGGTGGCTTGGTGGCTGCATGTCTGTACAGGATTTTTTTGTTTATGCAGATTTTATAAATTAATACGTAATGTGCTTACCTTTGAAGTTGAGTTTTACAGGGTGGCAAGGTCGGTAAATGGGTAAGTGTTGTTTTTACCGGCGTAAAATTTTTTTTAAACAACTCAAGTGGCGCCCCTTAATTGCTGGCGCCTGTGTGCGCCGCACACATTGCACACGTGGACGGCGCGGCCCTGGGTGGGTGCCATATATATGTTGAGTCACCTCGTTGCCTCACAAAATTTTTTGCTCCCTGCGATCCAATACCTCGCAGTCATGCAATATATGGTTGACTGTTTCTCTGCTACAGAGTCTGCAGCTCAAGTCTCTATGAAAACGCTCCATTGTATGCAGGTGCCCCTTATCTGGAGCATATCCAGTAAGGAAACCTGTTATGGCTCTAAGCTGGTTCCTGATTGTTTTCAGCAATAATTCAGCTCTGCTAGCCCAGGTCCGTCAAATGCACATATTGCTATGTGTTTGACCGGATACACCCTCCCAGTTTGATTTTGGCTTCGGATCCAGGAATTTTTCCTTTCGCGGACGATGATTTTTGGCAGTCGCACGGCCAGCTGTGGACTAAGTATTTTGTATCTGATGCTTTTCTCGCAGTTGATTTTTCTTTCTCTGTCCTGATTTAGGGCGATCCCATTAGTGCGTTGCGCTGCGTTGCGTTGTCGCAGCGTCGTTTGGGGCCTCGCCAATGCGTTCTTACGTTGCTCAGGTTTTCTCGCAGTCTATAATATCCCATAGCCACACATAATTATAATGTAAAGTAGTGAGGTCCAGTAGTTCCTTCATAGTTGCCGTTGGTGTGCCCCTCATAGCCCCTACGATTCCGAGGCAAGTAGGTCTTTGCACCTTGGTTAGTTTGATGATTCACTTTTGGCCACCATACCACTAATGCAAATATAATTGTGTGCTTTACAACCATTTATAAATCCAATGTACCATGTCTGTTCCATGAGGGCCTCTGGCTACCATTAACATGGCTACTCTTCTTATTCATTTAGTTCCTAAATCAGCTAAATCTCAAATAATTTGAGTATGATAGATGTTTATAAGCTTGTTTTTCCATTCTAATGTAGTAAACATCCATATTTTTTAATTAATGTCTGGTTTATTTTATTTTTAATTTTCTGGCCTGGATAAATTCTATTAGTTTTTTTTGTTGTGACTTACTGACTGGTATTCGAAATATTATTCCCACGGCATCACACAAAACCGCAGAGTTAATAAAAGACTTCGTCCTCAAATTTCCACAAAACTAATACACTCATCTTTGGTCGTTAACCAAAAATATATAAAAAGTAATCTCGCAAACTGCAAACCATTCATTCTTTAAATCCTAAAGAAATATCTATCATTTGAAAATTTTCAAATACCCGAGGCATCAAACCCTTCGATACAATCTACAGATATATAATTCAAAATCTTCCTTAATTGCTGTCTCGAGCAGAATAATTGTCAGTTTTGGTAGTACTGGCTAGACAATCCAAAATTAAATGTCGTTTTAATCTCGCCGAATTCTACACTTTGCCAATTTCGGTCATCAGATGCGTAAGAGGCGTGGCAAGACGTATAATGATGGTGTATTAACAGTTTCTTGTTTCATTTTCTTTCTGTCATTGAGTAATGACTGATGCAATTTTTTATGAACGAATTTTACCGTTTTTGTTGATTTGTATTATTAGATAGAAGAAAATTAAAGCAAATATAGAACCAATTTTTCTTATACGAAAATAATGGCATTGAAACATGTTATTTGTCTAAATCAGACAAATAGACTATAGTATATTCCCTTGAGCATTAGTAAAGATAGAACTCTAGAAGGAACGGCAATTTGGACGAATCAGTGTGAACGATCAACAAACAGAAACAGTAAAAACATACACCTACATTGGTACGAACGTCAATGAAAATTGGGACAATTCCATAAAAATCAAATGTAGGATAGAGAAAGCATCTGCATTTCAAAAAATGGCTAAGTTATTTAAATGTCATGATTTGTCGATACCCATAAAAATCAGGTTACTTCGATGTTATATCTTTCCTATACTGTTGTACGGAGTTGAGTCGTAGACTCTCACAGACGCCACCTGTGGCTTTATCGTCGAATCCTAAAGATATCTTATACCGACCACATTACTAATCAGGGTGTGTTGCTGAGAATGCAAAAAGGAAAGGATGTTAATCACAATAAAAACAGCCAAAATCGAATACCTCGGTCACATCTTGAGGAACATTGAAAGACATGGAATGCTGCAACTAATCTTGCAAGGAAAAGTTGAAGAAAAGCGAGGACCAGGAAGGCGAAGGATTTCCTGGTTGAAAAATCTACGTACGTGGTTTAACACAACAACCACAAATCTTTTTAGAGCATCGGTGAGCAAAGTACATATTGCCATGATGGTCGCAACATCCGAAACGGGTTGCCACTACAAGAAAAAGGAGAAGATCAGGAGAGACAAAATATGGATTATAAAAAATGCATATATCTAATGGGATTTATTTTATGCGATTTAAAAATTCATATTACAAAAATAAATATGTAACTAATTGAAGCTAATATTCTGTGACAAGAGTAATTTTTCAAACCATTGTAATCATATGCCGAATAAAAATAAATAAAAGAGTAAATAATTAATTTTCAGTAGTAATTAATTACACGACAACTCCAAAATTATCGATTTGTATCCGGAGTGACAGTTTGACAGTTTTAATTCCACTACCCGAAGGGGAGTGAAATTATGTCAAATTGTCACGGGGGCAAAACAAATCAATAATTTAAGAGCTCGCGAGAGTAATTCGGTAAGATTATTTCATGAATAAAACTATCTTTTTAAATAATTTTAACTAATATTATATTAATATCTTCGCCTGAATATTTAGTAAACTTGTTTCTCTGTGACAAGTTGTAAAACATTAATTATTTTCATTAATGTCACTGAATGTATTTTTGCTTAGCAACAAAGGGCATCTAACGTAAAATAGTTGACGACGGGATATTTTCAAAAATTATCGGGTATAATATCACAAGAGAGTGAGAATAAATTGAAAATAATGCGACAGTTTTTCGAAAATTTGTTGTCTGGCAATAGACACGACAGCCCGCAGGGCTCAAGTGGCTATTGCCCAATGACAACAAATTTGAGTAAAAATGAAGCACTATTTTCTTATTTATTCTTACTGTCGTGTGATATTCGTAAGATTATTTTTTAATACGTATATTATGGATATTTTCTTAAATATGACAGTTGTCAAAACTAGGAAACTGGTTGCCATTAAACAGAAACAATCTACTTTTTACAATTCTACAATTCTATCGGTAATTTTCTACAGTAGATAATTCTCAGTAGTAATTGCACAAGAGCTCTAAAATTATTGAATTTTTCCCGAGTGACACTTTGACAGTTTTAATTATTAAAAAGTTTTAATTAAAAGTCATCACTTTTTTAATTCTTAAAACATTAATTGTCATTAATGTTACTGAATGTGTTTTTTCCTAGCAACGAAGGGCATCTGACGTAATATACTTGACGACGGGCAATTATCAAAAATTATCGATTTAATTTAGATTTCTGTAGCTTTTTATTGGTCAGAATCTCCTATGAATGAAATAATCAGTATAATTTTAATCTGATTGGACAGAATTAAACACGTGATCAAATATCTTACTATACTATTGGAAGTTAAAATCATCAAAAAAATAATCGCCGTAATTTTCATTTCTGTAGCTTTCTATTGGTCAGAATCTATATGAATAAAATAATCCTAATTATATTTGTCTTAAATTTCTTCTTAATCTCTTAAAAATCTCTTTAATCTTAAATTTGTAATCCCTTAAATCTTTACGTTATTTTTTTCTGTTTGGTAAACTTTGACTATCTTTATCTTATGTTAAAAAAAAAATAAATCTAATGAACATTTTTATGTTGCTAAATGTGATTGTCTTGAATTTACGAAATGTTTTGTTTACTAATGCGGGCTACTAATAAACAAAATCAATTTAGACCACCGAGCTCTTCATGGCATGCAGCAATATTTCTAAATCCTGAATTGCAAGAATAGAATGATTCATTCTGAGCTCTCTACTGTGGTCTAAAGATATAAGGCAAGAAACGAAATTGACAATCTATCGTACCTTGGTAGAGCCTATTATGACTTATGGGGCAGAAGTTTGGCAGATTACAAAAAAAGATAGGAAAATAATAGAAGTAGTAGAAATGGATTATCTAAGGAGAGCGTGTGGTATATCTAAAAAAGATCACATCAGGAATGAAGATATTAGAAGGAGGACACATACTGTATATTCCAGTGTAGATAAAATTGAAACTAGACAACTAGTGTGGTATGGTCACGTGAAACGAATGAATGAAGATAGATGGCCAAAGAAAGCTTTAAATTACATACCACACCAAAGAAGAAGAAGGGGAAGACCTTCAGTTGCCTGAGAAGAAAATGTACGGCACATCATGAAAGATAGGGTCATCAAAGAAGACGAATGGATGGACAGCAATCGATGGCGGTCGAAATGCGAGAAGCGGCAGAGGCTGTAGGAACCTCGCTGATAGATAGAATGATTCAAAGAAGACAAGCATTTTAAAAGCGCTCCTTTCATATACCCTATTATGAATATTATGAATTAAAATAGCTAATATCTTCATTAAATGGTTATTTATTATCATCAACGTATAGATTTGCGTGTAAAGATCTGGTGTGCTTTGTTGAAATGCTTACATTGAGTGTCCCCGTTTAGGATTGTTATTTATTAATTACCAGTTTAATTATATAACCCCTCAGGCGCCTCCCTAACCCCAGATATCCTAAACACCGTATGCCAGTCATCTAGCAAAGTACTAAATTATTGGAGTTCCCCACCTTGTCAAGTAGGTACGCATGAGCTACTATGTAAACTTTAGTTTTTTTCATTGAATGTTTTGGCATTGATTTAAAATGATCAGCCAAGGAGTTCAGGCGTTCAATCAATCGAAATAAGTTAGAGAAAACAAATAATATGATCAAATGTATTCAATATATTTTAGATATCACTGATACCATTATCAACGTCATAATTAGCAATTTCAACTTTTTCAATGTGGTACTTGCTCCAAATTAGAGAGTGAAATTTTAACAAACACCCTCCCTTAGGTACCAGCCTCTAACTAACAATAGTAAAAACATGACTATTGTTTGGGATATCTTTTGTTCAAAATTCTTTTATTTCATCTGATTTTTAATAATGGTAGGGGAGCCCAAGCGGGGATTTTTGCAGTTACTTGAGAGCGTCAGGTTATCATATGGGGAGAAACCTGGTACCCTGCAGATGTACCTCTACCATATTATATTGGCTTTTAACACAGGGAAGTTCGTTAAGGGGGGCCCGAAAAAAAATCTATCCTTAAAAATACTCGAAATACAGATTAAGATCAGGTAAGTTAAGTGCATGCAAAAGAGTGTATATACAGGGTGTCCCAGACTAATTTACCCACGCTATATCTCTTAAACGAATAGAGATTTTCGAATAGGACAAAAAGTGTTCTATTCTATTTGTAATACATTTTAATATGGTGTAGAAAAAATCATCCCCTAAATATTCATCCATTAGTTACAACCCCTAACTTTAATTTTTTTAATAGCACCCTGTATATTTTTTTATAATTTTGGATGTGATCCTCTATCGTCTATTCAACACATTTTTTGAAATAAAATCGGTTCGTAAATAACCAAGAAAATATCAGTTTAGTTTTGTAAATTATGTGTCCCAGACTAATTTAGCAAGGCTATATTTCATAAACGAATAGAGGTTTTCGAATGGGACAAAAACTGATCTATTACATTTGTGTTTAGTATGCCGTAGAAAAAAAAATATCCCCTAAATATTCATCCCTTAGTTACAACCCCTAACTTTATTTTCTTTAAATAGCACCCTGTAAGTTAGGGATGAATATTTAGCGGATGAATTGTTTCTACGCCATATGAAAGTGTATTACAAATGGAATAAATCAGGTTTTGTGCCATTCGAAAATCTCTATTCGTTTAAGAAATATAGCCTGGATAAATTACTCTGGGACACACAATTTAACAAAAATAAACTGATAGTTTCTAGGTTATTTACGAACCGATTTTATTTTCAAAAAATGTGTTGAATAGACGATGAAATACCACATCCAAAACTATAAAAAAATATACAGGGTGCTATTAAAAAAATTAAAGTTAGGGGTTGTAACTAAGGGATGATTATTTAGGGGATGATTTTTTGTACGCCGTTTTAAAGTGTATTACAAGTAGAATATGCCACCTTTTGTCCCATTCGAAAATCTCTATTCGTTTTTAAGAGATATAGCGTGGGTAAATTAGTCTGGGACACCCTGTTTATGTATTTAAAAAATCTGACGATTTGAGCGGGGCGTAAGGAAATGGGTGAGTCAAAAATTTCACAAAAAAGCGAATATTTCGCGAAATGAACATTAGATCGAAAAACTAAAAAATAAGTCTGCAATATTTTTCAAAAATCTATCGAATGGTACTAAACATGACCCCCACGGATGTGGGGTGGGGGGTTACTTTAATATTTTAAATGGGACCCCTAAATTTTTAATGCAGATTTTGATTCTTTATGTAAAAATAAGCAAACTTTTATTAAAGAGATTTTTTCGAATTATGGGTAGATGGCGCTATAATCGGAAAAAACGATTGTTTGAAATGGAGAATTAAATAAAACAAGCTGAAAACGCGAGCATTACCACAACGAAAACTTTGTTTATTTACGTATTTTAATTCATAATATGAAAATTTGCTATTATGAAAAGTTGTTTAGAATTAAAAATTATGTTTTAATGTGCAATTATATCATTCTAATTTAAATGTTGTGAACTATAAAGGTACCTACCTACTTTACTCTTGATCGAAATTCATATTTTTTATATACCTCGTTTATACTTCTTAAAAAATTAATAAAATTTGATATATGATGGTTTCATCATAAATCTTAGACCATGCCATGAAGAGCTTTTTATGAAGAATAACTTTTCTTCGTCAAATTAAAAATAAAAGAGTAATAAATGAAAATGTTGTTGGTATCCATAATTTGAGAAAAATCGTCAAATTTTTTTTCATTAGAAGGATCATAACATTTTTTATTCCAAACAACATTTCATATTAATATAGTATTTTTACTACAAAAACGTTATTAAGTAGGTCAAAATTTTTGACGTAAGAGAACTGTCAAAACATTAGAATGTGACTTTTGTAAAAACATGGCAATCAGGAAAAGTCACATTCTAATGTTTTGACAGTTTTCTTACGTCAAAAATTTTGACCTACGTAATAACGTTTTTGTAGTAAAAATACATAACAATTTTCATTCAACAAATGAAACAGTACATTTATCATTAGGTACTCCCATTAATGGTGAGGCCGTATACTTGTATAAACATTTTTAAAGTTGTTAATAAATTATTGCTTTCAAAATATACTCAAATTGTATTTTTGAACTTCTTATTTATTTTATATAATAATTAAATTCACTATCAAATGTCATTTTTATTTTATTAATGCTTAATTTAAAATTTAGTTTCACATTCCCGAAGTGTCAAACACAAATGTAAATAACCTATGTTTTGCTTCAAATTCAGATTAAAAAACTAGCCTACTTACTACATAGCAACGATTTCAGCTGACGATTAATGTGTCGGCAGAAAATAAAAGGATTGTGACGTCACATTTTAGACTTTGAAGTCGATTATCTCGAAGACGGTTAGAGATATCGAAATGCCGTTTTCACATTTGGATTCAGAAGACAAAACTACATACGAATCCATCGATAAATCTGCTCTAAGTATTGCAGGAGCGGCAACGCACAACGAACACACAGACTTTGCGAATTTATAAACGAAAAGTTTTCGTTAAAAATGGAAAGTCCCTACTAAAATAGAAAATTTTACTTAACTTTTTTTTGGTTTTAGGACCTAATCATCACAACCCAATAGGTCCCTAAAGCGCTCGAGTGACTGCAAATTTAGCATACTTTGCTCCCATACCATAAAGCAGAAAAAATTAATATTTTAATTCCACGTATAAAAGTTTTATCCAAGTTTATACATAATTATCTTATTTATAACCTGCGCTTATTTTTGTAATATATTTATTAATCTTTTCACATACTAAGAAGACTCATGTTATACAAGTTCCCGAGGCTTATAAATTAAAGTCAACTTCTTTAAGGCATTCCAATATATGTTTTAACAGATGTAAAAACTCAACAATATCTAAAATATGACATGACCACATGATACGACATCTATAATGTGATCGATACGATCTGGTGATTAGTAAATGCTACAGCGCGAGCAACTTCTTGTGGTTTTCTTACAAATAACAGATAAAATCAGCCGACAAAACGCATGAGAACTGTAAAGTAAAATAATTAAAATATTGCTATTGAACGTATACTAACAATGTACTAAAATTTGTTCAAAGGTAATGATGAATTATTTTACAGAGTAATTTATACAAAGCGGCATTAATTTTAGTTCTAGATGCTTTTGGCAAAGATACTATGTACTTTTGCGAAACTTGTTTCGTAAATTTTAATCTAATAACATTTACCTACATACTACTATGTGCTAATTTTGTTTCTTTTAATTCTTTAAAATATTTTTATTAGCCAAAGCGGCTATGGTAGATCCCAAACCCTTTTATTCGTGCGTCATTAATTTTGACGTCATATAGGATTTTAAGAATGTCGCAAATCATTACATGACATTTTAGTTAAATCTGACACTGACAGGTGTCAGATTTTTTTATTTACATAAAGTACCTCGACAACTATGGCCATTGTTACAAGAACACTAACATTAGATACTTACAGTGGAACCTCGATTATTAACCGTCACCTCTGTCAACCGTTAGGGTACATACAGAAGTTGTATTGACTACATAAGCAAAAATTTTCGTGTAAAAAAATAAAAAAGTTAATTTGATTTGTGATGAGGACACAAACGGCTATCCATTGCTGACAGATTAAGAAATCATTGAAATGGCAACAAAGGCGGACGAAACAGATTCAGAAGCTGACACAGACTTGGAATTTGACTGTAGCTATATTGATGAACCTATTGTAACTGACATAGATTTTCGTAAATAATCTGGAGAAGCTGCATCGCATATGCAATAATTCATCGAGTAGTATTCTCAACAAGAAGAAGCCAATAAAGTAGATTGCCGATTAAGAAATTCAGCCGTCGCAAAATGTGAAACAACAGTATAACAAACAAAGATTTCAGAATATTTTAAATTGATTCGATTGTACGAACACAAATCCCTCTTATATTGTCAAACAAACCATACAAATGAAATTTAAGGGTGAATTTTTTAATTTTTTTAAATGTTCTGTTAACCGTCTTTTCGATTATCCGTCATACCCTTGGTCCGGTGCCCTGACTGACGGATGATCGAGGCTCTACTGTAATTAAATAACAAAAACATATAATAATTATATAACTTTAACTAATGTCTATGATATTAAATCTTTTTTTGCTGAGCAGTTTTTAAAAATGATATGGTTTTCATGATCTGTTAGGGTTGTTGAGCATTTCTTGTTCAGTAGGTTTCATATCAAGTGATGTATACAGGTTGGTGAATGAGAGACAGTCGGTGAGGATGTGATTCACAGTCAGGAAAACATTGCAATGGAGACAAGTTGGGCGAGTTTCTGAGGACATCAAGAAACCATAAGTAAGTTTCTTCTTTTTCTTCTTCCTCTTTATAAGCAATTCTGCTTGCTCATTGACGGATTGTACCTCTATGGAAGGTTGTCACTCCATCTTTTGCGCGGTCGGCCGATACTTCTCCTACCAATTGGTGGTTTATCTCTTGCTATTTTGACCACACGTGTCTCCCCATCCTGGTTATGTGGTTGTTCCATTTTTTTTTTCTATTTAGTGTCCATTCGTTTATACTCTGTACGTTACATTGTCTTCTGATATCTTTACTCCTCTTTCAATCTCTCAGTGTATTTCCTGTAATTCTTCTCAGTACTCTCATCTCTGCCGTTTCCAGTGGTCTTTGTGTTGTGGCTGTATCGGGTCTTGTTTCTGATGCACAGGGCCGCGCCGTCCACGTGTGCAATGTGTGCGGCGCACACAGGCGCCAGCAATTAAGGAGCGCCACTAGAGTTTTCACAAAAATTTTAGGCGGATCAAAATAACACTTATCCATTTTTTTCAGCTTCTACCAAACGTTGGGATATCATAAAGCAACACTTTGCAAGTCTGGCTTTAAAGCATTTTCTAATACACGCTGGTCCAGCAGAATTGATGCTTTAAAGCCATTATACAAAAATTTGTCATTTATTTTGCTTTATGTAATATAACGCATTAGCATAAAGATCGTGATTGAAATTATCAAGCTAGATCTTTAGGAGATAAAATATCAACATTTACATTCATATGCTCAGTTATTCAGCCTACATACATATGGTATAAAGTTCTGATGAAAGTTAACTTCGTTAGCAAAATTTTTCAATCAAAAACAATGAATATGCTGCTGGCATTAAATGATTTACAAGAGATAAAAAAATTGTTACTAGAGTTTCGGACAGATATCAAATTTAATGATGTTATTGCTTCAGCAAATGAAACTGCAGAGAAACTGGATGTGGAGCCCAGTTATCAACCAACCAGGTTGATTAGGAACATAAAGACGAACCGATTTTGAATCCTAAAATGTCATACAAAGTTAATTTCTTTCATTGTGTTCTCGAGCAAGCATTAATTTGGAAATTTGGAAAAAAACTGAGATTCAATGATCATCTACATATTATAGAGGGAGACGATTTTTTAAAGAATTATATGAATTATACAGCTTCAGCCTTTGTTAAAAGAATTAAATAATGATGTTTGTAAAATTTTAAAATTTATATTTTTAAAGGTATTAACTGTTTCTTCATCTTAATGTGCCTATCCGTGACGAATGTCGGCCATCATCATGGCAATCTTTATCTCAGCCATATCCGCGCTATTCAGAGCGGAAAAACTGCACAGATGTTGTATTAAACCAGGTACTGAGGTATTTTAACCAGGATGTTTTTTTCTTGCTGGACCTCGCTTTCCAAACATTTTTCTTTGCACGATGGCTTGCAGTGGAGCATATCTGGAATAATTTCGCATAATGTGTAGAAAGTATTCTAACTTCGCGATTTGATGGTGGCCAGTACCTCTCGGTTCTTCTTCATTTTTCTGAGGACCTTCTCATTTGTGACCCGGGCAGTCCACGGCATTTTAAGAACTCTACGGTATAGCCACATTTCAAATCTTCCAATTTTCTGCACATATCTTTGTTCAAGGTCAATTATTCAACACCATAAAAAAGGACAGAGAAGACGTAGCATCGCAGCATTCTTACTTTTATACCAAGAGAGAGGTTGTGACTCTTGAAGAAAGTCCCCATACGGTTGAAGGTGGATTTAGCTTTTCCATTGCGCTCTCTTATTTCTTATTCTGATTCCAGTAAGTGCTGGAAGGAGCGAAAAGTAAATTTTTCTGAAATAGATATTTATTTTCAAGTTTACCTGTATCTTTAGTTATTTATGTTGTTACGCCAAATGTACTTACTTAATTATTTTAGCTTTGTTTATTTTCCTGTTGCGTATATGAGAATTTTTAGTTATTTTTGTTTGGTTACAATAAATAATTATATATTTTCCCATTATTTAATTTAACGAGACGATTTAAAAAATGCGTATTTTTGGGCGCCATTAAATATTTTGCACACAGGCGCTAACACTTGCTGGCGCGGCACTGCTGATGCATATGTCATTATTGGGTTAATACTGGCTTTATAATTTCTAGACTTCATCTCAGTGTTAATATGTCGGTTTCGCCATATAGTGTTATTAAGGCACCCTGTCAGTCTATTTGCTCTTTGTACTTGATTTCTTATTTCTTTGTCCAGGTCTCAGTAACTTAACAATGTAATTCCGAGGTATTTTATTTCCATTACTTAGTCAATACTGATACCATCAATTTCTATTTTACATCTGTTTTGTTCTTTACCTATTACTATTGTTTTGTTTTTCTGAGATGAACTTGTCATATTGAATTCTCTTGCTCTTATGTTAAATCTGTGGACTAATCCTTGCAGACTATCTTCATCCTGGGCTATCAATATTGCGTCATCTGCGTAGCAGAGTATTTTTACTTCTTTGTTTCCCATTCTATATCCTCGTCCCTTGTTGACGTTTTTGATGATTTCATCCATGATTAAATTGAAGAGCATAGGACTCAATGAGTCTCCCTGTCTTATTCCGCTGCCTATATCTATAATCTATAGGTTCTGTAAGTTGTCCATCTATTCTGACTTCCATTTTGTTGTTTTGGTAGATGTTTTCAATAGTCTTTATGATATCTAGAGGGACTTCTCTATTATACAGAAGATGGATTACATCTTTGAGTCTTAGTCTGTCAAATGCTTTCTTCAAGTCAATTAGACAGATATGCTGGTCAATTATACTCTGGTGATTTCTCAGTAATTTGCTTTATGACGAATATTGTATCTGTACATGATCTTCCAGTACGAAAACCCTGTTGTTCATCTACTAAACTTATCCTCTGATTCATTAGGTCTTGTAAAATTTTAGTTGTTTTAGGGTATTTAACAAGTTGATACCTCTGTAGTTTCCTGGCTGCTTTTTATCTCCTATTTTGAATAGTAGAATTAGTTGGCTCGGTTTCCATTATTCCGGTATTTTATTCTGTTTTATGATTTTGTTAATTAATGTTGTTAATTGTTCTGTCATTGCTGCTCCACAATATTTCAGTAATTCGTTTGGTATTCCATCCGTACCTGCAGCTTTTCTGTTCTTCATCTTCATTTGTGGTAATTTCTGGTGTTTGCGGTTCTACCGTCATTTGTTCTTCCTCTGCATAGAGCTTTTTTAGATAGTTAACTCTTTTTAGATAGATTAACTAATCCATGTATCCTTTTCTATGTGTTTTGGTTCTATTAGTTCCTTTACGTCCGTTCTTTGACCTCTTATAAAGCGCCATATTTCTTTTTGGAGACCATAAAAATCATGTTCCATTTCTTTCGAAAACGTTCCCAGTGATCATTTTTTATTCTTCTTACGACTGCATGTATTTCGTTTCTTATAGTTTTATAA
The DNA here is from genome assembly GCF_917563875.1 of Diabrotica virgifera virgifera. Taxonomy (NCBI): domain Eukaryota; kingdom Metazoa; phylum Arthropoda; class Insecta; order Coleoptera; family Chrysomelidae; genus Diabrotica; species Diabrotica virgifera. The sequence goes on along the minus strand of NC_065447.1, from coordinate 190,151,528 downwards.
TTATCGTATGCCTCTTGTGTTTTAATTGACATATATTTTAAGTAAGCTTTTTTCTTCTCTTTACATTTTTCTTTCTTCTTCTTCTTCAGGTGCCATCTCCGCTACGGAGGTTGGCAATCATCATAGCTATTTTAATTTTTGAGGCAGTAGCTCTAAATAGTTGTTTCGAGCTGCATCCAAACCACTCTCTCAGGTTCTTCAACCATGAAATTCGTCTTCTTCCGATGCTTCTTCTGCCATCTATCTTTCCCTGCATTATGAGTCGTAGGATACCATACTTCTCGCCCCGCATCACATGTCCGAGATACTGTAGCTTCTTTTCTTTAATTGTAAGTTCAACTTCCTTTTCTTTACCTATTCTTCTCAGTACTTCATTGTTTGTAACTCTATCTACCCAGGAAACCCTCATAATTTTTCTATAGGTCCACATTTCAAAGGCGTTAAGTCGTCTCATTGTCTCTACATTTAACGTCCATGATTCCACTCCATAGTATAGAACACTGTAGACGTAACATTTTGTTAGGCGTACTTTAAGAGCTAATGTTAAATCTTTGCTACATAGGACCTTTTTCATTTTTATAAAATTAGAACGTGCTTTTTCGATTCTGACTTTTATTTCTGCAGTGTAGTCATTATTTTCTGTTATAAGTGTTCCTAGGTAAGTGTACTTTTTTACTCTTTCGATCTGCTGGCCCTCTACTATCAAGATTTCGTTAGTATTATGGTTGTTTTTACTAATTTTCATAAACTTCGTCTTTTTGATATTGAGAGAGAGTCCGTACTCCCTACTACACCTTACTATTTTACTCATGAGTCTTTGCAGGTCTTGTAAACTATCGGCTATTATTACTGTATCATCTGCATATCTGATGTTGTTAACTAAGACTCCATTTACTCTTATGCCGACTGTTTCATCTTCCAGAGTTTCTCGCATTACCTCTTCAGAATAAGCGTTAAATAATAGAGGTGATAGTATGCAGCCTTGCCTGACTCCTCTCTTTATTTCCATTTCTTCAGATGTTTCTTTTTCAATTCTTACTATTGCTCGCTGATTGTAATAGAGGTGTGTTATTAGTCTTAAATCTCTTTCATCTAGGTTTTTATTTTTTAGGATTTCCATGAGTCGATCATGTTTTACTTTATCAAACGCCTTATTGTAGTCTATAAAACAGACGTAAAGAGGATGGTTAACATCCAAACATCTCTGTGTCAGCACGTTGAAGGAGAATAATGCCTCTCTGGTACCCATACCATTGCGGAACCCATATTGAGTGTCACTAATATCCAGCTCCAGTTTAGAGTGTATTCTGGCGTGGATAATTTTCAATAGAATTTTCAAGGTATGTGACATTAAGCTTATGGTTCGGTAGTTACTGCATTCTTTTGCATTCACCTTCTTTGGCAAACACACAAAGGCTGATGTCAACATTTCTCTAGGGATGATTCCAGTAGTATAGATAGCGTTGAACAGTTCTACTATTATGTCCAGGTTTTTCTCGTTGACCAACTTTATCAGCTCGCTAGGCAATTCATCTGGACCAGCAGATTTATTGGTTTTCATAGAGTTTATTGCCTGACTAACCTCTGATTTGGTTATCTCTGGGCCTACATCTCCCGTTTGGCTATCTACGGATGTACTAGCTTCTCTCTGGTCATGAAATAGTTCCTCGATATACTCTTTCCATCGTCGTAGTTTTCGTTTTGTCTCCATTATAATATTTCCATTTTTGTCGAGCAATATATTTGAGGTTCTTCTATTTCCTATTCCGGCTAGTTCTTTGACTTTTTTATGTAGGTTGAAGTTGTCATATGTGTTTTGCAGTTCTTCTATTTCTTTACATTTTTCAGAGAAGTAGGTTTCTTTAGCCTCCCTAATTTTTCTTCTTATTTGGTTTTGAAGCTGTTTATAGCGGGTCTTATTAATGGTTTTGTTTTTTCTTCTTTCATTCATCAAGTCTAGAATTTCCTCCGTCATCCATTCTTCTTTCTTACATTTGGTTGTAGTAAGTACTTTCTTACTTGGTTCTAATATAGAGGTTTTGAAGAATTGCCACTGCTGTTCTACGTTGCAATTATTTCCTGGGTTTCTGTCTAGATTTGTGTTGATTTCGTGTTTCAGATTTTCTTTTGTTTCTTCTGACTTTAGTTTCTGTATGTTAAGTTTATTGTTGTTGCGGCTTTTTTGCGTCTTTTTTAGTTGAAGTTGAAACCTAGCAATAAGAAGACTGTGATCAGAGGATACGTCTGCTCCTGGATATGCCTTTACTGCCTGAATTGAGTTTCGATATCTGTGCTTTATTAGGATGTAGTCAATTTGATTTCTGACAATTTTGTGCTCTTTGTCAGCTGGTGATTTCCATGTATACAGGCGTCGCTTAGGTAATTTAAAGAATGTATTTGCGGCTATAACATTATGCTCCTGGCAAAATTCTATTAGGCGATCTCCTCTGTCGTTTCGTTCGCCAAGCCCATATGATCCTACATTAGGGTAGCATTTTCCTTCGCCAATTTTTGCGTTGAAATCACCCATGATCACTGTTATGTCTCTAGATGCTGTGAGATGTAATGTTTTCTGGAGTTCGCTATAAAAGTTTTCTATTTCTTCTTCATTTTTGTCAGCAGTTGGCGCATAAATCTGGATTAGGTTCATTTTTCCATGGGTTGTCAATAACTGCAACATTATTATTCTTTCGGACATCGGAACGAAGCCTGTTACTGATCTCGTTACTTTTTCGCTGAGGATCATAGCAACTCCATATCTGTGTTGGGTGTCGCTGCTTCCAGAGTAATAGATTCGTCCATTGTCTGTATTGAGTTCGCCAGAGCTGACCCATCTTGTATCGCTTATTCCTAATATATCGATATCTAGTCGCATCATCTCTTGCTGTATATTCTTCAGTTTCCCAGGTTCATACAAAACCAGGTTCCAGCTTTCCCAGGTTCATACATTTTTCTTTCACTTCTGTACAAAACCATGAAGTTGTTCGTCTTGGAAGCGATTTATTTTTATTAATGTTTCTTTTACCAAGAACTTCCTTGGCTGAGGCTAAGATATGAGACTTAATTTTTGCCCAGCTTTCTTCGACTCCGTCACTTTCTGTGATATACATGTTGCTGATTTTTTTCGTTATTCTTTTTTGGAATAGGTATTTTGTGAAGTCGTCCTGTAAACTTTCAACTTTAATCTTGGTGGTGTATTCTGCTGTTTTTTATCACATCATAAGTAAGTTTTTTTATCATAAGTAAGTTTGGTGTGGTTACTTCGGAGTCTTCTAATAAATCGATGCTTCTTTTCTAGTTAGAAAGTCTAAGGAGAAATGACCAGTATATGGTTAGAGTTGTTTTAATCTGTTGCCATAAGTTTTGCCAGGCATCATTTACTGACTTTTTGAAAACGAGTTTGAGGTCGCTAGCTAGTTGAATTATGAAAAAAGAATTGAATTCTGGGAGTGAAGGCATTTTGTCTATCTTAACGGGGGTACCCGTTTAATTAATATTGTGGAATCTTATAGGATTTATAGATTTCAAGTCTTGTTAACATGGTGATATTTTCGCCGTTTAATTTAAACATTTCGGTATGTAATTCATTTGGACAAGTATTTTTTTTCATTTAGTTATAATTAATTGCTTGATAACTTCTGTTGTGAAAGTATCAAGTGCTTTTTCTAGCTATTCATTGTCGAAATATAATATCAAATATTGTTATTGACTATCTTATTGTGGAACATTGTCTTTCCGATTCTGTTAATTCTTTAGCTTTTTTATCCATTGAACACTAATAGTACTTTTTTTTACTTTCCTCACCTCTAGGATCAATCATTGCTCCTTTTCATTTTTTATCTCCTTTCTGTTTTGTACATTGCTGAGTAGTCTTGATTATTATTTTTTTTTTCAACCTACAGATTATGTTCTCCTATAAGTACACCATAAAATTAATCGGTTTGAAATTCATAGGCGCATAATACACCCATGTAAACGTGTAGCTAAATGGTCCGTTACTAAAATAAATGTTTATTGCATACTTCATGCAATATTGCTATCGTAAAGTACAGCACACTGTCGATATGCACCGCGGTAGTAGCACGTGAATGCTTTAAATTTATTTGATCATAAACACTAAATAAGGGTATATTTCTGTATTTTATCGGCAAGATTATAAAATGAAACTGCCGGCAGCTCTGTATTAATATGCCTAAGATGTTTAAGGATAAATATATTCTTTACACTACATGCTCTATAATGTATAAACTAGAAGTCAAACAATTAGGCATGCACGTCATTGATTTAATGACATCATAACCCATCGGTACAAACTTGACGGCAAACAAATTCAACAAATTTTTCCTCATATATTAGTTTTTTCGCTATTCTCCTTCTCATAATATATTATATAGGCATCATATATTATAGGCATCTTTCAGTGCGTCACAGTTTTTCGATTTCTTTCTAACGCATTAACTTGGAAGCGACAGAAAAAAAGGTACGTACGTGATTAAAATCATTTATAACATTTATTCTAGTTTTTGATAGATGGCGTTATAATCGAACAAAAAATTATTTATGTATTATCTATTCTATACGACTATAATCTGTACAATTTATAAAACTATACAAATCAAAGGACATACCTTTTTATAAATGAAATAAACACAATTGATTTGTTTTTATACCCAATTTCGATTACGATTCTGACAACAGTTTTAATTAAAATGTCATGCTATGATAATATGATTCTCTACATTCATAAAATCATGTTACATCATTAATGACACACTGAAAGACTGAGAAAAGCTTTAAATTATAGTCGTATAGATATGTACTAGGTAAATAATCAGTAAATGGGTAAACCTAATTTTTTTTCTATTATAGCGCCATCTATCAACAACTGGAATAACTGTTATACATCTGTATGTGTTATACATGTGTACGTATGTAAATACATTTTACTGCTGTCAGAAATCAGAAAAAAATGTTAAATTAAATAAAAATGTATACCATTTTTATTCAGTTGCAATGCGAAGCCAAAACTGTCTTAATTTTTACTTTTAGGTCAGAGAGCGCGGCCAGCACTCTTATCGACGATTTCACTTTTTGTTAGAGGCTCTTCAGAGAATGCCTAGGCTGCTATCTCTACTACAGGTAAAAATTTTCGACATCTATTAGTCCCCCTATTGCAACTAACGTGAAGGTAGTATGTGCGTAGCGGCATCTACTAAATGAAAGTCTAAGTTTTTCAACCTAACAAAAATATTTGTAAAATATTTTTAATGGATATTTAATTGAAAAACTTTTTGGACCATTTTCCTGGTGACACCTCCATGCAGTGGCGGCTCGTCAGAGGAGGCAAGAGAGCGCTTAGCCTCCCCATAAATTTTTTACACACGCTACACTGTTTTGTTTATCTTGAATCACGAAAAACCACAAGCACTCTCACTATTATACAACGTGTAAATTCCATATTATCACCAAATATGCATACGCACGGAGCATTAGCATTAGAATGCATGATTGCGTCTCAGTTTTTTTATTATTATTGCAGGCAGGACCCTGGGTTATCCCGAGATGCATGAACGGAGCCGAGAAGCCGGCCAGCCTCCGTTGCTAATGCTCCGCGCAGCGCAGCAGACGTTTAAGGAGACCCGGTCTCTTAACAGTGGCATCTACGGTGCCATCACACGGTGCCCGGAGATTTACCAACCGAGGCTAACTAGCTTTTCGGCTCCGTTGCCGTTGCGTGCATCTCAGGACAACGAATTTTAGGATCCTGACTAAAAAAAATGAAAAAACTATAAGTGCGAATTTTATTATGAAATTTGGTATTTGGGGTTAGAATAATATTTGGAACAACTTGTTCAAATAACTTTTTCCGATATGTGTAACGCAAAGCAAAATATCGGTATTTTATCATGTTTTTGGATTCCCAGTAGGCCGCGTTTAGAATTACAAAAATTCGGTTGGGTATCTTAAAAAATGTGAAACTTCAACCTGTATGGACTGCAAAACTTCAAATCTGTATTTATTTTGATATGCATATCTACTAACAAAGACGGAATTGTTAACAAATATACAACACAAACTTTGGTATTAAACTTTTACAATTAGACTAATTATTTTTAAAATGATAAGATATTATGAAATTATGAATTACATTACATTTTTTGGCGCATTTTTTGCTAGTGCAAATTTGTCTAGATATTTTAGAGTTAGGTATTTATAGCCTTCCCTATTGTAAAAATTACGAGCCGCCACTGCCTCAATGGCTTCTAAAAATTGCAAGCCAGGTGGATGCTGCATTGAAGAATTCAATTATAAAAACAGGGAATTCTAAAAAGTTGCAATTCACAAACCTCAAACAATTTTTACCTGGAGTAGAGATAGCCTATGTATTCTCTGGAGAGCCTCTTACAAGAGGTGAAATCGTCGATAAGAGTGCTGGCCGTATAATTAAATAATTAACTCGACAGTAGGAAAATAAAGGGAACTTATTGCACATGTTATTACCTATGTCTTTTATGTTGTTTGGGTTTATCTATTTTATATATTTTGGGGTTGGTTTTTTTGTTGGAAGTCGGCCCCCTCCCCAAAGGCAAATTTTCCGCCATTGCTACTGAAGTATGTATCCTGATTGGTCGTTAGTTAACACGACATATGATGCGTCTAACCGAAATCAGCAAAATCTTAACGTACAGATAGTCGAAGATGACATAAACCCTATTTTTCCATAGAAGATTGTAATTATTAATATTTCACGTTTACCTACTGTCATTAGTGTTGCCCAAAATCGGTCTTGGTCTTGCAGTCTTGGTCTTGTTCTTGCGTTTTCGCAAGACCAAGACCAAGACCGCCTAATTTTAGCAAGACCAAGACCAAGACTTACCGTGCAAGACTTGAGCAAGAACAAGACTTAGCCTGCGAGACTCTTGTGGTTAGAACTGAGGGTCGTTTTAGGCAGTATGTATATTAGTTCGGCTATGTTCTTACATACTTTATGAGAAACAAAAAAAATTTGTAACAAAAATTTTGAAAATTGGACTTATGTTCACTACGGACAATACCATAAACATACATAGCGAGTCAAAATATCCATTTAAAGAACACTTGACACATTTGACACGTACTCAGGTCATTATTATAATATAAAAATAAAATATTTTGTACTTTCCTTCCCATCAGACGACTTCTCTGAAATTAGTTGTCCGGGATAGGTCTGGATCCCGCGTATGAAAAAAAAGTTTATTAATAGCAAGCTGAAAATTTGTTAATAGCTTAAGGGTGTTTAGTCAGACAAACTTTGATATATGGGAACACTGGAACAAAGGAAGTTTTAATTGTGAAACAGTTTAAAAATTTGGAACGCTCAGACCACGAAAACGTCACATATATTTTATCTGACAGAACTTCCAATTGATTTGTTACCCTATCATTAAACTCTCATGCAAAAATGAGGCTGCTATTTGTCACCAAACGGGCATGATAATGAGTGGAATACGTAGAACATGTCAAATGACAGGAATTATGACAGGTGATAAATAGCAGTCTCATTTTTGCATGAGAGTTTAATGAAAGGGTAACAAATCAATTGGAAATTCTGTTGGACAAAATACATGTGACGTTTTCGTGGTCTAACCATTCCAAATTTTTAACCTGTTCCACAACTAAAACTTCCCCTGTTCCAGTGTTCTCATATATCAAAGTTTGTCCGACTAGACACCCTTAAGCTCGTAACAAATTTTCAGCTTGCTATTAATCAACTTTTTTTTCATACGCGGGATCCAGACCTATTATGAAAATAGTCGCTTTCTAATCATAACATAACATTCTTGCTTTGCGACGCCGGTAGTAATATCAAATATCGTATCCAAACTTTTTAAAAATATGTCACCTTGCTGATAAAAAATATACCTAATAAATTTAATCTTATCGGTATATAGAATAGTAAGACTATTATGTATTGTTTTTGCTGAATGTGCTATGACATATGCTATGAGATCACTGGGTTACAGAAATTTGCCGAAACAGCGCGACTATTATTTAAAAGTATGATTACGAGACAAAGGAACAGTGTAAATAAAATACCGAAATTAACGATATACACTTCTCCAAAAAATTTACTCACCACCTTAAAAACAGGTCATTGTTAATGTCTTGAATTTCCTAAGCCTGTTGTTCGATTTAAGTGATTTTTTAATATGTTGTCTTATTTTTATAAATACCGCTGTGTAATATTGTTGCTAGACAGGTCAATTATTATTGTCACTGTAGACCGGGTGTACCAATAAAAGTGTGTTTTTTCACAGAGCTAGCATCACTCTGTGGAATATTCTAGCATTTATAAAATACTGAAATTACAACAATAACCTCATATTTTCGCTTATATTGGACATTACATTCGCTTATATTGGATAATAAAATACACTACTACTACTATTACTATCGGTTTACAGCGTTCTTCGACACCTTCCGACTCCTAACCGCCATTCTTCTCTGTTTAACCATAGACCTGGAGGGATTTCTCTTTCCTCTAGTTCTTTTTCAATTACCTCCCTCCAGCTTCTTCTCGGCCTTCCTCTTTTTCTTCTCCCTTGTGGTGTCCATGCAAAAATCTGCTTAGGGATCATGTCATCTGTCATACTAGTTGTTTTGTTTTTATGTCATCAATTATTGTAGGTGTGACTCCCATCATTTCTCGTATTCTCTCATTTGGTATCCGATCTCTTCTTGATTTGCCTGCTGCTCTTTTCCAGAAGTCCATTTCTGTTACTAGTAGCATTTTCTCCGTTCTTTGTTTCAGTGGCCAAACTTCACTGCCATATGTGATTATACTTTTAAGTATGCTATTGTATATGAGCTGTTTGCTCGCTTTAGATATTGTCTGGTCCCACAAAATGCCGTTCATCATGGATATGGCTTTTCTACCCTGTATTAATATAATAAAATATATAAGTTTCTAATAAACTTTAGTTAGTTAGAAAATAGGCACGGATTACTTAGATCATGAGTTCAAACTCCACCCGGTATCAGTAATTGTCTAGATCAGTAATTCTCAATCTTTTTGAGTCATGAACCACAAAATACTTTTTATTATTTTGGTTACCAACTAACTGAAATAGGTATCTAGCTAGGTAATCTAATTAAGTATAATAATAATTGTGGTTCTGATTTTAGATGTGTTTGCGTTTTGTGTACCAACGCAAATAATGATATGTACCACCAGTGGTACATGCACCCCAAATTGAGAACCGCTGGTCTAGATATTTATTAATTTGGCTGATCTTTACTATGGCTATGAAATTCTAGCTTAAAATGTACATCTCTGTCACGTTGTTCAAAGATATGTAATAGGCTAATAGGCAACTGCGAGACTTGCAAGACTCTTGCTGCAAGACCAAGACCAAGACCAAGACCGGGAGCGCAATACCAAGACCAAGACCCAGACCAGGTGTACTGGCGCAAGACCAAGTGTCTAAGTCTCGTCTTGGTCTTGCATTTGGGCAACACGAACTGTCATGTATGTACTTTATTTTTTCTTTTCGTATTGAGATCAAGTCTACTTTCTCTACTCACATCTGATATGCTGGAGATTATTCTTTGCAAATCATCTAAGCTTTTTGCCAAATTTATTGCTTCGTCGGCATATCTAATGATTTTTAGAGGCACTCTATTCTGCGTGCGTGAAAACGTGAGATGTCTTGTTCTGCTCTAGCAACACTTATTGTGGTTGTTCCTCAATTTTCTTAAGGAGCTTTAGTAGCAGTGGCGGAACATTTGCTTTGGGAGAGGGGGCGATTTCCAATAAAACACCAATGCCTAAATACATAAAATAGATAAACCCAAACTATACAAGACATAGATAATAACATGTGCAATAAGTTCCTATAATTTTCCTAATTGTCGAGTTAATTGGGTTGAATTTGTCTGCCTGTAGTAAGTTTCATGTCAGCTAACATATTTTTTATGTTTCAACAATTTTTTCTTTAATTCTGGACCGTGTTACGGGGGGAATTACCCTATTTCCCTAAGTTTCATGTCAGCTAACATATTTTTTATGTTTCAACAATTTTTTCTTTAATTCTGGACCGTGTTACGGTGGGAATTACCCTATTTCCCCCCACATCCGCCTTTGTTCAGTAGTTTTATAAAGATAAGGCGTAACTGCAGCTATGCTGGTATTGGATAAGTCTGAACCATTCATGAAAACATGATAACTCTTATAGTCCTGTCGCCAGGGGGGGTACAACGGCCTCCTTAATTCAGATGGACTTACCCAATTTTTTTTATATATTTTGACCCGCAGAATACGAATTTTTTGGGTAACAGTTGATCCGGATGTCGATAAGGTTGTTATAGACAAAGAACTTGAGGAATTACATAACAGCGATTTCTCGCAAAACAAAACATCTTTTTGTATTTTTTGGGTAATTTTAAGCAAAAAATATTCCTACAAGTTTTTTCGTAGAATGCATAGTTTTCGAGATAACCGCGGTTGAACTTTCAAAAAATCGAAAAATTGTAATTTTTGAACCCGAATAACTTTTGATTAAAAAATAAAGTAGCAATTCTGCTTACCGCATTTGAAAGTTTAAGTCAAATTATATCGGTTTTGATTATTTGCATTGTTAGAAATTTATTATTTTATTGTTAAACAAAGCTATAAACACCTAGTATGTGAGTGATGTTTTCAATGATTTCTCATTTAAAATCGAACGAGTAGGTAGAGTAGCTACGAGTGCAAGCGAGGCAATTTCTACGTAGCATGCGTTAAAACGCATGTATTAGGCACGGGAAGCACTATGTGTTTATAGATTAGTTTAACAATAAAAAAATTAATTTTTAGCAATGCAAATAATCAAAACCGATATAATTTGACTTAAACTTTCAAATGCGGTAAGTAGAATTGCTACTTTATTTTTTAATCAAAAGTTATTCGGGTTCAAAAATTGCAATTTTTCGATTTTTTGAAAGTTCAACCGCGGTTATCTCGAAAACTATGCATTCTACGAAAAAACTTGTAGGAATATTTTTTGCTTAAAATTACCCAAAAAATACAAAAAGATGTTTTGTTTTGCGAGAAATCGCTGTTATGTAATTCCTCAAGTTCTTTGTCTATAACAATCTTATCGACATCCGGATCAACTCTTACCCAAAAAATTCGTATTCTACGGGTCAAAATATATAAAAAAAGCTTGGGTAAGTCCATCTGAATTAAGGAGGCCGTTGTACCCCCCCTGGCGACGGGACTATTATGTCGCTGTTGCAACACATTTTCTATAGCACTTTTTCAGTTTTCTGAGTACTTTTCGGAGGTTTTCTGAAGACTAAAATTCGATGCATCTATTTTTAACCACGAATTCATATGCAACACACAAATATGCATGAAGAAAATGAGTCTCTCTTCGTTCAATAATAGATATCTTCATTCACTTGACCGTGAATTAGTGCACTTAACGTAAACTAAGTACCTGAATTTAAGAATTTCAGAAGTCTGTAGCTCGAGAATAATAGTTTTTCAGACCCAGGTGCCATGGACTTTTTTAATCTCCCCATTTAGAACTATCATTGACCAAAGTTTCGTTAAATTTGACCGGGACCACTTTTCCATAAGGAGTGTTGCGGGGTCCTTTAATTAAGAAGTTAATAAACCATGGGAATTTTACCAATAATTACTACCAAAAGCAGATGCGATTAGAAACTCTAGAGCAATTCTCCTTCACTGCACAATAAAAGTTTTTGTACCATAGGGGTTTTTCACCATTCAGGGTTACCAATTTAGTAGATTTTCTACTAGATCTAGTAGAATTTCTTGTGATTTAGTGGGAAAATTTGAAATCTAGTAGATTTTAGAACCTGGTAGAAAATATAGTAGATTTTAGTAGTAGAACATGCGATAACTTAAAAAAAAGAGCAATAAATCTTATTTGGAACATTCAATTTGCATTTAATTCAGAGAATACTTTGGCATTCAATTATAAATGATTTATCAAATTTTTAAACTACTGTTCTGCTAGCTTGATTATCAAGTTAGGAGAACATGCGATAACTTAAAAAAAGCAATAAATATTTTCTTGGAACATTAAATTTTCATTTTATTTACATCTAATTATGGTATAAGAATAACTGTGTTCTGCTGACTTTGTTCTGCTAACTTGATGGACGTGATATTTTGACGTAGGCCGTCTACAAGAATGTATTACACGATAGTAGATTTCTTTTGCGCTAGTGGCGCCAAAGGGCGAAGAGGCTAAGTACTTATCTGACCACCGTATTATGTCTATCTAATTGAAAAATTTGATATTTTTTATGTTTCTTACTAACTTAAAATTTCATCCAACACAAGTTTTGGAACTGCACTGCTTTAAAATATTTCTGCTCGTTATGTCCAAGTTGTTATTACATTTTGCCGAATACCAACTTCCCAATTTCGATAAATAATATCAAGTCAATTGACAATTGGCGACAGTCTTGTCATAATTATAATTTATAGCCCATCTGGAATTATATTATTTCGGTTACTTTGACCGAATTATGTGAAATGGAACTATATAATTTCGACTCGCGTCAATTTTGACGAGGAACGGCTTTTTGGCAGGATATAAACTTGTTTTTCAAGTAAGTAGTTATCGTTCGATTCCTTTTAGTTTAAATTAAGATATCATCAAGTATGCTTTTAAATGAGAGGAATTTTAAATTAGGATTGATTTATTTTAGTCATGGTCATTTCAATTAAAAAAAATTTAAATAATTAGTAAATCATTTATAAATGCAAAAAATGTATAGCAAAAATCGGATATACCACCAGTATATAGAGTCCTGCTCCTTCCGGTTCCTATTTTCCAACCACGTGGATCTGTCCAAAGTGTCCAATCTCCTGGTCGTAGATCTCTGTCAGACATTGCTTTCTGTATTTAACTTATCCAGGTAGTTTTTATCCTTTTATCCTTTTATCCTTTTTCTTCTTTCCGGGGGTTGCCGTTCCATTATCAACTTTGGGAGTCAATTTTGCTCCATTCTTTGTACATGGCCATACCAACATAATTGTTTTTCCTTGGATTTCTTCTGTTATGTTTGTTTTCCTATTCATAACATCTTGTACTCGTTTATTCGTTGTATGTGAGACTCTAGAGATGCAGGCCGATCTTCGCCAGAAGTCCATTCCCATTGCGAGCAATTTCTTTTCTGTTCGTTTATTCAGTTCCCAGGTTTCGAGTGCATACAATACCACTCTTTTAAAGATGCTGTTATGTATTTTCTGTATATTTCTGTATTTTCTTTTCTCTTGATATGGTTTTTGACCAAAGTAGTGAGTTCAAAGCTCCAATTGCTCGATCTTTCTTAAATATTAATAAAGTTTCTTTATGTCAAGAATTTTTTTCTCTCGGTGTGGTTCGATATCCATATCATCCACTAGTTGTAACTTCTTGTTCTGTCCTTCTATATCTCCCCCAAAATCTCGACAGCCAAAATCCCGACAGCCACAATCCCGACGGCCAAAATCAGAACATCATTTCCGCCACTTATTCAAGACCTCAATGTGCCTTAATTATATAGATTTTAAACAGTGTTGGCGATAAGCTTCATCCCTGTCGTAGTACCTTATTCACCATAAAGGTATCAGATAATCTGTTGTTGATTTTTGTGTTTGCTTGGATGTTGTTATAGAATTTTTGCACTGCTTTTATTAAAGTTAAATTCTTCTTCTTCTTCTTCTTCTTCATGTGCCTTGGCCGCTGCGGACATTGGCTATCATCATAACAATTTTAATTTTGTTTGCGGCGTTTCTGAATAACTCGATCGATGTTAGTCCAAACCATTGACGTAAGTTTTGAAGTCATGAGTGTCTTCTTCTTCCGGGTCGGCGTTTGCTTTCTATTTTACCCCGTATTATCAGTTGGAATATATGATATTTATCATGTCTCATAATATGACCGGGGTATTCAAGTTTCCGTTTCTTAATTGTGAAAAAGATTTCTTTTTGTTTTCCCATTCGGCGCAGTACTTCTACGTTGGTGATGTGAGTCGTCCAGGATATTTTGAGGATACGTCGATACACCCACATTTCGAATGCCTCCAGCTTTCTCATTAATGTTTCCGTCAGTGTCCATGCCTCTGCGCCATAGAGCAAGACTGGAAATACATAGCACTTTAGAAGCCGTATTTTTAGTGGGAGAGATATGTCGGAATGGGTGAATATATTTCTCATGTTGTTAAATGTTGCTCTGGCCTTTTCAATTCTAGATCGTATTTCAGTTGTTTGATCCCATTTCAAGTTGACGAATGTTTCAAGGTATATACAGTCGGAAAAATGAAAGAATACCCATAAACGATCACATCAATCACTTATCTTGTATTTGCTGTCTTTTTCTATAAATAACAAACGTTTGTTATAGAAAAAGAGAGCAAATACAAAATAAGTGATTGATGTGATCGTTTATGGGTATTCTTTCATTTTTCCGACTGTATACGAGTAAACGTGTTCAATTAATTGGTTTTTTATTTTCAATTTTCTGGCAGATTTTTGAGTTTTCTGGGGAGAGAACACATCCCTGTCGCACACCTTTTCTGATATAAATGCTCTCTGTGGACGCATTGCCGACTTGTACGCTGGCTGTCTGATGCCAGTAGAGACTTGCCACAATTCGGATGTCCTTATCATCAATTCCTATGTTTTGTAGAATTTTAATTAGTTGGTCATGTCTCACATTGTCAAAGGCTTTCGAGTAATCTACAAAGCACATGTGGACATTCTTGTTCATATCTCTACACCTCTGTATTAATACTTGCAGACAAAACACTGCCTCCCTTGTGCCCAAAGCGTTCCTAAAACCAAATTGTGACTCGTTGATTTCCGCTTCACACTTGTAGATTCTGTTATATATGATTTTGGTGAAGGCTTTGGTGGTATGATTTGGTGATATGATAAAATTAAATTAATAAAGAATTTTTCTAGGACTTGTCATAATTTACACAGTGGTACGGTATCGTATGTCTTATATTAGTTAGTTCGACGAATAGTATATAATATGTATTTATCTCTCTCTGGCTACTTTTTTTTCGTTGTGTTGGATGAGCGTGAAGGTGTGGTCGATGCACTTTCTTCCTGCTCGAAATCCTGCTTGTTGTTCGATCTCTTAACGTGCATATTCATTTTAGGACATTTAGAAACACGGAGTTTTTAGACTTTTTCCGTGTCACCTGCTAAAGGTTCTGGTTAAAGTAATACAGCGATAGTTCTTGCAGTTTTTCTAGTTGCCCTTTTTGGGTATTGGGATTATCCATCCTTTTTTCCAATTTTCTGGTATGTTTTTTTTTCATTGGTGTAGTTGTTGAAAAAATATAGTTTATTAATTTGAACAATTTTATTGTCAATAATTTTTGCGTACATACTTTTTACGTAATAAAGGGGTAAATGTTTTACGTAATAAATAGTAAAGAAAAACGGCCATTACTCGTAAAGAATATTTACAGCCATGACAAAAACAAATTAGTTCTATTTTAAGAAAACATAAAGTACCCACGACCCACATATACCTTGCACCAGTTGCAATTATTATCATAATTATAATTATGACAAGAAGTAATGCAATAAGAAATCCAAAACCGAAAACACCTTACCTTTGTTGTATGTATGGGTGGTCGAGTGCATTTTCCATTTCACAGCAGATGCACCTTGAACCATAAGAAAACCTATTACAGAAAGCGACTTAGCGCAGACGACGCTAACCTAGAGAAAATATCTTCCAAATTATTAAGTTTACTTATTTTTCTCTTTTATTGGTTCGTGCTTCAAACAATGTAAGCAAATCTGTTCAACCATCGAAATCAAGTTGTTGCACGATTAGGTACAGCATAAATACAAGCTGTGTGCTTTACAATTAAAATTTTACAGGTACGTACTAAGGTGTTAACAAACATAGGGGTTTATTAGATGTAATACATCCACGGTCTTAGTATCAAAATTAAAAGTCAAAAGAACACTGGTTGACATTCCTCAATTCATAAAGTTTTGTAAATGAACTGATATTGCTACATCCATTTTGAACAACTCAATAAACGTTTTAAAACAAATTATTATGGTACCTTGGTTTACACTGTTCTGTGCCTAGTGTTTCTTTGATTAATCTGATCTGGTTATATATATCTTCTACACACATTTCCGTTCACACTTGTTCACACTTGTTTACAAACTAGGTGGAAAGGTCAAACTAGGTGGAAAAGTCAAAGGGCGAAAGAACTAGGTGCAGGTAACAAATTGTGGTATGCAGGGAGTAGTAACACTAGAAATGGAGTTGGTATAATTGCTGATAGTGAAATGAAAGATAACGTAGTGGAATTTGTAAGAACGAGTGATAGAATGATGTCAGTGAAATTTGTAATTGATAAAGAGGTATTGAATGTTGTGTGTTTATGATCCTCAAACAGGTCTGGGTGAGAATGAAAGAGGAGCTTTCTATGACAAATTGGGAGACGTCCTGAGTGATATTCCGTCAGAGGAGAAAGTTATAATAGGAGGTGATTTTAATGCACATGTGAGCCAAGCCAAGGCAGGATACGAAGCAATACATGGGGCATTAGGCTTTGGAACTAGAAATGAAGCTGGAGATGCCATGCTTGAATTAGCAACAGCATTGGATATGGCGATTGTTAACACATTCTTTAAAAAGAGAGAAACTCAACTTATTACCTACAACAGTGGACAACATCAATCCCAAATAGACTACTTCATGCTAAGGAAAGAAGACATACGTGAATGCAAGGACTGCAAGTTAATAGTTAGTGAGACAGTAAGCCAACAACATAAGCTGCTTGTTCTGGACATCGAAGTAAAAAGCGAAACTAAACAAAAATATCGGAGAGGACCACAAAAAATCAAGTGGTGGCTGCTAAAAGATGAGAAAGAAGGTCTATTCAGGAGAAGAATAGTAGAAAAAATATGTTGGAACATGAAAGGAAGCCCAAATTCAATTTGGAGAAAAATGGCGAGTAGTATTGGAGAGACTGCTATTGAAATACTTGGGAAAACGTCATAAAAAAAACTTTGAGGATAAAAAGACTTGGTGGTGGTCAAACGAATTACAAGGAAAAAATAAAAGAGAAGAGAAAATTATATAAAAAGTGGCAAGAAACCAGATCCGACTCAGATCTTCAAAACTATATGATGGAGAAAAAGGAAGCGAACGTAGCAGTAGCAAAAGCCAAAGTAGAAGCGTATTCAAACCTATACGATCAACTTGATATCAGGGAAAGCGAAACGAAGATATATAAAATAGCCAAACAGAGAGCAAAGATTTTAATCAGATTAAATGTATCCTAGATGAAAATAATAAAATACTAGTTCACGAAAGGGATGTCAAAAAGAGGTGGAGAAATTACTTTGACAGCTTATTAAATGAAGAATTTGACAGACAGCCTGTAGAGTCAACGGAGACAGTAGCAGCAATGGTCACCAAAATAACAAACGAGGAAGTGGCTCAAGCACTTTAAAAAAATAAAGAAAGGAAAAGCGGTAGGACCAGATGATATTCCTGGGGAAGTATGTAGAGCATTGGGAGAGACAGGAACAAGGTGGCTAACAGGTCTATTTAATAGAATTATGGAAGTTGGACAAATGCCAGACGAATGGAGAAGCAGTATACTGGTACCTGTTTAAAAAAACAAGGGAGATATACAACAATGTACAAACTACAGGGCTATAAAACTGCTTAGCCACACCATGAAAATATGGAAAAGAGTAATTGATAGACGGATAAGTATGTTATGCATTGTTTTGCGAAAAATCGCCGTTATGTAATTCCTCAAGTTCTTTGTTTATAACAATCTTATCGACATCCGGATCAACTGTTGCCCAAAAAATTCGTGTTCTACGGGTCAAAATACATAAAAAAAACTTGGGTAACTCCATCTGAATTAAGGAGGCCGTTGTACACCCCCCCCCCCTGGCGACAGGACTACCTGGCTAGGAACAATATTATTACAGTTATTGTTATTGTTAAATAATAAGGCTATAACATATTAAAAATATACTTAAATCGGATAACAGGTTTAGGAAATTCGAGACATCAAAAATTACCCATTTTGTGAGGTGCCCGTTTTTCGTGCCGGTCAGTGTATGTGTACATTTAGCTAGTACAAAGTTAAATCAGGAAGTTTCCCTGAAAATATTTTTAATGAGAAAATATAATTTTAAAATTTGGTCTTCATAAACCCCAACCGTGCATCCGTGTTACAAAAAAGTCACCGATGTAAAGGATGATTAAATCCAAAAAACCTACCATTCCACACTATTAATTAAAAAAAAAAAAATTACATAATACCTAATACAGATTTGATAGTTTTCGATGGCATGTATACAGTGCGTCCATAAAGTACCGCATAAATTCATTATTTCGTAAACCGGCGATATTACGGAAAAATCCCGAAACAGGTCGATTTTTATTTTTAAATTCCGATTTTTTAGCATATATATCATACTAGTGACGTCATCCATCTGAGCATGATGACGTAATAGATGATTTTTTTAAATGAGAATAGGGGTCATGTAATAGCTCGTTTGAAAGGGTATTCAATTCTCTATTCACTAATATAAACATCAACATATTTATTTATACATGGTGTTCAAAAAAACATTTTTTTATTAAAATAATTGAGACAAAAAGAAGAATGTATGTAATTTATTTAATTCAAAATACGTTTTACTGTTGTCAGAAAACAGGAAAAAAAATGTTTATTTGACAAATAAATATGGTTTTTCGCTTAAATTCAATGCTAAAGCTGCCACCCACCTGTCTCTTGGCAGTTTGAACATTTCGTTTGAACGAAAATCAATGTTTCTTTGTCAAATAATTTTTTTTCTGTTTACTGACAGTAGTAAAATATATTTTGAATTAAATACATTATATATAATATTCTTCTTTTTGTCTCACTTATTTTAATAAAAAAACTGTTTTTTGAACACCCTGTATAAATAATTATGTTAATGTTTATATTATTGGATAGATAATTGAATACCCTTTCAAATGAGCTATCACATGACCCCTATTCCTATTTAAAAAAATCATCGATTACGTCATTACGCCCATATGGATGACGTCACTAGTATGATTTATATGCCAAAAAATCGTAATTTAAAAATAAAAATCGACTTGTTTTGGGATTTTTCCTTGAAGTCGCCGGTTTACGAAATAACGAATTTATGCGTTACTTTATGGACTCACTGTATATTAGTACTATTTTCTACAGTACGAACCTGCTCCGACCTATATACATAGATGTACGAATGTGAAAAATGATACCCGCAGAATTTATGCAATTTTTTAAGCTTGCAATGAAATTTTCAGTTAGTACTGAAAAGTACTCAGAACGTGACGTGTGCTGCGTTCAGGTGCAAATTTTATTACTGTCCTTGAACATGTAAGTCAAGAGTCTGTAAAAATAAGATTATATCCCGCCAAAGAATTGCGAATAGAAAAAAAAAACAACTATATTTAGAAGTCTACAGCCAATTAATTATAATTGCCTTTACGTACTTCTTTTTGAAAAGGAAGAAACATTTCACGATTTTAGAGCTATATACTATGAGTTGGTTTTGATTTTTTTGGTTATATAAATAATATAATAGACAATAGGTATTAGTTATTAATTTTTTCCATATTTATTTATTTATTTATCGTATGGCATAGATACAATAAGAACACATAATTTAAAAAAAGTATATAAAACATTACATGAAGTATCACAAACGAACATCTAATGTATTAATATAATGTAAAACATTTTCGGTCGCATTCAGGAACTCATCGAAAACTCCAGGGTACCGCCTTCGGGGGCATTCCTCAATAATGTGGCGGACGGTCTGCCGTTGCGCACCACAGTCACGCTCAGGAGTAAGGGCCTTTCCCCATCTGTGCAAGCTGTCAGCACACCTACCGGTACCTGTTCTTATTCTGTTCAGCGCCGTCCATGTATTGCGGGGCAGTTCAAAGCCTGGCTGGTGTGATTCCTGTGGTGAGTCGCTCTCCCATTGTCTTCTCCAAGCGTTGGTGAGGTCGAAATGTTCCTGATGTAGGGAGGTGGCCCTTAACAATGGGGGATATCTGGAGAGCAGTCTGTTCATTTCGATATCAAGCTTATCATGGTGGATGGGTAGTTGATGGTTAGCCTCGATTTTTCGATATTCTCTGAGAAGAGAATGACTTCTTCTTAGTTTCGGCGGTGGAATGTGACTCAGAATGGGAAGCCAATAGTTCGGTGTTGGTCGAATTGTACCTGAGATCATTCGCATTGTCTGGTTTAATTGGGTGTCAATGATCTTCGTGTGTTTGCTATTGAGCCATACCGGCGAAGCATATTCAGCCGCCGAGTATACGAGTCCGAGAGCGGATGATCTGAGTACGGAGGCTGAGGGCCCCCATGTGGTGCCACATAGCTTTTGGATTATATTATTTCGCGTCTTCAGTTTTTCTGCCGTTCTATGTAGGTGTTCCTTAAAACTTAAGGTTCTGTCAAGAGTCACTCCAAGATATTTTGGTGTTGAGTTATGAGTGAGTAGTCTGTTTTCAAAGTGAACGGAGAGTTTTTTGTTGGCTTGGGCATTATTCAGATGGAAACAGCACACTTCAGTTTTCGTTGCATTGGGCCGTAGCCTCCATTTGCGAAAATATTCACCCATAACAGCAAGGTCATCCGTTAGTATTGTTTCTGTAACATTCATGTTATTATGTCTTGCTGCAATGGCCCAATCGTCACCATAGCCAAATTTCTGCGAAGTTGTCCTAGGTAGGTCCACGATGTATAAATTAAAGAGTAAGGGTGCCAAAACAGATCCCTGTGGCAGTCCATTGCTGAGCTTCATTTGGACACTTCTTAAGTTGCTCATTGTGACGTGAAAAGGTCTGTCGGTGAGCATGCTATCAATGAGTTTGGTTACCTTTTGGCATGGGATGGCACGGATCAGTTTGCAGATTAATCCTTGTCTCGAGACGGTGTCGTATGCAGCTGATAGGTCAATGAAAGCAACGGATGTTTTTTGCTTTCTTTGAAAACCTGCTTCAATATGTGTTGTTAAGGATAGGATCTGATCTGTGCAGCTGCGGTTAGGTCTGAACCCTGCTTGCTCAATAGGTATCACCCCAATATGGTGTTACTAATTCTGTTGTGGATTAAGCGTTCCAACATTTTATAGACACAGCTCAGCAGTGCAATCGGTCGGTAGTTTTGGGGCTGATCATTTGCTTTTCCTGGTTTCAATATGGCTATAATGGAGGCCTTTTTAAGGGAATGGGGGATTTCTCCTGATTTTAATATATCTGTGCAGAAATCAGCCAGCCATTTCCTAGCATATTTGCCACAATGGAGTAAAAATTCTGGATGTATTTTATCGGAGCCGGGTGCCTTTCCAGATTTTATTTCTGATATTGCTGAGGTAATTTCTTCTGGAGTAAACTCGTCAGAGTATTCAGATGTAGGCGGGCATGCAGACTTTAGTATTTTTAGTTCTTGTTTTACTTTGGTGGTGTGGTCACGATCTCTGCGATTGAGTTTGCTACAATGTGGGAGGCCACTCTGTTGGGAACTATTGGTACTTTGTCTCTAGTTGAGTGTCTGCTACTACCAAGTTTTCTAAGTAAGGACCACGCTTTTCTGCTTGATTTACTAAAGTCTAGTTTTTTACATATAATAATTTTTTCCATATAAACTAATTACGAGGTTCTGAAACTGTTTTCTTGTGGCGTGTCTGATTAAAGTTTTGTGTTTAAATGGGATTGAGCCACAATGATTGGTATCATAGATAAAAGTGTCAGTACGATTGGGTAGAATGCGATCTTATACTCTTCAAAAAATATGGCACGTATTTCAGCGCCACCTGATTAATTGGAAGTGTACCATAATCTATCCTCCACGCTAGGTACATAGCCTCCATACGTTACTTCCAAATACTTCCAATATTTAATATTTTATTCAAGTGGACAATAAAGGTAAAACACAAACAACTTTTGTTTCTTAGTTATTTATTTATACATATAATGTGACATTTTACATAGAAATATTATGAGTATTTAATTTGGATTAAATATGTTTGAACTATTCCACCTTCTGCACAAAACAGCTGATCGGAGCCATTAGACCTAACAACAAAACGCGAAATAAAATGTGTATTTTAAACCCGTTCGATAAACAGTATAATCAGAAAATCTCTACCTAACAATCAGAAAAACTTACCTTTAACTTTAAAAAGGTACTCGATTACAAAATAAAAATATCAAAAAACACGACTGAACAATATTATTCTTTTTATGGTGACACAAACAAACACAAAATAATACCGACCATAATCATAATGACTGAACACATACAGCGCAGGATTTGTCAAAAGTCATGTTCCACCAATCACGATGCCGAAATCAGCGCCTCGCACAAATTGGAAGAAAACTAAATGCGATTACATTTTTTTTTACTAGAGTGCGCGGGGTATGATTGGTATTACAGTCAAAATTAACGAACTGTCAGTATTGACAGTTCATTGGTCAAAACTAAAGTTTTGATGTTTCGATTTCCAAAAAAGAAAATTAAACTTATCACGCACGGCGGCTAAACTATATAGGGTGAGGCAGATAAAGGGCCTATTAGAAATATGTCGAGAACTAAAGGAAACAGAATCATGAAAATTGGAATAAAGGGGTTTTAAAGACTGATCTATTTAATGAAAATATTTTCATCTATTTGGTACTTCCGGTTATACCGGAAGTTGCTTATAACTTTGTTTTTTTAAATGGTATATTTTTACATTTTGGATTCTCCTTGATTTCTTTTTTCTTAAAATATAAGGTTTTCTAATATTATACAGGGTAGTTTAAAATATATTTACGTTTTTTTATTCATTTCGTAACAACTTTCACACCCTGTAGAATTGTAGTAGTTTGAGATCAAAATCTCTATTTATGTTCAAACTATTTTTAATATAGTCTGCTATTGTTAAGAATTATTAGTATAGCAAAATTTTTAATTTTAGTATACAGGGTGGATCGAAACTCGGAATGAGTATTTTCTGAGTTTTCTTAAATGGAACACCCTATATTTTAGTATTGTAATGAAATGATATTTTATTGTACTTTCTTACTTCTTAAGTATTCCCTGTACCTAATTGCTTTAATCTGTGCTTAGTTGTTAATCGCACCAACAATCTTAACTACGTAGGTATTTTGTTAGCCCAACCATTATTGACAATTTTAAGTACCAGTCTAGATTAATATGTATTTATTTCCAAAAAATTATTAGTGATTGAATATTTTCACGGCCAACCTAATAAAATTTCACGTATTTTGTGTTGCCATAATGTTTGGCTTTAATCACCAATAACTCACAAATTAAAGCAGTTAGGTATAGGGAATGCTTAAGAAATTAAAAAGTGCCATAAAATAACATTTCATTACAATACTAAAATACAGGGTGTTTCATTTAAGAAAACTCAGAAAATACTCATTCCGAGTTTCGACCAACCCTGTATACTAAAATGAAAAATTTAACTATACCAATAATTTTTAACAATAGTAGACTACATTGAAAATCATTTGAACATAAATAGAGTTTCTTATTTCAAACTATTACAATTCTACCGGGTGTGAATATTGCTACGAAATTAATAAGAAACGTAATTATCTTTTAAACTACCCTGTATAATATTATAAAACCTTATATTTTAAGAAAGAAGAAATCAAGAAGAATCCAAAAAAGTAAAAATATACAGGGTGTCCCATTTAAAAAAAACCAAGTTACAATTAACTTCTGGTATAACCGGAAGCAGCAAAGTGTCCAAAATATTTTCATTAAATAGTTCACACCTCAAAACCCCTGTATTCCAATTTTCATTATTCCCTTACCTTTAGTTTTAGAGATATTTCTAAAAGGCCCTTCCCTTTATCTGCCTCACCCTGTATAGGTCGGAAAAATGAAAGAATATGGCTTTTCATTCACAATCATTTGTTTCATTCACGTCATACGTCTTTGTTTTGTACCATAGGAATATACCAATAACGTATGACGTAGATATATTAATATTAGACGACAAATGATAGAAGCTCGAAACAAATGACAATCGATGAAAAAAAGCTCTATACCCATGAACGATCACATCAATCACATATTATTCAGATTATTAATAATCTATCTCTCTCGTTTGTTATTTATGAAAAAAAAAAAACAGCAAATACAAAATATGCGATTGATGTGATCGTTCATGGGTATAGGGCTTTTCATCGATTGCCATTTGTTTCGAGCTTCTGTCATGTGCCGTTCAATATTAATATATTATCTTCGTCATACGTTATTTGTACATACCAATAATACAAACCAAAGACGTGTGACGTAGATATCTTAATATTATACGACACTTGACAGAAGCTTGAAACAAATGACTGTGAATGAAAAGCCCTATTCTTTCATTTTTCCGACTTACAGATTTATTCGCGCAGCATGCCCCGAACGTATCCTGGGTAAGTTCAGGATACGTTCGGGGCATGCTGCGCGAATAAATCTATGATATATATTATAGTTCAGCTCTCCGTGCGTGACAAGCTTTATTCTGAAAAATTCTGGAAAGATTTTATGGATTTTATAACCTAATTTTTGAGGTTATGTTATGTACTTCTTTTCCAACAATAAAATTTTGGTCTTGATCTTATGGACTATGACTATAGCAATCCGTTGTTAAAAAAATTGTTTGAAAATGATGTTATTACCCTAGGACTATAAAATTCTAGGACTGTTTTTGAGTTTTACATTGGGTTAATTTGTTTGTGTAATCTGTATCTAATATTATGATGTTGAAAAAAAAATAAATTTTTATTTATCTTCCAATAAAGTCGTCCCAGTAACGCAACTCATAAATATTGGCAATATCATTTTAACCTTTAACTACACGCGCTGGCGTATTTTGTACGCCAGATATAAGAATTCTACTGCAAATATATTTAAAAATTTAATTTTTGACCTTGTTTATGTCTCTAACCTATCGGTGGAATGTGCTTTACAATTTGGTTTTAGTTTCGTTATAATCGGCGTTCTGGGAAGATCGTAATTTACAGTTTATTATTTGTTGTTTCCGGTGGTGCACAATATGCGCCACGATTATATTAATATAAGTAGTAATATAAGTACATATTTCAATTGTTTATTAGTCATTATGGCACAAAATATATTTTTCTTTATAAACAATACATTTTCTCCCGTAAAAAATTACATTTCAAAAAATTTTTTATTAGCAACTTAATTT
Source organism: Diabrotica virgifera virgifera (assembly GCF_917563875.1). NCBI lineage: Eukaryota > Metazoa > Arthropoda > Insecta > Coleoptera > Chrysomelidae > Diabrotica > Diabrotica virgifera. Next base: position 190,126,267 of record NC_065447.1, on the reverse strand, counting down.
ATCATGGAATCCAGTTATTCCGTAATTCCAGTTATAAATCCAAATTGGCTTACTGAGAAGGAACTGCAAGTATTCACTGATGCCAAATAAGGTTTATAACAAACATTTAAGTGTATTTTTTCAAAAAAAAAAAAATAAACAAATCCGCTGTTATTGTGTATTTTCTTGTGGCGTATAAAGTACGCCATGCGTGTAGTTATTTCATAACTTGATGCGCGGGTAGTTAAAGGTTAAAGTCATCTACGTTAAACTGTATAATAAATGTCTGAATTGTCAAAATTAATGAGTCAGGTAAAATTAAATTCTTAGAAGAATTTCGTTACCAAGCAACAAAACAAAATTTGCTTAATTGATTATAGTTTTGCATTTTGATAACGATTTCCCAAGTGGAAGTCGAAACGTCAAATAAATTTAATTTCAAACTTAAATTGTGGTTTTATTCCCTTTAATAAAATAGTAAATTGCATGAGATGCCACAAGGAAATAGCTTCAAGACAATATTAAATTTTTAATTTTATTCACGGATATAATGTTTATATCCGTGAATAAAATTAAAATTTTAATATTGTCTTGAAGCTATTTCCTTGTGGCATCTCATGCAATTTACTATTTTATTAAAGGACCAGACACCACTCCTTAAGTGGTCCCGGTCAAATTTGATGAAAGTTTGGTCAATGATACTTCTTGATGTGTAGATTAAAAAAGTCCATGGCATCTGGGTCTGAATAACTACTATTCTCGAGTTACAGCCTTCTGAAGTTATTGGATTCGGGTGCTCGGTTTACGTTAAGTGCACTAATTTACGGTCAAGTGAACGAAAATATTTATTATTAGAAGAAGAGAAACTCATGTTCTTCATACATACTTGCCTGTTGTATATGAATTCGTGGTCAAAAATAGTTGGATCGTATTTTAATCTTCAGAAAACCTCCGAAAAGTCTTCAGAAAACTAAAGAAGTGCGGTATAAAATGAGCTGCTAGATCGATATAAGCATTATCATGTTTTCATGGATGCTTCTCAGTTATGGAATACCAGCAAAACTACAGTTCCGCCTTATCTTTAAAAAACTGAACAGTGGCGGATCTAGGGGGATGGGGGTAATTCCACTCGTAACATGTTCCAGAATAATTAAAGAAAAAAATGTTAAAACATAAAAATATAAATTAGTTGATATGAAACTTGTGCCGAATATCAGATAAAAGACAGGTAGAGAACATGGACTTGATTTCAATACAAAAAAAAAACAAAGTAAATGGTAGTTTGTAAATGCTAAATATTAATTAAAATTGTCTATGGAAAAATCGGTTTTAAATCATCTTCGACTATTCGTATGTTAACATTTTGCTGATTTCGGTTAGATGCATCATACATCGTGTTAACTAACGACCTATCAGGATACTTAACATTGGGTTGATGTCTTGCAAAGCCTAAAAACCATAACACACTGGTGATATGAGCACAAGTACCTACAGTTCTCGCACCCGATTGACAGGTACAGTAGTACCCGTTAATCGGTTCTTCTGCAGGCTCATATTCATCATTATCTTCATCAACCGTATAGGAAATGAATACTTGGTGTTTTGTAGCTTGCCGAAACCTAGAAAATATTCGAACTCTTATGAATCCCAGTTCATCCATATTCTCATCAATTTGAAACTCTTCGTCATTTTCTCTTATAATTTTATCTTGTATGTAAGATGGTGCCAGTTTAATTTGATATATCCCAATCGTAAGGTCTTTTAGGTAGTCTAAGTCGAAAACAGGAAAGTTAGCAAAATCATGATTATGAAGCCTTCTCCATTGACCATTTCTTATATATGATTATACCTAAGTATGAATATTATAGTTGTTATAAAAATAACCCTACAAAATTATTCTCCATAATATTTTGTATTAAAAAGCTCATCATCGTTGGCTGTAGGACCCCTGGTGGACCTCGGTCTGTTCGAGAATCAGCTTTCATTTCATTCTATCCTCCGCCTTGGTTTGCCAATTTCGTACTCTTAACACCCGTAACTCATCTTCTCTGGTCCTTAAATCGTACTCTGGGCCATGGGCGCCCAAACCCATGGGCAGGGGGGGGCGTGACGCCCCTGACTTTTCGGGTGCTTTGAATTATATATGGTTATTCAAAGTATATAAAATATATAATGTGCAACACCTTCACGTTTGCCACCCCCCTAAAAATTTTTGTATGGGCGCCCGTGCTCTGGGCTTACGTCTTTTCGTCACACTATCCGCTCTTTGGTTATAAATGTGTTTTGATGGCTCCATCTCGTTCATTTTCGTTAAATAAAGTTATTTCATTAATTCTGGAACATGTTACCGGTAGAATTACCCCTATCCCCCTAGATCCACCACTGTTCAGTGGTTTTCTAAAGATAATGCCAAACTGCAGTTTTGCTGGTATTGCATAACTGAGAAGCATTCATGAAAACATGGTAATGCTTATATCGATCTAGCAGCACATTTTATACCGCACTTCTTTAGTTTTCTGAAGACTTTTCGGAGGTTTTCTGAAGACTAAAATACGATCCAACTATTTTTGACCACAAATTCATATACAACACGCAAGTATGTATGAAGAACATGAGTTTCTCTTCTTCTAATAATAAACATTTTCGTTCACTTGACCGTAAATTAGTGCACTTAACGTAAACCGAGCACCCGAATCCAATAACTTCAGAAGGCTGTAACTCGAGAATAGTAGTTATTCAGACCCAGGTGCCATGGACTTTTTTAATCTACACATCAAGAAGTATCATTGACCAAACTTTCATCAAATTTGACCGGGACCACTTTTCCATAAGGAGTGTTGCCTGGTCCTTTGGGAATAAAACCACAATTTAAGTTGTGTGTTGCATAATATGTATTGTGTGTGAGATTTTCAATGGTTTGTTCTTCAGCTTCCTTTATTCCGCTATTGTTGGTATGTTCTTATTTTTGATTTCCTCTTTTCGTATTGACAACCGAAGCCTACTGCATTCTGCTGATGGGTTTGTTATACATTTTTCTTCGTTAAGTAGAATGACAACCGCTTCTCTGATTTTCTCTTTTTCATCTCTATAATAGACGGATAGCTAGAGCTTAAAAATTCATCGTCATAAGTAATATGGAGTTTTTTCTGTGAAATGAGTCCATTGTATATTGAAAATTATGACCCCTTTCAGGCTGACACCTCAGTGGATACAGGAAGTAGCAATAAGGGATGAAAGGGGAAGATCGTGCTGTCATTAAAGGTTTTCACCTCCTATTTTGTTAAACCTCCATCGATTTGCATGAAAATTGGTGACTAGTTAGCTCATACCTCAAGAAATAAAGCTGATTTGGTGCCAACTTGCACTTTTACCATGGTGGTGAATACCACCCCTTCCCGCGGGTGAAAACAATTTTATTAAAAATATCCCTACAAATCGATAGAGGGACAAATTTTAAGTAAAATTTGTTATATCATGTTATTAAAATAAATCAATACTTTTTGAGTTATTAAAGATAAAAGATGTGTCTATTTAAGAGCATATGCGTGAAGTTACGGATGATAAAAAGAACATATTAATTAATTGTGTGTTAGCAAAATATTATTTTTATATTATTTCGATATTTAATTGAATTTTTGCTATCAATATAAACTGAATATGTCCAGAAACTGGGGGTGTCCAATAATGGGTACATTTGACAAATTCGAATACACTTTTGTTAAATTTATAATATCAAATAATATAAAAATAATATTTTAGTAATATACAATTAATTAATATGTTCCTTTTATCATCCGTAACTTCACGCATGTGCTCTTAAACAGACAAATCTTTGATCTTTATTAACTCAAAAAGTGTTGATTTATCTTAATAACATGATTTAACAAATTTTACTTATAATTTATCCCTCTGTCGATTTGTGGGGTTATTTCTAATAAAATAGTTTTCACACCCGAGAAGGGGTGGAATCCACCCCCATGGTAAAATGCAAGTTGGCACCAAATCATTTTAATTTCTTGGGGTATGCTCTAACTAGTCACCAATTTTCATTCAAATCGATTGAGGTTTAACAAAATAGGAGGTGAAAACTTTTAAAGACTACACTAACTTTCCCCTTTCATCCCTTATTGCTAGTTCCTGTATCCACTGAGGTGTCAGCCTGAAAGGGGTCATAATTATCAATATACAATAGACACATTTCACATGCCAAACTCCATATTACTTATGACGATGATTTTTCGGCTCTAGCTCTTAGACTATTACTTTCATGATTATTCAAGTATCGTTCCATTATACCCTGTGCTCCTTGTCCCAGTTATGTTTGCATATCTGGGATTCCTAGAAGTCTCTGTTCTTGATGTATGCTCCATGTTTGTTTACCCTGACACATAGTGACCTTGCAATTTCTCCCACGTAGAAATTGTTGCATTAACGGGATATTCTGTAGATGTAGTTTTTGGATCTTTCTTGTGTATTGTTGGGTTTGGTTTTTACAGGATGTATCTCAGAGTGTTAGTTGTTTTCAACGTTGTAGTGGTGTACTTGTTTCCTATCTACTCAGTTTTTCTGATAAGCCCAATACATCTGGTAGTGTTGTTATCTTTGAGTCGCTTCTTGTGTGTATCTCTGAAGTGTTTGTGCTGTTTTGGTGTTTCTTTTCTTTATATTGTGGAATTACCAATTCTTGTGGAAGCTGATCCATAGAGTGCTGGCTATCGTTTGACTTTGACTACGGAGGCCAAAGAATAAGACATAGGAAAAAAAGAAGAGTCTTGATTGTTTGAGTGGAAGTGGAAATGGAAGTCCTCACTGATAGCGATGTGATAATTTGAAAAATATTGGTATTACTTAAATAAAAAAAGCCAGAAACTCTTCCACCATAAACCATAGGTACTGCATATTGCTGTTCCTAAATAATAAATATGAGTAAAATGAGTATCCATTTAAATTAATTTCATATCACACTATGCTAATTAAAACCTAGACCCCACTCATCAGCGGTAAAAAACTGTAAAATCGTGGAATTTCGAGAATTAACACCGATTTTAATGAAAATTTGGGTTTAAGCTCTGCTAACACTCTTCTTCAAAATCTACCCTATGCCGAACTGCGCTTTTGCCCTGGGGGTGAAAACAACCCCATCTAGGAGATGAAAATGTTTTAATCAAAATAACTATGGAAATCGCTAGAGTGACCAATTCTGAGTAAACTTTGTTTTTTAAAATTTTTTTGCAGAATTGACACTTTCCAAGTTATTCGCGATTGAAACTATTCATTTTTCATTGAAAAAACTCACTTTTTGTAACTGTTTTTCATGAATAACATAAAAAAATTTAACTTTATAAAAAAAATAATTAAAAACAAAATTGTGGCTAATAAAACAAACAAAGAGATTCGCGTCGTAAAGACCTAGGTAAACACAATAACGACTGAGTTATTGCTCTTTAAAAGATGGGTATTTTCGAAGAACCTCGAAGTGGAGAACTTTCAATCTCAAGTAACTCGAATGTCGGGCAATTTTTTGGAAAAACTTAAGAAACATCTTTTAAGATCATTAGAGCATCTTTCAAATAAGCTCTGACAAAAGCTTTTTGCATAAGAACTGACTGACCCATGACGAAAATAAAGTCGCTCTCTGCTTTTTTCTTTTTCTTATGTAAAAATTAAATCCTTGTCGTTACAATCGTAATAGAACTGAATAGCTTCCCACTTGAAATTAACTTGATTTAGGTCTAATTGATACGATTCATGTGATTCTACTGGTTTGAAATGCTTAGTTTAGAAAAAATGGTTGATTAAATCGAAGATGACATTTATTATAATTTAAAAAGTGCATTTTTCTTAAATATACCCAAAAGTATTTATGATACAAAAGAAATCAAAATTTTCAGTGAAAAAATTTCTACAATTAATATTTGAAATATTTTTTTCATATTATGAATACTTTTAGATTTATTTAAAAAAATGCACATTTTTTTAAAAATTTTAAAACTTTTAAAAATGTCATTTTTGATTTAATCAACTATTTTTTCTAAACTAAGCATTGCAAACCAGTCAAATCACATGGATCGTATCAACTACATATATCTAAATAAAATTAATTTGAACTGGAAGCGATTTATTTATATTAAGATTGTGACGACGATTATTTATATTAGGGTTTAATTTTTACATTTCAAAAAGAAAAAAGCAGAGAGCCACTTTATTTTCATCCTAAGTGAGTCAGTTCTTAGGCAAAAAACTTATGTCAGAGCTTATTTAAAAGGTTTTTAATGAACTTTAAGAGCAAGGACACACCAGGCGGCGCGCGTCGAATCGACGTCGAGGCAGCGTAAAACACATGGCGCGGTATAACAGCGGCAGCTATGCTACGATTTAAAGTATTTGTATTTCGTTGTTGCCAAATTTAGTCGCGTGTTGGCTGCTGTACGATAAGATGTCTGAAAGTTATGACGATTTGTCTTTTGTAATAAATACAAGTTTATTTTATCTTAGATTAAAGAAAAAAAGAAACGCAGATATTGGATGCATCCAATCATAAAGGAACGAAATTATAAGGGATTTTTTACACATTATATTAACGAAATTAATATAATAAAAGGCCCAGAGATGTTTTTTAATTTTACAAGAATGTCTAAATAATCTTTTCAGGAGTTATTAGTGAGTATTAAAAAGCCGTGTTCAAGAAATAACACCGTTATGAGGGAAAGCATATCACCTAAGAAAAGCTATTTATAATGCTAAGAGGCACTCCATTCTATGGTACGCCACTGAGCAAATACAGGTATTAAATTGATTATAAAAATTATTCAAATTAAAGCCAAAGTACGTATCGAGAAAGACGAAAACCAGAATATACAAAACCGTAATAAGAGCAACAGCCACCTACGGATGTGAGACATGGGTGCTAAATAAAACAGATCAAAAAAATATATAGAGTTGACAACGGAACGTGCTAAGAGCTATTTTCAGGGGAAAGAATACAGATAGAGAAGAGGGCTGGCATAGAAGCACCAATCAAGAATTAAGGATGCTTTAAAAGGAACCAAGTGTAACAAGATACACAAAGTCATAAAGAATCAGGTGGGCAAGTCATGTCGAGGGGATGGATAAGGGAAGAATGCCAAAGATGGTACTGCACAGAAGACCAGTTGGGACTAGGAGACGAGGTAGACCAAGAAAAAGACGGCAAGAAAGTTTCAGGAAGGTGTAGTATCGATGGAAATTACACACTGGAAAGAGGAGCTGAAAAATAGGATATAGTGGAGAACCATAGTTCAGCAATTTTTACATAGACATCAAATAAAATTATATATAAATTATTAGCATAAACTGTATTATCTAAAATTGTAAATACAAGGCCTGTAGAGCATAATAAATAAAATAATAAATAAATAAATACAATAATAAATAATAATAAATAAGGTTTTTTTATTATTTTGTTTGAATATGCATCAATGCGCATATCCCAAATAGCTGGTCTCATCTGAATTTCATTAATTAATTTTTCTACATGTCTATTTCCCATCACAAAAACACGATCTGACAACACTCACTACAGAATTCGCTAGAAAACAGCTGAAACGTCTGTGTTGCACTACGATACACGCATTTATGATATGCCGTCGAAGTCATAAAACCGATTGGCGGTGGATGGGTTCCAGGATATGTCGCCAGAAAGCCGCTGCATCGAAAATTTTAAGAGCGTCTGGTGTGTGTTACTGCATCAAAATATAGTAAGGGATGCGTCGCTATCGACATCTCAGCGGGGGTTCAGTCGACGTACGCCGCCCCGTCTGTGTTACCTCTAAAAGATGTCTCATACGTTTTCTCAGAAAATTGCACCACATTCGAGTTATTTGAGATTAAAAGCTCTCGATTTCGAAGTTCTTCGAAAATAACCATCCTTTACTCAGCAATAGCTCAGTCGTTATTGGGTTTACATAGGTTTTTTTAAGGCGAATCTCTTTGTTTTTTTATTTGTAATAATCGTATTTTTAATGATTTTTTTCAGTTATTAATGAAAAATGGTTATAAAACGTGTGTTTGTTCAATGAAAAACTCATAGTTTCAATCGCAAATAACTTGGAAAGTGTCTATTTTGCAAAAAAAAATTTATAGAGCAAAATTTACTCAGAATTGCTCACTCTATTGATTTACATAGCTAATTTAATTAAAAAAATTTTCATCCCCTAGATGGGGCTGTTTTCACTCCCAGAGCAAAAGCGTAGTTCGGCATAGGGTAGATTTTGACAAAGGTTATAATTAGATACTACCTAAATCCAAATTTTCAAGGAAATCGACATTGGTTCTCAAAATTCCAAGAGAAAATGCTATTGATTGAACTAACCCCTCAAAATAGGTAAATTTTCTTGAGAGATTGACGATTGATAGGTATAATTGTGCAAGCAAACTATATACTAAGAGAGTCCTTAATATTCAGCTCAAGGGGGTACTATTGATGGAAATGTGTACTTAAATAAACAATGGATTATTCCATAACACAGGTAGTTCCTTTGTTGATAGAATTTCACACCCTGAAGAATAGCACCCCGCTGAGCTGAATATTAATGACACTTTTATATAGTTCTGCTGAGCGGGGTGCCATTATCCGATTTGTGAAATTATATAACCAAAACCAAAGGTTTAATTTTATAGATCCATTCTATCCATATATAGATCCATTCTATATCCATATATTTATAGATCCGTTTTATAGGTAGATCCATTCTTCATAAAATTTCTCAACAATAACAATAGCTCAGCTGAATATTAATTACTCTCTTAGATAGTTTGCCAGCCTTTACCAAAGACATAGAGAACTCATCAATAAATAGTAAATTTCTATTTTTTCTGTCAATTTTAACTTCCGAAGTCCCAATCACTCTTATTCGTCGGTGCTCCGCGGTAAGTACAACACTTCTTATGACCCTTCTTGATGTCAAATTGACCTTAAAAATTATTTAACATACATTTTTTATTTTAATTGTAGTATTTGTTCTAATAAAGAATATAAATCTCTTTCATGATTTTACAACTATCGAGTGGTGTTCTTCGACACGCCTATCCTATAGATAGCACCAAAAATCTTTAAGAGAAAGATAATTTCAGGTTCAATGTTCAGACTTTCTCATATCAACCAGTAAAGCAGGCAGGGCTCCGTAAAGAATATACACAGCACCACTGACCATCTTTTAACAATTAGAAGATTAATAGCGAAATCTAACGAATAACAATATAGATCTGCACTTAGCGTTCGTCGACTAGGAAAAGCTTTTGTCAGCGTGGAAAAATATATAAGCAAATGTACTTAGAATAGTTCCATATCCAGAATATTAATACACAATATGTATTAGAAGGCCACAATGACAATAAAATTGGAAAAACCCACAAAACCTTTACCAATTAAGAGATAAGTGCGAGGAGGATGTTATTTCTCCTAAACTATTTACATTAGCACTGAAACATGTTTTCAAAACAGTGGAATGGACAACCATGGAAAAAAAAACCTAAATGGAAAGAAACTAAACCACTTAAGATATGCAGACGATGTAATAATAGTGGCATTAAGTTTTGAAGAACTACAAACCATGCTAACCGAACTAGCAAAGGAATCCAAACAAATAGGTCTAAATACGAATTTTTCCAAAAACAATACAATGACAAACACCCAAGATAATAGAAACGTAACAATAAACGAACCACAATAGAAGCGGCTAATGATTACATATATTTGGGACAGATACTAAAAATACATAAGGATAGCCAAACAGCGGAGGTAAAAAGTAGGGTCAGATTAGCCTGAACAGGATTTGGGAAATTAAAATGGGCCTTAAAAATAAAAAAATACGATACTGAAAAACAAGAGTTTTTGACCAGTGCATACTCCCAATTCTCACATACGCATGCCAGACATGAACCTTGACCAAAGTAAACATGGATCAAATAATGAAGACACAAAGAGCCATGGAGAGAGCAGTATTAGGAGTAAAATTAAAAGGCGAAAAGCAAAACAACTGGATAAAAAATAAAACAAAAGTCAAAGACGCTGGACAATATATAGCCAGGCTAACATAGGAGTTTCGTAGGTCGTAACGCCAGACAAACGGACAAAAGGTGGAGTACTACGATACAACAATGAGGACCATGGACAGGAAAGAGAGCAAGAAGACGACCCCAGATAAGATGGGGAGATGACATTATAAAGATAGGAGGAACATACTGGAAACAGAACGCACAAAACAGAAGCGTAGAGGATACTGAGGGAAGCTTATGTTCAAAATTGGACGAATTAAAGGGCAAAAGAACAAGAAAAAGATTCAGACTTTCTAGAACTGCCTGATTTGTGACTCTATCTGTCTAGAACACTCTGAGAACGCGCCTGTAGAGACAACATTTAAAAGGCTTCATTATTTTTAAAGAGTTTCATGGTCGCCAAACTTCGATAGAAGACAGTAAGTAAAGAAGAAAATACATGTAACACTTCTTAAGTTATACAGTTAAACCCGCTTATTAGAATACCTGTTAAAGGAATATCCCAGTTTAAGGAATAGAAATTTGAGGTCCCGAAACGTTTCTACTATCGACTAATGATCGGTTGTTAGAATATCCCGGTTATAGGAATATTTCTGATTGGCACGAAGGCTATTCCAATAACCGGCTTTGACTGTACTTGTTATAAAATTTTTTAGTAACTCTCATTACAATAAATTGCCATTTAATCCCATATAAAATAATATTTTGACATACCAATGTAGTTATAAATTTATATGAATTGTACGAGCTTAAATAAAGAGGTTCTTATAGAATGGATTTTACTGACATTATCTGTAAATTGAAAGGCTGTACATAACTCATAAAATCCCAACTGTTTTGTTTTATGCATCACAAAGTGAGTGATTGATCAGCACTCAAATCTCATCTAAAATTAAAATGCGATCACTTTTTCTCCTCCCTCTGCCACTTTTCAATCAAGTTGAACATAATTAATACGATGATTTGTCCATCAAAGCGTTAGACCGAAAATTATAAGTTTTAGAAGTGGTTAAAACATTACTGAGAGAAGCGCAATGTCAGACGAAAGCTACAACCCTTTTCTGAAGGGCGGTTTGATCAGTCTAGGGCGTAATCCATCAAAAATTGTTTCTACTTTGTCGATGGGATATCAAGTTAATACATCCAGCACAGAACCGTAATAGCATTTATAGATTTATTTGTTTATATTATGTTTTAAATCTAGTTATAAATAACCATAACTTTATAAATAATGTATTTTAAGAAAAAATGAGAAATAATTTTAACCCCCATCCACCAGAATGTAAATGCATCGTTTTACTTCTACAACACCTTTTACAACAGTGTTATTTCTATGTTCAAAAAGTTGGACGGGTTTAAAATGAATGGTTTTTGAAAAACAATAAGATCGAATTATAGAGTAATTTTTAAATTTTCTTAAAAATCTTGCCTTTTCTCCATGTAACTTGAAAATGATAAGAGTTACAATATTGCGAAATAAAAACAAAATTTTTATCTAAAAAACCCTACATTTTTGTGTAGCAGCTTTTTTCGTATCTCTTATCATTTTCGAGTTACATGGAGAAAAAAAAAGATTTTTAAGAAAATTTAAAAATGCACTTTATAATTTGATATTATTTTTTCAAAAACCATTCATTTTAAACTAGCCCAACTTTTTGAACATAGAAAAAACGATGTATTTAAATTCTGATAAATGAGTGGTTAAAATAAATATACTTCTCATTCCTTCTTAAAATACATTAGTCATCAATTTTTTTGCAGCATATCTAGCTTAGTTTGAATGTAATCGACATTTGGTATTGCTCATTTTATAGGTCTTTTCAAGCACTATAAAAGTTGTTAGTATCATTATAAACCTAAAATCGACCGTTTCCTCTGTTATTTCAAGTACACCGATTTGAGCATGTACCAAAAAATCAAACTCTTTCAACTACCATATTCCTTTTTGTATTATAACTAGAAGATTTATGAAGGAACGAGTCTCTTTGTTTTTTTATAAGCTATAAAAATATCTTATATAGTTTTTTGTTAGATACATGGTTTTTAAGGTATTCGTAAAAATCCGTCCGAAATGGTGTCATTTTTCAACGAAAATGGCCAATTTCAACCACGAACAACTCAAAAAGTATTGAGTTTTCAAAAATAATTATAGAACAGTTTTTGCTTAGAATTAGGTTCTCTAGCCTCTTCCGTGGCTATTTTAACCAAAACATTTTTCACCCACGAGAAGTGGTGGGAACCACCCCCAAGAATAAAGCGCACATCGGCATAGGGTAGACTTTGTTTCTTGAGTTATTCCCTATTTACTGTGAAAATATCAAGTAAATCGATGTAGTAGGATGGAATTCGGAGCCAAATACCCTCATTAACTGCCCCTAGGGAACTTTAATGACGAAAACCAACTGAAATATCCTAACAAAACTAAGTCTAAGATACAAACAAAGTCATAATGGTCGCCACCATCAACAACGATAGCTCTTAGGAGAATTCTGTTCTGCTTCTATGTTTTTTTCTGAGCTATGGTCTTTTATAACTTTTTCATCTATTAGTCGATCTGTTTTTTCTTAAAACTATAAGTAAGTACGTCATTTTAATGATTTAAAAAAATATTTTTCTTCTTGACTGGCTTTACATTACAACTCGGGGTGAGTATTCCCGCTTCCACTATAGCCCTCCATTTTCTACGATCTTGCGCTTCCGCTTCCCATTGTTGTACTCCAATCCCAGATAAATCGGCTACAACATTATCCTTCCATCTTTTTCTGGGACGGTCTACTGATCTTCTACCGTTTTGTCTCTAAAGATACTATCTTTAACACTCTGTTTTCCTCTGATCTTACCACATGACCTGCCCATCTTATCCGGTTAACTTTTATATGTCTGACGCTGTTTTCAGTACCATACAGGTCACCAATTCAGCATTGAGGCTCCTTCTCTACTTGCATGTCAGTTCATCTCTTTAAAGGGCCAAATATCATTCTGAGAACCTTTCTTTCAAATACCAGCAGCTTATTTGTTTCCCTCTGATATAGAGTCCATGTTTCGCTTCGATATGTAACAACTGGGTGAATAATTGACATGTACAGTCTTAATTTAGATTTTCTTTTTTAGCAGCTTAGATTTTAAGAGCACACAGTAGCGATCAACAGGTAGCAAAAAACGCGGTCCGAGATTGCGAAAGTTCTGCGAACTTTCAAACGTGAGGCAACAGTGAGTCGGTAATTCGACACTGACAGTGACGTTTATACTATCAAAAACAATAATTTTTATACACATGGGCGCGAAATGTTGCCAAGTCAGTGACGTTCGATTTCTTGTTATAAAAATTCGATTTTTAGTAGTTCCAATGTGACACAAAATCTAGGCACGGGATAAAAAAGTTTATTTGAAGAAAGTGTATTTTTTGTCTTTCTTAATGGCGGTACAGGCTCCTTTTTTCAATATTTTATTTAGTTATAGAGTAATTTCCACACACTAACATATTTCTGAAATTGGGCTCTGTACCGCCATTCTTTATTATATTACGAATATGTGTGCCAAATATCTCGACAAAATATTCAAAATTAGAGCCGCAATCTTGGAACGCGTTTGTTGCTACCTGTTGATCGCTACAGTTTGATCTTAATAATGATCATAGTAAGTATAATGCTCTATTCCCTGCAGCTATCCTTGCTGAGCCATTTTTTTCTATGTGGTTGTCGCCTGTGATTACCACCTCCAGATATTAAAACTCTTTTACCACTTTGAAGTTGTGGTAATTATTAGTTATGTTCTACAAAACTCTTGGTCTTGAATTTTTGGTTACGAGCATGTATTTTGTCTTCTCTTCTAAAAAAAATTGCCCAAACTACCTGCTTTTTCCTCGAATTCCGAAAATAACTCTCCCACGTCTCTTGTAGAATGAGCGACTGCATGTAAGATCTTTTAGATCATCAGCAAAGGCCAACAATAGTTTTGATCCTCGATTCGCAAATCCCCCTATCAGCTCAGATGATATTTTACTTATTGTATATTCTAAGTCCAAATTGAATAGCAACGGTGATAAGGGGCCTCCTTGTCTAAGTCCTGAAGTTATACTAAATATTATGGATGTCTGTTTCCTATTCTTAGCTGTGCATGTGAGTCTGTCACGTACATTAGCGTTTGCTCCACTAATTTTCTTGGTACTCCCATTTCTAGCATTGCTAGCCATAGTCTGCTTCTTTTTATCGAATCACATGCTTGCTGAAAATCTACGAAAACTTAGTGTACATCTCGGTTGAATTTCCAGGTTTTTTATAGTATTTGTCGGATCGTAAATAAGTATTTGATCTATTGTTGACTTTTCAGCACGAAAGCAGCAATACTAGTCGCCTAGAATATCTTCTGAATACGGAGTGCGCCTTTTTTATTGATGGAACTTTATATTCTGTGCTAATAATAGTCTAAGTAATGAAGCTTAAATTTTCGCAATTTTTACAGAATGGATCGATTTGCTTGAAAATTTAAGAATAAGTAGTGGATAGCCTAAGGATCAAAATCTATATCATGCCAAAAGGCGCTTTTACCATGGTGGTGGTTGCCACCCCATCTCGGGGGGTGGATTGGGGGTTTTATTTTCTTTATCACCAATAGTAATCGAGCTGTACTTTATTATATGTTGGCTCTTCTTCGTCAAATGCTAAATATTGTAGTTTCAAAGTCAAAGGACGGGAAAACTATGCATTTTTCGAGGGTAACTTGTTGAAACTAATATAAAGTATTTAAAAATATGTATCTCCAGATATAAAAAAATTTAGCTAAAAAATTAAGTGACTTAATGAAAATAATGTCAGTCCTTATTTTTTTTTCAGCAAAAAACTGATCGTAAATAACCCGCTAAGCACCACTCTAATTAAAATTTGCCATTGTTCTGATTTTGTTTTCTTGATTTATGTATTGTTAATAGGTTCTAGAAGTTTGATTGGCTTAGAATATTTAGTTTTTAAAAAATGGAATTAAAAGCGAATAACGAGTTTTTGTAGTTTGGTAAAAATGCCCTTTTGTTTCAAACGTACGGCCTTAGAAAAAATATTGTTCCTAACTCATGCGGAAAGTGTCTTCCCCGCACTCGACTGCTTGCCTGAACTCCGCTATTGCGTCGTTCGAGTCAACGGCAGTCTCGTGCGTGAAAGTATCAGTTTCCGCACTAGTTATGAAAATAACTATTTAACGAACTGTATAAGATAAGAAATAAAAAGTTACGGTTAAAAAATCAATATATATTTTATTGAAAAAAAAAAAGGAGAAATCCAATTGGAAGCATAATAATATAAGTTAGCGGTATTTTTAGTTATTGGCCTTATTTATTCTTCTTTATTTATGTATTATTAATAGATACTAGAAGTTTAACTGGCTTAGAATGATTAGTTTTAAACAACTGAAGTTTAAAGCGAATAATGAATGTTTGCAATTTGGTAAAAAATGCTATTTTCTTCAGAATAGAAAGATTAGCATCAGAGATACGAAAAAATGTTTAAATATGAAATTGTAAGTAATTTAATTCCCAACAACTTGGTTTAATCAAATTTGTCCTACGGCAAAAATTGAGTGAATCGTAAATGAGTATACCATCGAAAAACATTGATCTTTTAGATATAAAACTACACTTTCGATAGCGAATAAATAAAAAACTATTAATTTTATCAAAAAAATGTATAGAACATTTTTTGCTTAGAATGAACGTTTTTATTAACTTTTGTGGTCAAACTATAATAAACAATTTCCACCCCTTAGATGAGGTGGCAACCACCCCCATGGTAAAAGCGCCTGTCGGCATCATATAGATTTTGATCCATGGACTATTCACTAGTATAGGTATTCTCAAGTTTTCAAGCAAATTGATCCATTCTGTAAAAATTGCGAGGTGAAAAGCTTTGGTTCCTGAACTATATACGCTTTTTAAAATATTATTTGTAAAATTTAAACAAATCACATTATTTTATAAAATCACTATTTTTTGTGAAGATATATGAATAACGCAAAAATATTACTGAAATATGCTCCCAATTGATGTCAAAATCTGAATTTCCCTCTTGCAATATATAGGTTATAGGTACCCATCGTTCTTATCTCTTGGTTATTTTTTAGTAGATATTTTTAATTTACAGTATTCCTTAAACTGCAACAATATTGCAGAATTAAAAATTATCTTGTAATCGCATGTTCAGTAAGCATTTAAGAAGATTACTATTTATCCCCTTTACGGTAGCATTAAGATCCTTAAAACAATGAATGGAAGCACTTACGGGCTTTTAAGTCAAAACGAGATATAATATCAACCCACTATGCGTTTTATGCGATCAAATCTTTAACATGCAACGTTTGCCGAACAAAACAGATCATTACTTAAACTTTTAATTTGCCTAATTTAATTAAGCAAGCAAGATGCATATTTTGTAAACAAAAAAAAACACGGCAGTGTTTTTCTTCCGAAAAACTTGACCATACCAGTAGTCCTCAAGCTATAGATTTTTTTTGTTACCATTAATAAGTTTAAAGGAGTCTTATATTTATTTATACACGTTTATGTAAAGGGTTAATATAGATTGTGCGCATTATACTTGTATAGAATTAATAATATTGTTAATTGAATATACACATGCCTGACATAAGTATGATTTTATTTAATTTTAATAACATTCTCTCTTCTCTCTCCTCTTTACCTCTCTCTTCCATATTATATTTTCCTAACTGATCTCGAATCAAATAACATATATTTCATTATCTAGATCAGAGGTTCTCAATCTGTGGTACATGTACAGTTATATTAAAAAAAAAAGGGTACAAGTATTAGAAAGAGAAGTTAACGTCATCCTATTTGTGTAAAACCGGCTGGGATTTTTGGAGGTTATCAAATGTCACAGGTTATTAAAAATATAAATCATTGGCGTTGAGCATTAATTAGACGAAACCATTTATTCAACAATTATATAAAGAATAATTTTAATGACTGTTACAAATAGAATTTAGTATTTGGTGATAGAACCGTCTGCTTCTATAACTTTATTTAGTCTATTTGGCATACTTTGAATTATATTAGATATCATATTTGGATCAAGATCTTCCCAGCACTCTAAGATTGTATCCCACAATTGATCTGAATTTTGTGGCATAAAATTTCTTTTATATATTTTTTTAACAATTATGCCCCAAATGTTTTCAATTGGATTTATATCTGGACTGTGCGCAGGCCATGGCAATACTTCCAGGTTTTGCGTTTGAAACCAATTCCTTACGGCATGGGCAGTGTGGACTGAACAATTATCTTGTTGATATATAAAAGTATTATTAGGATACAATTGCTCAATAGAAGGGAGCATTACGTGTTCCAAAACGTTAATGTAATTGTCGGCAGTAAATCTTCCCTCTAATCGCCAACAAACACTAGGTCCATGTATACTAATCCAACCCCATACATTTACAGAAAAACGTCCAGATTTATTATGAGAGTGAATATATCGTTCTTCAAACCTAGTATTGGTTGGACGATAAACACGGATTTGACCGTTATAGGTCGACTGAAAAGTCTTTTCATCAGTAAAAATGACGTTGTTCCAAAATTGTGGGTTGCGGTAAATATAGTTTAGTGCAAATATTACTCTATCTTGCCGATGTTCAACAGTTACTAATGGTTTTTTAGCAGCTGGTCGGTTTTTTAATTCAGATTCATTGATCCTTCTGCTTACAGTAGGTTGGGCACCAGGAAATCCCGTATGAATCCTTGAATCCTTCGACGTCGCAAATGGATTATCTCTTAAGAATTGAACTAAAACAGCATCTTGTTGAGGAGTGGATACTTTGGAACGCTCTGAACCAACTTTTCTTTTTAATGATTGTTGTTGGACCCATCGTTGCTTAATTCTGAAGATTGTTTTTAAATTTCTATTATAGAAATTTGCTAGCGCACGAATTGACCATCCTTCTTCCATTTTCGTAATTATTTGAGCCTTTTCAATCTCACTTAAATGACGAGGCATATTAATTTTTTATTGTACGTAACGTTAAACCTTCTATCAAATTAAACGTCTTTGACGTCTATGAGTGGCATTTTTGATCACTTATGACATTTGATAACCTCCAAGAATCCCAGCCGGTTGTACACAAATAAGATGACGTTAACTTCCCTTTCTAATACTTGTACCCTTTTTTTTTAATATAACTGTACCACTGGTGGTACATATTATTATTGGAGGTGGTACACAAAACACAGCAAAAATTAAAATAGTAGTACTTTGTAAGTAGTGATAATACAATTTAAAAATATAGGTGGTACCAAAAATAATAAAAATAACTGTAGGGGGTACATCACTCAAAAGGTTGAGAACCGTTGAATCTAGATAAAAATATTATAGAATATGGAATGAAATTCATTTTATACCAGTTGAAAAGACCGAAGTATTTTCCAGCTGGTCTATTTCCTGCCAGTTTATCAGTAGTTTTTTGCCTTATATTCAACTCGGTGTTTTTCAATCTGTGGGTGGCGACCCCCCAGGGGGTCACCGACTGAAAGAAAAAGTTGAGGTTCTTAAAACACAATTTTAGTAGGAAGAATAGCTTGTTTGTTTTTCAAAAGTTTATCAAATTTTGATGCTATTTTTGATAAGTTGATAATTAAATAATTTTCTAATTGCAGTCTACTTCAGTTCACATAAGTATGAAGTAGCGAATTGTAGGTACTAATAATTTAAGAGCTTCCGTTTGCAGCTCTGGATATTGATATTTTCTTTTCATCCAAAAATTCCATTTTAAGCATGCCATCAGCAGCTAAATCTGGAAGATATTCTTTCATTTTTTTGGTGAAATCAGCCAGATCTATTGATTTGTCCAAAAAAAAGGGTTTAAAATCCATCTACATCAGCCAATGTGAGCCAATAATGCAAAACTTTGGTCTGTTGCATTATCTTCATCAATCTTCTGAACACATGTTGAACAGATGCTTTTGCTTTATCTTTAGTTGTTAAAATATTCTCTTCTCTTCCTTGAAGGTTCTTGTTAAAATTGTTATGGTGGATAAAAGATCTGCCAAACTGCTAATTTCAGGAGACAATAGGGTCAGAAAAACGATAAGTATATTTAGATTTTGCATCTTGTAAAAACATTAACAATTCGGCATTTAGCTCTAATTCAGTTCCAGAACTCTTGCCAATACCTTTCTTTTGGATAGCCACCTGACATCTATGTGATAACGGATATTTTGATGAAGTGAGCCCATATCTTCACAAACGATTCTGAATAGCCGGGTTTGCAAAGCTGTACCTTTGATAGAATTTACAAATTTTGTTACCTCCTTGAGCACGTCATTTAAACCAAAAGGTACTACCTTAGCAGCTAGAGCCTGTCGATGAAGAAAATAGTGTATCCAGAATATGTTTGGCATTGTCGTTTTTATTTTTCAATGAGTCAGTTATTCTTGCCAGTCATAGCTTTAGCGCCATGCATCGCTACAAATAGCGATACATTTTTTCAGGAAGTGCTTTGCAAAATAAGATATCTTCCATATTACATACTCTCATCTGCTTCAAAGCGCACCACAAATAGGTACTACAAACTGTACACAATCGGAAACATTTGTAGATTTTTCAAACTGCAAAGCAAAATGTTGGCTGTTCTTTAATTGTTGTTTTTTAAAAGTTTTTAATTAATTTATTTCTTTGACTTTCTACGACACCAATGGGTCGCCAGAATATTTCAACCTGTAAATGGGTCGCGAAATGAAAAAGATTGAAAAACACTGTTCTAGCTCAAAAGCCCTTATGTTAATTTCTCTTATTGTACATTGCAGGATTGTATAAATCTCTGCCTTGAATACAGAGGTATATTCTTCTGCTGTAAGTTGTTCTGTAGTTTATTTTTTATATTTTAATGTTTAGAAATTTGTACAACCGACTCTTCTGGAGTTTAAGACCTATCTTTGTACCCGCCTGCACCCGTCTGTGAAATGTATGTTTCCTTTGATTCTTCCTTTTTAGGATGCCCTTTCGGAAACGTACTTTAATCCATTCAGTGTCCGTAATTTAGATTACCACTCAATAAGATAACCAGATAACAAAATAATTAGATACTTAAATTGCCACTAAAATCACAAGGTAAACATCAAAAAAGGAAACGTCAAATCATTATACAGGGTGGGGCATTAGAGTGATAAAGTCCAATTACTCGTTTGTCGTAAGAGATAAGAAAAAGTTTTTTATTTAGGTAAAAGTTAGGGCACAGATAGAACCATAACCTAAAAGTATTTTCAGATATACAAGGCCACCCGTATTGACAAGGTGACACAAACTTATGTTTTTTTAAATAGAACACCCTGTATATTTCTACATTTTTGGATTATCTTCGATGTCTTCTTTCTTAAAATAAAGGGTGTTTTAATATTATACGAAGTAGTTTAAAATATAATTACGTTTTTTTGTTAATTTCGTAGCAATATTCACACCCTGTAGAATTGGAGTGATTTGACATCAAAATTTCTATTTATGTTCAAACGATTTTCAATATAGTCTACTGTTGTTAAACAATAATAATATAGAGAAATGTTTAATTTTAATATACAGGGTTGGTCATAACTCGGAATGAGTATTTATACAGGGTGTTCTATTTAAAACAAACATACATTTGTGTTACCCTGTCACTACTGGTGGCCCTGTATATCTGAAAATATTTTTAGGTTATGGTCCTGTCTGTACACCAGCTATTATTTAAATATTTTTTTTCGTATCTCTTACGACAAACGAGTAATTGGACTTTGTCACACTTATGCCCCACCTTGTTTATGATAGAGTTACGTTATACCAAAACACATGCTCTCATGAAAAGGCATCTCAAGAAAAAAATCGGTCGTACAAAGGTTTTACCAAAAATAACTACCCATTGTCATTTATTAACAATGAAATATAAAAGATGGATGAAAAATAAAACAACAAAACAGGACAAGCAGTATGGAAAGACTCACAAGATAGGAATCAAGAATGATAAAAATATCATATGTAAAACTAACAATTACCTAATCAGAAAAATTAAAAACAATAAGTACAACATCACAACAACGTCTTAAACATCCGATACACTCAGATAGCAACCAGCAGAATTGATCAGGCTTTAATTTCCAGTACTAAAAGAAGTCAACGTCAAGCGTATACCAATAATAGCGAATTAATAAACTCTGACTCTGACACACATCGTTCAATCACACACAATACATATGCAACACACAAATACAATACATGAACACTCACCCACCCACAAACGTTTAGGAACATAAAAATAATAATGCAGAAACACATTTAATAATCTGAATCTGGGCGTTCCATAGGGCAAAAAATCCACCCTCACCGTGACCAAGTTACCTTTCAATTTTTTGAGCAGAAATAACTACAACAACAATTTGGCGGTTATACACTTTGTTAACAATATTCTTAAATAATCTTTTTGAAAACTATTTCCGTAGCGTAAATTGAAACGACAAACTTTAGTTAGTCAAAAATGTAATTTTAATTACATTCCGTTATGGCTAAATCCTATATAAACATAGTACTTAAATTAGACATTCCACAAAAAAATTATTTCAGAATCATACTAAGGTTTATAACAGCTAGAATTTTGATTAATTTTTGGTCCTGTTACTCAAATAAATATTTTTTAGAGCCCAAAAGCTGATGAAGTTTGTTTGGCTACTACTGGTTTTTGTGTAAATAAGCCAAATTTGTTTGTTTAAAATAATTAGTGCTTGCCGGTAATTTCCGAAATCAGTATAAATTAAGATGCGTGATCTCTTGGTATATTACGTAACCTCGAATTACTCGAACAATAGGAAGTTAAGCAAAGTCAGGTCGAGCATGCATTCTTTTGCTCTTTTACCTTATTGAACTTTCATTTATTATTATCCCATAATTTTTTGCGCTCAGATTTTATGTAAAATTATTGGTTTGTAAAACATTCATCTACCTTATCTGTTCTCGAAAAGTGAGTCTTTTTAAACTCACTGATTCACGAATCAGAAAAAGTAAAGGTAGTTTTTTGGATTTTGAAATAGTCGGTAAATAAGAATAGCAGCATAATTAATGCTAATTTGTATTAATTGAGGTAATAAGGAGAGATGAGCATAGTGGGGTGGCGGATTATGTAATATTTTTTAAAGTAAAAGCAAAACATTCGTTGTCGAAAACATTTGCATCTAATATAATTACTATGACATGTAATGTAATGAAGACATGTGTAAAATTATCTTCATCGGTCTCTTACGTTAATTACCCTTTCCAATACTTCTCTATATACGTATTAGTTCACATTAATCAGTATATATTTGCCTTAAATTACATATTATGCAAGTATATTTAAGAATATGAGGTAGATATTGCCAGGTTAGTGCGATATGCTTCTCCAGCAGCTCCTAAAGACCTGATGGAAAAGTTGGCTGTTGAAACATTCATTAATGGTCTTTGTTAATCAAGTTATTGGAGAGCCGTTAAAATTAACATTTCAAAGACAAAGTGGATGACATGAAATAGTACAAGCGATTTATTATTCAATGCGAGTTGACCGCTATAATCCAATTTATTTGATCACGCAATTACAATAAGAAGTTACCGCCCGTCAGCAATGAACATTCAGGACTGTTGAACACAAACTGCGCGCGACGCACTGGAACAGCAAAGTCAGCATTTTTATTTATTATTAAAACGCATTACAAAACCACCTTTATTTCAGTCTGACTTTATAATAGTCTAGTATTTTAAATTGGAACTAAATTCTTTGCTAGTGCTAATAAAAGGTTTACTTGAGTTTTTTACTTGTTCAAAAGGATTTTCCGAAAGAACATTCATAATTGGCGCAGTCAGTAGGATTGCGAAATAGTGGAAGACTTAATACAAATACGGTCTAAATCAATATTAACTGACATGTTAAGTGAACCATTTTTATAATTTGACCCAGAGGTTTGTTAAATTAGCACCTAGGGATGCAAATGTTGGATATAAATTGACAATGTAATATTTCTAAAACTATTAGGATGGTATCAGTTGATTTGAAAGGCGAACATCTTATATTAGCCACAATAATTTATAGAGTATGTAAGATATCACGTTTAATTACCGGTATCTGCTCACTATGATTTTCAAGTTAAGTCATTATAAAAGGTTTTTTACTATAAAACATATACCACATGACAGAAGCCTTTCTCAAAATAAATTGAAATCATTATACAGCTTTTTAACGAGAGGTACCTCCACTGCCCCATATCGAGAACTTATTTGATGGAGCTTTCTCAGAAGTTTGAAGAAACAGGTAATGTTTAAGATGCCAAACTACTTGGTTCACCAAGGATATTAGTTCTTCAAATGCTGGAAAATAATTCAGTTGACTCCGGCAACTTGGAAATAACATGTTAAGGGATTTTAAGAGATGGTGCTCCTGCATACTATTATGGTGCAGTAAGACATTACTTAGATGAGGAATATCGAGTTAGATGGATTGGATGACGAGGTTTGACAGAATGTCCACTTGGGTCACCAGACTTCACGCCATTAGATTTTTTCTATAGGGTACTTGGAAACCAAGGTTTGTGGTGCAGCGACAGTATTGATATTTTGAAACAACGAATTGTGAAATAAGGTAGGGCAATTTCCCTCGACACATTTGAACGAGGGCGACAACAGTTTAGCAATAGGATGCGTTACTATTAGGAAGTAGATGGAGCACATGATGAATATCTAATATAAGAACTGCATCTTAAATTATTATTACTTAAATGCGGAACTACAATTCTAGTATTTATTATCAGTAAATGTACCACAATGCCTATATACGTTTTCTTAACATAAATTGAAACAATTATTTATATATTTACTTGTCTTTCCACAAACCAACTATCGCTTATAAAAAATAGTCTTCTTCTGCCATTATATACTTAAGTAATTTTAATTTTTCATTGATGGGTTATCGTCTCTACGGAGGACTGCCACTACATCTCTTGCGTGGTCGGCTGATACTTCTTTCATGTTGATTGTCCCATTCTTCTTTTTTTCTATTTAGTGTCCATTTGTTTATATTCCATACATTATATTTTATTCTGTTCTCTTCACACCTTATTCGTTCTCTCACTGTGTTGCCTGTAATTTTTCTGATTATTCTCATTTCTGCTGTTAGCAGCACTCTCTGTGTTTTAGATGTTCGGTTCTTGTTTCTGATGGGCACGTCATTATTGGTCTTATAGATTCATTGATTTCATCTCACAATTAATGTGCCGATAACACTATATACTGTTATTAAGGCATCCTGCGAATTCATTTGCCCTTTGTACTTGATCTCTTACTTCTTTATTAACGTCATTGTAATGGATATTGTAATCCCAAGGTGCTGTATTTTCATGTTTTTTACTGATGCTTTTATTATTTATGACGAATAGCATAGGGCTTAAGAATACCCCTGTCTTATTCCATTGCTTTTATCTATAAGTTCCATATAAGTTGTCCAACAATTCTGACTTCCATCTTATTATTTTGATCTTCTTCTTCTTCTAGTACCGACCACAGTTTTGTCTAGTCAAGTCGCGAATGCGTTCCAGCCAGGATATTTGTCGTCTACCAGGACCTCTTTTCCTTATATTTTTCCCCAATGAGATGCAACAAATCGTACGTATCGTTTCTAAGTATGTGCTACAAATATGCTGTCTATCTCCTTTTAATGGTAGCCAAAAGTTCTCTGTCTCTTCTCATTCTGTGCAACACCATTTCGTTCGTAATACAGGGTGTTTCATTGGGAAAGTAACATACGTTAACTGTAGAAAGAGGACATTTGGGTGGTCTTAAAAATACCATACTTGATAGGTCTTACTTCATTAGTAACAAAGATACTGGGTGTTTTATCTATTTTGCCATTTTCTTATTTGGTTCATAACTTTTTGACCACATCATTTTATATTTGGCAGGCAAATATTCTTGAAGGTGTACAATAAAATAATTTATTTACAATTGCAAAAATCCAGGTCCGGATTAAAAAATATTGGAAAAATTTTCCGACTCAAAAACAACACCCTGTACATTAAATTTTTTTAAAATGGATTTTGCATTTGAAAAGAGTATAAAAAACAAAATTTTGTGGTGTACTTTGAATTTTCGGCAAAATGATTTTTCTGGTAAAATTTTGATTTGAATTCTGAAATTATGTGAATTGCGAGAGACCTAAGTAGAAAAAAATTGAAATAGGACTTACAACTTGTTAAGCACACTGTATATTTATTTCATATTTACCAGACGAATATTATTTAAGGTGTCGAATCAATTAATTTATTTACAATTATAAAAAATCCAAGGCCGGGTTAAAAATAATTGGAAAAATGTTCCAAACCAAAAAAACACGCTGTACATTAATTTTTTCAAAATGGATTTTGCATTTAAAGAGAGGATAAAAAACTAAATTTAGTGATATTCTTTGAATTTTCGGCAAAATGATTTTTCTGGTAAAATTTTGAATTTGAATTCTGGAATTAGGCGATATGCGAGAGCTCTAAGTAGAAAAAATTAAAATGTGACGTAATTTTAATTAATACCATTATTTAATTTAAATTGGTAAAATTTTAACATTTCAGTGTTCTTTTATTATTTGTGACAAATAATTTATAGCGAATATTCATCTTTAAATAATGAATCAATAATAAAAAGTCAATAAAAAAATACATCACTTTAATCAACAAAGTATCTAAAAATTAAAATAAAACAGCGAAAATTTGCAGGATAAGGCTGTTTTATCAGTTGAAGCACATTGCAATGTTAAGTGGGCGTATCACTTACTTTCGTAGACTGCTGACGTCAGACACACGTGACTCCCTATTTAAAATTGATTTGAAGTAGGGAGTGCGACCGACAATTCGATCTTTACTCAGTGGCGCCGGCGGACAAGTATTTTAATGACAACAAAATGCATTATTCTCCATTCAAATTAGTTTTGTCGGGAATACCTTTTTAGATTGATTTTATCGTAGGTAATATTTTAAAAAGAATTATCACATTTTTGTCACATAGTTTGGCCTAGGATAAACTAGTACGGCCTTCTTCTTCTTCTTCTTGTAGTGCCTATCCGTTTCGGATGTTGGCGGCCATCATGGCAATCTCTACTTTTCACACTGCTGCTCATAAAAGATTTGTAGTGGTTGTGTTGAACCACGTACGTAGATTTTTCAGCCAGGAAATCCTTCGCCTAGTACGGCCTAGCCTACACTAATTTAGCCGAGTCGAAAGTAATTTGACGAACATGTAAGGACTTTTACATGCGGGGAATTCCCAAATTACGTCCTTTATAATCCAAGGATGGTACTAAAAGTGAGAAATTTGACCTAGGCTGTCTGTCCGTCGGTCCGTCCGACCGCGAATATAACTGCTCCGTCACTATACTAGGTGGAATGACAAATAAGGTGTCAAATGAAAGCTTATAATCCAAGGATGGTACCAAAGGTGAGAAATTTGAACTAGGCTGTCTGTCCGTCGGTCCGTCCGACCGCGAAAATAACTGCTCCGTCACTATACCAGGTAGAATGAAAAATGAGGTGTCAAATAAATGCTTATAATCCAAAGATGTTATTAAAGGTGAGAAATCTTAGCGAGGCTGTCTGTCCGTCTTTCCGTCCGATCGCGAATGTAATTCTTCCGTCAATATACCAGATATAATGACAAATGAGGTGTCAAATGAAAGCTTATAATCCAAGCCTGGTACTAAAGGTGAGAAAGGACCCCGCAGAAACCTTATGGGAAATGGCTCTCTGTCAAATGCTCTGATACTTTGGATTCTGGTAGTCCTTGATATGTAGAACAAAAGACTTCATGGGCGCGTAGCTCCAAAAAATTATAGTTGTGAGATATAAGCCTCTGAAGTTATAGGTACAGTGAGGACGTTTGAGTTGAAATAAATTCATTTTCTCGAGAATGGGAGACTCTGGAGATAAATTACGAATCAGCTCGATTTTTATTTTTAAATAATAATTTTTTGGCGTATATATCATACTAGTGACGTCATCCATCTGGGCGTGATGACGCAATCGGTGATTTTTTTTAAATAGGAATAGGGGTCGTGTGATAGCTCATTTGAAAGGTAATTCAATTCTCTATTCACTAATGTAAACATTAACATAATTATTTATACAGGGTGGCCAAAAAATTTTTTTAATTAAATTAATTGAGACAAAAAGAAGAATGTATATAATTTATTTATTTCGAAATACATTTTACTGCTGTCAGAAAACAGAAAAAAAATGTTAATTTGAAAAATAAACATTGCCTTTCACTTAAATTAAATGTTCAAACTGCTAAGAGGTAGGTGGGTGGCAGCTTTAATATTGAATTTAAGCGAAAAACAATATTTATTTATCAAATACACATTTTTTTCTGTTTTCTGACAGCAGTAAAATGTATTTCGAATTAAATAAATTATATACATTCTTCTTTTTGTCTCAATTAATTTAATTAAAAAAAATGGGACACCCTGTATAAATGATTATGTTGATGTTTATATTAGTGAATAGAGAATTAAATAGCCTTTCAAATGAGCTATCACACGACCCCTATTCCTATTTAAAAATATCATCGATTGCGTCATCACGCCCAGATGGATGACGTCACTAGTATGATATATATGCCAAAGAATTATAATTTAAAAATAAAAATTGATCTGATTCCTAATTTATCTCCAGAGTTGCCCATTCTCGAGAAAATTTATTCCAACTCAAACGTCCTCACTATACCTATATCTTCAGAGGCTTATATCTTAGAACTATGATTTTTTGGAGCTACGCGTCCATGGAGTCTTTTGTTCTACACATCAAGAACTACCACAATCCTAAGTTTCAGGGCATTTGACAGAGAGCCATTTCCCATAAAGTTTCTGTGGGGTCATTTGTTCTAGGACTTCCGGTTCTAGACGCTCACTTCAGGCCAAACTAGTTTGGGCTTTAGTAACATTCTTGGATTATAAGCTTTTATTTGACACCTCATTTTTCATTCTACCTGGTATAGTGACAGAGCAGTTATATTCGCGGTCGGACGGACCGACAGACAGACAGCCTAGGTGAATTTTGTCACTTTTAGTACCATCCTTGGATTATAAGCTTTCATTTGACACCTCATTTGTCATTCTACCTGGTATAGTGACGAAGCCGTTATATTCGCGGTCGGACAGATCGACAGACAGACAGCCTAGGTCAAATTCCTAACTTTTAGTAGCATCCTTGGATTATAAGCTTTCATTTAACACCTTGCTGAAAAATCTACTTACGTGGTTCAGCACAACCACTACAAGTCTTTTCAGAGCAGCAGTGAGAAAAGTAGAGATTGCCATGATGATCGCCAACATCTGAAACGGATAGGCACTACAAGAAGAATAAGAAGAAGGCCGTACTAGTTTATCCTGAAGTGTGAATCTTTATTATATCAGGATAAACTAGTTTGGCCTGAAGTGCGTCTTTATATCAGGATAAACTAGTTTGGCCTGAAGTGTGTTTATTTATATCAGGATAAACTAGTTTAGCCTACGCGTGATATGATAAACTAGTTTGACCTAGGTCATACTAGTTTATCCTAGGCGGTTAGGACAAAGTAGTTTGGCCTAGGCCAAACTAGTTTGTCCTGAAATCGGGTTTGGCCGGTAATATACATTATTTTAATATATTTATAGGTTGCAGTTACATAAGAAAAGTATCCAATTGAATAAAACACAAATCGTGGATAATAGTATAATTTTCTGTCTTATTTTAAAACACCCTGGGACTCATTTCTTGTCAACTTATATCCCTAAACTAATGTAAATACTTAAAAATACGCGTAAACTAAAGAACTTGTAACTTATACCACTAAACTAATAATATATTAAGTACTTAAAAATACCCGTAAACTAAATAAGTTTAATGTTTTCAAAATAACTAAGAATACTGTAAACTGTAAACACTAAGCAAGTTGATGAAGAAAATACAAGAATGAATAACTGGAAATGGATTCTAATTCAAGCGAACTGACCGACTGAATGACGGTACGTTCATGAGATTTGTCGTCACGAAGGCGATAACGATGAAACTAAGCGCCAATGCTGCGTACCACGTTTCATTATTAGATTTCAATATTTTTAGCAAATTTTCTTCAAAGTTGGAACACGCTTTTCTCGATTATTACTGGACACAGAAAGGTGAAAAAAAAAATCAACGATTACAGAAAAAAAAACTCTTTCAAGTGATGGGAGTAAAAAGTTTGGTTATAATAGAACGTTAAACATTATAATCTAATTTTTCAACAGAATTTTCAAAAAAATAAAAAAAGTAAAACCATCATTTTAAAGGCAACATAATTTCGAATAACGTGTCCAAATTTCAAGACATTCTGTCGGTAAATAACCGAGAAAACACTGTCCCTAAGTTTTGGTGCACCGATAAAACAGCCATAATAACTATTCAAAACTAATAGGGGAGTGCAATTAGAACGAAAAGATACAATGTTTCGGAAAAAATCAAACAAGGTATATTTTTCTAAAACTTTTGTTAGTTTATAAATATGTTAAAGTAAAAGGTTCTAGTCACAAATTTCGCCGCTAATTATTTATTAATTGTTTAAACAATAACAATTGTTTTGTATAAATAATGTTAAGAATATGGGTGAATTCAACATTTTATTTTGATAAAAAATATTTTTATTTTAGTTTTGATTATGCTGAACCCGAATCTGACATTACAATTTGCAAATTCAAAATGGCGGATTCAAAATGGCGGATTTTTTCCTAAAAATCCGTAAAAAGTAGTTGAAAAATCCGAATTTTTTTTATAAAACCTGTTTGCTTACGTGTAAACATAGATATAAATATTTTTGAGAGGTTGCTGAACCTGAATAAAATTTTGATAATTTAAATTATAAAATGGCAGATACAAAATGGCGGATAACTTAAAAAATAGTTGTAAAATCATAATTTCTTATCATATTTCTAATCATAATCTCAGGAGTAAAATACCTATATTTTTCATAATACTGAAAATTGTTATTATGGAAAGTTATTCAGAATTAAAAACGATGTGTCAATATGCAATTACACTCTTCTAATCGAAATATTGTGAACTATAAAGGTACATATTTATTGCGCGAAATATAATTTTTTTACATACCTCGTATAATATTGATAAAATATAATATTTTATATTTGTATATTGAGTGTTAGACCATGCACAGCTATTCATGATGAGATGAGTAAGACCCATTTTAAGTATGGTATTTTTCAGACCGCCTAAGTGTCCTCTTTCTACAATTAACGTATGTTACTTTCCCAATGAAATACCCTGTATAACCGGTCTATAGTATTTTCAAAATTCTCATAAAGAGCCACATCTCAAAAGCTTTAAACTTTCACATTAAGTCAACATTAGCAGTCCAAGCTTCGGTACCATAAAGAAGAATAGAGTAGATATAACATTTTACCATCCGATATCGGATTTACAGATTGAGTTTTTGGTTACTTAGAAAGTTCCTCATTTTTAAAAAGGCTGTTCTTGATTGCTTTCTTCTTGATCGAATTGTTGATTTCGGATTTAGACCTTCCGTAATTTAGACCCGTAAGTATTTCATTTCGTCTATTTGTTCAATATGTTTATTTTTATCTGGATCCTTGTTATGATTTTACCTCTTCTTATTGATAACCACGGTTTTTGTTTTCTTTATGTCTTTTTTTTAAACCAAACTGTTCACCATCACAAAGTGTGTTGAGTAGTGTCTGCAGACCTTTCTCACTTTCGGCTTTAATGACTGTATCGTCACCATAACGAATATTATTTATATTTTCACAATTTATATTGATCCTTTGAT
The DNA here is from genome assembly GCF_917563875.1 of Diabrotica virgifera virgifera. Taxonomy (NCBI): domain Eukaryota; kingdom Metazoa; phylum Arthropoda; class Insecta; order Coleoptera; family Chrysomelidae; genus Diabrotica; species Diabrotica virgifera. The sequence continues at coordinate 190,095,416 of NC_065447.1, read as the reverse complement.
AGTCGTTTTCAATTTGGTTTTATATTACCTAGCGGGCTTTCTTTATTATACAAACGATGTATTACATCTTCAAGTTTTATTCTGTCAAATGCTTTCTTAAAGTCAATAAAACATAGAAATGCAGGTCTTTTTTATTTTAATAATTGCTGTGATTGTAAAGAAACCTTCTTGCTCATTTGCTAAGTGAACCATGTGTATAACTAGAGCAACAGGTTTGATCAATTAGCACCTAGGGATGCAAATGTTGAACAGAAACTGGCGTTATTATAATAAAAAAAAAACGATTAGGATGGCATCAGTTGATTTGAAAGGCGAACATCTTATATTAACTGTACTAATTATAGTGTAGCACCAATCCATTAAGGTAGCTTCGAATGACCTCCTGGATCATTAGATTTGTCGCTGCTGGATTTTTCCCTTGTGGGGATACCTAAAAAGTAACATCTATAAAACACCATCTGTACCTTTAGAAGATTTACGTCAACGAATGCCTACAAGTCAATTACTCCGAAAATGCTTGGGAACTAGGAAGAAAGTTTCGATGAAACCCTTGTCAATAAATGGATGCCGGAGGTCATCAGTTTTACCATTTGGTCAACTAAAACTAAGAAATAAGTAACGTGAGTAATTTTAGGATTCTTAAATCTCAGCTTAGTTAATCAACACTTCATTGTTTATAAACTTTTTTTTGTAGAGTATTTACCTAAAGTAGCTCCTGGACCTTGTGTATTTACTAACATCACTTAAACTTTTTAATCGGAGCAATTTGAAACAGTTCAGTTAAACTTATTAACTGCCTGATAAAAACAGAAAATTATAAATAGCTCTCACTATTTTGCATACACCAACCAATCTCATTAATTACCTACATCCTCAGGTACTTTTCCACACTGTCAATTATCGAAAGAAACTAAATACTTTACCTCGTTGTGTCCCTACTCTTCACTCTAATCCTTCTTTTGTCTTCGCGTCTCGACCACCAAGCGAGACCGCGAACATTTTATAACAATGACAGCTACAAAATTGTTCCCCAAATAAACACATAACGTTTATATAAGAAGAAGAATAAACACGCCGATTGCCGACAAACTCATAAAGTCGGCGGTGTGGAAAGATCTGGCGCTTAAATATTTTCTTCTTTGGGTAATTAATTGATTGGCAATCTGAATATCGTTTGGCAGTTTTAGCTAAGATAATAAATAGTACGAGGGCTTAAGACGTGAAACGGTGATGGTGATGATTTTGTAATGACATAAAATACCCATCAAAATTTACACAACAGCAGAATTTACACTTCACGTAGTCGATATATGACCAGTGGCGTAACAAACTCCGTCGCCCCCCACCCCGCAGAATTTAAAACGGGGCCCCTTTAAAAAATTACTAAATGCGACTTGTGTAACAAAAACGTATACATATAGTGTATTTGTGCACCGTTTAGACCAACTTAGTTGGTATAGAACTATCATTTACAACAACTTTATTGGTATAGAATAAAATAGAACAAAATAAGAGCATAGTCACAAAATTTCGCGCCAAAGCTTTTTAAATGCATTAATTTTTTTCGAATCCTGAGAAAGCTAGTAAGTATTTTTGAAAAATTAAAACACGGAATGAAATATTACATTATTACCGAGAGCCGAAAGTCCCCGAAAACTTCTCTAATGTTTAATTCAGTAAGTTACAAGGGTGAAAAAAGAGAAAATTTAGTATGATTTTTAATTTCAAATATCCCATTCAAAAGAAACTTTTTGTTTATTCTAAGAGACTTTTAGCCCTCGGTAATAATGTAATCTTTCATTCTGCGTATAAAGTTTTCAAAAATATTTATTAGCTTTCTCAGGATTCGAAAAAAAATGAATGCATGTAAAAATCATTAGTCCAAAATTTTGCGCCTACACTCTTTAAATTATTAAATCTTAATTACTCTTTAAAATATAACATAGTATTATTCTATGAGATGAACAACTTTCTTCGTGCACTACTATCAGCGAATATATCTACAATAATTATAATAACATCTATTTGATGGGCAACTTTGTTTTCAATACTTATAGCTCTAGAGAACTTCTGACATGATACTATGAACATTTATGGTTTTATTAATTTAAGCTCAGAAAAATACCTCTCTGAACTAGTGGTCGAGACGGGTAAAGTTGAAAACAAAATGTACGCATGACACACTTCTGGTATGCAAGATGCAAGCACTAATGCAATAAAATAAGAATAATTTTGGCTGCATCATAAATAATATAGTTCGCCGATTCCAACTGTGTCCTCAATGATTTTCTAACAAATTGCAGTTGCTCCAAAAACTCATTACTTAAATCTGACGGGTACGCAGCAACTGATTTACTGACTCCTGCAAAAACTTCTGGATCCGATTTGAAAAGGATCCACTTCTAGGATGTAAGACTTTAAAATCGTCGTTCACTTTGTACATACTTCTAAATATAGCTTGAATTGGTTCAATGACTACATCGAGATTTCCGAAAAACATGCCTCATTCATCAAAATGCTTCTTAACTCTACCAAACCTTTTGATTTTAAAAGTACAGGGAAAGCCACAATTTGTAGCAAGATTTTTGGATTCTTGTAAAAATGACGTATAGTTTTGTTTAAAGATTTGATAAAAATTCTTTACAGTGGTAATGTAAGAGTAGTACTTTATTTTGTAAAATAGATGGGAAGACAAATTCAAACTGTTCCAATAATTATTAGTTATCATTCTCTACTCACGATCTGTGGTAGTTAATATCATTTTAGACAATGTTTTTAAAATTGTCATGTAGTTCTGCTTTACACCAAGCACAGTTTGTAATCTGGATGACCACCTAGTCACGTCACCGATAACGTTTTTAGAGTAAGCGATCTTGGTTGGACGTTTTTCTGCATTGACTGCTAAATCGAATCGAGGGAAGTTTTTGAAGATTTCCAGTCACTGCTGAAAAACGTTACGTGTGCATGCTTAAAAAATATAAGTCGTATCAATGACATATTTTTACATAATATGTTAGATGACATGCTGCGGAGGTCTCTGTCACGCCCCTGTATATGACCCTGTTTTTTAAACTTATAAATTGTAGTATCCTGGCGTGGCCTCATAGTCAATATGAAAACCTTTATTGGAAAATTAGTTAAACTAAAATTATTACTTTTTTTTATATAGCCTTTTTTCTATTCGAAACGTCGAATAAAGGCCTCTCCCATTTCTCGCCATTCATCTCTGTTGTGTGTGAGGCGTTTCCACATTGGTCCTGCGACTCTTCTGATTCATCGCTCCAGCGCATTTGAGGTCTTCCTCTTGGTCTCTTCGCTTCGTACGGTCGCCAGTTTCCAACTTCCTTGCTCCATCTACCATTTTCGAGACGTTCCTTGTGTCCAGCCCATTTCCATTTTAATTTAGCCGCTTGTTCCACAAGTGTTCCGTGGTACAAATGTTCCGTGGAACAAATTATTACTTACTCGTAATTAATTCATAAATCTTAGTTTAAACATCCTTTTTACATGCCAAGGATATCCATGTGATGTCCATACATATCTTCTACTACTACTGTACGTCTACAGTCCTTATCTCCCTTATTCAGTTGTTCAGGATTTTCTGTTCTCAATTTCCTTGCCCCAATTTTTCTGAAACCTATTTTGTACCTTTTTCTGTACCTTTCTTTTATCTATCATACTTTATTAGTAGCTATGTTTTTGAGAATTATGTTTTACATCCTATTTTTGGTTGTAATCTATATCGATTACTAATACTATTCAACAGAGAAATTTCTATTATTTCTTTTTATGACCTCTGTCGTACTGTCTCCTTTTTCTTTTTTGTGGTGGTTTTTATGCCCTACTTTGTTTTTTAGGAACTTATCACTCAAGTGCTATTTTGTGTCAGAGATTTTGTACCTCTTCGTTATGTTAGTTGACGATCATCATGGCTATCCTAGTTTTGCTTGCAGCCATTCCTAATATTCCGTTTGGAGACGTGTTGAACCACTTTCTCAGTTTTTGAAACCAAGTTACTCTTCTTTTCCTTGAATATGTACGTTTTGTGGTGGCTTTTATGCCCTACTTTCAGGAACTTATCACTCAAGGGATATTTTGTGTCAGAGATTTTGTGCCTCTCCGTTATGTTAGTTGACGATCATCATGGCTATCCTAACTTTGCTTGTAGCCATTCCTAATAATCCGTTTGTAGACGTATTGAAATACTTTCTCAGTTTTTGAAGCCAAGTTACTCTTTTTTTATGATTATGTACTTTTTTGCTAGCTACTGCATTTCTAATAGATTAATATTACTAACTAATTTTACAAACCCTAGACATTTTGGAAATTAAATACAGCATATAACAAAACAACTTATCCTTCATTAAACATTGCATGTCCAACACTTCTTTCATCTTCCAAATTCAATTCTGCAGATGAATATATAGTGCCCCACTAGGCTCCCCACCCTCTAGAGTAATTTCCAATATCTTTATGGAAGATTTTAAGACCCGATAATTATTCACATAAACTCAAAGCCACACGTTTGCTACGATATATTGACGGTACGTCCGTTATTTGGTCCTACAGCAAGGTATGTATTGGTACCTTTTCAAACCCATCAGAATGGTATACGCCCTAGTACTTAATTCATGATGAAGATGGAAACTGATTGATCCCTACCATTTCTCGCCGTTCTCATGAGAAAAAAAAAAACAATTTTATAAAGGTTTTCATCACTCTACCGAGAGCCCACCCATACAAACCGCTACTTGCATGCCAACTCTCATCACCCACCTTCACAAATTAATTCGGTCATTAATACTCTTGCCTCCAGAGCAATACGCCTTTGCAATTATGCAAGTAGATCAACTCAGCTTTCTTCTTTTAAATATGCTCTCATTCAAAATCATATCGATATGAGCATTCCCAAGTTTCAATTTCCCATTCAATCTTAACCGAAAGAGTCAGACCCTGATCATACGAAAGCTTTTATTTCTTACATCAAAGGTGTTACTGACAAAGTCAACAAAATTCTCAAATTAAAAGGAATAAAAACAATATTTACCACCCCCCCCCCACCAACAACAGAACAACAGCTACCATGTCTGGTCCGATCAGTTAAAGACAACATTCCAAATGAACAACACGGAGTTTATGAAATTCCTTGTTCACACTGCCCCCGATCTTATAATATAGGCCAATATAATCATAAAATAGGATTGATGAATATTATGTTCGCATTTCCGATTCAATTTCAGCTTTAGTACAAACTAAAAAAGGCCAAGTTAGAAATAGAGAACATTAACTTGGAAAAATAATAACAACAGGAGTAGTGCGATCAATTTGTGGCAATAGTGTTAAAAGACCTTGATATTTTCCAGGACAACAACTAACTAATACTAAGAAGAAAAGTACAGTTACCTAAAAAAGGAATGTCAAACATATAAAGGAATGGTAAAGAAATATTGTCACAAATTGATCGCATTACTCCTATACTGCTCCTTTTATCAAGTTAATATTCTCCTTCTGTAACTTGAGTGTACCGTACGGATGACGACGAAATAATCAGTAATATGTCTTTACGGTTGCCTTTTATCTTATATGTGTATCATTGTTTTTTTCTTTTTGAGAGATATGCCAATACTTTTTTTACCTTTTATAGGTAAATACAAGATTTGAAGTATTTTTATCAGAAGTACTTATTAGGAATTCAGAAAGTGATGGAAATCATACCAACATAAAGCAAGTTCTTGATTTAATATTTAATTTCTTGGTGAAATTTATAAGTTATTAGTTTTTATTATAAAAATCGCTTTTCTTTGGTTCAATCGTTTGGGTCAAATTTTTAGACGTTAATTTGACTGCCCTTTCTTCAATGCAAATGAATGAAAATTTGGAGACATATGCATCGCGGAAACAGTACACGAATAGTCAATAATTTTTTTTATGTTTATTAATTGTTTAAATAAAAAAAGATTTTAATTGAAAATGCTTAAATTCTCTTGTTTTTTAAAATTAAGAAACTTGAAACTTTTACAGATTATAGCTAATTATATGAACTATACATAATTTCACTTTTTACGTAAATTTTTTACGTTATGCTTCATAAATAAACAATACAGTTTCAAATTTTTTGCCGATTCCGACTACTTTTCATGTTTGTACATCATATGTTTTATACATATATTTTCATAAACATGACGATATATTTTAATGTTTGAAAAGTGTAAGATTAAAAAGTAAAAAATAAAAAATATGAAAAAACTTTGTAAGAAACGCTTTTCTTTAGTTACGAGTGACTAAAATTAAAAATGTTTTAAAAAATCAACTACAAAGCAAAAAATAAAAAAAAAATCAAACTGTTAGATTAAATTATGTGTGAGATTTTTGTATATTTAATCTGTCACATTTAATCTGTATATTTAATCTGTATTTTAAACAGTTTTTTTTCGAATAATCCTTCGAGTTTGAATTTTTTTTAGTTTTTGCTTTTGGTTGATTTTTTTATAATATTTTTAATGTTAGTCACTCGCGAGTAAAGAAAAGCGTTTCTTAATTTCTTTTTTCATATTTTTTTATTTTATATTCATAAAATATTTTTTAATTAGGTAACGGTCCAATCTATGAAGGATTTTAACAAGTGTTGCAAGCGCCCAAACTATAAATGTCTAAATTATAGGCACCACTCTAAATAAATGCCAACGCTTAACGGATTTATGCCTACTTGGATTGCAATTCAAATCAGTTGCTTGCTACTGAGAGAGAGTAGTGATTGGACATAAACAAAGGCTGCTTGATTAGGGAATAAATACTGGTGCTCCGGATGCTCCTCAAGCTCAAGTTCCTTTCCTGGTGGTCCAAAACCCTGAGACAATTCAATTAAATGTGGATTATTTCTTTTGGAGAACCTTTATTTAGTACCCATGAGAACAGAATAAAGTTTATTTATTGGGATCTGGACAGTTTCGGGTCTGGTTTATCATTCTGTTGACGACTTAATGGTGCAAAATCCAATTGTATTCACAAAAATAAACATATGTACAAATTATGAGAAAAAAAAGTGAAAGTTTAGTGCTACCTATGTCATTAAGTTAAGAACTGTGATACAATATTACCTGATTATTGTAATTATTAGTAGTAGGTAGTACCTACAAACGAAATCGATAATATTTATTCGTTGGAATTAAAACTTGTAAAAGTGTGGTTTATACCCAGACATCGACGATAATGATAAAATTAAACTTGAAATGTAATGTATGTTTCTGATCGACTATGTAAAAGACACAATAATTTTTCTATTGTTTTTTTCTTTATTCAGTGGCGTACTGATAGATCAGCGGGCCCTGGTTCCAGTTGGGATGCGGGCCCTCCCGCCCAATAAAAACACAGATTGTATATCAAAAGTTTTTAATAAACATTAAATATAAATCATCATATATCATAAAATATATCATACCAAGTGATACCTATTGTGCCGATGTGTGCTTTTGCCTTCTCGTGGGTGAAAAACATACGTTCAAGACAGTGGCGGCTCGTGGCCTTGGAGACAGGGTCGGTGAGGTTTTTTTGTCTCCTCATATAGGTATACCATCAAACTAAAAGGCTTAATTCATCATAGGAGATTTTGTTGTTTTTTGCTTTTTTTTTATTTGATGTACTTGACATTCTCTCTTGTTTCATGGTGTTTCGACAATACGTGTTGATTCTTTTGAGACAAGGTAGATCCCGTTTTTTTTAGGCAGAAATTGGAGGTAATAAGAAAATTGATAAACAGTTTGTTGTAATGAATTGCAGTACTTACTACATAGAATTATACATACATGTTGTTCTGAAGCTATTTTCTTGTGGCATTTTTATAATCAAGTATATTCAAATGGGAAATAAGCCACAATTTTACCTAAAAATGATTTTATTAACGTTTCGACGCCCAAGTCGGGTGTCGTTGTCAAAATACAAAATAATACTAAATAAATAAAAATGTTGTTGCTTAGTAAAAAATTCTTCTAATAATTTATTTAATCTGACTCATTTATATTGGCAATTCAGACACGTATTATACATTTTAAAGTAGACGACTTTAAAATGATATTGCCAATATTGATGAGTTGCGTTCCTGGGACGACTTTACTAAAAGATAGTTCATTCGATTACATGAAATCAATCCCAACTCAAGAATATCCGCCACAAAAAATCGTAGCATGTGATCTGTCTTTAAAAAGACAACCAAATGCAACGGTGGCACTGAAATTCTCGCGTTAGAGATTCCATAGTAAATCACGAGGGAAAACCAGGAAAAACCTCGTGATACTATCCCGACATCGTAAGTATTTGGGTTTACATTTAGTTTACTCTCAAAACTAATACCAAATTCTGACTTGATATTTTAAATTTTAAATGATACTAAAATACTAAATATGTACTAACTCGATATGTTACTGATTTACTAATTGTGGTATTTTCTTTCTATTGACTTCCTCCTTTAATATGGGTAACCACATCCTACTGCATTCTACCGAGGAATTTGCGACACAATTGGTTTCATTTAGCTTAATTAGAGCCGCTTCTTTGATTTTTCTCTTTTTACTATCTGCTTCTTTTAGGACTATACTTGAATTTCTCCACTGAACTCTATGTTCATTATCCCATGCGTGTTGACATATTTGAGATCTATCAAATTCTCTATTTTTTATATAAGACTGATGTTCATTTACTCTAACGTCTATTGGTCTTGACGTTTCACCTATATAAAATTGTTCGCATTCACAAGGTATTTTATAAATACAATTCTTTGTTCTTTCTTGTTCACTGTTAGGTTTAGTTTTAGATAGAATAGATCTCAAAGTGTTTGTTGTTTTGAATGTTGTTGATATGTTGAATTTATTTCCTATTGTTTTAAGTTTCTCGGATAGTCCTTTTACATATGGTATTGATATTTTCCTCGTATTATTTCTTGTGAATGTTATAGGATCCCGTTCTAAGTTGTTCTGTTCCATTCGATCCAATCTTGACAATTCCTTATTTATAAACGATATGGGATAATCATTTTTTAATAAAACAGATGTTAACAATTGTTTTTCTTCTAAAAATGAATTTTCGTTAGAACAAGTAATTTTGGCTCTATCATATAAGGATTTAATGATTCCCTTTTTAACGTTGATGTTATGATTTGATTTGTAATTGAGATATCTGTTGGTGTGTGTTGGTTTTCTATACACTTGAGTCTCATATCCAGTATCCTTCTTTGAGACCAAAACATCGAGGAAAGGTAGGGTGTTATTGTATTCCTTTTTCATTGTAAACTTTATTGTCTCTTCTTGATCGTTTATAATATTCAGGAACGTATCCAACAATTCCGATCTATGAGGCCATATGGAAAACATATCATCTACATATCTCCACCATACTGTGGGTTTTAAATTTTGTTTAGAAATGGTATTAGTTTCGAAATTCTCCATAAATATATTAGCCAATAATGGAGATAAAGAAGAGCCCATTGCGAGACCAAAATTTTGTTTATAGAATTCATTATTTAGTTGAAAATAGGTATTATTAGTACATAATGTCAATAACTCCATTATAGCTGATACATTTAGTCTTGTCCTAGTTGTTAATGTATTATCATTTTCTAATTTCGTTTTGATTAAGTTTAAAGTTTTATCTAATGGCACATTTGTAAATAAACTCTTTATATGTCAAAACTTACTAAAATATTATTTGGATTAAATTCAATATTTGATAATTTGTTTAAAAAATGTTGTGTATTTTTTATAAATGTGTCATTATTATTTGCAAATGGTTTTATAATATTTAATAAAAATTTTGATAGTTCACTACAAGGAGAATTGATGGTACTACAAATAGGTCTAAGTGGAATATTTGCTTTGTGAATTTTCGGTACTCCATAAAAATGTGGTGTCTTACTGTAATGAGGTGTCATTAATTTTCTTTGATAGTACGTTAGGTCATTTTTAAATTTGAATAAAGTTCTATAGATTTTGTTTTCCAGTGTCTTCGTTGGATCCTTCGTTAATTTGGTATAAGGTCCATTTGTAATTAGATCTGTAATTTTGTCCTCATATTGTACTTTATCCATTATTACAGTTGCATTTCCTTTATCCGCTGGTAGGATTGTTATGGAGTCATCATTTTTTAAAGTTTTTAAAGCTTTCATTTCCTCTTTGCTGATGTTCTGTTCAATTTTATTAGATTTTTCCAATTCAAGTTTGCATAGTACCCTATATTGTTCTTTTTCATGAGTTGGTAAACACTGGGATATTTTTTCTACTGCGCTAATTATGTCTAATTTTGGAATAGATGGATGAGTGACAGCATAGTTTAAACCTTTTGACTTTTAATTTTAAATTTTAAACTTTAAACCTTTTAATCATTTTTTGTGGCGGATATTCTTGAGTTGGGATTGATTTCATGTAATCGAATAAACTATCTTTTAGTAAAGTCGTCCCAGGAACGCAACTTATCAATATTGGCAATATCATTTTAAAGTCGTCTACTTTAAAATGTATAATACGTGTCTGAATTGCCAATATAAATGAGTCAGATTAAATAAATTATTAGAAGAATTTTTTACTAAGCAACAACATTTTTATTTATTTAGTATTATTTTGTATTTTGACAACGACACCCGACTTGGGCGTCGAAACGTTAATAAAATCATTTTTAGGTAAAATTGTGGCTTATTTCCCATTTGAATATACTTGATTATACATACATATTGTGCAACTTATCCCACTTTCTGAAAATATTTGGACCAGCATAATTTTTAAGTACCTAACTTGTAATAATAAATATCTTGGAAATTCTTTGGCGAACGTAACTTTTAAATTTTAAATCGTCAAAGAGGTCAAAAATTTTCAAAATTCGAAAAACGAGTATCTATTTGCATATAATAGGTATCCAAAATTTCAAGATATACTTACTCGTTTTTCGAGATATGTATCATGTCGTTGTCTTTTTTGGGGTGGTTCGGAAATATCAAGCGAATCCAAAACGTCACTGCGTATATATTGGAAACTACTATCATTACGAAAATCTCTGAGATTTTGCACCAGCTTTCGTATTCTATTTTTAGAATAAATAATGTCAGTTGACTGATTTTGAACAACAAGGAATATCTTGGGCAAACTCTGTCTTAAAAATATTTAAAAAAATATTGAAAGAGTCATTAGTATTTAATAAAGTTCTCAAACCGATTGCTTCACGGATCGAGGTATCGACACTTTCAAAATCATCGCCTTCGATAATAAAATCAAAAACTTCCAAAAGCTGTTCACGAAAATCTGCTACAGATACTAAAACTATAAGAGATAATCTGCTTAGATAAAACTAACCGAGATTTAAAATTTCATCGCGTCTGACAAACTGTTCGCTTTTTTTTTCGAAACAAATTTGTTCTAAAGCAGTAATCCGTTTAGGTGAGCTAAACTGGCAAGAAAAGTCGATATTCTTTATTTTTTTACACGTATCATGTAAAACTAAATTCATTATATGCGCATAATAGTGAGTAAATAAAGCTTGTGATGCAATAGTTTTAACTTTTGCCTGGAGCCTATTCAATTCACCACTCATCACAGCAACGCCGTCATAAGATTGCCCCAGTTTGCCCTACCAATTTATTTTTGGTATAAAAAAATTTGAATCTGTTCTTTAAAACACCAAAAATATATTCTGCCTTATTGCTTTTACTCACATCTCTAAAACCTAAAAACCTCTCATAAATATTACCACGTAACGCGTATCGAACAAAATAATTGATAATAATTGTGAATGACATGATAATCAGAAGTTTCATCTACTTTCAGTGAAAAGCAAATGGTTTTCTAAATCTCAGATTCAACAACGTTATTCAAAATTTAACTATTTGATTATAATATGTATTATGTAGTTCATTCTGTATTACGAATACACTTCGAATCAGAAAGTAAATAGGTATTTCTAAAACAATTTTATTAATTCTCTATAATTACTTTGATTTTTAACAAATGCTTCGATCCATCATGTCCACTAAATGATAATTCCTGACAACTTAAAAAAATTACAATATCAATTAAACGACGTAAAACGGCGTGATTATTTTTGACAATTTCTACCGATGCATGCTTCCAAATGAAACACCGACCGGCAGATCGAAATGTGCCGTACTTGGCGCGTAACCTGCCATGCCGTATCTTCTATTGCCCAAGGAGAAAAGTAATGTTCGCTTGCTCATCGACTTGTTACGTCGTCGTTGAGTTTTACGTGTAAATTGTCAAGCTACGGATGTTAGGGACGGCTAGCCGAAAAGTCAGATAAATGGCTCGGATCATTGGTTTTTTGAGAAGTCTGTTATGCGCAGGGATCACTTAACGCTCGTATTGATCAAATTCTTTTAAAAACCATGAATAAAATTTAGTCTGTATTATCTGATAGATTTTTTTTTATTTCAAAGATACAAATATTTAAAAAATCTATATCTATAAATGTGTGGGTCGGCACTGCCGACCCTGCCGACCCTGACCGGCCGCCACTGGTTCAAGATAAGTCCGGAATTGGATAAACTGACTAATTCTAAGCAACTTTAGTTCTATAGAGTTTTTTACTAAGTCAATACTTTTCGAGTTATTTGTGAGTGAATATGTATGTTCATTTTTCAACAAAAAAAAAAACACGTTTTGAGACGGTTTTTCGCAAATAACTCAAAAAGTAAGTATAAGTATGTTATCGAAAAACTATTCTTAGTAAAAATATAGCCTATAAAAATGTGAAAAAAAAAATGGTGTTATATACGAAGTTTGTAGACCCAGGAGAAGCCGAGTTGTAGGTAATGAAAAGTAGGTTCTTATTCGTCAAATTCCAATTATCCAATTCGAATATTTCAACGTGAAATAACCAAAAAATGAAGAACTTTTCGTGAAAAACTCATCATACTTTTTTAAAGTTTAAAAGAGCTTTATTGTTGTATTTTTTTTAGTTTCTAGCATCAATATTAGGTATGTAACGCTCAAAATAAAGTTGTTCCCTTTTTTCTGGTAAAAGAAATCGTAAAAATCACCCTCTAATTAGCATCCCAAATGAAATTAAACGTTACCTCTTCACAAATTACTTGACTTATGTATTATTTGATCGTAACTTAGAGTCCGTTTACATGCCAATCGCTTAAAGGCCCATTTATACATACCCGGGCGTGTCTGTTCCGGGTCAGTGCCGAGTCCGGGTATTTTTATTGCGATATTCACATACAACCGGGCTGTGGCAGTGTGCGTACCGGGCCGAATAAGAGAGGAAAACGTTATTACATATCTCTGTGTAAAAGATAGTTGAAAATATTTCGGCTTGGATAGAAGATCTCACCTCACAATATCTATTGCTTGTCTGTTTTCCAGCAGTCGCGTTCACAAAACAATAAAATCGTGTTTATACAAGTCCCTGCGATCCGTGTCATTTTCGTGCATCGCCAGTGCTGGCAGCAAAAATATCGGCTGGGATTAATTTCAGACCGGGCCCGGACGGGCCCTGTCCGGGAAACGCCAATGTATAAATATCCTCATAAGAGTACATATTGTTTTTTTTTTGGACCGGGCCCTGTCTTAACACGGAACGGACACGGCCCTGATATGTATAAATGGGCCTTAACGCGCCTTTTGATAACGCGCGATTAAAACTACATGCATGAGACTGTTCACATGCTACCGCGTGTTTAAACTAGCTCTTACTTATTGTTGGTGTTAGAAACTTTGGACATCTTAGATATTAAAGCACCCTATGTAACGCACAGCCGGCACAGCTGAATGTGGCTGAATTTTTATGTACAGTGTTGCCATGCTGTTTTCTATATATTTCTTTCATAATTTCAATCAATGTTAAATGTACCTACAAGAATAATAGAATAATAACATTTACTTCTCCGTCATTATACTAGGTATAATGACAAATGAGGTGTCAAATTAAAGCTTATAATCCAAGGATAGTACTTAAGGTGGGAAATTAGATCTAGGTTGTCTGTCCATCTGTCTGTCTGACCGCGAATATAACTCCTCCGTCACTATAACAGGTAGAATGACAAATGAGGTGTCAAATGAAAGCTTATAATACAAGGATCGTACGAAAGGTGAGAAATTTTTCACCGTTAGTACCATCTTTGGATTATAAGCTTTCATTTGACACCTCATTTGTCATTCTACCTGTTATAGTGACGGAGGAGTTATATTCGCGGTCGGACGGACAGCAGGACAGACGGCCTATGTCAAACTTCTCACCTTTAGTACCATCCTTGGATTATAAGCTTTCATTTGACACTTCATTTGCTGTTCTACCTGGTATAGTGACGAAGGAATAATATACGCAGTCAGACAGACAGACGGGCAGACAGCCTAGGTTAAATTTCCCACCTTTAGTACCATCCTTGGATAAGCTTTCATTTGACACCTCATTGGTCATTCTACCTGGTATAATGACGGAGGAGTTGAGTTTGCAAACAGACAGACAAGACGGACGGACGTGGACAATTCAATGTTTTCACATTTTTTCAAAATTGGTGAAAACAACAACATAATAAACTTTACTTAATTGGTGTTTCAAAACTACTTACTTTTAACGCATTACACAATATTACAAGGTTTCTAGAAAGTTAAACGTCACAATGATTTAAATTAATCAAGTAAAAACCTATATATACATAACATATTAGAACATACCTAAAATACACAAAAATGATACATTTCACACACAAATATAATATCACAAAAAATTGTAACGTGATAGTATGAAAAAATAGGAGGATACGGCAACGGTGTTACATGTGACGGTCGGACCGAGTCGGATCCAATGCCAATATCTACACAGACATATTAGGGTGCTTTAATATCCAAGATGTCCGAAACTTTTTTAAAAAACCTTGGATAACGGTGGGGTTGATATCTTTTATCAAACTACGAGATTTGAAATTAAAGCTCATTAAATTAGAAACAAAAGAAGCAAAAAGTGCGTTGGAGCGGGCCCCTTCGTGGACCGGGCCCTGGTTCCGCGGCACCAACGGAACCATCCTCAGTACGCCACTGTCTTTATTGCCTTCCTTCGACCTGCTTCGCCATCGATACTAGGTTACTTTATCACCTAAGTTGAAACATTATTTTTTTTAATTTACTAGAATTGTTTTATGAGTATATGCCAAAGTACAGTATATATTCAGGAGAGGGATAATATAATATTCTTTGGTACAGGCTACTTTCATATTTTTGCTTCTCTCTCTCTCTCTCTCTCTCTCTCTCTCTCTCTCTCTCTCTCTCTATCTCTCTCCATTTCTTTCTGTCTCTCTCTCTTTCTCTCTCTCTCTTTCTCTCTTTCTCTCTCTCTCTCTCTCTCTATCTCTCTAACCTTCTGTTTCTCATTGACTTCTTGCTTATATTATTACTATTAGTTTTTACCAAGGGATATTTCTAATCTGTTATAGTAAATGTCAACATCTGTCTAATTGCATTTTATAGATCCCTGCCTTTTGACCTTAAATAAAAAATAATGAAGTTTTTTTTTCGACTGTATCTGAAAGACATATTTTGTATGATTTACTTTAACGTTTATTGCTTTACTCTTCTACAGAATCTTTAGAGCCAATTACATCCAACTGTTGGTTTTTTTAATTAGATATATTTCTCCTTTTTGTTATATCATGTTTTTTGTGTCTACCTTATCATGTTGTTTATTTTACTGTGAGATTGTAATTTATTTTTTTATTTAGAAAATACCGTATTAACCACGCAGGTCATTAACGGGGTAACCAGAATACAATTAATCGGTGTACAAAGTATGAAATAATGTACCTACATTATCTGTAACCTTCATGAAAGTTTTTTTCGGCCAATCCATCTCTTTCCCTCCAGTTTTCTTTGTATTACAAGGAGAAGCAGATGGTCCTCAAATTCTATGGCCGAAGTATTCTGTTTTCTCCTTTTTATGATGCTTATGAGCAGACGTTCTGAATTTATAATTTGAAGAACATCTTCATTGGAAGTGTGCGAATCCGAGAATATCTTTAGGATTCGTGGACAGCACCACAATTCAAATGCTTCTAAATTGTTTAGCATTGTGGTTTTTATCGTTCATGTCTCACAACTATACAATAGACCGCACATAACATTTCAGGGCCTCCTTTCGAATATTCACCGGCAGGTTTCTGTTACATAAAACTGGTTTGCAGGTCATAAAAGCCTTACGTGATATTGGTCACATTACGCGATCCTGGTTATTATCTCTTCGTTAGAGTCACAATTTACATTTAACCAGCTGCCAAGGTATTTGAAATGATTTACCCGTTCTATCTCCTCTCCATTAAGAGAAAGCAGACCTTGATCTATATTATTAATCTTTCTAACTGCCAATTTCAGAGTATTTAAAACAGTACTTCTGGTTGCACCAGAAGTCAGAGGTCAAATTTCTCTCATTTAATAACATACATTGGTTATGATCTTTCATTGGACGTCATTCTATAATTTTTTATCATTTGTCATTTTATCTGGTCTAATGACGGAGGAGCTGTGTTTACAGACGGACAGACAGACATGGACAACTACTAATCGTGTTCAAATGTTTTAAAAATGGTTAAAAACAACAATTATTTCAATTTATGTTGAGAAAACCTAATGTACTGTGGTATAATTTACGAAGATTTATTGGTAATTATAATGAATTTGGGATATTTAAGTAAAAATATTCTGAATTTATATTTTGTCTTGAAAAACCTTATATAATGACTTAATTTTCAAACCATAGTGAAAAAATACTGGTAATAAAAACATGATATCTTACATACACTATAATTAGTACGGCTAATATAAGATGTTCGCCTTTCAAATCAACTGATGCCATCCTAATCGTTTTTTAAAAATATTATAATAACGTCAGTTTCTGTCCAACATTTGCATCCCTAGGTGCTAATTGATCAAACCCATGGGTCTAATTATACAAATGGTTCACTTAACATGTCAGTTAATACTGATTTATATCGTGTTTGTAATCAGTCCGTACGGTGGTCATATTAAAATGCGAGCTTGATTTGCATTTTTATTTCGAACCATTTTTTTGGTGGTACTAACGAAACGATTACAATCTTCTGGGTAAGTCTGATAAATTATCCTTATAGTAATTATAAAATACTTTTCCGTCAACGTTTGTGGTGGTTGTTTCCGTTATTTTTGCAAAAAAAATTGGAACAGTCACATCGGGAATATTTATTGCCACTACCATTAAAACTTACTAGAAGAACGAAGAATACGAAATATTAAGACAACAAAAATAAAAAAGTGAAAATATCTGGGGATGCATTGGATTGTGGAATAGAAGATTTATATTCTAATTTTTAAGCAGTGCTTGGTGAAATGTTTGGTTGTGGTATACTGTCTGGTAGTTTAAGTTTTGCAGGAATAAGTTGACTCTAATTCATATAATCTTTACGAAGTGGCTCACTGGATTCACTATACCCTGAAATAAACTATCTTTCACGCAGATTGGTATATATTTTGTAGCAAATGGTTTACCTGGTTGGAGAAATCCAGTGTAGTATATGATTACTTGTTTCCTAGAAAATCGCAGGACACTTAAAAACTTTACTGCATGCAGTTATACTGCTTCCTGTGTAAATAAGACATCTGATACCAGATGTGTTATTTAACTTTTCGTGGCCAATTTAAAAAAAATAAATATACTGAGCTTCCTATACGCTTCTTATCAATACATTTACTGTTAAAAACAAATTAGTTATATCTGAAATACCAAATATATTAGGCTAATAACACATTTGTGGCAGCAGTTCGAAGAATTTTATAGAACATAAAGAGGTACATAAAATACAAAAAAAATCAACTGTTTTTAAATTTTTTGTTAAATATATACACTAAAAACAAACTGGTAACCATTTAATAAAAAAAGTGGTTATACCCGAGATAAAAATCTAACAGCAAATCTTGCCGCATTTATTTTACAGCAGAAGCAGATGAAAACATGCCAAATGATCTTGTTTAGCATAAGAAATGGCCTCAAGAAATGGCGATTTTGGAAGCTAAATACAAAGACATTTAGAACGTGCCAGTGCTAAATTTTTGTCAATGAAGTTGCTATCACGTTAACATTAAAATTAATTTTACACGAAGTCAGCCTGTTCTAACGCCGTCCACCAGTGACGTGGGTCAGATTCAAGAGAATTTTATATAACACGTATGTAAGTTAATATTGCATTTATATGGAAGTAAGCCACAACGTATTGTAATAAAAATTATATTATTTGTTCGTTTTGTGAAGTTTAAAACATTCAAATTGGAAATCTTTTTCAGAAAATTATGATAAATATCAATTATTTGTGCCCAATATTATGTGATTTGCTATTGGTTCAGTGTCCAAATCTCACTTCCATACGTGATTATGGGGTGAATAGTACAGTGATGAGCGCACTAATAACCGGCAAAATATGAAAACATAATACATTGTTAAATAAAAAGAGATGAAACTAGTAGAGGTGGGAATTATCGATATAAACGTATTAATTAACATTACATTGTTTCCAACTTTTAGACGTCTATGACAGGACGATTTTATAAAAATTTTCTATCACTGTGACAGTTGTCATTCTATTCTGATGCGTCTAAAGGTGGGAAACTATGTAATGTAATGTTAATTTATATGTTTATATCGATAATTTCCACCTCTACTAGTTTCATCATTTTTTATCTCACACATAATATGTTTAATTATTTATATGGGAAATAAGCCACAATTAAAATGAAAAAAATAATTTTATTAACGTTTCGACGCCCAAATCGGGTGCCGTTGTCAAAATACAAAATATTACTAATAATTAATATTTTTTTCATTTTAATTGTGGCTTATTTCCCATATAAATAATTAATCATAAAAAAATGCCACAAGGAAATAGCTTCAGAAAAACATAATATGTCTTCCATCTTTTGCGTTGTGTTGCCGGTTATTAGCGGGCTCATCACTCTATCTATATTTTTGTAGACAGTGATGAGCGCGCTAATAACCGGCAAAATAGCACAAAAAATGGAAAACGTATTAAGTCGTGAGATAAAAAGAAATGAAACTAGTCGAGCTACGAAATTTAGCGATGTTAACCTATAAATTTACATTATATTGATTGTTTTCCACCTTTAGACGTATCGCACGAGTTTGGCAACTACCACTGTCACACTGACAGTCTTAGTTGACAGACTCCTCTGATACGTGTAAACGTAGGAAACGATCAATATAATGTAAATTTATGGGTTAATTTCGCTAAATTTCCTAGCTCGACTAGTTTCATTTCTTTTTAACCAACCCAAGTAGCACCGAACGGTTTTATTAAGTCTTTTAAGCATGCTTTAAAACTGTAGAATAAAACTAAAATTAAGACCATTTGGTTTTTAAGTAAACCTTAAGGTTGCAATAAAACCGCTTTCAGCATAAAAGGGACCACTCTGAAAGAGGTCAATAAAACCAAAATAAAAACCTCCTTAAAACTGTGTTTTCTTAAGCAACTGGTTTTAAAGCTGCTGTGAAGGTGCTTTTAAAACCATCTTAAAAGACACTTTAAGTGCAGACAGTTTTATAGCAAACTTAAAAAGGTTTCGTAAATGGAGACTTTTAAAGACGATTTACCATATTAAATGATTCTTTAAACCCATATACTCCATATAGGCCAACACATTTTTACATGTGTTATAATAGGTACATACGCATTTGTAATCATAAAATAATAAAAAGTACTTGGTTATTTCGGACAGTCAAGGTAGAAAAACACTTGCGCACCCAACTTTATTGATAATGTTAACAAAGAGAGGCCTAAATAACTCACGCGCCCTAAAATTTTCGACTTTTGGCTATTAAAAAATAAATATAAAAAAAAAAATTTAAATCCGAAAAATATTAATTTGAAGAAAAATTAATGTTATCTAAAATTTTAATGTTTAAATGTTAAAATAAATCGAATTGATGTCTTTAAGTCGCTTATTTATAATTTTTATGTAAGCAATATATTGTAATCTATCATGGCTTTCAGCATCTCCAGAAAGCAATATGGCCGAAATCCAAATAAAACTATTTGGTCTATCGACAGAGAATTGATAAGATCAAATGGTTTTATTTTATACCTTGTCAAGAGCATATATCCTACATAAAAGCAAGGTTGCCTTGGAATTAAAACCGTTTAGTTTTAATGCTGCTGTCAATATTGCCACTCTGTTTTAATGTGAATCTAACCTAGAATCGAGGCGTCGCGCGTCGTAGTGCTGTGTGTGTTGTATTTTTCTTTTAAAATTAACAGTTCGTTTATATTTTAAGTACTTGCGACATATTCCTTCCATACTACTTGTAATTCCACTTTTTACAACACACTACACAACTGTTTCGCTCTAAAAAAATGGTCGACCATTTTGGACATGAAAGAAGAGGGGATGGGTTTAGGTTTACTGTTTCTAATGAGAAGCATAGTTTAGTCTATACGATAACCAACTTGATTCAGTTAAGAGCGTTTGGTTTTAATATAGCCTATTAATTGCTTTTAAGAAAGCAACTTTAAAGACAACTACAAAAATAGTTTTAAGGCATATGTTTTACTGACATAATAGTCTTGAGATCAAGTAGTTTTAATAATAGGTTTTATTAGTCATATTGGGAGAATCTTTAAAACTGCTTTAAAACTAAAAGGTTACAAACAAGTATCTAATAAAACCAAACAGTCCGGAAGTTCTTTATAAAACTGATTAGTTTTAAAGTAAACTGAGAATAAACCATTTTAAAACTACAATAAGACAAATTATCTATTAAGATTAATTAGTCTTATTTGATACTCTTATTATATACTTTAAAACTAGTGACAAATGCTTAACAGTTTTAAAGTTCTGGCAGTATATCTACACGGTAACTTTAAAACCATTATCTTCCTATTTACCACAATAAAACCTTTATAAACCTAAAACAAAACTAAAATGTTTGACAAAAACAAAATTTGTTTTGAATAAACAAAACCTGCCTTGAACCCTTTTTAAAATGTTTTTATTGTGCTACTTGGGAACTTAATACGTTTTTCATCTTTTGTACTATTTTGCCGGTTATTAGAGCGCTTATCACTGTATACGTCTTGTTCTAGCTGTCTTTGCAATTTTGAAAGTAGCGTCACTAGGAACCAGTGGCGGCTCGTGATTTTTACAATAGGGGAGGCTATACCTAACTGTAAAATATCTAGACAAATTTGCACTAGCAAAAAAATGCGCCAAAAAATGTAATTTAAGGCCCCATCTTTTGACAATTTTTTATTTACATTTCATAATATCATCCTAATTCATAATTTCATGATATCATTTTAAAAATAGTTAGTCTAATAGTAAAAGTTTAATACCAAAGTTTGTGTCGTTTATTTGTTAACAATTCCATCTATTTGTAAATAGATACCTATGCATATCAAAATAAATACAGATTTGAAGTTTTGCAGTCCATACATAATGAAGCTTCAAATTTTTTAAGATACCTACTCAACTGAATTTTTTTAATTCTAAACGCGGCCTACTGCGAATTCAAAAACACGATAAATTACCGATATTTTGCTTAGAGTTAGAGATATCGGAAAAAGTTATTTGAGCAAGTTGTTCCAAATATTATTATAACCCCACATACCAAATTTCATAACAAAATTCGCACTTTTAGATTTTTCATTATTTTTAGCCAGGACCCAAAAATTCGTTGTCCCGAGACGCACCCAACCACCCAACGGAGCTGAGAATCTACTCTGCCTCCCTTGGTATATCTCCGGGCAGCGTGTGATGGCGCCGTAGATGCCACTGTTAGGAGACCGGGCCTCCTTACACGCCTGCTGCGCTGCACGGAGCATTAGCAAGGGAGAATGCTGGGCTTCTCGGCTCCGTTCGTGCATCTCGGGATAACCCAGGGTCCTGCCTACAATAATATTATGTAATAAAACTGAGACGCGATCATGCGTTCTAATGCTAATGCGTAATGCTCCGTACGTATGGATAAATTAGTGATAATATGGAATTTACACGTTGTATAATAGTGAGAGTAATTGTTGTTTTCGCGATTCATGATAAACAAAACATTATAGAGTGTGTAAAAAATTTATGGGGAGGCTGAGCCTCCCTTGCCTCCTCTGACGAGCCGCCACTGCTAGGAACTGTTATCCGCTGTTATTACTGCTCCCAAGTATTTGAATTCTTTAATAACTTCGACATTGTATTCATTTATCGAAATGTTTTGTCTAATTCTTTTTCTGAGAGTTTTCGTAACTACCAGTACTTGGTCTTTTCTTCGTTGATCTTAAGGCAAATTTTCTTTGTCCCGCTTTCAAAAAAGGTTAATACTATTTTCGTATCTTTGGTGGATTGTGTAATTGTGTCGACATCGTCAATAAAATCTAACAGTACTTCGCTTCCTGGGCAGCGAAATCATTTGTTAATTCTGGTTATTATGCTTTCCTAACTGCGTGTTCTTAAGCGAAATGGCATAAAAAAGGAAAAGTAGAGTAAAAAGTAGTAGATACAGGATGCTGCAGTTAATACTCAATGGAAAGATCGACGGAAAAAGAGGAATTGGTCGGAAGAAATATTCATGGCTCCGAAACCTTCGTCAATGAACTGGCTTATCAGCAGATCAATTGTTACATGCCGCACGAGATCGAGAACGATATCGGCAAATTGTTATGGAAGCTACCCACGCCTAAAAATTTGGGCACGGTACTTAAAGAAGAAGAAGAGTAAAAAAAAGTACAAAATAAAAACTGCAGAAACCTTGTCTAATGATATTAGTATGCACTTCGGTCTTAACAAGTGGCGTGTCTTATAGTGAAAAGGTTCGGCAAAAAGGGAGGATTAGATATGCAGAGTGGTCAGAGCATTAAGACCATGAGTGAAAATGATAACGTATAAATACGTCGGAGTAAAGCAAACGCGAAAAATTTACGATAATCAAATAAAAACTGACGATAATCAAATAAAAACTGGAGATAACTAGGGAGTTTATATAAAGGGAAAAACAACTGCTTCAGACCCGAACAGTCATTTAAGGCGCTTAGCAACTACGCACGTTCCGTGCTTAGCTATTCAGTTGGTACCTATTGTTCAGTGGCAAGAACGTATATGGAAAATATTCAGCGAAAAGTACCAAAACACCTGACAAAGGCTTAAAAACAACATACTCGAAATGCAGTAGAAAGAACTTTAGTACCGTGGTATTTAAGAGGATGAGGACTTTTAGACAAACAGATTGCTAATTTAAGAATTAACTATTTTATTTTAACGAAGAAAAAACAAAATATCTACTCTGCTCTAGAAGAGAAGATAAGAGGACGAGAGAAATCAAAATAGAAAACTACACTTTTGAAAGAGTCTAAACATTTACATATTGGAGAGTAATAGTGAATGGCCAGAATAAAAGAAGTGAAGAAGTAACGGAGCGAATACTAACAGGCAACAAAACATACTGGAGATATCATATGCTAATGAAGGACAATATCTTATCCACAAATCAGTGTTGCCAATCGCATTTCTCTAGATTATCCGATGATCGCTCGAAAAATATCCGATTTGTCACGAAAAGGTACGCTAGGTCCAAAATTATTCTGTTATTAAAATCAATGTTGCCAATGTTATTCTTTTAGTCCCCTTAACAACCATCAAATAACAAAATCCGTTCTTCGTACGCCAATCAGTTGATTGTAATCAATTATCATTATAATAATTAACATAATTATTTGATTAATTAATTATTAATTATCAATTAACGTAACAATTATTAACATAATTGATTAATTAATTAATTAATCTCATAATTGTAATCAATTATGTTCTCAGTAACCCAATCAAAGTTGACATTGACAGTAATTAAATATTTGATAATGATCAGTTGATTTCATTTCTGAGTAGCGTTCGAACAACCGGCCCTTTAATCTGCTAGATTCTCTGTTTCACAGTTTACAAAAATTTCGTTTATAGATGAAAAATCTCGTATCCTAGCTGATTACCTAATTCATGTATGTAAATACTATTTAACTCACCGGAGGGACCGCAGACGTTCGGATACAATTAGCGTCTCTTTGCAAAGACAATGACGTCGACTTTGCAAAGTAACAAGACACTTACTCAACACACAGACTACACATTACACCTGAGTTAGTGATAAGTTATCCAATTACGTTGCTAAAGGTTCTAGTTCTAAACCAAGGCCAGAATCAGAGAAAAAAAAATACTATTTATTTACTATTATTATATTATTCGTATTTTGTATTATCGTAAGTGTTAAATTCTAAATAAATAAATATATCTAAATATTTCATTATTTGGATCGTTATATTTATTATAATTATTTAAGTAAAAAAACACTTTTAAATATTATTTTATTAATAACATAATAACTACCTAAAATTAGGTACTAGAAAAATAAATAACAAATAAATCAATACAAAAAAAAACTACAGCTACATTAATAGCATAGGCCCAAAATTTCTGGTCAATGCTTTTAAAATGCATTCTTTTTTTCGAGTCCTGAGAAAGCTAATAAGTAGTATTTAAAAATTTAAACGCAGAATGAAATATTACATTATTACCGAGGGCCGAAAATCCCTGAAGATAATTTTTATTATAATAAGTTACAGGGGTGAAAGAAAAAGAGAATATTGAGTGTGATTTTTAATTTCAAATATCTCATTCAAAAGAAACATTTTGTTTATTCTAAGGGACTTTCGGCCCTCGGTAATAATGTATTCTTTCATTCTGGGTTCAAATTTTTCAAAAATATTTATTAGTTTTCTCAGGATTCGAAAAAAATGAATACGTTTAAAGATTATTTCAAACAGACGTTTACTTAAGCACTGCACTACATAAAATAAAAATAAAACTAAATCGTGCGTGAAGTAGCTTTCATAAGTTTAAAGACTAAAAACTAAAAACTCATAAATAACATCGGAGGGCAGACGGTTTTTGAAATTTGAATTGGATTAGTCTGTCTTAAGTGGAGGCACTTGTGCAATTAAATTCTAAACAAAAGAATTGGCACATGTCCCTTTTGTCAAAAGATGAAAAGTATCGGCTGTCGGATGTCACTAACATTCATCCAGTATAAAAATTTGGGTGGAACCAAAGAAAATTAATGTGTTGTTGGTGTTGGCAATATATGGATGAGAAAGATTTAGTAGATGGTACATACACTGAAAAATATACGCAAATATCCGATTTATTTAAAGGTACGAAGAAGATACGACAACTCTCAAAAAGGTACGCAAATCGGATAATTATCCGCCGATTGGCAACACTGCCACAAATACCAAACTGAAAATATACAGAGTTGCAATCAGACTAGTAGTTACGTATGCAGCTGAGGCCATGTGCCTCACGGAAAAAGATGAAGAAAAATTGAGGATATTTGAAAGAAAAATCCTCAGACGGATTATGGGCTCTATAATAATGGATAACGGATAAATGAGAAGAAGAATGAACCATGAACTAAGAGTCATAATGAAGGGAGAAGATATAGATAGATTTATTAAAGCGCAGAGACTAAGATGGATGGGCCACATAGGGAGAAGGTAAAACAACGTACTGATGAACTAAGGAATCTAAGATGACCATATGGAATCCAGAAACTGAAAGACCAAGGGGAAGAACCCAGAAAGAGATGGGAGGACTAGGTCATGAGAGATATCAAAATTCTGGAAGTGTGAAACTAGAGGGAACTATGCACATATCGAAATGAGTGGAAGAAAATTATAACCAAAGCCAAGTCATACAACAAAATTTGACAACAAACAAGTGGAATGGTGCAGTGATTTAGCGCAATAAGCTAATCAGAGAGCTCTAAGTAAGAGCGGCGAACATTCCATCCGGGATTAAAAGCCCTAATTATGAAATAAAAGAGATATACTCACAATCATGTATTAATTACTCCGGACCATTGCTTCCCTGTTTATAATATGCACAGCATCATCAGGTTCCAGGAACAGTAAACTAAATGATGAGACCTGATGATGCTTTGCACATTGTAGACAGCATGGACAGATAGAGTAACAAATCAAGATGTTTTGCTGAAGATGGGGAAGCAATACGAAGTCATAAAAACAATAAAAACGAGAAAACTGGAATATCTAGGCCACATAATGAGAGGGGAAAAGTATTCCCTGCTAAGGCTCATAATCCAAGGAAAAATCTCGGGAAAGAGAAATGTGGGACGAAGGAGGATTTCCTGGTTGCGAAATTAAAGGTACTGGTACGGGTGCAGTTTAATACAAATGTTCAGAGCTGCAGCCAACAAAGTTAAAATTGCTGTGATGGTAGCCAACCTCCGATAGGAGACGGTACTGAAAAAAGAAGTCAGCGAAACCAGTCGTCCAGAGTAGTTAATAAATGATTGTGGGTACGTATCATTTACTTTCCATTCATCATGAACTCACATATTCAACCCATTCAACATTTAGTCCTGTCGCCAGGGGGGGTACAACGGCCTCCTTTATTTAGATGGACTTACCCAAGTTTTTTTATGTATTTTGACCCGTAGAACACGAACTTTTTGGCTAACAGTTGATCCGGATGTCGATAAGATTGTTATAAACAAAGAACTTGAGGAATTACATACCAGCGATTTTTCGCAAAACAAAACATGTTTTCCTATTTTTTGGTCATTCTGAGCAAAAACTGTTTTTACAAGTTATTTCGTAGGACGCATAGTTTTCGACATAAACGCGGTTAAACTTTCAAAAAATCAAAAAATTGCAATTTTTTAACCCGAATAACTTGACTAAAAAATAAAATAGCAATTCTGCTTACCGCATTTGAAAGTTCAAGTCAAATTCTATCTGTTTTGATTATTTTCAGTGCTAAAAATTATTTTTTTTTATTGTTAAACAAAGCTATAAAAACATACTGATTGAATGATGTTTTCAATGCATTTCACATTTAAAATCGAACGAGTAGGCGCTGATACAGACAATTTCTACGTAGATTAGGTACATTAAAACGCATGCATTGAGCACGGAAAACACTATGTGTTTATAGCTTTGTTTATAATAAATTTTTGTAATAAAAACAAATCATTCTTAGCAATGCAAAGAATCAATACCGATAGAATTTGACTTGAAGTTTCAAATACGGTAAGCAGAATTGCTATTTTCTTTTTTAGTCAAAAGTTATTCGGGTTCAAAAATTGCAATTTTTCGATTTTTTGAAAGTTCAACCGCGTTTATCTCGAAAACTATGCATCTTACGAAAAAACTTGTAAGAACATTTTTTTCTTAGAATTACCCAAAAAATACAAAAAAAAATGTTTTGTATTGCGAAAAATCGCTGTTATGCAATTCCTCAAGTTTTCTGTTTATAACAATCTTATCGACATCCGGATCAACTGTTACCCAAAAAATTCGTGTTCTACGGGTCAAAATACATAAAAAAACTTGGGTAAGTCCATCTAAATTAAGAAGGCCGTTGTATCCCCCTGGCTGCAGGACTAATTTATTTGCATTTAATTTTTTTTAATTTTACTTACAAAAATTTAATTATTTCAAATTTTATATACCTTATTTATAATAAAATATTGATATTGGAAAAAATAAAAAAATTTGGTAATATTTATGTGATTTTTATAATCTTTATAACTAATTAAAAAAATTATATCACTTATGAGGACCATTGGTGAACCAATGACCCCCATTGTATTATTATTGCTCCCCCTCTTGGATACGCCGCTGATAAGAATAAAGTGCCAATAAAATATCTTTTTTTCTATTTTAAATTTTGGGTAAACAATAACGCCTTTTTTTACCTGCATCGTCCACGCAAATAAATTTACCTTAGTACCTACCGTTTGCTACATCACTAGGTGGCTACTTATGCAGTTGTTTAAAAAAACAGCCTGTTGAATTCTAATGGCGTTAATTAACAAGTAAATTAATATTGCAGGTTAGTAACTTACGGAATAATAAGAGACGTCGTTCTTCTATTATCATTCGTCACCGGCTATTATCGTTTGATATTTCAACATTTCTTTGAGGATTTCACAATAATCTGCAGCTACATCTGCTGCACAGCGCGATTGCATGGATATAATGGACAGAAAATTTAAAATTTCTTGATTTCGTTTGGCTGATAAGGGATGAAATAATGAATGCTTTGTTAAAGCTTAGGCTTGAATTAAGGAATGCAGTTGTGACGAGTATTTCTAAATTATGCTCGTGTTAGGATTCTTAGTTGAAATAAACATTTTGCAATGGTATAATCCTTAAATAATTAGCAATTTTCAACAAAAATTTTTCATAAAAAGTTATCTGAACTACCAAGTTTTTAATAAAAAATGTAAAAATAAAATAAAAAAATAAAATAAAAATATCGAATCTAATAGAATTATTAAACATATGAAAGAAGAGTTGATAAATCATGAAGTAAATAGGTTTTTGGGGACGAGAAAAAATTTCGTATGTTTTTTTGTTTTTGAGTTAGAATCCACAAATAAATAATACAATAAAATAAAAATGTATACAATTTTTATTCAGTTGCAATGCGAGCCCAAAAATGTCTTAATTTTAACTTAGATTAGAGAGCGCAACCAGCACTCTTATCGACGATTTCACCTCTTGTTAGAGGCTCTTCAGAGAATGCATAGGTTGCTTTTCTCTAATCCAGTACATTTTTCGACATATATTAGTCCCACACTGCAACTGAGGTGAATGAGTTAGGTGAATAGCGCCATCTGGCAATTGAAAAATAAAGTTTTTCAATCCTAATAGCAACATTAATAATATTGAAAAATATTAAAAATATTACTAAAAGATTTTTAAATTGAAAAACTTATTGGTACATTTCCCTGGTGACACCTCCAAGGCTTCTACAATTTGCAAGCCAAATGGATGCTGCAGTGAAGACAAAAGGGAAGGAATTCTACACTATGCAATTCACAACCCCCGTCTGCAGCTTGGTAAAGTTTCAACGGAAAATGCACCTAGTTACTCCACGGAGTAATACTACTATAAAATAAAAATGTATACCATTTTTATTCAGTTGCAATGCGAGGCCAAAAATGTATTAATGTTTACTTAGATTAGAGAGCGCAACCAGCACTCTTATCGACGATTTCACCTCTTGTTAGAGGCTCTTCAGAGAATGCATAGGTTGCTTTTCTCTAATCCAGTACATTTTTCGACATATATTAGTCCCACACTGCAACTGAGGTGAATGAATTAGGTGAATAGCGCCATCTGGCAATTAAAAGATAAAGTTTTTCAATCCTAATAGCAACATTAATAATATTGAAAAATATTAAAAATATTACTAAAAGATTTTTAAATTGAAAAACTTATTGGTACATTTCCCTTGGCTTGCAAATTGTAGAACCCTTGGAGGTGTCACCAGGGAAATGTACCAATAAGTTTTTCAATTTAAAAATCTTTTAGTAATATTTTTATTACAGTAGTATTACTCCGTGGAGTAACTAGGTGCATTTTCCGTTGGAACTCTACCAAGCTGGAGACGGGGGTTGTGCATTGCATTGTGTAGAATTCCTTGCCTTTTGTCTTCACTGCAGCATCCATTTGGCTTGCAAATTGTAGAAGCATTGGAGGTGTCACCAGGGAAATGTACCAATAAGTTTTTCAATTTAAAAATCTTTTAGTAATATTTTTAATATTTTTCAATATTATTAATGTTGCTATTAGGATTGAAAAATTTTATCTCTCTAAATAATGCAGTCTTTGCATATCTAATCCAGTAAAATCTAATTAAAATATGATTTTAAATTATTTTTTGTTTGTTAATTTGCTATACATGCCTGTTTCAAAGTACAATATCATATAAATTGAGCAGATATGTATAGAAAGGGTCGCATTATTTGTGAAGAACTTCTTCCCTTATTCTGACAGTTGCGATGGAGATTGTAGAAAATATGTTTGGAGATACTTTTGACAAACAATAAATTGTAGTCCATATCTTTTTTAAATGATGCTGTTGCTCGCCAAAATGTTCACCATCACCTACTTGTTTGAGATCTACTAGGTCTGGATCCCGCGTATGAAAAAAAAGTTGATTAATAGCAAGCTGAAAATTTGTTAATAGCTTAAGGGTGTCTAGTCGGACAAACTTTGATATATGGGAACACTGGAACAGGGGAAGTTTTAATTGTGGAACAGGTTAAAAATTTGGAACGGTCAGACCACGAAAACGGTACATGTATTTTGTCCGACAGAACAGACTTAAACTCTCCGAACAGAGATTAAACTCTCATGCAAAAATCAGACTGCTATTTTTCACCAAATAGGAGTTTTAATGAGTGAAACATGTAGAATATGTCAAATGACAGGAATTGTGACAGGTGATAAATATCAGTCTGATTTTTGCATGAGAGTTTAATCTCTGTTCGGCGAGTTTAAGTCTGTTCTGTCGGACAAAATAAATGTGCCGTCTTCGTGGTATGACCGTTCCAAATTTTTAACCTGTTCCACAATTAAAACTGCCCCTGTTACGGTGTTCCCATATATGAAAGTTTATCCGACTAGACACCTTTAAGCTATTAACAAATTTTCAGCTTGCTATTAATCAACTTTTTTTTCATACGCAGGGTCCAGACCTATACCTGCACTCCACAACTACAAATTACCGGCCGGACCTCCCTCACTTGGGCACAACGTTGGTACGGCATCTCCTGATTTCCCGTTCACGTACGGTTCTTACGTATTCTCGCTGCGACTGCTTAGTTTTTCGCTCCCTCTCTGCTTCCCTATGCTTGTGTACTCTCCCTACCTCTCCTTTATACCTTATCTTCCTGCCTGCTGCTGAGTACCTAGTATCCAGTCAAATCGTCTCTCATCCTGTCCAGCGTTCTCTTCACATATCTGTGAATTCTTCCAATTCGACGAAATGAGCACCCCCTTCATCAGTTCCGTGACTGGTTTCATCCTGCGTTCTAGCTCTGTAAAGGTGTGCCTAGCTCTTTCCGAATATGCAAAGTATGCCATTGAAACAACCATGTCCTATGAGCATTGATGTCAAGAAGTAATCCAAACGCGTATACCCGCAGTCCATCCACCTCTTTAGATTAGAAAACAGCAATTTCGTTTACTACGTCACCCTACTCAAGTTGTCCTATTTCTCCTTCGACGCCATAACGGACCTCCCCTCGTTTCCTTTTTTAAACGTCCCATTTAAGATGTCTTTATTTATTTTCTCATATACTGCCCCGCTTTCCTTCACTAGTACGTACATCGGAATACAACCGGAGATAACTTCCAGCACCTCTGCAGATACTGTCGTATGTATACAATACATGACACCCTCAAAATTTTTCTATCTGCTCGGAATAGGTGCCTTCTGAACGTATTTAATAAAATTGCCGTAACTAGACAGGTGCTAAAGAACGGTCGATTGTACGGGTTCTCCTCCTCTCAGATTTGGTCTCTCCAATATCGCCATGATCCCTGTAGCGCAATGGATTTCAGCGTAGCTCTGTGAGTCATCGTCTTCATGTTCTTCCCTGCCTTCCATTTTAACTCAGAGTTACACCTAAATTTCTTACGCATTCCTTTGGAATCACTCTATTTACTGAATATTCAGATGCTATTCCGTTCCTTTTCCTTGGTCCTTTGAGAACTATGGCCTCGTCCTTACTTGCAGCCAGATATAGTTCATACGTATTCATCTATTCCTCGACTTGGTTGCATGTACGATCTTCACCGAAGATAATATCCTCTCTTTCCCGCGGTACCAGCAGTATAATGAGGCATATGCGAAAGTAGTTATGTTCTTTCTGTATAACTCCGTGTAACTTCGTTATAAAACCTGGAAATCCTAGAACGCTTCGAGTGTAGGTAAGATGTTGGGAATGCTGGTCGCAAACAATCTTCGTGTCCAACGAGATAACACAGTGTAGTATTAAGTATTCAAATATATGAAGAATCACCCTCTTGTTAATGATTTAACGAATTAACGAAACGGAGTAAAGAGCCGCGTGCATTTTACATTCCGCGATCCAATCACTAGATTATTTTATAAGTTTTTAAATTGTATTAATTAATTCTTGTATTATTACTTTTATATGGAACGGAGACCTGGACACTCAATATAACGCTGATGAATGTTAGAAGCCTTTGAAGTCTGGCTTTATAGAAGAATCTTGACAATATCTTGGACAACCCACACCACCAAAGAAAATATTCTGAGGAGAATAGGTACAGGTAGGGAGCTGCTACAGGAGAAATTTGGGACGTAGGAGGATTTCCTGGTTGCGAAATTTAAGGGAGTGGTAAGGGAGCAGTTCAATAGAGTTGTTCAGAGTTGCAGCCAACAAAGTTAAGATTGCTGCGATGGTAACGAATCTCCGATAGGAGACGGTACTGCAAGAAGAAGAAGGCAGCTGCTACAGAATGTCAATGTTAGAAAAGTTAGCTATCTAGAACACATAATGAGAAACGAAAGTGCCGCCTCGCGCAACTCATCATCCAGGGTAAGATTGAAGGAAAACGGGGTCCCGGTATGGCTTAGAAATATCAGAGACTGGGCCGGTCTTGATTCAACATCTTTGTTTGGAGCTGCATTGGACAGAGACAGATTTGTCAGTGTAGTCGCTAACCTCCACTAATGGAGACAGCACCACAAGAAGAAGAAGAATTATTGTATTATGCTCTCCATAGGTCATGTCTATTGGTGTAACTAATAACAATTTGAAGAAACGAATCATTCGACTCCGTTTTAAATGTAATACCTAGTAGAAAGTAACAATTTGCCAATTGTCGTGATCTACACTGCAAATTTCAAATACATTAGGGAAATGCAAAAAAATCTTGTTTGAGGAGTCGACTTTTTCTTACCTGTAATCATCTACCTGCAACAGAAACGTCTGTATTAGAAATATCAGACATAAATGCAGCTAATATTGCTAATAATGCTCTCTGCTCTCCACATAATATACCAAGTTGCATTTCTAAGTTTTATGGTGTTTTACGACCAATAATAAAGTCTTCACAATTTATACTTAAACGTTTCCACCTTATGTTCTTTGTTCAACTCAGTATTTTTACGTTGTCTGTGTAATTTGCAATGTTTACATTTTTGACGACGTTAGTACGATTTAAATAAGGAAAACGAGTGACTTTAAATGTGTTTTCAAGGGAACAAAGCAACAGGCGACGTCAATTTTAAGGTCGGGTAGTCAAGCGTTTTGTAACTTGTTGAACCCTGCAGGTTTAAAGAACTTAATACTCGTAACGTTTTTCTCATCTGTTGCGTCAATTAAGGCATTTAGCATTTAGTAGATAATATAATTTAAGAGTGTATTGAAGCATTTCGTAATGCACATAAATTTGTGTAATATTTTAGAATCATAAATTGCATAAAAAATGTATTTTTTAAATATCGTTTCATAATGTAATAGTCTTTTGTTTTGTTTTTGTAATGTAGTAAGTAGGATATTTTTTTGTTTATTCTATTCTCTCCAGTTTTTAAATGCATTTTCCGGGTACGTTAGGTATTCTTATTGGTCATCGATTAGTGTCAAGTTTATGTTATGTTATAAGTTTCTGCATTGAATAATATTTCAGCCTGGTGGATTTTAAGAACATTGTTTTTCGCAGCTCATTTTATTTGATTGAGTAATAATAATAGGGTTTATTTGTAGCAACTAATAACATAATAAATAAACCCAGTTTCTCACTAAATTTGTTTGTCACATGTACTACAACTTGTGCGTTAGGGTTAGGTTTTGATTACCTATATTAAACAACATTAATTTATCTTAAAGTTTACAAAAAGGAAGCAAATATAGTCTTTTTCGCTCATCTGTCTTCAAATTTGGGCTCTTTTTCTCATTAATTCAGTTACTGTTAAATTTTGTTTATCGGAACTACGAATATCTCACAAAATTCAAGAAAGGATTGCGAAAAATTTCCGATGGGATTCTTCTGGCGGACTTCGTTTTCTATGAGAATTATCATGAATGCCTCTAATATTTCTCTTCCTGACTTTGCGTTTCATTATTATCATTTGCTGTGTTTATTTAACACATTTTGCAAAATTGACACATGTTCCATTAACTTTTACTGTTCGCAAGTTGCTCCTTTAAATTAGTAATTTCAGATTCTAAATTATCTCTTCTTTTGTGGTAAGTCATGGGAAATCGATTTCTGAGAGACGTATGATCTATACTATTATTTCTAGTGGGACTATGTGAGGGGTTTCTGGGTGTCAATCTACTCGATCTTCTGAATTAATTCTTTGATTTTTCTTACTTTGCTTGGGAATGGCTTCTGAAATTGTTTTACAAATGTCCTATTCTTCTGCAGTTAAAACGTCTTCTGTTTTATTTATAGTTTTTTATTGAAGGTGTTGAGACATGTCTGTGGTTATTTCCATTTTTTTAAAGTCTTCTATTTTTTTAATTTTGGGCGAGACCTGGGTGCTATAACTGGGTGAATATTGGGGAAAATTACTGCCTATCCATGTAATGTAATAAAGCTGTTTGTTTAAATTTGACATTAGTTCTTCTTCTTAGGGTGCCTGTCCGTTCCGAACGTTGGCGATCATTCTGGCTATGATGACTTTGTTAGTTGCTATACGGAATAGTTGTGTTGAGGTCTTTCTATACCATGTTCTCAGGTTAGCAAACCAGGATTTTCTTCTTCGTCCTGGGGCCCTTTTTCCTTCAATTTTACCTTGTAAAATGCACTGGAGTAGCTCGTATCTGCCTTGATTTTTCATTATATGCCCTAAGTACTGCAGCTTACGGCCTTTCACGATGTTGACTAAATCTGCGGTTGTGTTCATCCTCCGTAGTACTTCTTCATTGGTGACTTTGTCTGTCCATGGTATCTTCAGGATCCTTCTGTACAACCATAGCTCAAAAGCTTGAAGTTTCGATAAAGTTTCCGCCTTAAAGGTCCACGTTTCTACTCCGTATAAAAGCACTGAGTACACGTAACATTTAAGGAGTCTTATTTTTGTTTTTAGAGTGATGTCATGGCTCTTGAACACAGAGCTCATAGTCAAGAATGCACTCTTTGCCTTTCCGATGCGACATTTAATCTCTTGAGTATTGTCCCACGACTCATTGATTATAGTGCCCAAATAGTTGTATTGTGAGACACGTTCAATTATCATTTGGTTCACATACAGATTTACTCCAGTTATGTTTTGCTTGCTGATGATCATTAGCTTGGTTTTGCTGGTGTTTATATCTAGTCCATATATTCTACTGG
Source organism: Diabrotica virgifera virgifera (assembly GCF_917563875.1). Classification (NCBI taxonomy): domain Eukaryota; kingdom Metazoa; phylum Arthropoda; class Insecta; order Coleoptera; family Chrysomelidae; genus Diabrotica; species Diabrotica virgifera. Next base: position 190,060,228 of record NC_065447.1, on the reverse strand, counting down.
TTTCAGTTATTTTATTCATTAAGTTTTGCAGCCCTTCTATGGTATTGGAAAACACTATTGTATCATCTGCATATCGCAGGTTACTGAGCTTGACTCCATTTATTGAGATGCCTTCATCAATATCTTTTAGAGCCTCTTCAAAAATGTGCTCTGAGTACAGATTAAATATCAGCGGTGAAATTAAGCATCCCTGTCTCGCTCCCCTTAAGATTTTGGCCTGATCTGTATATTCTCCATCTATTCGGAGCACTGCTGATTGATTCCAATACAGGTTAGCTATTATTTTCAGGTCTCTTCCGTCAATCCCTGTCCTCTTCAGCACTTCCATCATTTGTTCATGTCGGACTCTATCGAAAGCCTTTTTGTAGTGATTGCAAAAACATCACAGCTGACATCTCTACATTTCTGAAATAACACCTGCACACCAAATAAAGCCTCCCTCGTACCAACGGCGTTCACAAATCCAAACTGATTGGGCGCAATTTGTTCTTCGCATTTTCGGTAAATTCTATTATGGATGACTTTTAAAAACAGCTTGAGAAGATGGCTATTAGTCTTATAGTCCTATAGTCTTCACAAACTTTTGCTCCTGGTTTTTTGGGCAACGGTACAAACTCAGATTTGTACTCTGGTATCACTCTGGTATCACAGATTTATCACTCTGCTGGTATTTTTCCAGCCTTGTATATGTCATTAGTTACTAAAACAAAATTAGATAAAGAAGCCTGGATGCAAATTTTGCTCTCTAACTCAACTATCTACCTATCTTTCTGTCTACCTAAGTATCTGTCTTTTTTAACTAGATTTTAAATTGTTTTGTTGTTTCTCTATTTTGATGTCTGAAAGTTTTGTTGTTATTTTATATTGTCTAGTCTATTAGTACTTACGTGAAGAAGTTAGATTTTCGTGAATTTGACAATGACTATTTATGATTTCTACCTCTACTTTTCTACGCCTCTCTTTCTTTTTCTCTTCCTCTTCTTGCCTACGGTCTGATTCGGTTCTTCCTTTCCTTGTCTACGCTTCTTTTATAGCTCTTCTCCTTCATCTACCAAGGCTTCTTCTCTTTCTCTTCTTGCCTGGCTGCACTTCCTCTGCTTCTACTTTTAAAAACCATGCGCGGGATCCGGATGTATCCATGCCTTTATCAAATTCGGTGTATCTTGTATCTTTTATTTACCATTAACAGTTACTAAATACCTTAGTCACTTATAGTCAGACAAATAATTCACATGTTATTAATCTTTTCTTAAAATTAAAAATTGCCAATTGTTTTGTTTTGTTTTATTAATGTATTACATTCAAATCTGTCCCTCTACCAACTCTCCCTTTAGAATAGTATAGAGAAAAAGTATGATATTGAATACTACTATATTCTTCCATTATACCGGAAAGTAAGTGTATATTTTATACTTATACTTGACATACTTTTGTTGCCACTACATTTGAATGCGTGCATGTATGTGAGTGTGAGGGTTATACACCATATTTACGTACATGTGAGTATTTATATGTATGCATAAATACATATACTTTAATATTGGCTTGATCATTACCCTTTGATTTCAACCAGATCACTTAACTTACTCTGGTTTTTGTTATTTGTAGCATTTAATTTTACTTTTACCGTGACCTGAAGATGCTGTGAATATTGTAGACAGCGAAACCGGTCGTCAGTTGTAAAATAAATTGTTTGTGAGAACGTCTCTCTTTTCTTTACTACAATAGTATGGACTCACACATGCAACCCATTCATTATTTAAAAACAATAATTTGCTTCCGAACTATCTTCCTCATGTGCATCCCATTTTTTTCGATAATGAAGCTGAAGGCCACTGGACAGCATCATAACATAAATGAGCATTTAGTACCTACTCGTATATTTAATCCGTATTATATTTTTTGAACTGGCATGTAAACACATTTATAAATTCAGTAAATTGTGTAGGGTGCGAAATGGGTCATCCTACGGTTTGCATAAAATAGATTGTGGGTACCTACGAGTACCTACGTCTCAATTTTATTTCTACGACCGATATATGTAATATCTTTTAACTCACTGCTGCCGTCAATGTTACACTTCTTGATCAACAACTTTATGAAAAAAGACAATTATTTTAACTTAAAGACAACTAACAATTTAAAAAACTCAATTACCACTGACATTCTATGTTTCTTTGACATGAACTTTCTATGTTTAAATATTACATTTTCTGATGTTCCATATTTCCCTAGACTTTTTGGAAATTTTCGATGACATTTTGAATGTTCCAGAATCTTCTTCTTCTTCAGGTACCGTGTCTGTATTCAGACGTTGGCCGTCATCATGTTTACAATTTCATGAAACCTCTCTCTATCGACTGCTGTGCGAAATAATTGTTCTACTGTTCTAGAATCTAGAATGTCAATATTTCTTCTTTTGTGAGATAAATATTACCAAACTGTAAAAAGCTATAGCATCCCCAGTTTTTACAGTTATATTCTATTTTCCTGGTTGACTATTAACAGGAAACAGTAGCGATCAACAGGTAGCGAAAACGCGTTCCAAGATTACGGCTGTAATTTTGAATATTGTTTCGAGATATTTGGCAAACGTATTCGTAATATAATAAAGAATGGCGGTACAGAGCCCAATTTGAGAAATATATTAATATGTGGAAATTACTCTGTAATTAAATAAAATATTAAAAAAGCGAGCCTGTACCGCCATTAATAAGAACAAAAAAATACACTTTCTTCAAATAAACTATTTTATCCGATGCCTAGATTTTGTGTCATTTTGGAACTACTAAAATTTTTTATTTCACTAGTAGTTCCAAAATGACACAAAATCTAGGCATCGGATAAAATAGTTTATTTGAAGAAAGTGTATTTTTTTGTTCTCTCGAAATTATCTCGAAAAAATATTCAAAATTACAGCCGCAATCTTGGAACGCGTTTTGGCTACCTGTTGATCGCTACTGTATCACCTTAACTGTTGGTAACATCTTGCATCTATACAATTTATTCGGAAATTTCTCGCATTTGTTTCCTAGCGATTTTGTAATTGATATTATGAAGATTTTTTTAAAGCTCTCCTTGTAAATGCCCTATTTTTTTTATAATCATCTGATTTCAATTAACTACTCCGAATTTAAAAGGGCATTAAAATAATTATTATATTTATAAGCCCAAGCCTTCATGGCTACGGACTTCGCGCTAATTTGTTAATTAATAAGGTGTTCAGTCCAACCGGACATTTTAAATTTGATTTACCAAATTTATCGCAAGTACTTAACTTTCCCGTTACAAATAATTCTTTTCTTAATCGCACCACTTTTTACAACATTTTTACTGCGGCATCCAGCACGTGTAATGGGCCCAGCGTATATTTTGCACAAAATCCGAGTTTAAAAAATAATTTCACTTCTGTAAAAAGTCACTAAATGAACAGCTAATTGACAGTAATTAATTTGTTCATTTAAGCGTGTTTTTACATTAAATTAGTATTACTGCAAAAAATGAGCTCAGGCTTTTCAACAGAAGTAAATTAAATATTTATTGCATTTAATTAGCAGCATATAAGTCCCGTCCCAGATCGGTGGGGTCACCTTAAGGTTACAAATAAATCTGCAAAAGTGTAGAACTGATCTAAATAACTTTAATTATCAATTATATATACATTCAAAAATCTGATATTCATAGATTCAAAAAACGCTTTTCTTCTTCTTCTTCTTCTTCTTCTTCTTCTTCTTCTTCTTCGTCTTCTTCTTCTTTTTGTGTAGACATGACCCTGTTTGTTTTTCAATGTGCCTCTAGTAAGTTGTCGTCCCATCTTTTTCGTGGTCTTCCCGCTGATCGTCCTCCTATTGAGGAATCGTCTCTCGCCGTCCTTACTAAGCTATTTGTTGTCATTCGGCTTATGTGGTCGTTCCATTCTACTCTTCTGTTTTTCACCCAGTTATTAATGTTGTCCACTTTGCACATCCGTCGTATATCTGCACTTCTAGCTCTATCCCATAGTGTCTTAGTATCGATTTTTCGGAGTGTATTTATCTCTGCTGTTTCTACATTCTTTTTGTCCTTTCTGTATCAGGCCGTGTTTCTGCCACGTACGTCATTGTTGGTCTGATGACTGTTTTGTAAATTCTGCCTTTTACTTCTTTTCCAATGTTCTTATTTTTCAATATTGTTTCATTCGGGCAACCGTCGGTTCTGTTTGCTTTATTCACCTGATCTTCCACTTCTGTTTCGAGCTTTTCGTAGCTAGATAGTGTGATGGCTAGATATATAAACTCCATGACTTCTTCTATTATCTGACCCTACCGCTCTAATTCACACCTTACTATATTTGCTGTTATAACCATGCATTTAGTCTTTTTTGGGGAAATTAACATGTTAAATATTCTAGAATTTATATTAAATTGGTGCAGGATACAATGTAAATCATCTTCATTTTCAGAGACTAGTATTGAATCGTCAGCATATCAGATTATTTCAAGTTGTTTTTCTCCCATCTGGTATCATTTTTTTGATCTTAATTTTTTTATTTCATCCATGATAAAAAAGCGCTTTTGATACAATTAATCGGACGAAAATGATGGAAAAGCTAGAGCATATTGGAATCAAATAAAAATTAAAACATATGCTAACAGTGAGTCTAAAGCACACCATAACAAAGACCAACGAAACAACGAAACCACTAAGGAGATCAAAGTAAATAAAGGCGTGAAACAAGGTGACTCTGTCTTCACGGCACTGATAAACCTGATATTAGAAGCAATAATCGTCTGCAACGTCTGCTCATAAGCATCATAAAGAGGAGAAAAACAGAATACTTCGGCCATATAATTAGAGGACCTAAATACCATCTGCTTCGCCTTATAATATAAGGAAAAGTGGAGGGAAAGAGATGGATTGGTCGAAATAAACTTTCATGGCTGCGTAATATTAGACAATTGTGTGGCTGCACAGTAGAAGAATTATTTCCCGCAGCAGCCGATAGAGAGAGATTTCAAGAAATTGTAAACATGATGACGGCCAACGTCTGAATAGTGACACGGCACCTAAAGAAGAAGAAGAAGAAGCAATAATAAGGAGAACAAACTTTGCAAATAAAAACATTATTGCAGATCAACTTCAAGTAGGTAATAGCATATGTAGATGATCTAGTCATCATAGAAAAGACGAAGATGACACTTCGACATGATGACACAATAAGAGCAATTAAGAAATTAGGTAAGGAAGCAAAGAGTATAGGGCTAGAGATAAACTAGCACAAATCAAAGTAAATGATGATAGAGACGGATGACACAACTAATTAATATCTAATAACAGAAAACCATAATATATTTGAAACTGTATCTATCTTTGGCTACTTGGGAGTAACAATAGGGAAAACCAGAAAAGAGTAAACTAAGGGAAGAATTCTGCAAGGCAAGAAAACGTATAAAATGAATAGAAATCTGCTAAAAAGCAAGACTCTAAGAAAATAAATTTGAATCTATAGATGACCTTAATAAGACCTGTTACACAGGGGATGGAAACAACGACAATTAACAAGAAAGAGGCCTTCTGAAATATAAAAGAAAAATAATGAGAAAATAGCCTTCTGAAATATAAAAGAAAAATAATGAGAACGATACTGGGCCACAATGTAAGAAGAGAGGGAGAAATTAGAATGAAAACAAATGCTGAAATTGAATAAGAATTAAAGGAAAAATTTATAAAGATATAAAGGAAAAAAACTCTTTTTGTCTGATAGCTAAATCTTCGGCCATACTTTTAAGTTGATCACAAATATCTATGCTACTTGGGTCTATTGTATCTATAATACTTTTATACAGTGCTAGTCAAAAGTCCGTACCCCCCCTCGTATCTTTTGAACGGTTATACCTATAATAGTGAAATTTGGAGGGAGGAAATAAACGGACGTAAGATTCTTAGCTAGTCGTGACAGGTGACGTAATAGTGACAGATGACGTTACAGAGCCACTGTAAACGATAATTTTAAATGGGACCTTATGGCAAGTAATACCTCGTTTGAAAGGTATTGAAAATACCTATTCAGTCATACTAATTTTGTTTAAGTTTAAGCTAATTTTGATGAATAAATGAAATAAATATAAAATTGTAGTTTCACATTTAATTAATAAAAATTCAAAATTCCGCCTATGATTACTTGTCAAACAGGTTGACGTTGACGTAAAAACTACTAGAGAATTAAAAAACGTCAACTCTTTTGACAAAAAATCCATAGGCGGACATTTGAATTTTTATTAATTAAATTCGAAACTACAATATTATATTTATTTAATTTATTCACCAAAATCAAAATCAACCTAAACCCAAAAAAATTAGTATGACTGAATAGATGTTTTAAATACCTTTTAAACGAGGTATCACTTGCTATAAAGTCCTATTTAAAATTATCGGTCACAGTGGCTTTGTAACGTCATCTGTCACTATTACGTCACCTGTCATAACTGGTTAAGAAGCTTACGTCCGTTTATTTCCTCCCTCCAAATTTCACTATTATGGGTATAACCGTTCAAAAGATACGAAGGGGGGTACGGACTTTTGACTAGCACTGTATAAGCAATAATTAGAAATATCTTTATTTTCAGTTGCTGCAGACACCTTGGTCTCTTTCATGTATTGTTTGAGCTGTTCTAATCCAAACTCAAGTGATTCTTTAGCTCCGTAGACAATTAATTTCAACCTTTCTTTTTCCATTAACTAAAATGAGAGAAACTTTTCTGAATGTCACTTTACATCGCATCAATAACACAATTTAAACTATACGGTTCACAAAAGAAATATGGTCTTCACGATATCGCAACTATAGGTCCCATTGTCTATTTTCCCATAAGAAGTCTGTGGTTATAAGTCTTGCTGATAGATCTATAAAACTAACAGAACCAGAATACGTACAGACCAACTGCAATAAAAAAAGCAAAAATGCCCTCCTAAGTAATGCATATCCCAAACATATAATCGAAACGGTATTTAAATCCAGACTAAACAAATTTTACAACACCAATAACAAGAAAAGCAACAGTACCAAGATTACGTATATATAACCCCTCCATATATATAAACGGTTTATCCAAACAACTAATGCATTTTTTAGCCAAACACAACTTAATAGTGACTTATAAAAGCACCAAACTAAAATCAAACTTAACTAATCACATGTACGAGATACCATGTACTAACTGTGAATGTGTCTATATTGGAAAAACTAGTCAACTATTTCAATCCAGAACTCGTTCCCATAGATGCGACAAGAAAAACACCACCGCTCTCACAAAGCATGAGAACGAGAAGCTCAAATATTCTACTATCCGCTCCCGATGAGAATTTTTGGCATGTTTTATTCTAAAACATTGTTTTTTATTTCTTAATGAAGCACTTATGAGAGGACGGGCGATGGGACTTAGCAATAAAGGACCAATATTTTAAAATAAAATAAGCCTAAAACACTTCTAGGGAACTAACAGAATACGACTTGAACTTTGTTTCAGCACGTACATAATTATTTTTCATTTTTTAAAACTATTTATAACTGAAAAATAGTCAACTTGAGAAAAAAGTTACAAAAGACTATAATTTGTTAAAAAATATTTCAATAAATATAGCAATTCAGAAATTGTGGCAATTAGGTATTGAAAACATACATACAAACATACATACTGTTCCATTTGAAATAAGAAAGTTCATTAGATTTCCAGAAAAACAGAAGATCTGACAATAATGCAAACACCATCCTAATATCGGCCACTTCACAAGACCCTCACTCACTAAAAAACCTATAAAAATAGTGAAAGCCTATTCCGAGAAAATTGAGGCGTTCCATTATATAAAACTCACTCTGTATAAACCAATCAATATTCTTACAAAACATGTAGAAAAAGATGTAAAAAGGCTTTTTATAATACATTTTATTAATAACAAACTTGACCTAACTTAAAAAAATTAAGAAAGTTAAAGGACACCAAACACATCTTATGAAAAATTTAATGTCATTTAAATATTATAATGAATTATAATTTACATGAATAGATTAGTCTTGAAATTAAAATCATTTTATATCATTGCGCTAACTCGGAATTTTGATTAATAATAACTCCATAAAAATGTCCTATTGATAAATAATACTATTGGACTAAATTATATTATTGCTATGACAATTGCTTAACAAAGCGGGATGGCTGACCCTTATTATGCGTTGCTTCACTGGAAATGCATTGTCATTTATTATCTATAAGATAAGAGTCATTAATGCCTACAGAAATACTTATGAAGTCCCTTCTCACAAAATCTTTTTTTCTCTCTCTATCTTATGTACCTACCCATTTGACTTTAAATTTTTTTTATATCAATTTACGCCGTCATTGATAAAAATTCAGAGTTGGCGCAATTATTATCTACATTTTGTCGCATTACATTTTCTGATGCGTACGCTGTCCTTTATTTTTATAATAAATATCACACAGCCAGGTACATTCGTAAATAGTGATAATTTTAATATTCTAGAATTTCATCTACACAGCTGGTGAAATTTCTGGCTATGAAAATAATATTTTTATCGATCTGATTTAAACTTATCTCCGTACATCGCAAACTTAATTCGTATGCAGTTTCCAGCAAAGTTGTTTCCAAAAGTTTACACGATTTGAGATTTCTTTTCCATTCGTCTATTTTCCCATCCAAACAGTCATTTGTACCTTCTTCAGTTTTTTCTTTCGTACAACTGTTCATATCCGAATAAAACTCTTTTTGTCTGATATCTAAATCGTTGGCCATACCTTCAATGCGTTGTGTGAAAGGTATTTGATCACAAATATCTATGTTACTTATGTCTATCGTATCTAAAACATTTTCATCTAAGCAACTAGAAATATCTTTATTTTCATCTGCTGCATCCACCTTGGTTTCTCTCATGTATTGTTTGAGTTGTTCTAATTCAGACTCAAGTGATTCTTTAGCTCCGTAGACAATTGATTTCAACCTATCTTTGCCGTTAACTAAAATTAGAGAAAATTCTGTGATTTCTGTTACGATTTCTTCATGTAGACTATGGAGTTGACTATTATATTCCTCTGGTATTACTGCTGGCGAAACACATGAAACCTAGAACAAAATATTTTTATTATTTTATAGTGAACTGTGACATTATTTATAATGCTGCTCACAACCCGACCTATTTATTTCCGAAGCTTCTCGGCGTTACGAGAAAAGGCCAGTCCTTACCAGGGCGTTCGAGGCGAGCGCTGTCGAAGTATATATAAAGAACCGAAATTCGTTCGCAGGCCAGTCAGTTAATATATTCGACGCGATATATTGTTACGTTGTTGTGAGCGGGTTTGAAATGTATTATGTGTTATTTTTAAAATAGATAAATAAATATTTGCAAATGAATTAAATAAGTTAATAAGTGTAAAATAAATTAGATATATTGTTGTTAAATAAGTGTTAATTGTAAGTGTTATAAATAAACAATTTCAAGTAAGTCTTTTATTTATTTAATAATAATTAAAAGTCAATTCGCGTAACAGTGGTGTCAGAAGTGGGATAAAAAAAAACATAAATAATATAAGCTCGGTTTAAATACAGTTCGGAATAAATAAATAAATATAAATCGTAATAAATAAAGTGTGTGATCATGTCTACCTTGTGTAAGCTAAAAATTGCAGACCTGAGACTTGAATTGGAAGAAAGGGACCTGAGTTCTACTGGGAAAAAGGCTGATCTAGTCGTCTAAAGAACGCTCTTCAAAAAGAGGGTCAAGATCCAGAAACCTATTTGTTTGAAGACAAGCATACTGCTGTGACAGACATTACATCGTTAGAGAACAAAGTTTCTAGTGAAATCTTCCAAGTTTCTACAGACATTACATCGTTAGAGAACAAAGTTTCGGGGGATATTTCATCCCTTGAAAACAAGATGACTAACGAGATCTCTAAAGTCACTTCGGATTTCGACGACAAGATATCGTCCATAAAATCTACTTTTGAAGAAAAGATCAAGGAAATAGAAAAGAAAATGGAGGAAACGGAAAAAGTAGACAAAGGGATGGAACCCATCTTAACAGATATTAAAGATCATGAAACCAAATACAAATTGGAGCCACGGTCAATAGTTGAAGGGAGTGTAGGTCATGCTCGTGTTAAGGTGCCAAATTTCGACGGAAAGTCATCATGGAACAACTACATGAAACAGTTCGAATCGGCGGCCAGAGCGAACGGATGGTCCGAAAAAGAAAAAGCTGTAAACCTCACTATTGCTCTACGAGGCGACGCTTTGGATGTCCTCCAGACAATAGCCGTAGAGGAGACAGATGACTTTGAGCAGCTTAAAAAGAGACTGAATATGCGATACGGACACGAACATTTAGAGCATGTATATCAGTCGCAGTTTAAAAATCGAAGACAAAAGAAAGATGAAGCTCTTCAAGAATACGAGGTCGATATTGCGAGGTTAGTACGATATGCATATCCAACAGCTCCCGAAGACATGATGGAAATGTTGGCTGTTCAAACATTCATTGATGGCCTTCGTGATCATGAAATGCAAAGAACACTGCGATTAGCTCGTCCCAAGACGCTGGTCGATGTCTTGTCTGCCGCCCTCGAATACGAATCAGCTACCCAGGCCTCTGGCGGGTACAGTAAAGTTAGGACTGTGAAAGATGAAGAGGATGAAGATAAACTGGACCAGATTGTCAATATGATAAAGGGCATTTCATACAAGAAAACGAAGACAATAAGGTGCTGGAATTGTGGTGAAATGGAACACGGAGTTCATGTAAGTACCCTAGGTACAATAACAATCAAGAGACTCACCAGCAGGAAAAACTAGAACGGGTCGGCCTTAGGAAGGCAGCTCTGACCCGCAACTTTTCCAAAGACCCTCTCATACTAATAGCTTCTTTGAAATGTCATGAAGATAGTGTATATGTAGATGGAGAAATAAATGGTAAAAAGTATACATTGTTGGTGGATACCGGAGCGACCAGCACCATTATACGACCGTCAGTTATGAACAGCCATAAGAAACTCTTACCAACGAGGTTGCGACTGCGGACTGCCACAGGTGAAAATGCCAACACCCACGGAGAATTCCAGATACAATTAGGGATTGGAGCAGAAAAGTGCGTCCATACTGTCATAGTTGCAGACATCGAAGAAGATGTTATATTAGGAATATACAGAATAGATACAGTTGTGCCCGCGAGGAGTGAAACGATCATCGTAGCGCGGCTACAGGGAATTGTAGAAGAAGGAACACCTGTTATGATGGAGCCATGGAACCACGACGAGGAGGTTGGCCGAGGAATCATAATTGGAAAGGAATAATTGGAAAGGAGACAAAAGTAGGAACTTGTGTACCCGTGACGTCCATAATCCGTCAGACAACAACATCAGATAATTCCAACGACAAGTTCGACCAAATGGTTGCAGTTGCAGGCCAATCTCTAAATCAAGTGGAGAAAAGGAAATTAAGGGAATTTCTTCGGCAATATCGTGACATATTCGTACCGAAAGGAGGAAAGACAGGAAGAACGATAGTTGTCAAACATAAAATTGACACTGGTACCGCTAGGCCAATTCGTCAAACAGCTCGACGATTACCACAGGCGAAGAGAGAGGAAGCTGAAAGGATTGTTCAAGAAATGAAGAAAGACTGGGTGATAGAACCTTCTACGAGCCCATGGGTCTCTCCGGTGGTCCTGGTCAAGAAGAAAGATGGAACTACGAGGTTCTGTGTGGACTACCGTCTGTTGAATAATGTTACCAAGAAAGATCGTTTGGACTCTGTAATGCTCCTGCGACATTTGAGAGGCTTATGGAAAATGTGTTGAGAGGGTTATCTTGGAAAACATGCCTGGTGTATTTAGACGACATAATCGTTTTGGGGGAGACGTTTGAAGACCACCTGAAGAATTTAGAAGACGTTTTTAATCGACTTAAAGCTGCCCAGTTAATGTTAAACCCCAAGAAATGCCAGCTATTTCAAAGTAATGTCAATTATTTAGGTCATATAGTCAACAAAGAAGGAGTGGCCGTGGATAAGGCAAAAATAGATTCCATTAAGGAATGGCCTGAACCAACTGATAAACATCAAGTGAGAAGTTTTCTGGGACTATGTACTTACTACCGGAGGTTCATTAAGAAGTTTGTAGATATCGCTAATCCATTAACGCGACTCACAGAGGAAGCAAGGGATTATTGCTGGGATGGAGACTGCCAAACGGCCTTTGAAACTTTGAAGAGGCATTTAATTACAGCACCAATATTAGGATATCCACTGCCAGAAGGAGAGTTCATCTTAGATACCGATGCAAGTAATGTGGGAATTGGAGGAGTGCTGTCGCAGTTTCAAGGACGACAGGAACGAGTCCTTGGATATTTTAGTAAAGTGCTATCAAAACCTGAACGAAATTACTGCGTCACGAGAAGAGAACTTCTAGCAATAGTAAAATCGGTGGAACACTTCTATCAATACCTCTATGGAAGGAAGTTTCTAATGTCAGTGGGACTCATTTATCTTGGAAGACAGCTTGCTTAAACGAGTAATGGAAAATGATGATGGTTCAGTGAGGAGAACACAGTTGGTGATTCCAAAGAGCAGAGTAGCCGAAGTACTTCGTCAGTTACACGACAGTCCATCAGGAGGTCATTTTGGTGTAAAGAAAACCCTTCAGAGAATTCGGGAACGATTTTATTGGATGAATAGTTCCGACGATGTGAAGGACTGGTGTAAGAAATGTACTACCTGTGCTACAAGTAACGGACCCTACCGGAAAAGAAGGGCTCCTATGAGACAGTACAATGTTGGAAGTCCGTTTGAAAGAATAGCTTTGGATATTGCCGGGCCATTTCCAGAAAGTGACAATTGATGCAAATACATGTTGGTGGTAATGGATTACTTCACGAAATGGGTTGAGATCTACGCAATTCTAGACCAAAAGGCCGCCACTATTGCAGATGTGTTAATCAAAGACTGCATCAGCCGCTTCGGAGTGCCTCTGGAGATCCATAGTGACCAAGGAAGGAACTTTGAGAGCGATCTATTTCAGGGAATTTGTGATAGACTAGGCATGAAGAAGACAAGAACTACGGCCTATCACCCACAATCGGATGGAATGGTGGAGCGTATGAATAGGACAGTCCGCAAGTATTTGACAAAGATGGTGTCCAATCGTCAACGAGACTGGGACCAGTACCTTCCGTTCTTCGCAATGGCCTATAGATCTGTTGTTAATGAATCAACGGGCCAAACACCAGCAAAAGTCCTATTTGGACGTGAGATGCGTCTACCCTGTGATCTAGAGTTTGGATGCCGACCTGGAGAAGATGTTGCTGGTGAGGATTACGTGAATGAATTGGGAAGAAGAATGGACGATATACATGAGTTGGTCCGTTCCCATCTTCAGATCTCTAGCGACCGAATGAAGAAACGATACGATACCCAAGCCGAGAAGGGACGTTTCAAGGAGAACGACAAAGTCTGGCTTTATAATCCAAAGAAGCGAACAGGTTGTTCTCCCAAGTTGCAGCAGTTCTGGGAAGGTCCGTACGTCATTGTCAAAAAAATTAATGACGTTATCTACCGAATAAGCGAAATTCAGAAACGTCTTTACGAACTCTGACTTTGACCTAAACCTAAGATTAAGATTCACAAAATGCTATATATGGTCGGTGCTCCTATATGGCATGGAAGGATGGACTTTAAAAATAAACACAATGAATAAGCTAGAGGCATTTGAGATGTGGATCTATCGACGAATCCTTAAAGTTCCCTGGATCGCAAGAATAACAAATGAAGAAATCCTGAGAAGAATTGGTACAGAACGACAACTGATGTGCACAATTAAACAGAGAAAAACGGCATACTTGGGACACATAATTAGAAATGAAAGATATCAGTTTCTGCAAACCTTAATTGAAGGAAAGATCGAAGGAAGAAGGGGAGTGGGCAGGAAGAAAATGTCATGGCTCCGTAATGTCAAACAATGGACAGGACTAAAAAACATAGGAGACCTAATACATACTGCAAGGGATAGAGAAAAATGGTCAAACGTGATCGCGAACATCCATTAGTGGATTGTATAAGAAGAAGAAGACCGAATAAGCAAGATTCCTAGGGGAAAGCCGATGATAGTCCACTATAACCGGTTGGCGCCATACGAGGGAGACCACGACGTAGATGAAGAAGTAGAAGTCAACCAAGTTCGAGAAATACCTGACCTCACGTTTGAAGAGTTCATGGGGACTTACGGAGGTACCGGTAAAGCGAGACATGGTGTTACCACCGAAGAAAAGCGAGATCTACTCGCACTTCCCGATGAATATTCACTGGCCCATACCATCCCGGCCAGTATCATAGACGCACGGGGGTTGGCATCCGCCTTCCGAAGGAAGTTTGGTCGAGTTGCAGAACTTCAATGCCAACTGCCAGCTCCTGGCAAAGCATTGAAACTCCAAGATGCATCACGTTACCTATTATATCTGGTAACAAAAGACACTGTCCATGACCAACCTACCTACCAAGATGTATGGGATGCATTAATTCAATTGAGAGAGCACGTGTTGGAGTCCGACGTGCAAAAGTTAGCCATGCCAAAGTTAGAATGCAGCCAATTAGACTGGAGAGTTGTCCGAAATATGGTGGAAGAAATTTTCCAAGACACCGAGGTCCAGGTGTTAGTGTGTTGCAATCCGCATAGTTACTGGTGCGGAGAGAAGACCGTTCCCTGTCACTTTTATACAACTGGGAGTTGTAAAAGAGGGTCCAGTTGCAGATACCAGCATCCAGTTCCAGTCCCGACAAGGTTCCAGGAGGAACCATCTTTTAAGGAGGGGGCAATGTGACATTATTTATATGCTGCTCACAACCCGGCCTATTTATTTCCGAAGCTTCTCGGCGTTACGAGAAAAGGCCAGTCCTTACCAGGGCGTTCGAGGCGAGCGCTGCCGAAATATACAGGGTGTAACAAAAATACAGGTCATAAATTAAACCACATATTCTGGGACCAAAAATAGTTCGAATGAACCTAACTTACCTTAGTACAAATATGCACACAAAAGAAGTTACAGCCCTTTGAAGTTACAAAATGAAAATCGATTTTTTTTAATATATCGAAAACTATTAGAGGTTTTTTGTTGAAAATGGACATGTAGCATTCTTATGGAAAGAAAATCTTAAAGAAAAATTATAGTGAAATTTGTGAACCCCATAAAAATTTTATGGGGGATTCGTTCCCTTAAACCCCCCAAACTTTTGTGTTCGTTCCAAATAAATTATTATTGTGGTGCCATTAGTTAAATTCAATATTTTTAAAACTTTTTTGCCTGTTAGTATTTTTTATTGACTGACACAAAATTAAACAAATCAGAAACGTCAACCAAATTGTGCTTAAAATATGAAAACATACCGAATCGTCTTTTTTTGTACCTATCTCTTTTCAATGCACTGACTCTAGATGGTTCATAAAAATAACATGTGTTGTTACTTAATAACAAACGGCAGCTGGTTTGTCATGAGTTTCATGCATGGAAGAGAATGATGCTAGATAAAAAGTATGTGTTTTATCTCGCCAGGTATTAATGACACACGGGTAAAGACTCGCGGACTCAACTGTACGTAATCTACGTAGAAATTCTGTATGCGCGCCTACTCGTTCGATTTTAAATGAGAAATGCATTGAAAACATCATTCAATCACTATGTGTTGATAGCTTTGTTTAACAATAAAAAAATTAATTTTTAGCAATGAAAGTAATCAAAACCGATAGAATTTGTCTTGAACTTTCAAATGCGGTAAGCATACTTGCTATTTTATTTTTCAATCAAAAGTTATTCGGGTTCAAAAATTGCAATTTTTCGATTTTTTAAAAGTTCAACCGCGTTTATGTTGAAAACTATGCATCCTACGAAAAAACTTGTAAAATCATTTTTTGCTTAGAATGATCCAAAGAATACAAAAAAATGTTTTGTTTTGCGAAAAATCGCTCTTATGTGATTCCTCAAGTTCTTTGTTTATAACAATTTTATCGACATCCGGATCGACTGTTACCCAAAAAATTCGTGTTCTACGGGTCAAAATACATAAAAAAAATTTGGGTAAGTCCATCTGAATTAAGGAGGCCGTTGTACCCCCACTGGCGACAGGACTAGGAGCAAATGCAAACTAGACGGTAGAAAACGGAAATATAAGTAGACCTATCAAGCATTGAATATTGAAATACAACCACTTTGTCAAAAGACAAAAACTGACACTTAATCCTAATATGTGAAGAAATAGAGAAACAAAAAAAACCGGAAGCAAGGTAAATGTTAAAGAAAAAAAAACAGATAACATGCTCCATTTCTCGAAATCATAACGCCATTAAAAAAAATAAAATCTTATTCATTGCCAACCAAGGTATATTAAATATATGGAAGAAATTCTGCGAGAATCTGATGACTAAGACAGATGTAGAGAACTCACCATCATAAGATATGCCTAGTTTTATGAAATAACCCAGCATACCCATTTACTTATAAACGTAGCTATGAAGTATCTTCAGAAGGTACGGTTTGCCACTTCAGAAGCTTCTTTTTTGTGGCTACATAAGTAGCAACCTGAAAAGTAAAGCAACTTGCCAATGGTCAAATTTATTGTCCCTGCCCAAACTGCCTTATTTCCCTTAAATAAGGTAGTTTGTTAGTGTTCGGTTCAGAGTTGTGACTACATAGCTCCATTGATAAAGGCTGATGAGGCAGAAACAGCTGTCTGGAGATGGTGGTCCAACTCCGAATCAAATAAAAACAAAAACTGTCTTTTCCCTTTTCATCTTTACTCAGATTTTGAATACTCGAAACTCTCTTTCGGTCCTTTTCCTAGGCGAAAAGAAAGTGGATAGGTAACCATGACCTTTCCACTTTCTTTTATATTCGTCCTCTCTTGTGCTTATAAATTGTAAGAGCCGGGGATTTAGGATGCTGCAAGAAAGCAGTTTCTTTTAACGAAAAGTGTTAGATTTAAAATATTGTTTATTATTTTTATTTCAGTAATTTTTAATTGTTTCATTATAGTAAACTTTGTATCTGGGGCTTTTCGTCTTCCTCTTTTTAAGAGAGATGTCGCTGATTTACGCTTTAAAAGTGGAATGATTACGTTCGTGGTAATTTCCCTTAAATAAGGCAGTTTGTTAGTGTTTGGTTCAAAGTTGTGACTACATAGCTCCATTGATAAAGCCTAAAGAGGCAGAAACAGCTGTCTGGAGATGATGTTTCAACTTTGAATAAAATAAAAACAATCTTTTCCCTCTAATTCTTTTAAAATTATTCCATATTTCGTTCCATTTCAGAAAAACTTAGTTACAAATCATCTTTCTTAGTTGCATTACGTAATTACTTTTTATAACCCTAGTATGTAGTTACTTACTTATGTAAAAATAATAAATTATTTAAAACTTCCAGCGTTAATCCAAAATATTAATTAATTCAAATAATAGCACATGTCACATTATTAAAGCAAAAAATATTTATCTTTCAGGTATTAAGTATATCGTGGCTGCGCAATCTGAGAGAATGGTACGGATGTACATCAAATGAACTTTTCAGAGCAGCCGTCTCCAAAGTCAGAATAGCTAGGATGATTGCCGACCTCCGTCGCGGAGAAGGCACTTGAAAAAGAAGAAGTACATAGATTTCAACAATCTTGAAATAATAGTACAAAAAATAAGGTTGGATTACATAATATGTTAAAAACGGTAAGTCACAAACAATGTTATTCTTCAGCAGTGCTTTGAGTGCGGACGAAGTTGCCAGATTATACAATTTTCTGAAAACATAAATTCACGTATATGGAAAACAATGTTATTTTTTTGTAAAGGGGTAACTTAAAAAAATGATATAGGATTTTATTGTTCTTAATTGTGAATTATATCCATACCTTAAAGGAATGTACTATTTTCGAGGACACCTTGTATATTAAGTCATATGTTACTACGTTTAAATACTTCTTGAAGTGTTGCTTCAGCTAGAAATTATTAAAGTATACTACTATTTTATGGAATGAATACCTGGATTCTCAACACAACGCTGGTGAACAAGTTAAAAGCCCTTGAAATCTGGCTTTATAGAAGGATCTTGGAAATACATTGGACAACTCACACCAAGAACGAAAATGTCCTGAGGAGAATTGGTACAGATATAGAGCTGTAGAAAATGATCAAAGTTAAATACCTATGACACATAATGAGAAACGAAAAGTACCGACTCGCATAACTGATTATCCAGTGGAAGATTGAAGTAAAACGGGGTCACAATAGGCGCCAGATTTAATGGCTTAAAAATATTAGAGACTGAACCGGCCTTGATTCAACATCTTTGTATAGAGCTACATTGGACTGAGACAGATTTTTCAATGTTGTCGCTAACCTCCACTAAGGGTCGATTTCTCATACCTGCCTTAATCTATGGTTCAGTTGACCGCAGTTCAGTGGTGAACTTCGGTTTTGTTTGGAATGCATTTCTCATTGTACCTTCATGTCAGTGCATGTTCTACAGCTTTCAACAAATTCCAATAGATGGCAAAAGGTAAAAAGCTGTCGCCATTTTGTACGACCATTTTTATGCTGTTTTTGAATAAAGTTAAATTTAAATATTTATAGTCAAATAGTCATTTTTATAATTATAAATAAATGTTATAAAAACAAAAATAATGTTATCGTTTATCGTTAGGCTTAATATAATAAAATAGGATATATTTATATTATGACAGCGTTTCGTGTTAATACAACGCATGCGTAATCCATGAAATCATCTGAACTGGGTTCTGAAATCTTTGAACGGCCGAATTCCACCGTTCAAGCATCTAGGTCTGGATCCCGCGTATGAAAAAAAAGTTGATTAATAGCAAGCTGAAAATTTGTTAGTAGCTTAAGGGTGTCCAGTCGGACAAACTTTGATATATGGGAACACTGGAACAGGGGCAGTTTTAATTGTGGAACAAGTTAAAAATTTGGAACGGTCAGACCACGAAAACGGCACATGTATTTTGTCCGACAGAACAGACTTTAACTCTCCGAACAGAGATTAAACTCTTATGCAAGAATCAGACTGCTATTTATCACCAAATGGGCGATTTAATGAGTGGAACATGTAGAATATGTCAAATGACAGGAATTATGACAGGTGATAAATAGCAGTCTGATTTTTGCATGAGAGTTTAATCTCTATTCGGAGAGTTTAAGTCTATTCTGTCGGACAAAATAAATGTGCCGTTTTCGTGGTCTGATCGTTCCAAATTTTTAACCTGTTCCACAATTAAAACTGCCCCTGTTCCAGTGTTCCCGTATATCAAAGTTTATCCGACTAGACACCCTTAAGCTATTAACAAATTTTCAATCAACATTTTTTTCATACGCGGGATCCAGACCTACTCGTTCAAGTTTAAACTGCCATCGGTTGAACGTGAATTATTGAGAAAGGCGATTTTGACTTTAAACTGACGTTCACTAAAAGTTCAGGTTAAACTGGAGTTGAACTCGATATGAGAAATTGGCCCTAAAGGAGACAGCTCCATAAAAGAAGAAGATTCCGAGAAGTATCTAACTTGTAGCGCTAATATTCGAGCATTTTAAAAAAATGTTTAAATAGTGATAGGTTTCACCACAAATAAACAATAATTTTGGTTAGTAAAAAACTCAGAAAGGAATTTGGCTCCAGCACAGATGTCACAATATTATAAAGAATAATTTAAATTTTATTTTGAATCATTTCAATCTTCAAATTATAGATTAATATGGCATAGATAACGAATCTTACCTGAAACAGGATTATAGCCATGGTGATTATTTTCCATTCCATAGTTGTGCAATAATAGAGCTTTCGGTAACAAAAAAATATTCAACTTGAATACTCGTATAGTATTCAACTTTGAATATACTTCATCAACGTCAAACTAGCTCGATCAGTTCGTAACTAATGTTTTTCTTAAAAAAATTAGACCAACATTGTAAATATCTATGGCTATTTAGTTTTCGACATGACTTACATTATCTTGTTTGCTAAGTTATTTAAAAGTCTTAACTCAGTTGACTGTAGAGTATAATAAATTAAAGAAACATTACATTCAAAACGCGTAATTCTTTATTTTGATTCTAATGAAATCTTAAGCGGTGTTTCTTATTTTTTCTTGTTTTTAGATAATAATTTTCTTATCACTATTTTACTAAGACTTAAGGTATGATGTACTCGTTTGGACTATATAAAATATTGTAAATTAAATATTAATATTCCAGTGGCTGCTTCCGTCAAAACAATTTTAATTATACAGTTCTTCTTCTTCTTTATGGATAGACATTTTTCTGTCTGTTTTTTCAATGTGCCTCCTGTAAGTTGTCGTTCCTTCGTTTTCGTGGCCTTCTCACTGACTGACTACCTATTGTGGAAAGGTTTCTTGCCATCTGTACTACTCTTTTGTTGTCATTCAGCTTAGGTGGTTTCATTTCATTCTACTCTTTTGTTTCTTACCCAGTTCTTATTGTTTTTCAACTTGCATGCCCGTCGTATATCTGTAGGTACTTCTAGCTGTGTTTCGATAATATCTTTATCGACTTTTCCAAGGGTTTTCATCTCTACTCTTTCTAGCATTCGGTTTGTGCTCTCTGTGTCAGGTTGTGTTTCTGCCGCGTATGTCATTATGGGTCTCATGACTGTTTTAAAATTCTGCCTTTCATTTCTTTCCCGATATTTTTATTTCTCTATAACTATTTATTCAGGCAACCTGCAGCTCTGTTTGGTCTATTCAATTATTGATCTTCCACTTCTGTAGCTAGATAGTGTGATGTCTAGATATTTAAACTCCATCACTTGTTCTATTATCTGACCATCAAGTTCTGATTTTCATGTTTGTAGTTTTACTGTTACAGCCATGCATTTTATCCTTTTTTGGGGGAAATTAACATGTTAAATTTTCTGGCGGTTATATTAAATTAGTGCAGCATACCTTGTAAATCATTTTTACTTTGAGAAATTAGTAGTCTGCATAGCAGACTACTTTAAGTTGTTTTTTCACAATTTTGTATCCTTTTTTAATTATTATTTGTTTTTAACCTTTCAGAGTTAACGTGCGGACTATGATTCCGCATGTCTAAGTATTTGTCGATTTCTGACGATTAATTACGATCTCGGTCGTGGCGTGCTCGCTAGCTTCAAGTGAGGGGGTACTCTATTCAGTACTGTTGTGAGAATTGTCTTAGTGCGTTTAGTTCTGCTGCTATATTGACTTGCGGAACGTGAGTCCGCAGGTTATACAAGTTGTCACAAATCTTCAGGTAAGATTCAATTTGAAAATATTTTGTTTTTAGGGTAAATATAAAAGTATTTATGTAATTTATAATTCGGAGTGATCTACTGATTACGTTTTCTGTATATTTGATTGATATAAACTTATTTTTGTTACAGATTTTTTAAGATGAGTTTCGAAAAGCAACTAGCATATATTGAAAAGCTGCATGCGAAATTTCTCTCCGATTCTGAGCCAAAAGCTGAACCTGACGATGATGATGCTAGTTTAGAAGGAGATTATGAAGAAGTACGGGACCACGATACCGACATGAAAGAAGACATTGATGAGAGAATCTTAGAATCTCCGAAAACAGCAGCGAAGATTGACTTATTTCCGTTCATTCATATATCTACTTTGCGCAGCTCAAACATTTGTTTTTTATTTAGTCATTGCTTAGTTTCTTAGAAATAATTTTTTTTGTATTTTTTTAATTTAGGTTTTTGTGATTTATAGGACTCAAAATGTGAAAAGGATATATCCGTTCACTTTTATTTTTGAAGCATGAGTTTAAGTGCAAGTTATAATAAATTTGTTTGCAAATGTTTTTTTTGTCTTTATATTTAAACAATTGAAAAGTTCTCAAACCGTTTTTCCGAAAATATTTGTTTTTTGGACCTTTTCTGGATGTGCGGACTGTGAGTCCGCACGTTACACTTTATGTACCATCATGCCACGTTATCTCTGAAAGGTTAATATTAACTATGATCAAGTTGAACAATCTAGAGAACTCAGAGGTCCTAATAATATATTTTGGGTAAATATACCTCAGGTTCAAAGAGAGAAAGGAAAACAGCCAGTACATCAGATCGATAGCAGTTGAGCTCAGGGTTCAAATGGTGCCTACGTCGTCCGGATCATATGGTGCCTACGTGGTCCAAGTGATATACACACGGCTCAGTATAGTTGAAAAAATCTATTCCCTATAAATAAAACGGTTTTTAAGCTTACTAAATCCTATAATACCTTTAAACATCATACTTGACCTTAGGTGCATCAGATACTGCTTGTTAATACCTCTTTATAACCCATGTTTAGCGATCAAAATTGGTTAAACCGTTTAGAAGGTATGGAGCTCCAAAAGTATAATTCATTTAACTATTATCGCCGAAATAGTCTAGTCGCTACTACGCTAAACTTCATCGGGTAATTCGAGCTCATTTGCCAGCCACCCCAATATATTTTTTATTCTATTCCGAATTGAAAAAAAAGCTAATGTACATTCGATGGACACAAAGGAATTATATTGAAAAAAAATATATATATTGAGATGGCTGGGATATGAACTCGGATTGGCCTATCATAAATTTAGTGTCGTAAAAACTAGACCATTTGGGCGATAATGCGACAAAGGCGACCCTCTATAACGCTAAACGTGTAATCGAGAACCATTACATTCAAGTTCATACATTTAATTTATGAAAAACCGCTAAACGCTGCAATAAAGCGGATACGAATGTTACGTGGCGCAAAGAGTATTTTCATTTCAGTGGAAAATAAAACTATAGTTTTATTTTGAAAGATTTTTCCATAGTATTTGCTAAAGAAATAAAATTTGCCACAAAAGAGTACCTTTGATAGAGTTTGCAGTTTGCGTTTTACTTCTTTAGCAAATACTATAGAAAAATCTTTTACTATTATAACATTATAGGTTTATTTTCCATTAAAATGAAAATAGATTTTGCCCCACGTAATATTCATATCACTTTTTTTGTAGCAGGAATATTATGTGCGCCACTAATTTTTATCGCGTTTAGCGGTTTTTTATTCTTATATACTATACAAAAATGTAATTTATTTAATCTTATCTACTATACATACAGTGAGCACGTAAAGGTTGGAATTAATTCATTTTCTCGTAAATGGATGATTTTGGAAAGAAATTCCGAAACAGGTCGATTTTTATTTTTAAATTATGACTTTTTGGCATATATATCATACTAGTGACGTCATCCATCTGAGCGTGATGACGTAATCGATGATTTTTTAAATGAGTATAGAGGTGGTATGATAGCTCATTTGAAAGGTAATTCTCTATTCAATCATATAAACATTAACATAATTATTTATACAAGGTGTCCAAAAAAATGTTTTTTAATTAAATTGATAGACACAAAAAAAAGAATCTATGTAATTTATTTAGTTCAAAATACATTTTACTGCTGTCAGAAAATAGAAAAAATGATTTTAAAAATAAATATTGCTTTTCGCTTAAATTAAATAATCGAACTGTCAAGAGGCAGCTGGGTGGCAGCTTTAACATTGAATTTAAGCGAAAAATCATATTTATTTAAAAAAACTTATACAGAAGTAAAAACTTCAAATTGTATTTTGGTATAAAATAGTTTATTTAAAATTTCTAAAAGTCATCCACATGGATTGCAAAACGTTTTCGTTCTGAATAGAACATCTTCAGTGTCTGGAATGAAGTATTTCCACGTTAGATTAAGGCAAAAAGGTTAAAATTGTGACTGTTAATGAGAAAAATATGTGGAGAATACTTACTTACATTCCGCAAAGTAGTTGTAACTAGCACACCAATGAAGGTGGTAACTGCATAATATATAGCTTACATTATACCTTTTGATAAAATATTGTGACTACAAGTCGATGTTACAAGATTAAAATATGTATGTGCCTAAAGAGCAACATGCTTCCCTGCTCGAAAAAACTAGGTACTTGCCATTTGAATTAGCACAGACCAACTGATGTAAAATGAAAAGGAATGACAAAGAGTGACATGACAAGACAAGGTAAAGTCAATTTTTGGTTACGAACTTCAAAAAGTGTAGTTTTAATTTTTTGGATTTTAATTAAATATAAAGGTAGGTAATAGCTGATTGAAAATATAATTAAAACTGTTTAAAAAATATGTTGAGAATCTATTGTAAAGTCTAAATAGCAACTCTCTAATCCAGAAAAAAACTTAAGGTTTGTTGGAAATAAGATTGGTATATTTCACGGTTAGAAGCGTGACGTCATCGATTGTAAAATTTAAAGGTGAAAGTTTAATTTGGTATAACAGAATGAGATTTATACTATATGTAAACAATAAATGACGTGAAGTGGAGAGATTGGATGGTAAATAAAGCGGATTTTAATGTAAATGTTATAGATATATGTACTGTTGGTTGCCTAACATGGTGAGGAATGTTTAAATTTGGCTGTGTACTGTTGTAATGATGATTCTGTCTGTTAAAATTGTAAAGGAAATTGTGGAAAAATTAAAGTTAAAATAATTAAAAGAATACAGATCAAGGGTAGATTAATATTAAAGAAATAATTGTAAACAATGGAATTAATAAAATAGTAATGAATTAGTAACGAAAAGGAAAATAAAATATGTGACAGCAAAGTCTAATTACACTTTATGTTGTTTAGGATGGAATAAAATCATTCAAGGGAAAATACCATGAAGGCTTCCAGCCTTTTATCTGTATTCTTTTAGTTATTTTAACTTTAATTTTTCCACAATTTCCTTTACAATTTTAACAGACAGAATCATCATTACAACAGTATACAGCCAAATTTAAACATTCCTCACCATGTTAGGCAACCAACAGTACATATATCTATAACATTTACATTAAAATCTGCTTTATTTACCATCCAATCTCTCCACTTCAGGTCATTTATTGTTTACATATAGTATAAATCTCATTCTATTATACCAAATTAAACTTTCACCTTTAAATTTTACAATCGATGACGTCACGCTTCTAACCGTGAAATATACCAATCTTATTTCCAACAAACCTAAAGTTTTTTCTGGATTAGAGAGTTGTTATTTAGACTTTACAATTGATTCTCAACATATTTTTTAAACAGTTTTAATTATATTTTCAATCAGCTATTACCTACCTTTACATTTTAATTAAAATCCAAAAAATTAAAACTACACTTTTTGAAGTTCGTAACCAAAAATTGACTTTACCTTGTCTTGTCATGTCACTCTTTGTCATTCCTTTTCATTTTACATCAGTTGGTCTGTGCTAATTCAAATGGCAAGTACCTAGTTTTTTCGAGCAGGGAAGCATGTTGCTCTTTAGGCACATACATATTTTAATCTTGTAACATCGACTTGTAGTCACAATATTTTATCAAAAGGTATAATGTAAGCCATATATTATGAAGTTACCACCTTCATTGGTGTGCTAGTTAGAACTACTTTGCGGAATGTAAGTATTCTACATATTTTTCTCATTAACAGTCACAATTTTAACCTTTTTGCCTCAATCTAACGTGGAAATACTTAATTCCAGGCACTGAAGATGTTCTGTTCAGAACGAAAACGTTTTGCAATCCATGTGGATGACTTTTAGAAGTTTTAAATAAACTATTTTATACCAAAATACAATTTGAAGTTTTTACTTCTGTATAGGTTTTTTTTAAACTATGGTATACAGCCAACTATTGGGATTTTCCCATTGATTTCATATTTATTTGTCAAAATAAGCATTTCTGCCTGTTTTCTGACAGCAATAAAATTTAGTCTGAATTAAATAAATTCCATACATTCTTCTTTTTCAAAATTGGAAAGAAATCCTTTGTAAAAGGTATAAATTTTTTTTATTAAAAATCCCTTAAAAGGGCTACATCACAACAAAACGTTTTCGATTTTTATAAAAAATCATCATATAAAAATCGAAAACGTTTTGTTGTGATGTAGCCCTTTTAAGGGATTTTTAATAAAAAATTTTTATACCTTTTACAAAGGATTTCTTTCCAATTTGTGATTGATGTTATACAGCCAACTACAGGAAAACTTTTTCTTTTCCTTGTGGATTCTTCTTTTGTGTCAATTAGTTTAATTAAAAAATCATTTTTTAGACAAAATAAGTATGTTATTGTTTATACTACTAAAGAGAGAATTAAATAATCTTTTAAATGAGCTATCACACGACCCCCATTCTTATTTAAAAAAATTCATCGATTACGTCATCAGGCCCAGATGGATGACGCCACTAATTTGATATACAGTGATGAGCGCACTAATAACCTGCAAAATAACTCAAAAGATGCAAAACATATTAAGTTGTGGGATAAAAAGAGATGAACCTAGTGGAGGTGTTAAATTTAGCGATAGTAACTTATAGATTGACATTATATTGATTGTTTCCCATCTTTAGACGTATCGGACGAGGTTGAGAAATGCCACTGTCACAGTGACAGTTTTAATTGACATACTCCTATGATACATCTAAAGGTGGGAAACAATCAATATAATATCAATTTTTATGTTACTATCGCTAAATTTAACAACTCTACTAGTTTTATTTCTTTTTATTTCACAATTTAATGTGTTTTCTATCTTTTGCGCTATTTTGCCGGTTATAAGCGCGCTCATCACTGTATATGCCAAATAGTCATAAGTTAAAAATAAAAATCTACCTATTTCGGGATTTCTGTCTAAAATCGCCCAATCACAAAAAAAAAATGAATTTATTCCAACCTTTACGTACTCTCTGTATATAACAGATAATACAGAAATGCCACTAGAAAATAGATTCAGGACCAAGTTGTTTTAAAAAATATGTAATTTTACATGAATTCATAGAATAATAAAATTAACGCTAATTAAAAAACAAACTGAGAAGGTTAAAACAATTAAAAAGTACTTATTTTCTGCCACATTTGCAAGTAATTTATCTTATATTAATGCAATCATGACGTTCAAAATCATGAGGTTCAAAACACACACAAAATCTTAGAGGTATTATAAATTTATACTCCTATAATCTGCTCATTTTTTATTTTTACTTTCATCTAACAGATCTCAGCATTATTGCTCTTAGATCCATTTTACAAATAAAAAAAGTACGAACTGAACCAAGCGCCTACATTGTTAGCAGCCATAGAAAACATTTTTAAAGTAATTCGACCAAATAAATGAGATTTAATTTTTTACTTTCCTTTTTTCTAGCTAACCACATACTGAGACTTATAGTTATCCAGGCCATATCAGCACACAATCTCATACAGTATTTTATTAAATGGATGCCACTGTTATTTCGTATGATAACTATTTCAAAATTGTTGGCTTTCAACTCATTTTCTATATAAATGGCTGGCTCATAATTACAATGGGCTGTTAAAGAAATATATGGCCGTGTAGTCGAGATTTATAAGGGTATAGAAGAGCTCGATTTAACGAAAAGACGAGATTTTGTGGTATTCGGAAGAAATAATTAAGGTAATATGATCTGAAACTAGAATTTTAAAATAAGAATAAAATTTTATGTGAAGATAATAAAATTAAAATAGCCCAAAACGTTATTTCTTTTTTTATTAGCCAATCGAATAGATCTCTCTTTTTACAGTTAGTATAAGAAAATGATTCGTGAATGAAGCTTACCAATTGAAAATAAAAATAAAAATTGCACAACTGAAGAACCCTGAAAGAAATAAAGAAATAAGTACCAAGGAGTCAATGTTGAGAGTGAAATAGAAACGATAGAGAACTTGGTACAAACAGAGATTGAAGTAACATGGACTTGTTTAAAAATTAAGACAACAAAAATTTTTAAGAAGAAGACACCGCAAAAAAAACAAGAAACAGATAGAGAAATAGAAAGCAAGGGTAGACGACACAAGAGATCATAAACCTCATGAACAAACGAATAAATAAAAATCGTTGAAAAAGTACTGAGAGGTACAGAGAAAATTGGATGTTAATAAAATTACAAAAAAATTGACAACTTACGAAGATACGATACCTTTAATGTCCATAAGAAATTGAAAGAAATTTCAGATAGACACAGGAAGCGACAATAAACAATAATAAGAAATAATAACGAAATAAATAACCAGAAAATAAGCAAATAAATAAAAAATGCAAACAAATTAAAGGTTATTCATGCAATAAAAGCTCAGAAAAACGGAAAAGTGGTCAGTCCAGACAATGTCAATATCGGAGTATTTAAATTAATTCCGGGTTATCCCTGGTAAGCCGAAGCGGGGTGCAACTGCACCCCAGACATTCTTTTTCTCGCCGATAGTTTTAATACATTTTTATGAAATTTGTCCATTTTTTATTCATATTAGATTCAATTATTCTGAATGCATTCCACCATTACGGCATTTAAAACTCTTTGCGCTTATGTGCTTTTTTGGAAAAGTGACTATGGGGTGCAAATGCACCCAGCAACCTCCTTAACGTTTGCCATAATATTTCAAAACTTGTGTGAAAATCAAGTGTGATCTCGAGAGAAATATGTTACAATTTTACGTTTCACTTTACAATACTCCTTCTTCTTCTTCATCTTGTTGTGCAGACATGACTTAGTCTGTTTTTTAATGTGCCTCCAGTAAGTTGTCATTCCATCTCTCTCTCGTCGTCTTCTCTCGTCGTCTCTCGTCGTCCTTATTACTCTATTTGTTGTCATTCGGCTTATGTGGTCGTTCACTTCTACTTTTCTGTTTTTCACCTATTAATGTTGTCCACCTTGCATCTTTGTCGTATATCTGTACTTCTAGCTCTATCCTATAGTGTCTTACCATCGATTTTTCGAAGTTTTTCATCTCTGCTGTTTCTAGCATTATTTTGTCCTTTCTGTATCAGGTCGTGTTTCTGCGGCGTATGTCATTATTAGTCTGATAAATATTTTGTAAATTCTGTCTTTGAAGCCTGCGACTTTGTTTGCTTTATTCACCTGATCTTCCACTTCAGTTTCACGCTTTCCGTAGCTAGATAGTGTGACGCCTAGATGTTTAAACTACATGACTTGTTCATCTTCACTTTGAGAGATTAGTGTTGCGTAGTCTGCATAGCAGATTATTTTAAGTTGCAAATTTTAATCGGGTCAGTCAGTTCTTTATCTAGTTTTACTCTTATTATGTTGTTCTGGTAGATATTTCTTTATTCTTATTAATTCTTCCCAGCCGTACCTCTCTTGCGTACAATAAATGGATAACGTCTTTTAATTTGACCCTGTCAAATGCCTTTTTAAGGTCGACGAAACATAAGTATGCCGGTTTGTTGCATTCTAACGATTTATCTTGAATCTGCCTCATTATACATATTCATAGCGTCGGGCATGATCTTCCCGACCTAAAACTTTGTTGTTCTTCTGCTAATCTTATAATTGTATTCAGTTTGTTTGTTATCACTTTGGTCGTTAAATTGGTGTTGTGTTTAATAAATCAATTCCTCTGTAATTCTCTGTGTCCGATTTTTCACCTTTTTTGAAGAGAGGTATTAGGATGCTTGATCTCCATTCTTGTGGTATTCTGTTTGTTTTTTATTTTTTGGATTAGTTTTAATAGTTGTTTGTTCAGATCTTGTCCTCCGTACTTTAAGAGATCATTTAATATTCTGTCCTCTCCTGGTGATTTTCTATTTTTTAATTTCCCTAATGCTTCCGCTACTTCTGCTTCTTTAATGTTTGTTTCTTCGTTTGTTTTCACTTCAGGTGTTGGTGGTTCGTTATCGTCACCTTTAGCAAACAGAGATCAAAAATAGTCTGCCCAAGTCTCTTTCTGAATGTGTTTCGTTTTTATTAGTTCGTTCATCTCTTTTCTTTGTCCTCTGATCATTCCCCATATTTCCTCTTGTGTTCCGTAGAAGTCGTGTTCCATCTATTTTGAGAAGCTCTCCTAGTGTTTCCCTTTTGTATGTGGGGACTAAAGTGTTCGTTTCGTTTCTAATTCGTTTATTATCTTCACGTTTATTATCGTTAATTATTTTATCTTCACTTCCTCTCGAAACCATGGGGTTTTCTTTTTTGATATATTGGTATTCGTTACTTTCCTCTCTCCAAGTGATTCTGTTGCTGCGTTAATTATGTTACTTTTTAGTTTTTCCCAGCTGTCCTCGACGTTATCGTTTTCTAATATTCCATTCTCAGCAGTCTTATCTGATATTCTTTTTCTGTAAAAGTATTTCGTGGATTCCGTATTTAGTCCTTCGACTGTGATTTTTGTTTGTGTCGGTGCCACTCTCTTAGGTGTGAAGTGTTTCAGGTAATTCTAATTTTACATAATACTAGGGCTATGGTCGCTACCTACATTTGGTGAGTTGACGCATCTTACGTCGATTATATTTGATGGATGTATATCTCTGTTAGTTACAACATAATCTATCATAGATTTTGTTGGTCCTTGTGGTCAAAAAAGGTGTTGTTTATTCGAAATTCGTTATTCGTGCAGAAGTTTATCATTAGTTCTACATTTTCGTTTTTGACGTTCTTATTGTGTTTTTGGTTAATTGCGGGTATTACTTGGTTGCCTATTCGAGCATGAAGATCCCCAAATATTATCAACTTTCCTTTAATTTGATCTACTACTTGTTGCAATTGATCGTTGAATATTTCCCTTGTTGTTTGGGGCTTATTATTTTCTGGGCTGTTTACTCCGATGATATTCAGGTCTTCCTTCTCCATTCTTATTTTTGCTGCGACAATCCTTTCTGATACGTATTGACATTATTTAATGTTATTTTGGTATCTTTGGGTATTAGTAAGGTTACACCCCTTTGGCCATGTTTTGTTTTGCCACTCCTCTGTAGATTAGTATATATTCGCCTAACTTCAACTGGCCTAGGAAAAATATTGGAAAAAATCATCAACAAGAGACTGAAGAAACACGCAGAAAGAAGAAGAATCATACAAGAAGACCAATTCGGATTCAGAAAAGGAAGAAACTGCGAACTACAACTAGCAAGAGGTGTCAGCGACACCAAAATCCGGTTCAACAGAAAGCAGAAAACAGGAATGGCTATTCTAGACATAGAAAAAGCATACGACACGGTATGGAAGAAAGCTCTAATCTTCAAGATGGACAAGGCTAGGCTACCTCATTATTTAGTTAACATTTGTGACAAATATTTAACTAATAGGACTTTTCAGGTCTCAGCTGACAGAAAGATGTCTAGGATGCAAGAAGTACAGGATTCAAGGCAGTATTCTGCCCCAATATTATATAACATTTCTGTTTCAGATCTTCCAACTGACGCCAGAACTAGCACAGCCTTGTATGCAGATCACACAGCAGTCTACACTTCAGGTAAACAAGAAAGAAGAATAGTCCAAACACTAGAAAACCACCTAGAGAGGATAGCTGACTTCACTGATACATGTAAAATAAAAATCAACACTGAGAAGACGCAGTTCATCATCTTCACACAACAATCCGGACCACCTCCAACGGAACTAACGATGAGAGGAAACATCATCCAATCAACCCCATCAGTGAAGTACCTAGGCGTTCACCTGGACAGAAGACTCAACTTCACTCTGCATACAAAGAAAATCAAGGAAAAACCACTACGGTAAAAAGACTAATTTTGCCTTATATTTTCAGGTCATCTCCATTGTCAAAGAAAAAGAAGATTCAACTGTACCAAGCATACGTGAGGTCCATGATGCTATACGCACTACCAGTATGGAGTTCCACAGCTAACACCAACTGGAGAAGATTAGAAGGCACCGAAACGTCATGCTACAGAATCATCGATGGCTCAGCATGGCAGGACCGGGTGACAAACGCAACCATCCAGGAAAGGCTCCAGTATATACCACTGAGGGAGGTGTCCGAGCAAAGGACACATTACTTCTTCCACCAGACCACAAGAAGACTCCTAAAGACCAGGAATATCCTCGAGAATAACAGGATCCAGAGGATATTAAGAGAAAAACACCGTCTGATCGACCACATGATCAGACGATAGCCAGGTGGTTGCAAACCGGTCAGGAAAGTAGGTACGAGGCCAGAAAAAGTACCTACAGAAGAAAATGTCCAGAAAACAAACAACGAGTGAAGAATCAAGTCCCAAGGATGCAGTTCAGAGGAGGTGGTGCATATAGCGGAACACTTAGAAGAAGAAAATGAAATATCTTAAGTTAGAATGCAATGTAAATTTTTATTAAGGCAATAAACGTTTTTATTTTTATTTTTATTTTTATTTTTACTTTTTGGTTTCCTTTAGAGCGCCTATATCTATTTTTCTTCTCTTTTAACTCTTGGGTGATTTCTTGATCTCTAGTGTTAAGAGATCTGATGTTCCAAGTGGTTATTCTAATCTGGGTTTTGGAGGTTTGTCTCGTGTCCTTTTTTTCTTGTCGTGGTCGTCTTCACATTATCAATTCGGATCCAAGGATGATACTAAAGATGAGAAGTTTGACATAGGCTGTCTGTCCGACTGTCCGTCCGACCTGGTATAGTGACGGAGGAGTTATATTCGCGGACAGACAGACAGACGGACAGACAACCTAGGTTTAATTTCTCACCTTTACTACTATCCTTGGATCATAAACTTTCAGTTGACACCTCATTTGTCATTCTACCTGGTATAGTGACGGATGAGTTATACTCGCGGTCGGACGGATAGACGGACAGACAACCTATGTCAAACTTCTCATCTTTAGTACCATCCTTGTATTATAAGCTTTCATTAGACACCTCATTTGTCATTCTACCTGGTATAGTGACGAAGGAGTTATATTCGCGGTCGGACGGACAGACGGACAGACAGCCTATGTCAAATTTCTCACCTTTAGTACCATCCTTGTATTATAAGCTTTCATTTGACACCTCATTTGTCATTCTACCTGGTATAGTAACGGAGGAGTTATATTCATGGTCAGACAGACAGACGGACAGACAACCTAGGTCTAATTTCTTACCTTTAGTACTATCCTTGGATTATAAGCTTTAATTTGACACCTCATTTATCATTATACCTAGTATTATGACGGAGAAGTAAATGTTATTACTCTATTATTCTTGTAGGTATATTTAACATTGATTGAAATTATGAAAGAAATATATAGAAAACAGCATGGCAACACTGTGATGCACAAACATAAAAATGCAGCCACATTCAGCTGTGCCAGCTGTGCGTTACATAGGGTGCTTTAAAATCCAAGATGTCACTCATCTCTACCGTTTCCAGTAGTATTTGTATTGTGGCTATTTCGGGTCTTGTTTCTGA
This sequence comes from Diabrotica virgifera virgifera, assembly GCF_917563875.1. Classification (NCBI taxonomy): domain Eukaryota; kingdom Metazoa; phylum Arthropoda; class Insecta; order Coleoptera; family Chrysomelidae; genus Diabrotica; species Diabrotica virgifera. Next base: position 190,026,975 of record NC_065447.1, on the reverse strand, counting down.
TCCATATGTCATTTTTAGTCTTACACTGTCTTTATAAATTCTTGACGTCATCCCAGTGTTGGTTTCGTCATATAGTATTACAGTCAAACCCTCTTACTAGAATACCTGTTAAAAGAATATCCCGCTTTAAGGAATAGAAATTGGCGATCCCTGAACGTTTCTACTAGCCACCAATGATCGGTTATTAGAATATCCCTGTTACACGAATACTTTTGCTTGGCACGAAGGCTATTCTAATAAGCGAGTTCGACTTAAGGCATCCTGCTAGTCTATTTGGTTTTTTAAATTGATCTTTCACTTCTTTGGCGAGGTTTTCATGGCTGCACAATGTACTTCCATGATATTCTCTGTCCATTACTTGTTCAATACTGATGCCATCGATTTCTATTGTGAATTTAATTTATTCTGTGATGATTACTACTGCTTTAGTTTTCTGAGTTAAGATTGTCATATTAAATTCTTTTGCGCTTTTATTAAATCTGTGGATTAATCTTTATAGACAATCTTCATCTTGTATTTTTACTTTCTTGTTCACCATTCTGTATCCTATTCCTTTGATGACACTCTTTATGATTTCATCCATGACTAAATTGAAGATCATAAAGCTCAATGAGTCCCAGTGTCTTAATTCGCTGCCTATGTCTAAAGCTTCTCTAAGTTGTTCAACTATTCTGACTTCCAATTTGTTATTTTTGTAGATGTTTTCTACCTGTTGCTTTCAGTTTTTAATCTTCTGAAAATTGCAGTCAGTTCAAAGAATCTGAACTGTGTTTATTTATTTAGGAATCATATCCTCCATTCTGTGCCGTCTCCTCATCAGGAGATTGACGACCATCAACTGTAATTCGTCTATATCTTCTGCGAATCGTATAATTGTGCTGGTTTCTCTTAAGTCGAACCATTGGTGTAAGATTGGAAGCCAAGAGAACCTCTTTCATTAGATGTCTCGTCTTTCTTCGATCTATGGCAAAAATTCACTTTAACTGTTAGAAATTTCTTTTGCTCGCGTTAAAAAGTAGGAGACTCATCCTTAATTAAAGTGTATCTACACTAGGGTGACCAAACGTCCCGTAAAAACAAGATTGTCTCGTTTTTTAACGATTTGTCCCGGGGTCCCGAGAAAGTCTCTCAGGACGCCTAAATGTCCCGTATTTGCATTGGGTTGATTTTATGTATCTGACTATACTTTATTTCTTTTGTTTTTCTTCAATAGCTAAAGGTGGATACAGTTTCAAACTTATGGTTTTGTGTTTTTAGATATTTCTGACTTGTTGTGTCATCCTTCCCTATCGTCGTTAATTTTGTTTTGTGCTGGTTTATATCTAGTCCTATTCTCTTCGCTTCCTTATCTAATTTTCCAACTGCCTTTATAAGTGTCATCTTTGTCTTCGCTATGATGACCAGATCATCTGCATACTATGCTACTAGTTGAAGTTGATTTGTAATAATGTTTTTTATTTGCAAAGTTTGTCCTCCTTATAATTACTTTCAATATCAGATTAAATAGCGTCGGGGAGATAGAATCGCCTTGTTTCACGTCTTTGTTTACATTGATTTCCTAAGAAGTTGTTCCGTTGAATAGTTGATTAGTTGTCCGTTAGAAGTTGCTCTGATGTTCTATTGGCTCACTGTTATCATATTTCTTAATTTTTCTGGGATTCCAATATTCTATAACTCCTTCGTTATTTTGAAAAGAATTTATAGGTCCAAAATTAGCTAAAAGACCATGTTTCAATCACCCCTATCTGTTTGGGTATTGCCCAAAACCTCCTTGGCAGTGACGCATCCAGGGGGGTTTTGGGGGTTAAACCCCCTTTCCCCCATGGCATGTAAAAAATATATAAAGAATAGTACGAAAATTTAACTTGTCCTCCCAAGTCAACCCCCCCCCCCAGAAAATAATTCTAGGTGCTCCACTGCTCCTTGGATGTGTCCCGTTTTTTCAAGTTTATGATTTGGTCACCCTAATCTACACTAACTTGATATGATATAGACTTCTAACTCTGTTTATAGTTCATTTAGAGATGTATCTAACTAAAAGTAGAAGCTAATTTAACTGCCTACTTGTAACATGTTTATGATTTATTGGAAACTGCCTGACCGAAGTACCTACCTATCTACAGAATACGGAAAAAATGTTTCCAATTAAAGTTAAAATGAGACTATTCAACTGCTTGAGCGAATTATATAGTATTTGTTGATTAAAAAAATGAAATTATCAGTTCATACGTTACAATTCCGGTGTAAATTAAGAAATAAATTATATTTTAATTTTAATTGCCATGTTGAACTTATAAAAATATATCACATTGATACGATGAAACGGTCAGAGACGGATTGGACCTTTTTGAATATTGCAGACTCCTCTTCGATAACGGAAATTTAAAAAATTCATATAGCTGCTGGTTACCTTATTAGTACCAATTTTAGCTTTAAAGAAATTTTCATATTTACTAGTCTGTTCAATAAGTTTTGCGGTTAGAGAAGAAAAACACAATTTTATGGTTTGAAATACAGTCTATTACTGAGTATAGTCTTCCTGGACATCAGTACACTCGTTTCAATTAACTAGTTTTGATGGGAAATAAGCCACAATTTTACTAAAAAATGATTTTATTAACGTTTCGACGTCCAAATCGGGATCCTATAGCATTCACAAGAAATAATACGAGGAACATATCAATACCATATATAAAAGGACTATCCGAGAAACTTAAAACAAAAGGAAATAAATTCAACATTTCAACAACATTCAAAACAACAAACACGTTGAGATCTATTATATCTAAAACTAAACCTAACAGTGAACAAGAAAGAACAAAGAATTGTATTTATAAAATACCTTGTGAATGCAAACAATTTGATTTAGGTGAAACATCAAGACCATTACACGTTAGAATAAGTGAACATCAGTCTTATATTAAAAATAGAGAATTTGATGGATCTCAAATATGTCAACACGCATGGGATAATGAACATAGAGTTCGGTGGAGAGATTCAAGTATAGTCCTAAGAGAAACAGATACTAAAAAGAGAGAAATCAAAGAAGCGGCTTCAATTATGCTAAATGAAGCCAATGGTGTCACAAATTCTTCGGTAGAATGCAGTAGGATGTGGTTACCCATACTAAAAGAGGAAGTCAATAGAAAGAAAATACCAGGATTAGTAAGTCAATAACATATCGAGTTAGTACATATTTTATATTTTAGTATTGTTTATATATCTATGTATTATTAATATTATTTTTAATTTAAAATAACATATGTACATATTAAGGTCAGAATTTGGTATTAGTTTTGAGAGTAAACTAAAGTAAGACCTAATACTTACGATGTCGTGATAGTAACACGAGGTTTTTTCCTGGTTTTCCTTCGTGATTTACTATGGAATCTCTAGCGCGAGAATTTTACTGTCACCATTGCATGTGGTTGTCTTTTCAAAGACAGATCACAGACAATAAAGTCGTCCCAGGAACGCAAGTCATAAATATTCGCAATATCAATTTAAAGTCTTCTACTTTAAGATGTATAATATATGTCTGAATTACCGAGATAAATGAGTCAGATTAAATAAATTATTAGACGAATTTTTTTACTAAGCAACAACATTTTTGTTTAATTCATTAATATTTTTTGTATTTTGACAACGACACCCGATTTGGGCTTCGAAACGTTAATAAAAATAATTTTTTTTAGTAAAATTGTGGCTTATTTCCCATCAAAACTACTTAATTGCAAAAATGTCACAAGCAAATAGCTTCAGAACAACTCGTTTCAATGAGATTTCAATTTATAAATTCCATCCCTGAAGTGATATTCTGGAAGGATATTTTGTTATGACCTCACAATTTGATGGAAAACGCTTTCTACGCATGAATCTGTTTAGGCATTGAAACAGATGGAAGTCGCTAGGGGCCAAATCTGATGAATATGATGAACGCTCCAACAATAATTCGAACTTTAATTCATGGCTTTTGGCTATTGTTAAATTGCTCATATGACACGATGCATTGCCCTGATGGAAAAGGATTTTTTTTCTAAAACCACGTCTTTTTAATAAACCATTTCGTTCAATTGGACTAAAAGGGTACAAAACTATCTAGAATTTATTGTTTTACAAGTTTGTAAGTAATCCACCACTTAGCAAATTCACACCACTGTTTAGCGTCTTGTGTTGATTTAGGATAAGATGATAGACCTAAATATCATACATAGTGAGGAATCGACGCACGAAATCTATTTTATCTTTTCGAAAACACTCTAAATTTTGTTGAGAAAGTTGCATTGGAATGTGTTTTTGTTCCAAATGCGACATTCATTGTGAACACTTCAGTCAAAATATTAAATATTTTTACACTCTTCAAAAATAATTTTCCTTTCCCATTCAATCATTTGTCATAAGCGTATGCAAAAGCATATCAGTCTTTTTCAAATAGAAAACGAATATTGGAGAATAATACTGAAAATGAACTATTACAAAAGGATAACATCGACTGAAAGCTGGAAAAAATTCAAAAATAACGTAAATAACTCGGTAACAGAATCATTTGGAGAGAGTAAAGTATGTACCTAGCACTAACATATCAAAAGAGAAAACCTTATGGTTTAAAGAGGAAGTTAGATATACACAGAATGTAACAAACATACTAGGCGAGGCACTGAAGTAATAAAGGTAGGGATTTTGTGCAGTAAGATGAATCGTCATGCAACTTTTCGCATTTGATTCGAGAGAGTCAGGCAATTTTGTGAACTAAATTGGAAACTCCCATATTTGTTATTGCAGATTTGGATTGCTTACGTAAAAATAAGCAACTTTTATTTGTGACATTTTTTCGAATTGCGGATAGATGGCGCTATAATCAGAAAAAACAATTTATCATGATGCCATAGCTAAATTATAGAAACGGTCTAATATCTCAAGAAATACACTTCCAAATAAAAAACCAAACAATACGTGTTTAATGTTTTTCAAGAACTTATCGAATAGCATAAAACACGACTCTCCATTCCACCCCCTGGAGGTGGAGTGGAGGTGAGTTTTAAATCTCAAATAGGAGCCCCCATTTTTTATTGCAGATTTGGATTCCTTACGTAAATATAAGTAAATTTTATTCGAGATAGTTTTTCGAATTATGGATAGATAGCGCTATAATCTGAAAAACACTATTTATTAGCGCCATCTGTCAACAATTCTAAAAAATGTTAATTATTTTTCATGAGAAATCCAAATCTGCAAAAAAACATGGGGATTTCTATTTGATTTTAAAGTTACCCCCCATCCCACCTCATGGGGTGGAGTGGAGGGTCGTGTTTGATGTTATTCGATAGGTTCTTGAAAAATAATAAAGTGTTTTTTGGTTTTTTATTTGGAAGTGTATTTCTCGAGATATTTGACCGTTTCTATAATTTACCTATGGTATCACGATAAATCGTTTTTTTTTCCAATTATAGCGCCATCTATCCACAATTCGAAAAAATGTCTCGAATAAAAGTTGCTTATTTTTATGTAAGCAATCCAAATCTGCAATAACAAATGGGGATTTCATATTTAAGCTTTTATAGTTACCCTCACAACACCTCAAGGTGGTGAAGTGGGTGGATCGTGTTTAGTGTCATTCGATAATATTTTTGAAAAATATTGAACATGTATTCTTCAGTTTTTCGCTTAAATCTTCATTTCGAGAATTATTGGATTGTACCGCGAATTTTTCCATCGTCCCAGGCGACGAGTTCCACCCTGGGTACAACGTACCTCGGAGACCATCGCCGTTATGAAATTCGTGTTCAGTGACCTCCAGAACCCCCAATTATAAAAATTTAACTCATTTCCGTCAATATTTCCAGAGTTCTAAATTATTCATTTTCCATCTCTTCGAGGTGCACTTTGAAAATGCAGATTAATTTAGCCTGACAGTCTTTCAAATCGAATGCAAAAAGCTGCATGACGAATCATCTTACTGCACAAAATTCCTAGGTTTTGGGCTTTTTAGTGCTTCGTGTCTTCGTCTATACCTAACGTAGGTACAACCACTATAAATGAAATGAGAGCAGGATTAAATGCTCGAATATATGGAATTTATAGTTATAGAAATAAAAGGCAGATGTTCAGCACCTAGTTTATTAAATCTTGCCTAAGTATACTTTCGCTCCTAGAACATCATCAGGGGCGTCTGAAATAGGCCAAAAAAACGCCATTGTAATGAAAGAAATAATTGGAAAAACTGTGACAAAAACTCGCAGTTGATGTGAAATAAAAAATTACAATAACGTATACTTACTTCTTTAAATCAGGAATGTATGCTAGCAAAATGTCGTAACATTTGTTTGGTGAAAGAAGATGGCTTGGCAAATTAACGCATAACATAAAACACACACTGGACAAAGGACAAAACAGATTCTAGCAGCAGTGTAGTACTACATAACTAGCAAGTCGAAGATGGAGGAACAATGAATGAGATTTCTTTATTATTTAATTTCTTTCAAAACTATAAATGGATTTAAAATTAATCGAATACTTCTAGTCAGATAAATAAAAATGGAAATAAAACGATAAGGTTCTTTATTCAGACAAATAAAAAGGGAACACAGGCTTTTAGATAATAGACCTGGATCCCGCGTAAGAAAGAAAAGTTGATTAATAGCAAGCTGAAAATTTGTTAATAGCTTAACGGTGTCTAGTCGGACAAACTTTGATGCACGGGAACACTGGAACAGGGGAAGTTTTAACTGTGGAGCATGATAAACGTGTCATCCTGACAAGTTTATGATTGTGAAAAATAGTAAGTTGTTTTTAAGTTTATTCGATAGCCAACGTTATGTAATATATGCGAAAATGTTTTTCCGACAAAAATGTTGGGCATTTTAACGAGTCCGACACGTAGAACATGTCACATCACAGAAATTATGTTGGTGATGAATAGCAGTCTTATTTTTGCATGAGAGTTTAATGAAAGGTTAAAAAAGCAATTGGAAGTTCTGTCCGACAAAATTAATGGGAAGTTTTCGTAGTCGGACAATCTAAACAGGAAAGATATAGACAAAAATGCTGGTGATAAATAGCTTTCCGACAAAGACGAAATTTAATTAAGTAAATTATTCCTTACCAAGAATGACTGTTGTCGGAAAAAAATAAGGGGTAGATTTTGTAGTCGGACAATTTAAAAAAATAATTTTTGAAATTTCAATAAGGGGTGATTATTCTATGTCAAAAGTACCTGCAATCAATTACAATCGATATCTGTCGATTTATGTCAACATAATTTAGATACCTCACTGTAATACATTTATAGTAGATCAGGCAAATTATATTATGGATTGAGTGGTCTAGCTATCTTTGTCTGCCACATGCGCGGGATTGCTTGGTTAAAAGAAATAGATAGTTTTGCACTGTATTCCCTTTCTACCCTTATGTCTATGAATACATTTCCATTTAAGAAAAACTGTCACTTTTGACAATAATTCATAATAAATTGCAATCGTAACTTCAAATTTAAACTAATCGATTTATTTTGGCAGCAAATTATTTCTTGCCATGTGACATATTAATTACATTATTATTTCATTTGTAGAAAGTTGAGAAAAATTAAGTTATACAATTTTAGTAATAATTTATTTAGGTACCCTTTTTCAATCAAGCAAAGCAATATAGCACGAAGAATGATATTCAATTGAACTTTCACAATTATCTGACAACTGAACCTCATTGAATTGATGACCAAGTATTTTACTAACTTTGTAAAATATTCGAAAATTACTCAAAAATGTTCCGTTGAATGGTTTCACTTTTGATTTGGCGACTTAAAATTTAAACTGTTGACTTTCAAAAATAGACACAAAAGCACTCCATAGTTAATATAAATTTTAATTTCCAACACACGTGGCAAACAGAAACTCAGAGACCATGTACTTTCAAATACTACTTTGTATAGCACAAAGTGTCACACTGACAAATGCAGCCTTCTAATACATACTTCTAAGCATAATGTGTCATATTTATGTCTACTCTTATAAGCACCGAAGTTTTAGACTCTTCACATTTTTCAATGTCGTTTACAGGGTTAAGATTTCAGTATGGAAAAAAATGTATACAACGTTTTTTGTAGGAAATTTTCCGTGCTTTCTGATGCGCCTAATTAGAAAACCCTAAGAGATTGCTTTCACATGTTCTTTGACATTTTTTATTGTCATTTTGAGAATATCTAGAACAAATTCGACCCAAAAAAATAATTGTTTTGCAATATATACAAGCATTGATATTTACCTCACTGTTTTTGGAGTGTGCATGTATATATATGCACATGCAAATATGTGAATATAAATAATAATATACAACTAAAATAGCTTTATCAATATGTGACTAAGTCATTCTGAAAAAATGTTTTTTATTTATTTCCTTCGATTTGCCCAAACTTTTTGTCCGACATATAACTTTTTGCGTTACAAAATATAATTTGTACACAAACAAATCAAAATTAGCTTGCTATTTATCACCAACATTTTTGTCTATATCTTACATATTTAGAATGTCCGACTAGAAAAATTTCCCATTCATTTTGTCCGACAGAACTTCCAATTGCTTTTTTAACCTTTTATTAAACTCTCATGCAAAAATCAGACTGCTATTCATCACCAACATAGTTCCTGTGATGTGACATGTTCTACGTGTCGGACTCGTTAAAATGCCCAACCTTTTTGTCGGACAAACATTTTTTCATATATTATATAACGTTGGCTATTGAATAAACTTAAAAAAAACTTGCTATTTTTCACCATCATAAACTTGTCAGGACGACACGTTTATCATGCTCCACCGTTAAAACTTCTCCTGTTTCAGTGTTCCCGTGCATCAATGTTTGTCCGACTAGACACCGTTAAGCTATTAACAAATTTTCAGCTTGCTATTAATCAACTTTTTTTTCTTACGCGGGATCCAGGTCTATAATAGATACAAAGGGAGCACTTTTAGATACAGATGGAACACGAAATCAGAGGTCAAAGAAAATAGATAAACGGACTTACAATAACGAAACACGAACGAAACCTGGACAGAATATTTTCGATCTATATTTGATAAAGGCGATGATAATGAATCACCAACACCAGAAGTGACAACAAACGAAGAAATAAACGTTGAAGAGGAAGAGGTAAAGTAGGTAAAGCATCCTAATATCTCTGTTCACAAAGGGAGACATCGGACCCGGAGAACTGTATAGGAATTAGTTTATTAAACACATTAACAAAACTAAGAACAACAAAGCCTTAGGTCAGGAACATGATGAACCGATGGTATATTTATAATAAGGCAAGTGCAAGAGAAATCACTAGAATAAAACAAAGCGGCATATTTATTTTTCGTGGATCTTAAGAAGGCATTTAAAGGAGGGTCATATTCAAGGAAGCTAAGCACTTATTCTACGCAGTAGAGATTTCTCTAGTACTATAAAAACGATCTAAAATATCTACTAGAACAACACCAGAAAAGTAAAAGTAGAAGAAGAACTAATTGAACCAATTGAAGCTTGCGATGTGATAAGGCAGCGGTATTCCCTGAGTCCCGTTCCTCTGAGTTTTCCGAAATAATAAAAAAATAAAAACTAAAAAAGGTAACCAAATGAGAGGAAAACAAGTTAAAATAATCTGCTGTGCAGATGATACAATACCCACAAAAGCAAAATGCGTGGCTATAACACCAAATCCACATAAGCATAATCGATGATCCTCTTATACCGTAAGGTGTCGAGGTGTCTTATTTACTCTTTATTCTCTGCGAACTTACGCCACTTGTTTCTGTCCCTAGCTAATTCTTTGGCTTCCTGCCACGATTTTCCTCTATTCTGCAATATTTCCATCACACTGGTATTCCACGTTTTCCTTGGTCGGCCTCTCCTATTTTTCCCTATCGGACTCGCTTCCCATGTCATTTTATCCTGTCTGCCGTCGTTCATTCTAAATAGGTGCTCAGTCCATTTTAATTTATTTTGATGAATTTTTATCTTTAATGATTTTACTTTTAATTTTCTTCTAATATCTTCGCTACGTCTTTTATCGGTTCTCCTAGCTCCCAATACTTTTCTTAAATACCTCATTTCAGCGGCTTGCAATTTTTTTTCTTGTTTGTTGTTCAATACCCAATTCTCTGCTCCATATGTAGTAAATTGTTTTAAATATTATCATTTTGGTTTTCCTTGTTATTTCTTTTTTATTTAAGAAGTTTTTATACAGCGAATGATATGTTTTTCTGGCTGCTTTTATCCTATTTCCAATTTCGTCTTCTTGTTCTTATTTAAAATTATTCGAAGGTATTTAAATGTATCTACCTGTTCTATTTTTTTGCCTTGGATTTCAATATTTAGGTTAACATATTTCTTGGATATTGCCATTACTTTTGTTTTTTCCATACTAATTATTAGATTGTAATTTTTTAATTCTGCCTCCCAGATTCTTATGTTCTCCTCCAGAGCTCTTTCAGTTCTTGCCAAAATAATATTATCATCTGCAAATACACAGGCTTCGATTTTTATTTGTTGTAGGTTTCTGTATCCTATGGCATATTTTTTTGTTTTTGGCCAGCACTTTTTAATTACTTCGTCTATTAAACAGATAAACGCTAGGAGGCTCATTACCCCTCCTCGTCTGACTCCGTCGTTATTCGTAAATTTGCTGGAAATAAGATTGCCTGTTCTTACCTGATTTATGGTATTGAAATACAAGCTCTCGATTGTGGTTATCAGTTCCATATACAATTCGTTATATTTGTCAAGCTTTGCCATATGCCCTCTCTGCTCACCATGTCAAAATCTTTTTTCATATCTAGGAATCCCAAATATACCGTTTCATCTTTTAGTATGGCTTTTTCGATGATCTGCTGTAGAGTGAAGATATGGTCCTGGACACTATGTGCTGGCCTAAACCCACTTTGAATATCTGCTAATCTAGGCTCGACTAAATTCCAGAGCTTCCGTTCTGGGATAATTTCGTAGATTTTTAATGTTGAACAGAGCAAATCCAATAATATGCAAATTAGAGCAGTAGGATCAGATAATAGAACAAGTGATGGAGTTGAAATGTCTAGGCATCACACTATCTAGCTACGAAAACGTCGAAACAGAAGTGGAAGATCAAGTGAATAGAGAAAGCAGATCCGCAGGTTTCCCGAATGAGACAATATGGAGGAATCAAAATATGGGGCAAAAAATGAAAACAGAAATTACGAAACAGTTATCAGACCAATAATGACATATGCGGCAAAAACACGACTTGACACAGACAAAAAAAAATAATGCTAGAAACAGCAGCAATGAAATCCATTAGAAAAATTGATGGTAAGACACTCTTGGACAGAACTAAAACTGCAGATATACTATGTATACGCAACGTGAACAACATCAAGGACTGGGTAAGATACCGAAGAGCAGAATGGAACCATCACATAAGCCGAATGAAAACAAAGATAGTAGTAAGAACGGCGAGAGACACTATTGGACAGAACTAGAACTACAGATATACGACGCAAATGCAAGGTGGAAAGGTACGTTGAGGATTGGGTTGGGTAAGGTACCGAAGAGTAGAATGGAACCATCACAAAATCTGAATGAAAACAAAGATAGTAGTAAGGACGGTGAGATTCGATTGGGTTCCCCAATAGAAAGACGATAAGTGGGAAGATCACGAAAAGGAAAGAACGACAACTTACTAGAAGCATATTAAAACGGACAGAATCATGTCTACACAAGAAGAAGACGAAGACATATTTATTAGAGTTCTTATATCCGAAATCCGTATTTTTTTAAGTAAACTGACCTAATTTTTTAAAAGCTTTTCTTTAGCTCAATCGTTTGGGTCAAATCTTTAAACGTTAATTTGACTGCCTTTTCTTCAATGCAAATGACTGAAAATTTGCAGACATAGGCATTCGCGGAAACAATACACGAATAGTCAATAAAAAATTGTTTAATGTTTATTAATAATTGTTTAAATAAAAAAAACGATTTTAACGGAAAATGCTTAAATTATCTTGTTTTTTATAATGAAGAAACTTGAAACTTTTACAGATTGTAGCAAATTATATGAACTATACATAATTTTACTTTTTAAGTTAATTGTTTACGTTATGCTTCATAAATAAACAGTAAAATTTCAAATATTTTGCTGATTCCGACTACTTTTCATGTTAGTACATCATACTTTATGTTTTATACATATTTTAATAAACATGACGATATATTTTAATGTTTGAAAAGTGTAAGACTAAAAAGTAAAAAATAAAAAAAATATGAAAAAAAATTTTTTAAGAAACGCTTTTCTATAGTTACGAGTGACTAAAATTAAACATATTATAAAAAAAAAACAACTAAAAAGCAAATAAAAAAAATTCAAAAAATCTAACACATTCGTTAAAGAAAAGCGTGGGGCGAAAACCGTTTATTCGATGAAGACGCGCCACGCTTTTCTTTGATTTTTTTATAATGTTTTTAATTTTAGTCACTCGTAACTATAGAAAAGCGTTTTTAAAAAATTTTTTTTCATATTTTTTTATTTAGATTTAATTTCTCCTTCTTCAATACGATCCTGCAATCTACTAAAATGACGAGGATCCATAATAATCGCCTTTGCCTACCTGTTGGAAAGTAATTCGCGATTCCGATATCAGATTAGATAAATAAATGTTTAATTACAGATTTTACTTTAAACGGCTGCTGTATGGAGAGTGGTGTATTATTTTTTTTATAATTGCTATAGGTGGTAGTAAGGATGTCGATTTTCAGCTGAAATTTTGAGATTTATATCGTTATTGATTTTTGATTGCTGAAGCGAGGTTTAACTGTAACAAACATTAATTATTTAGAGCAATGAAGATTTTTTATTGAGACTTCGAGACTTTTAATTGGGAAACATAATAAAATAAACATATTATAAATGGATTACATTTTATTAAGGAATTGACCCAGATAATTCTTGAAATCGTTTTGTTGTCAGTTCATTGGTATATCGCCGCTTCGCAAGAACGTAGGCTTAAGTAAAAAAGACGATTTTAGAGGAGAGGCATTTTAGAATTTTATGGATATGATTATGAGCATAACTCCTAATAAGTTGTTGCTTTAAAGAAATTACCTATAAAATTTTGTTAGAAATATATCTAAATACAATACAGAGGCGGCTTTACCTATTGTGCAGGGTGTGCGGTGCACACGGGCGCCGGGATGTTAGGGGCGCCGAGCACCAAAGAGCGGGTCCTTTACTTTATTTCAACATAAAATATGAAAAATTTTTAAATAGGAGGCGGAAGATGAATCAGTAGCTGACGCGAAAATACATTTTAAAGTAAACTTTTACTATTACCTATTAGATACCGCAATTACTAAATTTAACGAACGCTTCGAACTTTTAAAGCGAAATAATGACACTTTTTCGTTCCTTCAAAAATTAAAACACTGGAAGGATAAAACACTGCAGTAAGTGGAGCCCCGCATACTGCAGACTTTTTATCGGCAGATAGTTTAGTCGGGATGGGCTGTTAGTGCGCATACTGAGCCAACTAAACAGTCGGGTTGGTGAAGAAGGCGCACACTATCAACAGCCGACCGACTATTCTCGAACGATTTAGTACTAAAGTTCTTATTTGACTGTTGAAGTTAGTAGTCGCACAATGAAAAAATTATCCAGACATGTTATTATCGCTCTCATATAACGGAGGAGGAAATCCAAGAAGAGATTCCGATAGTATTGAGTGCATCATAATTTACAGTAAAAGAAATAAGACGCCGTGACGGTTAAAAGTAACAGACGTGATCCAGAAGATTGTCATGTTAAAATGGAACTGGACAGGACACATAGGAAGAATAGAAAACAACTGTTGGACGAAGCAAATTCTTAAATGACGACCAAGGACTAGCAAAATAAGTAGAGGCAGACCTCAAACAAGATGGACTGATGACATCAAGTGAATGGCTGGTCACGAATGGATGCAAAAAACAACAAACTAAAATGAATGGATACACCTAAGGAAGGCTTCCTTCTGGCGATGGATGAAATAGCTGTTGATCATGCTGATGATGAATTCTCAGTGATAGATTATTTAGTGGAAAATTCTACACAATGTATTCTAAATTACTTGATTACCCAAAAAAGTTTTTCGCCTTTTATTGGATGATCTTAGTCACCTTCAATGAACTAGTCATGCTAATTGGGCCATGCAGGTTTCTACAATTAAAGTTTGTGAATTAGACGATGCCATTTTTTAGCAAAATATTTAAAAAATATTCGCACTGCACAAGTATTGGATACCAAAACTAGGAGAGAATTGAACTATCGACCGATAAACAATCGTCGTGTGTGCGCAAGTTCTAGTTAGCTCAACAATGATTAAACTGTCGGCCGATATCTGGCCGACAAATTAGTTTGAAGGCAAACTATCTGCCGATAAAAAGTCTAAAGGGGCTCTTTTGGGTAGGTTGTTCTGACGCCGTAAATACCTATTGGCTCCCGACATCATTTAATATTGGACTATTTACATCTGGATTTTTGTTTACAATATAAGTGTACCTAATACCCTCTAATACCCTATGTACCAGTACTAGGAATAGGTAGGTACCTATTCGGCTATTCCATTTTGACTGCGCGTCTACCAAAGGGCGCCAGAGCATCGACTGCACACGGGCGCTACATGCGCTAGAGCCGCCTCTGTAATACAAACTGTGATAACTAGATAAATCTATAAAGTATTTTTGTTAACCCTATTAGATTTGAGTCTTTTTCCTCAGAAACATTTACTTCAACTTTGTTAAAACGCTGACCAAACTAAAAAAGGGTCATTATTTTAGAGAGAATTTTCACAAAAACTAATCGTAAGTATCAGATCGGTCGTCCTTGACGAGAAGTAAACACACAAATTGCTTAACATTCTGCGCTATTCTGCGGCGTAACTAACTTGGGTCTGTATTCATACGAAAATGTTAAGTATTTAACAAATTTCGCGCTAAACAAATATAGACACTTGGTGCCATCTCTTAGCGACTATTATTATTAACGTCATAGGTCTTTATTCACGCGATATATACTTTTATTTTTAGTAGATCTATATTCAACTTCGTCAAATTTTGACTTAAACCTACGTTCTTGCGAACGGCGATATGTTTGTCAGTATGTGTGATAACTCTTTAAGTCCTCAAATAACTTCCGTTTAATTTACGTTATTCAGTGGGAATTAGCGATAATTTTAAATCCTCTTTAAATCCACTTCTTATTCTTTCTTTCTTCTTCTTCATCATCTTCTTCTTCTTCTTCTTCTTCTTCTTCCTTTTCTTCTTCTTCTTCTAAAATCAGGAGAGACTCGTTTAGTCTCTGGCACTTGATCATAAGGCCTTTGTACCGTATCTTGTTTTTTCCTTAAACTTTAGTAAGTTCTGTGTTCAAACAGTTTTCTTATTGGTAGTTTTAGGATCTCTTCTGGTTCAAAACTCAGTTGACCAGTGAATTCCTGCCTTACATCACTTAGCACACTGCAATAGCATAGTATATGTGTATGGCAGTCTGTTCTTCTATTTCGCACTGTCTGCACCATGGTCTATTCACCTTACCTAGTTTGTATAGGTGGTTTATTAAACGGCAATGTCCAGTCACCATTTCAGTGACCGTTTTGATCTCTCGCTGACTGAGGTTCATCAAAGTGTTCGAGAGTTGTTTATCAATATTCTTGATTATTTTTTTAGTCTGGATTTACCCTTAAGTGGCTCTCCGTTTCTTTTGATGATTAGATATTAGTCAACGGATTGAGTGTAAACAACATTAGATATGCCGACTACGCAGTAGTTTTCGCAGATAGCCTAGATGGTTTACAACAAATAATGTCGCGCATATCAGATATAAGTAGAGAACATGGATTTTATATCAACAAGAAAAAAAAACAAAGAACATGGTATTCAGTAAGCGCGCCATATTAAATATGTCTTTTTTGGTTAATCAACAACCAATTGACAGGAAAACTAACTACAAATAGATACCTTGGGTTAACACAAACAGCCAATGGGAGGACCCTAGTAAAATAAATCAAGGCAAATCAAGCTGTTGAATGAAGTCTCTTTTTCAGAAGTTAAGATTTACCACTTGGCACCAAAATCTCTATCATCAGATGCTATATAAATATGTATTTTCTATGTTATAACATGAAGTATAAAGGCCTGCACACTTTTTAAAGCTTCTTTTAACATTTTAAGAATTTCATGGGTGGATCGTGTGACTAATGTTGAAGTCCTACGTAGAATGGGCATGGAATGAGAAATTATTAACACAGTCAATTAGCCATGTTATGAAAAATGAACAAAAATGAATGTGACCTGTTGCAACTCAGTCTTCAGGGCAAGCTATTTGGAAAGAGCGGACCAGGCAGAAGAAGAATATGCTGGCTTCAAACCTGACAAAGTAGTTCAATACATCTACAACCGAACTATTCCGGATAGTTGCAAGCGAATAGATAGTCAAGCTGATCGCCAACATCTGGGATGTTGATTGCTGAAGATTATGAGATTTTATGTCAATGGTGTTAATTAATGTTAATTATTTCTACTGAGCGGCTAAAAACATAGTGAATGAGATCGTATTAGTAAAAAATGCGAAATAATTGAAACCAGAAAGTAGGCAGATTATCTAAAATGTTTATTTGAAAATAGAAATAGGGAGTTTGAATCTTTTGTGAAAAGCAATACTGTTTAGTATCCATAATGTACTACAATTGTAGGAAATAAATGAAGAACAGTAAGTAAAGCACCATAGATAAAATAGAAGAAAATGAGTGGTATACTGTGAGAGAATATTTCCAATAATGTAGAAGTTAAATTTTATTAAATAAATTTTATATAACTTCGGTATCACCAGTTAGATTATTCTACACTGGATGTTTTTTTTTTCTTCTGAAAAATGGCTTTGGCAGGGCCAATTAGCCAAACTTGTTTGTGATTGATTGCAGATTCATAGTCATAAGTTTTTTATTTCATAACATAATTACATACTACAATATTATTTTTATAGATATATGGGTACATTGTACTGCTTTGTCTTTATTTTGTTTTTTAATTATTTTACTGTGTTATTACATATATTTTAATTTGTAGTAAACACTTTTTTCTTCTTTTTTTTTGTTATTTCTCTTTTCTTTTTCTTTTTGTTTCTATTTTCTTTTTTATTTTTTTTTTGTTATTGGTATTTTATGTGTTCTTTTTTATATATTACTTTTTTCTTTTTAATTTTTTCAAACCTCATTAACAAATTATGCCTACTTAGTACATATTAAGTATTAAGGTTTATTGGGAAATAACATTTTAAATTTTTTAATTCCTTATAAATGTCGTTTATGTTATTTATGTGTAAATGATATTCTAATATGACATGTGTTAGATATCCGATTTGCCACAAGTACAATTGGGAGTATCTGACAAGCCGATTCTATGCATGGAAGATGGCGTAAGAGCATGATTGGCTCTTAGCCAATTAATGGTCTTTATAAAGTTTCTAGTATATTCTGTGTAAAACCATCTTCTTGAAATTATCCTAGGGTTATAATGAGCAAAATTTGAGCCAGTATTACGTTCTCTGTAATGCAATTGCCAAATATTTTTAAATTTTTGTCTGCTAAAAGTATCAATATCTGAAGCTGGAATTAAATTTTTGTTTATTTTTTCTCCGATCATATAAGCTGGTTTAGCAAAATTGTCAACTATTTCATACCCTTTTATTCCCGAATGGCCCTTAATCCAAGCAATTTTTACATTTACTCCTAATTGTATAGTTTCAAACTGAGTTTTAAGAATATTTGTTCAATGTGGTTTATGTGTTTGACTGTTTGAATGTTACTAAATCTGTCCACCACGCTTTTACTGTTAGTAAATATAACATAATTACTAGTTCAATAAAAGAAAAACAAACGAATAAATAGATCAATAATTATTATGTAGGTGATAATAATGTTAGACACAGAATAAAGACAGTTGGGAGAGATATGTAGAAATAACATTGCATGTGAACGATGTAGTACCGGTAAAAACAAGGAATGCCAGAAAAACTCAAGATTACGATCAAAGGGGTCACTGTAAGTAAGATCAAAGATGGTAAATCTGTAAGACCTCACAAGTTTTGGGAAGAATTCTTAAAATTTATAGATGAACAAGAAATTAAATGGCTAACAACTATAATTAAAAAAAAATCCCCAAAAGCTGGTTAAATTTGACTCTTGTAACTGTACTTAAAAATCCAAAAATATCTAAAAATTGTAAAATAAATAGTTGGTAAGCAATGTGGTTGGGACCGTTTTAAAAGTGACATACAGTAGGATACACAATATAATATGCGAAAAACAGGTCTCATGCACTCAATTGGGATTCCGCGACGATCTAGATACATGGCAAACTTTTTTCGTACAAGTTCTGATTGAGAGATACAGAAATGTCAAGAGCGACGTACACATTTGTTTTGCCTACCACAAAATGCATTTGATAAATAGTCCTGTCGCCAGGGGGGGTACAACGGCCTCCTTAATTCAGATGGACTTACCCAAGTTTTTTTTATGTATTTTGACCCGTAGAATACGAATTTTTTGGGTAACAGTTGATCCGGATGTCGATAAGATTGTTATAAACAAAGAACTTGAGGAATTACATAGCAGCGATTTTTCGCAAAACAAAATATTTTTCTGTATTTTTTGGGTGATTCTCAGCAAAAAATGGTCTTACAAGTTTTTTCGTAGGACGCGTAGTTTTCGAGATAAACGCGGTTAAACTTTAAAAAAATCGAAAAAGTGCAATTTTTGAACCGGAATAACTTTTGATTAAAAAATAAAATAGCAATTCTGATTACTGCATTTGAAAGTTCAAGTCAAATTCTATCGGTTTTGATTGTTTGCATTGCTAAAAAATAAGTTTTAATTTGTTAAATAAAGGTATAAACACATAGCGTTTCCCGGGCCCAATGCATGCGTTTTAATGGACGTAATGTACGTAGACATTCTGTATGCGCGCCTACTCGTTCGATTTCAAATTAGAAATGCATTAAAAATATCATTCAATTACTATGTGTTGATAGCTTTGTTTAACAATAAAAAAACTAATTTCTAGCAATGAAAATAATCAAAACCGATAGAATTTTACTTGAACTTTCAAATGCGGTAAGCAGAATTGCTATTTTATTTTTCAATCAAAAGTTATTCGGGTTCAAAAATTGCAATTTTTCTTGCAAAAAAACTTGTAAAATAATTTTTTGCTTAGAATGACCCAAAGAATACAAAAACATGTTTTGTTTTGCGAAAAATCGCTGTTATGTGATTCCTCAAGTTCTTTGTTTATAACAATCTTATCGACATCCGGATCGACTGTTACCCAAAAAATTCGTGTTCTACGGGTCAAAATACATAAAGAAAACTTGGGTAAGTCCATCTGAATTAAGGAGGCCGTTGTACCCCCCCTGGCGACAGGACTAAAAATATAATAATCGCATTCACTTCATTGTGAATAATCTAGTGGTAGATGGTTCAGAACCTGGCCAGAAAAACACAAAGGTTGACGTATAGTGGAGTCAATGAAGGTTTTCACCTCCGATTTCGTTGAACCTCCATCGATTTTCATGAAAATTGGTAAGTATGTAGAGGATACCTCAAGAAACAAAGGTGACATGGTGCCAACTTGCGCTTTTACCCTGGGGGTACCCACCCCTTCTCGGGGGTGGAAATTATTTTATTAAAAATAATACCACTAATCGATAGAGGGACAAATTATAATTAAAATTTTTTATATAAAGTTATTCCAATAAATCAATAGCTTTTGAGTTATTAAAGATCAAAAGTTTTGATTTTTCCTGAAGAAATCCATGTTTTAAAGCAGTTTTTCATAAATAACTCAAAAACCATAAGTTTCTTCAAAAAAGTTGTTATTACCAAAATCGAAGACAATATAAAAATAAATGAGCTCTTTATTCGAAAAATCCTTTATTACATATACAAAGTGAGTTATATGCAATTGAATATATATTTTTTTTCGCGAGTACTCAAATCTTAGAATTCAAGCTTAAATAACAAGAAAACGATGCACTTTGTTAAATATAGACACTAAACATTTTAATAAAGTACTTAAAGGTAACTATCAAAAAGCTATATAAAAAGTCGATAGCATCAAAATTAAGCAAGTTATGATGGAAATAAGAGGACCCTTTCAGATTTTTAGGGAAGAATGAAAAATGAAACATACGTCATTTCCACAAAAATTAAAATTTATAGTAACCCATTAAAAACTTTATTTATTTTAACATGAGTAATAATTTCAACAATTTTGACCGGTTTAGAATGCATATTTTTGAAAAAAAATACGATTAAAAAAATTAGAACTTTTCAAATTTTCGTGAATTTCATTTTCTTTTGATAATAACTCCAAAAATACTCGATACACTTAAAAAATGGTAGAGAACAAAATTTTAGTTTTAACTTTATTTAAGCTTCTTCTTTTTTTAATATTTTTTTACGACAAAAAATAACCGAGATAGAAACATTTAAAACCTAAATTTTACTGCGAGAACCATGTAAGCGGGGCCATTTCACCTTGTATTTAAAAAAAAATAAAGGATTTAGAAAATCATGTTTAACACAGTGCTATAGACCTTTTACTTAGCTTTGTAATGGTTATTGGATAAATCTCATATTTCAAAAATAAACGGAGTTATTTAAAAAAAAAACCAATAACATTTTCTTTGAAAAAATTTTATAGCGGAGATTTTGTATGTATAGAGGTTGTGGGAAGTCCAATTAGTCGTTTGTTGTAGGAGATACGAAAAAAGTTTATTTAGGTGAGATTGGGGCATAGATAATATCAGAATTTAAATACATTTCCAAATATACAGGGTCACCCATATTGACAGGGTGAAACAAAATTATCTTTTGTTTAATGGAACACCCTGTATATTTTTACATTTTTGGATTCTCCTCTATGTTTTATTTCTTAAAATATCAGGTTTTGTGATGTTATACGAAGTAGTTTAAAAGATAATTACCTTTTTTTTCAAATTTCATAGCAATATTCACCCCCTGTATAATTGTAGTGATTTGATATCAGAAAATCAATTTATGTTCAAGTAATTTTTAATATAGTCTATTATTGTTAAAAATTATTAATCTAGCAAAACGTTTAATTTTAGCTAATACAGGGTTGGTCGAAACTGAATGAGTGTTTTCTCAAAGTTTGAGAGTATGAGTTTTCTCAAACGGAGCAGCCTGTAATGAGCATGTAATGAAATGCTATTGTATGGCACTTTATTATTTCCCACCCTGCCAGTGAGAACTGAATTTATTTTTGAAATCCCTAGCTTTATGTCTTTAATTATTTTAAATATTGTAAACGATTAAAAAACAATCAAATTAAATTGAAATGAATAACCAGTGTATATCTTCCACATTTACTTCATATTTAACGTAGCCTGTACCATAACATTGCACAGATTATTATCCCTGTATAGCAACGATATACCATGAATGTGACTTCATACTTGAGAAATGACCTATATCCAGTCTCACAAAAAAAGGGATTCCTCAAACATAATATATATGCAGACAAGATCAGCCAAAGTGATTTGCGATATCTAATTAAAGGCCGTACCAAGTTGGTTTTGTTGAATATAGCATGAAAGCACGACGATACTTTAGTGATAAGCGTATTTTTCGTAGTAGCTATAGTATGTTGTTTTATATTATGTATTACCTATATTAAATTAGTTTTAGTATGTTTCGTTTATCTAAAAAAATATAAAATAAACAAAAATTCTGTTTTTCTTGTAGTTGTTTTTTCGTATAGATATTGTTTTATATCGTAGTAAATTGAATTTAGTTTTAGTATGTTCCGTTTGTTTGTAGAATTATATTTAATT
Organism: Diabrotica virgifera virgifera; assembly: GCF_917563875.1. Classification (NCBI taxonomy): domain Eukaryota; kingdom Metazoa; phylum Arthropoda; class Insecta; order Coleoptera; family Chrysomelidae; genus Diabrotica; species Diabrotica virgifera. The sequence continues at coordinate 190,005,085 of NC_065447.1, read as the reverse complement.
AGATTTGCTTTAATTACTAAAATATATAAATTTTCAATTATATTTTATGTATTTGTGGAAAAGGAAACCTAGCATTAGCGGCCACATTTCTATAACGGCCAATTGTTTTCTATTTTTAGTGGCCGTTATTGTCAGGTTTTACTGTACCAATAATATTTTATTAAATTATGAAATATTATTTAAATAAAAAATTTATAAACTTGATAAAAGAAAGTTTGCTTAGAATTTACTCCTCTATCTAATTATGGGGTTATTTTTAATAAAATAGTGTTCACCCATGAGAAGGGTTAACATGCACCCCCAGGATAAAAGCGCAAGTTAATACCACATCATTTTTGTTTCTTGAGGTATCCTCTAACTACTTACCAATTTTCATGAAAATTGATGGAGGTTCAACGAAATCAGGGGTGAAAACCTTCAGTGACTGCCTTTTTGGGAGTATAAAAGAATAATTTTTTTCGTGATTGTCGATTTGCTAATTTTCAGATTTTTGGTTGCTATAAGGTTTGAAAAATTAATAAAAATTATAAATCATGCACATGAATGTAAAAAATTATTTATTTTACTTAATTAACGAGATTGCTTGTGCCAGAATGCTGAAATCTGCATTTATATCATTACAAAAAAAGGGTGGATTTCACCCCTAAAATGCAGAAAGCGCAACTTGGTGCCATATCACTTTTGTTTTTTGAGGTATCCTCTAACTAATCAACAATTTTCATGAAAATCGATGAAGGTTCAAAGAAATCGTGGGTGAAAACATTCAGTGACTACACTTTAGAAATATAGAAGAATAAGGTTTTCGTGATTTTCGACTTGTTAATTTTCGGATTTTTGGTTGCTATAAGGTTTGAAAAATTAAAAAAAAAATGTAATTCATGCACATAAATATAAAAAAAATTTAATATAAAAAAATATTTTTCTTAATTAAACGAGATTACTTGCGCCATAATGCGGAAATCTGCATTTTTTACAATTTAAAAAGTAGGGGTGTATTGCACCCCTAAAATGCAAAAGCGCAATTTGTTGCTATATAACTTTTATTGCTTGAGGTATCCTTTAACTACTTACCGATTTTCATGAAAATAGATGAAGGTTCAACGAAATAGGAAGTGGAAACTTACAGTGACTGCACTTTCAGAAATCTAAAAAATAATTTTTAAAAAAGGGGTGTATTTCACCCTTAAAATGCGAAAAGCGCAAGTTGGCACTATATCACCTTTGTTCCTTGAGGTATTCTTTAACCACTCACCAATTTTTATGAAAATCGATGGAGCTTCAACGAAATCTGAGGTAATAACTCATATCCACCTTCATTGACTCCACTAGTAGTGTAAAATTCAAATGTATCTACTGTTTAGACTAGAATGATGTTTCGGATTGATCTATAAATAAGCAATATGGCAGGTTATGGGAACTTGCCCCTCGATGATACTCACTCTGTAGATACCTACCTAAAAAGAACATGATAAGCTCATAAAAATGATGAAAGCTTCTTTCATTGCTTAGACGATATAAACTCAAAAATCATCTATAATATCCTCTATATCCAAACTGTTAAAGTTAAGTTGAGTAGCGGGTGGCCGACGCAATCTCGATAAAGTGAGAAATGAGACAAAAGTATAGGTCAAACCCATTTTTATTTATCAGTACTCTGCATATTATATCTTCGCTCAAGCGCTTTAGTGAAGAAGACATATTAGTCAATGGAGTGCATCTAAATAACATTAACATAAAATTAGTATCCTGGTTCTAATGTCATTAGGAGAAAAAGGTTAAAAAATGGAAGGTGGTAATTAAACAGGATATATCTCTAAAGGAAATTCATATTGGTATGGTCCAAGATAGACGTTTTTTGAGAGATGTAGTGAGAAGAAAGGACGAGCCGCGTAAGTAGAATGATAATTGTCGCTATATACAAGAATACTTACTCCTTACTTACTTACTCCGTGGCGTTACAACCCTTCGTGGGATTTAGCCGACTTAGCAACATGCCTCCAATCTTCTCTGTCTTAAGCAACCGCCATCCTCTTGAGCAATTCTCCACGCCCATAGCTTTCATGTCTTCTGCTATATTATCTCGCCAGCGGAGTCGAGGGTTTTCGCATGGTCTTCGTGCAGTTGGGACTTCTTCCCATACCAGCCTTACTGTTCTTTGGTCGCAATGTCTTCTGAGGTGACCAGCCCATTGGAGTCTTCTACACTTTATTTCTTTTATTATGTTGCCATCTGGGTAAACTTAGCCGAGCTCTTTTGTTCTTATCCTATATTGCCCTGCTGCCTCATCAAGCATAGGCCCAAAGATCTTCCTTAGGGATTTTCTGGAACAAACACGTAGTCTCCCTTCGTTTTCCTTTATTATCGTCCACGTTTTGCTTCCATACATCACAACGGGTCGTATTATTGTTTTATATACGTCTTGTTAATTGTTTCGATTTGATGGTTTTGAAGGGCATAAAGACATCTGTTATCGGCTTGTATTCTATTGTTTATTTCTTGTGATCCGTTATTGTCTTTAGTTATCGTTGTTCCAAGATACTTAAATTCTCTAACGCGCTCAAAGATAAAGTCATCGATGGTGATGTTTTGATCGATTCTGTCTCTGCTTTGGTTATTGCGGCTCATATAAGTATATTTCGTTTTATTTTCATTGAGTAGGAGCCCCATCTTCTCTGCTTCCTTCTCTAACCTGACGGAAGTCTCCTTAATCTGGTGTTTGCTATCAAATCGATATCGTGTACAAATGACAACAGTACCTACCTAATCCCTGCGTTCCTGAATTTCTTTGAATAAAATCTTTTTTCCGTTTTTGTCTCCTTGTCGAGATTTCATAGACTTTACAAAATGCATTTAATAAAAAAGAATGTGTGTGTACTTTGTACGCACGTAAGAAATTATACTTCTAATACATATTATGTGATTTTTAAGACAATACCAAAAATTAAAAAAAATAAAAAAATAAAACGCACACAAACACATTGAAAAATGCCACAAAGAAAAAATGATTTCTGAACGATAATAATTGTTGGCAAAAATTTTAAATACGCATTTTCTGAAAAAAAAAATTATATAACAAATATACTTACAATCATAAAACGCATAAAAAAAATAAAAAAATAAAAACTTGCATCGGGAATCGAACCCGTGAATTTCGTGGCGCTTTGATTCGTAATCGAAGCCTAGACTCACTCGTCCAATTCCACATTATTTGTCATGTGGAAAAATAGGGTAACTGAACGTTTTACTGTTTGACAGTTGTTTTGAATATAATTAAATTATGTAGTTTAAATTTTGTGGAAGAAAATATTAAAATATAACAAAACAGTAAGAAAACAATATATTAGATGAAGATTGGTAGAACTTTTGTTGGTAATCAAATTAAGTATGTAAATCAAAGCATTACATACCTACTAGATAAATAAATCTACGCCAAAAAATCATAATTTAAAAATAAAAATCGGACCTAATTTGGGATTTCTCTCTAAAATCCCCATTCTTGAGAAAATAAATGTACAGTAGAGCGTCGATTATCCGAACGTCGATCAACAGAACGACCGCTTATTCGGAACTATCGACTCCCGCGTCCCGCACTCGAATACCGAGCAAGCGTTAGTAATTGACGCTTAAAATATCTTCAATTTTCTTCAATATTGTATCCAAAAATAATTATGTTGTTGCAAAGACTGCACTTTTTTGTTTAGTTGCTAGTTGTCACTATCAAGATATAAATAAATATGTAGGTACATATATAAATATGTCTTTAATTCACTTGTGGATAAATATGTATGACTATAAATATGTATCAATATATTGTAGTTCGATTATCCGAACAAATCGGTTTTCCGAACACCTATGTCCCCCAATTAGTTCGGATAATCGACGCTCTACTGTATTTCAACCTAATCCAAATGTATAATTACAATATGATTATAATAAAAACTACTTACAAAATTAGAATGAGTTTTCCTTGTCCAAAATAGTCCAAAAGTCCAAAAATATATGAAAACTATTTAAAAAGGTAATGAGATATAACTTCAAAAAAATATTTCACAAAAATATAATAAATTGTATTTTACATCCATTTGGGTACGATTTGAATTATTCTAGCTAATTTTAATTAGTTAGATTTAATTAAAGTAAGAACAAAAAAGAATACCAAATGGGAGAAAAACAACTAAACAACAAAATAATCTGCTATGCAGACGACGCAATACTAATCTCTCAAAGTGAAGATGATTTATCACGTATGCTGCACGAAGTTAATATAACCGCTAGAAAATTTAACATGTTAATTTCCCCAAAAAAGACTAAATGCATGGTTGTAACAGCTGATCTAATAAAGTGTAAATTAGAGCTACAGGGTCAAATAATAGAACAAGTCATGGAGTTTAAATGTCTAGGCATCACACTATCTAGCTACGGAACGCTCGAAACGGAAGTGGAAGATCAGGTGAATAAAGCAAACAGAGCCGCAGGTTACCTGAATGAAACAATATGGAGAAATAAAAACATCGGAAAAGAAGTGAAAGGCAGAATTTACAAAACAGTCATCGGACCAATAATAACATACGCGGCAGAAACACGACCTGATACAGAAAGGACAAAAAGAATGCTAGAAACAGCTAGAATGCTAGAAAATGAAAACGCTGCAAAAAATCGATGGTAAGATACTGGGATAGAGCTAGAAGTGCATATATATGACGGAGATGCAAGGTGAACAACATTAACTGGATGCAAAACAAGATTAGAATGGAACGACCACATCAGCCGAATGAAAACATATATAGAATTGTAAGGACGGCGAGAGACGGTTCCCCAATAGGAAGACGATCAGTGGGAAGACCACGAAAAAGATCGAATGACAACTTACTGGAGGCACATTGAAAAACTGACAGAGTCATGTTTACATAAAAAGAAGAAGAAGAACAGAAAAGAAGGATTTTAATTTGATTAATATTTACTAATTTACAAAATTACAAATATTACATTTAAGGCTAACCTTCGTGGCCATTGCATTTCAGTATCTCTAGCATCATCTCCACAGGTGATTCTCTTCTCAATATTAAGAACCCCAATTTAGTTATATCAAATATAACTTCTTTTTAATCACAGCTACAATGTTGCGGTTAATATCATTCTTATTTTTATTTTTTTCTCTTTTAGTGTATGACGGATGAGAGACGATATCACCCACTGCAACTCCAAGCCCAATTAGTACTTACATCACATTATTATCGTTTCAAGAGCTCATGAGCTTCAGTAGTAGCTGTAGGCACCGAGCAATGAATAACATGCAAATGAAAATCAGATAAAAGTATTTTACGAATTATTATACAGAGTGAATCTTCATACATATCATAAATTTTATTATTAATACAAGTAACTTTGAAATCATCCAAAAAATAAATAAGATGTCGCCCATGCAGAGGTTTACTCATCCAGGCGCGCACTTTTTCGTCCTTGGTAAGGTGGTTTATGCGCATGTACACTTTTATAAAATAGAATTTTTTATAATAATACGTTTTTATTATGTATTGGAGATAATATAAAATAATTTAACGATATAAAATGTTTAAAATTCCAAAAATTACACTAGTATAAAATAGTTATTTATGAAACAGTTCGTGAAGTATGCCTTTTGCGAACGAACGCGATGTTTAGAGCACGAGCGACAGAGGAGCGAGTGCTATACATCGCGTAAGTTTTACGGACAGTTTCATACAAAATTTTATCTACGATAAGATAAACAATTTAAAAAAACTGTAACTCTTCGTCACTGGAATTCATTTCTATTCTATAAATTTTAGAAATTTGACATTTAAAAATTCTAACTTCTTTGAAACCACAAAAGTGTCAGAACTTTTGTTGTAATTTATTGCTCACATGTCATCACCATGAAAACGCGAAAGTTAAGGATATTTGATTATATGAAAGTGTACAACAAAACAGTGCGAAAAAGTAAATCCCATTTAAAATACATTGTTACTTCACGCACACTTTAAATCCTTCACGCACTGCTATCTATAATGATAGTTTTCACAAACTAAAAACTTATACATAATATGAGATTGAGTAGATAAAAGTACTTTTTATAATATCACTGTTGTGTTATTTTTATATAGGACACAATTTAAAATTATTAACTATAAATATTATTGTTTCAATCCCTTTGTCATAAAAAAATTTCTAATCGTTTTTGACCTCATATAAATCAAAGAAAATATTTAAAATTGTATTTAATATTTATGTATTAATTATTATAAAATACTAAAAACTAAATACTACAATACTAAAAAAATTTGAATTTTAAATATATTAAGTTTTAATTCTTTATTAAAAAAATTTAAAAAAAGATACGCAGCAGCCGGGTTTCAAACTCTAGACCTCTCGATCTGTAATTTAATTATTTACCACTGAGCCACCATCAATTTGTAGATATCGATTTTTTGACGTACTTTAAAATGGCCATAAAATAATCTAAATGCCATTGCATTAGTAACATCTTTAAAATAGTTTGAAATTGAAAAAATCGATTGATCCATATAATAGCAGTTAAATATTGCACTGTTAGCTAGTTCTGAGCTATTCTGAAAGTTTCAGGTGCCTAGGTAGCCTAGAACTATGTTTAAAATGGATTACAAAATTTGCGGACATAGTGACATAATGACAAAGACCAAGCCAAATATATAAAAACGTTTTAAAATAATATTTTTTTGAACACACGCTATTATTTGAGTTTTGTTTTATTCTCCGTTAGTTTTTCGCAGTTTAGGTCACTGATAGTAGGGGTGAAAAATATGCTAAATTTGCAGATACTCGAGCGTTATGGGGACCTATTGGGTTGTGAAGAGTAGGTCCTAAAACCAAAACAAGTTAAGTTTTCCATAAAATGGGGGACTTTCCATTTTATAATTTAATTTTCCATTACCAACAGTCGTTATTTACGATTCACGAAAATGAATCTTTTTTTCTCGCCGTATATCTCTTATCAGCTATCTTAAAGCAAATAAGACATCTGGTGTCCCTCTTCCTGGTATAGACCTAAACTACTGTTTTTCTCCAATCGATATAGAAATCTTTCTTTTTAAACTTCGCTCTATAGTTTTTTCCAAAAGTTTCATTAGTGGAGTCAATGAAGGTTTTCACCTCCGATTTCGTTGAACCTCCATCGATTTTCATGAAAATTGGTAAGTATGTAGAGGATACCTCAAGAAACAAAGGTGACATGGTGCCAACTTGCGCTTTTACCCTGGGGGGGGGATGCAACCCCCTCTCGGGGGTGGAAATTATTTTATTAAAAGTAATACCACTAATCGATAGAGGGACAAATTATAAGTAAAATTTGTTATATAGAGTTATTTCAATAAATCAATAGTTTTTGAGTTATTAAAGATCAAAAGTTTTGATTTTTCCTGAAAAAATCCATGTTTTAAAGCAGTTTTCCATAAATAACTCAAAAACCATAAGTTTCTTCAAAAAAGTTGTTATTACCAAAATCGAAGATAATATAAAAATAAATAAGCTCCTTATTCGAAAAATTCTCTATTACATATACAAAGTGAGTTATATGCAATTGAATGTATATTTTTTTCCGCGAGTACTCAAATCTTAGTATTCAAGCTTAAATAACAGGAAAACGATGCGCTTTGTTAAATATAGGTATTAAACATTTTAATAAAGTACTTAAAGGTAACTATCAAAAAGCTATATAAGAAGTCGATAGCATCAAAATTAAGCAAGTTATGATGGAAAAAAGAGGACCCTTTCAGATTTTTAGGGAAGAATGAAAAATGAAACATACGTCATTTCCACAAAAATTAAAATTTATAGCAACCCATTTAAAACTTTATTTATTTTAACATGAGTAATAACTTCAACAATTTTGATCGGTTTAGAATGCATATTTTTGAAAAAAAATACGATTAAAAAAAATTAGAACTTTTCAAATTTTCGTGAATTTCATTTTCTTTTCTTAATAACTCCAAAAATACTCGATATACTTAAAAAATGGTAGAGGACAAAATTTTAGTTTTAACTTTATTTAAGCTTTTTATTTTTTAATATTTTTTTACGACAAAAAATAACCGAGATAGAAACATTTAAAACCTAAATTTTACTGCGAGAACCATGTAACCGGGGCCCTTTCACCTTGTATTTAAAAAAAAATAAAGGATTTAGAAAATTATGTTTAATACAGTGTTATAGAACATTTACTTAGCTTTGTAATGGTTTTTGGATAAATCTCATATTTCAAAATTTAACGGAGTTATTTTAAAAAAACCAATAACATTTTCTTTGAAAAAATTTTATAACGGAGATTTTGTATGTATACAGGTTGTGGGAAGTCCAATTAGTCGTTTGTTGTAGGAGATACGAAAAAAGTTTATTTAGGTGAGATTGGGGCATAGATAATATCAGAATTTAAATACATTTCCAAATATACAGGGCCACCCATATTGACAGGGTGAAACAAAATTATCTTTTGTTTAATGGAACACCCTGTATATTTTTACATTTTTGGATTCTCCCCTATGTTTTATTTCTTAAAATATCAGGTTTTGTGATGTTATACGAAGTAGTTTAAAAGATAATTACGTTTTTATTTTCAAATTTCATAGCAATATTCACCCCCTGTATAATTGTAGTGATTTGACATCAGAAAATCAATTTATGTTCAAGTGATTTTTAATATAATCTATTATTGTTAAAAATTATTAATCTAGCAAAACGTTTAATTTTAGCTAATACAGGGTTGGTCGAAACTGAATGAGTGTTTTCTCAAAGTTTGAGAGAATGAGTTTTCTCAAACGGAGCAGCCTGTAATGTCTGTAATTAGCATTGTAATGAAATGCTATTGTATGGCACTTTATTATTTCCCACCCTGCCAGTGAGAACTGAATTTATTTTTGAAATCCCTAACTTTATGTCTTTAATTATTTTAAATATTTTAAACGATTAAAAAACAATCAAATTAAATTGAAATGAATAACCACTGTATATCTTCCACATTTACTTCATATTTAACGTAGCCTGTACCATAACATTGCACAGATTATTATCCCTGTATAGCAACGATATACCATGAATGTGAATTCATACTTGAGAAATGTCCTATATCCAGTCTCACAAAAAAAAAGGGATTCCTCAAACATAGTATATATGCAGACAAAATCAGCCAAAGTGATTTGCGATATCTACTTAAAGGCCCTACCAAGTTGGTTTTGTTGAATATAGCATGGAAGCACGTCGATACTTTAGTGATAAGCGTATTTTTCGAAGTAGCTATAGTATGTTGTTTTATATTATGTATTACCTATATTAAATTAGTTTTAATATGTTTCGTTTATCTAAAAAAATGTAAAACAAACAAAAATTCTGTTTTTCTTGTAGTTGTTTTTTCGTATAGATATTGTTTTATATTGTAGTAAATTGAATTTAGTTTTAGTATGTTCCGTTTGTTTGTAGAATTATATTTAATTAGATTTGCTTTAATTACTAAAATAAATAAATTTTCAATTATATTTTATGTATTTGTGGAAAAGGAAACCTAGCATTAGCGGCCACATTTCTATAACGGCCAATTGTTTTCTATTTTTAGTGGCCGTTATTGTCAGGTTTTACTGTACTAATAATATTTTATTAAATTATGAAATATTATTTAAATAAAAAATTTATAAACTTGATAAAAGAAAGTTTGCTTAGAATTTTCTTCTCTATCTAATTATGGGGTTATTTTTAATAAAATAGTGTTCACCCATGAGAAGGGGTAACATCCACCCCCAGGATAAAAGCGCAAGTTGGTACCACATCATTTTTGTTTCTTGAGGTATCCTCTATCTAACTACTTTCCAATTTTCATGAAAATTGATGGAGGTTCAACGAAATCAGGGGTGAAATCCTTCAGTGACTGCCTTTTTGGAAATATAAAAGATTAATTTTTTTCGTGATTGTCGATTTGCTAATTTTCTGATTTTTGGTTGCTATAAGGTTTAAAAAATTAATAAAAAGTATAAATCATGCACATAAATGTAAAAAAATATTTATTTTACTTAATTAAACGAGATTGCTTGAGCCAGAATGCTGAAATCTACATTTTTATCATTAAAAACAAAGGTGGATTTCACCCCTAAAATGCAGAAAGCGCAACTTGGTTGCCATATCACTTTTGTTTTTTGAAGTATCCTCTAACTAATCAACAATTTTCATGAAAATCGATGAAGGTTCAAAGAAATCGTGGGTGAAAACATTCAGTGACTACACTTTCAGAAATATAGAAGAATAAGGTTTTCGTGATTTTCGACTTGTTAATTTTCGAATTTTTGGTTGCTATAAGGTTTGAAAAATTAAAAAAAAATGTAATTCATGCACATAAATATAAAAAAAATATTTATTTTTCTTAATTAAACGAGATTACTTGCGCCATAATGCGGAAATCTGAATTTTTTACAATTTAAAAAGTAGGGGTGTATTACACCCCTAAAATGCAAAAGCGCAAGTTGATGCTATATATCTTTTATTGCTTGAGGTATCCTCTAACTACTTACCGATTTTCATGAAAATCGATGAAGGTTCAACAAAATAGAAAGTGAAAACTTACAGTGACTGCACTTTCAGAAATCTAAAAAATAATTTTTAAAAAAGGGGTGTATTTCACCCCTAAAATGCAAAAAGCGCAAGTTGGCACTATGTCACCTTTGTTCCTTGAGGTATCCTTTAACCACTCACCAATTTTTATGAAAATCGATGGAGGTTCAACGAAATCTGAGGTAATAACTCATATCCACCTTCATTGACTCCACTACATTGTTTGCGAAATTAATTTTATCGTTCTATAGTTCTTACAGTTTTGAATGTTCCCTTTATCTTTATACGATGATACCATAACACTCTCTCTTCATGCATTGTGTATCCTTTTTTCCTCATAAATCCTACTCATCATTTGCTACAAAATATTAACCCCTTCCTCTTTTAAAGCGTTCAAAAAGTCCACAGGAACTCCACCAGTGTATACAGCCTTACTCATTTAATTATTCATACTATTTCATACTATTTAACGCTTAAGAATACCTCGTCTCTCGCTATTCACGGTAATAAATTCTCATTTGGAATCACACACCCTCTGTCTCTCCTTTGGTGTTCTTAGTTTAGCATCTTTCTTGGTACTTATACCATCTTTACTTTATGTTGACATCGGTTTTTAACCCTTTTCTATCGAGACTAAATCTACCGTACATGAATCAATTCATTTGATGACTTGTCCTTAGGTATTTTTAACTCTTCATACAGCTGTTTAGATGATATTTTCTTAGCAGTAGCGTCACTATGTACATATCCTTATCTTCCTCTGTTTTACATCTGCCATACCGTTTTTCTTTCCTCTTTCTACTCTCTAACGTTCTGCTGTACTTCATCATTCCACCACCAAGTTTCTTTGTCCCTAGGAGGCCCTTAGCAAGATATTTTTTCTAGCATTTCCTCTCCCACTTGTACGACAACTTAGCTGTTATGGCTTCCTACCAGTCATTCACCATATTCTTATCCTCAAGTTCTTCCAGCACTCTACTTTTAAACACACTTGCCAAATCCGTATCCTTTAACTTCCACCCTTTTACATTCTGGTTTCCTACTTGTTTTCCTTTACTTGCTTCCTTTTATATAAACAACTTGGGCATATTATTACTGTAACACTGTAACGCCCATATGGATGAAGAGTATTTTATTTTCGATCTACCACAAGTAGTTCTGATGAGATATTAAATCTATATTGGATCACTGTACTTGACACAACGTCAAACCAAGATATTATAAGATACGTATGATACTAAAGAATAAATACTGAATCTTCATACAGCTTGAAACACAATAACTGGACACTCTGTACATTCATAAATAAAATTCCAAACCATATAGTTCCCGAAGTGCACTCATCGCTAAGCAGAATTTGATGAATAGTAATTATCAAATTATAAAAAGGAACATTACTGCCTGAAAGCGACAGTTCGACCTCTCGTGTGCAAAAATGACGAACAAAAAGATGACGTACCTTCATTTACGTATCTCGTACTGTAGGTATATCCGTATATTAAAGTCTCACCTTTGGACGAATTTCATTAGTTACTTAACGTTTTGAATACATGTAATTAAAAATTGTGTAATGTGCTAAGTGGAGAAGTGTTAATAAGATACAGAATTAAAACATTATATATTTTAATTAAGAGCACGTTTTGGTGACAATTTTAACTACTTCTAACTTCTAACCTTTATCTTTATTTTACCTCCAAATAAGCAAAACAGTATCACTAGCAAAAAAATGTGGGTAAACCAGTAATTATTTCTTTCTTTCTTTCTCCCCTTCCTTGTACCCTATCAGGGTGTCGGATTTGATATCGCTATTTTAATTTACATTCACCCATCTCTTCCATTCTTTTCTGTTTTCGGTCATTATTTTTAATTCCTCGAATGATTTTCCTTTAACTTTTCCCGCCTCTACTATTTGCTGTATCCATTTTTTTTTCTTGGTCTGCCTCTTTTTCTTTTTGCAATGTTCCTTGCTTCGTGGATTCTTCTCGTAATTCTGTTGGGTTGCATCCTCATCAAATGCCCATATCAATTCACTTGTCTCTTTTTTAGTTTATTCATTATTGGTTCTTGGTTGGCCATGCTCCTAATAGTCTCGTTGCTTAATCTATCCCATTTTGTCTTTCCAACTATCCTTCTTAAATGTCTCATCTCCATTGCATTTATTCTGCTCTTATGTTTTTCCAGAATTGTCCAGTTTTCACTTGCGTAGAGCACAGTCGGTATCACAATTGTGTTTGTTATATATGTTTATTTTTGTCTCCCTTGCAAGTTCTCTTTTTCCCAGTATTGGGGCTAAGACATAGTATAACTTGTTTGATTTCTTTGCTCTATTTATTATTTCTCTGTCTATTTTTCCGTCGTTAGTAATGATACTTCCCAGGTATTCGTAAGTTGTAACTATTTCCAGTTCTGAGTTTTTGCATTTTATCTTTATTTCATTATCTTCTTTGCCGTTGATTATCATTATCTTACTTTTTCCTCGTTTATTTCCATTTTTAGTTCTTCTGTTTCCTCTACCCATGTATCCATTAGTTTCTGCATTTTGTTCTCGGAATCTGCTATTAGTACTATGTCGTCCGCATACATTAAGGACTCTATTGTTACCGGTTGTAATCTATGGTATCCTATTATTGTCTGTAGTTGGTTGATTCTTGCTCTGGTTTTTCTTATTAATTAATTCATTACGATTATGAATAGCAAAGGTATGAGACTATCTCCTTGTTTAATACCTCTATTCCAATTAAATTCTTCTGATCGTTCCCCTGCTATTTGTACTGTTGCTTTTACCTCTTTGTAAGTACTTTCTATAATTTTTACCAATCTGTTTGGTACATTTATTTTCCTCAAGCATTCCCCTATAATTTGTGTTTCTATCGTGTCAAATGCTGCTCTTAGGTCTATGAATGCTAATACCAGTTTCCCCCCGTGTCTAAGCATCTTTCGATTAGGTTCCTGATGGTAAATATGTTGCCATTTGTTTGTCTTCCTGGTCTAAAGGCCGCTTGCTCATCTCCCAATTTCATTTCTACTTCTTGCCTTAGTCTCTTCACTATTATTTTCGTATACACTTTAAAGCATACCGATGACAGACATATAGCTCTGTAGTTTTCGCAGTTTATATGTTCTCCTTTTTTGTATATTGGGACAATTATGTTATTCCGCCAGTCTCTAGGGATTGCTTGTTTTTCCCACGCCTCTTTATATATTGTCCATATCCAGTTTATTCCCTCTTCTCCCATGTATTTTACTATTTCCGGTTCCATTTTATCATCTCCTCCTGCCTTGTCTATTTTTATGTTTGATATTCCTTCTATTACTTCTTCTCTACTTATTTGGTCTATCTCTGTGTTTTCTTGGCCTTCATTTATTACATTGTCAACCTGTGTTACTTCGGTATCAAATTTTTCCTCATAATGTCCTTTCCACACCCTAACTATTTGTTCCGGGTTTATTTGAATTTGCATTGATCTATCTCTTACTACATTTATCTCCTTTCGTTTTCCCCCCTTCGTGTGTCGTATTGTCGTCCAAAAGTTTCTATTGTTTGTTATATATCCTTCTTGTAGTTTTTCTCCAAATTCTTTCCATGATTTTGCTTTTGCTTGTGTGCCAAACCAGTAATTCAAATAATAATAATATCTACTGTATGCAGTTTATTCGCATGCACAAGATGTAAACATTACTTGACAGCGATGTCGTCATCAGTTACATAAAGATTCAGTTTTTGTTTTCTTTTTGGATAACAGTTACTTGTATAATCGCGTAAATTATTCATTAATTTAATTCATATGATTATTCGTTCACTATCTACAGTCCCTGGCCAAATTATTATGACCACCTATGAATTTGTACAAAAGTCAACTATTACAATTGATACGTTTTGTTTAAAAATTATGTTTAAATTTAATTTTTTATGTAGTGTTAATGTTATAAATTTACTATAATATATATTTAATAATAAACAGCAATAAAATATTTGAAAATATTACATATTTAAATATTTTTTTTATATTTTGTTGAGCTCCTGACCTTAATCATATAGAAAATGTTTGGAAGCTTTTAAAACGATAATTTTCCAATGAAAGGGTAGCCAACAAAATTGTTTTGATTGAAGAACTAATATATTATTGGAACCACAATGACAAATTGAAGTGAATTTAACTGCATTCAAAATATGCCAAGATGGGTACCTACTAGCGGTAATCAAAGTTAAATGGGCTAAAAGTTAAATAGGCTGGTAATATTTTTAAATGTTTTATATTATTGCTATTTTTTAATAAATATAATGTATTTATTATAATTATTATTTTATAAATGTATAACATTAACACTACATAATAAAATTAAATTTAAAAATAATTTTTTAATAAAATGTACCTAGTGGAATTGTTGATCCTTGTAAAAATTCATAAGTGGTCATATTAATTTGGATAGGGACTTTATGTATTCAGTGATTACAATAATTTATACACCATACAATAAAAACAACGGACAAAAAAGCAATATTACGAGAAAAAAAGCAATTGAAAGGAACATATATCTTTATAGACGAAGACCTAAGTAAGAATGAACGGAAAATACAGAAAATTATACGTGACAGGGCTAATATGGAAAGGAAACAAGGAAATAGAATAAAGATTGGGTACAAAAAGTTGTGGATAAATGGAGCACTGTGGAGATGGAGCAATGAGGGAGAGAAACTGGAACCAAACGAACATACAAGCGCAAGTCCAAATCCAAAAATTTGATAACTGACATAACTGAATTGGAAAATACGGAAACAACCGCAAGAAAAAGGAAAACGAGCACACAAGAAGATAAGATAAAGTTAGACATTAAGAAACGAAAGAGAATAAATAAAAGAAAAATAAAAATTGGATCTTGGAACGTGAGGACACTACTAGATTCAGGAAAAATGCAGGAAATGGCAAATGAGCTACAAAGATAAAACGTAGATATTGCTGGATTACAGGAAGTCAGATGGAGAGGACAAGGCAAAATAGAAAAAAGTGATTATACAATATGGTATGCAGGAAAGGATAAACAAGGGCAAGGAGGGACAGCATTTTACATCAGAGGAAAATTAAGAAAGGAAGTCTTAGAATTTATAGCAGTCAATGACAGAATACTGTTACGCGATTGACTCTACTATTTTATTTATTTATATCTTTAGGCACTAAGTTTAATTTAAATAAAGGAAGACTTACTTATATTATTTTATTTACATCACTTATTTATTTTAATAATGACAAATAACACCAACTAACACATCTAATTTATTTGCAAACTCAAATAAATGATTTAATTAACTAAACATAATAATTACGATAACTAATAAATACATTTTACTAAGTCTGATTCGAATACAATTATATCACGCGTCGCGGCTCGTTCATTGACTGACTGCTGCTTAAAAATCATCCGCTTATATAGATACGGCTCTGCTTCGAGAACATTTGGAAGGCCTGAGGCGGGTCTTCGCCTATCATCGGGAAACTTCTGGATTAGCGGAGACATTACTCGTCGATGACGTGTCGCTGTTGTTTGTTGACTGCTAGGGGCAGGACCGGCCTCAGTTTCGTCACATTGCCCCCTCCTTAAAAGATGGTTCCTCCTGGAACCTTGTCAGGACTGGAACTGGATGCTGGTATCGGCAACTGGACCCTCTTTTACAACTCCCAGTTGTATAAAAGTGGCAGGGGATGGTCTTCTCTCCGCACCAGTAACTATGCGGATTGCAACAGACTAACACCTGGACCTCGGTGTCTTGGAAAATTTCTTCTACCATATTTCGGATAACTCTCCAGTCTAATTGGCTGCATTCTAACTTTGGCATGGCTAACTTTTGCACGTCGGACTCCAACACGTGCTCTCTCAATTTAATTAATGCATCCCATACATCTTGGTAGGTAGGTTGGTCACGGACAGTGTCTTTTGTTACCAGATAGAATAGGTAACGTGATGCATCTTGGAGTTTCAATGCTTTGCCAGGAGCTGGCAGTTGGCATTGAAGTTCTGCAACTCGACCAAACTTCCTTCGGAAGGCGGATGCCAACCCTCGTGCGTCTTTGATACTGGCCGGGATGGTATGGGCCAGCGAATAGTCATCGGGAAGTGCGAGAAGATCGCGCTTTTCTTCAGTGGTAACACCATGTCTTGCTTTACCGGTACCTCCGTAGGCACCCATGAACTCTTCAAAGGTAAGGTCAGGTATTCCTCGAATTTGGTTGACTTCCACTTCTTCATCTACGTCGTGGTCTCCCTCGTACGGCGCCAACCGGTTATGGTGGACTATCATCGGCTTTCCCCTAGGAATCTTGCTTATTCGGTAGATAACGTCATTAATTTTCTTGACAATGAGGTACGGACCTTCCCAAAATTGCTGCAACTTGGGAGAACAACCTGTTCGCTTCTTTGGATTATAAAGCCAGACTTTGTCGTTCTCCTTGAAACATCCCTTCTCGGCTTGGGTATCGTATCGTTTTTTCATTCGGTCGCTAGCGATCTGAAGATTAGAACGGACCAACTCATGTATATCGTCCATTCTTCTTCGTAATTCATTCACGTAATCCTCACCAGCAACATCTCCAGGTCGACATCCAAACTCTAGATCACAGGGTAGACGCATCTCACGTCCAAATAGGACTTTTGCTGGTGTTTCGCCAGTTGATTCGTTAACAGCAGATCTATAGGCCATTGCGAAGAACGGAAGGTACTGGTCCCAGTCTCGTTGATGATTGGACACCATCTTTGTCAATTACTTGCCGACTGTCCTATTCATACGCTCCACCATTCCATCCGATTGCGGGTGATAGGCCGTGGTTCTTGTCTTCTTCATGCCTAGTTTATCACAGATTCCTTGAAATAAATCGCTCTCAAAGTTCCTTCCTTGGTCACTATGGATCTCCAGAGGTACTCCAAATCGGCTGATGCAGTCTTTGATTAACACATCTGCAATAGTGGCGGCCTTCTGGTCTGGAATTGCGTAGATCTCCACCCACTTCGTGAAGTAATCCATTACCACCAACATGTATTTGCATCCATTGTCACTTTCTGGAAATGGCCCGGCAATATCCAAAGCTATTCTTTCAAACGGACTTCCAACATTGTACTGTATCATAGGAGCCTTTCTTTTCCGGTAGGGTCCGTTACTTGTAGCACAGGTAGTACATTTCTTACACCAGTCCTTCACATCGTCGGAACTATTCATCCAATAAAACCGTTCCCGAATTCTCTGAAGGGTCTTCTTTACACCAAAATGCCCTCCTGATGGACTGTCGTGTAACTGACGAAGTACTTCGGCTACTCTGCTCTTTGGAATCATCAACTGTGTTTTCCTCACTGAACCATCATCATTTTCTATTACTCGTTTAAGCAAGCTGTCTTCCAAGATAAATGAGTCCCACTGGGCCCAATACGTCTTAACTACTGAGCCTAGGCTTGATATTTCTTGCCAAGATGGTCGACGATTTTCTTCTTTCCATTTTCGAATCTTCTGTAAAACTGGATCTTTTTCTTGTTCTTCCTTGATCATGGTAGGCGTCCACTCGTCGTTGACCACTGTTGTTCTTAGTACTGCTGCTTCCTTTGACTCTGTTTTGTTGCAATGGGAACATTCTGCTGGGCACGGTCTTCTAGATAGAGAATCAGCGTTCCTGTGGCTAACTCCGGCCCGATGCTCGATCTTGAAATCATATTCTTGAAGTCGCTCAATCCATCTGGCTATCTGACCCTCTGGATTCTTAAACTGCATTAACCATTTAAGGGCGGCATGGTCGGTTCGGATTAGAAACTTCCTTCCGTAGAGGTATTGATAGAAGTGTTCCACTGATTTTACTACTGCTAGAAGTTCTCTTCTCGTGACGCAATAATTTCGTTCAGGTTTTGAAAGCACTTTACTAAAATATCCAAGGACTCGTTCCTGTCCTCCTTAGATCTGCACTCCTCCAATTCCCACATTGCTTGCATCCGTATCTAAGATGAACTCTCCTTCTGGCAGTGGATACCCTAATATTGGCGCTGTAATTAAATGCCTCTTCAAAGTTTCAAAGGCCGTTTGGCAGTCTCCATCCCAGCAATAATCCCTTGCTTCCTCTGTAAGTCGCGTTAATGGCTTAGCAATATCTGCAAACTTCTTAATGAATCTCCGTTAGTATGTACATAGTCCCAGAAAACTTCTCACTTGATGTTTATCAGTTGGTTCAGGCCATTCCTTAATGGAATCGATTTTTCCTTTATCCACGGCCACTCTTTCTTTGCTGACTATATGACCTAAATAATTGACTTTACTTTGAAATAACTGGCATTTCTTGCGATTTAACATTAACTGGGCAGCTTTAAGTTGATTAAAAACGTCTTCTAAATTCTTCAGGTGGTCTTCAAACGTCTCTCCCAAAACGATTATGTCGTCTAAATACACCAGGCACGTTTTCCAAGATAACCCTCTCAACACATTTTCCATAAGCCTCTCAAATGTCGCAGGAGCGTTACAGAGTCCAAACGGCATAACGTTGAATTCCCATAATCCAGATCCTGTCGTAAAGGCCGTCTTCTCTTTGTCCACTGGATCCATTTCTACCTGCCAATATCCAGACTTCAAGTCCAACGTAGAAAACAATTTACTTCCAGCCAACGTGTCCAACGTGTCGTCGATCCGAGGCAGAGGATAACTATCTTTCTTGGTAACATTGTTCAACAAACGGTAGTCCACACAGAACCTCGTAGTTCCATCTTTCTTCTTGACCAGGACCACCGGAGAGACCCATGGGCTCGTAGAAGTTTCTATCACCCCGTCTTTCTTCATTTCTTGAACAATCCTTTCAGCTTCCTCTCTCTTCGCCTGTGGTAATCGTCGAGCTGATTGACGAATTGGCCTAGCGGTACCAGTGTCAATTTTATGTTTGACAACTGTCGTTCTTCCTGTTTTTCCTCCTTTCGGTACGAATATGTCATGATATTGTCTAAGAAATTACCTTAATTTCCTTTTTTCCATTTGATTTAGAGATTGGCCTGCAATTGCAACCATTTGGTCGAACTTATCGTTGGAATTATCTGATGTTGTCATCTGACGGATTATGGACGTCACGGGTACACAAGTTCCTACTTTTTTCTCCTTCTTGATGGTCACTGGGTAGTCATTAACATTAATCAATCTCACGGGAATTTCTTTAGCAGAAGTAACCAATTCCTTTCCAATTATGATTCCTCGGCCAACCTCCTCGTCGTGGTTCCATGGCTCCATCATAACAGGCGTTCCTTCTTCTACAGTTCCCTGTAGCCGCGCTACGATGATCGTTTCACTCCTCGCAGGCACAACTGTATCTTCTTTAATGACTGCTAGCACAGTTCTGTCATCATGTGGATGAAGAAATACCTCCTCGTTGCCAACTTTGATTACCCTATTCTTAAAATCCAATTGAAATCCATGCAAATTCATTACGTCCATTCCTAATATAACATCTTCTTCGATGTCTGCAACTATGACAGTATGGACGAACTTTTCTGCTCCAATCCCTAATTGTATCTGGATTTCTCCATGGGTGTTGGCGTTTTCACCTGTGGCAGTCCGCAGTCGCAACCTCATTGGTAAGAGTTTCTTACGGCTGTTTAAAACTGACGGTCGTATAATGGTCCTGGTCGCTCCGGTATCCACCAACAATGTATACTTTTTACCATTTATTTCTCCATCCACATATACACTATCTTCACGACATTTCAAAGAAGCTATTAGTATGAGAGGGTCTTTGGAAAAGTTGCGGGTCGAAGCTGCCCCCCTAAGACCGACCCGTTCTAGTTTTCCTGCTGGTGAGTCTCTTGATTGTTGTTGTACCTAGGGTATTTACATGAACTCCGTACGTGTCCCATTTCACCACAGTTCCAGCACCTTATGGTCTTCGTTTTCTTGGATGCAATGTCTTTCATCATATTAACAAGCTGGTCAAGTTTGTCCTCATCCTGTCTCTCTTTCACAGTCCTCACTTTACTGTACCCAGCAGAGGCCTGGGTAGCTGATTCGTATTCGAGAGCGGCAGATAAGACATCGACCAGCGTCTTGTGACGAGCTAATCGCAGTGTTCTTTGAATTTCATGATCACGCAGGCCATCAATAAATGTTTGAACAGCCAACTTTTCCATCATGTCTTCGGGAGCTGTTGGATATGCATATCGTACCAACCTGGCAATATCGACCTCGTATTCTTGAAGAGCTTCATCTTTCTTTTGTCTTCGATTTTTAAACTGCGACTGATAGACATGCTCTAAATGTTCGTGCCCGTATCGCATATTCAGTCTCTTCTTCAACTGCTCGAAGTCATCTGTCTCCTCTACGGCTATGGTCTGGAGGACATCCAAAGCGTCGCCTCGAAGAGCAATAGTGGGGTTTACAGCTTTTTCTTTTTCGGACCATCCGTTCGCTCTGGCCGCCGATTCGAACTGTTTCATGTAGTTGTTCCATGATGACTTTCCGTCGAAATTTGGCACCTTAACACGGGCATGACCTACACTCCCTTCAACTATCGACCGTGGCTCCAGTTTGTATTTGGTTTTATCATCTTTAATGTCTGTTAAGATGGGTTTTTCCGTTTCCTCCATTTTCTTTTCTATTTCCTTGATCTTTTCTTCAAAAGTAGATTTTATGGACGATCTCTTGTCGTCAAAATCCGAAGTGACTTTAGAGATCTTGTCAGTCATCTTGCTTTCAAGGGATGAAATATCACCCGAAACTTTCAAAATATCACTAGAAACTCTATGTTCTAACGATGTAATGTCTGTCGAGACTTTGTTCTCTAACGATGTAATGTCTGTCGAAACTTTCAAAACATCCGAGGAAACTTGGGAGATTTCACTAGAAACTTTGCTCTCTAACGATGTAATGTCTGTCGAAACTTGGGAGATTTCACTAGAAACTTTGCTCTCTAACGATGTAATGTCTGTCGAAACTTGGGAGATTTCACTAGAAACTTTGCTCTCTAACGATGTAATGTCTGTCGAAACTTGGGAGATTTCACTAGAAACTTTGCTCTCTAACGATGTTATTGACGAAATTAAAGCAGCATTCTTGTCTTCAAACACGTAAGTTTCTGGATCATGACCCTCTTCTTTTAGTGCGTTCTTCAGACGTTCAACTAGATCAGCCTTTTTGCCAGTAGAACTCAGGTCCCTTTCTTCCAATTCAAGTCTCAGGTCTGCAATTGTTAGCTTACACAAGGAAGGCATGATCACACACTTTATTTATTACGATTTATATTTAGTTATTATTAAAGATTCCACACTGTATTAAACCGAGCTTATTTATTTATTTATTTTTTATTCACTTCTGATCACTAGTTGTTACGCGATTGACTCTACTATTTTATTTATTTATATCTTTAGGCACTAAGTTTAATTTAAATAAAGGAAGACTCACTTATATTATTTTATTTACATCACTTATTTATTTTAATAATGACAAATAACACCAACTAACACATCTAATTTATTTGCAAACTCAAATAAATGATTTAATTAACTAAACATAATAATTACGATAACTAATAAATACATTTCACTAAGTCTGATTCGAATACAATTATATCACGCGTCGTGGCTCGTTCATTGACTGACTGCTGCTTAAAAATCATCCGCTTATATAGATACGGCTCTGCTTCGAGAACATTTGGAAGGCCTGAGGCGGGTCTTCGCCTATCATCGGGAAACTTCTGGATTAGCGGAGACATTACTCGTCGATGACGTGTCGCTGTTGTTTGTTGACTGCTAGGGGCAGGACCGGCCTCAGTTAGAAATTCGTCACAATATCCTATATAAGAATAGATTATAAGCCGCAAAAACTATTTATAATTAACGTTTATGCACCCACCGAAAATAGTGATGAAATAACCAAACAAGATAAGATAAGACTTTTACGAGAAATTGGAAGAGACAGGTGATTAAGTGCCAAAACAGGATATACTAATTATCCTAGGGGATTTTAATGCACAGGTTGGAAGAGAAAGTTATAATCAAGAAGTGGCAGGCACACATACATCACATGACAAAACCAATGACAACGGGGATAGATTATGTGGCATAGCAGCAGCACTAGGAATGGAAATAAGTAGCACCAAATATGAGCATAAAGATGTACACAAAATAACATGGTTAAGACCTGGAACTAATACCGGAAACCAAATCGACCACATTCTGATCAAGAAAAAACAAGCGAAGTCAATAAATGATGTACGATCATATAGAGGAGCGAACATAGACTCCGACCACTTCCTGGTGATTGCAAAATGCAAAATTAAGGCAAAACAAAAGAAACAAGAGTAACGAAAAAGAAATGGAACATACAAAAACTGGAGGAGAATGAAATAAAAGACAGATACAAAGAAGAACTTAAAAGAGGAATACAACACGAAGAACAAGAAATAGAAGAACAATGGAAACGAATTAAACAAGCCATAGAAAAGGCAGCGGATACGGAAATTGGGACAAAAAGAAACATCAGAAGAAATTAATTGTTTGATCAGGAATGTAGAGAACAAATAGAAAGAAAGAATAAAGCCAGATTTAAATGGATAAACTCAGGAACAGCAGAAGATATAGAAACATATAGGAGAGCAAGGACAATAGCAAAGCAAACATGTAAAATTAAATAGAAAAGAAAATTAAAAGAAATAATGATGGACATCGAAAGAGAAAACATGAGAAATAATTCTAAACCACTATGTAATTACTTAAAATTAGGAAAAAAACCAAAACCGATGGTAGCCATAGAAGAAGACATTTGGATAAGACATTTCGAGGAATTATATAAAGCAACAGGTGATATGACACAGGAAGGGGACATAATAAGGATAAGACAGGACGCGGAGGAATACAAGGAACCTACATACGAAAAAGTAGCAGAAAGTATCAAGAAGATCAAGAACAGAAAAGCAGTGGGTTATGAACGGAGAACTCATCAAATATGGTGGAGAAGCTCGAACTAGAAAAATACATGAATTAATTGTAACGATTTGGAAAGAGGAAAGAATGCCAGAAAACTGGAAAACGGGAATAATTATAATGATACCCAAAAATGGAGACCAAAAAATATGCAAAAACTATAGAGGAATCACCTTGCTAAATGTGACATATAAGGTCATGACGGGAATAACATAACAAAGAACAGACTAGCAGAGCATACCGAAAAAACCATAGGAAATTACCAATATGGATTCAGAAAAGAAAAATAGACGATAGACGCTATTCACATAATAAGACAAATCACGGAAAAAGCATATGAACACAACATGGAACTGCACATGCTTTTTGTGGATTTTAAACAGGCCTTCGATAAACTAAAAAGAGGAGAACTAATAGAAGATCTAACACGCATAAAAATACCAGGCAAATTAATACAGTTAATAAAAATGACAATGAAAAAGGCACAAGCAGTAATAGATTTAGGTCAAAAGACAACAGAGAAGATTAGGGTCCAAAACGGAGTCAGACAAGGGGATGCCCTGTCAACTGAGTTATTCATTACAGCTCTAGATTGTGCAATAAAAGAAGCAACAAATAACGGAATAATTATGCAGATGATATCGTTCTAATAGCCCGAGACAAAAGATTGTTAATTAAGGCATTCTCTGAAATAGAAAAAGGGGCAAAAGGACGAGGACTAGACATAAATATGGAAAAAACAAAGTACATGAACGCAAGCAGATTCAAGGAAACAAGACTAACACAAATGATAATAAATAATTATAAATTTGAGGAAGTAGATACATTCAAATACTTGGGAACGATAAATAGTAGAGATAATGAAAGAATAGACCTGAATCAGAAACTACAAGCAGGAAATAGAGCTTACCACAAAAATAAAAAAAATAATAAAAGATAAAAAATTAAGCAGAAATACAAAGATGCAAATATATAAGACTACCATAAGGCCAGTGGTAATGTATGCCATAGAAACCAACACCCTAACGTTAAAAGAAGAAGAACAGCTAAAAGTATTTGAAAGAAAAATAATGCGCAACATTCTGGGACCAAAAGTAATTAATAAAACCGAATGAAGACCCTGGATGAACCACGAAATAGAACAATGGATGGAAGGAGAAAACATAGTGAAAGAAGCAAAAGCACGAAGAATAAGGTGGTATGGTCATATAAGTAGAAAAGTAAAGATAATCCCATTAAAGTTATTACTAACTGGATACCCCCTGAGACAAGAGCACGAGGCAGACCAAAAGCAAGATGGAAACCGCAAGTCGAAAACGACTTAAGAGCTATGGGAATTCGAAACTGGCAAAAAAAGTCTGAGAACCGAAATGAGTGGAGAAAAGTAGTGACGGAAACGAAGACACGCCAGAAGCTTTGAGCAGAGAGATCAGAAGAAAAGTGGGATGATCCCCCATGTCTTAACGGATCATTAAAGTGAAAAACTATAACTTCCACGGGAGTGTACAGCTTATATACATACATACACTAAAAACTAATAGTCGAGAACAGAGAAAAAGTGATAAAGTGATTTTAATACTTTAATTTTAGTACTGAAAGTACTGTTCCTATGGAACGAGTAAATACATTTTGAATACCTTTAACAACTAAAATCGTTGTTTACATGCACTGTATGTCTAATTGAAATTTAGTATAAATCATTTATCTGTTGCGTCACCTAAGCAGGTTAAACTTAAATGGTATATCTGTTCAAGACAATTTATTATACTCTTCTGAAGGTATTTTCATGTGGCATTTTAATATTATTTACTATTATTATGGTCCAAGAGCTGTGAAACATTTTTGAGTAGTTATTTTAGGCAACCTGAAATTTTTTCAGGTGAGTCTTCCATGATAGCCCAATACAAAAATGCCGGTCTGGCTGGAGGGTAGCGGTTATTTTCCCCAAAAATCCCCCCGAAATTTAAACAAAAGGGTAAACATTGGTATTACAAAAAATATCGTTGGCGTGACTTTAAACTAAATTTAAATATTCAAATATAAAGAAAATAAATAGGCCAGACGATTTGAGGGCGATTTTAGCTCTGCAAGGTACTTGCATGGGCACCCCAGAATTATTTACAGGGGGTGTATCTGAACTTCAGAAGATTTCATCTGAATCAACTATTTTGAATGGGAAATAAGCCACAATTTTACCAAAAAATGATTTTATTAACGATTCGAATCCCAAATCGGGTTTCGTTTTCAAAATACAAAATACTACTGAATTTATAATAATTTATAAATACTAATTTCATCTGAATCTGTACATACTATTAACGATTATAAAATATACAACTATACATGTATATTGTATATTCATTATTGACAGTACATTCTTTCCGGACAGGGAGGTGTAATTGTTATTTTGACAGGGTATTTTTTAATAATAAAAATTAATATTCTAAAAAAGTCAGGTTTTTTTTTGGTGAAATTTTCCAACTGCCAGGTGATTAAACAAATTACGCGTACATGTGAATGAAAAGCGCCATAGGTAATTCTTTAACACCTAACGGAAATGGATGGAAACTAACAAACTTTGCCAAGGAATTAAAAAATATTAAATTTCAGCAGAGTTTTGTAAAAATTTTAATTGAACATTGATCTACAGATGAGATGGTGCCTTTTATTGGTAATTTATTAATAAATTTAAATTATGATTTATGTTATTCGTATGTTATAAATAATGATGGTATAAAAATGTCGATCGACGATAACACGACATGCGAGAATCATGAAGAAGCCGACACGAAGTAATCACGAAGCCATCACGTATGTAAGCTTAATACATTAGCAAAGAACAATGTTCTTATTAAAACTTCTGATACAGATGTTTTAATAATTATGCTTGAAAACATGAATCATCTCCAAAGTGACGATCTGGAGATTTTTATGGAGTATGATAAGAAATTATAAAATGTACATAAATATAACGAAGCTACATACGGAATTAGAGCCATCTTTATGTACGAGTTTGCCTGCTTTCCATGCAATAACCGGATGTGATTATAATTCGTCTTTTTTCCAAAGGGGCAAGATAAGACCGTTTAAAATAAAAAAAATTAATTTATCAGAAAGCATTAACGGATCTTGGAGTTGCCCACGTTACCGGTACGCGCGATGAAATTTTCGAAACTTTGGAAGAATTTGTGTGCGAAATTTATGGTACAAAAAATTTATCAAATATCAACACAGCTCGATTTTACATATTATGCCGAAATTATAAGTCTAATAAGAAAAATGAGCCTTTTAAGAAAATATTGAAAAAGTGTGATCCATCTACTTTGCCTCCGTGCAAAGCCGAATTGAGACAACATCTGCTAAGAACTCAGTATATCACGAGAATTTGGCGAATCGCATATTTGCAAGTCCTCAGTTCTTTAACACCTAACGGAAATGGATGGATACTAAATATGGATAAATTAGATTTTAATTGGTTTGAGGGAGATTGTTTGTCTCAATCAGTTTATGATGCTATAGTTCATCAGCGAACCAAAGAGAATTTCAGATATATTGCTGAAAGTAAGCTTACATAAATGTTCTTTTTATAACTGGAATCTTTTTTAGTTAAATCAATTTTCTGCTTCTTCGTGTCCCTCATCCTTTCATGACAATGGCGATCATCACGGCCCATTTTATTCTGTCTGCAGCGATTCTGAAGAGTTCTATTGTTGTTTTTAACACTCCACTACTTTAAATTTTTCAACCAGGATATGCATCGTCTTCCCGGTTCTCTTTTTTCTTACACTTTTCCCTATATAACCAATGACATCACGTTTTTTATTTCATAGTACCTATATGATCAAAGTGTACCAAAATAGGCCAATTTGTTTTTTTCTATCATATTTGCAAAATCTATTGTATAGTACGTATTATTTTCCTTTAATTAATAAAAAGTTACTTAAGAAACTATAATATATAATAATTACTCTAACGTTTCGAGGCACAACAACATGGTTATCGCCAGGTCACGTGATTTTTCTCGTGCGAACGGACCCGCTCAGCTACAATATAGAACGCAAGCAACTATCGGTATACGCTTTTTCTCACACTGCTGCTTACCTGTGACGCTTTTTATTTACATGCACGCGTAATTTGTTTAATCACCGGGCAGTTGGAAAATTTCACAAAAAAAAACCTGACTTTTTAGAATAGTTATTTTTAATATTAAAAACAAGTTGAAAATGCGAGCATTATCATAACGAAAACTTTGTATATTTACGTATTTTAATTCATAATATGGAAAATTGCTATTATGAAAAGTAGGTTAGAATTCATAATTATGTTTTAATGTGCAATTATATCATTATAATTAAAATGTTATGAACTATAAAGGTAGTTTACTCTTGATCGAATTTCATATTTTTTATATACCTCGTATAAAATTAATAAAATTGTATATATGATGGTTGCATCATAAATCTTAGAACATGAAGAGCTTTTTATGAAGAATAACTTTTCTTCGTCAAATTAAAAATAAAAGAGTTATAAATTCAAATGTTTTTAGTATCCGTAATTTGAGAAAAATTTTCAAATATTTTTTTCGATTAGAAGGATGTAATTGCACATATCAGACCGTATTTTTTTATACCAAACAATATTATTTCATATACTGTCGGTTCGCTAAACTCAGACACAATTGGCTAGTGATTTTAGTCAATAATTTTGCCAATTCGACAAAAAAATAATTTCTAAATAGTTAATAATTACTAAATATTTAGTAATTTTGCCAATGTCGGCAAAATTCTCAAAAAACAAAAAAAGTACCTAGGTACTAAAATCACTAACCAGTTGTGTCGAGTTTCGCGAACCGACTAGGT
Source organism: Diabrotica virgifera virgifera (assembly GCF_917563875.1). Lineage (NCBI taxonomy): Eukaryota > Metazoa > Arthropoda > Insecta > Coleoptera > Chrysomelidae > Diabrotica > Diabrotica virgifera. The sequence continues at coordinate 189,976,721 of NC_065447.1, read as the reverse complement.
ATATTTTAATTTCATATTTCGTAGCAAATGGAACAGTCCATTTATCATAAAGGGGAGGGCGTACGGGTATAAACCTTTTTAGAGCTGTTAATAACTTATTGCTTTTAAAATATTATATTCAAATTGTATTTTTGAACATCTTATTTATTTTATATAATAATTAAATTCACTATCAAATGTCATTGATGTTTTATTAATACTTAATTTAAAATTTAGTTTGACATTCACGAAGTGTCAAACTCAAATGTACATAACAAATAACCTATGTTATGTTTAACAAATCGAGATTTAAAAAAGTAGCCTACTTTCTAATCAACCATTTGAGCTGACGTTTAGTGCGTCGGTAGGAGATAACCGGATTGTGACGTCACATTTTAGAGTTTGAGGTCGATTATCTCGAAGACGGTTAGAGGTATCGAAATGCCGTTTTCAGATTTGGATTCAGAAGGCAAAACTACATAAGAATCCATCGATACACTTGCTCTAAGTATTGCAGGAGCGGCGACGCAATAACACACAGACTTCTGCAAATTTATAAACGAAAAGTTTTCGTTGAAAATACCATGTCAAAATAACAATTGCACCTCCCTGTCCGGAAGGAATGTACATAGCTATGCATGTATAGTTCTATATTTTATACTCTTTAATGATATGTACAAATTCAGATGAAATCTTCTGAAGTTCAGATGCACCCCCTGAAAATAATCCTGGGGCGCCCATGCAAGTATCTTGCAGCCTGGCCTGTTTATTTTCTTTATATTTGAATATTTAAATTTACTTTAAAGTCATGTCAATGATATTTTTTGTAATAACAATGTTTACCCTTTTTTTTAACTTTGGGGGGGATTTTTGGGGAAAATAACCGCTGCCCTCTAGCCAGACCGGCATTTTTGTATTAGGCTATCATGGAAGAGTCACCTGAAAAAATTTCAGGTTGCCTAAAATACCTACTCAAAAATGTCTCACAGCTCTTATGCTATTAGGAATTAACATATTAGGTAGAACATAATTAATGCAACTGTACTGCTTGTATACTTCCGGCGATCTCTCTGAAACGTTTTCGCCAAGTTTCTTATGGTCCAAATATTCAATGGCAAATAAGACTGTAGTAAATAAGAATATTAATTAACATCGCTAATGTTGAGATAATACCTATCACAACATGACAATAGGACGTCATAAAGATCGTCCTAACAAAGAGAGAGAGACTGTACTACTAAAGAGGTGCTGGTTCTAAATGAGGTTATCTACCTGTACCTGTAATAAAGGGGGTGAGAGAGGGATATTTAAACACTAAGGTTTAAAGGAGCTTTTACCATGAGTACTAACATTTTATTAAGAGGAAATATATACAAAATAGAGTAAGAAAACCTAGAAGAGAAAGAGAACAAAACATACATAAAACATAAATGCGTGGATGCAACACTAGCGTAGATCCAGAGAAAACAAAATACCTACTATAAAACTACTTACGAGCTACCAATGAGTCCTTCAGTCCGTGTACAGTTCACCAAGAATAGCTGAAAGTCTGAAAATAACCACGCCCATGATGCGCATTCGTCATCCGACGGATCTCGCACTGAGCGTTCACTTAATATCTACCGTTTGTAACGTGAACAAGTCGGTACAGTCTGCGAAACATTTTTTGTAAGTACGAACCGCAAAGGAGAATCAATTTAAAATTTGCAAATTTTGTTTAAATCGAATCTGAAGGGAAAAGTTTTAAATAATCAGACACGGGAAGTGACAGCAAACGTGATTCATTTTATGATAAATGAAGCGAAAAACAATGAACCGTGTAGAGATTTGAAAAAAGTGCAGGAACGTATGGTATTGGCAACAGGTGTTAGTTTAAGCAGCGTTCAAAAAATTGCTCGGGAAATGCAATTAATTGAAGATGGCGAATATTCCTCATTTGTAACTCCAAACAAAAAGAGAAAAAAAAGCGCTTCAAAAACGTGCTTGGACGATTTTGATATAGGGCGTCTTCGACGTTATATAATGGATTTTTGTATAACACAAAAACAAGTCCCAACTGTGAAACGCATACACAGAACATTTGCAGAGGAGTACAACTACTCAGGTTCCATAGAAAGCCTACGAACAGTAATTAGAAAGATGGGAATTCGTTGGCGAAAAACCAGAACTAATAGAAAATTATTAATGGAAAAGCCCAGTATTCAACATCTTAGACTGAATTTCTTACGTAGTATGAAACGTTACAGGAACGCAAATCGCCCAATTATATACATGGATGAAACATACGTCCATTCATCTCATACTTACCAAAAGAGCTGGTCTGATAGTTCAAACAAGTGACAGATGCTTGTGATAGTGCATGCTGGAGGTGAAAGTGGTTTTGTTAAAAACGCTTATCTGCGCTACAAACCTACTATAAAAACAGGAGATTATCATGATGCAATGAACTACGACATTTACAAAAAGTGGCTTCAGGAAAAACTGATACCAAATTTGCCCCCGAATAGCGTTTTAGTGATTGATAATGCACCGTATCACAACGTACAAACTGAGAAATGTCCAACTATGTCTTCCAGGAAAGCAGAAATGCAGCAGTGGCTGACAACGCGAAATATTTCCTTTACAGATGACATGTTGAAATTTGAATTATACGACATTATAAAATTACACAAACTTCTGTTTAAAGCCTATGAAATTGACAAAATACTCGAGGATAAAGGACATTCAGTTTTACGGTTACCCAAGATATTATCCGGATTTGAATCCTATAGAGTTAGTATGGGCTTCTATGAAGCAATATGTCGCTGAAAAAAATGTCAGTTTTGATTTTAAATTAGTGAAAAGTTTGTGTGGACTGAATAAAACGATGACGACAAATGCTATGGAAATGGATACCTACGAGAAAGGTTATAAATATCTCTTTTAACAAAAGGTACTGGTACAAAGACACCATATTTATGCTTCACCGGGACCGAACATCTAATTTCTATTTAGTATTGCAATAGACGATTTTATTACTACTTTATTACCCTACTGCTTACGCCCTTTTTCTCCGAAACCTTTTGGTCAATATAATGGTAATATAAAGTATAAATAGTTAATATAAAAATATAATTTTTGGTTTATAATGCCATAATTTATAGCAACACAAGCGGTTTTTGTTGGATCTATTTTATTACATAATATCACTTTGTAAAAAAATACTACAAATATACTGAAGAAAAGTAATGACAGTAATAATAATTGTGTACGGGACCTATTAGAAACTATTCAAACTTTACGTTTCTATATTTGTGTCTCCGATTGTACCTATATTTTAAAGTTCACCCGCGCGTACAGGCTATCTTTTTCCTTCCGAGTGCGTTCTCACTTCATTGTTCGCGCAGGCAGTTAGAATTTCAGACTTTCAGCTATTCTTGGTGAACTGTACGCACTATATTGTCTGTCCAAAAGTCACTTGTTCCACGATCCAGTCTGGAGACGATGTGGGTGAAGGCAACAGAGTGTTGCGTTTTCTTCTTTCTAGTTGAGAAACAGGTGAGTCCCTACCGGACCTATTGAATCCACTTTTACGTGGATTGAGGGAGCAAAACAGCGTGTTGCAACCACCTCGAACTGGAACACAACTTACACTTTTGAGAGTCGAGTCTGGCAACGGTGTGTTGCTGAGATCTCGTACTGAGACACTGTACAATTTCTTGAGGGAGCGACAGGCATGTCCCATGGACCGCAGCTTGTGACACATTGCCATAAAAATGCGATTTTGCCCTGGTCCATCAATGGGACCAAGAGGGAAGCGGGGGTGACACTTGAGGTCTCGAAGAGAAAGTCTTCCCGAACCATATGTCTTTTGAGCTGAGTGCTGAGGCACACACATAACACTAAATTGTCCTTACATTTACACTGTTGACAGTGTTGCATTTCAAAGATGGACTTATTTATAAAAATATTTTCAATCTTTTTACATGGTCGAATAATTGTTCGAACAGCTAATTACCTTAATCTAGCGAATATTTGAAATAAGGGATACCAGCCAAAAAGTCTATAGTTCTGTCTAGAGGTGTTTTAAAATTTATACATGAAGCACCGAATGAGACATTTTTAATGAACGTAGTTACATTAATATGTATTAAATTTGGTGTATTTTGTGGATTTCGATGACAAGAACAGGTGAATAAGCTGATTACTCACGTAGAAGATAGAAAATCTGTTTTATGTCAGTGGTAAACGTACCAGAGACAAAAGCCGACAAAAGGCGCGTTTTTACCATTATTATTGAAAACCAAATGAACAGATTGAAGCTAATAAAAGATTGCATGTCTTTATAGCTACGTAGGTTAAACTCCACTAAGCGATCCCATTCGCCACGATCTAGTCCTTAAAAGAACAAGCAGCAGTAGATGGCGCACAAGGGCTGATGCAACAACAGCTTTGTCTAAGGGTTTACAATACCTTCAAATCTGCCCTTCATACTCTTGCTGATAAAACTAATCAGACAACTGAAACAGTTCATGAGGCTAAGTGTCTGTTAAAATTAATTAAAAAAAAAACATTCAACATTAAATGAGTTTTGTGCAACAAATTTTAGAACGCATCAACGCTATCAATAAATCATTACAGGCAGAGAGAAGAGATTGGTTCAGCCCCAGTTCAGAGTTCTCAAAATCTCAAAGGGATAATTTTTGTTTACTACGAGCAGAAGGCCTGCCTCTTAATATTCCGACGACAATAAACGACAGCCAACAGGAAAACTACATTTTGATAATGCTTATTCCAGTGAAGTTTTTTTACAGGACGGAGAAAAGTTAAATTTTGAGACGTATCTACCAATTTTAAATAAGCTCATTTACTGAGCTGAGTCGTCGGTTGACAGCGTACGAGTCACTGAACTCAGTGTTTTTGTGTTTTGTGTGTTTTTCCAAAACTGAGTGATACTCAAATAAAGGAGGGTGCTTCAAATCTAAATGAAAACTATCTGATGATACTTACTCTGAAATTAAAGGTGAACTAGTGCAGTTCAAATATTTTATAGCCTGGCTCCAAGACTTGAAGGGAAAACAATTTATTTCTGCTTCACAGTAATTTTGGGTTAATTATGAGAACAAACTCAAATCAACGTTTCCAAATGTGTCAGTACAGCACGACCAAGTTCATTTTATATTTGAGATTTGGATGGGCACTGGTGTTGACGTTCGGTTTCTCCAAATTTCATGAATTGTATTTTGGTAAAGTCTCGCCAAGTAAAATACCTGCACGGTACCAAAATAAAATTCAGAAAATGTGGAAAAACCGAACAGTGCGCATCCAAATTACAAATTAAAAGTGAATTTTGGTCGTGATGTGGCTTTTAAGACTTATCTTACGCTAATGATTAAAAATCCAAGAGAAGAACGGTCACTTTCTCAAAAATGAAAATTTTTAAAAACTGTCACCGTTACGTCTTATACCTACGGGATACCGCTCGAAGATGGTGAGATTATCCGTGGTTTTGGAGGGAGAAGGCGGAGGCATCTTAAGGGGCATCATAGCTTGAGTTGCCTAGAGGCCTCATGATTCTTAATGCGGGACTGCTGTTACCAAAATTTTATTTTTATTCTTTATATTTTTCCAGTTAACTAAAAATGTTTGCATTTCTGATTAAATATTCGAGCCTAAGATGTTTTCCACATACTTCTATAGTTTATATACTTTGACATCAATCCATTACAACTAAACATTAAAAAATATTATCTCACATCTAGCATTTCCTAACTTTTTTGATTTATACGTCATATTAAAAAACATTTTGTCCCTTGTCTTGTTAGTAACCTCAAAGAAAACATTCTTACATTCGGAATTATGCTCTCTTCGGTAATTTTCATCTTGTATTTCAACTAAAATATCTCTTGCTGAGCGGCGAAACGATATAAAAGATTATTGAAACGACACCACATTTTATGGCATTCCATAATAACGTTTTTGTTTTATGGAGAAAGTCAGATCGTTTGTTATGGAATTATTAAAATATGCTAAATAAAACGGTTGATATACAAGTGTGAATGTGTTAACGACGATCTTTACTTTATGGACTTAAGCAGTTATACCGATATTACCAAATATTTAAAGGTAGAAGACATTCCCTGTCGTCTCAAAGGCTATTAATATGAATATATTTATTATCTGTTTACAGATGCGCCTAATAATAGTTTAGGTTATGAATATTTAAACAAAATCTGATCTACTAGTCTTTTTCTATTCTTCTTTAGTTTATTCTTTTAGTAAACTAAATACCCCTACTGAAAGTTTTCGTAATGCATTTTCTTTTTAAAGTATATTTCACGAGTTTGTGATTGTTTTAGGTTATATTTGCAAATTATATTTTATGTGAAAGTGTTTGTTTGCCTGCGAGATTTCAGTTTCTCCAGGACTTGTGTTATGGAAGAATTTGGACCAATCACGGGTCAGAGATTTTCGATTTGACACTTGACAGTGCGATTAACAACTTTCGAAAATATATCCATTTACCACAAAAAAAAAACAAATTTGTTTTTAATACTGTGTGTTTACCAGTTTACCTCTTTCATTTTGTTACTTTTATCCATTTCTATTTTGTTCTGTAGTATTCTGTCCTTTCGTTCATCATTGTAGCCTGTAGGTGAATTGGATTTATAGAAGTATAATTGGATTTACATTCATCAAAATATAGTGAACTCTAAAAATGAATTCAAATGCAGAATATGTAAGTGTAATGATATGTAGATAATTAATGATAATTTTAATTCTATGAAAATGTAAAATAAATACACCTTAAATATAAATACATACAAGTGTTTTAATTTATTACCAAAACAAATTTTAAATAGTAAATGGTAATATAAATTTAAATAGTAACTACCTACAGTCTATACTTTTGTTAGATTATCCAAACCCCCAAAAATAAACAAGTTACAATCAAAGAAATAAAATGATTGGGATTTTTTAATTTCCTAATATGTAGGTATGTATTTTACCTTTCATTATAAGACTTTATAAGACAATATTATCTTGTTCTTATGGTATTCCCTACAGCAATACATAGTACATCTACTTATACAATACTTTTGCTTATATAAATAAAATATATAAAACTATAATGTCTCAAAAAGTGCGTTTATACTTTTAAATACATACATGTACAATTTTATTTTAAGTATAATAATCATATACACATTACCCTCTAAGTGTACACATAGTTAAAAAATGGACAGGAAAAAACCTAAAATGAAATAAACACATAAGTACCATTCTAAAATTCTTTACCCAAATCCAAATTATTTATTAAGCTGGATTTATAGTTTGACGGACTGTAGACATAGACACTCTGAAAAAAGATCAACATAGAAGTTTGTGTACTCTTGTTTATAAAGCTTGCCACGCATGGGGAGCTATACTATAATATATTATTATATCATATTGCTCACTATAAAGATTCTTAACTAGGAGACTAATTAGTTAGGAACGAATGGTTACGTGCGTGCAGGCTCACTCATTACTATAGTGAGCGATATGATATATTATAGTATAGCTACCCGTGCGTGACAAGCTTTATAATCAAGAGTACACAAACTTCTATGTTGATCTTTTTCCAGTGCGTCTTTCTCTATAGACTGTCAAACTATAAATCCAGCTTAATAAATAATTTGGATTTGGGTAAAGAAGTTAGAATGGTACTTATGTGTTTATTTCATTTTAGGCTTTTTCTGGCTATTTTTTAAATGTGTGTATATTTAATGGGTAATGTGTGTGATTATACAGGGTGTAACAAAAATACAGGTCATAAATCAAATCACATATTCTGGGACCAAAAAGAGTTCGAATGAACCTAACTTACCTTAGTACAAATATGCACATAAAAAAAGTTATAGCCCTTTAAAGTTACAAAATGAAAATCGATTTTTTCGAATATATCGAAAACTATTTGAGATTTTTTATTGAAAATGAATATGTGGCATTCTTATGGCAGGAGCATCTTAAAGAAAAATTATAGTGAAATTTGTGCTCCCCAAAAAAATTTTATGGGGGTTTTGTTCCCTTAAATCCCCCCAAACTTTTCTGTACGTTCCAATTAAATTATTATTGTGGCACCATTAGTTAAATTCAATATTTTTAAAACTTTTTTGGCTCTTAGTATTTTTTCGATAAGGCAGTTTTTATCGAGTTGCGGCTTCTCTTTTAATATGTTTACATAAAATTTTTATGGGGGTTTTGTACCTTTAAACCCCCCAAATGTTTGTGTACCCTCCAATTAAACTATTACTGCGATACTATTAGTTAAACATAATGTTTTTAAAACTTTTTGGCCTCTTTGTATTTTTTCGAGAAGGCAACTTTTATCGAGATATGGCTTCTTTTTTAATACGGTTCAAAATATACCTAAAAATGTAAATCATACATAAATTTTCATATTATTACTAAGTCTCCATAATCGTACTTAACCATATACAAATATGTGGTGGATTTGACAAATATTCAAAATATCTCGATAAAAACTTACTTTTCGAAAAAGTACTAAGAGCCAAAAAAGATTTAAAAATATTGTGTTTAAGTAATGGTACCACAATAATAATTTAATTGGAACGTACACAAAAGTTTGGGGGGTGTTTAAAGGAACTAAACCCCCATAAAATTTTTATAGGGTGTCCAAATTTCACTATAATTTTTTCTTAAGATGCTACTGTCATAAGAATGCCATATGTCCATTTTCAATAAAAAATCTTTAATAGTTTTCGATATATTGGAAGAAATCGATTTTCATTTTGTAACTTCAAAGGGTTGTAACTTTTTTTATATGCACATTTGTATTAAGGTAAATTAGGTTCAATCAAACTATTTTTGCTCCCAGAATATGACATATTGTGATTAAATTTATGACCTGTATTTTCGTTACACCCTGTATATCGTCACTGATCTAAAAAAGAGGCCAACTAACATTTTTATATTTTTACTAAGTGGAACTTTAACTCCCTTTTACACAACCAGTTTAAAACAAAATGTTACTTGGCACCAAAAAATTATGAGACTATCTCAACAATAATAAGTAATACACTTGACCCTTGTTTACAGAATAGGTAGAACCTTCGTACCTATCATTTTTGCTTATAACCCCTCTTTTGAATAAAATGTCATTTGGCACCTTTTTGCAAAACATCGACGATATTTAAAATAAAATTGTATATTATGTATTTAAAAGGATCAAGGCATTTTTGATTACATTATAGTCTTATATATTTTAATTATATGGGGAAAAGTATGTATTGTATGGTGTATTCCACGAATATACGACTGTTTTGGATTATCGCGACAACGAATAATTTAGTGTGCAACATAAGAAATACGAAAGTATTTTGCTCTAATAATTACTCCAATAAAAAACAATATAATTTGCAATTTACTTTCGTTCTTCATATTTTGCACAGTAAAATATTCATTGTCGCAATAATCCAAGAGGGTCGTATATTCGTGGAATGGGGTACATAAGTAGATGTACTATGTACTGTAGTGAATACCATAAGAACAAGATGACATTGGTTGTTTTTGTATAAAGAAATTATAGAACATTCAAAAGTATTTACCATATTATTTTGTGTGACTCAATAGAAAAAGTCCTATAATAAAAGGTAAAATACATACATACATACTAGAAAATAAAAAAATCCCAATCATTTTATTTCTTTGATTGTAACTTGTCTATTTTTGGGGGTTTGTATATATAATAACAAAAATACCTCATTATTCAAATACCTTACTATTTAAAATTTGTTTTGGTAATAAATTAAAACACTTCTATTTATATTTATGGTGTATTTATTTTACATTTTCATAGTATTAAAATTATTATCATTAATAATTATCTACATATAGTTACATTATAATTACACTACATATAATTACAACTTCTGAATTTGAATTCATTTTTAGAGTGCACTTTGATAAATATGTAAATCCAATTATAATTCTATAAATCATCCAATTAACCTACAAAGATCAATATAAGTACAGAATACTACAGAATAAAATATAAATGGATAAAAATATCAAGATGAAAGAGGTAAACACACATTTAAAAACAAATTTGTTTTTAGTTTTTTTATTGTGGTAAATTCATTTATTTTCGAAAGTTGACAATCGAACTGTCAAGTGTCAAAAAATCGAAAATCTGTGACTCGTGATTGGTCCAAATTCTCCCATAACACAAGTCCTGGAGAAACTGAAATCTCGCTGTTTGCCTAGCAGTTTTACGTTTTTGAAGTTATACTCCTTTAGGCGCGATTGAGAGTAAAATTTCATAATACTGCGCACATGCGCACACAGACAGTATGGCGTTTAGTTGCTAAATCTTTCTATACTTCGTCTAATTTACTAACCGTTGCACGTCATCCGCGTCATAGCCTGTGACGTCGCATGATACCAACACGAAATATTTAGGCGGTAGGTGTGTTCGTTTTTAGAATCACTTTGCCGAGTACACTTGAATTACAGCCACTAGACATATTTTATTATATACGCCTAGAAATAATATTTGAAGATTTCTATTAATGTTAACCTAAAGAAATACACAATAATATTATGTCTCATTTAATTTGTATAAATGGATTATAAAGCGTTTTTATGGAGCACATTTATTCGGAACACACTGTAACTGTAATCGAACGAAGGTGATATTTTGGCATAAATTAGTAACATTTATTTGACAGTTGCGGTGATGACACTCCATATTTGTTTATATTTTTTACTATAAGATTCTGTTTTATTATATTTACTGTTTTTATTATTTACTTTACTATAAAAAATCCTCTACTATAAAAATATAAATCTTACCTAATGTTATCACGACTTGGAATAATCGAGGTATCTGACAACTTTTTTAGTTGTTATTGTAGACATATACAAAGAAACCTACCGGCTTCATGCCAAGAGTTCGGAGCCATTTTTTAATTATTAACAATACAGTGCAAAAACGCTTGCACTGTAAATCTTAAAAGATTATACTTACTTGCAATAATTATGTGATGTATTTGATTTAAAATGGATTCAGGATTTTTTTATACTTTGGCAACTATGTCAACTTAGATCTCTGGCGTAGATAATGACGTGCAAAGGTAAGTAAATTAGACGGACTGTAGATATGTATAAATATATCAGTGCAAGAAAAGGCGTGAAAAGAATATATTACCTAGTGTTTTTAATAAATATATTTATTATAATATTTGTGTCTTTGGATTTGTCTTCCTCAGGAGTAAGATGAGTATTATTAAAACATTTTATTTGTATATTATTTATTCACCTTGTCTGTTTGCTACCGTGAATTGTCATTAGGTACTTCCGAACCGATACAGACACAGTCCTCGTAGCGTATTTGGTATAGCATTCGGCCAGACATCGAGAGCTCCTGAGTTCGAATCCAGTGCAATCCTATACTTTTTTTATTTTTTTGAAAGCGGTAAGCACAAGTTTAGTTTGGTGTTTAAAAAAATTAAAACAAACTCTTTAAAGTATATCTATTTTTAAGAAATCATATAATAGAAGTATAACTTCTTACGTGCGTACAAATTACACACACATTCCTTTTTTTTGCTCAAATTAACATGTTGCCAGCTCTAAAATTATTTACAATACCTAATAATTAATCATTTGCACTGCACATTTTATGTGCCGATGTTTGTATGAATAGCTGTTTTACGTTTTTTGCTCAACATTAACCTGTTGTCAGCGCACATATTATTAGTTAAATCCCTCATTTCCATTTGTTCATCCATGTCCTCTTTTAAACTTTTTCCAGGTAATCCCCTCCTTCTTTCTTTTAATGATCATTCCAAATCTGTTTTAGTAATCTTGCCTCGTTCATGTGTTGTACGTGGCCGTACGACGGCCTTTGATTGCCTACCTTTTCACAGGTTACACAAACTACAGGCTTTTGTTAATTTCAAGAATTTAAAAAGTTATTATAGAAATGTCTAAGGAATAACCTCTGATATGCTTTTAAAATTTCTCTTTCCGCCAAAAGCAAAGCTGTAATAACAGGACACATGCGCAGTTAATGTAGCCCAGTGCTTCAATTAACGTCTCGTGCCGTACGAACTTAGTAATTTAGTGTTGATATCATCTGATATAATAATAATAAAAAACCAACTAATTGAATACGTTGACTCGTATATATACCTTGGAACAGCCGTCAACTCGAAATGGGATCAAACAACCGAAACACGATCTAGAATTGAAAAGATCAGGGAAACATTTAACAACATGAAAAATATATTCACCCATTCCGACATATCTCTCCCACTAAAAATACGGCTGCTAAAGTGCTATGTATTTCCAGTCTTGCTGTATGGCGCAGAGGCATGGACACTGACGGAAATATTAATGAGAAAGCTGGAGGCATTCGAAATGTGGGTGTATTGACGTATCCTCAAAATATCCTCGACGACTCACACCACCAACGTGGAGGTACTGCGCCGAATTTTTTAAACAAAAAGAAATCTCTTTCACAATTAAGAAACGGAAACTTAAATACCTCGGTCATATTATAAGACATGATAAATGTCATATACTCCAACTGATAATACAGGGTAAAATAGAAAGCAAACGCGGACCCGGAAGAAGAAGACACTCATGGCTTCAAAACTTACGCCAATGGTTTGGACTAACATCAATCGAGTTATTCAGAAACGCCGCAAACAAAATTAAAATTGCTATGATGATAGCCAACGTCCGCAACGGACCAGGCACATGAAGAAGAAGAATTATCTAATAATGCATGTTTTCATATTCTTTCGTTTGTCATCTTTTCTGGTCTAGATCTTTCTGCTGAACTTCTCCTGACATCCATCCCTGTAGCTGTACTTAATTATCTTTTCTGTTTTATGTTTGACCTGTCATTTTTCACTTCCATAATAATATGTTATTATACTTTTAGTAATAAAGTTTTTTTCTGGAATTAATGCTTTGATTACGATTAACCAGACTTCTTTGTTTAATTTGTAAAGTGAGCTTATATTCAGTATGTTACTCAAATAAGCTTTAACTCACGCACTGCCTCGATAGATTTTAGGAGTAGTTTTATAAAAGATCTAACTGGAACTACTACCAAAAGTTAAAGCAACTGCACTCAGAGTGTGTTTTTGTATTCATGTAATGGATCTCAAAAAAAGTAATGACAGAAAAATGCCCTTATTGGTTAGCGTTTTAAGTAAATATTAAGATTTTCATAATTTTTTAAACCAAAGTACTTCCTTCACCTACGCTTATTCCCCCACATTGGTTATAGCATGTTCATCATTGGGCTTCACGATTAGTCTATCCTTTATATCCAATTCAATGATATACACTAATACTTGCAATTTAGGTATGTCTTGATTAAAAAAAGAATGTGTGTGTACTTTGTACGCACGTAAGAAGTTATACTTCTATTATAATATAATCTAACTTCATATTATGATTTCAACGAAATCAATTTACATACTTTTAACAGTTTTTTTGTATTGTATTTAAATATTAAACTAATTTTAGAAAGAACAAAAAGAATACCAAAAATAAAAATAAAAAAAGGATATGACTTTTTCAGGATTTGAACAGACCTCTCGATCCCTAGGCGAATGCTCTACCGATCAGCTACCACGGCTTTTGTATTCAGTGGATCATTTCTCGGACATAATTAAAATGTCGGTGAGAGATACTTTAAATGAAAATAAACATTTTCAATAATACTGATAAGGAGGAAGACAAATCCACAGACATAAAAATTATAATAAATATATTTACTAAAAACACTAATAATATATTCTTTTCACGCAAACCTTATTTGCGCTACATAACTTAAAAGATGTAGAGACTATTTAATACCATACTGTCCGTGTGCGCATTTGCCGGCGAATGTAAAAATTCACCCTCGTGCCTAAAAAAATATTCCAAAACTTTCTTCAAGTCTCAATAATCACATTAACAGGAGCGTCCACAAACATTTCTCAGTCATATTCAGTATAAATTTAAACAATGATCTTCCTCATTATCGGTTCTTGATCCAGCTCTCTCCTTAATCTTCATTTCTAAATATTTCAGGTAAACAGGGAAAATAATTGATGGATTCGACCGTTACTTGATGGAAGTTCATTTTATCTAACAATAAAAAACTGAAAACGTTTGTTTTCTATACTTCCACAAAATTTATTATATCTAAGTGACTACAGCTGTTTCGGCGGCTGTTTCGGAGAAAGGCACTCCGCCGAAACAGCTGTAGTCACTTAGATATAATAAAATTTGTGGAAGTATAGAAAACAAACGTTTTCAGTTTTTTATTGTTAAACAGGGAAAAGTTTATTTTTGAAGTGTGTAAAATAAAAAATTACTAACTGAGCGCTTTCGGCTCATAAAACCATCTTCATAGCTATGGTCAAAAAGTTCAAAATACCACTATGAAGAGATATGGATCCCATGTACGATATAAAAATACTTCTATTTCTTATGCAGTTTTTTACTGATGAAAAAAAAACCTTGTCTGTCTGTTGAAAAAATTGCTCAATTTTGCTGATGGTTTTTGTGGCCGGAAAAGTTAGACATCAATTACAAGCACAAAGGACTTTCACACAAAAAATTACATTACATATACCGAATAATTGATCATGGTAAGGTCAAGAAACCTTACCATCTGAAGTGTAAGGTGTCAGCATGCAGAATCTGCATTACCCTCCCATTACCCTTTCATTACCCTCCTTTCAATTTTTTCAACAGACAGACAATGTTTTTTTCCATCATTAAAAAACTGCATAAGAAATAGAAGTATTTTTATATATTACTTCGTACATGGGATCCATCTCTCTTAATAGTGGTATTTTAAACTTTTTGACCATAGCTCTGAAGATGGCTTTATAAGCCGAAAGCGCTCAGCTAGGAATTATTTAATTTACACACTTCAAAAGTACACTTCTCCCTATTTACCTGTAGTCATAAGTGTGTACAAAACTATTTCAGTCTTTACATTTCTAAATCTTTCAAACTTCGTAACTCAAGCTATCGTTCTGATGTATTTCAACTAGGTCGCGTTTATCATTGATTCAAGTTTCTTTTGCACAATCCATGTTTCTGCCCCATATGTCATCAGATTTCTTCATATTTACTCCTCAACTCAAGCATGAGTTATATGCGGATGTATTCAGTAAAGTTAACTTGAGAGTTTAAAAAGATGAAAAGTCACGAAACCATCTTTGTAGGGATAAATGACGAGTGTGTCGTCAATAGATCGTACCCTACTTCTTTGAAGATATTTCAAATTATTGGAGAAAGTGGGAAGATTGGAGCACCTTTTGCTTGTTTGTAGATTTGACTTTTAAAGATTGCAATATTTGTGAATAGTAAACTGTATGGTAGTAAAATGATCTAGAGATTCAAAAGACATGCCTGATGAAGACTCTAGAGCGGAAGTCGAAAGCTCGGTGTTGAAAAATTTTAAGCGTTCCAGCAAAATTTGAGGTGTCCTGTCCTGATTCTAAGTAAGTTTACTACAAATTTGTCTTTATGCGATCTTGAATGATTTTTAGATGTATATATTATTGTGTTTCAATTTATCAATCAAAGATAGAATAAAAATTTTATTTTTTTTTTAATATAACGCGGGCACATAAATTTTATCCACCCTGTACATGTAGAATGTATTGTCCCCATTACTGTGGGCTACGCTTATGGACGACCTACTTAACACGCTGTCCAGGGAGGGTTTTTACTGTCTGGGATATGCGGACGACTTGGTAATTGTAGTTCGAGGACGCTTTACCAAAGTAATTTCAGAGAGACTTTAAGTCGCTCTGAGTATGGTGGACAGCTGGTGTGAGGAAGAAGGACTGAAGGTTAACCCTCAAAAAACATCTGTTGTTCCCTTCACCAGGAAAAGAGCACTGCAAGGCTTACAGCCACTAGCGCTCAAGGGAGTAGAAATCCCATTCACAAGTCAGGCCAAGTACTTAGGGGTAATATTCGACCAGAGGCTGACATGGAATGCACACATTCAAAAAGTCACACAGAAGGCCATAATGGCCCTGAACAGATGTAGACGAATGTGTGGTAAGAATTGGGGGTTAAATCCTAAAATGAACCTCTGGTTATACACAAGGGTTATAAGGCCCATGCTAACTTACGGTTCAGTGGCGTGGTGGAACAAAACGCAACAGTCCGGGGCGATGATTACTCAGTAGCACACAGAGACTTGCATGCTTGAGTGTTACGGGAGCCATGAGAACAGCCCCAACGGACGCGCTAGAAGTTCCACTAAACCTACCAGCTCTACATATATACATACAGAGTGAAGCCAGATCAACAGTACATCGGTTGATCCAGGGCCAAGCTCCAATAAGTATGATGCAGGGAACTGATAACTTAAGGCTATACCAGGACATAAAGGCAGACCCCGTTCTAGGAATGCCTGTAGACCGAATGGTTACGAGGTATAGCTTTAACAAAAATTTTCAAGTCACAATACCAAAAAGAGAGGACTGGGAAACTGGTCCGCCGATAACGGCAAACTCAATATGGTACACGGACGGGTCCAAAACCGATATAGGTACAGGGGCTGGAATATATGGCTTAAAACCAAGGACGGAAGTCCGGGTATGTCTAGGGACATATGCGACCGTATTTCAAGCCGAAGTAGCTGCTATACAAAGGTGCGCTATGGAACTAATCAGTCGAAATCTAGATAACGACTCCATCGTTATCTATTCGGATAGTCAAGCGGCTCTGAAGGCACTCAGTTCGGTACAGGTCGATTCATGGCTGGTATGGAACTGTTTGAGTGTCCTCTCTCAGGTGGGAAGTCGAAACAGATTGACACTTGCCTGGGTGCCGGGACATAAGGGTCATCGTGGCAACGAGAAGGCCGATGAATTGGCCCGAGAAGGCTCATCTACGCCACTGGTTGGTCCGGAACCCGTCTTTGGAATCGCAAATACGATAAAAAGAGCAGCTATACAAAAATGGGCGCAACAGAAGTCTCTTGAATGGTGGAACAACTCCCCAGGACAGAGGCAGGCCAAACAGTTCATCAAAGGACATTCGGCTAAATTTACAACAGACTTACTTTCGTGCAGTCGAAGCACTGTCAGAATGATAGTGGGTCTGCTGACTGGACACTGTAGACTCAATAGACACTTGAGTCTCATAGGCCTGACAGAAGAGGATACCTGTCGGTTCTGTCTGGAAGAAGAGGAAACCGCTCTACACGTTCTGTGTCATTGCGAAGGTCTCGCACGAGTGCGGTTTCTAGAACTTGGTGAGGAAAAACCGGAAGCACCAGGCTACATGAAAAGGCCACTATCAAGGCTGTGAAGTCTCATTAAGAGGACTAAGCTAGATGAAGTGCTTTAAAAGAAAGGGGAAACACAATAGATCTACTAAGGTCGCAGTGTATCAGGCTCTATTGGCCGCCCCATTTTCTACATTCTACATTCTACACCCTGTACATTAATTTGTAACTATGTATTATAAGTAGTTTTTAAGAAGTGATTTATCGTTAGTAAGTTTTTTCCCTGATAAATAAAACATTAGGAAAGAAAGTGATATGAATAGACCATAATTGTTCAGGATATTTGGAGATTATAACGGTGTTTTGTTATGCATGCCATAGTAATTAGTTCTTAGGAAATTGAGGTAAAGAAAGTTTGGAATTTTAAATATGTTTGTATAATGATAGGAATATTTAGATAATTATAATTTCCGAAAAGTCATAAGTTTGAGTAGGAATATTTTTGAAAGAATGACTGTTTTGTTTTCGAATGTAAAGAGAGGAAGGTGGGGAGATAAATGTTTCTGATTGGCTAGGCACTTTGGAATGGGGAAATTTTTGTTTTGAATGTTGAGATAGTTTTGGAAAGAGGAAATTATTATGTGATTGGCATCGCTGAAGAGCAGTCAACGTTTTCGTGGATAGTTAGATAGCAAGTACCAGTGGGTGTTTTGATAGTGGAGAATAGAGCTGAAAAGTGGAACGAGAGACAGATCAAATTGAGACGAAATACCTCTTTGATTCTGTATAGTTGTGAGAAGGAGAGGAGATAATTTTTTGGAGTTTGTGTTTTGTTGGAGAATTGGTGCTGGTATGCTGATAGATTTGAAGCTTGAGAACGGAGAGGGCTTTGATGGGTAGCCTAACATAGTCAACGAGGGAGAGCTGTTTTGGGTCAAGAGAAGACATCAGAGTGAGTGAAGCAAAAGGTCAGTCAATTTATATGAAAGATATTTTTATGTTCGGAAACTAAAATTTTGAGTAAAAGCATATGAATTAAGATTCAAATATTTCAAAAAGTAAACAGGAAGTATAGGTAGATTTGCGAATACTTAAATTTGTTTGTTTAGCTTGTTTTATCAAAGTCATCGGGAACAAACCGATAAATTGTTATTTTAACTGGAATAAATTTAAGTGGTAAAAATTTCATTCGGACAGCTGTGTCCACAGGTTTTAAATTTGATCAATTTTTAGAGTATTGATTTTGATAATAAAATTCTGTATGCTTATTTTATATTTATATTTAATTCCTTTTCCTAATAATTTTTCCCGATTAGAACCAACTAAGGGATACTGAAACCACGAGAGAAGATAAGTATAACATAAGATAATTTAGATATATTTTTTTGTTTGTATGATTTGCGACAATTGGATAATTGATTAAATAATTAATTGGAGTAATCAAATAAAGATTAAGTGATATTAAAGTAATAAAAAGTAGATTATAATAATATAGATACTATGAGTTTCGTTTTTAAAAAATTCTGATAGTATTTCATATGGGACGATATTATGAAAAATATACTGATATTCAGAATAAGTATAGATATTCGTCTTTATATTTCGACAAATATAACTAGTATATTATGACATATTTCAAACAAAATTTATTTCAATTTGTTTCTCTATTCCTCTACATTTAAAATCTTAAACTGTAATACCTCTTATTCACTTATATTTATTATTAATATAAAAAGGATATACACAAAATGATCTTATCCCTCGAGAAATCAGTCAGTCATTTTTTAAACACTAGAACCCATTGAAATCGTCCATATACAAATTTGAATGATTTATGTTTTGCTTTTAATAGATTTTTTTTTCGTTAATACGAGTATTTTTAATCGCACCGAATTCATTAAAGTCTTTTACTTTTCTTTTTCGGGCGATCAATTATATATTCGGTTTTATGTAGACGAGCTTCTTCAAGAACAAAAAGTAAAATTAATTTAGTGTTACAAAAGATCTTCATGTGATATGATAAGTTGATAGGTTTTTTGTTCGATCTGTTAATGGATATGATACTGATTTTTTTAATGGCATTCTGTGTGAAGATAATGGACCGGTTTGTCATCAAAGTATGCAGAGTATGCGCGAAATTAATCATAAATCAAAACGCATGACGTAGTTATGTAAGTAATTATAAATAAAATACGTCGTTGATCTACATAAATTGATTTTAGCATTCAGAACTAACAACTTAGGCAAATACATTAAGAGCAATCAAAGCCAAAAGAAAAAGCCATTACAGAGTGGTGTATACAAACTCACATGTGGTGACTCTCCAAAAACTTACATCGGTCAAACTGGCAGAACCTTTAACAAACGTATAACAGGACACAAAAGGCTTTCAATAACAGAAAAACAGAATCTTCGTACGCACTTCACCTTCTTGATCTAGATCATAAGCATTCTTTTAATTGTATATATAAATCGGTTTTAAAACGTCTTGCGACGTTGTCCGATGCCTAATTTCTATGACACTCTATCATCCCATTGGCCCTCTCTAAGATCTCTTGCGCTCATCGCCTTCGTTACTCCCTCTCTCCAAGATTTCTTGGGTCTTCCTCTCTTTCTACGGTTTGGTGGTACCCATTGCATAATTATTTTAGGGAGTCTTGAGTTATCCATCCTCTGGACGTGTCCGTACCATATCAGCTGTTTTCTTTCTATGTCTGTTGTTAGAGAGCCGTCAACCCCCATTCGCTGTCTTATCTCATCATTACGTATTCTCTCTCTGCGTGACACTCCTACTGATCTTCTAAAAGCGTCCATTTCTACTGCATCCAGTTTTCTTCTGTTGTTTTCGGTTATCCGCCAAGTTTCTGCTCCATACAATAGACTGCTTTTAATAAGAGATTCGTAGATATTGTGTTTTCTTCTTTTTCCTATTTCATGATTCCACAGTACGCTGTTTAGACAACCTATTGTTTTTCTGGATTGTGTTATTCTTCTCTTTATTTCTTCATCATCTTTCCCCGTTGTGTCAAAAACGATTCCTAGATATGTGTAATGGTCGCAGGGCATGATGATTTCATTATTTTCTAATGTGATGTTCGATAGTTCGGTACCTATTGGCAGGTATTTTGTTTTTTCTGTATTAATTTCTAGTCCCCACTTTCTATATTCTTCTTGTAATTTCCTTGCCATGTACTCTAAATCATCTTTATCGTTTGCTATAACAACCTGGTCATCAGCAAACTGCAATGTATATAAGCAAATCTCTCCAAGGTCTACGCCCATGCCTCTGCATTTTCGTTTCCACTCTTTCAATGCTTTTGCAACATATATTTTAAATAAGGTCGGTGATACACAGCACCCCTGACGTAGACCTTTATTAACCAGGAAGCTTTGCGATAATCTGTTTCCAGTTTTTATTTGTGATGTTGACCCCTCATACAAATTTCTTAAGGCTTTTATTAAGGTGACACTAATATTCGTCTGTCGTAACACGTTCCAGAGTTTGTTTACAGGAACTGTATCGTACGCCTTCTGCAAGTCAATAAACATGAGGTGGGTTTCTTGATTTGTGCTTAATTTTTTTTCTATTAGTTGTTTGAGGCAGAAGATATTATCAGTACAGCTTCTTCCTGTTCGAAAACCGGATTGTCCTTCTTCCTCTTGGTCTTTGTACTCCTTCTCAATGCGGTCTCTAATTATTCGTCCATACAAACGGCTGAATGTACTAGTCACTGATATCCCTCTATAGTTTTCACATTTAAGCTTATCTCCTTTCTTATGGATCGACGAAATATAAGCAATTTTCCACTCGTCGGGTACGGGAGAACCATTTATAAATTGATTTATGCACCAAGTGACGGTTTCAAACAATTTTTGTGATCCACATTTTATTAGTTCGGCTGGGATATCCCCTGGTCCTGGAGACCTACCGTTTTTCAGTTCTTTTATAGCTTTTCTAATTTCTGTCACTTGTATTGTTATATCTTCTCCTTCAATGTTAACCTCTGTTGGTGATTGAGTTAAGTATTCGTCCCTATTTTCTGTCAGTAATTCCCCATAGTACTTTTCCCATTTTTGTGTGGATATTAATTGAATGTTTGTGCTCTTCCTTTCGTTAGTTCTTATTTTATTGAGGAACTTCCATGTTTCTGTACATTTTCTGCCTCCCAGGTAGGTATTAATTTCCTGGCAATTCTTATCCCACATTTCTCTTTTTGCTTTTACTGTTGTTCTTCTTGTTATTCTTTTGAGTTCCAGGTATTCATCTCTATCTTTTTGTTGTTTACTGCTCAGCCATCTGATATACGCTTGCTTTTTCTCTTCTACGAGTGCTTCTATTTCTTTGTTCCACCATAGTTTTTCACTTTGTCTTTGAGTGTTAAAGCCGAGTGCTTCTTCTGCAGCTTTTTTAACGCTAACGACTACGTTTCTATATACCTCCTCTACTGTTGATGTTTCAGTTATATTCATTAGTTTGCCATCCAGTCTTTTTGTTGATATAGTATTCTTGTACTTTCTTGGGTCAAACTATCCAAATTATAACTTATTTTTTCCAAAGTTTCTTCTTGTTGGGGTTGACAATTTGTTTGATTATGTGTTATTTTATATCTAAATGGACAGGTTACTTTTGATTTTACGACATAATGATCTGAACCACATGTTATTCCTCTGTATGCTCTTGTGTCCTGTACTTGCATATTAGTATTTTGTTTTATGATGACATAGTATATAATTGACTTTCAATTTCTTGTAGTTTGGGTCCAGGTGTGCTTGTGTACATTGTACATCTCTATGTTTAAAAATCCATTGGTTATTTTTAATTGATGGTTTTCACATATTTCAATTAGCCTCTCACCATTATCATTCTAGTTTATTTCTCCGTAGGGACTTACCACCTTATTATCTACTTTACGACCTACTCTACTGTTCAGGTCTCCCATAACTATCAATTCTCTTCTATTTCCAATTTTCGTAATTTCGTCGTTAACTTTAGCAAAGAACTCATCTTTGTTTGTGTAAGGTTCTTCTTACTAAGAAGGTTTGTGTAAGGTTCTTCTGTATTCTTTTAATTGGCAGTATCAAATTATCCATAGTCAAAATAAAGGCCTTAAGCTATTTTTATTAGAATCTATGGATGAAAACTTGAGACACATAGCTCCCCACTCGTCAAGTAATTCAGTTAAAAATACATCAATTGAGAAAGGCAGTCTGCCGAAACAGCTGTAGTTAGGGGTCGACAAGACAAGAATTCTTGTCTTGATAACAAATTCTTGTCTTGTGAGAAATAATCAAGAACGTTTAAAAAATCTTGTCTTCGCGTTTTCTTGACATCTTGTATCTTGTCTCGACTCAAGAAATTTCAAGATCTTGAAATTTCTTGACTACCCGGTCTGTTGATTCCCAGGGCCGGTGATTCCCCGGCGAACTTTTTATTGTGTTGCGTGCTAATAAAATAAGCATTTTGTATGTTTCGCACATATTCTAAACTTAGCCGTCCAGGATATCATAACAGTTGTTGAACCAAATCGCAACAGTTTAGACATCGAAAAGGATTTTGATTATTTGGAGGATGAGATCGAAGTAGAAAATGATATAAATGATACTGCTTTAGATTTCAACTCTCCTGTAAGTAGAATTAAATCCCTTCAATTATCGTCAAAAAAATTAAAAACTCAGAGCAAATACAACTTAAACTTAACAGTGCTTGTGAGGCCATAAATTATTTCAAAATTAGATGTGCCTACAAGCTGTCATTTAACTTTCGACATGCTAACATGATGTGTAAGTGTAAAAAATGCTTTAACTATATTTTCGAAAATTTAAATCATTGCAAGGTATTAGATAAAGAATGGGTTCTGATCACTAAATTTTGTGAGCATTTGAGAAGCTTCAATGATTGTCAACTTTCTTCAATGATTGTTGGAGAAGACACGCAAAATGTCTACCTGTCATTATCGAAAATTGCCAAGGATTTTCTCGGAACGCCAGCAACATCTGTACCTGTGGAAAGGCCATTTTCAAGTTGTTCTGAAGCTATTTTCTTGTGGAATTTTTGTAATTAACTATTTTTAATGGGAAATAAGCCACAATTTTACTAGAAAAACGATTTTATTATAAAATAAAACGTTAATAATATTTTCTAACGTCGAAACGTTAATAAAATCTTTTTTTTTTTTGTAAAATTGTAGCTTATTTCCCATTAAAAATAGTTAGCTACTTTCAAGAGCAGCTTTAACAATAACAAAGCCAAAAAATCGGCTAGGCGTTGACTTCATAAGAAGTGTTATCTGCCTTCTTATTCATGGCTTTTCAATTCCAAGATACGTTCTGGAGTTTTCATTATTAGTCTAGATATTTCAAGATTTCTTGTTTTCTTGACAAGAAATCTTGGTATTGACATAAAATTTCTTGTCTTGTCTTGAAATCGAAAATTATTTCTTGTCTTGATCTTGTCTTGAAATCAAGACAAAATCAAGACAAGATCTTGAAATTTTCAAGAATTTGGCGACTAGCTGTAGTGCCATTAATTTATAATAAATGTTGTGGAGATATTGAAGACAAAAGCTTTTAGTGTTTTATTGTTAGATAATATAAAATTCCATCAAGTAAGGGTCGAATGCTGAGAAGAAAGGGGACTGAAAGAGAACTCCTAATTATTGTAAAAAACAGAAAAACTAGTTATCTAGGACAGGACATATTTACAGAGTAGAAATATACAACTTTTTATAACTCATAATGGAAGGGAAAGTGGAAGGAAAAAGAAGTCCAGGAAGAAGAAAATGCTCCTGGCTGCTGAACGTAAGATACTGGACAGGCACGGACACATATTCAATATTATAAACCGCTCAAGATAGAGAGCAATTAGCTGTAGTTACAGCCAATCTTCAGTAGTGGAGAAGGCACCTTAATAAGAAGGGTCGAATCCATCAACTAAATGGATTCAATTGAGAAAGAGGTGTCATGAACCATCGTAATAAAAAAATATCCTGACAATATAAATAACACCTAAACACACCACAACACAAACGTATAAACCAAGAAGCGCAGACATTTCTTCTTCTTAGGCTGATACTTCTACGATTTGGTGATTTGTCCCTTGCTATCTTGGAATAAAATATGGTATCTCTCTCTCTCTCTCTCTCTCTCTCTCTCTCTCTCTCTCTCTCTCTCTCAAATTTTGCCTTTTACAAAAATGGCGGGCATTCAAAATGGCGACTATACATATGTGACTAATAGCACGATAACTTTTTAACGAGACTTCAGATTTCAACCAAATTTGGTATATAGGTTCCTTTTTTGATGTATAAGATAGAGGTCTTGAACGGTAAGAATCGGTTTACCAAAAGTTGTGTTTTTAGTGGTTTTTATGTAAAAATATATTGTTCTTGTTTAATTCTTTCACCCTGTATGTATTATTTTTTCAAAAAGTTAGTACCGCCATTGAAAAGAGCGTAAAAATATTGTTAAGGAAATTTTTTGAACTTTTTAGTTATCTTAATTACCATTTAATAAATGCATAACGTATCTTCACATGTACCTATGTGCGGCAGATTCGTGCAAATATTATAAGAAATATTGTGCGTTTAATGGTAGAAGCATATAATTTGGACCACATATACTACACATATAAACTTTTAAATTTAGATATGAGGCTATCTCAGTTTTTGTTCCTTTTACAAAAATGGCGGGCATTCAAAATGGCGACTATACATATATGACTAATAGCTCGATAACTTTTGAATGAAAATCCGATATCAGCCAAATTTGGCATCAAGGTTCTTTTTTTAATAAATTAAATCGAGGTCTTGAACTGCAAGAATCGGTTTACCAGAAGTTATGTTTTTACTGTTTTTTTATGTAAAAATATGTTGTTGTTTTTTTTTTCAATTCTTTCACCCTGTTTAAATTAATTTTTCAAAAAGGTAATACCGCCATTGAACAGGGTGTAAAAATAATTTTTAGGAAATATTTTGAACTTTTTAGATATGTCAATTACCATTTAATAAATGCATAACGTATGTTCACCTGTACCTATGGGAGGCAGATTCTTTGGGAATCTTTGTATGTCTAGTATGTGCGGTCCAAATTATATCGTTCTACCATTAAATTCACAATAATTCTTATATTATTATTTGCACGAATCTGCCGCACATAGGTACCTACATGTGAAGATAGTTATGCATTTATTAAATGGTAATTAATATAACTAAAGAGTTCAAAATTTTCCTAAAAAATCTCTCTGCTCTTTTTAACGCCGGTATTAATTTTTGAAAAATTAATATATACAGGGTGAAAGAATTGAAAAAATAAACAACATATTTTTACATAAAAAGTCAGGAAAAAATACAACTTCTGGTAAACCGATTCTTCCGGTTCAGGAGCTCGATCTTATACATTAAAAAAAGAACCCATATACCAAATTTGGCTGAAGTCGGACTTTGCGTTTAGATTTTACCGTGCTATTAGTCACATATGTGTCGTCGCCATTTTGAATGCCCGTCATTTTTGTAAAAGGTAAAATCTGAGATGATCTCATATCTAAAGTTGAACCTTTATATGTGTAGTATATGTGGTCCAAATTATATGCTTCTATCATTAAACGCACAATTCTTATAATATTTGCACGAACCTGCCGCATTACTATCAATATTCAAATACGATGTTTTAAGTTCATTGGAAATATTAGTTTGTCTGTTCACCCTATATAATATTCCACGTTCTTTAGGAGTTAACAGTAATGTTGACTTGATAAGTCATATTTTAGTGAATTGGTACAAAATTATTTTTTGACAAATTATGAATACAAATAAGTAAACTTGGCTAACAAATTAATTGTTGCAGTTAATATGTTTTGTTACATAACTAAAAAAAAGATTAATTTTAGTACGTAATATTATGTCTAAAATCAAGGATACTCGTCTCTAAAATATTTCACAACAAAATTGAAACAGGCCGAGTTTGTAGTAGCGTCTAGCCTTTTTTTTTTGTTGTGTTTCTCGATGTTGTTAATTGTGCTACCTGTGAGTTTCTTCTTAATGAATGTAGAAGCTGTGTGAGAGCCGTTCGATATTTATTGAATTGTACAACAACGTTTACATGAACTTTAAATTCAAAATTTACGGCTACGTCTAAATTAAGTTGTTAAGCTTGATTAAGTTCAGGTTTTTGATGAGAAGCGTACTTTGAGAAAATCGGTTTCCTTTAATATTTATTACTAATAGGCAATATCGTCTTGTAGGTACGTTTTAGTAGCTCGTTTTTTAGCCAAATGAGTAGTTAGTGTCAAATACTTGCACTCTAATTTCATCGATCAGTTAATTAATTTTTCGGTTAGCTCTTTTTACTGTTTCCAGAACATAAATTAATATTTAATAATAATTACGTCATTTTGACGATAAAAATGTACTGTTATGATCTACTTTATCTCTTTATTTCAATTGACTAGCAAATTCTTAATTTAATTAATTATTCAATTATCTAATAATAAAACACTGAAAACGTTTGTTTTCTATACTTCCACAGAATTTATTATAACTAAGTGACTACAGCTGTTTCGGCAAAGTGCCTTTCTCAAGTGATATAGTTTACAATGTGTTTGCCTTTGTAAGTCTTCAACTGAAGAGGTTGAGGAGTGGGGAGCTGTTTGTCTCGAGTTGGTCATTCAGAAATATATCTGTATTTTTCAGTTTATTAATTTCCATAGATTCTAAAAAAGATAGCTTAAGGCCTTTATTTTGAATATGCAGAATTTGAAACTCTTCATTGAAAGAATGATTATTGATTATGATCTAGAAGGTGAAGTGCGTATGTAGAAGTGTCTGTTTTTCTATTGTTTCAACAATAGAAAATGTTGAAACAATAGAAAAACAGACACTTCTACATACGCACTTCACCTTCTAGATCATAATCATTCTTTCAATGAAGAGTTTCAAATTCTGCATATTCAAAATAAAGGCCTTAGCTATCTTTTTTAGAATCTATGGAAATTAATAAACTGAAAAATACAGATATAATTCTGAATGACCAACTCGAGACAAACAGCTCCCCACTCCTCAACCTCTTCAGTTGAAGACTTAAAAAGGCAAACACATTGTAAACTATATCACTTAATCACTTGAGAAAGGCACTCTGCCGAAACAGCTGTAGTCACTTAGTTATAATAAATTCTGTGGAAGTATAGAAAACAAACGTTTTCAGTGTTTTATTATTAGATAAAATGAACTTCCATCAAGTAACGGTCGAATCCATAAATTATTCAATTACTTTAATCACTGCCTATGTAAAACAAAACTAAATTCGATTTAAATATTCCAATAAATTTTATTCTCAGGGCTAATTTTGTATTTGATACAATACCTATGATTTGTGACTTCTAGTATTTCTAGTTGCTTACTTCTTCCAGGATGGAATAGGGAAATTAAAAACATTCAATATTTAATATATTATTCATTTACCAAATAAGCCGTGTACATATGATTCAAAAAATACTAAATTTAACTTTGTTGCAACAATTTCTTACTTAATAAATCAAACTTTAATTATGATATGTCTTTGTTTTACCAAAAAAATTATTTCAATAAATCATTATTTTTCATACTAAATTTAATAAAATTTACTTTTATTCATTTAAATTGAATTCTTAAATTTGAAATGACTAACTGCGTTATAGTAATGTTCAATAAACAAATAAGCAAATATGGTTTTGATATAAACAAATTCTCTCCATTCCGACAAATAATTTGACTAACCTTTTTGTTTCTTCACTTCCTCTTTTTCTGGATTGCGTGGTTCTCGATTCTCCCAACGTACTCTCTGGATGATGCGAAAAGGTCCCTCTCGTCCAAACTGCTTCCAAAACAACACACAGGAACTTGCTCGAATTCTCTTACTCAATTTTCTCATTGCTCGATATCTTGTGCAAATAGATATCAATCAGCTACTCGTTCTAGACAAAACAAAAGAATCTCCCTCGGACCAGGAATATTAACTTTTCAACCGGTCGACGATTTGGTTTCAAAGTGATTCTGCTCGCAAAGGAAGATCACACCACTTTACACTAATTTCTCACTTTTGGATACTCGACTGCTCTCTTCAGATATCCATTATACAGGGACCCTCTCCTCTCTCGAAAATTCAGACTCCAACTTTCTTATCCCTTCTACTCTCTTTTCCACCCAATCAAAAAACAAGCCTCTCTCAAAAGCTTTCATACCCATTTCTCAAGAACCAAATATTTTTCTATATAACTTTCCAATTTGTCAAATTTTATGAAATATCATAATTAGTTTTTTCTTACATACTACTTTTACTTCTAAAGACTAAAACAATGTGTTTACCATCATTAAACCTTCCCGGAAACATTTTAAAAACATTATTGTTCTCGCCAAACGATATGTCCACTTTCTAATCCCGAATTGTTTGTTAGTGTACCAATGCATTTCGTCGAATCATTATCACTAATCGTTTTCACTTTCCCGAAACAATGTTTAATAACTAAATTAGATTGGGATGAGAATCTATGATCTCATGGTCTTGATATAAATTTAATTTTTTTTTATTAAATGCTGAACTATAATTTTCCTGAATTAAAAAAAACAATTCTACAACAGTACAGACTAAAATTTATCCTCTTTTATTATTAAATTTTCGTAATATGTGATCTTGTAATAATAGATTGTCGCTGAAAATGATAAACTTCAAAATTCAAACAAGGTATCAAAGACATGCCGTATTGTTTATCCTTGTTTAACTTATTGTGGTTTCTATGAACATGCAGCTTAACTTTGCGATACTAATTTCTGTGAAAAAAGAAGACCTAGTATAAAAAGTAATTCGTGAATAATTTCATGCATAGGAAAAGATAGAGTGGAAGAACTATAATCTCTCACACTATACATTTCCTGAACTAAAACTCACAAGAATTTCTTTTAAATTTTTATTGATTTAAATAATGTTATAGGATGAATAACGGCCTTTACTATTATTATTAATAATAAAAACGATCGGTATTGCGCATGAAAATACTAACAATACCAAAAAAACTAGTTTGAAGAATGAATTTCAAAGTTCAAAATCGGTATACCTAGCTGCCAACAAAAAAATACTATTTATATATATTTTCCTATGTTGTAGACTTTTTCTTAGAAAAACATAGCACACGTGTAACTTTTAACGCTCTAAATACAAATAGTCTTATTTTAAATCTATATGATTATTTAAACAATATTTGCTTAAGGGGATGGGTACGTAGTCTCTGCTCCAATGATTTTCAAATGGGATTCATTTTTTTTTCGAATCCTGAGAAAACTAATAAGTATTTTAAAAAAATTTAAGCTCAGAATGAAAGATTACGTTATTAGCGAGGGCCGAAAGTCCCTGAGAACTTCTACAATGTTTATTTTAATAAGTTACAGGGGTGAAAAACTAAGCGAAAATTTAGTGTGATTTTTAATTTCAAATATCTTATTCAAAATAAACTTTTTATTTATTCTAAGGGACTTTCGGCCCTCGGTAATAATTTAGTCTGTTATTCTGCGTTTAAATTTTTTAAAAATATTTCAGGATTCGAAAAAAAAATGACCACAATGTCTCTGGTAATATTTTCCAAATCTATTTTTGTCATACAATGCACTCAGTCGAATAGAATATTGTCAGCATATTGTCAGTCAGACAGTGACAATTTTAAATATTTGACATGACATCGGGAATATTTTGAGTTGATTAAATAACATTGATAGTGTATTTGATAATTATTTGATTTAAGACGTGAACTTAATAAACAGTTATTTATTGTTTATTATTTATGAAAGATCCAAGCAGAGATTACACCAGGATATATTCAGTGATCCAAGATCCAAGTATTTTGTTGTTAAATATGTTCAAAATTTTAAGCGTTTCATAGTAACAATATATTATTAAAAAAACACTTTATCACTTTTCCTCTTTTCTCGATTGATTATTAGTGTTTGTTGTACAGTAGATAAATTATTACAATCACTGAATACATAGTTAGTGAAAAAATTATCAGTAGTAATTGCACAAGAGCTCTAAAATTATTGAATTTTTCCCGAGTGACACTTTGACAGTTTTAATTTCACGAGCCGAAGGCGAGTGAAATTATGTAAAAATGTTACGAGGGCAAAAATTATATATTAATTTTAGAGATCGAGTGCAATTTGTTGCGATGATTTCATAAATAAAACTGTTCAACACAAAAATTCTATTGTAATTTATTTATGTAAGTACAAATTAGTACAATTAAACACACAGTTGTTATAAATATTAATTTGACGGTTGAAAGTCGTTACTTTTATAATTTTTTAAAAATTAATTGTCAATAATGTCACTGAATGTATTTTTTCGTAGCAACGAAGGGCATCTGACGTAATATACTTGACGACGGGAAATTATCAAACATTATCGATTTAATTTAGATTTATGTAGCTTTTGGTCAGAATCTCCTATGAATGAAATAATCATATTAATTAACTGAATTAATAATTAAGGAAATTAATCATACAAGTAACAGTTATTCAAGAACATTCAAAAGCCATATTTAAAGTTAATGATGACATTATTGTCAAGTAAAGTTTACATATACATACCAGTGAGAATTTTACTACACGTAATTTGCCGTGTAAAGACAGAATAAGTAGGAATAGCCGTAAAATATTTGCGAGTTATGTACCGATGGCTTTAACAAATTAAATTTTTTTTTATATTTATTATACCGGACGGCGGACTGAATGGTTTCAGCGGCTTTGATTTCGCACCAGAATATTCATGTCATCTAAAAAACATGATTTCCATAAAAAAAATTGAAAAAAAATTACTATTTAGTTTTATAGCTTCTGATTTTTAGACAGCTAAATTATAAATTACTGTTTTTATATCTTTCATATTATCTCTGTTTTGAATGAGATATCACTTTTGTGTTTGTAAGAGTATTTCTGATTATTTCATTCATAGGAGTTTGTGACCAATAGAAAGCTACAGAAATCTAAATTAAATCGATAATTTTTGATAATTTCCCGTCATCAAATATATTACGTCAGATGCCCTTCGTTGCTATGAAAAAATACATTCAGTGACATTAATGAATTAATGACAATTAATGTTTTAAAAATTATAAAAGTGATGACTTTCAACCGTAAAATATTTATAACAACTGTGTGTTTAATTGTACTAATTTGTACTTACATAAATAAATTACAATAAAATTTTTGGTTTTGAACAGTTTTATTCATGAAATAATCGCAACAAATTGCACTCGATCTCTAAAATTAATATAGAATTTTAGAGCTCTTGTGCAATTACTACTGATAATTCTAGTCTAAAATAAATACAGTGATGAGCGCGCTAATACCGGCAAAATAACGCAAAAGATGAAAAACATTATACATTTTGAAGTAAAATGAGTTCAAACTAGTAGAGGTGAAAATTATCGATATAAACGTATAAATTAAAATTACATTACATAGTTTTCTACTTTTCCACTGTAACAGGAGAATTTTATAAAATACCCCTGTCACAGACGTCTAACGGTGGGAAACTATGTAATGTAATGTTAATGTATACGTTTATATCGATAATTTCCACCTCCAGTAGTTTCATCTCTTTTTATTTCACAATGTACTATGTTTTCCATGTTTTGCGTTATTTCGCCAATTATTTGCCTGTTCATCACTGTCTTAAAAAACAACACTATGTTCACAGTACACTTACTTATACAATGATGAGCGCGCTAATAACCTGCAAAATAATGAAAAAAAAAAGGAAAACATAATACATTGTGAATTGTGAAATAAAAATAGGTGAAAGTAATAGAGGAGGAAATTATCAATATAAACGTATAAATTAATATTACATTACATAGTTTACTACCTTTAGACGTGTGTAACAGGAGTATTTAATAAAATTCTCCTGTCAGAGTGACAGTTTTGTCATATTCCTCCGATACGACTAAAGGTGGGAAACTATCTAATGTAATGTTAATTTATACGTTTATATCGATAATTACCACCTCTACTAGTTTCATCTCTTTTTACTTCACAATGTATTATGTTGTCCATCTTTTGCGTAATTTTGCCGGTTATTAGCGCGCTCATAACTGTATACAAACGTTTATATGTCACTTTTTGGCAGCTTTTAATCTTTATTGAAAAGTACAACGATTTTCGACATATAAAAATATTGTTTAGAACGTAATTTGCTATTTTTCAAATAATATTGCATAATTTTTTTGTTTAGAACAGTTTTAAAATTATGTTCGTATACAAATTCCTAGAGACAAGAAATTCAATACACCGATGACAGGTCATATAATATTATTCAGCTTAGGTAAAAAGTTACGTCGAAATCTCTAAAATCTCCATTGAATATCCCGGGTGTTTACTGAAATGTGGTCAGCACCCAGCGGTCATCGTCTTTCAAATTTATATTCCTCAATAGATCATCAATCGGGTGGAAGGTCCCGCATTATTGAAGAAAAGTTATTTCTGTTTATTTTTTCTTTGTGTCAAAGATTTCTGATATTCCATTCTTTGTATCGGAACAAGGTCACACATCGTGCATTCTAAGGTAGCTGAAGAATCTTTTGTAATTTCAAAAATTTCGGATTCAAGTGGTCGGAATAATGCGTTTTCTCGAATGTCGTCAGTTATGTAAGAAGTTAGATGTTAGATATCTAGGCAGATTTGTAAGATTAGCTGTGCGTTTTATAGTTGCGGTTATCTGTTTGAATCTTGGCTTTAGACTTTGCTGTTAAAGTTAAAATGTCGGTTAGTTTACATAAAAGTGTAAACGCAAGCTTACAATTTATAATATTTTGTAGTAGTCCAGGAACCAAAGGTTTTCACCTCGCAATTTTTACAGAAGGGGTCAATTTGCTTGAAAATTTGAGAATAAGTAGTGGATAGTCCATGGATCAAAATCTATATGGTGCCGACAGGCGCTTTTCCCATGGGGGTAACCATGTGCTTGGAAATTAAATTACCTACAATTTAATATTTAAACATTTTTTCGTATCTCTGATTCTAATCTTTCTATTCTGAAGAAAATGGCATTTTTTTACCAAATTGCAAACATTCGTTATTCACTTTAAACTTCAGTTTTTTAAAAACTGATCATTCTAAGCCAGTCAAACGTCTAGAATCGATTAATAATACATAAATAAAGAAGAATAAATAAGGCCAATGACTAAAAACACCGCTAACTTACATTATTATGCTTCCAATTGGATTTCTCCTTTTTTTTTTTTAAATATATTGATTTTTTAACCGTAACTTTTTTATCTTTTATCTTAGAAAGTTTGTTAAAAAATAGATCTATAAGGCTATTAATATTAAATCCTTTTAAAATTCTCAATCACAAAAAGAGGTAACTTTGAAAGGGTTGATAAAGGTGGTTTTTGCATGATATTACAAGTTTTTATTGTCAACAGCTCACTCAATTTTTGCCGTAAAAAAATTTTTGCAAACCAAGTTCTTGGGAATTAAATAAGCTACAATTTTTTATTAAAATATGTTTTCGTATCTCTGATGCTCATCTATCTATTCTGAAGAAAAGGGCGTTTTTTACCAAACTACAAAACTCTTTGTTCGCTTTTAACTCCATTTTTTTAAAAACTAGTCATTCTAAGCCAAACAAACTTCTAGAACCTATTAACAATACATAAATCAAGAAAACAAAATCAGGTCAATGACAAATTTTAATTAGGGTGGTGGACTGACATTCTTTTCATTATAAGTCACTTAATTTTTTTAGCTATAGATTTTTTTTATTTCTGGAGATACATATTTTTAAATACTTTAAATTAGCTTCAAGCTATCCTCGAAAAATGCATAGTTTTCCTGTCCTTTGACTTTGAAACTACAATATTTAGCATTTGACGAAGAAGAGCAAATATATATTAAAGTATAGCTGGATTACTATTGGTCTTAAAGAAAATTATAAAAACGGATTTGTTTATTTTTTCAAAAGGTACATTTTCGTTAAGTAAATTCGGTTTGATAAAACGAAAACTTTTTGAGTTATTAGCAGAAAACTGATTAAAAACATTGATTTTTTCGATATAAAACTAACACTTTCGATAGCGAATAAATCGAAAAAGATTAATTTTATCAAAAAAATGCATAGAACGTTTTTTGGCTTATAATGAATGTTTTTAACTTTTGCGGTCAAAATATAATAAAAATTTCCACGGGTGATGGGGTGGCAACCACCCACTTATTCTCCTCAAATTTTCAAGCAAATCGATCCATTTTGTATAAATTGCTAGGTTTTGTCCTATTTTAAGCTTCATTACGTGGACTATAGTAGGATATTAAGCAATAGAACAATTCTACATTTGACAAATATAAAAACCAAAAAAATCTCCCACTGTTTACAAAAAAGTTACATGTACGCCTGTAAGTATTTCAACAAAGTCAAAAATGGACAGTATAATACAAATAAATAGATCATATATCATCGTATATATTATTTCCTTTTTTATCATCACTTTAAAAATACTGAATATTCTTCATGTACCTAATACTAACAATAATTTAAGCAATGAAACAGTAACAACTTGACTTGGCCTTTTAATAAATCATAACTTTTGATGTTTATTTTTGACGAAAGTCACAATAATCGTTTTTCTAAAAAAACCAAATCAAGATTTTAGTGAAACACGGTAAATGCGGAAAGGTTTAATATCTTTAATATTAATATCGTAACCGAAATGCTATGTCAAGATCAAGTTGGTAAAACAGTTTAAGCAAAAGTACCGAACTGTCATTGTCCCATCAATTTCGTAGCATCAAATATCCCAGTGTAAAAGCTGTCAAATGACAATAATTTTAAATTTTTTAAAAATGAATAACCATTTTCAATTTCGTTGCAAAACGAAAATACAGCCGAACCATATTCCAGTCCAATCAGAGAGTGCTGCAAGCACCTCTACCGGTTTCGAAACTTATTAGTCTCTCATCAGGAGGCACATATGCTGCTCTCCCCGATCCAACCAAAACAAACCCCAGCGTGCAGTCCCGAATTGCAACGAACGAAATGGCATAGATGCCCTAGCGGCAACTGCTAGCAAAAGACTAAGTTTTCACTCTAATGGCATATAACATATCCCACCAGAATGAAAACAATGGGAACCTTCTCTGGTTACACCTCCGAGGCTTCTACAATTTGCAAGCCATACGGATGCTGAGACTAAGGAAGATGAGGGAATTCATTCTGGTGGGATATGTTATATGCCATTAGAGTGAAAACTTAGTCTTTTGCTAGCAGTTGCCGCTAGGGCATCTATGCCATTTCGTTCGTTGCAATTCGGGACTGCACGCTGGGGTTTGTTTTGGTTGGATCGGGGAGAGCAGCATATGTGCCTCCTGATGAGAGACTAATAAGTTTCGAAACCGGTAGAGGTGCTTGCAGCACTCTCTGATTGGACTGGAATATGGTTCGGCTGTATTTTCGTTTTGCAACGAAATTGAAAATGGTTATTCATTTTTGATTTACATTTACTCTGTGTGGAGTATGAAGGGAACCAGTCTCGTTGGAACTTTACCGCGCTGAGCAGATGTGACGTGAATTGTAAATTGTAGAATTCCCTCATCTTCCTTAGTCTCAGCATCCGTATGGCTTGCAAATTGTAGAAGCCTCGGAGGTGTAACCAGAGAAGGTTCCCATTGTTTTCATTCTGGTGGGATATGTTATATGCCATTAGAGTGAAAACTTAGTCTTTTGCTAGCAGTTGCCGCTAGGGCATCTATGCCATTTCGTTCGTTGCAATTCGGGACTGCACGCTGGGGTTTGTTTTGGTTGGATCGGGGAGAGCAGCATATGTGCCTCCTGATGAGAGACTAATAAGTTTCGAAACCGGTAGAGGTGCTTGCAGCACTCTCTGATTGGACTGGAATATGGTTCGGCTGTATTTTCGTTTTGCAACGAAATTGAAAATGGTTATTCATTTTTGATTTACATTTACTCTGTGTGGAGTATGAAGGGAACCAGTCTCGTTGGAACGTTACCGCGCTGAGCAGATGTGACGTGAATTGTAAATTGTAGAATTCCCTCATCTTCCTTAGTCTCAGCATCCGTATGGCTTGCAAATTGTAGAAGCCTCGGAGGTGTAACCAGAGAAGGTTCCCATTGTTTTCATTCTGGTGGGATATGTTATATGCCATTAGAGTGAAAACTTAGTCTTTTGCTAGCAGTTGCCGCTAGGGCATCTATGCCATTTCGTTCGTTGCAATTCGGGACTGCACGCTGGGGTTTGTTTTGGTTGGATCGGGGAGAGCAGCATATGTGCCTCCTGATGAGAGACTAATAAGTTTCGAAACCGGTAGAGGTGCTTGCAGCACTCTCTGATTGGACTGGAATATGGTTCGGCTGTATTTTCGTTTTGCAACGAAATTGAAAATGGTTATTCATTTTTGATTTACATTTACTCTGTGTGGAGTATGAAGGGAACCAGTCTCGTTGGAACTTTACCGCGCTGAGCAGATGTGACGTGAATTGTAAATTGTAGAATTCCCTCATCTTCCTTAGTCTCAGCATCCGAATGGCTTGCAAATTGTAGAAGCCTCGGAGGTGTAACCAGAGAAGGTTCCCATTGTTTTCATTCTGGTGGGATATGTTATATGCCATTAGAGTGAAAACTTAGTCTTTTTTAAATTTTTTCTTCAAAAATACTACAAAATTAACATGCCAACAGACAATGACAACAGTATTTCTATCAGATCCCATTACTTGTGAAAAGTTCTTGCTGTTCTTATCCAATGCTCCACCCTATATATAATGGTCAAAACCGGACAAACTATTAAAACATTTTATTCAAAACTTCAACATGCAACATGTTTGGTGAATAGTGGTAATAAAATAGTTTAGGCCTCAATCCCACGTATATAAAAAATGATTAATAACAAGCTGAAAATTTGTTAATAGCTTAACGGTGTCTAGTAGGACAAACTTTGATGTATGGGAACTCTCGAACAGGGTAAATTTTAATTGTGGAACAGGTTAAAAATTTGGAACCTCAGACTACGAAAACGTCCCAAGTATTTTGTCGGACAGAACTTCCAAATGATCTGTTACCCTTTCAATAAGCAATCATGCAAAAATCAGACTGGTAAACTGGTATTTATTACCCTCTGGACATTTTAAATTTTAAGTCCGACACGTAGAATATGTTAAATGACAGGAATTATGTTGGTAATAAATAATAGCAGTCTGATTTTTGTACGAGAGTTTAATGAAACGGTAACAAATTAATTGGAAGTTCTGTCCGACAAAATACATGGGACGGTTTCGTAGTCTGGCGTTCCATATTTTCAACCTGTTCCACAATTAAAACTTCTCCTGTTCCATTGTTCCTGTACATCAAAGTTTGTGCGACTAGATACCGTTAAGCTATTAACAAATTTTCAGCTTGCTCTTAATAAACTTTTTTTGGTACGCGGGATCCAGGGTTAATTGAGAATTGAGGAAATTAAAAACTTTCCTTTTAATGATGAACTTTTATCTAATATAGAAAAAACGCAGAAAAATGTTTAGAAAACTTTAATAATTTAGAATTATTACAACATTAAACCTTTTAATGTTTCTTTCCTCTCAAACGCTAACAATAAGGGGGGAACTAGTGGAGAGTAGCATTTTTTGATAGTATATATTTTACTGATCTAAAACAATTATTACTGAGTTTGCTGATGAAAATTGTCAAGCTTTTGATGCAAATTTGATACAAAATAAACTACTGTCATTTTTTCAGAGCAACTATGCTATTCTATTAAACGTTATTTCAAAGTTGGAATGAGATAGGTAGTCTTTAGTAGAATCTGTGAGTTTAAAACAGCGTAGGCGCAGAATTTCGAGCCAATGCTTTTTAAATGCATTTATTTTTTCGAATCCTGAGAAAACTAAATTTAAATGCAGAATATACCATGAACTGTACCATGCCAATGGCCATTAGTTGTCGAGGCATTAACCAAAATAAAAAAAATTAAATTTTTAACTTGTATATAAATTTTTATCTCAAACTGCATTTGTGTATAAATATAGAAAGCCTTGACATTAGCAATCAAAATTCTTAATTTGTTTTATTGTTTTTGTGAGGAAAGCGGCAAAACTCAAAACATCTTTTCAAACACATTAGCCCTATCAAAGAACAATCTGACACCTAAAAAAAAATAAAGGAAGGAAGAAAATTTAAGAATAGGTAGTTGATGTTGTCTATTATTATATAAGAAAAAGTTTACAATTCTACATTCCCCTCCATTTTACAAAAATGGAGGGGAATACTCCCCTCTCGAAGATGAAAAAATACATTCAAAATAAGACCGGAATTGGATAAAATAACTAATTTTAAACAACTTTTCTTCTGTAGAGTTTTTTCACTAAGTCAATACTTTTCGAGTTATTTGCGAGTGAATATGTTCATGTTTAACAAAATAAAACATGTTTTTGGACGGTTTTTCGGAGTTACTCAAAAAGTAAGTATTTTAGCGAAAAAATATAGCAAAGATAGAGCCCATCAAAAATTGAAAAAAATGGTGTATACATGAGGTCTGTAGACCCAGTAGAAGCAAAGTTGCAAATTCCAAAATCAAATATTTCAATGTGAAATAACCCAAAACGGAGCAGCTTTAGGGGAAAATTCATTTTAACTTTTTTAAAGTGTTTAAAAAAAGGTTATTTTTGTTTTAAAAAAAACTTGTGATATTAAAAGTAAGT
Organism: Diabrotica virgifera virgifera; assembly: GCF_917563875.1. Taxonomy (NCBI): domain Eukaryota; kingdom Metazoa; phylum Arthropoda; class Insecta; order Coleoptera; family Chrysomelidae; genus Diabrotica; species Diabrotica virgifera. The sequence continues at coordinate 189,937,774 of NC_065447.1, read as the reverse complement.
GAATTACGCTCCAAATATTGTTGGTCCCTTTTATTTTTTGGTAAAAAAAATCGCGAAAATCACCCCCTAATTAGCATCACATATATGTTTTAACATTACCACTTCACAAGTTACTTCGTCTATGTATTATTTATATGATTTGTAAGTTTCATCAATTCAAAGTGCTTCGTTTTGAAAAAGCTGTAGTTAAAATTTATTGAACGAGTAACTAATCACAAGTTTAGGCAACTTTTGAACAGCCATAGCATAACCAATTTTTGTCTAACAAGAAAACAAAAAATCAAAAATATTCAGAGAAGTAAAACGTATATTTTATTACTCCTTGAGATTTTTGGTATTCCTAATTGTTTTTAAGTTAATTCCATAAACAATTACGATTTTTTCAACATTAAAAAAAATGTTTTATTTTAAACCCATTTTTTTTTTAAACTGAGCACTTTGAACCAATGAAACTTATAGATAATATAAACATTACATAAGAAAATTAACTTGTAAAGCGGTAACGATTAATTTTATTTGAGAAGCTAATTAAGCGGTGATTTTCGCCATTTTTTTACCAAAAAATCAAATTGACCAACAATATTTTGAGCGTAATTTAATTACTTTTAATGTTAAAAGTTTTTTTAAAAAACAAAAATAAACGTTTTTTAAACACTTTAAAAAAGTTGTAATGAATTTTCCGCGAAAAGTGCTCCGTTTTTCTGGTTATTTCACATTGAAATATTCGATTTGGAATTTAACGAAGAAGAAGCTACATTTCATTAGCTGCAACTCTGCTTATACTGGGTCTGTAGACCTCACGCATACACTATTTTTTTCAGTTTTTTATAAGCTATATTTTTACTAAGAATATTTTTTTTCACTAAAATACTTACTTTTTGAGTTATCTCCGAAAAACCGTCCAAAAACATTTTGTTTTCACCCATTTTGAAAAAATGTGAAATCTTTGTATTATCCACGTCCGTCTGTCCGTCTGTCCGTAACCACAACTCCTCCGGCAATATAGCAGCTAGAATGACAAATGAGGTATCAAATGAAAGCTGATAATCCAAGGATGGTACTAAAGGTGAGATATTTGACCTTGGCGGTCTGTCCGTCGGTCTGTACGACCGCGAATATAACTCCTCCATCATTATACCAGGTAGAATGACAAATGAGGTGTCAAATGAAAGCTTATAATCCAAGAATGGTACTAAAGGTGAGATATTTGACCTAGGCGGTCTGTGCGTCGGTCCGTACGACCGCGAATATAACTTCTCCGTCATTATACCAGGTAGAATGACAAATGAGGTGTCAAATGAAAGCTGATAATCCTAGGATTGTACTAAAGGTGAGATATTTAACCTAGGCGGTCTGTGCGTCGGTCCCTCCGACCGCGAATATAACACCTCCATCGTTATACCAGCTTGAATGATAAATGAGGTGTCAAATGAAAGCTTATAATCCAAGGATGGTACTAAAGGTGAGATATTTGACCTAGGCTGTGTTTCCGTCGGTCCGTACGACCGCGAATATAACTTCTCCGTCAATATACCAGGTAGAATGACAAATGAGGTGTCAAATAAAAGCTGATAATCCAAGGATGGTACTAAGGTGAGATATTTGACCTGGGCAATCTTTCCGTCGGTCCGTAGGACCGCCAATGTAACTGCTCTGCCATTATACCGGGTAGAATCACAAATGAGGTGACAAATGTCAAAGTTTAGTAAGAATGACTCAACATTAGTAAATTCGTATATCAATCCACGCAAAGTTACACGTAAAATTCAAATATCGTCTTCCAGTTCTACTTTCGATTACTTTGGGTGAAAACCTAGGACTTACGAAGTCCAATTACTTGTTTTTTTTTTGTTAAAAATGAACAAATTCACTCGCAAATCACTCGAAAAGTATTGACTTAGTAAAAAACTCTATAGAACAAAAGTTACTTAGAATTAGTCATTTTATCCAATTCCGTACTTATTTAAACGTATATTTTTTCAGCCGCGAGAAAAAATTTTTCACCCCGTATTGTTCAATTTGTGTAAAATGGAGGGGATGTAGAATTGTAAACTTTTTCTTATACAGGGTGTCCCGAAAATATTAGTCATACATTATACCACACATTCTGGAGTCAAAAAGAGTTCGATTGAACCTAACTTACCTTAGTACAAAAAATGTGCTCATAAAAAAAGGTACAGCCCTTTGAATTTACAAAATGAAAATGTATTTTTTTCAATATATCAAAAACTATTAGAGATTTTTTATTGAAAATGGGCATGTATCATTCTTATGGCAAGAACATCTTAAAACAAAATTATAGTGAGATTTGTCCACACCATACAAATTTTATGGGGGTTTTGTTCCCTTATACCCCCCCCAAACTTTTGTCTACGTTCGAATTAATTCATTATTGTAATACCATTAGTTAAACACAATATTTTTAAAACTTTTTTGCCTCTTAGTATTTTTTCGATAAGCGAGTTGTTATCGAGATGCGGCTTCTTTTTTAATATATTTACATAAAAATTGTATGGGGGTTTTGCTTCTTTAAACCCCCCAAATGTTTGTGTACGTTCCAATTAAACTATTGTTGTGGTACCATTAGTTAAACACAGTGTTTTTAGAACTTTTTTGCCTCTTAGGTTTTTTTTTGATAAGTCAGCTTTTATCGAGATGTGGCTTCTTTTTCAAAATATACCCACGGTAGACAAAGACCGGTATGCTCGTTAACGAATCGAAATGTGTACTCCGACGCGCATGATGTCACCTACGAAGCAACAATACAGAGTACTACGGTGTTCCAGATGTAGGATCCCGTGTCCCGGTAGATCTATTGTGTATCGTACATCGTATGGCAGATGAACTGTTTTTACAAAGCCTTTAGATTCGATATTTTTCTGTTGTTTAGTCTGTTTAGTTCAGTTCTTGTGTATTAACAAAAACATACCGGGTTGTGCCGTAGCTAATTGTAAAAATTATAATCGGGTGACGAAATGAAAATGCGATCAAATAAAGATCATACAATGCTAAAAAATATTATTGAACAATAGTAGCTGAATTCTTTATAGCAAATTTTATTGTATGCGTGACATGGGTACTGGAAATACTGCCCTTTGGTCTCAGCTATATGTTGAATATGACAAAAATTGTTTAATTAATCACCCCTGTGAAAAGTCTTTAAATATTTTTGTTTTTGCAGATCCTCCGCATTTGATTAAACTTGCCCAAAATCATGTAATTGATTATGGTTTTGTTATTGACAATAAAATAATCAACAATAATTATTTTGAAGCGCTACTAAATATACCAACTTCACAATTGACAATTGTGCATAAATTGACACTACATCATCTCTGTTTAAAAGGCTCTATGAGGCAAAGAATGAGGCCTGCAGTTCAAGTATTGTCAAATTCTGTAGCAAAAGCTATTAGTTATGCTGGAGAAAATGGACTTATGTCAAAAGATAGTTACTGGAAAGAAGTTGCTGGAATTGTTCAGCTATTTAATGATTGGTTTGTGGAATGTTGCAATACTATTGAAACTAGTGAATCTTGCGTAAGTAACAGCTCAATAGAAAGTCCTTAATTGGCAAGTGATATTTCAGCGTCAGAAGATATCTGCTTGACACAAAAAATGCTGTCCAATTTGATACAAAAAACTGAAGGTTCGAAAAAATCTCAGTCTGAAGAGGATAAAATACTTCAAAATATATTTATAGAAGCTCACTACTTGGAGGAGGATCATATAACTGACGATGACATTTTGAAAGTCGCATACAATTATGAGGTGAAAGAAAAAACTCATCGGGACTCTTTAAAGTATGTTGCTGGTTTTGTTGCATACAAATTCAAGCATAAATATAGTTTAGAAAACCCTACAAAAACCTATGAGACACATATGAAACCATATTGGCTGCATACAGTCTGAAGAGGTACGGTATAACTATATCTCAGTAGGACACGTACAAATAAGATTAAGAGAAGTGAACAGAAAGATTAGTTTGAGTAGCTATCTAAGAAAACTCAACAAAAAAATGTCAAAGTTTGTTAACTTTAAGAAATTCAATAATGTATAAAATATTCAATAAATCTTTATTATGAATTTTTCTTATTGGAATCTTTCATTATTGGAACATTCTAAATTAAGCTAATGGTGGAAAATGCAAATCAAAGGTCGAAGAAATTTTATAACCTCTAATTTTAAAGGTTAGTTAAGTCATTCGGAAAGTGTTTTTAATATTTAACCATTTTACGTACTTTGTTCAAATTTCCCGTTTTTAGAAATATTCCAGTAATGAATCCGACTATCGCTACCTATATGTATAAAATATAATTCATTTCGATGCTTATTAATTGAAAAGACAGTATTATATTTCTACATTAATACGAACATACACACTTTATGTAACGGCGAAATGTCAAAAAAAGTTGTTTTATTTTTCAATAATCTTCTTGTTCTTCAGTGCCTTATCCGGTCGGGATGTTGGCGATCATCAAGGCTATCATTGTTTTGTTGACTGCTCTGTGAAACAGCTCCACGGAGGTTATCCCAAACCATTGTCGGAGGTTTTTCAACCACGAGATACGACGGCGTCCCGGTCCTCTCCTGCCAAATATTTTGCCCTGCATGACGAGTTGAAGAACTCGATATTTTTCTTCGTTCGACATCACGTGGCCAAGGTACTCAAGCTTACGTTGTTTTACTAAATTAAGCACTTCTTTTTCTTTTGTCATACGCTGTAGGACCTCAATGTTGGTGACATGGTCCACATAAGATATTTTTAGTATCCTCCTGTAGATCCACATCTCAAAGGCTTCAATCCGCTTTTCAGTGGCTTGCGTCAGTGTCCAGGCTTCAACTCCATACTGGAAGAACGTAGCACCTCACTATCCGCATCTTGGTTCCCATACTGAGATCACCGCAGCACAGCAAGGATCTCAGCTTGATAAATGTAGACCGTGCCATTTCAATTCTGGATCTAATCTCTTGAGCGTGGTCCCATTGTGAGTTGAGGGTAGTTCCGAGGTAAGTGAATCTGTCGACTCTCTGGATCTCTTCGCTATCTGCCATTAGTGCCCCGGGATCTAAATTTACACGGCTGACTACCATGAATTTAGTTTTCTTAATATTAAGGTTCAGTCCGTATGTTACGCTCACAGTTCTCACACGGTCTAGTAAGGCCTGTAGATCATTTAGGCTGGTTGCTAGTAATACAGTGTCATCGGCGTAGCGGATATTATTGATGTACTCACCGTTCACTCGGATTCCCATCTCTAGGTTTGTGAGGGCTTCAGTAAAAATTTCCTCAGAGTATATATTGAAAAGAGTCGGCGAGAGCACACAGCCCTGCCTTACTTCTCGCATGATCTTCACTTGGTCGGTCAACTGGTCTTCGACCTTGACCTTTCAATAATCAGAAAACCTATACCCAAGAAAAAAATGAAAAAATTGTATACTATACCACCTTATAAAATAAAGTACCAAATATTCATGCTTATATTTGATATTAACCGACTAACAGGGCAAGCGATACTGTTATAATAGAAACTTTGCTTCGCACGTGACGTCACGCATGAGGTAGCGTGCGTATAGGCATACCGGTCTTTGTCTACCGTGAAATATACCTAAAAATGCACGGTAGACAAAGACTACCGTGCTAAAAATGTAAATGATAAATAAATTTTCAGATTATCAACAGGTCTCTATAATCGTACTTCACCATATACAAATATGTGGTGGATTCGACAAATATTCAAAATATCTCGATAAACACTGGCTTATCGAAAAAGTACTGAGAGGCAAAAAAGCTTGAGAAACATTGTGTTTAACTAATGGTGTCACAATAATAATTTAATTGGAACGTACACAAAAGTTTGGGGGGGTTTAAGGGAACAAAACCCCCATAAAATTTTTATGGGGTGATCAAATTTCACTTTAATTTTTTTTAAGATGTTGGTGCTATAAGAATGCCACATGTTCATTTTCAATAAAAAATCTCTAAGAGTTCTCGATGTATGAAAAAAAATCGATTTTCATTTTGTAACTTCAAAGGGCTGTAAGTTTTTTTGTGTGCACTATTGTATATAGGTAAGTGAGGTTGAATCAACCTATTTTTGACCCTAGAATTTGTGGTATAATTTATGACCAATCTTTTCGGGACACCCTGTATAATAATAGACAAATTCAACTACCTATTGCCAAATTTTCATCGTTCCTTTATTTTTTTGGAGGTTTTCGTTAAATTTTGCGTTCCCTGATCGGGCTACATAGTTCACATGCATTTCCAAAATATAGCATAACAGAAAAATAACAGCTAGCTCGTATTGTTTGACTCTAAAGACTAAAAGACGACCTAGGGAAGGCCTCGCTAATGACTTAAAGGCGTTTTTCAATTATCCTCTGAACTATTGAAAAATTAAAACGATTTAAACAAACAATCCTTTCTCAATTTTCCCGACACTATAATTATATGAAATTGAATCATTTTAGTAGCTAAGTAGTTAGGCTGGACTTACAAATGTAGCACCATTAAACGTTTTTTCGTTCCTATGGTACGAAATAATTAGTGCCTCCCATGAAGACGCTAATTTTTCATTCGACGCTAACTGCCACAGCACACGAGTTTTTGTGGTAATGTGATGAGATTAGGTTTTTGTAAAAGAATATTAGAATTTCTGTTCATAATATAGAATAAAATGAAATTCTGTGGTTTTTAAAGTACAAAAAAATATTCATTAAACTGTTAAATCATGTTATAGACGTAACGAGGCTTTTCATAAAATAGGGTTACAATAGACGCCATATTCATGGTCCGACAAATATTCTAGAAAATATTGGAGTACATTGATGAGCACGCTAATAACCGGCAAAATAACGCAAAAGATGGAAAACATAATACATTGCGAAACAAAAAGAGTTGAAACTAGTGGAGGTGGAAATTATCGTTATAAACGTATAAATTAACATTAGTATGACAACTGTCACTGTAACAGTAAAATTTCATAAAATACTCCTGTCACAGACGACTAAAAGTGGGAAACTATGTAATGTAATGGTTAATTTATACGTTTATAACGATAATTTCCACATTCACTAGTTTCAACCCCTTATTGTTTAGCATGGTATTAGGTTTTCCATCTTTTGCGCTATTTTATATTTTGCTACTATTTGCACTGCATACAGTGATGAGGGCGCTAATAACTGGAAAAATAGCACAAAAGGTGGAAAATGTATTAAGGTGTGATATAAAAAGAAATGAAACTAATCGAGCTGGGAAATTTAGCGATATTAACCTATACATTTACATTATATTGATTGTTTCCCACCTGTACACGTATCAGAGGAATATGTCAACTAAAACTGTCACTGTGACAGTGGTAGTTGTCAAACTCGTGTGACACGTCTAAAGGTGGGAAACAATCAATATTGTAACAAAATAATTATTGACCTACCCTCGTATACCAGCTCCCGTCTCCGCACAGACAGAACACTATCGATGTTTCGAGATACGCCGATGCAGCGCCGATGACGTCCAAGTGGTCGAGTCACATGGACATAGCTGGAGATATATAGATATTTCTGGAATATCTGTATCGCATATATAAATAGGACATATTTGTAAATAGAGTTAGTCTTAAGCTAAAGTTTGTAAAGTAAACTTGTATAAATAAAAAATAAAGTCGTATATAAATTACGAACCGCTAGTTTTATTGTAATTAGAAGTAATTACACTAATCACGCTACAGTTGGTGTCGGTGTTCGGTTAACTTAGTGCGATATAAATAAGTGAATTACAGAGAGACTTTAAAAGACTTTTGGACTTTATTCGTCGGGAATAGTTAAAGTGCGTTGATTGTTCGGTATTCGGAAAGACTGTTAAAAGACATTTTGGAAAGTACGTGTGTGCCGACCAAAGATGTTGCTACAAGAACTTACAGTAAAACAGCTCCGTGAACAGCTCGAGGAACGGGATCTGGACAGCAGTGGGCTCAAGATAGTCCTACAAGCACGACTCGAGGATGTCCTCACGAAGAACGGAGAAGACCCAAAGACGTTCCACTTCCAGTCAGCAGAACAAGTAATCTTATCGAAATTAAAAACTGTTTCTGAAACGATCGATGAAACTTCTAGAAGAAGCGACGAGAAACTTGAAGAAGTTAGTAGAAGAAGCGACGAGAAACTTGAAGAAGTTAGTAGACAGAACAACGAGAAATTTGAAAGTGTTTCTCAAAAGATCGATGAAACTTCTAGAAGAAGCGACGAGAAACTTGAAGAAGTTAGTAGACAGAACAACGAGAAATTTGAAAGTGTTTCTCAAAAGATCGATGAAACTTCTAGAAAAAGCGACGAGAAATTTGAAAGTGTTTCTCAAGTAATTAAAGACGTTTGTAGACAGAATGACGAGAAATTTGAAGAAGTTTCTAGAACATTCGATAAGATGCAGAAAAGTGTAGAGACCGTAGAAGAAAAGATCAAACAACTAGAGAGCATGATAACCGATACAAAAGTACAACCATCAGTTAATGCAGCAGCGTTAGATCCGGTAGTGAAAGATGAACTACCGAGAGACGAAACGTCGCATAATATGAGATTCAAATTACCACCATTCGATGGAAAGTCCTCTTGGTCCATATATCTTAGACAATTTGAAGCTATTGCGACCGCCAATCATTGGACCGAACAGGAAAAGGCTGTTTCCTTGACTGCTGCTTTGCGAGGTGATGCTGCAGATATATTAAGATCAATTCCTAAGGGTCAAGAAAATTGTTACCAGACCTTGTTCACTCGTCTAGAAAAACGCTATGGAGATGCCCATCTACAACAAGTATACAAAGCACAACTGCGAAGTAGAAGTCAACGAGCAAGTGAGAATCTGCAAGAATTTGAAGCAGATGTGGCTCGTGTGGTGCGGTTGGCTTATCCAGAGGTGCCAGACAGCGTTTTAGAAGAAATTGCAGTAGATACCTTCGTCAATGGGCTGAAAGATAATGAACTACAGAAAGCTTTACGACTAGCAAGACCGAAAGTTTTAGATGAAGCACTTGCTATTGCATTGGAACACGAAACGGCTAGTCAAACTTCACGAGGCCATAGAGTAAGAACCATTGAAGAAAGTGACGAACACAACGATGAACGTCTGGAGGAAATGATACGGAGAGTATTAAGTAATCAGATGCCAAAGAGACGCGAGCCTAGATGTTGGAATTGTGGAGACGTAGGCCACATTCGTCGTAATTGTAAGAAGATCGTACAGCCGTCGGAAAACTAGAGCGGGTCGACACCAAGGGGCAACTGCCGACCTCGAGAACTAGAGCCCCCATAGTAACTGTCAACCTTACGTCCTCCGGTGGAATCCACAACTTATATATCGAAGGTCGTATCAGTAATAGATGTAGATCATTTTTGGTGGATACAGGTGCAACGAGAACTATCGCACGTCCAGATGTAGTACGAGACCATAATAAATTATCACCTGCAACAGTAAAGCTTAGAACAGCGACTGGTGAGCTAATTAATACATATGGCGAGGCTAATATGTCAGTATCCATTGGCCAGACCACAGTTGAACATCAAGTATTAATTGCCGAGATCTCCGACGAATTCATATTGGGGATGGACGTACTAAGGAAAGTGGGGGCAATATTGGATGTTCAAAATGGAGTTCTCAAGATCAATGGTGAAGAGTTGCCCTTTCACGACGACAAAGAAGATGTCATCCGCTTACTTACTACATGCGACGTAACCTTACCCGGTAATAGTGAGAAAATTCTGATGACCATGCTTGATGGACACTGCCGAGAGGGAAGTTTAAGGATGGTCGAAGATGTGGATAATGTCGAGTTCCTAAAGGCGAAAACTTTGGTAAAAGTTCGAGATGTGATCCCTGTAAGAGTTATGAATTTAAGGGAAACTGCTATCAAGTTAAGTAGAGGAGCTTTGATCGGGCAGTGTGTTCCCGTGGCTTCAATTTGCTCTGTGAATACCAATGAGAAATCATCGAAGGCGAAGTATCCAAAGGAGCTTGTTGAGATGATCATTGAAAGATGCCAAGATCTTGATCATGAACGAACGGAAAAAGTGACATCTATGCTGATAAAGTATCAAGATGTTTTTGCTATTGACACGAAGGATAAGGGAAAAACAAGCATAGTAACGCATAAAATAAATACCGGAGACGCTCAGCCAATCAGACAACGGCCTAGACGACTTCCATTTGCGAAAAGAGATGAAGCCGAAGAGATTATCAAGGATATGGACAAACAAGAATCTAATAGACGTCTTTCAACGATTGAGGGCAGCGAACTTGAAGTTAAGTCCGAAGAAATGTCACATGTTTCGACGAGAAGTTAAGTACTTAGGACATATTGTATCGAGTAATGGTGTAACAGCTGATCCTGAAAAGATTGATGCAATTAAAGATTGGCCAGTACCAAAAGATAAACATGAAATTAGAAGTTTCCTTGGCCTATGTACATATTACCGACGATTTGTCAAAGGATTTGCCAATATCTCCAAGCCCCTAACAAAGTTGACGGAGGAGGGCAAAGAATATACATGGAGTGAGGAGTGTCAAAAAGCTTTCGAACAACTACAAAGGGCTCTGATCAGTGCACCGATATTAAGCTACCCGGGACAGGCAGGAAAATTTGTTTTGGATACCGATGCTAGCAACAGTGCCATAGGAGCTGTTCTCTCACAAATCCAGGATGGACAGGAAAAAGTCATCGCTTATTTCAGCAAAGTCCTGTCGAAACCAGAAAGAAACTATTGCGTTACCAGAAGAGAACTGCTGGGTGTAGTGAAGGCTTGCGAACATTTCCATAAATACTTGTACGGCAGAAAGTTCCTTCTTCGAACAGATCACGCTGCTCTAAAATGGCTCATACAATTCCGTAATCCAGAGGGCCAGATGGCAAGATGGTTAGAACGACTTCAAGAATATGATTATGAGATAGAACACAGGGCCGGAAGAGTTCATTCAAATGCTGATGCCCTTTCGAGACGACCATGCAGTGCAAATTGTAATCACTGTGCCAAATTAGAGGAACGATTTTGCCCCGTGAGACGAACCACCGTCGTTAATGAGCAATGGCAGCCACAACAGTTACAAGAAGCCCAAGAAGACGATCCATGTATAAAAAGAGTATTGGATTGGATGCGTCGAGGTGAGAGACCTAGTTGGCAAAACATTAGTGCATGTAGTCCGGAAGTCAAGGCCTACTGGAGCCAATGGAATTGCCTGATACTAAAAGATGATCTTCTGTACAGAACCTTTGAGAACGATGATGGTACAGAATCTAAGCTTCAGTTGATTGTACCTAAAAGTAAAGTGTCAGAAGTATTGCGTCAGTTGCATGACGATACATCAGGTGGACACTTTGGTATTACGAAGACTCTGCAAAAGGTTCGAGAACGGTTCTATTGGGTGAACTGTAAAGATGATGTAAGAAGATGGTGCCGGAAATGTGAACTGTGTGCATCCGGTAATGGTCCAGTTGGTAAAAAGAGAGCACCCATGAGACAGTACAATGTTGGAAGTCCTATGGAAAGAGTAGCAATCGACATTGCAGGTCCATTTCCAGAAACCGATGCTGGAAATAAATACATTCTGGTAGCCATGGACTATTTTACGAAATGGACCGAGGCCTATGCATTACCGAATCAAGAAGCTGCTACCGTTGCAGAGGTACTTGTTAAAGAATTCTTCAGCCGATTTGGTGTTCCCTTGGAGATCCACTCCGATCAAGGGCGAAACTTTGAGTCAGCTCTTTTCCAAAACGTTTGTAAATTGATTGGTGCCAATAAGACCAGAACAACACCCCTGCATCCTCAATCAGATGGAATGGTCGAGAGGATGAACCGAACGATGGGTAAACACTTGTCCAAAGTTGTATCTGAACATCAGCGAGATTGGGACCAACACATTCATTTATTCCTGATGGCCTACCGCTCGGCCGTGAATGAAACTACAGGTCAAACACCAACCTGCCTAATGTTGGGTCGTGAAGTTCGTTTGCCCTGCGACCTAGAGTTTGGCTGCAGACCTTCCGAGGAATATGTTGCAGGCGAAGAATACGTAGACCGCCTGAAGTTACGAATGAACAACATTCATGAACTTGCCCGACAACACATCCAGATAGCCAGTGACAGAATGAAAGATCAATATGATTCTCGCTGCAAGAATGAAAGCTTCGAAGTAGGTGATCTTGTCTGGCTTTATAATCCACAACGTCGTCGAGGCCTGTGTCCTAAACTGCAAAGACAATGGGAAGGTCCGTATGAAGTTAAGAAGAAAATAAATGACGTAATATACAGAAATAAGAAGTTACCAAACGGTAAACCAAAAGTTATTCACATAAATCGTCTTGCACCATATGCTGGCTCAAATGAAACAGAGGAAGCCCGAGTCCTCCAACAGGAGATGAAAGATGCACCACAGCCAAGTTTTAAGGAATTTATGTCAAATTACGCAGAAAGAAAGAGTGCTAGATTCGGCGTGACCACAGAAGTTCAGCAAGATCTGTTTGGTGTTCCAGAAAACGTCTCTCTAGCCCACTGTGTTGCACAAGACCTCGAGATGACTAAAGGAATCTCGTCCGTATTCAATAGAAAGTTCGGCCGCCTGGACGAGTTAAGGAATCAACAACCTAAAATTGGAAGAGTATTGCGATTGGAAGATGGTCCTCGATCTTTGCTGTATATAGTGACCAGGAAGTCTTATACGGACACGCCAAGCTACGAGAACATATGGCGTGCTCTAACTAATTTGAAGAAAATGGTCTGTAATTATGACATCAAAGATTTGGCTTTACCAAAAATTGGCCATGCAGTAGAAAATCTGGATTGGAAGATTGTGAGAAGCATGCTGGAAGTGATCTTCAGAGAAACTGGCGTACGGATTACTGTGTGTTGCATGAACCCGAAGATGTCATACCCTTCAAAGACAGTAGACTGTTACTTCTTTTCTAGGGGTGTATGCAGAGCTGGAGAATCCTGTAGATTCCGCCATCCTGGGCCATCTAGGGTTGCTGATCGGGACGCTCAGATCTTAAGAGGGGAGCAGTGTAACAAAATAATTATTGACCTACCCTCGTATACCAGCTCCCGTCTCCGCACAGACAGAACACTATCGATGTTTCGAGATACGCCGATGCAGCGCCGATGACGTCCAAGCGGTCGAGTCACATGGACATAGCTGGAGATATATAGATATTTCTGGAATATCTGTATCGCATATATAAATAGGACATATTTGTAAATAGAGTTAGTCTTAAGCTAAAGTTTGTAAAGTAAACTTGTATAAATAAAAAATAAAGTCGTATATAAATTACGAACCGCTAGTTTTATTGTAATTAGAAGTAATTACACTAATCACGCTACAATATAATGTAAATTTCTAGATTAATATCGCTAAATTTCCCAGCTCGTCTAGTTTCATTTCTTTTTATCTCACAACTTAATAGGTTTTCCATAATTTGTGCTATTTTGCCGGTTATTAGCGCGCTCATCACTGTACATATATGTGATGTATATTTTTAACTAAAGTCTTCGATTGTTTCAGATAAGGTTAGGATTACTATGGAATAAAAATCAGTCCAACAAGCTGATCAACATAATTAAAGATATTATTATAAAGAACAAACACAGAATATAGAAATAAAATTGAGAATGAACTGACAATGGAATTAGGGAATTAGAAATTAACTCAGGAGTCCATCAAAGTTTTATCTTGGAACGGAAAAAAAGTGAATGGCAGAATTTACAAAACATTGATCAGACCTATAATGACATAGGCAGAAGAAACACCACCTGATACAGAAAGGACAAAAATAATGTATGTACTAGAAATAACAGAGATGAAAACCCTTCGAAAAATCGATGATAAGACACTATGGGATAGAGCTAGAAATGCGATGGAAGTGCAAGGTGGACAACAATAATAGTAACTGGGTAAAAGCAGAACAGTAGAATAGAATGATCACATAAGCAGAATAACAACAGATAGAGTAAAAAAGACGGCGAGAGATGGTTCACCAATAGGAAGACGATCAGTGGGAAGACCACGAAAACGATGTAATGACAACTTATTGGAGACACGTTGAAAAACAGACAGAGTCATGTCTACGCAAAAAGAAGAAGAAAAATAAGATATATAAAATTGCAAATGCTAAAAAGGTTTTATCGTGTCATAATATAAGGAAAAGATGAACCAATAAAGAAAAACATATAAAGGAGTTCAATAATGTTTTTGAAAATATGAATAATATAAACAATTTAAAAATTAAATAAAAGAAAAAATATATTAAAACAAAATCAATGGGAAAGTCCCCGTAGCTGGCTGTATACCATAGTTAAAAAACCATACTGAAGTAAAAACTTCTTTTGTATATTGGTATAAAAAGTTTTATTAAAAAACATAAAAGTCCTCCAAAAGGATTTGCAAAACGTTTTCAATCTGAATCAGATCATCCTCAGTGCGTTCTGCTTCACAAAAGAAACTAGCAACTTATTTAGAAAGGTTACATCGATATAAATGGTTTACATAACAATTAAGTGATATTTGTAGCGACTCCAAGTCGATGTTACAAGATGAAATGTGCTAGGAGTGCTCAAAGGGCAACATGGTTCCCTGCTCGTTAAGAACTCGTGGTTCTTGCCAGTTCAATGGACACAGACCAACTGTGTCCAAAAAAAAAAAAAAAAAAAAAAAAAAGTTGGTCTGTGTCCATTGAACTGGCAAGAACCACGAGTTCTTAACGAGCAGGGAACCATGTTGCCCTTTGAGCACTCCTAGCACATTTCATCTTGTAACATCGACTTGGAGTCGCTACAAATATCACTTAATTGTTATGTAAACCATTTATATCGATGTAACCTTTTTAAATAAGTTGCTAGTTTCTTTTGTGAAGCAGAACGCACTGAGGATGATCTGATTCAGATTGAAAACGTTTTGCAAATCCTTTTGGAGGACTTTTATGTTTTTTAATAAAACTTTTTATACCAATATACAAAAGAAGTTTTTACTTCAGTATGGTTTTTTAAAAAATATATTATTTTCAAATACAGCAAAGTTTCGTAATAGCTTGTGGTAAAGAAGAACTGAAACCACTGTAAAGGATTTATATTAGCATCCAAAAATAAGAGTATTTAATCGATTTAATTTTTAAAAGCCTTAGCTTAATATTATTCACATGCATTGTTTGGATTTCGTAAATGGGTGACACTTTATTTTTATTTAGCGTATGGACTTTCACAGTACGATAAATATACAAATATAATATATATTATTCAAACACTAAAATATAAAGAATGAATCTAAATATTAATGTCCAATTTGCACAGCCATTCAATTGCTTCCGGGGAGCATTCCACAAAGTCCTGGAGTTTTCCACGGTAGGCACGATTTAGGCAATCTGAAACACAATGACTTATGTTCTGTCTAGGCGATCCACAGTCGCATTGTGGACTTTCCGCACGACCCCATTTGAACAGAGCACAGAGCAGGATCAGCACATTTATCATGTCCGGTACGTATGCGATTAAGCCTCGCCCAGGTGGACCGGGGCAGACCCGATCCGATGAAACCCTGGTTGGGGTGGATATCTGAATATAGTCTGCTGCTATTGTTGGCATCCATCTTGTGGACCATTGCCTTTGTATATCATAGGAATCACCAATTGTTCGGGCAGATCTGATTGGAGGATTTCTAGACCTCAGTCGCTGGTTCTCTTTTGAGATGTCTGGTATGTCTTGATGGATTGGTAGTTGTATGTTGGCTACAATTTTCTGATACTCTCTCACTAATGCTGCTGTACGGCTTAGATCTGGTGGAGCAATATTGCTCAAAGTAGGCAGCCGTCTCACTGGGGTTGACTTTATTATTCCAGTGATTATTCTCATGGTTTAATTAAGTTGGACATCGATTTTGTTTGTATGTGCACTATTTAACCATACTGGTGCACAATATTCTGCCACTGAAAAAACCAAAGCTAGAGCAGAGGTCCGAAGAGTATCTGCAGAAGCACCCCAAGTTGTTCCAGCAATGGGTGACATTGATTTTATGTAATCTAGGCCACACATGAAAACATCTAAGTCAGCAATTATGCTTGTATTAGTAGTTCACGGTAACATTAAAGTATGGTCAATCATAACAAACAATTAGGATTTATTTATAGATCCGTAAAAGAATAGGGAGAGATTATTCAGTATTCAGAAACCGACGTGGTTAGAGTAGAGACATTATCCATTCCGACACCAACTAGTTACTGTCGTACATGGTGACTTAAATATATTTCGGTAATTTGTGTTTCAACTTAATCAACCCCATCATCGGGGGGTTGCTACCCCCGTACCACCATACCACGTTAAGAGCAATGAAAATGGCGCACCCAGACGAATCCTATTAGCGTACCAGTAGGAAGTATGTTGGGGTACCTAAAGGTAGACCAAGACTGAAAATAATGCGGTGTATGGATAAAAGTATTGCTAAAAGCGATATTAATAAATTACTTTTATTAAATAAAACATTTTGAACATTTTTCACTAAAATACTTTTAAAATGTCTTTCCTACACAGGCTTTAGTTTGCAGTAATAAGTCTTTTATGAACACCCGAATTAATTTTTTTTTGCACAAGTATTAGAATTGGTAATAACTTTTTTAAGTTCAATAATATAGTCCCTTTTTAGATAAAAGATTTGTTATATATTTTGGTCACCCTTTGGTGTGCTCATATCTCCACTTTAATATCTTGAACGGAATACCGACCGATCAGAAAATACAAATATAGAACAAAAATGGGAGTATCTCAAAACCAGCATAATCATAGCAGCTGAGAAAACTTGCGGGAAGGTAAAAATAGCAAATACCAACATGAGGAGAACTAAGTGGTGGACGCACGAAATACGAGAGAAAATAAAGAACAAAAAAGACAAATGGAAGAGATATCTTAAAACACCAGGAAGATTACGAGGCATAAAAAAAATTAAAGAGGTTAAAATAGCGGTGAAAGCAGGAAAGGAGAGATCATGGGAGAAGCTTGGACTAAAAATGACAACAATTTATAAACCAAAAACACTTCTATGGCGCGTTAAAATAACTCAAGCAAAAGAAAGAGCACACGACGCCGATTATGAAAAACAATAATGGAAAGGTACTGGCAGAAGAAAAACAAATAATGGGAAGATGGGGAGAACATTTCAAGGAGCTAACACATTATAGTGGAGATACAAGAAATTAATGAAGAACAATAAGTGGAACCCATAACCAGAGAGGCATTAGAGTAAGCAATAGAAAGAGTAAAATTAGGCAATATAGAATAGAGAGAATGGGCACTAATGGGCAGCATGAAAAAACTAATATACCGAGCAGAAATACCAAAGAACTGGAGGAAAGGCATATTACCAATACACAAACAGGGAGACTAGAGAAACTGTAATAATTACCGATGTATCACCATATCAAGTATCCCTGGGAACATATTCGCAAGAATAATAGACACAAGAATAAAAATCCGAATAGAAACAACCATGAAAGATACACCGAAGGACCGAAGCACGCAAGACCTAATATTCACAATAAGACAAGTAAGTGAGAAGGTAATTAATGAGAATAGAGATATACATATATGATTCATCGACCTGGAAAAGGCGTTTGACAGAATCCGAAGAAAGGACGTATGAAAGGCACTAAAAATATGGGACTAAATGGGACCATAATAGAAGAAATAAAGGATATGTACAAAAATAATACACACACACAGTAAGATCCAATAACGAGGAATCCAGAGAATTTACTACAAGTCAAGGTTTCAAACAGGGATGCGTGTTAAGTCCACTGCTATTCTCAGTAGTACTGGATGAAGCAATAAAGAAATCCAAGAGAAAAATGAGAAAACTAACATTAGGGACTAACAAATGAAACAGACGCAACTCTCGGAGCTACTATTTTCAGATGACATAGTATTGGTAGCAGAAACCAGAAAACACCTACAGAACAATCTTGAAATCCTAAAACAGGAACTATCAAACATAAATATGAAAATAAAGTAAGCAAGAAAAATGATAATTTCAAATACGACGAAAATACACGCAATAAAATTAGACGGGAAATATCTAGAGCAAGTAGAATATTTTAAATACATAGGAGTAATAATTGAATCAAATGGTAAACAAGACATGGAAATAAACGAGAGAATGAGACTAACAGGAAGTTTATTTAACACTACGAATACAATATTTTTGGGGAAAAAGGTAAAAACAGCAGATACCGGAGAAGGTAAAAACGGCAGTTGTTAGATCAGTTAGTTAGGCCAAAAACCATGTATGGACATGTACATTGTACATTGACTGGGAGACAAAAATCCAAAGTATGAAACGAGGTTCCTGGGGAAAATAGCCAACAGAAAGAGGACCGAAAAAATACGAAACGAAACAATCAGACAAAACCTAAAATTAGAACCAATCAATGAAAGAACAGTAGAGGGACCACTTTGATAGTTCGGGCACGTGTGTAGAATGTCGAAAAAGAGACTAACAAAACTAGTGTTCGAAACGAGAGTGCAGAGGAAAAACAAAAGAAGAAGGCCAAGAGTTATGTGGGTACCTAGATGAAATCAGAAAAGAAGTCGAGAAGAAAGGATTGACATTGGAAAGTGCAAGAGACCTAACACAAGATCGGAAAGCATGGAGACAACAATGCAAAACTCAACTCCACCAGCGTTACACCTAAAGGTAGAAAGGCTTAGGAATAAATAAGTAAGTAGGAAGTAGGAGTAGTGGTAGACCAAGACTGGGATGAGGGGAAGGTGTATATTTAACGAACCTATGTAGTGGCAATATGCGGTATTTCTGGATAAAAGAATTATTGCTTAAAACGGTTTGAAAAAATTAGTTTTATTAAATTAAACACTTTGAACATATTGCTATAAAATACTTTTAAAATGTTTTTCCTACACAAGCTTTAGTCTGCAGTAATATACCATTAAGTCTTTTATGAACTCCCGAATTAATTTTTTTTGCACAATTATTAGAATTGTTAATAAGTTTTTTAAGTTCACTTATATAGTCCCGTTTTACATAAAAGATTTGTTGATATATTTTGGTCACCTTTTGGTGTGCACATATCTCCACTTTAATATGTTGAACAGAATTCCGACAAGATTTTAGAATTTGCGTGGCCAATTTTTCGAGTTTTTGAATCCTTCTTTTGATTTGCTTTAGATAGTTAAAGATGTCTTTCTTGGGATAACACTGCTGCAAATTGCCTTTTAACATTAACTTTTTAGTCTCTTGATTTTCGTAGTTAATACAATTAGTTTTTATCATATTAGACGCAAGAGGCTGGTTTCTGTGTCTGACATATTTCAGGTCATTCATCTTTTTCTGGTATTCTTTAATAGTTTTCCTTTGTTCCCATTGCTGATCGTTTATTGTATGTTTTATTGTATTTAAAGCAAGCATTTCCAGTTCTTTTAGGTCTTCCTGTGATTGTTTTATTTTTCTTTTCAGGATCGATATTTCGGTATCCAAGTTTTTTTCAAAAAACAAGTTGTTGGTCCAAATTATCTAAAAAGGAGATTTAATATTAAAATATAAAATCAAATATTTTAATTATGAAAAAATAAAACATTAGAAAGAACTCAATAGAAAATAAAAGGTCTAACTAAAATTTAAAAATAGGCTTAAAACATATTATCTATACTAAATTTACAATCAAGATGCAGTAGAAATAAACAAAGCAAGACACTTTAAATTCTACTAGGAGCACTCCCGAATCATAATTTACAATGTATATACATTCTAAATCCCAAACTATGATTTCCAAAGTTTACAAATTATAAATTATGATTTAAAAGTCCTTCATTAGCATTTAACGTGTCTTGGTTTGTTTATTTCTACTGCATCTTGATTTTAAATTTAGTATAATAGTTAACTTTTAAAATGACTATCAAAATATAATAAATTTTTTTTATAAATAACAATTTAGTTATCTTTATAAATAAAATCTATTTAATATAATTATATTTTAAATAAATAGATAAAAAAATCATAAAAATGTGACTTAAAAGGGGGTAGGCGCAACATCTAGGTACAATGTTATTTAAATGCATTAATTTTTTTCGAATCCTGAGAAAACTAATAAGTATTTTGGAAAATTTAAACTCAGAATGAAAGATTACATTATTACAGACGGCCAAGAGTCCCTGAAAACTTCTATAATGTTTTTTTTAATAAGTTACAGGGGTGAAAAAAAAGAGAACATTTAGTGTGGTTTTAATTTCAAATATTTCATTCAAAAGAAACTTTTTGTTGATTCTAAGGGACTTTCTGCCGTCGGTAATCATGTAATCTTTTATTCTGCGTTTAAATTTTTCAAAAATATTGATTATTTTTCTCAGGATTCGAAAAAAAAATAAATGTATTTAAATAGCATTGGACCAACATTTTGCGCCTAACCCCTTAAGAAAAGATTTGTACATCCCGTAGTCATTAGCTGCATTGTTTTGGATAATTTTTCAATGAAAATACATTAACATTTAACTACCCGCGCATCAAGTTATAACATAACTACACGCGTGGCGTACTTTGTACGCCACAAGAAAATACACTTAAAAACAGCGGATTTCTTTATTTTTTTTTTTTTTAAAAATACACTTAGTTGTTTGTTATAAACCTTATTCGGCATCAGTGAATACTTGGAGTTCCTTTTCAGTAAGCCAATTGGGATTTATAACTGGAATCATGGAATAACTGGATTCCATGATAAATAAAATTACTAATAAAAAATTTTTTTAAATGTGATTTTTTACAGGAGAAAAATTATTGTTTACAAAGAAAAATATATTTTTTGCCATAATGACTAAAAAACAATTAAAATATGTACTTATATTACGACTTATAGTAATATAATCCTGGGGTATATTGTCCACCACCGGAAACAACAAATAATAAAATGTAAATTACGATCTTTCCAGAACGCCGATTATAACGAAACTAAAACCAAATTGTAAAGCACATTCCAGTGATAGGTTAGAAAATAAGCAAGGTCAAAAATTAAATTTTTAAATATATTTCCAGTAGAATTCTTATATCTGGCGTACAAAGTACGCCAGCGCGTGTAGTTAAAGGTTAAATGTTATTTTAACGTTGTACCCCAGTATATGTTATTGTTTTCAGTGCGCCTTATTTTGAAACCGTATTCTCGACATTTTGAAGAGCGTAGCTCACCGTTCTGTTGTATTAAAAAATTTTGACTTTTCTTAGATTGGTTAATTTTAGCTCTTAGGGTTGGTAATTATGGTAGCAGTGATTAAAAAGGCTATATTGGTTCCTAAGGGTCGAAGAACTTTAAGTGATGTTTTTAATCAGCTTTCAGATTTGATTGCCGTTTAATTTGAACTAAATACTAGAGATTTATTGTAAATGTTCATTGGCGTAAAAAGTGCAATTTTCTATTTTAAACACAAATGCTTCTTCTTCTTCAATATTGTATGTAGGCTTTAAAGCTTGTTTCTTCTTCAATATTAGCCTCCTAAATTGTTTAATTTATCGCACCATCTTTTTCTTGGTCTCCCCATATTTCTTCGTCCATTTGGAGACTTATCCCGTGCTATTCCTACTATACTATCCTCTGCCATTCTACAAATGTGTTCTTTCCACTCATGTTTCCGTTTTGTCACCCATCCATTTATATCTTCTACATTGCATGATCTTCTTATGTTTTCGTTTCTCTCCCTTTCCAACAGACTTTTCCCTGATATTCGTCTGAGTATTTTCATCTCGGTTGTTTCTATTAGTCGTCTCGTATTAGATGTGTCAGGTCTTGTCTCCGCCGTATATGTCAATATAGGTCTAGTTGCTGCTTTATAGATTCTTGCCTTTGTGTCTTGTCTGAGGTGTTTGTTCTTCCAGATTGTGTCATTAAGAGATCCCGCCGCTTTACTTGCTTTTAAGCTTTAAGCTTTGTTGTCGTACTTCCTCTTCAACATCTCCGTAACTGGATATATCTATTTCCAGATCTAAACTTTGCTTCCTGCTTTATTATTTTCCCATCAATTTCGATTTTACATCGTAGTGGGTATTTAGATGTAGTCATACATTTGGTTTTTTCTGCTGATATTATCATATTGTATTTCTTGGCTGTTGGGGTATTGAAGATTTGTGTTAATCTTTGGAGATCGTCTTCTCTCTCGGCGATTAATGCGGCGTCGTCTGCATAACATAATATTTGTATTTCTTTGTTCCCCATTCTTTAACCATGACCTTTACGTACTTCTCCTATTATTTCGTCCATTACCATATTAAAGAGCAGTGGGCTTAACGAATCCCCTTGTCTGACTCCGTTTTGTACTGGTATAAACTGCGTTAGTTTTCCATTTACCTTTGCCTGTATTCGATTATAAAAGTACTAAAGTATGAAAGTAAAACTTTTGAGGTCAAAATATAATAAAATATTATTTCCACCCCCGAGATGTGGTGACAACCAACCCCATGGTAACAGCGCCTTTCAGCATCATATAGATTTCGATTCTTGGACTATCCACTACTTATTCTCAAATTTTCTGGCAAATCGATCCATTCTGTAAAAATTGCAAGGTGAAAATCTTCGGTTCCTGGACTAAATCTAGTATTTTTGTAATTTATGGTCTACAGCCAGTTACAGGAAGTTTATTTTCCTCGTGGATTTTGAAGAAAACTACTTTTATGAAAATGAAATCCTTTTTTCTTTACAACAGTCATCTCAGTCTGTAACTAAGACAAAGAATGGTTAAGTGCTGTGTTTGTTCTGTACTTTTCTACAGTGCAATGTGGAAAGTAAAAGTATCGACCATGAACAGAATTGAAACATTGGAAATGTGAATTCATAGACGGATGCTGAAGATACATTGGACAGCAAGAAAAACTAATGAAGAGGTACCTACTAAGAAGATTCAACAAATGTAGAGAACTGCAAAAGACTGTTAAACAGCGGAAAATATCTTATCTGAGAAATATTATAAGGAAATTCGATATAGAAAACTACAAATAATCCTTAAAGAATGCCGCCGAAATGTAAGAAAAAAAACAAGTTTCTTGTTAAAAACATTCGTGAATGGGATCAGAGTCAGATATCAAATGCAGGACAATTATTCCATATTGCAGAAGATGGAGAAGCACTCGCAACGGTGATGGTCAACGACGAATAATTCTGATATAGCACGTGACAAAGAAGACCTACAAAAGAGAAAATTTATGTTCTTATCATCCTGCCCTAAAATATTAAGCACGGATTACCAAAGAGAAATGCATAGAATATTAACGGTTTAAACTAATTATTTTTTGACCAAAAGAAAATCGTTGCAGAACTTATATAGAATATTTAAAATTAGACAAGACGAAAACGGCAGGTTTGCCGTTTGGCAAGATGCCGCATTGGACTGCCGGAATGGCTTCTCTCTCGCACTCACCATAAACGGCCGCCTAATACGTGCAGGCGCTCATTATTATTACTTCAAAATAACAGCTTAGTAACAAAATAATGACAAAAATTTCTTCAGGATCTTGTAGGGAGGGCTCTTAACTTTGATTTAGTCACTTTCTGACTTTCCTAATAATAGCTTTTGACAAATTTATTAAGCCTTGAAAATCGTCATTTTACGTTTTTTCAATTTTAAATTGTTTATAAGTCGAAAACGATCAACTTTAGAGAAAAATTATAAGAAACTTTTTTGTCCAGAATGGTCCAAAAAACCTAAGAAAAATTTGTAAGGGCCAAAAATAGTGATTTTTGCAATTTGATTAAAAGAAATGTTAAAAAAAATTTGGACCACTTTTCACGTGGCCGACTTCTTGAACCTTATTCTGGGATGTCTCACGAATGTGATTATGCAAAAAAATCTCATGGGAATATTTTTTCTAACGAACCCGCCCTTTCCGCCTTGTCTAAATATATTTGATTCTTATTGACATAGTCAATAGCCAACCTATCGGAAAATATAACGCAAAGTTGATAACTTGTTTCGTCCACGTTGCTAAAACATATTAAAATAATATTGTAATACGTCAAAATGAAAATAAGATGATTATACTCTTGATAACCTTCATAATAACCATATCTGAAGAATATCGACAGATCCAAAGGCAAACGATAAAAGTCAATTTAAGCTATAAATAATTTGTAAATATGTATAATACATGGAGTCCCCACCGTCTTTACAAATATAGTTATAAGTAATAAATACCTAATAAGTAATTTATTTAAGCTTAAGCCATTTTGTGCTCAGCAAAATCATAATGCATTAACGGTTTATTTCAAGATCATAAAATTTAACTATCAAACAAAAGTAGTGCATTTACTTACGGTTTTTGCTCCGTATTTTATAGTCCATGTGGAGAGGCCGCTCCTGTCCGAAAAATTTCTGATTCGGGTTTTTTGCGGATCCATATTCAAAAATATCCCCTTTAAACAAATCTGAAGGGTGCCGGGCGGAATTTTTAGGTAGAAATTGTTTAAACAATTTTTTTAAACAAATACAAAAGATCACCTTTTTTGCCCTGGATAATATTTTTTGGGGTTAGTCGGTCATTCTAAACAAGAAAGGTATCTTGCCAGGTACCAAGACATTTTTCTGTAAAGTTGATAGTTTCCGAGTTATAGACGATTTAAAATATGAAAAATGCGAAAATACGCTTTTTTGAGGGTTAAAAACTCATATATATATATATATATATATATATATATATATATATATATATATATATATATATATATATAATGCTCTCTCATTTTAGCTTAACCTATGCTCTCTCATTTTAGCATCAATTGGTGCCACACCTAAACTTCCCCTAATATACTCATTTCTAATTTTGTCCTTCTTTGTCACTCCACTCATCCATCTAATTATTCTCATTTCCGCTACATGCATTCGTTGTTCCTTATTCTTTTGCACTGCCCAACATTCAGTTCCGTGCATCATGGCCGGTCTTATGGCTGTTTTATAGAATTTTCCCTTCAGCTTCATTGGAATTTTTCGGTCACACAACACACCACTCGCTTCTTTCCACTTCATCCATCCAGCCCTAATTCTACTGCATGCATATCCATCTATTTCTCCATTACTCTGTAATACCGATCCTAGGTGCTTTAAACTATTACTTTTCACAATCATTTCACCATCCAAAGATACCATTTTATTTGTAGTGACTCCATCTTTAAATGAACATTTCAAATACTCTGTTTTTGTCCTACTAAGTTTTAAACCTTGTTCCTCCAGAGCTTGTCTCCACTGTTCCAGTTTTTGTTCTAAGTCTCTTTCACTGTTTCCTATTAACACTACATCATCAGCATACATTAGGCACCATGGAATACTACCCTGCAGTTTCGCTGTTATCTGGTCCAAAACTAATGAGAATAAATAGGGATTAAGCACCGAGCCTTGGTGCAATCCTACTTTCACCTGAAATTTATTAGTCTCTCCCACGCCTGTCCTAACACTAGTCGTTACTCCCTCATACATATCTCTCACAATCTTTACATATTTGCCAGGGACTCTATCATATGCTTTCTCAAAATCAACGAATACCATATGAGCGTTGGTCTCTTTATTCCTGTATTTTTCCATCAGTTGCCTTACAATGAAAATGGCATTTGTTGTTGATCTGCCCTGCATTAAGCCAAATTGATTATCGGATATTTCGGTTTCTTCACGTATCCGTCTATCAATTACTCTCTCCCTGTAGTTTGCGCATTGTTGTATGTGTCTCCCTTGTTTTTGTCGACAGGTACTAATATACTGCTTCTCCATTCGTCTGGAATTTGTCCAACTTCCATAATTCTATTAAAAAAACCTGCTAGCCAACTTATTCCTGTCTCTCCCAATGCTCTCCATACTTCCCCAGGAATATCATCTGGTCTAACTGCTTTTCCTTTCTTTATTTTTTGAAGCGCTCGAGCCACTTCTTCGTTTGTTATTCTGGTAACCATTGCTGTTACTGTCTCCGTTAACTCCACAGGCTGTCTGTCAAATTCTTCATTCAATAAACTGTCAAAATACTTTCTCCATCTCTTTTTGACATCCTTTTCGTGAATTAGTATTTTATTATTTTCATCTCGGATACATCTAATGTGATTAAAATTTCTTGCTTTCTTTGTTTTCTTTTTGGCTATTTTATATATCATCTTTGCTTGGCCTTTCCTGGTATCAAGTTGATCGTATAGGTTTGAATACGCTTCTGCTTTAGCTTTTGCTACTGCCACTTTCGCTTCCTTTTTGGCGACAATATAGTTTTGAAGATCTCTGTCCGATCTGGTTTCTTGCCACTTTTTATCTAATTTTCTCTTCTCTTTTATTTTTCCTTGTACTGCATTTGACCACCACCAAGTCTCTTTATCCTCAAACTTCTTTCCTGATGTTTTCCCAAGTATTTCAATAGCCGTCTCTCTAATAATATTGGCCATTTTTCTCCAAATTGTGTTAGGGCTTCCTTTCATGTTCCAACATATTTTTTCTACTATTCTTTCTCTGAATTTTCCCTGAATTTTCTACTATTCTTTCTTCAAAAATCATTCAAAATCAAAAATCACTTTTGTTTAGTATTCTTGGGTCATTATAAACAAAAAAGATCTCTCATTTTTCTCAGAAGTTGACAGTTTTCGAGTTATATCTAAGTGATTAAGGATCTATAAAATGTGACAATATGCATTTTTCGAAGCTTAAAAACTCAGTTGTAATTTATTATTTTTGATGTTGCCAAGTGCCTATATTGAAGATTGTTAATTATTATGCTCGTCCACCGCGCAATGGTCGTGGATAACTAACAATTAAAAAACAACGGTATAATACCATTAAATTAAAATAAGACCCGAGTACTTTACAGAATCTTGAAAATAAACGTAATCAATTTAAACACTTGGTAACCTCAAAGATAATAATTTACATCTGAGTTTTCAAGCGTCGAAAATGCGTATTTCCTCTTTTTCGGATTTTAATTCGCTTATAACTCCAGAACTATTAATTTTTTATAAAACTCACAAGAGACGCTCTTTATTAGAATGTCCCAAAAAAAATAGCTTTCGGATGAAAATTGTTGAACTAGAGCGAGCCGCACCGACAAAAAATCGGATGGACACGCATAACTAACAATTAAAATACAACTGTCTAAATTAAAGTTAGACCCGATCAGTCTTCAGAACCTTGAAACTTAAACTTAAATTTAAGTACTTTTTAACCTCAAGAATGCTAATATATATATATATATATATATATATATATATATATATATATATATATATATATATATATGAAACTTAAAGCTAAAATCAATATCAACAAAAGAATTAATATTAAAATTAAACTCACCAGGCTTCCGGGTTGAACCGCGTCGTTGGTTTCTAGGCCTAGAAACCAACGACGCGGTTACCCGGAAGCCTGGTGAGTTTAATTTTAATATTAATTCTTTTGTTGATATTGATTTTAGCTTTAAGTTTCATTGTATTAACCGCGGAAACCTTTCCGAACATATATATATATATATATATATATATATATATATATATATATATATATATATATGTTCGGAAAGGTTTCCGCGGTTAATACAATGAAACTTAAAGCTAAAATCAATATCAACAAAAGAATTAATATTAAAATTAAACTCACCAGGCTTCCGGGTTGAACCGCGTCGTTGGTTTCTAGGCCTAGAAACCAACGACGCGGTTCAACCCGGAAGCCTGGTGAGTTTAATTTTAATATTAATTCTTTTGTTGATATTGATTTTAGCTTTAAGTTTCATATATATATATATATATATATATATATATATATATATATATATATATATATATATATATATATATTAGCATTCTTGAGGTTAAAAAGTACTTAAATTTAAGTTTAAGTTTCAAGGTTCTGAAGACTGATCGGGTCTAACTTTAATTTAGACAGTTGTATTTTAATTGTTAGTTATGCGTGTCCATCCGATTTTTTGTCGGTGCGGCTCGCTCTAGTTCAACAATTTTCATCCGAAAGCTATTTTTTTTGGGACATTCTAATAAAGAGCGTCTCTTGTGAGTTTTATAAAAAATTAATAGTTCTGGAGTTATAAGCGAATTAAAATCCGAAAAAGAGGAAATACGCATTTTCGACGCTTGAAAACTCAGATGTAAATTATTATCTTTGAGGTTACCAAGTGTTTAAATTGATTACGTTTATTTTCAAGATTCTGTAAAGTACTCGGGTCTTATTTTAATTTAATGGTATTATACCGTTGTTTTTTAATTGTTAGTTATCCACGACCATTGCGCGGTGGACGAGCATAATAATTAACAATCTTCAATATAGGCACTTGGCAACATCAAAAATAATAAATTACAACTGAGTTTTTAAGCTTCGAAAAATGCATATTGTCACATTTTATAGATCCTTAATCACTTAGATATAACTCGAAAACTGTCAACTTCTGAGAAAAATGAGAGATCTTTTTTGTTTATAATGACCCAAGAATACTAAACAAAAGTGATTTTTGATTTTGAATGATTTTTGAAGAAAGAATAGTAGAAAATTCAGGGAAAATTCAGAGAAAGAATAGTAGAAAAAATATGTTGGAACATGAAAGGAAGCCCTAACACAATTTGGAGAAAAATGGCCAATATTATTAGAGAGACGGCTATTGAAATACTTGGGAAAACATCAGGAAAGAAGTTTGAGGATAAAGAGACTTGGTGGTGGTCAAATGCAGTACAAGGAAAAATAAAAGAGAAGAGAAAATTAGATAAAAAGTGGCAAGAAACCAGATCGGACAGAGATCTTCAAAACTATATTGTCGCCAAAAAGGAAGCGAAAGTGGCAGTAGCAAAAGCTAAAGCAGAAGCGTATTCAAACCTATACGATCAACTTGATACCAGGAAAGGCCAAGCAAAGATGATATATAAAATAGCCAAAAAGAAAACAAAGAAAGCAAGAAATTTTAATCACATTAGATGTATCCGAGATGAAAATAATAAAATACTAATTCACGAAAAGGATGTCAAAAAGAGATGGAGAAAGTATTTTGACAGTTTATTGAATGAAGAATTTGACAGACAGCCTGTGGAGTTAACGGAGACAGTAACAGCAATGGTTACCAGAATAACAAACGAAGAAGTGGCTCGAGCGCTTCAAAAAATAAAGAAAGGAAAAGCAGTTAGACCAGATGATATTCCTGGGGAAGTATGGAGAGCATTGGGAGAGACAGGAATAAGTTGGCTAGCAGGTTTTTTTAATAGAATTATGGAAGTTGGACAAATTCCAGACGAATGGAGAAGCAGTATATTAGTACCTGTCGACAAAAACAAGGGAGACACATACAACAATGCGCAAACTACAGGGAGAGAGTAATTGATAGACGGATACGTGAAGAAACCGAAATATCCGATAATCAATTTGGCTTAATGCAGGGCAGATCAACAACAAATGCCATTTTCATTGTAAGGCAACTGATGGAAAAATACAGGAATAAAGAGACCAACGCTCATATGGTATTCGTTGATTTTGAGAAAGCATATGATAGAGTCCCTGGCAAATATGTAAAGATTGTGAGAGATATGTATGAGGGAGTAACGACTAGTGTTAGGACAGGCGTGGGAGAGACTAATAAATTTCAGGTGAAAGTAGGATTGCACCAAGGCTCGGTGCTTAATCCCTATTTATTCTCATTAGTTTTGGACCAGATAACAGCGAAACTGCAGGGTAGTATTCCATGGTGCCTAATGTATGCTGATGATGTAGTGTTAATAGGAAACAGTGAAAGAGACTTAGAACAAAAACTGGAACAGTGGAGACAAGCTCTGGAGGAACAAGGTTTAAAACTTAGTAGGACAAAAACAGAGTATTTGAAATGTTCATTTAAAGATGGAGTCACTACAAATAAAATGGTACCTTTGGATGGTGAAATGATTGTGAAAAGTAATAGTTTAAAGCACCTAGGATCGGTATTACAGAGTAATGGAGAAATAGATGGATATGCATGCAGTAGAATTAGGGCTGGATGGATGAAGTGGAAAGAAGCGAGTGGTGTGTTGTGTGACCGAAAAATTCCAATGAAGCTGAAGGGAAAATTCTATAAAACAGCCATAAGACCGGCCATGATGCACGGAACTGAATGTTGGGCAGTGCAAAAGAATAAGGAACAACGAATGCATGTAGCGGAAATGAGAATAATTAGATGGATGAGTGGAGTGACAAAGAAGGACAAAATTAGAAATGAGTATATTAGGGGAAGTTTAGGTGTGGCACCAATTGATGCTAAAATGAGAGAGCATAGGTTAAGATGGTTTGGTCATGTTCAACGTCGAGACGTTAATCACCCAATACGAAGAATAGCTGAAGTGCAGATTTCTGGAAGGAGTAGGAGAGGAAGGCCAAAGAAGACCTGGGGGCAGACGATAAGGCAGGACATGTTGGTAAAGGGGATTAACATTGATATGACCCAAGATAGAATTATGTGGAGAAATGCAATTAGGGAAGCCGACCCCGCATAGGGATAAGGCAAAGAGAATGATGATGAATAATTTTTGAAGAAAAAATGATTATTAACATAGTTTTTTAAATAATTTATTGATTTATTAAATTAGTTATTGCTAATGTGCCAACTAAATACCTTAATTATATAGAGCGACAGAGAAACACCATAATATAATGAAACGGGAGATGAGGCGCGCAGCGGGCGACTCGGTGGCCTTAAAGTCGGGTGGACGCGCTTAATTAACAATTAAAAAACAACGGTTTATATTGCAATGAGCCCCTATTACTCATCAAAACCTTAAAATTAAATGTTTAATCTTTAATTTAGGCACTTGATAACCTTAAAAATAATAATTTACATACGAGTTTTCCAGCCTCGAAAATGCGTAGTTTCGTATTTTTGAGATTTTAAATCGCTTATAACTCGAAAACCGTTAACTGCAGGGAAAAATAATAAGAAAGCTCTTTTATTTAGAACGACCCAGAAAATTTAAAAAAATATTTACCGGAGAAAAATAGGAGATTGTTTAAAAAGAGTGCGCCGCACCGGCAAAAAAACCGGTTGGACACGCATAATTAACAATTAAATAACAACGGTCTAAATTGAAGTCAGACTCTATCGCTCTTCAGATTCTTGAAAATGAATGTTTAATATACAATTTAAGGAATTGGCAACCTAAAAAATACTAATTTAAATATGAGTTTTTAAGCCTCGAAAATGCGCATTTTCAGATCTTAAATCGCCTTTAAATCGAAAACAACTATCAACTTTAGACAAAAATGACAAGACACCTTTCTTGTTTAGAATGACCCAACAACCCTAAAAAATATTTTGTGTTTGTTTAAAAAAATTGTTTAAACAATTTCTGTCCAAAAATTTCGACCGGCACGCTTCTGCTTTGTTTAAAAGAAACATTTTTGAATAGGAATTCAGAAAGAAGCCGAATCAGAATTTTTTTCAGGCGGGAGTGGTTTTACCACCTGAACTATTAAAGAATCGCTTGGAATGAGATGAAATTTGACGTATACGTAGCTAACAGAATATCAAAGAAAAACAGTGATATTGTGCCGATGTGCGCCTTTGTCCTGGGTGTGAGTACCACCCCTACACGGGGGTGAAAAAACGTAGGTTTAAAATAACTCCGGAAGTGGATAAAGTGACTAATTCTAAGCAACTTTTGTTCTACAGAGTTTTTTTACTCAATAAGTCAATACTTTTTGAGTTATTTGCTCGTGAATATATTAATTTTTCAACAACAAGAAAAAACAAATTTTAGACGCTTTTTCGCAAATAACTCAAAAAGTATGTAAGTAATTTAGTACGTTGGCTAACGGTAAAATATTGCTAAACCTCTGAATTTTAAAGAACCACTTGGATTGGCTTTTGGCATACACTTACTTAGCTAACCGATTAAACCGATCTAAGTCAAAGAAAAAAAGTAATATTGTACCGATGTGTACTTTTGCCCTGGGGGTGGATTTCACCCATTCTCGGGGGTTAAAAAAATAAGTCCAGAAATGGATAAAATGACTAATTCTAAGCAACTTTTCTTCTAAAGAGTTTTTTCCTTAAGTCAATACTTTTCGAGTTATTTGCGAGTAAATATGTTCATTTTCAACAAAATAACCAAGTCTTGGACGGTTTTTCGCAAATATATTTTGTCAAAAAAAAACATTCGTAGCAAAAGTATAGCCTGTAAAAAAAGTAAAGAATGGTGTAGGTATATATTAGGTCTCTAGACCTAGTACAAGCAAAGTTAGGTATAGCTAATCAAAAATAGTTTCATATTTGTCAAAGTCAATATTTTTCGAGTTATTTGCGAGTAAATATGTTTATTTTCAACAAAATAACCAAGTTTTTGGACGGTTTTTCGCAAATATCTCAAATGTAAGTATTTTGTCGAAAAAAATAATTCGTAGCAAAGGTATAGCCTGTAAAAAAGTGAAGAATGGTGTCAGTATATATTAGGTCTCTAGACCTAGTACAAGCAAAGTTAGGTATAGCTAATGAAAAATAGTTTCATATTTGTCAAATTCCAAATTGAATATTTTAACGTGAAATAACCAAAAAATTAAGCACTTTTTGGGGAAAATTCATTACAACTTTTTTAAAGCGTTAAAAAAGCTATATTTTTGTTTAACAAAAATTCTAGCGTTAAAATAAACAATTTACGCTCAAAATAAAGTTAATCCAATTTTTTTACTTTTGTATGTATTGTTTATATGATCTGTGTAAGTTTCTTCGGTTCCAACTCCCTGTTTTAAAAGGGCTGTAGTTGAAATGGCTTAAACGAGTCACTTAAAACAAAAAAATAAAAAATATTCATAAAAGCTAATCCAAAGTTATTTTGAAAAAAAGCATTTTATCAAATTTAAATATTTTACTTTAAACCAAATTTTTTCAAAAATAAGCACTTTGAATCGATGAACCTTACAGATCATATTATTATTATAAACACAACATAAGTAAAGCAACTTGTGAAGCGGTAATGATTAATTTTATTTAGTTGCTAATTAGGGGGTGATCTTCCTGATTTTTTTTGCCAAAACAAAAGAGTACAACTTTATTTTGAGCGTAACTTGCTATATTTGATAATAAAACCTTTTTTTATAAAAACAGGAATAAACCTTAACACTTTAAAAAAGTTGTATGAGTTTTCCCCAAAAAGGGATTAATTTTTTGGATATTTAACGTTGAATAATTCTATTTGGAATTTGGCAAATATGAACCTGTTTTTTATTAGCTATAACTCTGCTTTTCTACTAGGTCTAGAGACCACTTGCATACACACTTTTTTCTATTTTTACAGGCTATATTTTAGTGAGAATATTTTTTAGATAAAATATTTACTTTTTGAGTTATTTGCCAAAAACCGGCTAAAAACGTGGTAATTTTGTTGAAAAATAAACATATTCACTCTCAAATAACTCTAAACATATTGACAATGAAAATAATTTTTAAAACAAAAGTAGCTTATATTTAGTCAGTTTATCCATTTCCGTACTTATTTTGGACGTATATTTTTCACCCCCGAGAAGAGGTAATTTTTTTTTCTTTGACATGTTAGCTATGCGTACGCCAAATTGCATGTCAATCCAAGCGGTTCTTTAAAAATTTGCAGCAAAAACCGTGAGAAAATGTACCTACAAATTTATGGAAAAAATATTCTAAAATTTCGAAAAAATAATGCTAGAAACTGTTTTAGAGAATAAAAGTTAAGCTATTTTTAAACACTTTAAAAAAGTTGTTATGAGTTTTCCTAAAAAGTGCTTCTTACACTATTTGTTTTTTCACTTTTTTATAAGCTATATCTTCGCTAAGAACTTTTTTTTCGATAAAGTACTTACTTTTTGAGTTATTTGCGAAAAACCGTCAAAAACGTGGTCTTATTATAGACACATAAACATACTCACTGGCATATAACTCAAAAAGTATTAACTTAGTGAAAAAACTCTATGAAAACAATGGTTACTTAGAATTATTAGTCAATTTGTCCACTTCCGGACATATTTTGAACGTATGTGTTTCATCCCAGAGGAGGGGTGGTATTCACCCCCGGGGGAAAAGCACACATAGGGCGGCAAACTATCATTTTTTTTCTTTGACATGTTAGCTATAAATTATGACAAATTTCATGTCAATCCAAACGGTTCTTTAAAATTTGGAAGTTTTGCAATATTTGATCAAAAATGTGATACAATGGACTAAAAGCAGCTACAAAGTGAAATATGAAATACTAATTTTTAACTTACCGGCAGACAAACTGAAAATATGATCACTGTATAAAAATACATATTTGCGTAATTGAACATGAATAGCACTGCGTACCGGTTGAAAATTACCAATAAGAGTAAAAGATTAACCTTTATTTATAATTTATTAGCTGCGTTTTGTTTATTTATTATTTTCGGAGAATCATAGTTTTTGCACATAATACGGAAGGTTAAAATCAAGAAGTTGTAATCATGATCTTATTGCAACAACTACGATTTGTTTATAGTTTCATCATTTATTTAATTATCTAACACTAAATTTTACTGATTTAATACAATACATAAATTATAGTAAATATATTATGATAAGCTTCTTGTAATATTATTACATCGGTCAATGTCCCGAGAATAACTAAGAAATCATCATTTTTTTGCAAAAATTATTTTATGTTCATCAAAATAATCTACTTTAGCGGCGACTGAATTATTTTTTAACGCTTTTCTTATTATTCGATACCGCTCCTGTAAGATGATATAGGTAACTTTAATGTTATCTCTTTAACGATGTCTTTGATTTGTTCCTCCATTATATCATCCAATCCCGACGTTTTTTTACATTTTCAATAACTTCTTTCAGTTCTTCTACTGTGAAAGGACAAGCTAAGTCGTAGTTTTCTAACTCAACATGCCTGTCAAGATTTAGCCGCATCTATCTCTCTTAGTTTTTCTTTTTAACTGTTGGTGAGTTATCTGTTACGAACTAACATTGGAGACTGTATTAATGTTCGACGTATTTCCATATAGGCATTTCAACAGTTGTCATGTTCTATGATTGATCTTGGACATGTTGATATTTTCCTGAATCTGATTCCATCTGCTAATTTTGGACTTTGTAATGGCAGAAGTACCTAACTTCTTCACGGCATTCCCTCGTTTTTCGATAAAGAATTTCTAGAATAGTTGTTATCGGTGAAGAAAAACCTCGCTCATGCGTGAGGTGTAAGTTGTATGATGTTCTCTAGGGATCCTGAGAGAGGAGCATCTATTTATGGCTTTATAAATTCATCGTAAGATGATTTTACCAGAGCTATCTTGCCTATCATTGTGGCTTTTATTTAGCTTTCTTAAGGCTTAAGATGTCAAAGCTAGACCATGTTAAAAATGGTGAAATCAGAACAATTATGTATCTAGATGGTAATATAAGAGACACGTCAGAAAAGAAAAGATTGATGTGGTATGTCCATTTTGAATGAATGAATGACACTAGGTGTCAAAAAGAAATATGGATTGGATTGAAACAAAAAAGAAACGAGGTCGGTCACCTAGAAGCTGGAAATGCCAAAGAAGCAATGGAGATAAGAGACCCCCCATTAATGTGGTTACGAAGACCGAGATTTATGTTACCTTTTTTTGAATTTTTAGAAGGTTACCTATATTCCAGTTTTTTAGAACCTCTACGTCTTCTGGTAGGGATCAGCTGAATAAGTTCCACCGCGAGGTAAGTTCGCTTCTCTTACCGTACTTCTTTTATCGATAGACTTGATAGTAGGGGAGGAAAGTATGCTAAATTTGCAGTTACTCGAGCGTTATGGAGACCTTAATGGGTTGTGAAGAGTAGGTCTTAAAACGAAAAAAAAAAAGTTAAGTTAGGTTTTCGATAAAGTGGGGGACTTTCCATTTTTTTAATATAATTTTTCATTTCCAATAATAGTTTTTTCCGATTATAGCGCCATCTATCCATAATTTGAAAAAATGTGTCGAATAAAATTTGTTTATTTTTACGTTAAAAATTCAAATCTGCGATGAAAATTGGGTGCTCCTATTTAAGATTTTAAAGTAACCCCAAGCCACCCTACCTCCGTGGGAGGTCGTGTTTAGTAGTGTCATTCGATAGATTTTTCCAAAATATTAAATACATGTATTTTGAGGGTTCGTATTTACAATTTTAAATTTACCCCCACCCCTCTCCGTGGGGTGTCGTTTTGGTATCGTTCGATAGACTTCTGAAAAATATTGAAAATATAGTTTACAGTTTTTCGATCTGACGTTCATTTCGCGAAATATTCGCTTTTTTTGTGAAAGTTTGTGACTCACCCGTCTGTCAAATCGCCAGATTTTTTAAATATACACTCTTTTGCATGTACATACATACTTAACTTACTTTATCTTAATTTGACGATTTCCAGTTTTTCTAAGAATAGATTTTTTTTTCGGGCCCCCCTTAACGAACTCCCCCGCGTTAAGAGCCCCCCGCGTTATGGTAGATGTATATTTACAGGGTACAAGGTTTCTCCCCATGTGATAATCTGACGCGCTTTAGTAACTGCAAAAATCCCCACTTAGGCTCCCCTAACATGATTGATTCATATATTTTAATTAAAAATTACAAATCTGCTAAGGCTATCTTTTGATATTCCTGTTTTATCACCTTAAAACTTCTTTGACCAAACCAAAATCTCTCCGAAAAGTGCACCCTAATAGCAAAATCTGTGTAGGCATAACTTGGCAAACGATATTTTCTGGTAATTTTCCGCAGTGATTTCAACCAGTAACAATAGAAGTGGAACATTCTGCATACTTGTTTATAGGAATTCTCCTTGTTTCGGTTTACAACTACCCTATATTAAAATACTGGTAAATTTTATATAGGGATTATTTCTTTCTATTATATCAGCATCACTTTCCCCTCTGCGTGTGCTGCCAATTATCCACCCTCCTCCCCGCTATCGCCGCGAATATATCGGCATCTTTATGACATGTGCCACGTGTGCATTTATTCACAACAGTACATCTACCACCCTTACTGATTTTGAAATGACTTCACAACATAGACGTAGTTGCATTGTAAAGGGTTATTTAATAGACTAGTAGTTAAATTGATATGCAGTGCAGTTTAACACGTGTGCTGTACACGCCCATATGTAGAGCTCATAAGTATGCAAACTGACCGTTTACATTCATCTCATAAAAACTTATTTTTAAGTATCAACTTTTTATTAACATCATGACAATTAGTGTTACTTTATTTATTGAGCAGGTTCATAATTAATAGCTTTTCTTCGACTATCTATCATACTTCATTTTTTTACGTGCACATAGCCTATTCATCGTCTTGTTTCTATCCTTTCTCATCTTAAACAAATCCTGTTGCCTTTGTGCTTCTGCTCATTTCTTCATTAGGTACATATTCTAATCTGGACACTCGTCAAGCTCTTCTAATATAGGTCCATTTCTATATCTACTTTTCTTTTGCTTTTAACTGAGATCATATTCACCATTCAGATCCATAAGTTGAAGATGAATTGAGAAATATTGTGCATTTGCTGCATTGAAGTATTGTCTGTTTCTTCCTAATGTCCCTTGACAGATGCTCTTGTCCTCTTCTTAGCAAGTAGCTCCAAATACCTGCTCAGTATGAAGGGAAGTCTAAAGAAACCTTCGAAGAACGACCTATAATATAACAGAGAAGCCAACCATTTAAGGAGGTGATAACCTTCATGTGTTGTATATCAATTTATCAATCCACCCGTTAGATAACTACCCGCCACCACAGAAGGAAAACTCTCTGGAATCTCGAATGAAAGATTTGGAGGATCTTAAACTGTATGCGAACCAGTGCAGCCCCAATAAAAGCCTTCTTCTTCTTAAAGTTTCCTCTCCTATCGGAGGTTGGATATCATAATGACTATGGATATTTTGTTGGCTGCTGCTCTGAACAGTTGTATTGAACTACAGTTAAACCATTCTCTAAGGTTCCTCAGCCAAGAGATGCGTCTTCTTCCTATGCTTCTTCTTTCTTGGATCCTTCCTTGCATAATATTTCTCAGCAACTCGTATTTTTCTCCTCTGGTAATGCGACCCAAATATTCCAGTTTTCTAGTTTTTATACACTTCATAATTTCTAACTCCTTATTTAAACGTCGTAGCACTTCAACATTGAATCCTTTGAACCCACTGAATTTTCAATATTCTTCTGTAACACCACATTTCGAACGCTTCTATTCGTCTTATGTGTTGTTTCTTCAATGTCCAAGCTTCCAATCCGTATTACAATATAGAAAATATGTAGCATCTTAGAGCCCTCAATCTGAGAGGCAACTGAAGGTCTTTGTTTGCAAGCACTGTCTTCATTTTTATAAATGCTTGCCTTGCAGTTTCAATTCGGACTTTAATTTCTTTGCTTTGGTCATTTTTGTCATCGACCCAGGCTCCCAGATATTTGTATGTCTTTACTTTTTCTATTTAAGTTTGCTCTATCATTATCCTTTCATTTCGATGTTCTGTTTTTGAGACGATCATAAATTTAGTTTTTTTCTTGTTTATTTTTAGTCCGTATCGAATGCATTAATCGTTAATTGTATTTAGCAATTCTTGTAGCGATTCCAGGGTGTCTGCCATTATAACGGTGTCATCAGCGAATCTTATGCTATTTACTATTCTTCCGTTTATAGAGATTCCATTACTTAGCTCCGCTATCGCTTCCTGAAATATGGCTTCACTGTAGAGGTTACACAGTAGCGGCGACAAAACACAACCCTGTCTTACCCCTCTCTTTATATCAATATTCTCAGGTTCTTGTTGTTCTATCTTTATATTGGCCTTTTGATTCCAATACAGATTTATGATAATTCGTAAATCTCGTCTGTCTATATCTCCGTTTTTCAATAATTCTAATAAAAACCGGAAGAACGTAATTAGATCTATTTACAGCCGATGCTACGCGAGTGTGTAGAACAACAAAATCCTCATTTTTCAAATACTTATTTACACCTCCTACGTCTGGAACTGAAAACATCAGTTAGGTACAAGGGTTGTATAATTTAATTGCCCCATATAAAATTTGATAATGAGGAAAAATGTGTCAAAGTCCTTAAACAGCTCCAAAAACAAACATATTAGTTTTTAGGTTCACAACTCTCGGTGTATTTTTAGCTTTATATTTTCCAGAATAGATCCAGATTTCCAGATTTCCAGATTTCCCTTTTATTGATCTTGTCACCAGTGCATATAATCGGGCTATACCCACATAAACTAACACAGTGGAAATATTATTATTGAACGGACTATTCGCGAGAGAAATACGGCAATCAAAAATTAAATATGGCATATACAGGCTGTCCAGAAACTCTCCCGACAAAGGAAGACCGGAGATTCCTCAGATATTTTTTAAATAATTTAACCCAATTTATCTAGCCCGAAAATGCTTCCTAAAGGAGGTAGAGCTCTGTAAAGATGGCGTCTTGTTATTAGTTTTTTTTTTAATAGTACAGCACACTTCTCTTACTAAAATAAGAGAGAAAACCAAAGTTAGGGATGTTAGACAAGAAGTTGCAAAGTTGAAATGGAAATTTGCCGGACACACTATAAGACAAAAGGAAGACCGATGGAACAAAATTCTCATAAATTGGAGACCGTGGCAATATAAACGAAGCAGAGGAAGACCACAAATGAGATGGGCAGATGATGTCAAGAAGCACGTGGGCTCTAGGTGGATAACTGTAGCGACAGACAGACAAGAATGGAAAAGGATTGGGGAGGCCTATGTCCAAAGATGGACCGAAGAAGGCTAATTAGATAGATAGACAGCACACTTCTATTTAGAAAAACGAAAACTGGTATACCTATGTATCTTCCAGAGATAAATCGACTCTATCAATTGCCAATTGAATTTCTAGTACCGGTCATAGGCGTCCGTTTTGGGTAGGGCAACGGTTATTTTATCGCAAAATTTTTTGGCTTTAACTTTTAAGTACTTTTGACACTGGATGGTTAAATTCTGAGGTATTTTAATACAAAAAGATACTCTTGCTTTAAGTCGGTAGAATGCACCGTTTTCTAGAAAAATCGATTTGAAAATTTTCGTTTTTTGAATTTGAAAAAAACATTTGAAAAATCTTTTTAAAATAAAACGGTGTATTTTATCGACTTAAAGCAAGAGTAACTTTTAGTACTAGAATAGATTTAATAATCTAGTGTCAAAAATGCTTAAAATGTAAAGACGAAACCGATAAAGCGATAACCGTTGACCGACATAAAACGGACGCCTATGACCGGTACTAGAAATTCGCAATGCATAAAATCGATTCATCTCTGGAAAATCAATATAGTCCAGAAAGCCACTACGCATCCGCTAGGAAAAATGTTCCGATTCGGATTTTTTGCACAATCTTACTCAAAAAGGACTCCTTTTAACAAATTTGCATGTTGCCAGGACCAAAAGTGGGTCAAAAATTTTTTAAACGTTTTTTTTTGTTTTTTTCCTAAAATTATTTTTTTTGCATGGAACAAAGTTTTTTTTAGGTTTTTGGATCATTCCAAACAGGAAAAGTCTGTAGTGACATTTCTCTAAAGTTGATCGTTTTTGACTTGACATATACTAAGCGAATAAAAATTGAAAAATTGCGAAATTGGCCATTTTTAACCCTCAAAAGCTATGTGAAATACTGAAAATTTGAATGTTGCCAAGGTAGGTAAATATTCTTTAAACATCGATTGATGAAATCCCGAAGAGTTTTTTGCAATACAATATTCAAAACTCCTTTGTTTTTTAATTGCTAATCAAGCTTGTGCGACACTATTTTCCATCGACAGTATGGTGCAAATGAAAGGAATAAATTCGTTATTTCGTAAACCGGCGACTTTAAGGAAAAAACCCGAAACAAGTCGATTTTTATTTTTAAGTTATGATATTGTGGCATATATGGTATACTAGTGACGTTAACCGTCTGGGCGTGATGACGTAATCGAGGATTTTTTTAAATGAGAATAAGGGTCGTGTGGTAGCTCATTTGAAAGGTTATTCAATTCTCTATTCAGTAATATAAACATTTATATAATTATTTATACAGGGTGTCCTTCTACTTCTTTTTTTGTCAAATAATTTAATTTAATAAAATTTTTTTGAACACCCTGTATAAATAATTATATAAATATTTACATTACTGAATAGAGAATTGAAGAACCTTTCAAATGAGCTACCAAACGACCCATATTCTCATTTAAAAAAATCATCGATTACTTCATCACGCCCAGACGGATGACGTCACTAGTATACCATATATGCCACAATATCGTAACTTAGAAATAAAAATCGACCTGTTTCGGGTTTTTTCCTTAAAGTCGTCGGTTTACGAAATAACGAATTTATTCCTTTCATTTGCACCATACTGGATACTGTATACACATGCAACGGTGGAAAACACGCGTGATTAGAAATTAAAAAACAAAGGAGTTTTGAATACTGTATAGCAAAAAACTCTTCGGGATTTCATCAACCGATGTTTAAAGAATATCTACCTACCTTGGCAACATTCAAATTTTAAGTTTTTCACATAGTTATTGAAGGTTAAAAATGGCCAATTTCGCAATTTTTCAATTTTTAATCGCTTATATGTCAAAAACTATCAACTTTAGAGAAAAGTCACTAAGACCTTTCTGTTTGGAATGATCCAAAATACCAAAAAAAACTTTGTTCCATGCAAAAAAAAACATTTTAGGAAAAAAACAAAAAAAAACGTTTAAAAAGTTTTTGACCCACTTTTGGTCCTGGCAACATGCAAATTTGTTAAAAGGGGTCCTTTTTGAGTAAGATTGTGCAATAAATCCGAATCGGAATATTTTTCCTAGCGGATGCGCAGTGGTTTTCTGGGACATATCCTGAGAGGGAATCGCAATCCCTCAACTAAAAATTCAAGGAAATTTCGAGGATAAGAGAGGAGTGGGTCGCAAACAAATGTTGTGGC
The DNA here is from genome assembly GCF_917563875.1 of Diabrotica virgifera virgifera. Classification (NCBI taxonomy): domain Eukaryota; kingdom Metazoa; phylum Arthropoda; class Insecta; order Coleoptera; family Chrysomelidae; genus Diabrotica; species Diabrotica virgifera. The sequence continues at coordinate 189,895,859 of NC_065447.1, read as the reverse complement.
TAGGAAATATATAAAGAACTGGACAGGCATAAATAACACTGGCAAGCTTTTGCTTGCCGCAAAAAGAGAGACGTCTGATCTTTAACTCGCCAACGGACTATAGGTTCACAACACCATAAGAAGAAGCTTACTAAATAGTTCAAAAATATGGAAGGCTACTAGTATTATAATGAAACTACAAAGACAGAAGAAGAAAAAGAAGAAGAGGAAGAAGAAAAATAAATTGTCGTATTAAAATATTGTGTCTGAACTTTTTTAGAATTAACCTCTATTTCTGTTTATAGAACTATCAATACAGAATTTTTATAGAACTTTTTAGAACAATTTTATAGAACATTTTTATTCAAGCACGTGGTCATGAATCTAGGATTATGCAAAATACCTACCTTTTCATTGATATAATATTTCATATACGCCTCTGCGTCAGTGCGCGTACACGGTCGAATAAAAATAATACTGATAATCATATAAATGTATACACTGCGGGGTGATATAAGCACATGTTGGATTTATGCATGTGCAACGGGGTGGTAGCGGTAAGACCGGTAGGAAAGGGTGTGGGTTGAGATAAAATAATGATTGAAACTTGATTTGGTACATGCATATGTTAAATGACCCGCCCGGTATGTACGCTAGGTGACAAAACACAGTGGTTCCAAAACAAGTAACATAAACTTTGGCACACAATTTATTATACAGTGATGAGTGCCCCAATCACCGGCAAAATAACGCAAAAGACGGAAAACGTAATGGTAGGGGAGCAAAGTATGCTAAATGTGCAGTCACTCAAGCGCTTTGGGGACCTATTTGGTTGTGACGAGTAGGTTCTAAAACCAAAAAAATTTAAGTAAAGTTTTCCATTTTAGTGGGGACGTATCCATTTTTAATTTAGTTTTCCATTTCCAACAAACGTTTCTTTAGATCATAGCGCCATCTATCCATAGTTCGAAAAAATGTCTCGAATAAAAGTTACTTATTTTAACGTAAGAAATCGAAATCTGCAATAAAAATGGAGGCACCCATTTAAGATTTTAAAGTAACCTCCCACGGAGGTGTGGTGGGGGGTTACTCCCACCCCACCTCCGTGGGAGGTCGTGTTTGGTGTCATTCGATAGATTTTTCAAAAATATTGAATAAGTTTATTTTTTAGTTTTTCGATCTGATGTTCATTTCGCGAAATATCGCGGAATTCGTATTGAAAATATTAAATTTACCCCCACCCCTCTCCGTGGGAAGTCGTGTTTGGTATCATTCGATAGATTTTTAAAAAATATTGAACACGTATTTTTTAGTTTTTCGATCTGTCATTCATTTCGCGAAATATTCGCTTTTTTCTTGTGAAACTTTGAGACTCGCCCATTTCCTTACACCCCGCTCAAATCGTCAGATGTTTTAAATATACACTGTTTTGCATGTACTTAACTTACCTTATCTTAATCTGACGATTTCGAGTTTTTCTAAGGATAGATTTTTTTTGGCCCCCCTTAACGAACTACCCTGCATTAAGAGCCAACATATGGTAGAGGTACATTTTCAGGGTATCTGAAATGTATGGGGTATTGCTATGGGGTTTCTCCCCATGTAATAATCTGACGCGCTCGAGTAACTGCAAAATCTCCGCTTGGGCTCCCCTAATATAATATGTTGCGGAATGAAAAGAGATGAAACTAGTGGAGGTGGGAAATTATCAATCAAAACCTAGAAATTTACATGATACCAGGGGCGGCCCGTCGGGGTAGGCAAGGTAGGCGCCGCCTACCCTCTTCAAATGTAGTACAATAATATAAATTATTAATATAAATTACTTATTTCAAAATTGTAATTTATAAATTTTGACACAATACCTACAATAAAATAGCAAAAATTATCCAAATTATTTGTAAAAATATCCAAAAAATTTTCTCCGTAGTTATAATTATTGTACGCTCCTTGTAGTATCAGTAGTACTGTATAAGATTCTATATTCTTCCTGGGTCAGGCACTTGAAAACGTAGCCTGAAATAGAACGACGCCAATATACCGAATTGACGTGCGATCTCTCTCTGTTTACGCGAGCAGTCCTGCTGCAGGTCTCGCGTATTCTACGATTTTGAAAGGGCGCATAGGCACAGAGTCTTATAGCCGGACCTCCAAAATTTTATCAGTTGCTTCTCTTGTGTCTTGTGAAACTGTTTTAAATAATTGTTTTTTGATTTTGGCTGTTATTAGTAGGTTAAGTATTGAATAAAACTAGGTAGGACAAATTAAATTTGTTTATGAAAACTGAATAATAAACAGGTAAATTTGAGATCGGTCTATTGAAGGGCATTTTAATTTTATATTAATTAAGTAATAATTCACTAACGACAAATAAATCTGTGAATAGTTATTTGTCAGTCGTCCATTATATTTTATAGATATAGATATAAGTGTTATTAGAATTTATAGATAATTAAAAATTTAAAGCGAGGTTAATTGTTAACTTATCAATTTATTCGAAGAGTAAATTATTATTTGATACAAAAATAAAATAAGTAATATTTGACGTTGTTGAAACGTAGGTGTGTCAGTTTTATTGGTGGAAAAACTTTAGTCATCGAATATGAATATTTTAAACGATGTAATATGCAGTTTGATCGAGACGCCAAAATCAAGAAAGGTCAGAAATTATTTCAATGGGCCGGCCTTTACAAAATTTAACAATTTTATCAACAGATACTTCCAAAGACAATCAACCATTTTCGAGATCGTTTAAAACAATATGGTATGAAAATCATAAATGGCTAAGCGGAAGTTATTTTAAAAATTCACTTTTCGGTTGGCCTTGTCTGTTGCTCTCAAATTTGAAGCAAAATGTTTGGGTGAGTCAGGGATATTCAGATTTGAAAAATTTATCAGCTAGTGTAAAAAAACATGAATCTTCTAAAGAACATTTAAACAATTGCTTAGGTTTAAAACGGTTAGAAAAAAATAAACAAACTATTGACAGTGCTTTAGCTGGACAAATTTCTCTATCTAATAAGATATATAATGAAGAAGTTGAAAAAGATTGAAGAAGTTGAAGAAATTGATGTTATAATTCTGTTAGTAAAACAAGAACCTGCATTTCGCGGTCGTAATGAGAGCCATAATTCTTCAAACATGGGTAATTTTAAAGAAATTTTTAATTTAGTAGTTAAACGCGATCAGGAAATCCAGGATCATGTTAAAAAATAGAAGGGGTGTTCACGGGTTTGTCAAAAACAATACAAAATGATTTAATAGATTGCCTTGCCGATTGCGTAAAAAATTAAATTTCAACAGAAATTAATGAAAATCAATTTTTTTTCTATACTAGCGGACGATACTACTGATATAACCGAAAAATCACAGTGTACTTTAACAATCCGTTTTGTTAAAAAAGTTGGTCAGGTAACAAAAAGATTTTTAGGGTTTTTTGATGTTACCGAAAATAGATCTGCAGACGCTCTATATAGTTTAACTTCAAACGTGCTTGAGCCATATGATTACAAAAATAAATAAATTGCTCAATTTTACGATGGTGCAAGTGTAATGGCTGGCTCTTTAAACGGATTACAATCAAAAATTAAAGTAGATGCTCCAAAAGCAATTTTTACACATTGTTGCGCTCATAGATTACATTTAGTATTAGTATGGCAAGACGGCTCAAAATGTATTACAAATTGTAGGATATTTTTTGTCGCCTACCCGAAGTATATGTGTAGCCTACCCGCATACTGAGGTCGCGAGCCGCCACTGCATGATATGCATAGTTTCCCACCTTTAGACGTATCGGAGGAGCTTGGCAACTATGACAACTGCCACTGTGACAGGAGAATTTTATAAAATTCTTTAAATTATTAGTTAGTTTTATCAGGATTATTAAAATGAGAACTTTCTTGTCTATATTTTCCTTTGATTATCATTGCGGAAAAATTATACTGTCTATGAATTTTGACACCACCTAACACATCCTGTTGTAATATGTGGTACAACGGTGGTACATAACTGTGCATGTGCAATATTATTGACAATGACAATAACCATTCGGCATAGCTGTCACCAGGACGTGGGTTAGGCACATGATAAAAGGTCTAGTCATCGATTATAAGATTAGTTTTTGATAAACGATTAAGTCTAGACCCCTAGTTTTATTTAACTTAAGATATATCTTATAAGATGTCGTAACTCGATTACTTTATTTTGTTGGATTTTTGCTTATGCATAGTTTCCTCTGTGTTAGCATTAGTTGATATATTTGTCTTTTGTTTATGGCAGGTAGAGTCTCTCTCTGTATTCTATTAGCTTCTTGAACATCAGTTCAATACTAAAGTTAAGTAATTCAGCTAGGGAATCTGGTTGGAAAGCTTAAGGAATAAGGCTTGAAAATATCACCACAAAAAAAAAACAAAAATCTATTTGAATCAAATCATTCAATAAATTACAAACTTCAGAACAAAAACCCACCTAGAACAAGTTGTAAGGAAAATTATGACAAAAGCCGTTAGACCGGCAATGACACAATCTAGAATCTAGAGAAAAAGGTGGCTGAAAATTGAAAGTGAATACGAAATCATGATGTAAACTACAGAAACGATAACTGACACAAAACGAAGATAATTAGAAATAAATTAAATGAAAATCCTAAAAAAATATCAGAACTATCATTCAGAAAAAATAGGCAGTTATAAGATTAGATATAATAATTATAGTCATTGGTAGAATGGCAGAAAGCAGAATGGGTTGAGTAGCCCGAGACAAGTCACCAATCGGAAGAAGAAATACGACTAGTTCTTATAAGAGATAGAAGAATGACATTCTTAAATAGCATAAGACCCAACGTTAAAGAAAATCATATAAGAAAATAATAAATCGAAATAAAATAAGAAGAAAGGTTTTCAAACTTACATTGGCCTTTTGGTATTGTTATTAGTTACTTTGGTTTCTATAACTTTTTAAAGCTTTGTTTCATGTTTATATTATTAGATTTGTTTAGTGGACGAATAGCATGCCAATTCCATATTCTATTAATTCTCCATAGGTATTCCCGGTATACCTATGCACCACCACCACCGCATAGAAGGTATTATAAAAAAATCCATCGAATACAACCGATTACTTGTCCTGATTTTCGTGGATTTTCGCAAAGTATTCAGTACGATACATATTAACAGCGTAATGAGAGCGTTGGGGGAAAGTCATATAGATTATGGGTACTCCAAACTGATCGCGAAAATATACAATAATACAACCATCATCGTAAAACTATTACTCGAAGATGAATAGAATGTATAAAAATTGAAAGTTATAAAGGAGAAACACGTTATCTCCCAAACTCCATGTCGTGGAACATGCTTTCAAACAATTGGAGTAGGAGGCCAAAGGAATCAATGTAGAAGGCGAAAGACTCTCCCATCTACGATAAGGTGATGACATAGTTTTAATAACAGATAACCTAAAAGAGAGTAGAATTATGCTTGCTGAATTGGATACAGCCTGTAATAAAGTTGGTTTGAATGTAAATTTTGGAAAGACACAATATTATGGTAAATCTGGTATTATACGAATAGAAAATTCTTAAGTCTACTGCAACACGAAAACGCATTGGTTCATAAATATAAATACTTAGCTCGTGAAATCCAAATTGCCGAGAAGAATCAAATTTCTTCTTCTTCAGGTGCCATCTCCGCTACGGAGGTTGGCAATCATCATAGCTATTTTAATTTTTGAGGCAGTAGCTCTAAGTAGTTGTTTTGAGCTGCATCCAAACCATTCTCTGAGGTTCTTCAGCCATGAAATTCGTCTCCTGCCGATGCTTCTTCTGCCATCTATCTTTCCCTGCATTATGAGTCGCAGGATACCATACTTCTCGCCCCACATCACATGTCCAAGATACTGTAGTTTTCTTTCTTTAATTGTAAGTTCAACTTCCTTCTCTCTACCTATTCTTCTCAGTACTTCATTGTTCGTAACTCTATCTACCCAGGAATCAAACTGCCGAACTGCAAATAATCATTTTAACATGGGCCGCATATGGAGCTTTATCAGAAATCTTCAAAAACAGCCGGCCTGGACGTTCGATCAATGTGTGCTTCCAGTCATGACTTACAGCGCTGAAAAACTTTTTTTAATCCAAGTCACAGCAACCAAATTCAGACTGGCCCAAAGAAGCATGGATCGGTAGTTACTTGGACTGACCCTTAGAGAACGAGGAAAAAAGAAAAACTACAGGCGTCACAGATGTCATAGAGTGAAAAGCATAGCTGAAGTGGAATTGGGCGAGCCATGGCCAGAATGAAGGACGGGCGGTGGACCCAAAAAAATACAGTGTGGAGATCAGAACAAGCAGAGGTAGACGATGGACAGATCAAAGGATTCGCTGAGAATTTACTGCAGGAAGCTTAAGAGCGACAGAATTGGAAGAAATTAGGGGAGGCCTATATTCAACTTACTTGCCTTATTCAAACTCTATATAAACTATTTCATTTCTATAAATACAGTGTTCAGTGAATTCTCAGCAACTGATCTTGTGCTCTTGATTATTGCTGCTAGCAAGTTTATTAAATTCATACAAAGTGTACAAGTTTTAAAACTATTTTATAGAAAAAAATTGTTTTCAAAAATATTTCTTTCATTTATGGCCAGTGAACCTTTCTCCTTTAAATGTATTTAATGTTATAAAGATCGTAATTCATGAATTTAGAAAAAGTCAGACCACATAATATTAAGAAAAAAAATGTTTCGGTTTAAAAAAAAACTGTTTTAAATCATATCTAGCGTTGTATATATTTTTTTCCATCTTATACAATCTAACATCAAATGCAATCCTATCTGGTGTTTTTTAGAACCTCTGGTATATCAGTAAGAGTCGCAGAACGTGTGCCGGTTATACAGTGAAGGTATTGTACTAGCGATGCATGTGTGTTTCTAGTTATACTTGTTGGATTAGGGGTGGTTTTGGCGCTTTGTCATTTCACGTGCGCCCGCTAAGCTTTTTGTGCATTAGCCCCATTGTCATTGCGTTTATAATGATAGTATTCTTTATTTTCGACAGCACGGGCAAAAAAGCGTTAGATTCAAGTAGTGGTTCTGTGCGGGGTGTATGCGTACTTGTGGCTCAATTTCCCCCGTTGTCATTCTGTCATTATGTCGTTTTGCTTGAAGAGTTGATCAATGAACCTATATGCTTAAACGGTTTGAGTTGGTGATTTTAAATTACATCGATTCAAAACACTTGGCTATACATTTTTTTACTAGATTAGCTTTTATGCTTGAGTAACGAATAGTCCGTTACTACACTCGGATCATAATTGTTCAGAAATATTTATTTATACACTGATGAGCGCGCTAATAACCGGCAAAATACCGCAAAATATGGAAAACATATTAAGTTGTCAGATAAAAAGGAATGAAACTGGTGGAGGTGGGAAATTTGGCGATAAAAATCTATAAATTTACATTCTATTTATTATTTTCCATCTTTAGTCGTATCACAGGAATATGTCAACTAAAACTGTGACTGTCACAGTGGCAGTTTCCAAACTCGTATGATACGTCTAAAGGTGGGAAACAATAAATAGAATATAAATTTATAGGTTTTTATAACAGACCAGGGTAATAAGCTAGAAATAGACCATGTTCGGGACACTCAAAGATCCAGGTAGCTGACTACTTTTTAGTTATTGTATACCTATAGGATGAAAACCTACCTGTTTCCTGCCTAGAGTTTGCGTCCGTTTTTTTAATTATTAATAATTTAGTGCAAAAATCGCGACTTTTTCGATTTTTTGCACTCCATTCAAAAGCTAAATAGTTCACAAAAAAATTATAAATTTAATTTTTTAGAACATTAAAAAACCTTCAAAATGCCGATTTTTGAAATTTAAAAAAATAATTTCTTGCTACGCAAATTGAAAAATAAATGAAAATCGTTATTTGTTAATAACTTTTAATACAACTCCCCTAAAACTTTAGTGTTTCACCCAAAGTTGGGTATCGGGGTACTTAACAAACCCTCAAAATTTGAGATCGATCCATAAATTAGTTTAAGAGTTATTTTAATTGTTTTTCCCAGAGACCTTTATGTTGCAATAACATAAGACAGAAAATAATGAACATAGGGCAATTCTGGGTATGCCAAATGAAAGTAGAAAACTGATACTCTCAAAATGTACTAAAAAACGATAAAATGATTATCTAATATAGTCAAAAATCCTAATGCCAAATTTGTGAAATTTTGTAGTTTAAAAACATTTAGAATAACTTTAAAAATATTGTCGTATATAATATCACAAGAGAGAAAATTTTGCCGGCAATATTTTCGACTGGTATGAAAGTTTGTTGCCTGGCAATTTTCGCGAATTAAATTTTGACTTAAATCACGAGACGTCGGTCGAGTGATTTTGTCAAAATTTCATAAGCGAAAATTACCAAAAAAAAACGAACTTGAATGAAACCAGGAGAAAATTTTGCCGGAAATAATTTTCTCTCGAATGATATTCGACAAGACTATTTCACGAGACAATTAATGCACCATATCAACGAAATATAATCTTTATTTCTTTATTTATTTATTTATCTTTACTTATTATCTGTCATAATTTTGTCGCTGAGAAATCACGTCGCTAAGGAGTTTTGTCAGTAGGAAATGAAGTGTTGCTATGCCGTTTTATCAGTTAAAAACAGTCTAGTGAAATAGTCTGTAGAAAAAGTCATTTTACATATTAGGAAATCTGGTATTTTACACGAATTTTTAAAAATGTATTTTAATTGGTGACTAGTCGTGGTAAGTGAAGGGGGAGCTGGGAGCCGACAAATTCATGAGTTCAAAAACTGAAAAAAGCAACTTAAAACTGCTATCATTTTCTATATCTCGGGATCTACTGAATATAGTTTGATCGTTCTTTTTTTAATTTGCATGTAATTTTTCTGTACATTACAAATATGTAATTTGTTTAGACATTTATTAATTATTAAACAGTCTAATTTGTTTAAACAATTTTTTTAAAAATAATTTTTTCCCAAAAATCCATGATTTTAATCATACTATCCCTATTAATCATAGAAAAAGTTAAGGTATACTTTAACCTTCCGATGACCAACCTTTTTTTGTTACACGGATGACCAAGGGGGGAAATGACCCCAGGTCAAAAATGTCAAACATGACAATTAACAAAAAAATAAAGTTTTCTTTTTTAATTTTTAATTTTTTTTTGCAAGGACTTTATGTCATTCAGCCAGTCAAAACATGAGTATTAGTGTCATGTGTAGTGTGTATGTTGAGTAAGTGTCTTGTTACTTTGCAAAGTCGACGTCATTAGCGTAAAACTACTTGTAATTACACATAATAGACGCAATTTTACTAAACATCAACTTCAGAATATATTTTTTATTCGTAAAATATCGGGAATTTTTTTTATTTCAAAATATGAGGATATCTAGAATGATATTAAAGTCAAATAAAAAAATAATGAGTTAAAAACTAAAAATACTTTTAAATTTATTAAAGAAAACATACGCTGGGGTCACAATTTCCCCCGCTTGGTCATCCGAAGGTTAATAAATAAATTATATTCAATAAATAATTATCTAATAAAAATCATTTATTTATTAAAGTGTACTTTAACTTTTTCTGTGATCATTAATGATACTATAATTAAAACAATAGATTTTTGTAAAAGAAATATTTTTTCAAGAATTGTTTAAACAAATTTTACTGTTTATTAATTAATAAATTTATAAACAAATTGAATATTTGTAATGTACGTAAAAATTACATACCAATTAAAAAAAGAAAGATTAAAATCCATTGAGTTGATCAGGAGATACAGCAAATTATATTCGTTTGAAATTGCTCCTTCGGTATTTTAACTCACTGGATTTGTAGATTCCGCCTAGTAATCGTTTGCACTACATTTTTGAAAAATCGTAGAGTGTTCTGTGAAGGTATAATGTTTGTGCAAATTTTTTAAGAAAAAATACAAATTCCCCTGTGAATTAAAAAAACATATGGCTAACTTTGTCCCAAATGAGCCCAGGCTAAATTTTTTTATTTGAAAATTTGTGTTAAAATACTATTTTTTCGAATATATAAAAATATTGTTTCTACGGACAAACTTTTTAAAGTTATTCTAAATGTTTATAAACTACAAAATTTTAAAAATTTGGCATTAGGATTTTTAACTATATTAATCATTTTTGTATCTTTTTTTAGTACATTTTGATACTATCACTCTTCTACTTTCATTTGGAATACTCAGAATTGCTATATCTTTATTATTTTCTGTCTTATCCTATTGCAAAATAAAGGTCTCTGGAATAAACAAATAGAATAACTCCTTAACTAATTAATGGATCAGTCTCAAATTTTAAGGGTTTGTTAAGTACCCAAACATACAACTTTATGTGAAATACTAAAGTTCTAAGGTAGTTTTAGTAAAAGTTATTAACACATAACGATTTTATTTTATTTTGCAGTTTGCGTAGCAACAAATTAACTTTTTAACTTTTAAAAATCGGAATTTTGAAGTTTTTTTAATGTTCTAAAAAACTAAATTTTGTAATTTTATGTCAACTATTTAGCTTTTGACTGGAGTGAAACAAATCGAAAAAATCGCGATTTTTGCACTAAATTGTTAATAATTAAAAAACGAACGAGAACTCTAGGCAGGAAACAGATAAGTTTTCTTCCTATAGGTCTACAATAACTAAAAAAGTAGTCAGCTACCTGGATCTTTGAGTGTCCCGAGAAAATCCTTAATAACCTGGACTATAATGTACCTACATTAAACATTTTTCATAGCTTATGACCACTAGCTTCTGCAGAAATAACTTAATTTTTAAGTTCAACCATATGACACAAATCATATGAAAGAATTATGGTAAGAATATTTTAAGTTAAAAGAAAAACAACTATCGAATTTCTTACCGTTTCTTTTTCTTTCAGTGGTGCAATGGAATAATGGTGAAATGGAATAAAAATAATGTCATATATTAAATTTTTGATATGTAACGGATTTAAAGACTTTGTAAGACTGACAACGTTTGGATCAAAAGTATCTGAAATTGGTGTTAACTCTGGTTATGCAATTGTAACCTAATTGTTAATGTCATTGCTCCTAGATGTTCCTGTGCCAGGAGCAGTGGTCGTAAACAGGATTTAATAGTTAAAAAAGCAACTTTATGATTGTATAAGCAGTCGTATTATAGGAGTCATATTATAGGAGTTATATTATAGGAGTCATATTCTAGGAGTCATATTATATATTTAACTATTTCTTCCTGTTTACGACCACTGCGCTTGGCATAGGAACATCTAGGAGTAATGACCTTAACAATTAGGTTACAATTGCATAACCAGAGCTAACATCAATTTCAGATATTAACTCTTTTGATCCAAACTTTGTCAGTCTTACACTGACAACGAAATAAATAGAAATATTTTTAATAAATATAAATAAAACATTAAAACCGCTACATATTATTAAAAATTAAATATATGACATCGTTCTTTATCCCATTTCACAAACAAAATAGTAAACACAGATTTGTTGGCTGTCTCTCGCCACTTTTCTCTTTTCCCTCAAGAACTTGCCCATATACTTGTTAACCTATGCAACATCTTCCGTCTATCCAATCAAATCCCTACTACTACTATCGGTTTACAGCGTTCTCCGACGCCTTTCGACTCCTAACCCCCATTCTTCTCTGTTTAACCATAGACCTGGAGGGATTTCTCTTTCCTCTAGTTCTTTTTCAATTCCTTCCCTCTAGCTTCTTCTTGGCCTTCCTCTTTTTCTTCTCCCTTATGGTGTCCATGCCAAAATCTGCTTAGGGATCCTCTCATCTGGCATTCTCTGTACATGGCCGTACCATACTAGTTGTTTTGTTTTTATGTCATCAATTATTGTATGTGTGACTCCCATCATTTCTCGTATTCTCTCATTTGGTACCCGATCTCTTCTTGATTTGCCTGCTGCTCTTCTCCAGAAGTCCATTTCTGTTACTAGTAACATTTTCTCCGTTCTTCGGGTGTTCCTTCTTGAGTTATCTTCATGCCCATTTACTTGTATTCATCGCAGTGTTTAATTTCTACCCCATCGTCTAATGTAATGGACTCCTTTGTTCCTCCAATACACATGGCTTCAGTTTTCTTAATGTTGACTTCGAGACCCCATTTGTTACATTCTTCTATTAGCTTCCGTGTCATGTAACTCAAGTCGTCATGATCCTGAGCAATCAGAATTTGGTCATCAGCGAAACATAAAGTGTATAGTTTTGTGTCGTCATTGAAAGGGATTCCCATGCCCTTACATTTTCTTTTCCACAGCTTGAGTGCTTGTTCCAGATAAATTTTAAAAAGGGTAGGCGAATTACAACAACCTTGCTCCAATCCTTTCGTTACCTTAAATCCCTCAGACATCCTTGATCCAGTTTTAATTTTTGCAGTCGTTCCATTATACAGACTTTGGACTGCTTTGATAAGACCATGTTTAATGTTGGTTTGATGTAGGGTTGACCGTAGTTTGCTGAGGGGCACACTGTCATATGTTTTTTGTAAGTCTACGTATACCAGGTGAACTTCTTTATTGACGGCTGTGTTTTTCTCACCGGAGGGACCGCAGACGTTCGGAAACAATTAGCGTCTCTTTCCAAAGACAATGACGTCGACTTTGCAAAGTAACAAGACACTTACTTAACACACACTACACATTACTCCCCTGACTTAGTGATAAGTTATACAATTACGTGGCTAAAGGTTTTAATTCTAAACCAAAGCCAGAATCAGAGAAAAAAACTTGCATAATAGAGTACAGGTGGTCAACTGTGGACCGCCCAGCTCTAAAGCCAGCTTGCTCCTCTGCTTCGTAATCTCTATAGTCATTTTCTGTTTTGTTCTTAATAAGTTTCCCATACATCCTACTTATTGTGCTGTTTACTGCAATTCCTCTGTAACTTTCACATTGATCCTTACTGCCCTTTTTGTGGATGGTTGACATGATAGATATTTTCCATTCTTTTGGTAATTCGGCACCATTTAAGCAGTCTTGGAAGAGTTTTCTTAGCTGTTCTTGGAGTTTGTCTGTATCGGCTTTCACTAATTCTGCAGGGATGTCACCAGGACCAGGGGATTTTCCATTTTTCATGGATTTGGTTATTTCTTCCATCTCTAATTTAATTATTTGTAATGGTGATGAATTTATATGTATACCTATCATGTTGTCCTCTATGTTCACAAATTCTGGTCTTTGTTCTGTTAGTAATTTTTTGAAATATTCTTCCCATTTTTCCGTTGTTATTGGTGATAGAACGTCTTTTTTCGTATTAGTTCTCATATTTTTAATTAATCTCCAACTTTCTGTGCTTCTTCTACCTCCTATGTAAGTGTTGATTTTTTGGTAGTTCTTTTATCTATCTCTGCATTTTTGAGTTCTGACATGATTTCTTATGTTTTCTGGAGATATCTTGCACATTCCATGTACAAAAATTCTTTAACCGTTTTCTTTGCAGTTTTCGTCTACTGTGTTTCCAATCTTTTGCTCCGAGGCTTTGGTTAGGCTTTTTAACATTGTACGTGTTTTATAAGTACCGGGGAGTTAGCCCGATGACTTAACCCCCAACCTGGAGGGCCAGGGATTTTACATCGGAGTACCCTTCTCCTATACGGATTGCTTCTACTACAGCTAGAGAGTCCCACCTACCCTGATCTTATACTATCCCTAAAATCAAGGGTTGCCAGCTCCGCCACCTTCGCCGTACCGAAAAGTAGTCTTCGTCGCCTTGGATGCCGTTCTGGACTTCATCCGTAACCCTGGACAAGGGACCCTTAGCAGGTGCTAGCTTCCCGGGTCAAGAAGCTCCTGGAATCTGCGGAGGGCATGGGTTGATTCACTTTCCCTGATAGGACTATCCAATAGAATCCAAAGGACTCTAAAAGAGTTCCTACCCGCTACCGACCCAATCAAATCCCCATTAGCATAATTTGAGCAATAAATCATGTTATTGAAGAGTATAGAGAAGGAATCCCTTGTAGCGGCATCATTTAGTTTACTTGTAACCGTTGACCTGAAGATGCTCTGCATATTAGAGAGCGAAACAGTTCGCCTGAAGTTAACAATAAATGATTGCGAGTACGTCTGTCTTTTACTTCATTCAATAATGATTCCGTTTAAAGGCCCTATAGTCTGTTTTTAAACCAAGAAGAGTAATTCAAATTTACCCCGCCGTAATGCTTGTTTGTAATTGGTCCAACCTCAGGCAAGTTTACTCCACTGTTATGAAATTTTGACATTACTGACATTTATAAATTTTGACACTAACGACACTTCATAGGTTAAGTAGGTGATATTAGCGATATTTGTGTTTTCTGCGTTATTCCATTAATTTTTAGATTTTTGGTCTACTTTTATATAGAAAGCAGTTGTTTTTAGAACTCTTTAGCGATGTATTAGTATAATATAATATGTATGAATTACCGTCGAAGGCCGATATGATCAACCAATAAAGAAGATGTATTTGATGACTTTTCTAGTGACTTTATGGTTTACTCCTCTTGGTTTCAAAACAAACCATAGTAACCTTTAAATAAAAACCTATAGTAACGGCGACTACACTGCATCTTACTAAATAAAGTAAATTCTTTAATTATTAATGTGTGGGAGCAATAAATCTTTGGAGACATAAATAACATAAAAAATGCTTCCGCGTAATCTTTTGAGTTAATGAGTTGTCAATAGATTAGTGCCATAATTCTAACTAAACATTAAGACCACATATAACGAACATTTAAAAAATTTCCCATGCACACGTTCTCTGAAGTTCTTCTAGTTTTTTAACTTGACATACGCATCGTTATTTCGGTCGTTTCATCAAACAACCTGTAAAACATTTCTGATCATGTAGATAGTGCATCCAGTACGTCGATGGTTAGTAGTTCATTAAATTTTTATTTATGGGCCCTAAATCCAGAATCTATGCACTAAAACTGCTAAATCTAGCCAATTACCAAATATTTTGGTTTACAAGAAACGTTATGTTTTGGATGTGTATCTCGGTGGACGATCTTAAAACAAGATCGAATCTGAGAATAATAAGTAGTTTTCTCTTATCGCTTACATCGTACTACTTTTGTTTTTAATGTGGACCGAATGACAGTGGTGAAAATAAAGAAAATTTATAGATGGTTCTTTTTCAAACATGAATTTTGTTTGAAAATTATGGACGTATCAACATAAAAACCAATAAAAATTTTGAAAACGGAAATATTTGGATGTCATCTAAAAATCGAATTAATTATTAAAATTAAAATGAAAACTTTTCAATAAAAATTCATTTTATGTATTTATTTTTTGTGTAAACAATATATAGGTCTGGATCCCGCGTATGAAAAAAAAGTTGATTAATAGCAAGCTGAAAATTTGTTAATAGCTTAAGGGTGTCTAGTCGAATAAACTTTGATATATGGGAACACTGGAACAGGGGCAGTTTTAATTGTGGAAGAGGTTAAAAATTTGGAACGGTCAGACCACGAAAACGGCACATTTATTTTGTCCGACAGAATAGACTTAAACTCTCCGAACAGAGATTAAACTCTCATGCAAAAAGCAGACTGCTATTTATCACCTGTCATAATTCCTGTCATTTGACATATTCTACATGTTCCACTCATTAAATCGCCCATTTGGTGATAAATAGCAGTCTGATTTTTGCATGAGAGTTTAATCTCTGTTCGGAGAGTTTAAGTCTATTCTGTCGGACAAAATAAATGTGCCGTTTTCGTGGTCTGACCGTTCCAAATTTTTAACCTCTTCCACAATTAAAACTGCCCCTGTTCCAGTGTTCCCATATATCAAAGGTTGTCCGACAAGACACCCTTAAGCTATTAACAAATTTTCAGCTTGCTATTAATCAACTTTTTTTTCATACGCGGGATCCAGACCTAATAGGAATAACATTAAAAGCTGGAAAGAGGTATAGTAGACGGACAAATAATTTTACTAGAAAAATATATAAAATGGTCACAAAATATAGACCAGGGCATTCAGCACTAAAAACACAGAAATAAGTCGATTTTCAAATACAACACATAGAGATTTGCAACTTTTTGCATTGTGTTAAGGATGATGTCAAGAAAGAAGTTTGATATAGAAAATGGGTGGAAATGCTTGATTGCATTTTAATACGTATAAAATGCATCCAAAAGTGCATAAAATTGTCAAAATACGCAAATTAAGGGCCAGATTTTTGGTACTTCTAGGTTTTTTGAGTCACTGAATACGACTACACCATCAAAACCGACATCCGGACCACCTTGTGTCCACTGTCACTACTAAGGCGTCATCTTCTGGAGTTTCGAGAGATTTCGTCACTACATTGATGCAAACATATTATACGAGGGATTTTTGGGGTTAATGAACACGAATACGTCATCAAAACTAATCCTCCGAGCACCTGGTGCCCACGGTCACTGCTAAAGTACGTCATCTTTTGGAGTTTAGAAAGTTTTTTGGCCTTAAATGCCTCTAAATAGATTACTAAGTGGTTTTTGGGGTCGCTGAATCCGAATACTCCATCAGAACCAACCTCCGAACCACCTGGTGCCCAAGGTCACTACTAAGGCATGTTATCTTCTGGAATTTCGAGTTCTTAGGGCACCAGGTGCACTGAATGGTGTATTATTGTTCACCGACCCCAAAAAACGAGTAAACTGTACCCCGAGTAAACTGTTTTTATTAATTTATTGCCGAAAACTCTTGAAACTTCAGATCACGTGTATTAGCAGTTAACCTGGGTTAACTAGGTGCTCAGGTGGTCGGTTCTGATGGCGTATTTGTTTTCAACTACCCCAAAAACCCACGAGTAAAAAAATTTGACCCTTAATACACTTCATTTGACATATTCACTTTTGGATGCATTCTATGCACTTTAAAAATGCAACTAGGCATTTCCACCCATTTTTCTATAGAAGACTTTTGTCTCAACATAATCGCAAGTCTCTACTAGGGGCTGTATTTAAAATTGATTTATTTTTTTGCTGGTCTAATAGTGATAGTAGGAGTTTATGCGACAAGTCACAATGCTGACCCAAGCATAAAAGACGATAATTTTAACAAATTATTAAGAAATACTATAAGTAGTATTTAACCAAAAAAGTAAATTTGTATACTTAGTGGTTTTAAGGCTAGATTTGGTAAAAAGAATAAGGTCGTATTACTAGGAAAATATGGAAAGGAAAAAGTGAACAACAATGGAATGCAACTTATTACTTCAAGTCTATTGCAAAAAATAATAATATATTCTTCTTGTACAATTAAAATCAATAATGACTATTTTATCCAGCAACCAAATTCAAGAATTAAAACTACTAGCGTAAGGGCACTTGTTTTATAACAATGTTAAACTTATTACCATTCATTCCTACAGGTTCCTTTGGTAAACACTTGTCTTTATTTAAAGATTGTATAATATTACCTATCTACTTTTCTTGATCTTCAATAATATATTCTTGAACAAATACCAAATTCATTCTGCATTCGATGTTGTTGATGTATGATCAGCGAAAAAATAAGTATCTCCTTGAGTATGTCCAAACTTTTATGGTAATAGGTACTTTTGTAAAGTGAATATTGAATAATTGCGAATTTCAAGTTTGTTGACATTTACGATGTAAATGTTCGATTTCGGGTGAAATAAAAGTAAATTATACCAATGCAGAACACAGGGACTATTATATAGATTAATGCATGTTTTTTTATGGGAAATTTTATATAATATTGTATTCTAAATGTTATGTTTAAATAGGATTAGCCACAGTTAGGTTGCAATGAAAATTACGTGTTTTACCGTCAAAAATCGTTGTCAAAAGATATTCAGAACAACAATTTTTTGATAAGGTGTGTAAATTTGTACATCAGCCAAATTGTTAGCCCGATCAAATAACACACAATTTTCCAAAAACCTTCAAAAAAATAAAGGAAGGATGAAAATTTGGGAATAGGTAGTTGAAATTGTCTATTATTATATAAGAAAAAGTTTACAATTCTACATCTCCTCCATTTCGGAATGGGACGTTTCATCGCCGCCGGTTCATCGCCGCCGTTTCGATGCCGCCGGTTCATCCTCAATCCATTTCATCGCCGGCCGTTTCATCGCCGGCCGTTTCATCGCCAGTTAGTCAGTTGATCTTGTATTATGGGAGATGACACGACACGACGTTAAATTCAGTTCAAAACTTATGACAAATAAATAGATAAAAAATATTATTATATTAATTTACTGTTCTATTTCTACTTCCCCTAAATTTGGTACTATACAGTATTAAATTTGTAGTGTTAAATTATATTTTATATTAAAAAAGTTTAAAAGTCTATTAAAAGATTAAGTATGGCAACCGAATGGTCATATCTCGCATTTCCTAGAATTCCTAATTAATACTAAAAATAAATAATAAATGTAACTGTCGAAAACTGGTCGAAAGTTCGGAAATATATCAGTTAGCGATTAACTGACTGGCGATGAACCGGCGGCATCGAAATGGCCGGCGATGAACTGGCGGCATCGAAACGGCGGCGATGAACTGGCGGCGATGAAACGTCCTAGACCCCTCCATTTTCCAAAAATTGGGAAATACTGAGTGAAAAATATTTTCTCGGTGGTGAAAAAATATACATTCAAAATAAGTCCGGAATTGGATAAAATGACTTATTCTAAGCAACTTTTGTTCTATTGAGTTTTTTCACTAAGTCAATATTTTTCGAGTTATTTGTGAGTGAGTCTGTCTATTTTTAGCAAAAAAAAATGTTTTTGGACGGTTTTTCTCAAATAACTCAAAAAGTAAGTATTTTATCGAAAGATATATTGCTAGCAAAAATATAGCTTATAAGAAAGTAAAAAAAATGGTGTATGCATGAAGTCTGTAGACCCAGTAGAAGCTGAGTTGTAGCTAATGAAAAGTAGGTTCTTATTCGTCAAATTCCAAATCGAATATTTCAACGTGAAATAACCAAAAAAGGGAGCACTTTTCGGGGAAAACTCATTATAACTTTTTAAAGTGTGTAAAAAAAGGTTTAATTTTGTTTTTCAAAAAAACTTAAAAGAAAGTGAGTTACGCTCAAAATATTGTTGGTCCCTTTTATTTTTTGGTAAAAAAATCGCTAAAATCACCCCCTAATTAGCATCCCAAATATGATTAAACGTTCCGCTTCAAAAGTTACTTTACTTATGAATTTTTTATGTGATGTATAAGTTTCATTGGTTCAATGTGCACATTTTTGAAAAAAAAATTGGTTTTAAAATAAACGCTATTTTTATTTTGAAAAAAATTCATTTTTTTTTCAAAATAACTTAAAAATTATTAGTAATACCAAAATCTCAAAGAGTAATAAAATGTACGTTTTGCTTTTCTGAATATTTTGGATTCTTTGTTTGCTTGTTAGACAAAAATTGGTTATGCTATGGCTGTTTGAAATTGGCATAAACTCGTGATTAGTTACTCGTTCAAGCCACTTTAACTACAGCCTTTTCAAAAATAAGCACTTTAAACCGATGAAACTTACACATCATATAAAAAGGATACATAAAAAAGTAACTTGTGAAGCGGTAACGATTAAATTTATTTGGCGTGCTAATAAGGGGGTAATTTCGCGATTCATTTTACCAAAAAATAAAAGGGGCCAACAATATTTTGAGCGTAATTCACTTACTTTTAATGTTAGAAATTTTTTTTAAAAAACAAAATAAACCTTTTTTTCCCGAAAAGTGCTCCGTTGCTTGGTTATTTTACGTTGAAATATTCGATTTGGAATTTGACGAAGAAGAACCTACTTTTCATTAGCTACAACTTTTGGACTTAATGCATACACCATTTTTTTCAATTTTTTATAAGCTATATTTTTGCAAAGAATATTGTTTTCGATAAGATACTTACTTTTTGAGTTATTTGCCAAAAACCGTCTAAAATCATGAACGAAGATATTCATTCGCAAATAACTCGAGAAGTATTGACTTAGGGAAAAAACTCTATAGAGCAAAAGTTGCTTAGAATTAACCATTTTATCTAATTCCGGACTTATCTAGAATTTATATTATTCTCTCCCGAGAAGGGGGTATTCCCCTCCATTTTTGTAAAAAGGAACATAGGAGCAAGGTGAGCAATAAGATAAACAAATTGCTAATTTTAGAACTTATTTTCAGATGCAAGTTGAGTCATCTATTCTACATCTCGCTATTTGCGTAGTAGATGACACAACACCGATCAAACTGAGGGAACCAGAAATGCGCATAAACCACCTCACTAAAGATGAAAAAATGCGCACCTGGATGGATAAACCTCTGCACGGGCGACATCCCAATGAGGTCAGCCAAGACTATGTCGACAATACAGCTTCGAACTATTGGTTGACATCCAGAAAAGATGTTCCCTGAAACGGAGTGTTCATTACTGGCCATTTAGGATCAGGTTATACCAACCAGAAATTACCTGAAATATATCATCAACTACCCTCAGGTTCAAAACGACAGATGCCGATATGGATGTCAAGCCCAAGAATCCATCCAACATCTTACAGGGGGCTGCCAGGCATTTCCTGCAACTGAATACAAGGAACGGCATGACGCAGTGGGAAAAATCCTTTATCAAGAGAAAGCTATCAAGCAGGGACTTCTCCAAACGGACCATCTCCCGTATTATCAATACGTTCCTAAGAGTATGCTTGAGGATGGCAACTACAAGCTATACTGGGACCGCACTGTGCTCACAGACCAAACAGTGGCACATAATAGACCAGATTCGTAATATTCATAAATAAGTTAACAAGACAAATAACACTAATTGATGTGGCGATACCTAACAACAATAATCTACGTAGTAAATTTACTGAAAAGATCGCCAAGTACAGATATCTGGAAATTCAAATACAAAGGCAATGGAGAATGCAAAGTACCCAGAAGATACCGATTATTATGTCTACTACTGGAGTCATTCCGAAAACCCTCCTCGAAAGTATAAAAAAGCTGGGTCTGAATGAAAATCTTTATATGACCATGTAGAAAGCTGTACAACTCGCGACCAGAAGTGTATGAAAATTTTTGTGAGATACACCTGCATACCAAGTCACCTAGGGCTCGATAACATGGAAAAAATGCCACCAGAGCTCAATCCTGTTGATACCGTAGGTATCTGGAATGAGTCAATTTTCCCCTTATTAGATGGAGTGTGAGCCGTATGGCTAAATCTGGATAATAATAAAGGTCTTTATTATTGTTTCAAAAAAAAGGTACAAAAGTAACAGAAAATAAATTTGGGGCGAGATTCAGTACGTACGTTACTTTTAACAATATATTTTATCAAATAATAAGCTTTAGTAGTCAACATACCTCTGCTCTTCTACCTAACCACATCGTACTGGAGATCTTCCTCTGGATCCCTTGCCCGCTACTTTGCCATCAACTAGCATCCGTTCCACGCCCTCTCCTCTTGTAGTTATATGTCCAAATTGTCTCAGTATATTTTGGTTGGTAGTTGTGGTGACTCTAGTTTTTATATTAAGTTCCAGTATTGAATTATTTGTGCGATGTGCGGTCGACGATATGCGCAAAAATCTACGGTAGACCCACATTTTAAATACCCATATACGCTTCGAAATGGCTAACACCCAAATCATGATAACATAAATATAATAATTAAGGAAAGACAGGTTTAGATTAAATTCGATTCGGGGCCACCACCATCGGCTGACCAAGGTTTCTGCTTTTCAGCGTCTTCAGAGCCGCCTGTGGTGTATCCCGAAACGAACTGAATCCAAGCTGTCAAAGTATGCATATAAATAAAATATTAAATGCCTACGGACGTGTTAGCGACATCTATCTGGACACAGAGAAAATTCTTTTTAAGCTGGAGTGCAGAATCCTTGGTAACTATCTGTTGCCTGAGCTTTTTACAAAGGGCCTAGCCGGGTAAGATGATGAAAACTGCCGCCAACTCGATTCGAATTCCATATAGATCACCGTTTAGCATATATGGGGCCGTCCATTAATCACGTGATGTTTTTTTTGGCATTTTTTAACTTAACCCCCGTCCCCCTTGGTGATACATGGTGAGGTTTAAAAATAACCCCCCACCCCCTATATCACGTGTATTTTTTAGTATCTACAAAAATTCTTCCTTTGTATATTTTTGTTTCCCATTAACCCACAATTCATTAAATTCTTTTTGAGCGTTAAACGCATGTATTCAGTGACAAAACAACGGAATAAACCTGACAGGATTTTGAGAATTTCCAATTTATCAGATAGTAGGTAAAACACATGTAAAGACTAAAGGCTCATAAATAAAAAGTCGGAGAGGTCGACAGTCCCGGTCAGTATTTCTATTTAGTGGAAACATATGCTACATTCACAACAAAACGATTTGAAATAGGTCGCTTCTTATCATAACATTCAACATAATTTGGGTGGAACCAATTTGCTGGGTTGAAATGGATTTTTTTATTAGTCACAGCAATGCTTTCGATTTTTGTACGCATTTGACGAAAAAATAAATACATGTAACGGGTTAAGTATCGGGTATTTTCTGAAAACAAATACACGTGATATATTACTACACCCTACACCCCCCCTACCTCCTTGTGATGTTTCGTGATTTTTTATGGACCCCTCCCCCCCTTTCGAGCATCACGTGAGTAATGGACAGCCCCTATAGTGAAACTTAATTTCTGAAATTTTTAGCCCCCAGGGTGGTCATGTGACCCACCTAGAGCCTAATTAGGCTTTTTTATGTTTTTATTTTTTGTCTCAGCGGCATCAAGAACTAGCGAAAAACTTTAAATAGAAAAGTTGTAAGCTTTAAAAAGTTCTGTCCGAAAAAAATTGTTTTTTAATTTTTGGCGGGAAATTTAAATTTTAGAACGGTTTTAACCTGTTCCGCTCCATCGTATCCACGTATGGATATTTTTAGGTATGGCGAACTTTACCACGATATCCACATACGGATATTCATATAGGGATATTACTGCACTCTGTAAAAGTGGTGTAGTGCTCTGTAGATTAATTTAGATCACGGTAGGACATAGATATCCATACGGCGATATCATGGTTAGCCATTTTTTTTACACAATTCCCAGAATAATGTAAACAGCTCAAGGTCGACGTTTGTTCATTGTTCACTGTCTTTTTATGTTTTATTTTTATTTAGCGTGATTTTATAAATTAAATACTAGACATAGATACATTTAAATGGTATGCAGATGTGGATATTTTGGTAGTACAATCGATATCCAAGGGTGGATATACTATTACACCCAAATATCCTTATGTGGATATTCTGGTAAACACTATAAATTGTCATATAAATTCAAATTGCTTCAAACATTTTTTTGGCCCCATAGGTGAGTATCTCTTCTATTATACATCATAACTATCGTAAAATGTATTTTCATTAAAAAACTTTTGCTGGTATACAGCTCCCTATCTCAACAAGTGGCCTGGAGCGGAAGGGGTTAAAACTTTAAATGAGTATAAAAAAATAACTAAGACATTCGTTTTCACGAAAAAAATATATAAGGTTTATTTTTGCATAATGTTTCACCCTGAATTTTTTCAAATTTTTAAAATTGGTAAAACGCACCTTTAAAATAAAAATCCGCATTTTTTCGGTTTTTTTTTTTCGTTTTTTCATACAATTTTATACGTTTTTTTCAAAAAAGGTAACGCCGTCACTAGAATAGGTAAAAAACTGAAAAATAATTGGGATTTGCTTAATAAACATTTTTTGTAATGACATCCATTTTCAAGCTACAGGGCGTTGAAGAAAACAAAATTTTACACATTTTTTACGATTTTGTCGAAACTACTGGCAACGTGGTAATAAAATTTGGCGAGTTTTAAGAGGTAATTATAGGCCGTTCCAAGATGCTGTCAAAATTAAATCAATATGGCTACTGGAAGGCAAACATTGAATATTATTCTATCAGGTTCTTATGGTTTTAGATCATTTTAGTTGTTGTACAAAGATTAATTTAACATTTTCTCTGGAAGTATTAATTTAGAAAGATAATATGCCTCATTGGTGTTGTGTTTTGAAGTGTGAAATGCAAAGTAATCGTGATAAAGTTAGCTTTTACCACTTACCATCAGTGCTACATTCTAAGCACAAAACTGAACCAATTTAACTAAATAAGTTATAGTTATCATCTGAGAGACAACAACAATGGTAAAATGCAATAAAATATAAAGATTTTACTAGCAAAATGGAAATTCCCCTGTAATCATCTTATATCTGGTAAGTTACAACATTTGAACATTAACGATTTTTAAGATAAGATGTTAACAGTCTAATCTTGTAGGAAAACCAGCCGACTTAACTGATAATAACAATCCAGATTGGGTTCCTTCAATAAATATGGGGTATATAAACACAATGAAATGAGTTCCCCAAAATCTAAAATGGGAATTAAGGTACCAAAGGAGAATTAAAAGAAAAGGGTACCTACAAGAAAAAATTGCTTTTTTATTCCTCTTGAAATGATTTATAAGACACTGGACTGTCTTATATTCTACAAATACTAGGTAGGTCTATGATTTTACACATTTTTCATTAATGATACATTACTGTTACTTTAGTAGATTTAGAAACGTGGATAGTTAGTGGTAGATAGTAGTTGTTTGGTATAAAAGCTAGTTTAGTAGAAGACAAGATTTTGCCAAATAGTCAAACATATATTACAATGGAAAAATTAACAAATACATTTTATGTCATTAACATTAACACATGATTTTAAATATCAGCTTAAGAAATTAGCTTTATCTTGTGAAAGTATAGAAAATGATGATGCCAAAACTAAAAATTATACTGGTTTAGCAAATTACAATGTTTTTAAAATAGCTTTAAAGTATATTACACCATTTATCAAATACCATCAAAATACTGTTTTGTCACCAAGTGATCAAGTATTGCTTACTTTAGCTAAACTAAGCTTAAACTTAGATTATAAAGATTTGGGATATAGGTTTAGTATTTCACCCTACCCGGTATCAACTTATTTCAAAAATACTTTGTATATAATGTGTCTTAGGTTAAAAAAATTTGTGTTCTGGACTGATAGAGATATTTTAAAGAAAACTATGCAAAATTCACTTAAAGAATCTTTTCATGGAAATACTACAGGTATAATTGACTTTGGACGAATGTTTGTATGAAACGAATTATTTATTGTTCTGAAGCTAGTTATTTGAGGCATTTTTGTAATTAACTATTCTAATTGGGAAATAAGCCACAATTTAACTTAAAAAATAATTTTATTAATCTTTCGACTTCCAAATCAGACGTCATTGTCAAAATACAAAATATTATTATTTATGCATATTATTACCTGTAAATATTTCTTCTGATTGTTAATTGTAAAGGATTGAAAAATTACCATTCATTTTATTTTTTTTAGAATCAGCTGAGAGAAGTGGTCTACAAAAACCCAGGAAGGAAACGGAATATGTGGCTACGAAAGGCAAAAGAAAGGTTTACAAAGCAAATGTGACACATTTTTTTGAAATATTTAGGAATATCAGTAAATTGCATTAAAAAAATGTATGAAAAGATTTTGTTCAATAAAAATGTTTATATTTATCAAGGATGTATTAATTGGTATGGCCACATATCGTCAGTGATGTAATAATACATCCTATCTGTTTTTTCATGAGTTTCGTAAGCGAGACGAAAAACTTGTCTTAGGGTCACCTCCTGTTTTCATATGATATTTTTTGACTTGTTTTGTAGTAAATTAAACTATCTATGAACTACAAAACAAGTCAAAACTTACATATGAACACAGGACGTGACCTTAAAACATGTTTTTCCATCTCTCCTACAAAACTCATGAAAAAACAGATAGGAGGTATTGTCACATCAGCAAGGATGTACAGTGATGAGTGCCCTAATAACCGGCAAAATAGCACAAAAGACGGGCAACATATTTAGTTGTGAGATAAAAAGAAATGAAACTAGTCGAGCTGGGAAATTTAGCGAAATTAACCTTTAAATTTTATTTTATATTGATTGTTTCCCACCTTTACACATATCAGAGGAGTATGTCAACTAAAACTGTCACTGTGACAGTGGTAGTTTCCAAACTCGTCTGATACGTCTGAAGGTGGTACACAATCAATACAATCTAAATGTATAAGTTAATATCGCTAAATTTCCCAGCTCGACTAGTTTCATTTCTTTTTATCTCACTACTTAATACGTTTTCCATCTTTTGTGCTATTTTGCAGGTTATTAGAGCGCTCATCACTGTATTTCTGGTATATCCAGGGAATGTCTACAAAATATATTTTGAATGTCCAAAGAACATTCGTGGACATTCATGGAATGTTCCAATAAGACATTCAAGTAATGTTTAAAATGCTAACACAGGATTTTCCTGGGATGTTCAGGAAACGTGTTTTCGGGGATATTCCAGAAATTTTTCAATGTCTGTGTACCTTCATATGGAATATTTTGGTGTTATTAGCACCGCACTCCACTTGCGATTTGTAATCAGGAAGATTGAACACATTGTTTCAAATACAAGTCAATCCATTTGTAACTAAATAATCATGGATTGACTTCTATTTGAAAGAATGTGTTCAATCTTCACGACTACAAATCGCAAGTGGAGTCCGGCGCTTAGAGCTACTTCCTCTTCGGTATTATGTATTATACTACAGAAATTAGGAACTTTCCTTCTAAATATATGTATGCATCTTGGCCATCAAACATTTTTTTAAGGGGTTACATAGGTCTTAGGGGTAAAAAAAGTGACTTTTTAAAAAAATTATATCTTGAAAACTAAAATTTATTTTTATTTATAATTGGAACATGTAAAAGTATAGTACTTAAGGTAGTCTCAAAAAAAGTTTCAGCCAAAAATATTCATTTTTGTAGAGTTTAAGTTTTTTTGCGGTGGACAGCAAAACTAAGTCCAGTCTCATTTGAAATCAAAAAGTTTCTTGTAGTTTATACCTCTGGCTAGTAAATGAACGAAGGAATTAAAAAAAATGAAATTTGAAGATTTTACATAAGTTTAAACACATTTTTGACCCCAATTTTTCTCATTTCTAAAGTAGTTTTTTTTTGATAAAACAAAAATGACCTCATCTAATAAAAAAATCTTTGTTCATTCACTAACCAGAGGTATAAACTACAAGAAATTTCAGATGAGACTGGACTTGTTATGCTGCTCACCACAAAAAAGGGCTGTTGTCGAAAAATTGCAGTCAACTCTACAAAAATGAATATATTTGGCTGAAATTTTTTTGAGTGTACTATACTTTTACATGTTCCAATTATAAATAAAAATAATTTTTAGTTTCCAAGATATAATTTTTTTAAAAAGTCACTTTTTTTACCCGCAAGACCTATGTAACCCCTTAATAACTGCCTTTCCATGCTGTAGCAAACTTAACAAATTGTTGATTTCAAATTGTAACAGTTAAGTTTTGCAAAGTATGCTGCCCTCTTGTATCTTCTGTGTTATCTTCATCATACAATTACTTCATCTAAAAACTTTCTGCGATATATTCATTTTGTTGCTAAAATTATTTCCTGATCCATGGGTTGAATAAGCGATGTATTTTTTGGCAAAAACATACAACTAAAGTTGCCATGTTTTGATCATAGAATATTTTCAGAGGGATGAGCAGGAGCGTTGTCTAAAATCAAAAAACATTTCACCTCTTCCGGCAGATTCTCAGTTTCTTCTCTTGAAATTTTTTCACTGCAGGTACAGTCGGAGAAATGAAAGAGTACCCATGAACGATCACATATTATTAACATAATTAATCTATCTCTATCGTTTGTTATTTATAGAAAAAGAACAGCAAATACAAAATATATGATTGTACCTGTTTGACGTGACCGTTCATGGGTATTCTTTCATTTTTCCGACTGTACAAATTCTTTAAAAGGTCAATTTTTTAAGATATCTGGGGTGAACCACTATGATGAAATTATTTATTTTTATAGCTCCACAATTATATACAAATCCTACCTCAAAATATTTGTAAGAATTTAAACTCTTGAATGCCTTCATTTGTTGACCTGTGTAAAAACTATTACTAAGCTCCAAATACAAAAAAAACTATGTCCATGTAAGTAACTATATTTGTCCATGTTGTCACCCTTGAAAAACTTTTTCTACTGTAGGTTAACTCATACCCCTTGAGGGAAAATGGATCTATATACCAAAAGCTTTTGAAAATATTTACTTATGTTTATTTATTCACTGCTTACAACTAAATAGAGTCGTTAAAGTACTTCTACAGCTAGAAGCTACAGAAGTCAACAGCAAAATGTTCGGAAAATACAACTATAAAAAACTATTATACAACGATTAAACTATTATATAAAAACAATTATATAAACCACTATTTTATAACAACAATAACTATTTTATAAAAAAACTATTAAACGTAAAAAACTTAAGAAACTCAATGCGGTACAAATATAAATAATTTCAATGTTTGCCTTCCAGCTTTCAATTAGTGTCATAAACGTCAAAGTCTTGAAATGGCCTATTGTGCATTTTTTGACATACAACTAAGAATTTTATATTTATCATTGGCGCGCATAGGGGTAATGGCCTGAACTTTTTAAAGAAAAAAGATAGTATGCCACTGACATATTTCAAATTGACAATCGTTTTTGAATTCCTCGTTCAATTTGTCACAAAAAATCTGTCTCCCTATTTTTTCATACGACGCGCCATTTTTATTCAAAAAATAAAACATCTTAACCCTTACAAAGTATTCGAACTTCTAGTCGTTTCTACATCTACATAAACTCGTACATCCTATTAATTATAAAAACTGATTCGATTACTTTGGAAGCGTTAAGATATTTTATTTTTTGCAGCAAAACGGCGCGTCGTATGAAAAAATGAGATATTAGGTTTTTTATAGCAAATTGAACGAGGAATTCAAAAATGATTGTTAATTTGAAATATGTCGGTGGCGTACTATCTTTTTTTCTTTGGAAATTAGGGCCATTACCCGTTTGCGCGCCAATGATGAACATCAAATCCTTAGTTCTATGTCAAAACATGCACCATAACTACCTCTTAAAACCCGCCAAGTTTTATTACAATGTTGAGAGTAGTTTCGGCAAAATCATAAAAAATGTGTAAAATTTTGTTTTTTCCTACAAAGATTATTGCACGAGTTCAACATTAACGCAAAAGAAATGAATATGAAAATATCAGTCCAAAAAACAAAAAGCTTAGTAATTGCCAAAGAACCAATAAGATGCAAATTGGAGTTAGACAATCAAATTATACAACAAGTAATGACTTTCAAATATCTGGGAATTAATCTATCAGCCGACAACAATATCGAAGAAGAGGTAAAAGACCAAATAATTAAAGCCAGTAGAACGGCCGGGTGCCTAAACGACACACTTTGGAAAAACAAACACCTAAGATTGGAAACAAAGGCCCGAATATATAAGTCAGTTATTAGGCCAGTTATGACTTACACGGCCGAAACAAGACCAGATACAAGCAAAACACGAAGACATCTGGAAACCAACGGAATGAAGATCTTAAGAAGGATTGCTGGAAAAGGACTACAGGATAGGGTAAGAAGTGAGGAAATCAGACGCATATGTGGAGTAGACAATATAAATACCTGGGTAAAGAACAGAAAATAAGAGTGGAATGAGCACATAAGCAGGATGTCTGAATCAAGGATAGTAAGAATAGCCAGGGACAAGTCACCGTTAGGCAGGAGAAGTATAG
This sequence comes from Diabrotica virgifera virgifera, assembly GCF_917563875.1. Lineage (NCBI taxonomy): Eukaryota > Metazoa > Arthropoda > Insecta > Coleoptera > Chrysomelidae > Diabrotica > Diabrotica virgifera. Next base: position 189,866,118 of record NC_065447.1, on the reverse strand, counting down.
GACGCCCAAGGAAAAGATGGAATGACAACTTAGGGGCAGAATGAAAGGCACCGTTGAAGAAAAACAGGCAGTACTGCCTATATAAAAGAAGAAGAAGAAAATTTTGTTTTCTTCAACACTTTTCTTCTTTTCTTTTTAAAAAATTTCTTTTCTTCTTAAAAATGTTTATTAAGCAAACTCCAATTATTTTTCAGTTTTTTATATATTCTAGTAACGGTGTTACATTTTTTGAAAAATATGTATAAAGTTGTATTAAACAAACGAAAAAAAAACGAAAAAATGCGGTTTTTATTTTTAAAGGTGCGTTTCGCCAATTTTAAAATTTTGAACAAATTCAGGATGAAACATTATGCCAAAATACACGTTATATATTTTTTTCGTGAAAACGAATGTCTTAGTTATTTTTTTATACTCATTTAAAATTTTAGAATCGTTCTAAAATTAAAATTTCCCGCCAAAACTTAAAAAAAAAAATTTTCGACAGAAATTTTTACAGCTTACTACTTTTTGGTTTTAAGTTTTTCGCTAGTTCTCGATGTGGCTGAGATAAAAAATAAAAACATATAAACCCTAATTAGGCTCTAGGTGGGTCACATGACCATATAGGGGGCTAAAAATTACAGAAAGTGAGTTTCACTATATCGTCTCTTCGCATGAAAAGTATACAATCTCCAAATTTTTACGAAATTGAGTTAAGTATATAGAAACGCTCAGTGTCATCAATAATTTCTCTGGAATAGTGACAATCAATCGTAATTCAAGAAATATCCGCTAGGGAGCGCATTGGTTAGTTTTAAATTGGAAGGATTGTGCATCTCTTTCTCTCTAAAACGGTACAATCTTTAGTTGTGTTCACGATTGAGGAAGTTCGCACGCTGTTTCACTTAAAGAGTATACAAAACCAAAAATGTCAACTTGAAGGTAAAGGTTTGTGTTTCATTAATAGTATATAATTTCGAATTTATTTAACTTTTCTCATAATATTTTCAAACATTCTTCTATTTAAAATCATGTAATTTTGAAATTGTATAGTTTTCGTGAAAAAATTTACTGGAATATGATGTAATCTTTATCAGTGTAATAGTATATTTCCGTAATTGTATACTGTTTCAGATAAATTTTCAGAGCAAAAGAAAAATGGTTTATTGGGTTTACTGCAAAAGAAAACCATTCCAGGTTATCATCTTGGATTCTATGAAAATCTTTGAAAAACTTTCCTGTTCCTTTTAATTTGTTTTTACTTGATTGATTGTTTGTATTTAATAGTAAATGTGATTTTGTTAAATAAAGGGTTTTGTCTTCGGTGTACCCATTTCTAAGACTAAATTTCATTGTAAGGTTTGTGCCATATTACCTGCTATTTGTTATAATATTTTTGAGAATAAAAATTTGCTTACAAGCCTAGTTTTTCATTGAACATACCCTATTTTATCATAATAGTACTTTTTAAACATCTGTATAATAATGGAAATTAATAATATTTTCTCTAAAAAAGTAGCAAAATTCAAAAAATCTTATTTAAAAAAAAATTGTTTTATTATTATTATTTATATGGTTGAAATATTTTCATGTTGTTTCGACATATAAAAGATACAACTAATACAAACTAAAACAAAATTTATTTACCGACAAATCTTAAAAATGCTCTCCTGAAAAGTTTGTAAATTTTGAGATTGTACAGTTTTCATCCGAACGGACGATATATGCTAAACGGTGACCTATATCGAATTCGAATCGAGTTGGGGACAGTTTTCATCATCTTATCCGGCTAGGCCCTTTATAAAGACACAGGCCGATAAATAGCGGACATGGGAGAGCCTACAATATACACTCATCATCTGTCCGCTTATCTAAATATAATTCTCCTCCATAGGGATTATAGCAAAAAATATATTACCTATATCTTGTAAAAATCCACTTTAAAATGGTCGAAAAATAATACTCGTCTTTCGGCTTTAAAATTTATTCCAGTGAACCCTCACACGTCGAACGCTTCAAACTATTAACCCGAAATTTATTGGAGCATCTTTTGCAAGCAATTAATTACTCACTTAAGTATTCCGCAACGGCGGTCCAACGTTAAAAATAATGTCAGGGCCTGTGTTTAAAGTCACCGTTTTACAGCTACCACAGATTTAAAATATCTCGTTAAAATAAGGGACAGCAGTCACTTCAACATTTTTGTACCTCCTTTGTCTCTCATTCTGATCTTATTTGCACATTTTAGATCATTCGATAAAGATTGCTAAAGCCGATCAATAGTAGAGAAAAGAAAGTTTTGTAAAACATCTCGTTTGGGTTTAGAGGTCGGAAATAGTTCCTAAAATGTTTTTTTATTATATATTATGTTGTTTTAATTATGATGGTTTAATTTTAGACATGGATCTCAGAATATAACTTCGTTGTTCATTTACTTTTCCAATTGACCAATATTTTTCAGATATGTGTTCTTTCTTGTAACGTGAATTTTTTACCATATTTCAGTGTACATGGATAGCAAAATGGACCTAAGCTTCGAGCCTATACAAGATTACCTTTAACATTGGTGTATTTTTGACCTAAATCTGTAAGAAACTTTCAGACATTTTGTTTCGATTGGTCCCGACAAGTCTTTCTTTTCTTACCTTTAGGTTTATTAATCGTCACGTCTTCTGGTACTTCAGTATCAGTCTCCACATTTTCATCAGAGACCTCTGTAAATGTAAACCATACATAATCATCAGTATTCACTTAATGAGAGTCTGCATCAGAATCATCAACATTAGAAGGTTGGGAGCTAAACTAACTTCCAGAAAAGGTGCGTACCGACTTAGAATTACCACCTATATAAGAAAAAACTCAGCTTGTCATGTATTTAGGAAATTGACCAATAGCTTTTGCAATAGCAATAATGCAAACCTTTTGCATTATAAAAGAGCAATTTCGTACCTATTTGTTTCTCTGCATCGACGCATTCAGGAGTAACATTCTTCATATTGGCCTTTCTCATTGTTAAAGTCATTTTCATTATGAGAAAGGAGCTCCACTTTCCATTACTATCTATAGCAGGGGTGGCCAAGCTCCTTGATAGCCAGAGCCACTTTTCACAAGTTAAAATTTTTCGCGAGCCGCAATTAAAAACGTATTCAAAAAGTATGTAAAGAAGGTATGTAGGTAGAATTGGTACAAAACCTCATGAACCTTGAAAATAAGCATAACCTAAAAAAAATAAATCCTGAAAAATTCGACTATTTTAATTTCATACTGAATTGCGCAACAGGATCCGATCTGCACTCTGATGTTTTCAGTAATGTTCAATTCCAGCATTTTGTTCATGGATTGACATCACCAAATGAGTGAGTCAGGTTCATGAGATATTTACAAAATCTACAATGTTTTTTAACAGAACTTTTATTTATTGAAAACAGAAATAAAATTATAAAATATTAAAACTTAATTACCTTTGTTTTCCTTATTCTTCTTCTCGTTGTCCTTATGCCCAATAAGAGAGTCGATCTTTGCTATCACCTATCCATCTTTTACCCATTTCTTCCACGCCTTCCGGTCTTCTTCCCATTTCCTTCACCTGTTGCGCTGTTTTCCGTCTCTTGGTTCAGATTTCCTGAATTTGTTCCATCCGCCCCTTTCTGGGTCTGCTTCTTCTTCTATTCCCCTGTCACTTGGCATCTGTCACCTCCTTTACTAGTCTGTTCTCGTTCATTCTAGTTATATGTCCAAACCAATTCAGGTTTCTGTTTTCAATTTTTTTCTCTCTTGGTCGCTGTCTTAGCATGTTTCTAATGTTTTCGTTCCTTTCCCTGTCCAACATTTGTTTTCCTTCTTTTGGTAATTCTTTAAAATTTGATGAATAATTTGTGGTAGCACTTCTAAGTAATTCTTTCAGATGCTGGTTAGTTAATACTGATATGTGTTAGGATTCGACGAATTTTAAAATGGAATTAAATGGTACGTTGTTTCTAATATGGAAATAATTCGACATCATCCTTTTTTAATTTAGAGTATGTAGGTACTTCGATTTTGGTACAAATTTACAAAATTCGGTAATCGGTGTCGACTTATAGTTTTATTTTCGAGCTTGATATTCTTGCGTCTCTGTTAATTTTAATTCTCCAGATGTTGTTTGGGTCATATTATGGTAATAAAAAATTCACCTTATGGACCATGTTTATTTCAATGAGGCGGGGACCATGTTTATTTCATGAATTCAGAAAAAAATGAAGAGACGATTTAAAATATTTTAAGTCTTGAAATAAATTTTGGACTTCGCTCAATATTCCTTCTGGGTTTTTTATTTACTCGTTAAGTGTTTCTAGTTTAATATTGTAACAATTTTTTTAAGTCGAGTAAAATTACTACAAATCGCTCTGGAGTGGGCTGATTACTGACTTTTTTGTCGCGCCACTCTTAATATTCTTTCGCTCAGTTTTCGATTTGTCAGCTTGGATGGAAATAGAATTTGTTATAAAGTTGCATTTGGTCTTTCATATTTGTTGTCAGTAGTTTAAAAAACATTCTGAAACACACATGGAACGATAATAACTTTTTTAAATAATAACACAAAATTGAAAAGGATCTCGGGTACATTTATCGAGAGCCACAAATAATTCTTCAAAGAGCCGCATGTGGCTCGCGTGCCACAGTTTGGCCACCCCTGATCTATAGGGTCTTTTTTAACCTGAAACAACGAATTCATTGTACTAATTACATTATAGTATATTACATACCTAGCGGGAAAGTACTCTATTTCAGCCGAGCGGCAAGGTAGTTTACCGAGGTGCGAAGCACCGAGGTAAACTACAGACGCGAGGCTAGAATGAGTTCCCGCGAGGTTTGTATACTATTTTACTCACAATCGGTTAGTAGTTTATGGATTTCTAATACTAACAATCTACCAATAATAATTTCGTTTCAAATATCTGTATCCATTTTCATTATGTGATAAGATGAATTATTTTAAGTAACCTGTGGGATCGTTGTTAGGTAACAAAACAAGTTTGTTGAATCTGACATTTAGGCGATAAACGACGCCATTAATTGTATGTACTATTATATTTCTATTTGATATGAAAATTAAAATTTGATAATTATAAACAGAATTCAATTTAATATAAAATATTTTCAATTTTCTCAACCACGGGCATATAAATTTAGAACAACCTGTATACAACAAATTGTTATATTTAATTTTAAGAAGTGATTAAATAAGACTCAAGTGAAATCGTTAGTAGGTCATTATCGTTTGTTCGCGGAAGGATCGGTCATTAGCCGATGCTAAATAAGACTAAGTGGAAATAGAGAATAGGTCATTAAAATTTGTATATAGTAGAAAGTAATTTTAGAATGGGAATTAACTAATTTCTTTGAAATCCATTAAGCATATTTAGAAAGTTTAAAAATTGGTTTTGAGGAATACTGCGAATGAGAGTTGGTGGTGGAAGTTTGATTTGTGAATCTGGAAGGGATATTTAGAAAGTAGGGGAATGAATGACAAATAGAGATCAGAATGTTTTGAGCTGTCGAGAAGTGAAGTCGAGTAGTAGACGGTAGTGTACGGAGAGTGAGAAAGCCGGTAGTTCCGTGAGTGTGGAGTATCTATCGTGGAACGAGAAGTAGGCCAGGTCGAGAGTAAAAGAACCTCCTTGAGCAAAGAGTGTCCCGGTAGCTGATAGCAGTTTCGAAAAAGGTAGAACACAGCATCACGACAAAAGCAGGAACGAGAGCTATTCGAGCTAGTTTTTCAAAGGAGAACATTACTGGAAGCCAGGACGAGGTTTGATCGCAGCCAAGGATAGCAGGAAACGGGTCTTGTGTGAGGACATTTTCAGTTCACCAGGAAAAGGTCAGTCTCATTTGTTTGGACATGAATGTATGGGTTTTTCGTATTAAATTCCACATAGAAAATTGAATAACATAATCAATAATATCAGAAAAGCTTCATCAAAGTTAAATAGAGTTGTTCCTAATAACTCCTAATAGTTAAATGTTAATAAAAACTTTCAATTGAAAACCAAAAGGAAATAAGATTCCCATTTGTAAATGTTATGTTTAAGAATAATAAGAAATAGCAAATATTAAGCATTGATTGCCTTTTAAATACAATAAAAAATATTTTGATTATAATTGTAACCCATATGTGTATTTTTTTTATTCTTTTCTTTTCTATCCCGATTAGGAACCATTAAGAAATATTCAGAAGCCACGAAAGTAAGTAATTAATTTATAATTCGCCCTGAGATTGAAAACATATTGATATGTGATCTGGTTAATTAATTAGATTAGTATTAATACATTGATTAAATTAAGTGACATATAAGAATATTATCTCATATCAATAATCAAGATCACAACAACTGTCGTCCAACGTGGAAAGCATTTTGAAAGTATTTCTAGTGGCAAATTTGAAGGATAGAAAGAGTAAAGCCGGTATTTGAAAATTTATATGCCTGTGGTAAAAAGTGAGATACTTACATTTGATAACATAAAATTTTAGATCTCTTTAGGTACAAATTTTACATAACTGATTTAATATTTTATTTTTACGATATTTACATTTGATATATTTATTGACAATTTATAATATTTGGGTGAGAAAAAGTCGTCTTGGTAACATACTAGTAAAATTTCATATTTGGCGGGGACAGTACTACTTGAACTTGAAAACAAATGTCTGTGACAAGAAGCCAAAGCAAAGACAACAAAAAACAAAAAGAACATTCAGACCAAGAAGATAATTTAGACACGACAATCATGGCATCAGAACAGCAAGAATTATCAGGAATAGATAAACTATTACAACTGATGCAACTCCAGTCACAAAAACTGGATGACAATCAAAGAGAAACAAAACAAGCAATGGATGAAGCAAAAAGGACAATGGATAAAAATCAGGAAGAAACATCAAAAAAAATGGATGAAACACAGCAAAAAATGGATGACAATCAAAAGGAAACAAAACAAGCAATAGAAGAGAACAATAAGAAAATAGAGGAACGCATAGAAAAGTATGAAAAGGAAATAAAAGGATGTTTGACAACAATGAAAAACGAGATAGAACAGCAAGAAATGAAAATTAAAGATCACATGCAAGAACAAGAAATTAGAATGAAGGACCACATGAAAGAACAAGAAATGATAATTCAAAACAAAATGGAGGAGTTAACGAATGGCCAGAAAAAGGAACTAGAAAATTTGGAAAATAAGTTAGAAAATGCTATTCAAGTAGACAGAGAAGAAGTGGAAAAAAGAATCACAGAAATAGAAAAACAAGTCACCGAAAACAGGACGCAACAGAATGTCGGAGAAAGAAGAGAAATGGTTATACATAGCACAGATGACGTGAAGATAAGGTTTGGCGGGGATGTAAGAAGATTACACCCAGTGCCGTTCATAAATAGCCTGAAAAAGAAAATACAGCACATCGGAAATTTCGAAACAGCAAAAGAAACTATCAGAAACCATCTAAAATATGAAGCAAGCCTCTGGTTCGATTGCAAAGAAGAAGAATTTGACAGTTGGCAACAATTTGAACAAAAATTTTTAAATTATTTCTGGGGAAAAGTCCAACAATTGGAAATTAACAAGGAATTGCAAAATGGGAAATACAATGATAGGATGGGTGTATCAGAAAGGACATATGCTTTACAAATTTACTATAACGCAAAACATTTACAATATAATTACTCATCGGAACAATTAGTCGAACTGATTGCAAGACATTTCGAAGAAACGCTGGAAGACCATATCACATTGCAAAACTACAAAGACATAGATAGTTTATGCCAATTCCTACAAATAAGAGAATCACGTTTAAGAGAAAGAAAATCAAGAAGGTCGCGAGAAGATTACAGGCTCCGAGAAACACAGGATTACAGAGATAGAAATGAAAATAGGAGGGACTATACAAGACGAGATTTTAATCCCAGAAGGGAAAACGAAAATAGAGACAACGGAAGAGGAAATTATGAACAAAGAAATAGGCAATGGAATGAGGACAGAAATCGAGAATACCAGAATAGAAACACCACACTCGCAAATCAAGAAAACAGAAATAATGGTAGACAAAATGAACAGGGATATCGAGAAAACCGAAACAGATCCGACAGACCAAGAGAAAATAGAAGAGAAGTAAATAATACCCAGACAGATGAATATGACGGAGAGAGACATTATGACGAAAATATAAACAACGATGAGCAACCGGCGTTTTTTCACGACGGCGCTCACTAAAAACCAAAAATCAAACAGGAATCTTTTGTAACCCCAAGGAGTTTATTAAATTGGCAAGAAACAACGAAAAGAAAAATGGAGTTAATTTAAAATTTGTGGATGGATTTATCAACGAGAAACCAATTAAAATTATGATAGACACTGGATCTGAAATAACATTGGTCAACAGAAAACTAATAGAAGAAGTTAACTTAACAAATTTAATTTACAAAATACCTAGGGTAAATTTAGTGGGCGCAAACAAACGGACATTGGCAACTATAAATGAAGGCATACGGGTAATAGTACGACTGGGTAAGAAGATGTATGCACTACAATGTGTAATAATGCCAAACATGTTACATGACATGATAGTAGGAGTTGACGAATTGGCAGAAAAACATGTAGTGCTAGATTTTAAAAATAATACGATGAATCTAACAGAAGAAAAAGAAGAAGAACAGAACAAGGAACAGGAGAAACAAAATACGGACGAATCAGGTAAAGAACAAACAGTGGAAATGAATTTGGCAACGAAGCAAGGACAAAGAAGAAAAGGGAGAAAAAGTCAGAAAAAGACAAAAGAAAATGAAACCTGTGGCTCCTCAAAAGAAGAGTTGAGCCCAGAAGAAGAAAAATTGAGAGTATCAAAAGCAAAAGAAAACTGGGATTCCTCAAAAGAAGAGATGAGCTCAGGAGAAGAAGAAATAAAGCTAACAAATGAAAGCGAAAAAGATAAGATCGAAACAGTGGCATTTGAAGAGGAGGCATATGAAAACGAGGATGCAGAATACACGGTAAAAGTATGTGAAAAATCTGAGGAAAAAGACAGAAGATTGATATGGGAAAAAGGGAAAGACAACATAATAGCCGACACTCTAACACAGGATGAGGACACTGGAAAATAAGGAAACAATTACTCTACAGGTGGGACTAATTAGAGTAATACAAGAAGAAGGGGTATAAGACGTAGATTAAAGTAAGGAAATATACAGGGAGTTGGTTTTGCCTCGAGAAAATTTATTTAAAAATGCAGATAAATTTTATCGAATACAAGGCGGGGATTTGTTATATTTCTATTTGATATGAAAATTAAAATTTGATAATTATAAACAGAATTCAATTTAATATAAAATATTTTCAATTTTCTCAACCACGGGCATATAAATTTAGAACAACCTGTATACAACAAATTGTTATATTTAATTTTAAGAAGTGATTAAATAAGACTCAAGTGAAATCGTTAGTAGGTCATTATCGTTTGTTCGCGGAAGGATCGGTCATTAGCCGATGCTAAATAAGACTAAGTGGAAATAGAGAATAGGTCATTAAAATTTGTATATAGTAGAAAGTAATTTTAGAATGGGAATTAACTAATTTCTTTGAAATCCATTAAGCATATTTAGAAAGTTTAAAAATTGGTTTTGAGGAATACTGCGAATGAGAGTTGGTGGTGGAAGTTTGATTTGTGAATCTGGAAGGGATATTTAGAAAGTAGGGGAATGAATGACAAATAGAGATCAGAATGTTTTGAGCTGTCGAGAAGTGAAGTCGAGTAGTAGACGGTAGTGTACGGAGAGTGAGAAAGCCGGTAGTTCCGTGAGTGTGGAGTATCTATCGTGGAACGAGAAGTAGGCCAGGTCGAGAGTAAAAGAACCTCCTTGAGCAAAGAGTGTCCCGGTAGCTGATAGCAGTTTCGAAAAAGGTAGAACACAGCATCACGACAAAAGCAGGAACGAGAGCTATTCGAGCTAGTTTTTCAAAGGAGAACATTACTGGAAGCCAGGACGAGGTTTGATCGCAGCCAAGGATAGCAGGAAACGGGTCTTGTGTGAGGACATTTTCAGTTCACCAGGAAAAGGTCAGTCTCATTTGTTTGGACATGAATGTATGGGTTTTTCGTATTAAATTCCACATAGAAAATTGAATAACATAATCAATAATATCAGAAAAGCTTCATCAAAGTTAAATAGAGTTGTTCCTAATAACTCCTAATAGTTAAATGTTAATAAAAACTTTCAATTGAAAACCAAAAGGAAATAAGATTCCCATTTGTAAATGTTATGTTTAAGAATAATAAGAAATAGCAAATATTAAGCATTGATTGCCTTTTAAATACAATAAAAAATATTTTGATTATAATTGTAACCCATATGTGTATTTTTTTTATTCTTTTCTTTTCTATCCCGATTAGGAACCATTAAGAAATATTCAGAAGCCACGAAAGTAAGTAATTAATTTATAATTCGCCCTGAGATTGAAAACATATTGATATGTGATCTGGTTAATTAATTAGATTAGTATTAATACATTGATTAAATTAAGTGACATATAAGAATATTATCTCATATCAATAATCAAGATCACAACAGTACATATAATCAAATTGTGTTTATTTTACAAAAATGTCTGATAGTGAATTTGAATGTACGCCACCAGAACTGCGGGTAGCTGCAGAGAGAGCTACTGAAGGAATAATTCCTGAAAAAAGCAGGGAGAGGTATGAAAACACCTATGAACATCATTTTAAGAACATCAAGGTAGAAAAGTGACAGATGCTAGCCGGGAAAGTACTTTCCCGGCTAGCTGGGAAAGTAAAGTAAGTAATAAGTCGCTTCATGATTACTTCAAAGGTTAGAAATCCATAAATTACTAACCGATTGTGAGTAAAAATATTGTTTATTATTACTTATGTACATTATCTATTTCTTCTCGAGATAGTGTTAATTCAATTTTTTTCTGATACCTAATGGTACGGATCTAAGAGTTTCAACGAAAACTTTTCATTTATAAATTCGCAAAGTCTGTGTGTTATTGCTTTGTCGCTCCTGCAATACTTAGAGCAGATTTATCGATGGATTTCTATGTAGTTGTGTCTTCTGAATCCAAATCTGAAAACGGTATTTCGATATCTCTAACTGACTTCGAGAAAATCGACCTCAAAATCTAAAATGTGACGTCACACTTTTATTTTCTGCCGACACACTAAAGGTCAGCTTTTTTTAATCTGAATTTGTAAAGCAAAGTATAGGTTATTTACATTTAAGTTTGACACTTCGTGAATGTTAAACTAAATTTTACATTAAGTATTAATAAAATATCAATGAGATTTGATAGTGAATTTAATTATTATATAAAATAAATACGATGTTCAAAAATAAAATTTGAGTATATTTTGAAAGCAATATTTTATTAACAATTTTAAAAAGGTTTATACGATTATACGGCCTCCCCTTTAATGGGAGTACCTAATGATCAATGGACTGTTCCATTTGTTATGAAATGAAAATTGTTATAATAGTCGGTTCACTAAACTCAGACACAACTGGCTAGTGATTTTAGTATCTAATTTTTTTGTTTTTTGCCAATTTTGCCAAAATTTGCAAAATTACTAATTATTTAGTAATTAGTAACTATTTAGTAATTACTTTTTTTTGCCAAATTGGTAAAATTACTGACTAAAAGCACTAGACAGTTGTGTCTGAGTTTAACGCTGACTATATGAAATGTTTGGAATAAAAAATTATGGTCTGATATGTGCAATTATATCCTTCTAATGGAAAAAAAATGTTTGAAATTTTTTCTCAAATTATGGATACCAACAACATTTTCATTTATAACTCTTTTATTTTTAATTTGACGAAGAAAAGTTATTCTTCATAAAAAGCTCTTCATGGTCTAAGATTTATAATTCAATAATCATATATCAAATTTTATTAATTTTATATGAGGTATATAAAAATATGAATTTCGATCAAAAGTAAAGTACCTTTATAGTTAACAACATTTGAATTAGAATGATGTAATTGCACATTAAGACATAATTTTTAATTCTAAACAACTTTTCATAATAGCAATTTTCCATATTTTGAATTAAAATACGTAAATAAACAAAGTTTTCGTTATGATAATGCTCGCATTTTCAGCTTGCTAAAATATGACTCTTCCTGTTATTTAATGTGACACAACTAAAAAAATTCTCACTCATAAAGTTTGAAAATATCATAACATTGCCTGCTATAAGGGCACAACTCAAAAGTGTCGGTATTGTGCATAAACGTGATACTGATACGGTTCGACTTCCACCGCACAACTAAAAATTGCCAGTACTGTAAGAAATAATTTATCTCAACCGACAACATGTCATAGCGATACCAGTGACATCTAGCGGACATTTGTGCTACTACTGTTGTGCCAGTATTGAAGGTTAGACATAAAGAGCTTTTTTGTTGATATATGGTGCTAATAAATCCTATTTTTCAGATTAATTATAGCACCATCTATCAACAGTTCCAAAAAAATGTTTCGAACAAATGTTACTTATTTTTTTATGAAAAATCCAAATCTGCAATAAAAAATGGGGGATTCAATTTAAGATTTTAAAGTTAGCCTCACCCCATACTCCAAGGGTAAAGGGTCATATTTGGTGTAATTTGATAGGTTTTTGAAAAATATTAAACACAAATTTTTCATTTGGAAATGTGTTGTAGTGTCTGTTTGAAAGTATATGTATCACGATAAATCCTCTTTTTCGATTATAGCGCCATCTATCCACAAATTGAAAAATGCATTGAATAAAAGTTGCTTACTTTTACATAAGGAATCCAATGTGTAATAAAAACTGGGGGTTTCATTTAAGATTTTAAAGTTACCCCCAACCAACATCCAGGGGGTGGGTGGAGGTTGGGGGATGGGGGGTCGTGCTTTTTGTCATTAGGTAGATTTTAAAAAATTATTGAACACGTAGGTATATTTTAATTTTTTGATCGGATGTGTATTTTGCGGAATATTCGACCGTTCCCCTACTTTTGGGACACCCTGCATTTCCGTGTATGCAGGCTCACTTATTACTATAGTGAGCGAGATGATATGTAATATATGAGATGTAATATAATATATTATATTGTAGCTCCCCGTGCGTAACAAGCTTAATAGTATTACGGACATGGGACTGGAGAATAGGGATGGGAAAAACATACCGGCTATAACCTAAAACCGGTTTTTTTGACTTCCCAATAACCGGTTTTGCCGGTTGTTTTTTGTCACGGTTATAACCGGATTTTTGTTTTTAATGTAATAACCGGTGAAAAACCGGATAAGTTACCTTAGATAATAAAACCTTAATAGTTACCGGATAATAAAGAAAATAATGAATTCCAAGAAAAAAGGCTGTTTGTTTAAATTCATCAATAATCCTTGATTTTTTTTTGTTTATATTCGTTAATGACTTTCACGCTCACTAAAATTTGTTTAAGAAATGTGATAAGCTGAACTAGCTATTTTGATGAACTTGAGAATAAGCAGGTCATGTTTGCTGAATTGGGGATCCTATTAAAAACAGATTGATATTAAAAGATATTAGTATCAATATCAATCAGCTCTGTGGTGTGCAGAATGTGCAGTCATAGTTGTATTATTTATAATAAATGCTATACCTACACAAACGAGCCTGTTAGATCACTTAAAAAAAATGAAAAAAAAAATAAATTAGTTTTGTGTATCTTGTATAAAATGTGATTTTTTTTTCAGATATACAACAAATTTGCAAAACATTTAGGACAATAATACATCCAGTTCACAATTTTAACAATGATTCATTATTTGTTTTTACTAGTTTTACTACTTTTGATGTTACATTTTTGTTTTTATAATTCATATACACGTATACACGTTATAGTCTTATTTACTTCATAATTACGTTTGCAGTCTTATAAATAAGTACTCAATTTCACTACTTTTTTATTTTTCAATTATTTGATATTATATATTTGGACCTGAATCTTTCATTGGGTTCGTTTATTATTATAAAGGGTGTAACAAAAAGGTAGGTCATAAATTAAATCACATATTTTGGGACCAAAAATAGATCGATTTGACCTAATTTACCTTAGTACAAATGTGCACTTAAAAAAGTTACAGCTCTTTGAAGTTACCAAATGAAAATTGATTTTTTCTAATACATAAGTATATCGAAAACGGTGAGGCTTTATATTGAAAATAGACATTATGGAGTATCACAAACTAAAGTGCAATGTAAATGTGACGTTGTAACTTATTGGGTATTGAATATTGATTCAAAAACCTAAAACCGGTTTTTGGAATAACCGGCTTTTTTTGCCGGTTACAACCGCCAGGTTAAACCGTAAGGTAAAAAACTTGTTTAACCGAAAACCGGTGTTTTATCAACAACCGCCATCCCTGCTGGAGAATGAGCAAACAGAGAATTCTCATATTACATCTGATCATACCAGTTCAGTTTTAAGCAAACAAAATATTAAGGACACAGGATTGAAGAAGAGATAATCAAAGTAGAATTTTCCTATCACAATATGTTAATATTTATAATCTGTGAATTTTAATTTTAGAAAAAGGGCCCATTTGGTCGTTAATAATGTCTATAACATTTCGTATAAATAATTTAACATAATTTTCAATCTCCTAATATAAAACTTTGGAAAAAATCTAAACTAGGTATCTCTAATTTCATAATTGAGATATTCTTCATTATAAGCGGTTTCTTATATATCTTCAAATCAAGCCAATATAACCATCATTCCGTTTCTTAACGAGCTGTCAGGAACGATTTAAGGGTTATTGATTTTCAAATTTATTCAAAATCCTTATTGATTTGGGCAGATCTATTCGTCGGCATTATTGGCAATTTCTCAAAGATGATGGGATCACTATCTGAAGCAATACTTCTTGGCATACACTCACAAAAGTAGTTACTGCAAATAAATACTATGCATGCAGTTCTAAAAGTTGGCGTTTTTAACCCGGCATCCGACAGGTGGGGTGTGGTACACCCCAACAATGCTGAAGCGCCTAAAACATAAGGAAATGTTTCATGTAGTGACACTAGCGGCTAGATAGCTTTCTATTGTATATTCATCTATACAATAATACAATGACACATAGTTTTTAGTCGTTTGTTTAGTTTCAGCAAGTACATTTGGATTGAAAGTGGTCACGCCCCAACGTTTCTGATTTTGTACTTCCTGCAGAATTGTCTTTATTTTGTTTTACTCCTATAAATAAGTAAGTAGGCGAGCGGGAGATACCCCTAAAATGACCAGGTACTGACCACGGAGAGGTGAATGGCTAATTTTATTCATACTTTATATTTTTGAAGGTGCTGAAAACGAAAATGAGGTTTATTTTGAATTTTATGTGGGCATTGTCAAAATCGCAATTTTAACCTAAAAATAAAAAAAAAGAAATCACGTTTTTTTGCGTTTACCTCGCTACAACTCTGTTCCCTTTTGATATTTTTTTCTGAAATTTTTAAAGTATATATTTCTCACCTTCCTTAAGAGAATAGTATTTACTTCAAGCTTTCAGTCTTATTCTAATAAAAGTTATGAATTTTTAAAGTGAAAGGTGCAGATTTCTGAATTGCAAAATTTAGCTATTTAATCACGTGTATGTTAAAGTATAGGGTACACAGCAGTTTTTTGGAAAGTTTTAGATTAAAATGTTTTATAGAAAACAAATTTTGCAACTTTTAATATCAACGTTATAAATCCCTAAAATAACGCTTATTTTTCGAGATACTGACCATAGTGAATGTTAATAATCTTACTTTATGTTTTTGATGGCACTAAATACGAAAATGAGGTTTATTTTGAATTTTAAGTGAAGAAATTGTGTAAAGATCGCAATTTTATATTAAAAATAAAAAAAAAAAGTAAATCACGTTTTTTGCGTTTAACTCTACACAATTATGTTCTATTCTAATATTTTTTTCTGAAATTTCTACAGCAGTGAGGAAATTGTGTCAAGATCGCAATTTTACATTGAAAATAAAAAAAAGGTAAATCAAGTTTTTTGCGTTTAACTCTATACAATTATGTTCTATTCTAATATTTTTTTCTGAAATTTCTACAGCATATATTTCTCACCTTTTTGTGAAGACTACGAAAGTAACTGTAGTCTTTTAGTCTTTTCTTCATAAAAGTTATAAAGTGACAAAATTTAAAATCTACTATTTGATTACGTTTATGTTAAACCATAGAGTTCAAAGAAGTTTTATGGGGAGTTTTAGATCTAGATGTGTTATAGATAAAATATGGTGCAACTTTTAATTTTAAGAAAAACGTGGTTTAATTTTTTTTTATTTTTGGGGCAAAATTGCCATTTTGATAATGTTCTCCCTCCTAAAATTCAAAATAAACTTGATTTTCGTTTTCAGCACCATCAAAAACCTAAAGTAAGATTAAAATTAGCCATTCACCACCAATGATCAGTATCTGCACCAACAACACAGATGCAATCAAAATCAAAACGGTCTTTATCAAGGCCATTTTTGATGACGACCTCAATTAATATTGAAGGACTATCAGCAGATAAAGAAGACCTATTGTCTAATATGTGCAGAGAACATGGTGTCGATGTTCTACTGGTTCAAGAAACCCATAGAGGTACTGCAAGCCGCAGACCAAGGATTCGGGGTATGAAGCTCATACTGGAGAGACCACACGACCAATATGGTAGCGCAGTCTTCGTCAGACCAGATATCGACGTAGCATCCACATCTCTAACAGATCAAAATGACATCGAGATCCTCACAGTGGAGATAAACTCCTGTACAGTAACGTCAATGTACAAACCACCAAACGCTGACTTTGCTTTTGAGGAACCGAATAACTTTCAATCACAGCAAATCAAATTCGTACTGGGTGACTTCAACTGTCACAGTGTCGCGTGGGGTTACAACGAAACAGATTCCAATGGCGAAGAACTAGAAAAATGGGCTGAAAGCATGAACCTAAAACTTATTCACGATCCAAAGCAGCCTGCGTCGTTCAACAGCGGAAGATGGCGCAGAGGTTACAACCCAGACAATATATTTGTCAGCGACAGAATTGGAGACCAGGTGACAAAAATCGTTGGAAGCGCTCTCCCAAAGACACAGCACAGACCAATAATTTGTCTTTCCAACGCGGCAATCAGATACGAAATTGTTCCTTTCAAGAGAAGGTTCAACTTTACTAAAGCAAAATGGGAAAAATTCTCTGAAACATTGGATCAAGAAGTTTCCCAGCTAGAACCTTGCCCTGATTCATACGATAAATTTGTAGAAATCGTAAAGCAAGTATCACGGAAATTTATCCCTAGAGGTTGTCGAACTGAGTACATAGCGGGGCTCAATGAAGAATCTAAACCCCTACTTAAAAGATACGAACAGCTATATGAAGAAGACCCTTTCTCGGAAGCGACAATACAGGCTGGGGAGGAAATGTTACATGCGATATCCGCCAACAGAACGGAAAGGTGGTGCAAGCTGGTCACGAGTCTGGACATGAAACAAAACAGCAGACGTGCCTGGAAGCTGATTCGGAATCTTGGCAACGATCCCGCTGCTCCGGCAGTCAACATGACAGAAGTCACACCCGATCAGATAGCCCATCATCTTCTAATGAACGGTAAGACGACATCAAGAAAGAACAAGGTGAGAGCTCAACGGAATATCGACGAAGAAAGAGATGTTCTAGGTACCTCTTTTTGTCTAGAGGAGATGAGAGGCGCGATCCATCAAACGAAAGATAATAAAGCGGCTGGCCTGGACGACATACGAACAGAGCAAATAAAGAACTTTGGACTAAAAACCGTAGAGTGGCTCGTAAAAATGATGAATTGCTGCATCCGTACATTACAAATCCCCAAAATCTGGAGAAAAGCTAGAGTGGTAGCCCTCTTAAAACCAGGGAAGGATCCGGCGGATACAAAGAGTTTTAGACCTGTATCTCTCTTGTGCCACCTTTTCAAGGCCTTTGAAAAAATGATACTGAACCGGATCGCAGAATATGTGGAGACTAAAATTATTCCAGAACAAGCAGGATTCAGACCCGGAAAGTGCTGCTGCAGTCAAATTCTTAATCTCACCCAACATATTGAAGATGGTTTTGAACGGAAGGAAATAACAGGAGTAGCGTTCATAGACCTAACTGCCGCCTATGATACAGTTAACCATCAACGGCTACTCGCAAAACTCTACGAAACTACAAAGGACTTCCGACTAACAAGGTTAGTGAAATGTCTCCTCCAGAATAGACGCTTCTACGTAACGCTCCAGTCCAAGAACAGTCGCTGGAGGGACCAAAAAAATGGGCTACCACAGGGAAGTGTCCTCGCGCCGTTTCTATACAACATATACACCAACGACCAACCCATACACCAACAAACAAGGCAATTTATTTACGCTGATGATACAGCGGTGGCAGCTCAGGGAAGAACCTTCAATGAAGTCGAAGTGAAGCTGACAGATGCCCTGGGAGACTTAGCTCTATACTATGATAAAAACCATCTGAAACCCAATCCCACAAAAACCCAGGTATGTGCTTTCCACCTGAGAAACAAGCATGCCCGAAGGTCGCTGGAGGTGGAATGGCGTGGTCAGATGCTGGAACACAACAAGACGCCAAAATACCTTGGCGTCCGTCTGGATAGAACTCTGTCTTACCGATACCACTGTCAAGATGTTAAGAAGAAAGTAAGTGCCAGAAATAATATCATCCGCAAGCTAACTAATACAAAATGGGGAGCACAACCACACACTCTCCGCACTTCTGCCTTGGCATTATGTTTTTCGGCCGCGGAGTTTGGAGCACCAGTATGGGCAAACTCTGCTCACGCAAAGAACGTCGACGTGGCTCTAAATGAAACGGTCCGTATAATATCGGGTTGCCTGAAACCGACACCTATCGAAGAGGTATACCCCATTGCTGGAATTGCTCCACCACCAATCAGGAGAAAGGTCACGTCAGAGGTAGAACGGAAAAAGCAGGAGACGGACCGAAGACACCCCTTATATGACCACCAAACTCAGCCAAGCAGACTAAGATCTCGGAAAAGCTTCCTGAAAACATCAAGATCCATCCCCGAAGCGCCAGAGACGCGCCGAATACACCTATGGCAAGCGTCAACTACTGCGACACATTTTCCTCCCTCGGAGGAAATGGCTGCTGGACACAATTTACCGTATCCGACTTGGAAAGCGCTAAACAGACTAAGAACCGGCGTTTCACGTTGTGCTAGTAACCTGAAAAAATGGGGATACCAGGAGGACGATACCTGCGACTGTGGCGCGGTTCAGACCAGCCGGCATCTACTATCATGCACAGAGATGAGAGAGACCTGCACAGAACAAGACTTAATTATAGCAAATGACAGGGCCATCTATGTGGCCAACCATTGGAAATACAGAATTTAAAGTTGTTGGTGTTCCGGACACGGAAAGTAAGTAAGTATCAGTATCTCGAAACATTAGCGTTATTTTGGGGATTTATATCGTCGATGTTAAAAGTTGCACCGTTTGTTTTCTATAAAATATTTTGATCCAAAACTTTCCAGAAAACTTCTTTGTACTCATGTTTTAAAAATAATATAATTTAAGATCAATATTTCAAATTTTGTCAGTCAAATTTTGAGATTAAGCTTTGCAATTCACGAGTCTGCACCTTGTACTTTAAAAGATTCATACAACTTTTACTAGAAGAAGACTAAAAGCTTAAAGAAGAAACCATTGTCTTCAAAAAAGTGAGCGATATAATGTAGTGTACAAACTTTAGAAAAAAATATTAAAACGGACCAGAGTCGTAGCTAAACACAAAAAAACGTGATTTAATTTTTTTCGATTTTTCGGGTACAATTGCAATTTTGACAATATTTAAATTTAAAATAAATTTTATTTTCATTTTCATCGGGGTCAAAAACATAATCTAAGGCCAAAATTAGCCATTCACCACCCATTGTCAGTATCTCGAAAAATAACCGGTATATTGGGGATTTCTAATGTCGACATTAAAAGTTGCACTATTTTTTTCTATAAAACATTTTGATCTAAAACTGACCAAAAAACTTCTTTGTACTCTCGATTTTAACATAAAGGTGATTAAGAAGCTAAATTTTAAACTTCGTCATACAACTGTGATTAAACTTTGCAATGCACAAATCCGCACCTTTTCCTTTGAAAAATTCATAACCTTTATCAAAATAAGAATAAAAGCTTGAAGTAAGTACCATTCTCTTAAGAAAAGTAAGAAATATATACTTTAAAAATGTCAGAAAAAAATATTAAAAGGAAACAGAGTTGTACCGAGGTAAACGTAAAAAACGTGATTTCATTTTTATTTTATTTTTAGGTTAAAATTGCGATTTTGACATTGTTCCCCCACATAAAATTCAAAATAAACTTCATTTTCGTTTTCAGCACCGTCGAAAATATAAAGTATGAATAAAATTAGCCATTCACCCCTCAGTGGTCAATATCTCGAAAACTAAGCGCTTTTTTGAGGGTGTCCCGCTCGTGTATAGGTAAGTGAATAATACTTATTACAGCTTTTAATATATTTTTTTATTAGTCTAAGCTAAAATGAATTACGATCGAGAATAAACACGTCTTCAGGTCTTATGGGATGAAGCAGACAGTGACGAATGTATCGACAAGAGTAATTCGGAAGTAAGTAAAGAAGTAGACAAAGTTATTGTAAATATTGACTATCCTGACCAGCTTTAAGATGTTGACGATCCAGACATCACAGACAACTAAACGTAGTGATTTTTTGAGAATCTTTAACTCTTTCAATTGCTGGGGTTTGTCACACCCCACCTGTCCGTTAGTGTCACAAAAGTTCACCTGTCGGATACCGGGTTAATCACCTTGTATATTTCATATTATTCTATCCACACAAAATGGTAAAATTTCCTTATAATAGACAACATTACATAATAAAACAAAATTAAACAAAATATAAAATATATTTTAATTTTTATAAAGATAAGTGTTAAATGTTTCAAAATAACATCGATCATATTTCGTAAAACACTCGGTATTCTTCTTCTTCTTCAGCCTTAAGTAATTCAACTTTTGGCATACGCTTCTCCCAGTTCAATCCAGTAATTTCTATCTTGCTCCACTTGCTTCCAGTTGTGTCCTCCAATCTTCTTAATGTCATCAGCCCATCTCATTTATGGCCTCCCTCTGCTTCTAATTCCTAACCATGGTCTCCATTGTTGTATTTCGTAATTCCATCTTTTATCCTTCAGTCGGGCATTGTGTTCTGCGAAGTTTCGTTTTAATTTTACAGCATGTTCTACTGCGTCTTTTACTTTGGTTTTGCTTCTAATCCATTTGTTCGTGATTTTTTGTCTATAAGTCTTACCCCGAGGCCCCGAGCATTGATCTTTCCATCGCTTTTTGTGCCTTTACTATTTTATCCATATTGGCCTTGGTGAGTGTCCACGTCTGTGAGCCATACGGGAGGATACACTGATTGTAAACAGTGGCTTTCAAATATTGTTATATTTTAGTGTTTTTCAAGATCCAACTCATATTTCCAAATCCTGCCCACGCTAACCTTACTCTTTCGGTAATTTCGGCAGTTTGATTTTATTTGTTAACTTTCATTATTTGTTTGTTTGTACATTTGGGACAGCAGGGTGGTTGGCCTATACTTCTTCAGATCTCCCCTGTCTCCTTTTTTGAAGAGAATTATTCTCAAACTTTCTTTCCAATCATCTGGGACTTCCCCTCTGTGAAGGCATTCGTTGCCATACCATGTCAATGGCCATGAGATATCGAGGCATCTAAGCTAAATAAAAAAAAATAACAGATTCATTTTTACGGCATACTTTGACTTGTAGAGAATAAGATTTCAAATTGAATGATATGCAATAATAAAAAAGTGTTACTGAAAAGTGCAATAATAGTGGTTAGACATTTTTGACATGCAGGTTTTTAAATAATTTCTTTTTAAACCTTAAAAAATAATATTTATTATATTAGACGGCCCTTTATAATATATGTCTGTTATTTAGCATTATAATTTCCAATACAAGAATCCATTTTTATGGGTATATCTGCAGTGTGATTTGCAACTTGGATAGCGGTACTATTCGTACCAAAATCTAACTGACGGCCATTATACCTCAATATAAAAACAAAAACGCATCTGCTCATTTTAAAAAAGCCGATTAATTCGAAGAGTCGGTCGCGTGGAGGGCTAACTTTATATTTTGTTTCATTGATTGACAATGATTAATATGATTCTTGGTTGGTGTAGAAGGCTATTAACGGGGCGTTTGAGATTTAAATACCACCCAAAAATAAGACGAATGTTTATCGTCTATTGGCAAACAATTTACATTACTATTTATGAAGTTTAATTATGTTAGAATCAAATTATATTTTGAGATTTATGCCGTATTCCTCTAAAACAACTAATTATTATTTTTAATTTAAATTTTTTATTATTTCTATAATAAAATTACAATAAAGATACACTACAAATAAACAAACCAAGACACGTTGAATGTTACTAGGAGCACTCTTAAATCATGATTTGGGAGTGCTCCTTGTGCTTGTTTATTTCTAGTGTATCTTTATTGTGATTGTAGTGTAGACAGTAGTGTCTCAGATTAGCGAATCGATTATAACAATATTTTAGTATCGTTGTTTATACTAAAAGAACAATAAAGATGCAATGGAAATAAACAAATCAAGACACATTGAATATTACGAGGAGCACCCCCTAATCATGATTTACAATGTATACATATAGATTGTAAATCCCAAATCATGATTTACAAAGTTTATATATTCTAAATCATGATTCGGGGGTGCTCCTCGTAATATTCAATGTGTCTTGATTTGTTTATTTCCAGTGCATCTTTATTGTTCTTTTAGTATAAACAACGATACTAAAATATTCTTATAATCGATTCGCTAATATGAGACACTACTGTCTACACTACAATCACAATAAAGATACACTAGAAATAAACAAGCACGAGGAGCACTTTCAAATCATGATTTGGGAGTGCTCCTCGGACATTCAACGTTTCTTGGTTTGTTTATTTCTATATGGTGCATTTTTATTGTGATTGTAGTGTTGACAGTTATGTCTCAGTTTAGCGAATCGACATAAAAAAAGCATACATGTAAATATTATATCTGTAACAGACAGATTAATCAGGAATATCTTAAATGTACCAAGAAAGAACAAGTTCTAAGTTTAGGTTTATCTAAAATGCAACCCCCGTTTCTTCTTCTTTCTCTAGCTCTCTGGCTATTATGGTCTGTTCAACAAGTGCGTTCCATTCCATTCTGAAGTTTTCTCTGGCGGCTTCATTGCTCATTCGAAGCAAGCAGCCAAGCCAAAGAATTTATTGAGATTTAACAAACTTTACTATATCGGCGACTTTAATTAACTCATCGACCCGTCGGGCTTAAATTTCTTACTGATTCTGTATTCCTCATACTGCTTCCAGACGACACCAAAGTTTTTCCTGAGCACTTTTCACTTAGACGAGGCAATGAAGCATTAGCCTACCAGTTTTCCGCAGCAAGACGAATCGCTATGCAACTTTTTGCATTTGATTCGGGAAAGTGTCAGGAAAGTTTGTGAACAAAATTTATGGTGGTTAAACGATAATTGCATTTTATGCATAAGTACAATATTTTTCCAGAGTACATAAAAGATGAAGAATTTAGAACTCTGAAAATATCGATAGAAGTTAGTTCAATTTTGTTACTGAGGGGGGGGGGGTTTCGAGGTCGCTGAACAAAAATATGATAACGAATATGAACCACGACCTACCTGGTAACCACGGACGATCTCGTCTCCTGGAGTTTCATATTAATTTAATTGTAAATCAGTCGACAGTCATTACTGTGGGGTTTTCGAGTATAAAAGAATATTCCATTAGTGGTCCCTGAGCTATCGGCTGCGTAGGGTGGACGTCGTCTCCTAGAGTTTTGTGTTCATTTTGTTCTAAATCAGTCGACTGTCATTACTTGGGGGGTTTTGTCGACGACTCGGTTGACGATGGTCTTCCAGCTGCTTGGTGATAAGGGTAAAGCTACAGTACACTGCGTAAGGATCAAATATCAGTTGTTTAAAACGTATCAGTATAGGATGTAGACTGGTGGTGCACCAAATGTTA
Source organism: Diabrotica virgifera virgifera (assembly GCF_917563875.1). NCBI lineage: Eukaryota > Metazoa > Arthropoda > Insecta > Coleoptera > Chrysomelidae > Diabrotica > Diabrotica virgifera. The sequence goes on along the minus strand of NC_065447.1, from coordinate 189,841,968 downwards.
TAAATTAAATTTTTTGCAGTTGCAAAAAAACACTAGGGCAACTTATGTGATTTGTAGAAAGTTCAATGGCAATGATTTGGCTTGTAATTTAGAATGTAACAATTGGACTGGGTCCAATTGCATTAAATATGAAGAACTATCAGAAAAATCTATTATCTGATGCAGAAGCAAATGAGGAAGAAATAAATTTGAAAGTTACGATTGTGTTAATAATCTTTTTTTACTTAATAAAAAAATTGTTGTGCTTATGAATTCAGTTAATCATACACACAACCAAACTCTTATGGAATCATCTGTTATTGTTTTCACCCATTTTGAAAAAATGTGAAATCTTTGTATTATCCACGTCCGTCTGTCCGTCTGTCCGTAACCACAACTCCTCCGGCAATATAGCAGCTAGAATGACAAATGAGGTGTCAAATGAAATCTGATAATCCAAGGATGGTACTAAAGGTGAGATATTTGACCTTGGCGGTCTGTCCGTCGGTCTGTACGACCGCGAATATAACTCCTCCATCATTATACCAGGTAGAATGACAATGAGGTGTCAAATGAAAGCTTATAATCCAAGGATGGTACTAAAGGTGAGATATTTGACCTAAGCGGTCTGTGCGTCGGTCCGTACGACCGCGAATATAACTTCTCCGTCATTATACCAGGTAGAATGACAAATGAGGTGTCAAATGAAAGCTGATAATCCAAGGATGGTACTAAAGGTGAGATATTTAACTTAGGCGGTCTGTACGTCGGTCCCTCCGACCGCGAATATAACTCCTCCATCGTTATACCAGCTTGAATGATAAATGAGGTGTCAAATGAAAGCTTATAATCCAAGGATGGTACTAAAGGTGAGATATTTGACCTAGGCTGTCTTTCCGTCGGTCCGTACGACCGCGAATATAACTTCTCCGTCATTATACCAGGTAGAATGACAAATGAGGTGTCAAATAAAAGCTGATAATCCAAGGATGGTACTAAGGTGAGATATTTGACCTGGGCAATCTTTCCGTAGAATCACAAATGAGGTGACAAATGTCAAAGTTTAGTAAGAATGACTCAACATTAGTAAATTCGTATATCAATCCACGCAAAGTTACACTTAAAATTCAAATATCGTCTTCCAGTTCTACTTTCGATTACTTTGGGTGAAAACCTAGGACTTACGAAGTCCAATTACTTGTTTTTTATTATTTTAAGCGAATTAAAGCTAAATTTAATTTTTTTTCATTGCACCTCTCCGGAGCCTAACTACAGGTTATAGAGCCAAATCAACATACCTGCGAGCTATTAAAGTTGGTTCGATGAAAATTAAAGGATTTTTCCCGATCATGATGCCTTTACAGAACATGACACTTCTTCTTTTATATTTGTCAACAGATCTGGCAGTTTTCATTCTTGCTTGTATTTCTGGACCTCTAAGTACATGAATTCGATGATCATATGATTTTACATAAATCCTACTTTCGTTTGAAAATGCCATTTTCCAATATTCCAGTTTTGGTGTTAAAGACACCAATTTACCTGATCAATCTTGTGTTACCTGGATAACCTGGGATCCCGTAACTGTCTCTTGCTATGTGGCCCTTAGGCACACGAACTCTTCTTCTTACCTTTTCAACTGAAATACTTACACCTATAGCTTCCAAAAGCTGCAGGTTTCAAATACATGGTGATTCCATATAAGTTTGGTTAAGGGCCGGTTGTTCGAAAGCTAATCAACAATGATCATTATCAAATATTTAATTACTTTCAATGTCAACTTTGTTTGGGTTGCTGAAAACATAATATGAAATTACTTAATCAATTATGTTAATAATTTTTATTTTAATTGATTAACTAATCTCATAATTTTAATCAATTATGTTTTCAGCAACCCAATAAAAGTTGACATTGACAGTTTTGGTGACAGTAATTAAATATTTGATAGTGATCATTGTTGATTAGCGTTCGAACAACCGGCCCTTAATATTTTTTAAATGTTATTGGATACCACACTTTCATAAAAATATTAGATAACAAATTAGTCGTTATCATATTCGTGTTCAGCGACCTTGCCAACCTCTTAGTAATGACTCGATGGATTTAGAATGAAATTAACATGAAACTCCAAGAGCAGTAGCGTACTTATAGATCAGCGGGCCCTGGTTCCAGTTGGAATGCGGGCCCCGTCCCAAAAAAACACGCATTGTATATCAAAAGTTTTTAATAAACATTAAAAATATAAATCAACCTATAAAAACTCAAGCTAATTTAAAACAGCAAAATAATATTAATCCTATCGTTTTTCATACTGACATGACTGATCACTTTACTCAAGCCGTTTTATACCTAAATAATGAAACTCAAAAATTTTCTACATCTAAGGCCTGGATCCCGCTTACCAAAAAAAAGTTTATTAACAGCAAGCTGAAAATTTGTTAATAGCTTAACAGACTATATTCGGACAAACTTTGATGTATGGGAACACTGGAACAGGGGAAGTTTTAATTGAAGAACGTGATTTTAATTGTGGAACTTGTCATCCTGACACGTTTATGATTGTGAAAACTAGCAGGTTGTTTTTAAGTTCATTCAATAGCAAACTTTGTACAATACCTATATGAAAAATGTTTGTCCGACAAATATGTTGGGCATTTTAATAAGTCCGACACGTCAAATGGCAGGAATTATGTTGGTGATAGATAGCAAAATAGCAGTCTGATTTTTTCAAGAGTTTAATGAAAGGCTAAACAAATCAATTGGAAGATCTGTCCGACAAAATACATGGGACATTTTCGTAGTCTGACGTTCGAAACCTGTAACCTGTTCCACAATTAAATCTTCCCCTGTTCCAGTGTTCCCGTACATCAAAGTTTGTCCGACTAGACACCGTTAAGCTATTAACAAATTTTCAGCTTGATATTAATCAACTTTTTTTTTTGGTACGTGGGATCCAGGCCTGTCCAGTCATAATTAAAAACATGAATATCGGAAACCAGCTTTTAAAAAATGAACATTAGATGCAATTTATATCAATAAAATAGATTCTCAAATTGCACATAATATATCATATGTATGATATAAAAAGTTAAATAATTACAAACAAACCTCTAGGAGTAGGGAGATAAAACGCTTAAATAAAAAATAGCAAAAATAAAACCTTGGATAACGGTGGGATAGATATATTTAATCAAACGACGAGACTATCGTAAAAAGAAATTAATAAATCAATTTTCGCCAGCACTTAGGAAAGGCGCAAATTTCGGCTACAGTGTATTTTAAATGTATTCATTTTTTTCGAATCCTGAAAAAACTAATAGGTATTTTTTTAAAATTTAAACGCAGAATGAAATACCTTATTACCGAGGGCCGAAAGTCCCTGAAAACTTCTGTAATATTTATTTTAATAAGTTAAAGGGGTGAAAACAAAAAGAGAAAATTGAGTGTGATTTTTAATTTCAAATATCTCATTCAAAAGAAACTTTTTATTTATTCTAAGGGACATTCGGCCCTCGGTAATAAGCTGGCGGTAATAAGATAGCCGGTGCGTGGTATCCAATAGACGCGGTACAGCGTGTATTGGAGACCACAGCCTTAGATCACGGTCTTAGCTCTTAGATATTTCAAACTGTAACTGTACTTATTAAACTTATTAACTGCAGTGACTGCTTGCACACATGAAGGGCGAAAGTTCTGATACGTACCGGTAAGTTCGGTTTTCCTCATTTTTATCTATATTTAGAATTTAATTTCAGTTATTTTATAAGAATTACCTAAAAGTAGGTAAAAACTAAAGAATGAAGGTGCTATAAATACGAACAAAAGGAGCATCGAGCGTCTAATTTATTGTCTTGGGATTATTTTTATAACCCCCGTATAAAACTTACATTGAATATCTCAATTTCCAAATTTCTATAACTTTGTAGTTTACAACAACTATTCATGGATCGTGCTGATATAAACACAAGTGTTTGGGTTAGTAGGTACAGGCGGTTATTCTTTAAACAAGTGTTAAAATTAGGGCTTCGGCTTAAGCAGGTAAACAGAGTACATAACTTGATAAAGGCGTTTCCTATTTACCTACACAAAAATAAAAATGTATTAAGCAGTTACATTTCCTAGTGAGTGTGTACTTGTGTAGTTCAAAATGTCCCCATCAAATTATAAAAAAAGGAACAAAAAGCGTATGAGAGCGGGCCCCTGCGGGGCCAGGACCCTGGTTCCGTGGAACCTGCGGAACCATGCTCAGTACGCCACTGTCCAAGAGAAACTGTCCAGGCTCGACAATTTCTCCTTTCTACCCTGTCTACCCTGGACAGTAGGTAGCGCGAGGACCGTCGTCGATATCTTATTTGTATTTCTCGAGAACCTTCTAGTAGTGACAGCTGACAGATTTAGAATGAAATTAACATAAAACTTTAGGAGACGAGGTCCACTCTTTGCACCAAGTCAAGTAACTCGAAGACCATTGTCGTGTTAAATTATAATTAACATAAAACTCTAGGAGATGAGGTCCACCATGGGCAACAGGTAGCTCGAGTACCACCGTCGTTATCATATTCGTGTTCAGAGATCTCGAAAACCCCCCGAGTAATGACTGTCAATGAAATTAACATAAACTCTAGGAGACGAGGTCCACCCTGGGCACCAGGTAACTCGAAGACCAACATAGTTATTATATTTATCGTATTCGTGTTCAGCCACATCATTATATTTTGTGTTAACAGATGATGGGAAAATGTACATGGTAATAAGAAGTAATGAACTAATGAAGAAGAGTTCTAACGTGTATTACTCCTTCAATAATACACTTTTTGGAAAATCAGAAATAGACAACAAAACTAAACTCACTCGCTAAAGTATATAACAGCATAGTAAATCTGATAATGACATATGGGGCGTAAACAATGATTGTACAAAAACATGATTCAATGATAAACGCGACCGAGACGAAATACATGAGAAGAATAGCTAGAGCTACGAAGTTTGAAAGATTCAAAAATGAAGATATAAGGATATAAGGAGAGAGCTAGAACAAGAACCGATAATGAGGAAGATCGAAAACAAACACTTGAACTGATTTAGCCACATAGAGCGAATGGAGGAAGAGAGACTCACAAAGAAGGTACATGACGCCAAAACGGGAAACCAAAGAAAAAAGGGAAGGCCTAGGAAGATATGGATGGACCAGATCCAGGATATAGGTGAAAGGAGAGACAAGAGTATAAGAGATATGAAGAAAGTGGCCACCAATAGAAGCGCATGAAAGAAATGGATAAAAGGCTAAATCCGATATCCGATGATCTGAAGGGCACTAAGAGCAAGTGTTTAGCCCCCTCGAAGCCCCCTAGTAAAAAAACTGAATTCATTCTTGTCGATATTTTTTTGAGTTGCACATTTTTATTTTCGATGCACTTTGGAAATGCATTTTCCTTAGGCCGCGTTCAGAGTGGACGAGCAAAGAGCAAAGAGCAAAGAGCAAAGCGGAGAAATCAAACTCATACTGGGAAATGGAGGTACACAGAGTGCTAGCAAAGAGCAAAGCGGCGAAACCAAACAAGTTTGATTTCTCCGCTCGCACTCTTTGGTCCATGTGGTGAGACCGCTCCCGTCTGAAAAAATTTTTGATTCGGTTTCTTTGTCAATTCCTATTCAAAAATGTCCCCTTTAAACAAATCTGAAGAGCACCGGGCGGAATTTTTGGGCAGAAATTGTTTAAACAATTTTATCTACTCTATGTTATATATGTGTAAGTTTTTAGTTTGTGAAACTGTCATTCTAGATAGCAGTGCGTGAAGTAACAATGTATTTTAAGTGGGACTTACTTTTTCGCACTGTTTTTAACACAGTTTCATATAATCAAATATCCTTAACTTTGGCGTTGTCATGGTGATGACATAATGAGCAATAAATTACGACAAAAGTTTTTACAGTTTTGTGGTTTGAAAGAAGTTAGAATTTTTAAATGTCAAAGTTCTAAAAATTGTAGAATAGAAATGAATTCCAGTGACGAAAAGTTACAGTTTTTTTTATTTGTTTATGGTAGAGTAGATAAAATATTGTATGAAACTGTGCGTGAAGTACTTTTTGCGAACTTACGGCGATATATAGCACTCGCCCCGCTGTCGCTCGTGCTCTAAATATCGCGTGCGTTCGCAAAAAGCATACTTCACGAACTGTATCATAAATAACTATTTTTAAACAAATCCAAAAGATCACGTTTTTTTGCTCCGGTACATATATTCTTAGGTTTTTTGGGTTATTCTAAACAAAAAAGGTATCTTGTAATTTTTCCCAAAAATTAATAGTGTTCGAGTTATAGGCGATTTAAAATCTGAAAAATGCGAAAATACGCATTTTCGAGGCTTAAAAATTCATATTTCAATTAGTATTTTTGAGGTTGCCAGATACTTAAATTGATGATTAAATATTCAGCTTCGATTCTGAAGAGTGATTGTGTCTAACCTTAATTTATACCGTTGTTTTTTAATTGTTAAATATGCGTGCTTATTTGATTTTTTTGCCGGTGCGGCGCGCTCTATTTCAAAAATCTACTATTTTCTCCGAAAATTATTTTTTCTAGATTTTTTGCGACATTCTAAATAAAATAAGTTCCTTGACATTTTTCTCAAAAGTTAATAGTTTTAAAGTTATAAGTTAATAAAAAACTCATTTTTTGATTTTATATCGCTTATAACTTTAAAACTGTTAACTTTTGAGAAAAATGTCAAGTAACTTATTTTATTTAGAAAATCCCAAAAAATCTAGAAAAAATAATTTTCGGAGGAAAATAGGAGATTTTTGAAATAGAGCGCGCCGCACCGGCAAAAAAATCGGATAAACACGCATATTTAACAATTAAAAAACAACGGTATAAATTAAGGTTAGACGCGATCACTCTTCAGAGTCTTGAAGCTCAATGTTTAAACTTCAATTTAAGTATCTGGCAACCTCAAAAATACTAATTTAAATATGAGTTTTTAGGCCTCGAAAATGCCTATTTTCGCCTTTTTCAGATTTTAAATTGCCTATAACTCTAAAACTATCAATTTTTGAGAACATTTACAAGATACCTTTGTTGTTTAGAATGACCCACAAAACTTAAAAATATATGTTCCAGAGCAAAAAACGTGATCTTTTGTATTTATTTAAAAAAAATTGTTTAAACAATTTCTGCCCAAAAATTCCGCCCGGCACCCTTCAGATTTGTTTAAAGGAAATTTTAAAATATTTTTAAATAGGAATCCACAAAGAGACCGAATCGGAAATTTTTTCAGACGGGAGCGGTCTCACTACATGGACTACTGTGAGAGTAAAGAGCAAATATCCTACCGCTCCTATCCATACTGTCGAGTGGAAAAGAACTAAACTCTCGTCTAGCGTAACTACCCGCTATTAGCACTTCTTTGCTCTTTGCTCTTTGCTCGTCCACTCTGAACGTGCACTTTTTGCTCTTTGCTCTTTGCTCGTTGCTCTTTGCTCTTTGCTCTTTGCTCTTTGCTCTTTGCTCTTTGCTCTTTGCTCTTTGCTCGTCCACTCTGAACGCGGCCTTATGCACAAAATCCAATTTTAATTTTATCATCATAAATTTTGTTCACAAAATTTCCTGGCATTTTCCCGAATTGAATGCAAAAAGTTGAATTGCGATTCATCTTGCTACAGAAAATTGGTAGGTTTGGTAGGTAAAGTTGTTTTAAGTGCTTCGTTGTCTCTTTTATTTTAGAATTTGTTAATGCGTCTTCGTCTTTCTTTTAGCAGGTTCCATATTTCCTAATAATCCTTAGTCAAAATGGTTCTTACTAGCGTTTTGTACAATTGCAATTTCGCAATAATATATGGGAAATCAACAGTTTTTTATTTGCATAGTATTCCTGTTAACCTGTTGCACATATCTGTTAACATTAACCGAGACGAGAGACACCTCATAACTAGAACATAATAAATCTGACACCTGCTGACATATGAGCTTCCAAGGCTAATTATGGAAGGAAAAATGTCTAAGCTCAGGTTGCAGAGGACCTGGCCAAGGGCACTACTCCTGGTTGAAGAACATCCATAACATAACTGAACATAATTCAATAAATTCACATAGGCTCCCAAAAACGACAGAAAAGCTTTACTGGTGGAGACGGCACTTGAAGAAGAAGAATTCCATTCATATATCTGAATGTATACTGTACGTATTAATAATTATTCCCGTTTTAATTTCCTTTACTATGTTCTTTTAGTAGAAATAAAATTTAGAGTAGGTTGTGGATTAAAATTTAAATTCAGTCACGGCAATCAGTAATTTTCCAAATCAATATCAGTGCATGACTTATTCATAATAATTTATGTCATTATTATTTTCAATATAAAGATTGTTTGTAAACACATCGTATCTATACAAAATCCTGTTCACAAAATTGTAAACTATATCTTAGGTCATGTACATTATTCCATGTTGTGGTCGTGAGGCCGCTCGGCTTCACAACAACAAATGTTCGGTTTCGTCTGTGTGGATTTCTGTTTAACAATGTCCCTTTTAAACAAATCAGAAGGGTGCTGGGCGAAAGTTTTAGGAATAAATTGTTTAAACAAATTTAAAAGATCGCATTTTTGCCCCTGAAAGTATTTTGTTAGGTTTTCTGGATCAATATAAACAAAGCAGGTCTCTCTCTTTTTCTCAAAAAATTATAGTTCTCGAGTTATAAGCGCTTAAAAATATGAAAGATGCGAAAATACGCATTTTTGAGACTTGAAAACTTACTAACTCGACTGTAAATTGTTATTTTTGAAGTTGCTAAAGTGCCTAAATTAAAGTTTAAACATTGAGTTTTAATATTCTACGGAGTAATCAGTGATTTGAATATAGACCATTGTTTTTGAATTGTTAATTATTCACGTCCACTCGACTTTTAAGCCACCGCCCATCGCACTATATGATGCGAATCAGTCAGCGAAGTTTCTTTATGCAGGAGCGGCCTCACAACATGGACTATTGTCAATTTATTTCTTCTTCTCCTTCTTGTAGTGCCTATCCATTTCGGATATTGGCGACCATGATGGCAATCATCTGTAATTTGCAGACTGCTGCTCTAAAAAGATTTTTGGTTGTTGTGTTGAACCACGTAGATTTTTCAGCCAGAAAACCCATCGCTTTTTTTTAGATTTTTATGGGGATTGATAAATTGTCGTGTTGGGTCCTTAAGGGACGGAAAGGGAGCCAACTATCGGAACTTAGGACAACATTGACTCTAAACTATACTTTTATTTAAAGTTTACAACATTTATAAAAGTAAGGTTAAGAAGATGTTGTTTCGCGGGGTAGTCGTTCAGACACCCATCTCGCACGACTGCTACTATAATAGTAATCTTAATAATAATCCATTGCACCCCTCTTTGGGCTTTTTATATCTTTTTTTATTTTGGAATTTAAAAGTAAACGGTACGTGAGCATCGTTACTTACTTGCGAGGTTACCAAAACAAACTTTATCAATCAACCTTCGCTTTGTTTGTGATTAAAGAAACAACACCTTCTGTAACGACCTAATTATACCTAAATTATATACATTTTTTGGAGACATATTATACAGTAAGGGTTTTTCCCTTACTGTACAAAATCATGACATTTGAATATCTTAGCCATTTCTTTAAATGCAGATCTTGCATTCTCTATCGTACATTTGATTTCTAGTACCACGTAGGTGTATGTTTTTACTCTTTCTATTTGTTAACCGTTTACACTGATTTGTCCAAATTGCTGTTACTTATTAAAGATCATCCTAGATTTTGTTCCCTTATCCTTTTATTTAATTTCCTAAAATTCAAAACTACGTTATTTTTGTTTAACAGACTACTCTAGTAATTTTTTTTTCAATTGCTCTATCTATACTAATTAAAAGGACCAGGTGTACTAAAGAGTATTTATTTAAATTTGATTTTTTTAGAATTGGCCCTAATTAATGATGAATAAAATGTGTAATAAACATATTGTATTACTTGTTCGAAATGTCTACGAAGAACATAAATCATTAAAAAAGCATTTCCCGCTTTTTATGGCATGCAGGGTAGGTAGTATAACTAGTTGTTCCACCATCGCATCGTTTGGATGGGTCTTCGAGTGAAGTAACGAGACGGGGTAGTCTGTGCTGTGGCAAGGGGGTGAAAGTGGCCCCCGACAAGCCAGCTGCCAACACCTGGACTACCAGAGATACAGTAGCGTAGGTCAGACACAAAAAAAATAAAAATCCTGTTTTATCTCATACCATAAAAAGACCATTATTGGAGGCTTTATTGAAAAAACTTGATTTGAGATTCAATAAAATTAGCTGTATTAATTTTAAAGATAAGAAGATTTTTTTTTTGAGTAAAAGGATATTTTTTGTTTCCTGAAAATAGACACTTATTCAGCCCAATTTATTTTTATAAAAAATTATCACATTTAAATTATTTAAATTGTTTAGAAATTATTATCTCAGTAATAGAAAAAAATATATAACAGCTGAAAGAAAACTTGCGTAAATATAAAATAAATCATTTTATAGTCAGTTATTTATTTCACCAGTAAATTGGTTTAAATATATTTGAAAACATTAGATTTTCAATATCTTTATTATATCTTCTATATCGTCTGGATAACCTAATCAATACTTAATTTAATGGAGAACAGAAGGATAATTAAAACTGCAGAAAAAACATGTTCAAAGATACATAGAGAAAAACAAAAGAAAATAAGGAAAATAAAGGAAAATTGATTGAATGAGATGCTGTGAAAAAGAAAATCTAGAAGGATTACACGACTAGTTTAACATGCATAAGAAATTTAAGCCAATCACCGGAAGCTACAGACGCAGGTATGCAACTAAGCTTATTGACGGTAACGAGCATATACCAGCTGACAACGAAACAAAAATATGAACATGAAAAGACTATCATAATAATATCAGAAGAACCAGAGAGCGGACCAATAATAATAAAAGAAGAGGTATTATTATAAGCTTAAGAATAAGAAGCATAGATGGGTTCCTGGTCTGGAATAGATGGCAGTGGACCTATTAAAGTTTATTTTAATTATTAATGAAGAAAATATGCAATCGTGCTTACTTAACTTTTTAATAGAGTATGAAACAGGAGAAATACTGGATAACCCTTTCGCTGCGTCAAATAAATACATATCGCTGACCAGTGCGGCAGTAGTTTTTTAACACTAAATGCGATATTTTTTCAACAATTGTTTTTTGTACATATGTTAAAACGGATTATTATAATTTTTCTTCTGAATTTTTGCAAGACGCACATGTGCGCTGTACGCAGTTTTCAAGGAATTTCTTTTAAAAATGCGGAGGACGCACTTGTGCGCTTGATACAAATTTTTGTATTTAGTAAATTAAATCGACTTTTTTGATCTAAACTAAAATTTTATTCATTCAAACAGGATGTAAAATAAACAAATAACATATAATGTAAAATAAAAGTATACAAAATATTATTTTTTCCTAATGTCTTTCTATATTGATACATGATATTCTCTGAAACATTTGCCTAAGCAGAGGCCAGGTTTATCGGGACATTCTTGACAATGATAAATAGTATCCTTACGTATCTTATTTTTATTGCATGTCCGACATTTTTTTCTAAGAGTTTTACCACGTTCATTATGTAACTCAATTTTTGAAGGTGTGTGGTTTACACCCGAAGTAACTGCTACTTCTGCCGTTACAACTGCTGTTCCTTGACATTTTTCTGGTAATAACTTTTCAAGTATTGACAATCGAAACTTATAATATGACATTTTGTTATTTCCGTGGTACTTATTATACAATCTATGAGCATTTTGCAAATATAGCTGAAACAGATGTATGCCAATTTTTTTGTACCAACGTAAAGTTTTGCGTGTCGGCGGATAATAAGAAGACATTTGGTCTTGAAGATCTACTCCGCCCATATATTTATTATATTGAATGATTGGCAGTGGTTTAATTTTCTCATCCCCTCGTCTATTTCTTACGGTTACCATCTCATTTTTATATTCAGTTGAAATGTAAATGATATCTCTTTTGTCTCGCCATTTTCCAACCATTACGTTGTTGAGGTACATACTTTTGGTCTGGTCTTTTTTTAACTTTGCGTCTACGACGTTTTTTGGACAGCCTTTCCTATCTTTTCTCAGAGTGCCTGTACAAAAACTATTTTTATCCAGTAGTAATTTGGCCAAGTTATAACTATTGTAATAGTTGTCCATATGAAGCGAATGTCCATGGTCGAAAAAATTACGCATTAGGTGTAGCACCACTCTTTCTGTATGAGACTTACCAGCAGTTGCATCACCTGCACCAGCATATATATGGATATCCAAAATTGTTGAATCGGCTTCTGTCAGCATATAAAGCTTTACTCCATACTTATGTCGTTTCTTAGGGAGATATTGCTTGCATACCAGTTTTCCTTTCCACAAGATCATAGATTCGTCTAGAGATAAATACTTTCCTGGATAGTATACCGTCTTCATTTTGTTATTAAAATGATCTAGCAATGGTCTTACCTTATATAGTCGATCTACTGGAACTGGTTCATTTTCTTTTACATTTTCGGCAAAATGAAGGCATCGCATTATAAGCAAATAGCGGTCTCTACTCATGTATGAAGAAAAACAAGTCGAAAATAATCTATTTTTCTTCCAGTAGTCTTGTATGCTAGGCAATTGGATTGTTCCTGTATGGAAGGTTAATCCAATAAATATTAGCAATTCCGATATTGTTAATTCCTTCCATAGGGAAATCCTTGAACGGTCACATCCTTTGCTGGTAGAAAGAACTTCAACTGCATAACTGTTAGTTTGTAAGACAATCATATTTAAAAGTTCATCGTCAAACAACAGCCTAAACCAATCGTACGCACTATCACCAGGACTATCGACTAACAATCCACTTCTTTTTGTAAATGGAATTTGTTTCATACCGCTAGTTGTTTCGGTCCATTCATTGTCTGTAATCTGTATGTCAGGATTATCTGCAACGGTATTATTTAACTCGTTCTGTAGTACATCATCCTCAGTATCACTTCCAGAAGAGTCTTCCGAAACATTTTCAATTTCAACTAAAAATATTAATTTCAGACCACAAGTTTATTATTACATTTATTTACTTACAGTTATCTACATCAGAGTCTTCATAATCTTCATCTGAGTCTGAATTATATAAAAACTGCATCAATTCCTCAACACTCAGATTTTTTTCATTTCTCACTTTCACGGTCTTACGTCTTTTTACGCCTGAAGGTCCAGCTTTATTTAAATCAGCCATTATTATACAAATAATTAAACTTATAATCACACTAAACCGTTTGAAACGACAACACCTTTGAAAACCTAACTATGTGAGTAACTGATCTGCGACGCCACCTATGAATAGCTCTGCAAACCTAACCACATGATTCACCGAGCCGCGACGCCACCTATGAATAGAAGTGACCTTTAATAAAATGCGGACAAAGTTTCCTTGATCTCCTGAAACTGAGTCAATTTTAAATGTATATGGAAATCACCATATACATAGGCCGCTCATGTGCGCCATACGCATTTTACAAAGAAATAGGAGGGCGCGCATGTGCGCTTTACGCAGCGAAAGGGATAATAAGCTAAATTTTGCTTTATTTGCAATACCTAAGAAAAGCAACGCTAAAGGATATAAAGATCATAGAACAATAAGTTTAATGATCCACATATTGAAATTATTTATTAAAGTCATACACAACCGTATTTACAAAAATTAGATCCCTAGAACACAGTTCGGATTACAATACAGTGAAAACTAGTTCTGTTTAAGCGTGTTAACGCAACGCTATTTGCACACAAATAGAGGTGTGAATGCCTGCTTTATAGATTATGAAAAGGCGTATGACACAGTGAGCCACAATTAACTTATGACAATTTTGAAACAAAGGCAAATAGACAAGCGAGATATACGAATAAAAGAAAACTTATATTATAGCGAGACAGCACATAATATAAAAACAGATAACACGCTATCGGAGAACATCAGTATTAAAAGATGGGTACGGCAAGGATGCATCCCCTTGTGCTCGGAATTTACTATGCAACAGGTATTGGAAAACGAAATTGCTGGCGTTGTATTAAATTAAATCTCTGATTAAGAACTTGAGTTATTCAGATGACATGACCTTCGAATGGCAGATAATATTGAAGATTTGCAGAGAATAGTTCAAAAAGTTATATCCAATCTCCAATAACATTGATGTATGCATTAATTATTAAGCGTGCTTTAGTCAATATTTTAAACAATATTTTTAAGAGTACTGTATAGTTCTTCCCAAAGTCAACGAACACTACCCAAATCTTCTTCTTTGTGTGCCGTGCTTGTTTTCAAGCGTTGGCTATCGTCGTATTAACAAGATAATAAAATGTTTCTGGTCGGCAGCTATATAAAACAATTCCTCGACCCTTCGACCTATCCATTGTCTAATGTTACCCAGCTAGGACAGTCGTTTTATTACAATCCAGCATTTTCTTCCAACGCACCGTTTTTCTTCCATTTTGCCTTGAATAATCAATCGGAGTAAGCGATATTTAGGTCGCTAAACCTCCTAAACTACCTAAATGAGTCCGTAAACTTCTGGCTGTTCTTTTCTCTATAATTTGTTTGAGGTACAAATGTATTATCAGCATAAGATTTACTATCACGGAATTAACTCTGATCTTTAATTTCGTCATATTGGTTTTCGATTCTTTCTTTTATCAATTGACCCTACGATCTCCTCAATTAGCTAATAATGAACGTTTTATTAATTCAATGGGAATTTTTCCATGTCCTGTGGCTTTCCTGTTTCTCATTTCATTTAAGGTACTTCTTATCTTGTCCGCACTAATTGTATGTACGCTGTACTTCCTATTTGTCTATTGGATCTGTTTTGAAGCCTCTGTAGATCATTTGGCAAATTAATAGCTCTTTTGGTTATTAACATGTGAAGAGCTCAAAACTAAAAGGATGAGGGTCCATTATTTGTCATTATGGAGATAATACTATTTAATTTCTTGTACTTGATCTCATGTAAAATATTGCATGGTAGGTGCAACTAAGCAAAAAATATGGAGGTGTACAATCTATTCAGCTTTGAAAAATACGAATTCTAGGCTAAGAGAATGAAGGTGCTACATGTGCAAGCTAAAAGGATGACAGTCCACCTAGTTCAGATTGTTGACCATAGAGGTCTCTGCTACTTGTACTATTTGTTGCTCAGATGTTTTGTTCCTTCCTTTGGGATATTATTTTTACCTTGACTTGCAAGTAAAAGAGCTTAAAATTTTCTGCGCAGGTTAGTACAAAAATTACGCCGTTTTCCGTTTGAATCACCACATTGTACACTATACTAAGAGACTTAATAAAATAACAATGCATTTTCCAATCAGAGGCCACTCGCACCTCGAGTGTGACAGGAACATGGGCTTTATCAATCCAAAATCTGTGGTTAATACTCCTTCCGAGTGGAACGGAATTATCAAAAACTCCAGATCCAAACCAACACCACTTAGAGTTATTTTTTTCGAGAACCAGAAAATATTTAAGTCATGGATTAAGTTTCTTTCTTGTTTGTATACAAAAAGTTGTAATTTCCAAACACGACATGTACGGCAACTAAGCATCGTTTCTCATCACCCACGAATGATGTTACATAGTCAGAGTGTTAATGGCCTAAATGAAGAAAGTATTGTTACTTAGCCTAAGAGGAAACAAACTGCACTACCAGAAGGCTGTTTTCACCTCCTAGAGCTAACATATTGTGGACTTTTACCTTTAAATAAAACAAAATACGACAATATTTAGCATTTGAAAAAATTTTGCTCTGTAAATCTCAGTGCTGATATTTTGACGCACGGCCACATGCTTAAATATTTTCATTGTATCCATTACTATATAACAATCTTCTACTGTGTTTGTAGCTTTGTGTAATCAACAGGAGCAGATCTGTATGATATTACTTTGAAAAATATAGACTACCTTATGTGTATTTTTAGTTTTCATTTAAAGACACCCTCAGTGGACCCTCATCCATTTAGCCTGAGATTTCATGACATAAAAAGACAAATAAATTTATATTTATAGTATTTTGTAAATCGATAACCCAAAAACGTAACCTATACGTTCCCTGTAAGTTACTGCATGGATTAGTAACCAAAATGAAAGTGCCCTTTCTGTTAATTATTTTTATAATTAGTTTTAAAACTTAAAAACCTAATTTCTCAAAACTTTTTTTTGAACCTCATCCTTTTAGCCCTGAGCTCTTCATGTTTATCTCTACCTATCTAATCTGTCACTAGGTTTAGTCAGGAATAATAATGTGTATAGTGCCGTTTACCGGCAGTTAGTTCAATAGATGGAATAAAATCTACAAGGAAAAAGACAAGAAAAGCAAACATATAATCAGAATATCTGAATAATAATTTTCCAATACCTGTTCAATCTTTGAACTAGTTTAATATTTGTAGGAAAAGAAATTAGTCTACGCCTATGTCTATTAAGCATTCCTCCCCTTCCAGTTCTTGGCTCGAGCCACAGCCGAAATAAAATCATGCAAATGCACTTGATTGGAAAATACCCGAATTGTTCTCTCCAAAAAGCAGGTTCGATTATTACTCACTTGGATAATTCATTAGGTGGTGGAATTATTTTGTTCTACTGGCCAGACATTCATATGGAGGCATTCAATGTAACAATGGATATACTTGTAATTACATAAGGCGTAATTATTATTGTCGAAAGTGTTCTTCTAATTCCACATGGTGTTTTGAGCCTCGTTTGTACACTTTTGTTAATACAGTTTGCAATAATTAGCTGGATTCGTTCTCTATTAAACTAACTTGGTATTAATTAATTATTCATTGCTCGTACTAAATAGCTACATTATTTTATACTAAAAGTTTTGTATCGATTTTTCTATTGTTTTCTATTTTGTTGTTGTTTTATTCCTTATTTTGTAATATTTCTCCGTTTGTAAATTTTTGGTACGTCTACATATTTCTATACTATTTTTATGATATACAGAGTGACCCAAAGGTCTGGAAACTCCTAATTATCTCTTACATTCATGTTCCGAATTATACTAAAACAGTGAGATATCTATTTTGCAATACTATTTTAGATTTACTATTTTCCTGATATCATTATCACTTTGGTTTTTTAAACCCGACACCCCGTATTTTGTATATTTATTGAAATCTCCTCTTCAATAACAGTTCCACCGTATATTACTATACTCCAGGGAAATAAGCATGAAATAGACCATGTTCGGGACACTCAAATATCCAGACAGCTGACAACTTTTTTAGTTATTGTAGACCTATAGGATGAAAACCGACTACCTATTTCCTGCCTAGAATTCGCGTCCGTTTTTTAATTATTAACAATTTAGTGGAAAAAACGCGACTTTTTCGATTTTTTGCACTCCATTTCGAAAGCTTTGACATAAAATTTCAAAATTAAATTTTTTAGAATATTGTAAAACCTTCAAAATGCCGATTTTTTAAACTTAAAAAGTTAATTTGTTGCTTCGCAAATTGCAAAATAATTGAAAATCGTTATTTCTTAATGACTTTTACTAAAACTAACTTAGAACTTTAATGTTTCACCCAAAATTTGAGACCAATCCATTAATTAGTTTAAAAGTTATTGTATTTGTTTATCACAGAGACCTTTATTTTGCAATAACATAAGACAGAAAATAATGAAGATATTGAAAGTAGAAAAAGTGATACTATCAAAACGTATTAAAAAAAAGATAAAAATATTATCTGATATAATCAAGAATCTTAATAGTCCAGAAAGCCACTGCGCATCCGCTAGGAAAAATATTCTAATTCGGATTTTTTGCACAATCTTACTAAAAAAGGACCCCTTTTAACAAATTTGCATGTTGCCGGGACCAAAAGTTGGTCAAAAATTTGTTAAACGTTTTTTTTTTGTTTTTTTCCTAAAATTATTATTTTTGAATAGAACAAATTTTTTTTCGGTTTTTTGGATCATTCCAAACAGAAAAGGTCTTTAGTGATTTTTCTCTAAAGTTGACAGTTTTTGACATATAAGCGATTAAAAATTGAAAAATTGCGAAATCGGCCATTTTTAACCCTCAAAAACTATGTGAAAAACTGAAAATTAGAATGTTGCCATGGTAGATAGTTATTCTTTAAACATCAATTGATGAGATCCCGAAGAGTTTTTTGCAATACAATATCAAAAACCCCTTTGTTTTTTAATTGCCAGTAAAGCGTGCGCGACACTATTTTCCACCGTTGCATGTGTATATAGTATGGGGCAAATGAAAGGAATAAATTCGTTATTTCGTAAACCGGTGACTTTAAGGAAAAATCCCAAAATAGGTCGATTTTTATTTTTAAGTTATGATATTGTGGCATATATAGTATACTAGTGACGTCATCCATCTGGGCGTGATGACGTAATCGATGATTTTTTTAAATGAGAATATGGGTCGTGTGCTGGCTCATTTGAAAGGTTCTTCAATTATCTATTCAGAAATATAAACATCTACATAATTGTTTATACAGGGTGTCCAAAAAATTTTTATTAAATTAAATCATTTGGCAAATTGACAAAAAACTTAAATTATTGGACACCCTGTATAAAGAATTATGTAAATGTTTATATTACTGAATAGAGAATTGAAGAAACTTTCAAATGATTGAAATACACACGACCCCTATTCTCATTTAAAAAAATCATCGATTACGTCATCACGCCCAGATGGATGACGTCACTAGTATACCATATATGTCACAATATCATAACTTAAAAATAAAAATCGATCTGTTTCGGGATTTTTCCTTAAAGTCGTCGGTTTACGAAATAACGAATTTATTCCTTACACTTGCACCATACTGCATACACATTACACATGTCATGCAACGGTGGAAAATAGTGTCGCGCAAGCTTGATTAGCAATTAAAAAACAAAGGAGTTTTGAATATTGTATTGCAAAAAACTCTTCAGGATTTCATCAATCGATGTTTAAAGAATTTCTATCTACCTTGGCAACATTCAAATTTTCAGTTTTTCACATAGTTTTTGAGGGTTAAAAATGGCCGATTTCGCAATTTTTCAATTTTTAATCGCTTATATGTCAAAACCTATCAACTTTAGAGAAAAGTCACTGAAGACCTTTTCTGTTTGGAATAATCCAAAAAACCTAAAAAAAAATTGTTCCATGCAAAAAAAAATAATTTTAGAAAAAAAAACAAAAAAAAAAACGTTTAAAATTTTTTTGACCAACTCTTGGTCCTGGCAACATGCAAATTTGTTAAAAGGGGTCCTTTTTGAGTAAGATTGTGCAAAAAATCCGAATTAGAATATTTTTCCTAGCGGATGCGCAGTGGCTTTCTGGACTAT
Organism: Diabrotica virgifera virgifera; assembly: GCF_917563875.1. Taxonomy (NCBI): domain Eukaryota; kingdom Metazoa; phylum Arthropoda; class Insecta; order Coleoptera; family Chrysomelidae; genus Diabrotica; species Diabrotica virgifera. The sequence goes on along the minus strand of NC_065447.1, from coordinate 189,822,594 downwards.
AATGCAAATTTTTTGAAATTTGGTAGTTTATAAACACTTAGAATAACTTTAAAAATATTGTCCGTAGAAAATAGTTACTTTACATATTCGAGAAGCTGGTATTTTACACGAAATTTTAAAAATGTAAAAAATTAATGGGAAAATCCCAATAGTTGGCTGTATACCATAGTTTAAAAAACCAATACAGAAGTAAAAACTTCGAGATGTATTCTGGTATAAAATCGTTTATTTAAAAACTATAAAATGTCATCGATTGCAGAACGTTTTCGTTCTAAACAGAACATCTTCAGTGCATCCTGCCGAGTATTTTGTAACTAGCACACCGTAAATAGTGTTAACATCGTCATATATGGTTTACATAATGTAATATGTTAAAATGTTATGACTACAAGTCGATGTTAATGGATAAAGTGGAACACATGCTAAAAGGGTGCCATGGTTCCCTGCTCGAAGATACTAGGTACTTGCCAATTCAATGGGCACAGACCAACCCATTGGGTTGGTCTGTGCCCATTGAATTGGCAAGTACCTAGTATCTTCGAGCAGGGAACCATGGCACCCTTTTAGCATGTGTTCCACTTTATCCATTAACATCGACTTGTAGTCATAACATTTTAACATATTACATTATGTAAACCATATATGACGATGTTAACACTATTTACGGTGTGCTAGTTACAAAATACTCGGCAGGATGCACTGAAGATGTTCTGTTTAGAACGAAAACGTTCTGCAATCGATGACATTTTATAGTTTTTAAATAAACGATTTTATACCAGAATACATCTCGAAGTTTTTACTTCTGTATTGGTTTTTTAAAAATGTAGTTTAAATCGTGACTAGTCGTGGTAAGTGAAGGGGAGCCGGAAGCCGACATATTTATGAGTTCAAAACCGAAAAAAGCAACTTAAAACTACTACCACTTTCTGTATATCGGAATCTACTCAATGGATTTTTCTTATTTTAAGTCGTATGTACTTTTTGTATACATTACAAATATGCAATTTGTCTAGACATTTATTAATTAATAAACGGTCTCATTTGTTTAAACAATTTTTGAAAAGATTTTTTCCCAAAAATCCATTTTTTTTAATCATTATTGATAATTATTATTAATAATCATAGAAATAGTTAAGGTATACTTTAATAAATAAATTATCTTCAATAAATAATTATTTAATAAAAATAATTTATTTTTTAAAGTGTACTTAAACATTTTCTATGATCATTAGTGATACTATGATTAAAAAAAATTTTGGAAAAAAATTATTTTTTCAAAAAACAAATTAGACTGTTTATTAATCAAATTTATAAACAAGTTGCATATTTTTAATGAACGTAGAAATTACATACCTACAAACTAAAAAAAGAAAGATCAAAATCCATTATGTTGATCCGGAGATACAGAAAATTGTATTAGTTTGAAATTCCTTGTTCGGTATTTGAACTCTGTGGATTTGTAGGTTCCCCCTAGTAACCATTTGAACCACATTTTTGAAAATTCGTAGAGGGTCTTGTGAAGGAACAATCTTTGTGCAAATTTTTTAACAAAAAATAACAATCCCGTTCTTTAAAGTTGCATCAATGAGATTCCTTAATTATCTTAAACAAATTAGCTGTGAATTAAAAAAAATTTTTGTTCGAATGTATAAACAGACTTTTTCTACGGTCAATATTTTTAAAATTATTCTAAATGTTTATAAACTACAAAATTTCAAAAATTTGGCATTAGGACTTTTGACTATATTAAATAATTTTTTAACTTTTTTCAATATATTTTGTTAGTACCACTTTTCTACTTTCATTTGACGCAGATTGTCCTATCTTCATTATTTTCTGTCTTATGTTATTGCAAAACAAAGGTCTCTAGTATAAACAAATAGAATAACTTTTAAACTAATTAATGGATCGGTCTCAAATTTTTAGAGTTTGTTAAGCAATACCCAACTTTGGGTAAAAGCCTAAAGTTCTCTGTTAAATTTGTTAAAAGTTATTAACAAATATCGATTTTCATTTATCTTGCAATTTGCGAACCAACAAATTTACTTTTTAATATTCAAAAATCGAAATTTTGAAGCTTTTTCAATGTTCTAAAAAATAAAATTTTGTAATTTTATGTGAACTATTTAACTTTTTAAAAAATTGAGTTTTTTGGACTAAATTGTTAATAATTAAAAAACGGACTCGTACTCTATACAGGAAACAGGTAGATTTTCTTCCTATAGGTCTATAATAACTAAAAAAATTAAAAAAAGTAGTCAGCTACCTGGATATTTGAGTCTCTTGAGAAAATATATCCTTATATCTGTCCTTATATCTCTGGACTACTACAGTATCAGAACGATTCAGAATGTACTTCATATCAAGACATGGAGTTCCTTTAGAGTTACATTCTGACCAAGGATGGAGTTCTTAATCAGAATTGTGGTAAGAGTTAATGAAAATCTTGGGTATTAAGAAAACTCGCACTACGTCTTTACATCTGTAACCAGACGTAATGGTGGAAAGAATTAGAGAATAATAGAACTCCTTCTCTTCTTTCAATCTTACTTACTTTTACTTACTTACTTACTTAATCCGTGGCGTTACAACCATTCGTGGGTTTTAGCCGACTCAAAAACATACCTCCATGGTTCTCTGTCTTGAGCAATATCTTTTCAATTCTCCACTCCCATAGCTTTCAGGTATCCGTATTCTGCTATATTATCTCGCCACCGGAATCGATGGAGTGCGCGTGGTCTTCTTCCAGTTGAGACTTCCTCCCACATCAGCCTTACTGTTATTTGGTCAAAATGTCTTCTGAGGTGTCCTGCCCATTGGAGTTATCTGGACTTTATTTCTTTTATGATGTTGGCGTCTGGCTAGCCAGAAGAGGTATGAACTTCTTCAAGCTCTTTGTTAGTTTTTATCCTATATTGTTCTGATGCTTGTCCCGATCAAAAATATTAAAATAGTTTAATTCCTCTATTCCTGTTAGCCCATAGAAATTTAAAACATAAAACAACTGGTTATTCTTCATCGCTGATGATCATTGGAAGAGAAATAAAGCTTCATCAATATCTTATTTTTGGGAGTTTGCCTTCATGCGAAGAAGAACATTCCTCTTCTTCTTCTTCTTCTTCTTCTTCTTCTTCTTCTTCTTCTTCTTCTTCTTCTTCTTCTTCTTCTTCTTCTTCTTATAATAGGCCTCTTGGCCTGTTCCTTACCTATTTTGAGCTTGTATTTGTAGCTGTGATGTTAACTGCCAGCTATCTCGCCACCTTTTAAAGGGCCTTCCTATTGGTCTCTTGCCTGTTGGCTTCGAATCCCTGGCTATACGGGCTATTCTCTCGCTGTCCATTCTCGTCACATGCTGATTCCACTCTCGTCGTCTCTGTCTTCCCCACCGTACTATATCTTGTATGTTACAGATATCTCTTATTCTGTCGTTCGGTATTCTGTCTCTCAGTGTTTTTCCAGTTATTGGCCTCAGCGTTCTCATTTCTGATGTTCTCAGTATCCTCTTGGTTTCTGCTGTGTCACATCTTGTTTGTATTGCGTACGTCATGATCGGTCTTACACATGATTTGTATTTGCGTACTTTCCCTTCCAGTCTCATATCTTTGTTTCTCCAGATGACATCCCTCAGACATCCTGACACGTAATTGGCTTTATTTGCTTGCTTTCAGACGCTCTCTTTAACATCTCCATAACTACATATTTCGATTCCCAGATATTGGAATCTCGAGACTTGTTCAATTAGTTCGTTGTTAATTACTAATTTGCATCTTGTGGGTTCCCTTGACACTACCAGGGATTTTGTCTTGGCTGTTAATATTTTCATGTTGTAGTTCTTCGCCACTGTATTGCAAGTTTGTGCCATTCGCTGTAGGTTATCCTCGTTACCGGAGATTAAGATTGCGTCGTCAGCAAACAGAGGATTTTTATTTGTTTTCCGCCATCTTATATCCTTTTCTAGTACCTTTAATGTTTTCTATGCTTTTGCCCCGTCTAAATTAAAAAGCAATGGGCTCAAGCTATCCCCTTGTCTGATTCCCGAGTTGATTTCTACTTCCGATGTTAGTTCATTCTCGACTTTTATTCTGGTTTTGTTCTTCGTATTAATGTCTTTAATTATCCTTATCATCTTGTTGGGCTGATTTTTCTCCTTTAGTAATCTTAGCACATCTTCCAATCTTACACAATCGAAGGCCTTAGTCAGATCTATAAAGCACATAAATGCAGGTTTATTATATTGCAGTGCTTTCTCAGCAATTTGTCTGGCTACGAATATGGCATCTATTGTGGACCTATTTTTCCGAAAACCTTGTTGTTCCTCACTAATTTTATATTCTTCATTCATTTTATTGGCAAGTATTTTTGTTAAGAGTTTAAGAGTTGTGCTCAGCAAGGTGATGGTACGGTACTTGCTAGGGGTCTTTGCTATTTCCTCTCTTGTGTATACACAATATTCCTCCCTGACGTAAATTAAAAATTAACATTTGGAGAAAATCTACGAATTTACTCCTAAATATTTGATGCTTCAAAGTGATCCTTTCTTAAAGCTAAGACCAGGTTCAATATGCATGCTACTGGGACAACTTTCAAAAGGAGTGGTCCAGTATATTTATACAATCCCACACGCAATAAAGTGAAACTTCAACGAAACTGGGAAGGCCCGTACACCGTCCTGCAGAAAATAAACGATATAATCTACCGCATCCAATTTTTAGCCAGAAGTAAACCCAAGGTAGTTCATATGGAACGATTAGCCACGTACGATGGAACTGATCCACCCTGTTGGCTCCAACTGATCCCTGATAGACCATTTCCCAGATCTCAGATATTTTCGAGGCGAATAACTATAAAGAAAGGAGCAATGTTACGAAAGTTCCGTAAGATTTAATCCATATAGCAACAGTCCCTTGACGAGATAGAAGAAGTATTAATGAAATCTAAAATGTTCGAGATGTCATGGAAAAATACCGAAATGTCGAGCAAAATCTGGAATGTCAGAAAATATACAGGGTGTCCCGGAAAGATTGGTCATAAATTATACCACAGATTCTGGGGTCAAAAATAGGTTGATTGAACCTCACTTACCTATATACAATAGTGCACACAAAAAAAGTTACAGCCCATTGAAGTTACAAAATGAAAATCAATTTTTTTCAATATATCGAAAACTCTTAGAGATTTTCCATTGAAAATGGACATGTGGCATTCTTATGACAGCAGCATCTTAAATAAAAATTAAAGTGAAATTTATGTACCCCATAAAAATTTTATGGGGGTTTTGTTCCCTTAAACCCCCCCAAACTTTTGTGTACGTTCCAATTTAATTATTAGTGTGGCACCATTAGTTAAACACATTGCTTTTAAAACATTTTTGCCTCCTAGGACTTTTTCGATAAGCCAGTGTTTATCGAGATATTTTGAATATTTATCGGATCCACCACATATTTGTATATGGTTAAGTACGATTATAGAGACCTGTTAATAACCTGAAAATGTATTTATAATTTACATTTTTAAGTATATTTTGAAAAAAAAAGCCACATCTCGATAAAAGGTGACATCAAAAAAAGACTAGGAGGCAAAAAAGTTTTAAAAACACCGTGTTTAACTAATGGTATCACAATAATAGTTTAATTGGAACGTACACAAACATTTGGAGGGTTTAAAGGAACAATAAAAACAAAAACTCCCATAAAATTTTTATGTAAATATATTAAAAAAGAAATTATCTCGATTATCGATTATTTATCTCGATAAAAACTCGATTATCGAAAAAATACTAAGAGGTAAAAAAAGTTTTAAAAATGTTGTGTTTAACTAATGGTACCACAATAATGCATTAATTGGAACGTACACAAAAGTTTGGGGGGGTTTAATTGATCAAAACCCTCATAAAATTTTTATGGGGTGGACAAATCTCACTATAATTTTGTTTTAAGATGATCCTGCCATAAGAATGATACATGTCCATTTTCAATAAAAAATTTTTAATAGTTTTCGATATATTGGAAAAAATCGATTTTCATTTTGTAACTTCAAAGGGCTGTAACTTCTTTTATAAGCACATTTGTACTAAGGTAAGTTAGGTTCAATCAACCTATTTTTGACCCCAGAATCTGTGGTATAATTTATGACCAATCTTTTCGGGACACCCTGTATATAACACAGGAATTTGACAGTTTAAATAACAGTAATATTTGAGTTTTGATGTTGTCATTGTGTTTTAAACAAGTTGGTGTTGAATAAACTAATTATGAAGAAGTGTAACAATAGGTTCGTTCTAACATCAGTTTCAAAGAGTTTGAAACCATCAGCGAATAGTGGACCAGCGCGAGTAGAGGGGATAGCACTGGTGACTGCTATTATGTTGTCTCACTGACCAATTGTTTGCTGACGGTTTCTGACTAGTTTGACTGTTTGTTAGAACAAACCTAATATTATTGTTTTAGTATTAATAATATTGTATATTTTCATTTTTAATATTATTGTATTACTATATTGTTTTAATTATCAGTAGTGATTGCTCGAGAGCTCTAAAATTATCGATTTGTTTCCCGAGTGACACTTTGACAGTTTTAATTATGTCAAAATGTCACGAGGGCAACAACTCGATAATAATTTTAGAGATCGAGTGTAATTCGCTGAGATTATTTCATGAATAAAACTGATTTTTTTAATCATTTTAACTAATATTTTATTGATATCTTCACCTGAATATTTGCTAAACCTGTTTCTTGGTGTTCTTTGTGACAAATTGTAAAACACTAATTGTCATTAATGTCACTGAATGTTCATTTTTGCGTAGTAATGAAGGGCATCTGACGTAATGCTTGTCGACGGATATCATCAAAAATTATCAGTAGTAATTGCACAAGAGCTCTAAAATTCTATATTAATTTTAGAGATCGAGTGCAATTTGTTGCGATTATTTCATGAATAAAACTGTTCAAAACCAAAATTTTATTGTAATTTTTTTATGTAGGTACAAATTAGTACAATTACACACACAGTTATAAATATTTTACGGTTGAAAGTCATCACTTTTATAATTTTTAAAACATTAATTGTCATTAATGTCACTGAATGTATTTTTTCATAGCAACGAAGGGCATCTGACGTAAAACACTTGACGACGGGAAATTATCAAAAATTATCGGGTATAATATCACAAGAGAGTGAGAATAAATTGAAAATAATGCGACAGTTTTTCGAAAATTTGTTGTCTGGTAATAGACACGAGAGCCCGCAGGGCTCGAGTCATGTCATGAATGACAACCAAATTTGAGTAAAAATGAAGCATTATTTTCTTATTTATTCTTACTGTCGTGTAATATTCGTAAGATTATTTTTTAATACGTATATTATGGATATTTTCTTAAATGTGACAGTTGTCAAAACTAGGAAACTGGTTGCCATTAAACAGAAAAAATCTACTTAAAAAAATTCTATCGGGAATTTTCTACAGTAGATAATTCTCAGTATAATTTTAGTCTGATTGGACAAAATTAAACACGTGATCAAATATCTTACTATACGATTGGAAGTTAAAATCATCAAAAAATAATCAGTTAAATTTAGATTTCTGTAGCTTTCTATTGGTCAGAATCTCCTATGAATGAAATAATCAGGAGTAATTGCACAAGAGCTCTAAAATTATTGAATTTTTCCCGAGTGTCACTTTGGCAGTTTTAATTCCACGAGCCGAAGGCGAGCGAAGTTATGTCAAAGTGTCACGAGGGCAAAAATTCTATATTAATTTTAGAGTTCGAGTGCAATTTGTTGCGATTATTTCATGAATAAAACTGTTCAAAACCAAAATTTTATTGTTGTTCTGAAGCTATTTTCTTGTGGCATTTTTACAATTTTAACTATTTAGAATGGGAAATAAGCCACAATATTATTAAAAAATGATTTTTATTAACGTTTCGACGCCCAAATCGGGTGCCGTTGTCAAAATACAAAATACTATTAATATAAACAAAAATGTTGTTGCTTAGTAAAAAAATTCTTCTAATAATTTATTTAATTTGACTCATTTATATCGGCAATTCAGATACATATGATACATTTTAAAGTAGAAGACTTTAAAATGATATTGCCAATATTTATGAGTTGCGTTCCTGGGACGACTTTACTGAAAGATAGTTCATTCGATTACATGAAATCAACCCCAACTCAAGAATATCCGTCACAAAAAATCATAGCATGTGATCTGTCTTTAAAAAGACAACCACATGCAACGGTGACATTAAAATTCTCGCGTTAGAGATCTCATAGTAAATCACGAGGGAAAACCAGGAAAAACCTCGTGATACTATCCCGACATCGTAAGTATTTGGTCTTACATTTAATTTACTCTCAAAATTAATACCAAATTCTGACTTTACTATAATTTTGTTTAAATTATAAATAATATCAATAATACATGGGTATATAAGTAATACTCAAATATAAAATATGTACTAACTCGACTATTGACTTACTAATTGTGGTATTTTCTTTCTATTGACTTCCTCTTTCAGTATGGGTATCCACATCCTACTGCATTCCACCGAGGAATTTGCGACACAATTGGTTTCGTTTAGCATAATTAGAGCCGCTTCTTTGATTTTTTTTTTACTGTCTGTTTCTTTCAGGACTATACTTGAATCTCTCCACTGAACTCTATGTTCATTATCCCATGCGTGTTGACATATTTGAGATCTATCAAATTCTCTATTTTTAATATAAGATTGATGTTCACTTATTCTAACGTTTAATGGTCTTGATGTTTCACCTATATAAAACTGTTCGCATTCACAAGGTATTTTATAAATACAATTCTTTGTCCTTTCTTGTTCATTGTTAGGTTAAGTTTTAGATAGAATAGATCTCAATGTGTTGGTTGTTTTGAATGTTGTTGAAATGTTGAATTTATTTCCTATTGTTTTAAGTTTCTCGGATAGTCCTTTTATGTATGGTATTGATATTTTCCTCGTATTATTTCTTGTGAATGTTGTAGGATCCCGTTCTATGTTGTTCTGTTCCATTCGATCCAATCTTGACAATTCCTTATTTATAAACGATAAAGGATAATCATTTTTTAATAAAACAGATGTTAAGAATTGTTTTTCTTCTAAAAAGGAATTTCCGTTAGAACAAGTAATTTTGGCTCTATCATATAAGGATTTTATGATTCCCTTTTTAACGTTGATGTTGTGATTTGATTTGTAATTGAGATATCTGTTGGTATGTGTTGGTTTTCTATACACTTGAGTCTCATATCCAGTATCCTTCTTTAAGACTAAAACATCGAGGAAAGGCAGGGTGTTATTATATTCCTTTTCCATTGTAAATTTTATTGTCTCTTCTTGATCGTTTATAATATTCAGGAATGTATCCAACAATTCTGATCTATGAGGCCATATTGAAAACACATCATCTACATATCTCCACCATACAGTGGGTTTTAAATTTTGTTTAGAAATGATATTAGTTTCGAAATCCTCCATAAATATATTAGCCAATAATGGAGATAAAGAGGAGCCCATTGCTAGACCAAAATTTTGTTTATAAAATTCATTATTTAGTTGAAAATAGGTATTATTAGTACATAGTATCACGAGGTTTTTCCCTCGTGATTTACTATGAGATCTCTAACGCGAGAATTTTAATGTCACCGTTGCATGTGGTTGTCTTTTTAAAGACAGATCACATGCTATGATTTTTTGTGACGGATATTCTTGAGTTGGGGTTGATTTCATGTAATCGAATGAACTATCTTTCAGTAAAGTCGTCCCAGGAACGCAACTCATAAATATTGGCAATATCATTTTAAAGTCTTCTACTTTAAAATGTATCATATGTATCTGAATTGCCGATATAAATGAGTCAAATTAAATAAATTATTAGAAGAATTTTTTTACTAAGCAACAACATTTTTGTTTATATTAATAGTATTTTGTATTTTGACAACGGCACCCGATTTGGGCGTCGAAACGTTAATAAAAATCATTTTTTAATAATATTGTGGCTTATTTCCCATTCTAAATAGTCAAAATTTTATTGTAATTTATATATTAAGTACCAATTAGTGAAATTAAACACACAGTTGTTATAAATATGTATTTGACGGTTGAAAGTCATCACTTTTATAATTTTTAAAACATTTGTCATTAATGTCACTGAATGTATTTTTTCGTAGCAACGAAGGGCATCTGACGTAATATGCTTAACGACGGGAGATTATCAAAAATTATCACCTTAATTTGCATGTCTGTAGCTTTCTATTGGTCAGAATCTCCTATGAATGAAATAATCGCTGTAATTTTAATTTCTGTAGCTTTCTATTGGTCAGAATGTCGTCTGAATGAAATAATCTGTTTAATTTTGTATTAGGAATAGGATTATATATTTGTTATTGCAACTAAAACAAATGACAAAAAAAAAACAATATTATGTATTAATATTATCGAGGTTTTTATTAAAATTCTCCTTTTTAAATCTAAATTTGAGGCGTCTCTGCAGGCAGATGTTTTTAAATACTACCAGGAAAAAGGAACCACTTCTGTTCGTTTCAGTATCGAACTAATTGTAATTAATGAAACGTGAAACACATATTATTTGTCGCGTTCGAAGGTACTGCATATTAAACAGACACTATTTACATATTTCAAAACTTTTACACGTGTTTGTCAACTACTTAATTAACTGACAAAATCAATATCACCAGGTAGTTAATTAAAGAAGACGACGAAGGAATCGATAGAAATTTAGATAATAGATAAGAAACTTTGAAGAAATTAAGCAATCGTACTTAACTTTTATGAAGACATAATATTAGTTAATGATTTTAATGGGGAGAAAGTAGGTCCGATAGATACCCCACAGAATCTAAAAATTATGAGCCATTAGTATTGAATTATACATATAAAAAAGAATAGTAATAAAATGCTAGTAAAAAGCTCTATTAAACAATGTATATTTTAGTTCCAAGAAAATTAAAATGAGGCGTTATCAAGAAGCAACAATGTTTTTGTTACAATTTTCAATAATTATTGATGAGCAGAGATTATACAAGTTTCCATAATTCATTCCATCAAAATCGTACTATCTAATGCAGCCATTACCAACGACTAGCATGAAAAATCGGTGGATGCCACTAGCATTAACAGGAGCTGAAGCAGTGATACGATTCTGGCATATTTTAGATCCAGGTACTGCTAACTCACGACGTGTGCAAGAGTTTTTCGTAGCAGCTATTAAAATGAGCCCAGTTTCGTTTGCATTGTAAAAGTTTTCGAGGGCGTACTTTTCTTTCCTTAGTAACACCCTTAGTTTAATTTTAAATGCTGATTGAATCCTTAATAAAATCCTAGGTAATCAGTGTACTTACTATCTTTCAAGCAGAATCGTAAGTTATTGGGATATGTGCCTGTAGGAACTAATAAAGAGTAACTGCAGGGACAGATCTATAAAAATTATATCGGATGAGCTTTAAATTTAGGATTAGATAAACTTTACCTAGAAATGAGCCACAAGAGACCTCCTATTTCAAGTGGAAGGGTGGTTGAGCTTCTACTCGTATTAAACCTACACTAATTCTCTCATTTATTATTTAGATTTATGCACACATAATAGTTCATTACACATAAACGTTCGATTTCGATTTAAAGTCCCAAAAAGAAGACCCCTAAGAAAAGTCATGCCTCTAAATCCATCAAAAATAAATGACTTCCAACAAAACCTAGAAGAAGCTCTTTTTTTAGACTAAGTAGATAGTGATCCTGAGGCACTTAGATCTATCTCAAAGATAAGGTAATCGAAACTGCAAAAGACTGTGAGGCAGCGGTTTCCACGGGCCGTAAGCCATGGATATCCGGTAATACGTGGACTGTGATTCAACGCAGAAAAGAACATAAAACCAGATACGGAATAAACGATGAATACAGAGCGTTATCGAAAGAAATCAGAAAACAGTGTCGAAAAGACAAAGCTGATTACATCATTTAAATATGCAGAGAGATAGAGGAACATGGCTGTCGAAATAAACCGAGGGATTTTTTTTCAGAAGATCAAACTCCTTACCGGAGAATTTAAATTTCAAACGTGGTCTGTAATAGATAAGGAAGGTAATCTAAACACCGATACTGACGAAATATTGGAAACATGACGAAACTACTGTGACGAGCTATATAAAAATAACAAAGTACCAGCCGAAAATCAGTGGCCCTCTGACTACCCTATAGAACCTACTGTCTTACTCGTTGAAGTCAAAGATGCAATAAGATCGCTACAGAGAAATAAATCCCCAGGCAATGATTCAATACCAGGTGAAATGCAACAGTTACTAGGTGACAAAGGATTACATATCATCCATTCTATCTGTCTCGCTGTTCGGAATTAAGGCAAATGGCCATCTGAATGGTGTACCTTAATTTATATTCCGCTACACAAAAAAAAAATTGTACCAGATGAGAAAACTATCGCACACTGTCACTAATAACATATGCTAGTAAAATCTTGTTGAATATCGTTAAAAATAGATTAGAAACCTATCTACATTAACAAATATTTCAGGAACAAGCGGGGTTTGTAAAGGGTAAAGGCATACGGGAACAAATCCTGAACCTGAGACAATTCATTGAAAAGTCTAGAGAATTTCAAGTACCTGTGATTATATGCTTCGGTGACTACCAAAAGGCATTTGATTGTGTAAGCTGGATAAATATGTGGTCCATTTTATTAAAAATGGGCACACCAATGCACCTGGTGACACTTATTAACCCTTTGACTGCGGGAACCTCATCCCGCTCGAGGCACTTTAGGTGGGCGGTTCACGCCCATTCATTCAGAAACCATCCGATGACATTATATATTTTATATTTTGTTTACGTTATATTTTGTCTATACGCAAATAATCGCTAGCCGCAGCGAAACGGTTAGCCCTGTTGCATATATGCGTTTCCCGCACATCTCGTGCACTACTGAAATTACGCAAATATGCGGTTCCCGCAGTCAAAGGGATCAAATATAGCAACAGCACGACTAAATCAGAAGTTGTCAAACCAATTTAAGACCGAGAGAGGTGTTAGACAAGCCTGTGTGTTGTCACCTGACTTATTCAACATTTATCGTGAGCATGTCATGAGGATGGCTTTAGAAGGATGAACCGGTGGAATAACAGTAGCTGGTAGAAAAATCTCAAATTTAAGATTTGCTGATGACACTACACTTATAGCAGCAAATTAGCAAGAATTATTTGATCTCCTGCGAAGAGTTGAGTACGAAAGCAATAAAGTTGGTCTGAAAATTAATAAAGCTAATACACAAATAATGGTGGTCGAGAGATTCGACACTATTCAAGTGACTAACATGTTACAGGAATACCAGATAGTAAACACCTTTGTCTATCTCGGCTCTAGTATAAACTGTGAAGCAGAAGTTCGGAGACGTATTGGTATGGCAAAAAATGCGATGAGTCGCCTAATTAAAGTTTGAAAAAACAGATATATCTCTCAAAATACCAAGGTTAGACTGGTAAATGCTCTTGTATTCTCAATATTTCTATATGGGACGAAGACTTGGACTCTTCGCGCACGCGAGTGCCAAAAAAATGATTGTACAGTAGGGTGGAGCGAAAAAATCGATTTTCAAATAATAATTTGCCTATATGCGGAAAAGTGGTCTAGGATTGTGAACTAGGATTAACTTGTGTTAAAATCTTTGCTCAATCGGATGTTATTTAGTGGTGCCCCCACACACATTTGTGAATAGACGCTTTCTCTTGCTTAGTAAAAAATTCTGATATAATCTATTTAATCTGACTCATTTATATAGGCAATTCAGACATATATTTTACATTTTAAAGTAGAAGACTTTAAAATGATGTTGCCAATAGTTATGAGTTGAGTTCCTGGGACGACTTTACTGAAAGATAGTTCATTCGATTACATGAAATCAGCCCCAACTTAAGAATATCCGTCGCAAAAAATCATAGCATGTGATCTGTCTTTAAAAAGACAACCAAGTACAACGGTGACAGTAAAATCCTCATGAATTAAAATTAAAATCATTTTTTTAGTTAAATTGTGGCTTATTTCCCATTTAGAATAGTTCATTACCGAAGAACATATTGTGTTAGTTTCAGAACCAAACTCTGAGTATTTTGGACATCTTACTTTACAATCTGGTTCAGCAAATAATATTGCAGACAATTTATTCAATTTCTTAAAATCGAAATGTGACTATTCTACTTTGGTTGCAATTGGATGCGATGGAACAGCGGTAAATACTGGCATTCACAATGGTGCAATTCGCAAATTAGAACTTCAAATTAAGAAACCATTACAGTGGTTCTGTTTGTCATTTACATGGAAATAAGCTACCATTACGACATTAGATGAAGTATTTAGATGGAGAAACCGCAGGACCTACCGGATTTTCGGGTGAAACCAGAAAGCTTGTAGAGACTTGTGAAACGCTACCTGTTTTTGAATTTCGAAAAATTCAAAGTGAACTTCCTGAAGTAGATATTAATAAATTAAGTATTGACCAAAAATATCTGTACGAAATAAGCAAATCTGTAAGTAATGGTACCGTATCAGAGAGCTTAAAATATAGACAACTGGGAAAGATGGCACATTCGAGATGGATTACAACAGCAAATGGACTTCACGTAGGAACTTTAAATCCGACTACCGATTTAAATATTTTGGAAACTTATTTGCAAAATGTGTATGTTCCCACTTGGTTTTCAATCAAAGTAAAGCCAGAAGTTAAAAATGGGCCAATTCATTTATTTAATATGATTCAATGCTCGCAATATTTATCACTAAAACTAAAGAAAATAGTGAACAAAGTCATTGAAGGTAATGGATATTTTGCACATCCAGAGAATATTCTCGCAGCCATGTTGGGTGATAAACGACCACACATCCGAGAGCTAGGTTTGAGGCGCATATTAAAGTCTGAATCGGCAAGAAACCAAGGAAATTCGCCAGTTTAAAGTTCCAACTATAAATTTTGGAGCCAAAGAGTATTTTGACTTAATTAATTGGCAAACTAGTGTAATATCAGAACCACCAATAACAAAACAATTGTTAACAGATAAACTTGAAAAATGATTGATGACACGACTTCAAATAAATTTGAAATTTCTAAATTTCCTTGTCATTCGCAAGCAATGGAAAGATGTGTCAAACTAGAGACAGAAGCATTATTATTGGTTTGTGGAGCTGAAGCAAGAGATGGATTCATAAGAAATCGAGTTTTGTCAAGACAAGTATTACCCAAGTTTGAAACAAAATCCGATTTTTTTCAAACTTTACAGTAAATAATTAAATAAACTGTGTTGTATTAAGTTCTGAGTTGTAAACAAGCAAAACAACATTAATATAAAATAGAAAAGTTAAGTTTTTTTTTAATATTTTTTTTAATTTGTAAATTTTTAAAGTTCTGGGGGCACCGGAAGATATTGTTCTATAAATCTCAAATTTTGGATAGTGTTTTGCAATAATATCTAACCACTTTTCCGCATATAGGACATATCAATTTGTAAAAAAAAATTTTTTTCTTTGTTTTCGCTCCACCCTATTGTACAGCTCATTGGACAAGCATTGCCATTCTAAACCAACTCAAGATTAAAAAAAGGCTGTCCAGAATATGTCTGCAACGAATTCTGCAATTCTTCGGTCAAGTGGTTGGCAGAGGTGACGATAGTTTGAAGAGATTAATTGTGTCTGCAAACGTTCCGGGGAGAAGATCAAGAGGACGATCACCAACTAAATGGTCCGACCAAATTAAGAATTCAGCTGGAAACTCATTATGCGAAGCTCTTAGAACAGCTGAAGATAGAGGCCAATGAAAAAAAAATGTTAGGAATATTGGAAGAAATCACTATCCTTAGTAATAATAGTAATAATAATAATAATAATAAACTCTTTATTACAGAGACAAAATAAAGAAGTACTAGTACCAAATATAACAATATAGGAAAAAAGATCTCTGTAAAAGGGACAAGAGAACAACATGTCACAACACGAATGCTGTGCCTGCTGATCAAAGCTCTGGCCCTTTTTTAACAATTAAATAACATTTTCTGCTGGCATATATAAATTAAATATGTAACAGTTATATTACAGTTAATTAAATTTAAATAATAGAAATGAAATAAAAAAGAAATAATACAGGTGATAGGACATGAAAAGTAATGTTTATAGGGTATTATGTGTTGACTCAAGAAGATGTAATTTCATTTTTCATTTGAATGAGTTAATAGGTAGTTTTTTCATTGATTCAGGGATACTATTATATAAGTTGTAAATATTGTAAGAGTATGACTTACGGAATGTTGTTGTTTTGTACGTGGGTGGAGATATCAAACCTTTGGATCTGACATTAATATTGTGAACGTCTGTCCTAAACTTAATTCTGTCATATAGATATGGCGGACATTTTGTTACTATTATACGATGATAGAGACAAAGAGCATGGAGTTTTCGTCGGTTCGCCATATCAAGCCATTTAGCATTCTTAAGCTTATAGGAGACACTCTTATACTTCCTAATACCGTAAATAAATCTAAAGCATGACTTCTGCACCTTTTATATTCTATTTATATCAAACTGGTCAAGACAAGGACCATACATGACATCTCCATAATTGAAATGCGATAAGACTAAAGACTCCGTTAGTAATATTTTATGCCTAGAGCTTAAAATATATCGAGCTTAAAATATGTCGATGCTGAAATAATATTTTTAATGAACTGTATGCTTTTTGAATACAAGCCGACACATGTTTTTTAAATTTAAGATCAGAATCTAGGAATAAACCCAAGCTTTTGGACACATCAGTGCAATTAATTTTATTATTTTGCAACAAAATTTGAATATTTCTCCTAATACTGTCTTTGTTTTTACCGAAAACCATAGCGGATGATTTAAGAGGATTTAATTTTAGTTGATGTTTTTCAGATTCAATTACGAGTTTAGATAAATCACTATTAAGCTTTTCTGAAGCACTTGCCAAATCTGTAGGAGAGAATGTATAATACACTTGAGTATCATCAGCATAACAATGAACACTAACATTATCTAAATTGGATGTTGAATTATAAATATAAATACTAAAAAGAAGTGGCCCAAGGATAGATCCTTGCGGAACACCTCTAGATATATTTAATAAATCAGAAGCTCCACTGTTAGTTTCGACATATTGCTACCGATTACTAAAATAACTTTTCAATAATTTAATCGCATCTAACGAAAATCAGACATAGTGTAAAATACCAAACAGTAATTCATTAGAAATAGTATCAAATGCCTTAGAAAAATCAAGAAGAATCAATACAGTACATTTATTCAGGTCTGTCTCTTTTAGAATATCATCCACAATATTTAGCAAAGCAGTGCTACAGCTATAGCCACTGCGAAAGCCAGACTGGAAGGAAGGAAGTATTTTATATTTATCTAAGTGACTTTTGATTTGGAGATACATAATTTTTTCTAAAACTTTTGATAGTACAGGTAACAGGCTAATAGGTTTTAATTCACCAAGCTCTTTTACTTCCTTTATTTTAGGAATTGGTAGAACTCTAGCAATTTTCCAAGCATCGGGAAAACATTATTTGCCAAACAAGTATTAATTATGTCAGTTATATAACGAAAAATGAGTGGGCAACACATAAGTATCATATCAATGGTGAGTAAGTCAGAACCTGTAGATTTGGATTTTATTTCTAATAGTAATTGATAGACGAATATTTCCCCAACAGTCTCAAACTTAAACAAATGTGAAAAATTTGTTCTAACATTATTATTATAAAAGTATAAAATATTCAGATCAAGTGGCATATTTGTTAGAGCATTAGACAAGAAATGAGAATTTATTTCATTGGGCCTATTCAAAAATTCTGGTAGAATATTGTTTTTCTTTGTACTGTTAATATTTAACTGATTAAATTTTTTCCACATTATTTTACTTGAATTACCCCCCAAGAAATTTACTTCTAAATAAGACTTCTTCTCATTGCGTAACATAATATTGGCTTGGTTCCTTAAAGTTTTATAATAATTCCAATGAGCTAAATTTTTAGTCCTTTTACAACGTGTAAATGCTTTATTTCTAAGTGTAATAATTAACTGAATATTGTCTGTGAGCCAAGGTGGCCGATTTTTCTGTATTTTAATTAATTTAGTAATGGGAACCGACAAGAGGGAGAGAAACATAATAGTTGATAATACTTTTGATAGATTTTATAAATATGGTTTAATGATTATCAACGTTTACAATAATGGAGGGACGGTTATAAATTAATTTGTTTAGCTAAAATATGTGCCTAGTAAAATTATTTTAATTTAATGATGAAGAATCTTTCTTAACCTGTTGAACAATATCCCTTCGTTGGCTCAGTATAGATGGTCTTTAAGTTGTGATGGAAACACCAAATAATAGTAGCAGAGTTTATTGATGAGACTTACACTATGGATGTTGACCCGGGGTACTTTGAGTAGAGACTTAAATGATGAGCGTTGAAGACAATCACTCGCGCTAATGAATTAATAATAATTGAATTTCTAGACAAGAGCACGGTACACAGAGAACCGGTATGTTCGCACGCATGGAAGGCGAACGCGTGACGTCATATGGGAACCTTAATTTTCATCCGGCAATGCTAAATGAAGCGGTAATATTGTTTGAATTTTAAAATTATGTACCTATCATTGCTTTTTAAATAAGAAATTTTATTGTATATTCTTTTTACTGTCATTTTCCAATGTGCATTTAATTTAAACATGAATTTCCGTTGAAAAATAAAGATTTTAGGTACCTATCTGTTGTCCAATATACATTCACCATAGTATATTAAAAAAATAAAACAGAAATAATATAAACATTCACTTTACTACTGGGTCTGTAAAAATGTTTCACATAAAATTGTGTCTACTTACTGTTATTCTAGATTGTTGAAAAATATTTGACTAAAAATAAAAACTTAACCACAAATCAATTAAGAAATTTGAAGTTTTAGATGAATAGAACCAATTACTTGATGGCTTTCAAATTTTATTTACAAAATAGAAAAATGTTGATTTTAAGTTAAACCAGGTTAGGAATCTAAAAATTTGAAGTGCGAACATTTTATTAGACTGTAATATACATACATATACAGAGTGGGCCAAAGAAAACAGTCCACCTCGATATTTGGCAGTATTTATTAGATTTTAAGGAAATGACGAAACAGGTCGATTTTTGTTCTAAGTGGGACACATTTTTACGGTACATACATTTGTCATTTGTCAACCCCCTCCCTTCCACTCCCCCACCCCTTATTTTTAAATAGGGAATAGGGGTCGTGTGCTAGCTCATTTAAAAGGTTACTCGATTCCCTATTCAGTAATATAAACATAAACATAATTATTTATACAGGGTGTTCAAGAACAAAATATTTTAATTAAATTAATTGACACAAAAAGAAGAATGTATGTAATTTATTTAATTCAAAATATATTCTACTGCTGTCACAAAACAAAAAAATGTTTTTTGATAAATAAACATTGCTCTTCGCTTAATTTCAATATTCAAGCTGCCACCCATCTGCCTCTTGGTAGGTTGAATATTGAATTTAAGCGAAAAACAATATTTATTTATCAAATAAACATTTTTCTCTGTTTTCTGTCAGTAGTAGAATGTATTTTGATTTAAATAAATTGCATACATTCTTCTTTTTGTGTCAATTAATTTAATTCAAAATAATTTTTCTCGAACACCCTGTATAAATAATTATGTCAATGTTAATATTACTGAATAAAGAATTTAATAACATTTCAAATGAGGTAGCACACGACCCATATTCCCTATTTAAAAATAAGGGGTGGGGGAAATGGAAGGGAGGGGTTGACAAATGACAGATGTATGTACCGTAAAAATGTATGCCCCTTAGATTAAAAATCGACCTGTTTCTTCATTTCCTTAAAATCTAATAAATACTGCCAAATATCGAGGTGGACTGTTTTCTTTGGCCCACTCTGTATATGTATGTATAAAATGTTCGCACTTTAAATTTTTAGATTCCTAACCTGGTTTAACTTTAAATCAATTATGTATATTAATACTATGTACAGTCGGAAAAATGAAAGAATACCGATGAACGAACATATAAAACACTCTGTATTTTCCTGTCACCGTGTCACACAAAAAATTGCCCAACGCAAATACATGTAATAATAATTATTACATGTACTTGCGCTGCCCAATTTTTTGTGTGGCACGGTGACAGGAAAATACAGAGTGTTTTATATGTTCGTTCATGGGTATTATTTCATTTTTCCTACTGTATAATACATATTATGTATATTATTAAAAAAAACAAATTTGCGGGAAAAGTTTTATTAATAATATTAGAGTTAATATCTATAAATAAAATCATTTTTTAAAATTAGAAGATTTAGATATCTTTTTGTCAAGGGATCTCTGGCAGTTTTTAAAACTTTTTTCTGTTAATATCCCTCATTCTAATATATGTTCGTATTCTGCACATGCGTAATATCACCTCAAATGGCATTATAGTTTCGGTTTTAATAAATTACTATAAAACTAATAGTTATATTATAATAGTTTTAAAAATACACAGTTATGCTAATAAACAACAATTTTTAACTAAAATAATATAGAATTACTTCAATCGTTAACAGCTTAATATTTTAAAACCGGCTCAATCTATTCACTTTCAACGCCACCACATTTACGAAATAATGCATCCAAACAATAAGCAAATATCTGCTAGGTTCCCACGTGACGTGCTGCGCGGCCGAAACCAAATTTAGCGACGACAATCGGCATACCGGTTCTCTGTGTACCGTGGACAAGAGATCTTAGTTTTATATAAGTTTAAATTGGGTCAATGTAAACACGGGCCCCGCGTGATTTTGTGTATCTAATTAAGGTAAATTGTTTAACTTATGTCAGCAACTTTTGGCTGATGTCCAAATTATATTATTGATAATTGACGAAATGTGTATGTAATTTAATTAATTACGTGTGTGTGTTTAATAACAAATAAATGCATTCGATCTACTGGGTGATAAAATGATACTGTCCAATTTCGGATATGAATACTGAATATTTGATATTGGACATACTGCGGAATCGGGCAAAAACTGGCCCAAGTGTCAATACTCAAAGTTTACATATAAGTATTACATAAAATAGTCAAATTCAAACATGTTAATAAATAAATAGTTTAAGAATAATCAGCAATCTTCCAACCGTACTCTAGCTATCAATGTCCGACTCTATCTCTAGATTAAAATTAGGGCAATTGGATGAAAATGTGGAGAGTGGGATGTCGGCCTTTGAAGTCGACGGTACATTGTTATGCCGATTACTACTTAATACAGGTACTTCCTGTTCGTTAGTCTGAGTATGTGGATTCCCTGAACGACATAGGCGTACAACAGGACGGTATTTCCATAACGTGAGTATCCCAATTATTACCATTATAGTGATGGTCCCGGTGGCTACAAAATAATGCCAATTAGATTCTGGAATCGATTGCCACTGCGTATGCGTCATTTCTTGTTCTAGACTTTCCTCCTCAAGTAACGCGTGACGTAGCTCTCCTCCTGGTATGTCCAGGTAGGTGTTTAGAGGCATGTTAAACCTGCGGGGTGTCCTCGCCACCAATTGGGCCAGGGGAGTGATTGGCGCCTTCAGGTAGCTTGTTACCGCTCTCTCCATCCCACTGCTAGTGGGGAGTAATGTAATATTTTTCGTTTGGGCGATACATTTGGGTGAAAGTTTCAGGAATGTGACTCGTTCCAGTACTCTTTCGCTCCGATTTCCATCGCAAATAATGGATATGTGTATCGTGACTGGCGTGATAACGAGCCAGAGGTTGGGGTACCCATCTTACTCCATTGAGCTGTCTGTATTGTCCTGGCTACCACTGGACATGTGCTATTCTTAGATCGCTCATAAATTTCTTCAAGTATGCAGTTTGGTTGGGTATCCATGTTCCTTATAGCCGTTGGTGAGCACGCTATCTGCGTCTTTGTCAACAGTAAACATCTTTCCCTATCTTCTGCGGTCAATTCGAAGTAGTGCAGTGTGTTATAATCTACGACCAGTAGATTCCTTGGGGCGACAAATGTGCGCAACACCGACCCCTCAGCGTTAAGTGGTATGGCCGTGACTTTCAGCATGCTGTACTTAATTTTCCCTGTCACTATGAAATAGCCGATGACTGTTATATATCTGTCGTCATGACTGACTTCTGTTTCTATAATGGGCTGTCGTCGTATTTCGACCCCTTGTGGCAGTATCTGCCCTGCTTTCTCTATCAATTTGGTTATCTCACCCGGTTTCACTATATCAATGAAGTGTCCGTGGTTATAGTGAAGGTTTAATATTCCCTCGTAAAATTGAGTATATTCGTTTATGAATTCCATAACTTGCAACGCTATCGTTTGTATTCGCAACGTGCTATATTCGGTTTCTAGTCTCTGTGTTTTGTCCTCTACTTCGTTAAGTCCTTTAGATATTTCTTGTAGGCCTGTGATTAGTGCTTTGTTAAACTTGTTCATTTGCTCGTTTATCCTGTTCTCTGTGTGATTGATTGATGTTATTGTTTCTAACATTATCTTCGCTTGATGCTGTGATCCCTTTATTAGCTCCTTTTGGTTATTGTCTAATGCTTCAATGTTACTGTAGGCTTCGTCATTGCCTCCAAATACTGAGGTTAATATTGTTCCTAATATTCCTCTTCTTTCCCTTGCTTTTATTTCTACTGTCAACCCCTCGCTTACTGATTCCGCCTTTCTTTGTCCTTCCTCTAACTTCCCTATTATATCCTTACAATTCACGATTTTTATATCCTGACACAGTTCTCGTACTCCTTGTATCATATTTCCTATTAGTTGGTGCTCTGTTCGAATTCTTCCGTTTTCTAGTAACACCTTTATTCGAAATGTTCCCCGGTCTATAACGACCTCTCCAAGATCTTCTGTGAAAAATCCAGGTTCCGGATTATATATTTTATACGGTTCTGCCTTTATGGGTTTTAACATCGTTAAAAACATTATAGCTACTAGTATTTTCTTCCATCTTAGTGCTGCTGCCTTCTTCGGCTTTTCCTGTTTCTCTTCTTCCAGTCGTATTAGTTTATGTATGGGTCTTTTTGTCAGTTTCCCGTTCGCCTTTCTCACTGTTACGACTCTGGTTAGTCCCTCCGCTCCAGGGTGTGTTTCTGTTACCCTCGCTAATGGCCATCTGCCTGGAGGTGTATCTTCTTCTTTTATTATAACTATTTCTTCTTCTTTTATGTTAGAGTGCGCCTTATGCCATCTATTTCTCTGTTGTAATTGGTGCAGGTATTCCTGTTTCCAAATTTTCCAGAAGTCTCTTTTTATTTTCTCCAATAATCTCCACCTCGTCGGCATCTTCAAATAAGTCGTAAGCTCTTCTTCCCGATTTGGTGATATAATTTCTCTCCCTATAAGGAAGTGAGCTGGTGTCAGGGCTATTTTCCCTTCAGGGTCTTCTGATGACCCACATAATGGTCTCAAGTTCATACATGCTTCTATTTGTGTCAGCACCGTACTCAATTCTTCATATGTTAGAACTGTTTCCCCGATGATTCTTTTCAAGTGATATTTCATTATCCGCACTGCGCTCTCCCATAGTCCTCCGAAGTGTGGTGCATATGCAGGTATGGCATGCCATTGGGTACCTAGTGCCAGTAATCCTTGTTTTATCTCGTCATCTATTTTTTGATTTTCTTTTTTCAACAAATTTGCTGTTCCTGCGAATGTGGTTCCGTTTTCGCTGTATACGTTGTTGCACTGTCCTCTGCGTGCCGTAAATCTCTTGAACGCCGCGATGAATGCATCCGTAGACATATCGCTTACTACTTCGAGGTGTACTGCCTTCGTTGACAGACACACAAATACTGAGATGTAGCCCTTATAGCTCCTCTGTCCTCTGCCTCTCGTGGTACTTATTTTTATTGGCCCGGCATAATCTATCCCTGTGTTAGTAAAGGGATGACTCGGGTTCACTCTGTCTTTCGGTAGATCTCCCATTAATTGTTGTGCTGCTTGGCTTTTATACCTCCTGCACTTTAAGCATTTTGCTAGATGATCTTTCACGGTTCTTCTGCCGTTGATTATCCAGTATTTCCTTTTTATATACTGTAGTGTTTGTTGTAATCCGCTATGCAGATTTTTTGCGTGACTAACTGCTATAAGTAACTTTGTTAATGCACTATCCTTTGGCAAAATTATCGGATGTTTTTCTCCGTAATTTAGATTCGTGTGTCTCAGTCTCCCGGTGACTCTTAGAATTCCTTGTCTATCCAGGAATGGTACCAATGACGCTAATTTATTTTTCTTGTCTAACTGCTGTTTCTTCTCCAGCTTCTTTATTTCTTGTTTGAAGTAGGCGTGCTGTGTGTGCTTTATCACCTTTAATAGCGTTTCCTCTAATTCTTGGACTGTCAGCTGACTTTGTCCGCTGTCCTTCTTTTTTCTGCATTTGTCTGCAAATCTCCTACAGTATGCAAGTACTCTTCTCATTCTTTCTAAATTTGAGAATCTCTCGCATATGTCCTCCTTTATCGTTGTCGTGTGCACCGTTATTTTCGTTTTGACTTCCTCCTCATTTGTCTCTGGTATTTCTTCTGATTCCTGCGTTAAAGTTTTGTTACTAGTCAGCCAAGTTGGTCCCTTCCACCATAGCTCTGCTTCTAATAATTCTGATGCGGTACTTCCACGTGAGAGGATGTCCGCTGGGTTTTCCTTCGTATCTACCTTATGCCAATTTTTCGGTCCTATAACGCCTCTTATTTCCTCTACTCTGTTGGCGACGAACATTTTCCACCTTTTTGATGATCCCCTTATCCAAGCCAGGGTTATCATTGAGTCTGACCATGCATATACCTCAATGTTTTCCCTATTCAATGCTTGTAGGGTTTTCTTCATTAAATTTGCTAATAGCACCGCGGCACACAACTCGAGCCTCGGTAATGTCGTTTTTCCTTTCAATGGTGCGACTTTCGATTTTGCTATCATTAGATTCGTTTTGATTTCTGGGCCTAACACCCTTGAGTAGATTACCGCTCCATATCCTTTCATAGATGCATCTGCAAATCCATGTAGTTCTACTCTGTTTGTCTTGCTTAAGTTGTTCCACCTGGGCAATGTTATTTTCTCCAGATTTACTAATTGCGCCTGGTATGTATTCCACCTGCTTTGTTGGTTGCTAGTTAATTCTTTATCCCAACTGGTTTTTTGCTCCCATAATTCCTGTATGAACATTTTCGCCTGAATTACTACAGGTGCTATCCACCCTAGTGGGTCGTATAGTTTTGCTACTTCTGACAGTACGTGTCTTTTCGTTATTTTCTTTGCTGTCGTTATCCCTATTTTGAATGTGATTATATCTTCTTTAGGGGACCAGTGTATTCCTAACGTTTTCCGTACTTCTTCTTGTTTGAATGCCTTGGAGTCTACGTTCCTCATTTCCTCCGGTACGTTCTCCATTATTTTTTCTTCGTTGCTCAACCATTTTCTGAGAATGAAACCTCCTTTTCTGAACAGTTGTATTAATTCCTTTTGGGCTATTTCTGCTTCCTGCACTGTCTCCGCTCCTCCTAGTATATCGTCTACATACATGTTTTCTTTTACAATTTTCGATGCCAACGGGAACCTCGCTCCTTCGTCTTCTTGTAATTGCTGTATTGTTCTCAACGCTAAAAATGGTGCTGCGGCCGTGCCGTATGTCACCGTCGTTAAGTTATATTCTTGTATTGGGTCCTTTGTGTCCTTTCTCCACAACATTTTTTGATATTTTTGGTCTTCTTCTGCCATTCTGATTTGTCTAAACATTTTTTCCAAATCCGCTGAGTATGCTATCTTATTGGATCTCCATCGTAATAGTATATTTGTCAAATCTTGTTGTAATTTCGGCCCTGTGTGCATAATATCATTCAGGCTTACTGCCGATGAGCTTTTACTTGATGCATCAAACACGGCTCTTATTTTCGTTGTAGTACTGTCCTCTTTTCTCACTGGATGATGAGGTAGGTAGTACCCATCTCCCTGGTTTTCTGCTATTACCATATGACCTTGGTTTTCATAATCTTCCATGAATTGTCTGTAATTCGCTTCTAACTGTTTGTCTTTTGCAAACTTCCTTTCTAGTTGCATCAATCTGGCGAATGCCTGCTGCTTAGATTCTCCTAGCTTTGTTACGTCTTCCTTAAAAGGAATTCTCACTTCGTATCTCCCGTCTTCAGCTCTTTTTACTGTCTGTCGATACATTTCTTCACATTCTTGTTCTTCTACTGATAAACTTGTTTCCTGATTTACTTCTTCTAATTCCCAGAATTTCTTTATTTGTATGTCCATCTATTGTCTGGATATCATACAGCATACTTCTGCTTTTGTAGTCTCCTTCTCTCGTGCTATCCCCGAAACTATCCATCCTAGTTTGGTGTTTTGACTCAGGAGTCCATTACTTATTCTGTGCATCCCTTCTGTCAATATGTAACTGTATTCTTTTACTCCTAGTAGTAAGTCTATTTTCCCTACCTTGTAATATCTTGGATCTGCCAGTATTGCATTTTTCTCGTTATAGTCCCGTAGAATTATATCCTGTTCCGGTAAATTCCTTGTTATCTTCGGTAATACTAGTGCTTCTATTTCCATCTCGAAGTCACTTTCGTAATGAGTTTCGATTAAAAGTTTCATACTCCAATTGGCTGTTTTTTCTCCTGACGAGCCTATCCCGGATATGGTCGCCTGTATGGGCTTCCTTGTTGTTCCTAGCGTCGTCGCAGCTTGTTCCGTTATAAATGCGCATTGTGACCCTTGGTCGATTAATGCTCTCATTATGTGTGAATCTCCTTTCGCATCTCTTATGCGTACAACAGCTGTCGCTAGTAATGCTTCACCTTCCTTATGGCTTGCACAGTTTACTGAATTCTGTCCTCTTTGGTGGTCGTTGATATTCCTATGCCCATTGGTATCTTGTGTATTTTCTCGCCTTCCGTTATTTTGTTCTCTGGCGTTGTATGGATTATTATTTCCTCCTCTGTACCTATTAGCTTGATACCCGTTTCTTCTATTATTCGAATCTCTTCCATTTCTTTCTTGTGTTTGTTCTCCTTTCGTTTCATTGGAGTTTCTTTTGTTGCCTGTGGTTCCTTTCTCATAATGCAACATATGGTGATGGTCTCCGCCACAGTGTCTGCACCTATATTGTACATAACATTGTTTTTCTTTTTTATGTGCTAGGCAGTTTGCACACAATCCTTTTTCTTTTATCATCCTGTTTCGGTCTCTTACATTGAGTTCCTGAAATTCTCTGCAGTTCGGTACTCCGTGATCTCCGTTGCATATCACGCAACGTGTTCTTGGTTTCCTCCCAGATCCTCCTTGCTTCTCTTGTCTTTTTTCTGACTCCAGCAGTTCCAGTGTCTGGAATCTTCGCTGTAAGAATGTTTGTGTCGATTTGTACGTCGGTATCTCTCTACTGTCTCCAACGTGGTTTTCGTAAAGCCTCCTGGTTTCATTGTCCCATTTCGTTATGATAATTCGGGCTACCAATGGGCTCCACGCTTCCGTGTCTGTTCCTAACCCTCCTATGGCTTCCAGACTTTCGTGGAAGGTGTCATGTAGTGATTTCAATGCTCTAGCAGAAGATTCCTTTACTTCCTGTGCTAGTAGCATCCTGTCTATCAATTTAAACAATATCATCCTTGGATTCTCATATCTATCTTTTAGCATGTTCCAGGCCACTTCGTAGTTGGCCTCGGATATGTTTAAATGTTGTATCATTCTGTTGGCTTCCCCTCTTAGTTGAGTTTTTAGGTACTGCATTTTTTCTGCGTTTGATAACTGGTCGTTTTCATGTATTACTTTTGTAAACAGATCGTGGAAAGTTCTCCACGTTTCATACCTGCCTTCATACACAGGGATTTTTACCTGCGGTAATGTCACACCGTCCCTCCTCTGTGTGCTTTCTGGCCGTTGCATTCCTGGCCTTATTTTCTTCAAGGTTTCCCTGACTCTCCTCTTTAGTTGATTTATTCTCTCTACTTCTCCATTATCTATAGCGTCTAGTTCCTCATTTACTGCTGCTTCAATTATTAGTGTATTCACCTTTTCCATGTATTCTCTTAACTCTGACTGCAGCTCTTCATCCTCCTGCAAATATTGTTCATTTTCTGGCCGTAATAATTCCTCGATTCTTTGCTTCCTTATCTGTATCTCCTTTACTTTCGGTGCTTTTCCTCTTTTCAGCACCCTTCCTTATTCTTCCAACAGGGTTTTCCCCTCAATATATGTCTTAAATACCTGATCATGGTATTTTGTTTCAAAATATTTTTCTTTCGTTATACCTCCTTCTAGCAGCTTTTCGTGGTTATTCAGAAATTTTGCCCAATATTCTTCTAATTTTTCCTGCCTATCCCGGATGTATTTTTGAGTCCTCCGAGATTGAGAATCCTTTTTAGTATTTGAAACTAGTTTCGCTAATTCTGCTCCTATCTCCGCTTGCTTAACGTATACACTTTCCATGGTTATTTTTATAAAATTTTAAATTCAGCGGTAAATATATTAAACAATATGAACTGTATTTTATTTATTAAGCAATGTACTTAAATATGCCTATAATGTCTGGCTAATTGGCTAGTCCAAGTCCATCAAATTCACACAAAAAAAATATCTGCTTATTAACAATTATATTTATTTACTATACCTGTATTATCACGCTCTCTCGTAAGCCAGAATGTATATAAATAAAAATGTAATTGTATGCCCTTGTCAAGTTTGCAATTTTTCAACGTTACCGTAGGTCGCTTGCCTGACTAAGTGATTTCTGTTTGTAAATAAACTGATTAGTATTACGATTTCACTAACGCTAAAATTGAAATTCTTTGGTTGGATAATTTAATGAACCTTTGTATTTATAAAAGATCTGTAAATGATATATGTAATAATAATACTGGAATCTTATTCAAATTTGGCAATTAGATATCTATGTGATTAATTTTTACAGAAATAGGTAAAATATTTTCATTTTCTAAAATAGTGAAAATTTAACTGAAATTATTATATAGAGTGGACTTTTATCGTTCTATAAGTTACGTAGTATTTTAATTTTTTCGAAATAAAGTATTTAATTGAAATTAAAGCAAGCTATATGTTTATGAACGTTTCTTTTTTTTCAAATTATTTTTCAAATATATTTTTGTCTCTGTATTATTTATATGGTATACATTCTAAAGTACATTATTTTACTATTGATAGAGTGGAGATTGTTGTTCTAGATTGTTGAATTATAATAAAAATACAAACTTGTTAAATTGTACGATTGTAACAGTTGGAAGATTTTGTAATTATTCAAAAACTTACGGTTTTTTTTTTGTTTTCTTAGACGTCTAGGGTCCCTCGCTTCTGGTAGGCTCTGCAATCGGCTCTCGGCTATGGTACTGCTCTTAGCTCTGCAATCGGCTCTCGGCTTTGGTACTGCTCTTAGCTCTGCAATCGGCTCTCGGCTTTGGTACTGCTCTTAGCTCTGCAATCGGCTCTCGGCTATGGTACTGCTCTTAGCTCTGCAATCGGCTCTCGGCTTTAGTACTGCTCTTAGCTCTGCAATCGGCTCTCGGCTTTGGTACTGCTCTTAGCTCTGCAATCGGCTCTCGGCTATGGTACTGCTCTTAGCTCTGCAATCGGCTCTCGGCTTTGGTACTGCTCTTAGCTCTGCAATCGGCTCTAGGCTATGATACTGCTCTTAGCTCTGCAATCGGCTCTCGGCTTTGGTACTGCTCTTAGCTCTGCAATCGGCTCTCGGCTATGGTACTGCTCTTTGCTCTGCAATCGGCTCTCGGCTTTGGTACTGCTCTTAGCTCTGCAATCGGCTCTCGGCTATGGTACTGCTCTTTGCTCTGCAATCGGCTCTCGTTCTCCCGGGTCTAGTGGTCTCTCTCTGCTACTGAGGGTGTTGCTGGTGTGGACTGTATAGGCTTTCTCAAACTTCCTTGAAGTATTCTTTTTCTCGATAGGACCATGAACAATATCCCTTCGTTGGCTCAGTGTAGATGGTCTTTAAGTTGTGATGAAAACACCAAATAATAGTAGCAGAGTTTATTGATGAGACTTACACTATGGATGTTGACCCGGGGTACTTTGAGTAGAGACTTAAATGATGAGCGTTGAAGACAATCACTCGCGCTAATGAATTAATAATAATTGAATTTCTAGACAAGAGATCTTAGTTTTATATAAGTTTAAATTGGGTCAATGTAAACACGGGCCCCGCGTGATTTTGTGTATCTAATTAAGGTAAATTGTTTATCTTATGTCAGCAACTTTTGGCTGATGTCCAAATTATATTATTGATAATTGACCAAATGTGTATGTAATTTAATTAATTACGTGTGTGTGTTTAATAACAAATAAATGCATTCGATCTACTGGGTGATAAAATGATACTGTCCAATTTCGGATATGAATACTGAATATTTGATATTGGACACCTGTTAAGAAACAAATAGGCTAATATTATGGGATATTATATTCATAGCTTTTCAAAAACGGTACCTAACTAAAATAATTTGTATATTCGATTCTTTTTTGATAAAATTACAAGTCGTCGATAAAATGGTATATTTTATTTAAAAGTCGTAAAAACTGCAAAGGAATATAAGAAAACCCATTAGTATGTTTTCACTTTCTGCTTGGTATGCTTTTTA
Organism: Diabrotica virgifera virgifera; assembly: GCF_917563875.1. Taxonomy (NCBI): domain Eukaryota; kingdom Metazoa; phylum Arthropoda; class Insecta; order Coleoptera; family Chrysomelidae; genus Diabrotica; species Diabrotica virgifera. The sequence goes on along the minus strand of NC_065447.1, from coordinate 189,791,861 downwards.
GAAAAATACCAAACAATTACTTCTTAATTACTTGGTAAAACAATAGAGCCAACCATTCTAACAAAACCTAGATAATAACAACAAAGAATTCATATTGTCATATTCTACCATAACGAATCGAAATATTATGATGCAGTCGTTTTATAGAGAGATATGCTCATTAATAACGATCGATGGAAGAAGTCATCACCCATAACATAAAACACAAAAAACAAAGATGATATGTCATCCAGAACTTCAAGAGTCAGTGGCGTCGGTATACCATTTAGAAAAACTAAATTAAGAGTAAATCTTAAATATTGTTGATCAGTAGTTGCAATTTTTTTTGGTATACCTATTACTAAAGCTTATTTGGTATACCTATTACTAAAGGTATACCTATTACTAGAACTGACGCGGAATTATCTTTGGGAAGGTTGAGGCTCTTTTATACGTCTGTAGCACCATTGATGATGATGGTTACTATTTTTATTATAAAGCTTAATATTATTTTCTTTAAACTTAACCGAAATTTTTATTGTGTGCATTTTGTTTTTTTTTCAAAGTACGATTTCTGTTCTAGATCTAAAAGGTATGAGAAAAATATTATAGAGTTAAATCGTGAGTAATGGACGCTAATTTAAGAAACACTTATGAACATACTCGTAAGTTGAAGAAGGTAAAAGAAAGAAAACTCCAACACTCCTCAAATATATAATGCCATACATTATGTTCAGGAAATGAAAAATTCGCGAAAAATACATTATGTGTCTCATAATAACAGGCAAAATAAAGGGCAAAAGAGATTTGTGATGAAGATGAATATCTGGGCTGAGAAATTACTGAGAGCTGAGAGGTACCTCGATCTGTGCCTTCCCAGATTGCAAAGAAAGAAATGTCCCGCATATCGTAGCGACATCTGCGAAGAAACAAACTAAATTTTCAATCCAGTGGTTAGTACAGAAAACGATAATAAATATCGTTTTCATTCCACCAGATTGACAACAGATGGAAACTCTCTGGTTACTACCTCCGCGACTTTCAAAAATTATAAACCATACGGGTGCCGAGACGAACATTAAAATGAGGGAATTTTGAATAAATCACGTCCCATTTGCTCAGCGTGGTAAAGTTCCAACGAGAAGGTATCTTAAGTACTCCACAAAAGAGTAAATGAATTAAAAATGTATCAACATGTTCAATTTCTTTGCAACCTGAAAATGCAGCAGTTAAATCGGAGAGTACAGGAAGAGTCTATACCAGTTTCGGGGCTTTTTGGCGCCTCATCAATAGTCCCATATCCTCTTCTCTCCAATTCAACCAGGTACCTCGATCTGTGCCTTCCCAGATTGTAAAGCAAGGAATGTCACTTATATCGTAGCGACATCTGCTAAGAAACGAACCAAGTTTTCAATCGAGTAGTACAGAAAACGACAATAAATATCGTTCCCATATGGAACGTGAATTTTATTCCCTCATCTTAATGTTCGTTTCGGCATCCGTATGGCTTATAATTTTTGAAAGTCGCGGAGGTAGTAACCAGAGAGTTTCCATCTCTTGTCAATGTGGTGGTATGGGAATGATATTTATTGTCGTTTTATGTACTACTGGATTGAGAACTTCGTTTGTAAAATATTAAATTAATAAAACTTAAATGCCACAAAAAAGAAAAAATGAAACAATATAATGTTATGATTTTTTAGTAATATGGTAGAAGACAAAAATTGCATTAGCGAAATGGTTCTATCTATCTATCTAATCAGCCCTAAACATCCATCCTTGGATATAGGCCTCCTCTTCCTTCTTCCATGCCTCTCTATCTTGGGCAATTTGCATCCATTTTGACCCAGTTTGTTTCTTCAGGTCATCTGACCATCGCATCTGTGGCCTTCCCCTTTTTCGTTTGTGGTTCCATGGTCTCCAATGTATTACCATCTTAGTCCATCTTTCATCCTTCTGCCGTAGGGTGTGTCCGGCGAACTTCCATTTAAGCTTTGCTACATGGTTGCTAAATGGTTATGGACCCTAAATATATCTTAAAAACAAAAGAAAGAGAAAACCTGAAAAATGAATAGAAGGTTGGATTAATTAAAAATTAATTAATTAATTAATTAGTTAAATTAATTAAACTTAGATTAACGAAACTGGTACAGAAACAGTTTATTAAATAATAAATTAAATAAACTGTTGTGTTGCAGTAGGGACCGTAATCTGATAGTAACGCCACTGTTTGAATAAATGTAATTTACATTTCCTAAAATCTTTGAATAATTTTAACGGGGCAAAAAACGTGGTCGATCACGCACCGATATTTCTTTGTCGGTGTCCGATCATCGGCCTGTCAACTATCTTCACGTACAACATCGAGAGAATCCCAGAAATAAATTCATCATTATTTTCGTGATTAAGTGTGCAAATGTCATAAGGTTTATTAAGAGAGTCAGTAATAATTTTTATAATTGCTCCCAGCGAGTCGACGACCCAAATGCAACATTGTTTTAGAGTGGGTTGTTTTATTGCTTATCACTCAATTAGTGCAGGTTTTAAAGATCTCTCTACATGATCTCTCTGGTTATTTTATAGCAAAATATAACTGATTATTAAACTCATAAAATATATTTTTTATTCCGTATGTTTACTTTATTTACACTGCCAATTGGATTTTAATTTCACTTTTAGCTGCTTACGTATCATTTTGCGCCAAATTTATTAGTTTTTGTCTTCACGCTATTAATTGAGTTCAGTCGTCGGACACGCAATGTCGTTTACTGTCAAAATGTCACTTAACCTCTAAAAAGCAAACAAACAAGTTGAGTTTTGCTGATTATTTCATTCATAGGAGATTCTGTCCAATAGAAAGCTACATGAATCTAAATTAAATCGATAATTTTTGATAATTTCCCGTCGTCAATTATATTACGTCAGATGTCCTTCGTTGCTACGAAAAAATACATTCAGTGACATTAATGACAATTAATGTTTTAAAAATAATAAGAGTGATGACTTTCAACCGTCAAATATTTATAACAACTGTGTGCTTAATTGCATCTACTAATTTGTACTTAAATAAATAAATTACAATAAAATTTTGGTTTTGAACAGTTTTATTCATGAAATAATCGCAACAAATTGCACTCGATCTCTAAAATTATTATCGAATTTTTGCCCTCGTGCCACTTTGACATAATTTCACTCCCCTTCGGGTCGTGAAATTAAAACTGTCAAAGTGACACTCGGAAAAATTCGATAATTTTAGAGCTCTTGTACAATTACTACTGAAAATGTTAATTTTGAGATCCCAAAAAAATTATTGCCACTCCTTCTTGGCAATGTAACAAATTTGTAACATTTTCATTTTAGCTCCTAGGTGAGATCTAGGTAACTTGAAGTATATTTTGTTAGTCATATTTTGTACATATAATATGAAACTATCCCTAAATGGCAATAGTTGGCTTATATTTTTATTATTACCGATTTCTGATCATTTCTAATTGATGTTATCTGTCATCTGTTGGATATATTTATTTGATAAATTTTTGAGAAGGTCCTCGACTGCTTTTAGTAACTTTTAATTTTTTGTAAGAAATAGTGTGTTTTTTTATTTTGGCGATTGTTTTATATTGTACAATTATCCTATAAATAGAAAGTGTACATTTTAGTTGTTTTTGTTTATTGAATTATAAAAAATCGTTGCATATTTAGAAATGTAATTTGTAATAAATTCAAATTTGGTACTTAGCAATAAGTTAAAGGTAAAATTTCTATTTCATAAAATTTTAAATGAATCTAGAAGGGCATTAATAGAAAGAAAACAGACTTTTCACATTTTTATTGTGGTTTGCCAAGGAAAGGGTTAAACCCCAATCATAGGGGAAAAGTGGAAAACATCGATTTAACAAGACTCTATATTCCGTAGAAAAAAATATTTCAAACAAAAAATGTAGGTGAGGTAATTTAAAAATAAAATGTCTACTAACACTTGTAAAATTAACTGTTTTCTCAGAAACAATTCCTGAAAGGACCGGCGATTGTGAATGTCAGATGTGTGGGCAAAATCAATTTTTTAAATAAAATTTGTATCAACTCGACTCTAGAAGTCCGTTATATTTTGATCAGTTTCTATAAAACCGATAAATAAATAAACGTTGCGCAATTTGCGCCATTTTTTAAGATTCTCATAAGATTTATAAAAAAATATCATTTTCATTGAGCGGTTGTTGTAATATTTCCATTGATAGAGGCTGTAAAATCTACAGCATGAAGTTTCGATTTTGTTTTAGTAATAAATATGAGGAATTTGAAATAATTTATCTGAAAACGATCTATTTTTCAGGATTTTTTCATATTACATTCTTTCATATTACAAACGATCTGAAACATTTAAAACAGCTTCTTTTAGGCATATTTCAAATGCATCATATTTGTTGACAAAATTGAAAAGCGGAATTTCATGTGACCTGTTTTAAATATTGAGCTCTAGCAATTCCACAGCGATAGATCAATGGAAGTGATAAATTTTATTGATCTCATTAAAATCGTAAAATACATCTGAAGTCTGAACAGCAAGGTAAAAGTAAGCAAAAGAAGAAATATGCCTTCTAATGTAATTTTAGAATCTGTTTTCAGTAGTAATAACCCAAGGACATTGATAATTGTTCGAAAAAATTTTATAACAGATTTCGAAAGCTTGTTGCTTGGAAACAGACCGACGCCGTAGGCGGAGGTCTGTTGCCTGTAAACAACAAGCTTGAGAAAGTTGTTAAAAAATTTTTGAGCATTTATCAATGTTCGAGGGTTATTCGGATAGAAAATTTTTTGCTGGTTATGAAAAAAAAATACAGAGCAGAAACAATTTATTTAAATGTGCAATTAACAAAGGAACAATTAGAAAAATTTAATGAAGATCCAGACATGTTAGTTTCTATAACTGATGAAGATGTATTTCCACTACGCATGCTGTTAATAATTTTATTATGATGTTCTTCGTCAATGTTCAAGTACGGTTTTATTGAGTTGGGATTGTTATGCCCCGTAATTTTTATAAGCTCTTGCTCTTGAATACCACTTTCCAACCAACTGACCGCGGTCGATCTATTGGAGTGATTAGTAATTTTTTTTTCCTTGGTTTTCAAGCCAATCGCTTCGGCAGACGTTTTTGTCCAATTTTGAATCATATTTTTTCCAATGGGCATATTATCATACCAATGATCATTTTCGGTTTTCCAGTAACGATTTGTTCTTAGGAATAATCTATCCGTTTTAATATTTGGGCCCCTTTTTGATAACAATTTTTTAAATAATCTGACAGGACATACGTTACTGTCGTTGTTTTCTATTAAAAATTTGCTGTCAGTACACCTTCTTGAACCACCTTGACAAGTCTTGCTGAATACAGGGTTATATTTTACTCGATTTGTTACAGAACCATCGTTATTTGTTTCAATACGAAAAAAGTCAATCAAACAAGCAGCAGCTTCCCCACCTCGCCAAGCTAATTCTACGGCGGTTATGTGATAGAATTTCCGTTGTAGCCCTTCAGGGGTGTCTTTGTTCCACAAATTTATCATTTTTGTTATTTCTACTGCACTCAATGCCTCTGAACTTTGTTTCCTTTTACAGGGATCCGATTGTAGTTTTCGTCGTATAGAATAGCGGGCAGCTCGCGCTTGTTGAAATACAACGCTTTTGAATGGGTCAATAATAACTTTCATTTCCTTATAATACTTTTCTTGTAAAAGCTTACTTGTTAGGTTCCACATGGTTTTGACAGTAGCTTCTTTAAACTCTGTACCATCTTGTCTTCTCATGTTCACAGCCCAATCCTTTAAAATCGACGCCAATTCTTCCACCGTCCGATTTCCATCTAATTCATATTTTCTATCATTGCAAAAGTCCATAAACGCTTTCCATACAAATTTTTTACTGTAAACAGTATTCTTTGGTATATTTGATTCGATAATTTCATTAATATTCTCATCAGTATTACAACCAAATCGTGACATTTTGAAATATTGAATATTTGAAATGTCAAAATCGAAATGAAACGAAATGTAGGTATCCATAGCTACATGATTGAGTGAAAACAGCCCATGGGATCTGTTTTCAGTATAATGTTGGTTTTATTGGTTGTATTCAATCAGATGACCACAAATTAATTGATTTCATTGGATTTCTAATTGAGCAAAAAATTTTCGTTATAATCTTTATAATAATAGGTCTGGATCCCGCGTATGAAAAAAAAAGTTGATTAATCGCAAGCTGAAAATTTGCTAATAGCTTAAGGGTGTCTAGTCGAACAAACTTTGATATATGGGAACACTGAAACAGAGGAAGTTTTAATTGTGGAACAGGTTAAAAATTTGGAACGGTCAGACCACGAAAACGTCACATGTATTTTTTCCGACAGAACTTCCAATTGATTTGTTACCCTTTCATTAATTTCTCATGCAATAATCAGACTGCTACTTATCACCTGTCATAAATCCTGTCATTTGACATGTTCTACGTGTTCCACTCATTTAAATGCCCATTTGGAGATAACTAGCAGTCTGACTTTTGCATTAGAGTTTAGTTAAAGGGTAACAAATCAGTTGGAAGTTCTGTCGGACAAAATACATATGACGTTTTCGTTGTATGACCGTTCCAAATTTTTAACCTGTTCCACAATTAAAATTTCCCCTGTTCCAGTGTTCCCATATATCAAAGTTTGTTCGACTAGACACCCTTAAGCTATTGACAAATTTTCAGCTTACTATTAATAAACTTTTTTTTATACGCGGGATCCAGACCTATAACTTTTGATTCATAATACAGATTTTTGAAATTACTGTAAAATTGGGCATAACAAGGGCATGGGGGAAACCCTATGTCTACTCTCTTCTTGATATAGTGTATATTTTATGGATAAAAGGCAATATTACTATGCCACTCTAAAAAACAACCTTTTATGAATCAGAATCATAGTTACGGTCATCGCTCATTGAATTCTGAAAATTTTGCGGAGCATTCTTACTCTTCCTTTTCATTTTCACTTTCAATTCCGTACGTTATTTTCTCTAAGTGAAATATTATCCAGTTTGTTGTTATTTTCCAACGAATCCCTCCAACTTAACTTCTCGTAATGTTTTTTTGCAATTTTTATTTTTAAAGTTACGACGTAACTTTAAATGCAAGTAATAAAAACAAACAAGTAAACTTCACAAACATGTCCAATGGTATGATGACGATTCACTGGTGCTTAAAACTCGCCTGATTTGAATTTTATTGATTGAAATATTTTCTAACGTATATTCCCACGACAAGATATTCCAAGAATACCTACCTTAAATTTAATAAATTCTCTCAAAATTACATTCAAAGCACGAGATTTGTACCTTATGGGTGTCCAGAAACTCTACCGACAGAAACTAAACGAAGACAGGAGATTCCTCAGGTAATTTTAAGACAATTTAACTAAATTCACCTAGGCCGAAAATGCTTCCTAAGGGAGCTAGGGCTCTTTGAATATGGCGTCTTGTAATTATTCTTTCTTAAATACCTCCAGAACGCTTCTAGTTAGAAAAACAAAATTGAGCACGCATATTTATCTTCCAGAGATAAACCGATTCCATCCCTTGCGAATTTATAGTACCGGTCATAGGCGTCCGTTTTGGGTAGGGTAGCGGATATTTTATCGCATAACTTTTTTGTCTTTAAATTTTAAGCAATTTTCACTTTGGATAATTAAATTGTGAGGTATGCTAGTACTAAAAGGTGCTTTGATTTAAGTCGGTAGGACACACCGTTTTCTAGAAAAATCGATTTGAAAATTTTTCACGACCCAATGGGGAGTGAAATTAAAACTGTCACTCGGGAAACAAATCGATAATTTTAGAGCTTTCGTGCAATTACTACTAAGCATTTATTGATAAAGTTCCTAGAAACATAATTATTATATTCTTATTTCACATATTGTTTGACAATTATTTTTGAATTCACAAGTGCCCAATATGGGGCATATAATGAGAGGCAGCAGATACAGGAACAGGATACTGCATTTAATACTCAATGGATAAATCGAAGGAAAAAAAGGAATTGGTGGGTACAAATATTCATAGCCCAAATCCTTCGCCAATTGAGTGGCGTATCAGCAGATGCATTATTATTACATTGCGAAGATCGAGAACGATATCGGCAAATTGTCACAGAAGCTATTTACGCCTAAAATCTGGGTACTTAAAGAAGAAGAAGGTGTCCGAAACGGCATAAGCTGCGATAAACTTAACTAATAGAAATAAAATCTATTAAAATATAAAATATCATTTAATATTCCAAAATAAAAATTACAAAGAAGACGACTGAACTAATGTCTTCTATATTTTCCCCGAGCTTCATAAATTTTAAATTTGTTTCACGACACTCAAATATTTAATGTTTACAAGAAGTCACCCTACTACGGACATAGGATCTTTCGTAAAGGTCATAATAGAGAAAATTTATGAATAACTGTTATTAGGGACCATCTTACCTAATTAAATAGCCCTTTAAGTTACTTACCCCGCAGTAAAATATTTTACATTTTCATAAAAAATCGTTATACCAGGTAGACGATAGGCGACACAGGGTTTATTTAATAAAATATAATGGGACTCAATGTGTGGCATTTTATCAGTTACGGGGAGTCATTTGGAAATTCGTAATAAAGAGCAAACCACACATTTTTTTGTAAAAACATGATTGATTTTATGAAAAGTATGTAATATCTTAAAGTAAAAAAAAAACATAAAATCCTTTATAAAAGGTATATTTGTTAAAATCCCTATACAGGGCTACATCACAGAACACAACTAATTTTTGGATGGCATATTCGTGTTGAGCAATCCCAAAAACCCTCGAGTAATTGTTTGCATCAATTAAGTGCCAAAACCCTCGAAACTATAGATGACGTACCTTAGCAGTAACCCTGGTCACCAGGTGCTTTGGAGGTTGGTTCTGATTGCGTAGTCGTGTTCAGTGGTCCCAAAAACTCCCGAATAACATTTTTCCTGTTTCACTAATTCCCTAAAAATCATTTATTTTTTCCTAAATGCCTTGGTCTATATGTGCATGTTATTGTTATGATCCAAAAATCTAAAATATTATCTGTCCGGGCCAAAAAAATTTGTAGAATTTATAAAAAAAAATTCATTTTTAATTATTAATTTGTCTGGACAAAATTGTGTTTTTTAATAATTTGTTTTTAATAATTTTTATTTTATTTATTTTGCTCAACAGGCCATGTAGGCCCTGGGCGTGAAAAACACAATTACATTTTTTTTACTATACATATCTAAAATATACAATATTAATTTGTCTATTTAAAAAATACATCATATAAATATATACATATACAGGGTGAGTCATGAGCAACTGTACATACTCCTACCTCTTATAGAGGCTCCTATGGGGAATAACAAATGACCATTAAAAAGTGTCTGCTCCCATTGTTTAATAATATACAGGGCGAGTTTCGCATTTTGACAGAAATTTGTATTCGTCATAATTTTTGAACGGTCAGATCGATGTGTCTCTTATTTTTGCCAATCGTTACACTATTACCACCTAATCAAATAATTTATTCAAACTAGAAAAAAATCAGGTCCGGCTTTAAAAAAATTAATTCGTTTGGGTCTTAGAAAAAATTTCACCCTGTATACGCTTTTTGAAAACTCTAATATGAATTTTACAAATTAGACAAATAGGCAATTAAAATGGCACATTTATTTTTTTCCCCACACGATTACTTAATTTTTATTAAAAAATCAAATTTGTCAAAATCGGAATTTTCTAAAAATGAAAAAAAAAATGAACTCACGGTTTAACTCGCTACAACTCTGTTCCATTTTAATATTTTTTTTTCTGAAATTTTTACAGCACATACCTCTTACCATTATGAAGACTATGAAAATTGTTGTAGACTTTCAGTCTTCTTCTTGTAAAAGTTGCAAACTTTGTTGTAAATCGCAAAAATTAGGTGGAAAAATTTAAAATTTATCAATTTGATCACGTCTATGTTAAACTATAGAGTCCAAAAGAAATTTTATGGGAAGTTTTAGATCTAGACGTGTTATAGAAAAAAAAAAAATGGTAAAACTTTTAATTTTAAGAAAAACGTTGTTTTTGTAAATTAATTTTTGTAAAAAAAGTTAATTTTTTTAAATCTATGCAAAAACTTTGCCAAACTTTTTATGCATAGTCAAATTTTATTTTTTTAATAAAAAAATAAGTAATCGTGTGGGGAAAAAATAAATATGCCATTTTAATTGCCTATTTGTCTTATTTGTAAAATTCATATTAGAGTTTTCAAAAAACGTATACAAGGTGAAATTTTTTCTAAGACCCAAACAAACTAATTTTTTAAATCCGGGCCTGATTTTTTTCTTGTTTGAATAAATCAGTTGATTGGTGGTAACATAAATTAAATATTTGTTCAAAAAAAATTAATTTTGGTAATAAAAGTTAATTTTTTTAAATATATGGTTCACTTTACCAAACTTTTAATTCATCTTCTTCTTCTTTGAGTGCCTCTCCTATCGGAGATTGGATATCATTAGGGCGATTCTAATTTTATTTACTGCTGTTTTGAACAATTCGTTAGTGGTACAGCCAAACCACTCTCTCAAATTTCTCATCCAGGACATTCTTCTACGGCCTGGATTTCTTCGTCCTTGGATTTTTCCTTGCATTATATTTTGAAGGAATGTGTACTTTTGTCCTCTCATCAGGTGGCCTAAGTATTCAAGTTTTCTCTTTTTTATACTCCGTAGAACTTCTGGCTCGTTATTTATTCTGCGTATTACTTCTTCATTTGTAATTTGTTTGTTTTAATTCATAATCAAATTTAATTTTTTTATAAGATATTAAGCAATCGTGTGCGGAAAAAATACAATTTTTTAGTGCAATTGCCTATTTGTCTAATTTGTAAAATTCATATTAGAGTTTTCAAAAAGCTTATACAGTGTGAAATTTTTTCTAAGACCCAAACGAACTAATTTTTTTAAAGCCGGACCTGATATTTTTCTAGTTTGAATAAATCAGTTGATTAGGTGGCAATAGTGTAACGATTGACCAAAATAAGAGACACATCGATCTGACTGTTCAAAAATTATGACGAATACAAATTTCTGTCAAAATGCGAAACTCACCCTGTATATTATTAAGCAATAGGAGCAGACACTTTTTAATGGTCATTTGTTATACCCCATAGGGGCCTCTATACCAGGTAGGAGTATGTACAGTTCCTCATGACTCACCCTGTATATATAGCTCTCATTTTACAATTCATGGCACATTCTTCTGTTACAATTTCTCTTGCGCTCTTCTTACCACTCCTCTCCATTCTTTTCGGTCTAATACCTTGTTTCTCCAGTTATCTATTTTTAATTCTCGTAAATCTGCTTGGACGCTGTCAAACCATCTTTTACGGGGTCTTCCTTTCCTTTTTTCCCTACTGGTTTCCTGTTCAATATCATCCTGGTCATTCTATGGTTTTCCAATCTTTGCACATGTCCCAGCCATCTTATTCTATGCGCCTTTATTATTGCGGTGATTTTTGGTTCCGTATACAGCTCTTCCAACTCTTTATTTGTCCTTCTTCTCCATCCCATTTGTGTATTTATGCCGCCGTAAATTTTCCTCTCCCATCTTTCTAATCTTTCTTCATCTGCCTTTCTTAAAACCCATAATTCAGCTCCATATACAACCGTAGCTCTAATCACTGTCTTGTAAATTCTTTCTTTTGTTTTTCTTGAAACAAACTTCGACTTCATTAAAGATCTCAGCATTCCGTATTTCTGGTTGCCTTTTGTAATTCTGGATTCTATTTCTTTATCTTCATGTCCATTTTCCTTTACTTTCACACCAAGGTAAGTAAACTCTTCCACTCTGTCAAAACTGTATATGTAATCTTTGCCCCCTTGTATTTTTATAAACTCTTCATTGTCTTGCTGTGTATCACCCATTATCATGTATTTAGTGTTCTTTTCATTTATCTTTAGACCAAACCTATTTGCTTCTTTTTCTATCTTTTTCACAATTCTTTTCAATGCTTTCTTTGATTTTGCTAATATTGTTAGATCATCCGCAAAAGCAATACATTGATGTTCGTTTTTAAATATGGTTTCTTCCATTTTTATGCTGCAATTCCTCATTATTACTTCAAGAACAAGATTGAACAACGTGGTTGACATCGGGTCACCCTGTCTGAGTCCTTGTTTGATTTCGAAGTCCTCTGAGATGTCTTTCCACACTACTTCGCTTTTCGTTTTTGCCAACGTCATTTCAATCAAGCTAATTAATTTTTTGGGGATTTGTAGTGGTTTCAGAGCACGATACATTTCTTTTCTATTTATACGATCATATGCCTGTTTGAAATATACGAACAGCGCATACAGGGTCGTTTTGTACTCATAGCAATTTGCTTGTAATTCTTTTAGCGTGAAAATCTGGTCTGGTACTGAACGGTTGGATCGAAAGCCTGCCTGGTACTCTCCCACAGTATCCTCCATGTATTCGTTCAGTCTTCCACGTATGCATTGTGCAATTATCTTATACCCTGTCTCTAGGAGTGCTATTCCCCTATAATTGTCACATGTTTGTTTATCTCCTTTTTATGTATGGGGCAGATTCTAGCCAGCATCTAGTCATTTGGCATTTTTTCCTCGTCCCATATCTTTTTCACCAGCCAATATAGTTGTTCGTACAGTTATTCTCCTCCTGCCTTTAACATTTCAGCTGTTATTTCTGTCGCTCCTGGACTTTTGTTGTTTTTAAGTTGGCTGATTATATTCATTACCTCTTGTTTTGTTGGCGTCCCCACTATCGTATCGTTTTCTTCCATGTTCTGTGTTATGTCCATCTCGTCCTCTTCAACATTATTTAATAGCTCTTCGAAATAATTTTTCCATCTTTCTAGCACCTGCGCTGTTTCACTTATTAGTAATCCTTCTTCATTCTTAATATAGATGTTGTCTTTTCATTTCCCTTCTTGCGTCCCTATACACATTTCTGTTATTCTCATTTTCTTTTAATAGCATTATTTGTCTAGCTCTCCTAACTGCTTCAGCTGCTTTTTCACATTCTTCATCATACCAGTCATTTACTTTTCCTTTTCTCACTGTACTGTTTAGAACTGCCTCATTTGCCTTCATTACTGATGCTTTTACTTTCTCCCATCTTTCTTCGATTTCCATTTCTTGTGCGCATGTTGCCAGTTCTATTTCTATTTTCTCTTTATATTTTACTTCTTCACTTTTCAATAGGGTCGAATTGTATTTTCTCTTACCTTCCGTTCTTTTCCTTTTTCCCTTCCCGGTCGCACCCCAGTTTCTCATGCATGTCACTCTTACTAGGTAATGGTCTGAATTGCATTCTGCTCCTCTCATGCTTTTTATTTTTGATATAAAATTCATGTCCATTTTTTCTATTAGTACATGATCTATTTGGTTAATTGTTTTTCCGTCAGGCGACTTCCATGTCCCTTTGTGAATTTCCTTCCGGCGGAGTTGTGTACTTCTTATTACCATATTTCTCTCCATTGCAAAACATACTGCTCGGTGCCCGTTATTATTTGTTATATCATGTTTGCTATGTTTCCCTACTATGTTCTCATATATATTTTCTTTTCCAATCTTTAAGTTGAAATCACCCATTATTATTTTCATATCGTATTTCGGTGTTTTTTAGTATTCCTCCTCTAGTTGCTCATAGAACATGTCTTCCTAATCTTCATCCGCATCCTCTATGGGAGCATGCACATTTATAATACTTATATTTCTTCTTCCCCTTTCATTCTTAAAGAACACAGTCTGTCAGTTATAGGTTTAAAAGCTATTACTAATAATTTTTAACATATCATTTAATTTCTATCCATGAAATAGATCGGTGAAGGTCGTTGTTATATCGGATCTTATTCTTATACGAAATACTGAGAAATGCGATTCTCAATATGATTACCGGTACTCAAATACAAAAGTAATCATAGTAATCAAAGTATCCTACTAATGCTAATACAAAATATGTACTGAGAAATGCGATTCTCGATAGGATTACCGGTACTCAAATACATAAGTAACAAAAGTAATCAAAGTAACGAATACTGTAAATGATTTCTTTATACAAAAGTAACGATTTATAATGAATACTCGAAAGTAACTATAATCAACATCCCTACTGTGTGTGAGGATCCCAAAACTATATAAATAAAAATAATAAACTAATAATAAGCAACCAAATATTTGTATAGAAAAAAAAAAACGTAGTTCACTACTCAGGACAGAAAACTATCCAGAAATAGAATACTCTGGGCTAATTAGAAAAATACAAGGAAAAGTTATTTACCAGCAATTTTATTGCTGGAATCGAATCTTATTATTGTATGTATTAATAATATAGGTATGCAAAGTCCGCAGATAGTGTGCTACTGTTTTTATAAACAAAATGGCGCCCGAAAATCGTGTGTTTTGCAATTTTTGCTCTATAACTCCAAAGATTTTAACTTTACTCCAAAAACACTCAAACAAAAATTCACCGCAATTAAATTCTACATAGAGACGTGTTTTTCCCGATTCACTTCGACGAAAACTTTCCCCAGAAAAAGCGGGTTTTTCCAACAAAATCTTTAATTTTCAACTAAAATTTTAGATAAGTAATTGTCAATCAATAATTAAATAACTTGGTAATGTAAAAGCCCTTTTGGTATAGATTATAATTCCAGAAGCCGATGAAAATTGAATGAACAATTTAGCAACAATTGAATTGTTAATTAAAAATTTACGGTCTCCATAATAATGACAATAATTATGATGCATAATAATAACTATGATTTTTTAATAAAAAGATACTATACCTATCTAATGTACTTTACAGAATTAAAATTGGACTATTTAAGCGGCCTCAGGAATATTTTAAAATTATAAAAAAATTTTTGGCTTAAAACAAATAGAATATCTCGGGAAATATTAAACTAAATTAAATTGTGAAAACGGTATTCGAAAAACAGCGGGAGGAGGCTTCTTTTAAAAGAAAAAACTTTTAATTACGATGAGTGGTTCCTGAGATACAAACGGTGAAAGTTG
Source organism: Diabrotica virgifera virgifera (assembly GCF_917563875.1). NCBI lineage: Eukaryota > Metazoa > Arthropoda > Insecta > Coleoptera > Chrysomelidae > Diabrotica > Diabrotica virgifera. The sequence goes on along the minus strand of NC_065447.1, from coordinate 189,776,790 downwards.
ACCGGAATTTACGGCAAAGATATAAACAATAGTATCATAATTTTCAAACCATCACTTTTTTATTTTTGTTCTCTTTCTCCACACCAATTTTCAAATCTTTAAAATGCTCATAACATATATTATTATAATAAAAACTATCGATAATACGTGTGAAAATTGCCAAAAATAGCAAAATTCCAATCAAAAATTAGGTTGGAGAAAATGTAACCCTCAAAGTTCAAAATCGGTATACGTTAAAAAAATGCATTTTCTCGGCTTCCCATGGAGCAATTTCCTTCATTCTTTTTTTGTTCCCTAATAACTCGAGTAGAGCCATCGAACTAACGCCTTATTAAATGTCAAACTTGCTTTTGTTTTGTAATAATAGATCAATTTATTTATAAGAACAGAAAACTACATATTTTTTCCAGTTGTAGGCTTTTTTTTAGATAAACTTACTACAAGTGTACCTTTTAAAGTTAAAAACATAAATATTCTCATTTTAAAGCTTTATAATTATTTAAACAATTTTTATTTAAACAAATTAAAATTTTGTGTTATAAAAAATAAATTAATTTATTATAACAAAACAAAAGCAAGTCTGACATTTAATAATGCGTTAGTTCGATGGCTCTACTCGAGTTACTTGGGAACAAAAAAAGAATGAAGGAAATTGCTCCATGGGAAGCCGAGAATATGCATTTTTTTAACGTATACCGATTTTGAACTTTGAGGGTTACATTTTCTCCAACCTAATTTTTGATGGGAATTTTGCTATTTTTGGCAATTTTCACACGTATTATCGATAGTTTTTATTATAATAATATATGTTATGAGTACTTTAAGGATATGAAAATTGGTGTGGAGAAATAGGACAAAAATAAAAAGGTGATGGTTTAAAAATTATGATCCTATTGTTTATATCTTTGCCGTAAACTCCGGTCAACTTTGACCGGCTGTATCTCAGGAACTGTTCATCATGATTAAACGTTTTTTCTTTTAAAAGAAGCATCCTGCCGCTTTTTTTCGAATACCGTTTTCATAATTTAATTTAGTTTAATATTTCTCGAGATATTCTATTTGTTTATAAGCAAAAAAATTCCTTTTAATTTTAAAATATTCCTGAGGCCGCTTAAATAGTCCATTTTCAATTCTATAAAGTACATTAGATAGGTATTGGGTCTTTTTATGAAAAAATCATAGTTATTCTTATGCATCTTAATAATTGTCGTTATTATAGCGACCGCAAATTTTTAATTAACAATTAAATTGTTGCTCAAATGTTCATTCAACTTTCATCGGCTTCTGGAATTATAATCTATACAAAAAGGGCTTTTACATTACCAAGTTATTTAATTATTGATTAACAATTACTTATCTAGAAGTTTAGTTTAAAATTAAAGATTTTGTTGGAAAACCCCGCTTTTTCCGGGGAAAGTTTTCATCGAAGTAAATCGATAAAAACAAGTCTCTATGCAGAATTTAATTGCGGTGAATTTTTATTTGAGTGTTTTTGATGTTAAGTTAAAATCTTTGGAGATATAGAGCAAAAATTGAAAAAAACACGATTTTCGGGCGCCATTTTGTTTATAAAAAAAGTAGCACACTATCTGCGGACTTTGCATACCTATATTATTAATATATACAACGATAAGATTCGATTCCAGCAATAAAATTGCTGGTAAATAACTTTTCCCAAAAATGGCCTATTCTCCGATAATCAGCCCAGACTAGAATGATATTACGAATAAAGCACGTTAAAAACTACACGAAAATGGATATAAATCTGCTTCAGATCAAAAATCACAACTAAAAATTATTACGTTATGTACATTATTTAAAAATTTCCCAAATAACCCTTGTATTCTTGCACAAATTGCAACAATGTAGGTTCAGTTTACATTTTTATTTAGAACTTACATCTTTATTGGGCTATTAATGTCGTTGGATTCTATTAAGTGCTCTTATTTTTAATTATATCATTAAAATGTTCTGCAACTGGATTGAAATAAGAGTCGGTATTAAAAAATTAATGTTACTAAATTTTTGCACGAATTATGTAGTAATAAATTACCCATTGTCTGATAAGGACGCTTTATTTTTAATTTTGCTCTTGGTGGTATTTAAGATTTTACTTTGGAACATTAATTATTTAACAATGAACTTCACGTGAAACTTCACTGGCTTATTAGGCTAGTACTAATGCACTAAGATGTTAAAGCCGCGAATATTAAATTTTTATTCATTCTAAAGATAGATTCTCATTTTTTAACTTTAAATCACAACTTAAAAATATTCCTCCCTTCTTCTTATTCTTCTTAAATAAATAAATAAATAAATAAATAAATAAATAAATAAATACTTTATTTTCTTTAAGACAGACAGAGTCTGTATAGAATTAGTCAAAAGTAATACATTAAGTAAATATAACAAACAAATAAACAATTTCACTACACAAACAAACAATGAAAATACATTTAAAATTGAAGAAATTCTTCAACCGAATAAAAAGTGTGTGTCATCAGAAATTCCTTTAAATTTAGTTTAAAGCTTGTCGGGCTCCTACACAATTTTATATGCGCTGGTAATCTATTATAGAGTCTTTGTCCCATTATACCCGGGGACCTGCAATATATATTTCCCCTACACATTGGGGCACGCAAGGTATCTTTATATCTAGTATTCATGTTATGTATTTGCCCATTGGTTTTAAAATTTTAGAGGTTATTAAATATATATATATATATATATATATATATATATATATATATATATATATATACAAGTCTCCAGAATATAAATACAGGCCAATGGCAATATTTTGAAATTTTGAAAGTACTGCCTACAACTTGTTTTATGAGGGATACCAGCAATAGTCCGTATTATTCTTTTTTGTGCAAAAAAGACTTCATTGATATGGCAACTTGATCCCCAAAAACAAATCCCGTATCTCAAACGAGATTCGGCTTGGGCACAATAAAGCATTATTAATTTGTTTCTCCGTTAATATTTGTTTTAAATTTCGAAACAAAAACGTTACTGAGTTTAACTTTGCGGCCAGCGTATCACAATGTTTTCTCCAATTAAGACATTCATCTAAATGAAGTCCTAAGAACTTTAATGATGAAACAAGTTCAATATCATTATTATTTATATTTAAGTTAATTGGATTAATACATCGTTGCATATTATGAAACTGCATGAAAAGAGTTTTTTGGGTGTTCAACAATAAATAATTATTACAGAACCAGTTGTAAAGATCTGACAGTAAGCTGTTACATTTGGAATTCAAAGAAGTATCAGGTCCATTGACTATTACATCTATGTCGTCTGCAAATATCGTGAAATGTCCATCCGAGTTAACCGAGACAACATCGTTTACATAAATAAGAAAGAGAACAGGTCCTAAAATTGAGCCTTGCGGTACACCTATGTCAATATCGAGATAGTTGGATTTATGCGTCGCATTTGATAATTTTCCTTTTTCTGTTAAGCTGACGTATTGACGACGTGCAGTTAAATATGATGTTAACCAATTTAACGCACGTCCTTGAATGCCGATATTTTTTAATTTATAAAATAAAATTTCGTGATTGACACAGTCGAAAGCCCTGCTAAGATCACAAAATATCCCAACAGGACTCTCTCCAGTATCTATTAAAGATGCGAGAGTATCATAAAAGGAATGCATTGCTGTATGGGTAGATTTTTTGGACTGGAAACCATATTGGTTACTAACAATCACTTTATTCGTCTGTAAAAATGAGTTAAGTCTTTGTAAATAACTGTACTCAAAAATTTTTGAAAATACCGAAGAAATTGTTATTGGGCGGTAATTATTTACTTGTTTTGGGTCACCCTTTTTATGAATTGGTAACACCTTTCCCGTTTTTATACAATCTGGAAAATTGCCATTTGAAAATGATAAATGAACTAAATATGTTAATGGCGATATTATAAACGAAACAACCTTTTTTATTAAAAACCCAGGGATTTCATCAAAGCCCTGAGATTTTTTGTTTTTTAGTTTTTGGTTTAATAATTTGTTTAATTCTATTGTAGTGCACGGATGTAGAAGAAAGTGGACATCCAAAACAGTGTTGTTACAAGGATATATATTATCAGGTTTGTTTGGAATTGTCGCAATTGCATCCAATGGAGCATTTTTAAAAAATAGTTTAAATTTATTGGCTATTTCTAATGAATCTGTAATTAAGTTATCCCCGTTTGAAAGTGTTATGTTACTCTCATTTTTTTACCTTTTGAAAAATCAGATATAATTTTCCAAGCACTTTTAGAAGGATTATCTGAGGTGCTTATTATATTTTGGTAATGGCATTTTTTGGTTAAATTTAGAAGCTTTTGATGCTCTCTTTTTTTATGTCTATAATAATCACGCAACTCTGGAAATGCCCTGGATAATGCATGCAAATTTTTTAATTGGCAACTTGATTGTCTCACCTCATTATTAACCCATTTATTACTATTTAATTTGGACTTTTTATTTATAATAGGAAAATTAATGTTAAAATGATACATAAAAATATTAAAAAAGGTATTAAAAGCAATATTTGTATCTAGGATACCATATATTTGATTTCAGTCCTCACTTGAGATGTCATTTATAAATTTATTTATAGTAATGTCATTAAAATTTCTTTTTTGATAGAAAACACTCGACTCACCCGCCCCAAAATCAAACTCAATCAGTACAGTTCGATGGTCGGACACAGTATTGTCGTTTACAAAAGTAACAGAAGAGTTTGAAAAATTAACAAAGACGTTATCAATCGTCGTAATGCGAGTATCCGTGACCATAGTGGGCCATTTTACGATATTAAAATTTACATTAAAAGAAGAAAGGACATTTTGTAGTTTGATAATATCATAATTTAAATATCTTGTATCAATATTAAAATCACCGCATACAATAATATAAGTATTAGATTTAAAAACGAAATTTAAAACCGACTCAAGATTTTCTAAAAAAGTATTAATATTGCCAGAGGGGGACCTATAACAGTTTAATATTATAACTATGTTATTTAATCTGTCTTTATATGAAATGCAACAAAATTCTGAATGTTTATTAACACAAAACTCGTGAACATCGATTTTGTTTGATTTTAAACCATTTCTAACTCATATTCCTGTGCCTCCACCTCTGCAGAAGTTGTCACGGGTGTAGTTACTTAGTAGATTATAACCTTCAAGGTAAACGTAGTCTACAGAGTCAATTGTCTCCCATAATTCTGTTAAACAAATTACGTTTATATCCTTAAAGTTATTAATATCTAAAGAAATTTCACAAGCTTTTTCAACACTAATACTTTGGACATTAAGTAGCATCAACTCAGGGTTAAACATTACCTATGGGATTGGAGTTTGTATTTATTCCGAAGGTATAAAAAACTATTAACACATGCATTTTTAGGCCAGATCGATGGGTCCATGGCTTTCTTAAAATTCTCTTGATATATTCTTACTTTGAAGGATGCATAAACGGTTGGATGTTTGGATGTTATAGATTCACATAAAACCTCTGGGAAGTGCGATTTTAGTAATTTTTCTATCGTAGCCACATCGGTAGCTGGGTCAACTCTGTATACATGCAAGTCGGTGAATTTAGGGACACCCTTTATTCCGGCAGCAGCTCCCTCGGTGCTAGTACCAACAATTTGGGGTCTATTTATCTTTTTTCTTCTTTGTTTGTTTCTTTTCACTTCAGTCCATTCTTCTTTAGCCTCTGTTATTGGTAGATTTATAATCTCTTGACATTTATTCTGTGTTTCTATTTTTAAAATTTCTGTAGACAGTTGATTGCGTGTTATTTTGTTGTGGTCTTGTTTTTGTTCACAAAAGGAATTCCCATCGTTTTTGCTAGTAGTGGGTACTACATTTGTTAATGTAGTTTTTGTGGCAATTTTATCAATCTGGTTTTGTTTTGACAAGGCCGGCTTTATATTAGCTGCCTTATCTGTATTTGAATCAACTGGCAAATGGTAAATTGTGTTTAATTTATTTAATAATTCTATTTGAGAATGTAGAACTTTTATTTTATCTTTAAGTTCGTTAATTAAATCATCTTTTTGTTTAAACATATAAATAAATAATTTGGAATTTAACTTGCCGGTATTTGATAAATCCTCAATGGCATCATAAAAGTCGTTATCCGGTATGTCACAGCTTTCGCACTTAAAGTCAATAACGTCAACATTTTCCTCAACATTTGCACATTTGAAGTGTAGGGTAGATTGACACAAACAACACTTCACACCTTTTACAAATTTTCTATTGCATTTACCACATTTTTGATTTAAATTTTGCGAGAGCTCTGACAACGTGTGTGTGCCAGAGGACGCCATCTTGAATACGCTTCTTGAATACGAATCTTATTCTTCTTCTTCTTCTTCTTCTTCTTCTTCTTCTTCTTCTTCTTATAGTGCTTTCTCCTCAATGGTGGTTGGCTACTACAAAATCATACTTTTCTCTGTCTTCAGTTGTTCTTATTAGCTGTCCAAAATTTAGCCCTGTTGTAACGTTACAAACTTCACATCTTTGATATTTTATTTTTAAATAATTATTTTATTATATTTTCTTTAATATTTCATTAATAATTATCTTCTATTCGTTTTAACTTGCTTTTTCGTTAAAAACTTGTTTGGCGCCCTCTTTTATTATCCTCTTTTATTATCTTCTATTTACTATATCTCTTTTTATTTCAATCATCAAGTCATCATACGGAACGTACTTCATATATTGTTACTCTCTGGATATCTGTATTTTAATTCGGAATATACCTAATACTTAATACGTACTTGGTCGCCATTTCAAATGTCCTTTTCAATGACAGTGACAGCTCATCCCTACCCGCTGACAAACTGAAAATGGAAGGGAAAAATTATTCCTTAAATAGGCATGTAATTCTAATATTAGATTTATTTTCCATCAACAATTAATATTCTCTTGGGGTAAGAATACATATTATTATATTTTATTTCTACATCTAGCAGTTTTTCTAATATTTTTTATATCCAACCTAACCTCCCATCTAAAAGCATGGTTTCTGATATTTTAGTTTTAAATATATCTTTTTAATTTACATATATGCACGTTTAGTAATCAAATTTTAACTAGTAATATTCAATCTTAATTCCATTTAATTTATTCCTTTGCCAATAACTACTTTTTACGATTGTTTGGCAGAGGCTCGTTTTTGGTTTTTCTTCTTGATGATTGATATGTGTCTTTATCTTATAGTTTTTGGGAATAAAGATCACAGTCCTCCCTTTGGGAGCTTTAAGCCTATCACCGGTAATGGAACTAAGGCTGACAAGAACAAAGATGCATCTCTAGCTAGACTGCAACCAACCAACACATGTAGGCCTGGTGGCCCTGAACACCTACAACCCCAGAGCCCGTTGTAGAACCAACAGCAGTACCATTCGACATCAAGAAGTTGCCATCGAACCAACACCACAAGCCATGCATAAGTATAATCCAGAAATTGTTAGTTTTTGGCAAGAATTTGAATACATTTGTTAATGCAATTTATAAGTAACATTTTTATTATATCTTTCTTGACCAATAAACATGATTGGTTAAGAATACTGTTTTGTTTGCTTCCATTCCAAATTTTCATAGTTCATATCTAAGATTAGGTCAAGACGAACACACACTTTGAGAGACTGAGCTACGTTAAGGGTGTAGCGATAGCTATCTTGGATGATTGAGGTAATATTTTCGAATATTATTTCAATTAGCTGCGGTAGTCCATCGCCTTTTTCGTTTCACTGTCCATTGTCGGATGTTTCTGACCTGAACCACGATAGTCTTTTCCGTCCTAGACCTCTTTTCCCTCGATTTTTCCTTTCACAGTAAGTCGAGCACATTGTTACTTATTACTTTTCAGTATGTTGGCTAGGTATGATGCTTTTCTGAGTTTCACTGTGTTAAAAGTTGTCTTTACTTGCCTATTCTATGCAGCACTTCTTCGTGTGAGGTATGCGATGCCCATGGAATTTTGAGGATTCTCTGGTAGATCCACATTTTTTACACAAGCTTTTTAATAAACGTAGTGAAATTTCGAGTTTTATTCGAGAATCACAAGAAAGTTATTTCATTTTTTTTAAGATTTTCAGGCCTGTTATATTCTCGATTAGTTCTTCTTAGTTCTAGATCAAGATTTAGGCTGCTATCTATCGAATATCACAGGTACCTACTTAAATCTATTGACCTGTTCTAAAATGTGCCCATTTATTGTGCAAGGCTGAGGTACGTTTTGGTTTCTTCGGATTGACATCACTTTGGTTTTTTAATGTTTATTTTTATACCAAATTGGTCACAGATCGAGTTGGTCTTCTCGATGAGTCGTTGTAGACCGAAATAGGAATCCGCCATCAACACCGTATCATCGACATATCTAATGCTGTTGATATTTACGCCAATCACCTTGACTCCATCCTTGGAATCCTCCAGTGCCTCTTTAAATAGAAACTCGGAGTAAATATTAAACAGCAACACATTCTTGGAACACATCCTTAATTTAGTGCCGTTTCGACATGTTTATGCACTTTTGGAAGCACTTAAATGCAACTCTATTTTAATTTACACCTATTTTTCTAGTGTAGAGGCAAGGACAAAGAAGATGTAGATAAAAAGTATGGTAGCTTTAATTTAAACAAAATAATCAAAGAAATAGCAGGTTCTAGAAATAGCAGAGGAACGAGTATCCTTAAAAATGATAATGGAAATATTCTTACTAATGTGAATGAGATATTGTGTCACTGAACGAATTACGTCTATTAACAAGTATTTAATGATGAAAAAAGAGGTGTTATTAAAAACCGTAAATGATATCGGATCACAAATAATACGCCAAGATGTCATCTATTCCATCAAAACAGAAGGAATGACAGAGCTACTGGAACAGATGATGTGCCCATCGAATTATTAAAATTCATTGATGAAGATATTATTGATGTAATAGGTAAGTTTTCTATTACTGAATAACTTTATGACTTCTGGATAAATACCTTCAGGATCTTCGACATAGATCTTTTGATTATGTTGGATTTGAACAAATGTTTTCCAAAATATTAGATCTTATGGATCAACTGTTCTGACTATTTCTGTCTAAAATGCATTTCTCAAACTTTATACAATTACAATTTATAACAAGTTATACAATGTATACTAAATCCCAATAAGCGATGCAGTGAATGTAAACAAGGATTTCAGTTAAATAATTGATGGATTCGACCGTTACTTGATGTAAGTTCATTTTATCTAACAATAAAACACTGAAAACTTTTGTTTTCTATACTTCCACACAATTTATTACAACTATGTGACTACAGCTGTTTCGGCAGAGTGCCTTTCTCAAGTGATTTAGATTACTATGGGTTTGTCTTTTTAAAGTCTTTAACTGAAGAGGCTGAGGAGTGGGGAGCTGTTTGTCTCGAGTTGGACATTCAAAATTATATCTGTATTTTTCAATTTTTAAGGCCTTTATTCTGAATATGCAGAATTTGAAACTGTTCATTAAAAAAATGATTATGATCTAGAAAATGAAGTGCGTATGTAGAAGTGTCTGTTTTTTATTGTTGAAATCCCTTTTATGTTCTGCTATCCGTTTGTCAAAGGTTCTGCCAGTTTGACCGATGTAAGTTTTCGGACAGTCACCACAAGTTAGTTTGTAAACACCACTCTGTAGTTGTTTTCTCTTTTGGTTCTTATTGTTCTTAATATATTTGCTTAAGTTGTTGTTAGTTCTGAAAGCTGGTGCTATTCCTTTCTTTTTTTTTGTATCAGGCTATTTTTGTTGTTATCTTGCCAGTATATGTGATAGAGCAGAAGGTACTGGGTTCTTTCTGTGGTGGTGGATAGACTAATTTCAGGGCTTTCTAATAGAGTTTTTGGTTTAAAATTTTGTTAATTGTTTGTCTGTTATAGCCATTGTTTACTGCTATTTGTTTAATGATGTTCAGTTCTATCTCGATTTTATTATTTGACATGGGAATTTCTGTCAGTCTATGTATCATGCTATGGTAGGCTGCTAATTTGTGTTGTGTAGGATGGAATGATGAATTGTGTATAGTTGTGTCAGTATGGGTAGATTTATGATATAAGGAGAACTCATGTTTGTTGTGTAGTCTGGTAGTTGTTACATCTAGAAAGTTTATGGACTTATTCTGTTCGGTTTCTATTGTAAACTCAATATTACTATGAAGTGAATTAATGTATGATAGAAATTGGTCAAGTTGCCTGTTAGTTCCTGTAAAGCATACTAGGGTATCATCCACGTATCTCCACCAATATAAGAACTGTTTAAATACGGGATGTTTAGAAATTGTTGTTTTAAGCTGGTTCATAAATATATCTGATAGCAACGGGCTTAGAGGATTACCCATAAAAAGTCCAGCACTGTTGTTTGTGTATATTTGATTATTGAATTCAAAATAGTCTTGATTTATGCAAATTTCAAGAAGGTTTAAAACGTTTTCAGTGTTTTATTGTTACGATTTCAGTTGTTAAAGATGTTCAAAATTTGTGTACTCATTCCATAATAACAGTAAGTATATTATTAAAATCACTTTATCGCTTTTTCTCTTTTCCCGGATATTTGTTTTTATTGTATAGTATATAAACTATTGTAATCACTGAATACATAGATAGTGAAAAAATAATCCTATTAATTAAATTATTGAATAATTTACGCGATTATGCAAGTAATTGTTATCCAAAAATATTCAAAGACTGAACGAAATAGGCATCTCGTTCGTTGGTGATTACGACATCGCTGTCAACTAATGTTTACATCTACTGCATAGCTTATGTGAATAAACTTCATTCGATCCGTTTTTTTAGCAAGAAATGAACAAAACTGTATACACATGTACGTACTTTAGATGTACTATGCATATGTATTTCATGTGTTTGCAATTATAATGGAATTTAGCAGTAAGTATATTGTATTTTATTTTTTTATCATATTCTCCGGTTAACCTGGATTTTCGATAACCCGGATAGGCCGCGGTCCCGATTATTCCGACTTATCGACGTTCTACTGTAATTGTTATGTTACTTCTATTTCGTAACAAAATTAAGATCTAAAGAATAAAATGAATATAGAATTTTCACAAAAAGTGTTGAAGTTAACAAGGATCATTCGTTATAGATGCTTTAAAATTATGTTTACGTCGTAAACAAAGTTGTCTCGAAAATATACGGGGAATAAAGTTGAGATTATTTTTTATGAAGTAGAATTCGCCTTTCGTCCAAAAGTCGGAAGACAGGTGTAAGTGGACCGGTCTGAATGTGCCAATCTGCCAAAAATACCAGAGCACGTGTATACGTAAGAGTGCGTACGAAATTGCAGCCAGCGTGGTTGGATGTCTTGTACCGCTTTGAATAATTACCACTTATTTTTTATATCGCTCTTATTAATTGATATCGAGCGTTTCCTTTTATAAAATAAGACGACGCAGATGGAGCACTTTATACTATTTATATTAAGGTTATGGTAATAATATTAATTATGAAATTAACGAGCCCGTCGCAATATCGGACTAATTTTGAATGACCTCAAGCTATAATACCACTACAAAGTTGTAAAACGGTATTCCGAATTATTCATAATGAATAAATTACTAAATACAGTATTCCCAAAGCAAAAAATAAATCTAACAATAACACACTGAAAATCGTCTACGCTTTAACTACTCCTTAAATGAATAAATTCAGGTGGGGAGAGCTGTTTGTGTCATGTTGGTTGGTGATTGCCAAGGATAGCTTGAGGCTTTTATTTTAAATCTAAACGGGAACTGGTGTATGTTTTCAAAAGACTGATAGTGTGTAAATAAATTTATTAAATCAGCTAAGTACTTTCAGCATATTACTGCCATCATCAGAGCTATCCTATAAAAAGACTAAGTTGAAAAATCTTATTCATAAAAAATTATAAAGTGAAACTTACGTATTATAGGTGTAAAAACCTCAAAAGAAGAGAAAACTTCGAACAAACACATTCTATAGTTTAAAATAAACCCAGGGATATAACCACTGGTTAGGGTAAAACCCTTAAATGTTTAAAAATCACATTTAATGTGTTTTTATAAAATGGCTACCATTCTTACAAACAGCTGTTACTGACAATATTCAAAAACGACAGGCTGCTGACGGAAACAATAGTTCCTAGCGACATCTGTGTTATTAAAATTATTTAAAATTTTTTTAAATGACTAAGTTGTCATATGTAGGTTACTAATTAGTATGAAGTTAAAGTTAATATGAAAAACAGAAGTTAAATTTAAATGACAATTGTTAAGTTTAAAGTAAAGTTAAATGTGAAAATAATCAAATTATCAAAGTATTATTAATTATTAAAAAACCAAACAACCAGTCAGTTCTGACCAAATATAGAAGTGAGATAGATGAAAACCAAGGAGAAGCACCGTTGGACAAGCTCAGAGTTCCAAAACTGTTTGAAAACAATATTATTATTAAAAGGCAAATCGAAAATATTTACTTATTGTAATCAATGAAATAAAATTCAAATATGTTATAAAGTAATGTTCAAAAAACTTGAGCAATTGTTGGGCATGCTGAATATAACAGTATTAAAGAAACTTCTTAAAGATTGGATCAAATTTACAATTTAATTGAACCTGGGTGTTAACACAATTTTGAGGATTTCTTTTTAATTCCCTGCTAATTTATTTAAGAAGTTTCTTTAATACTGTTATATTCAGCATGCCCAACAATTGCTCTAGTTTTTTGAACATTACTTTATAACATATTTGAATTTTCTTTCATTGATTACAATAAGTAAATATTTTCGATTTGCCTTTTAATAATAATATTGTTTTCAAACAGTTTTGGAACTCTGAGCTTGTCCAACCGTGCTTCTCCTTGGTTTTCATCTATCTCACTTCTATATTTGGTCAGAACTGACTGGTTGTTTGGTTTTTTAATAATTAATAATACTTTGATAATTGGATTATTTTCACATTTAACTTTACTTTAAACTTAACAATTGTCATTTAAATTTAACTTCTGTTTTTCATATTAACTTTAACTTCATACTAATTAGTAACCTACATATGACAACTTAGTCATTTTCAAAAATTTTAAACAATTTTAATAACACAGATGTCGCTAGGAACTATTGTTTCCGTCAGCAGCCTGTCGTTTTTGAATATTGTCAGTAACAGCTGTTTGTAAGAATGGTAGCCATTTTATAAAAACACATTAAATGTGATTTTTAAACATTTAAGGGTTTTACCCTAACCAGTGGTTATATCCCTGGGTTTATTTTAAACTATAGAATGTGTTTGTTCGAAGTTTTCCCTTCTTTTGAGGTTTTTACACCTATAAGACGTAAGTTTCACTTTATAATTTTTTATGAATAAGATTTTTCAACTTAGTCTTTTTATAGGATAGCTCTGATGATGGCAGTAATATGCTGAAAGTACTTAGCTGATTTAATAAATTTATTTACACACTATCAGTCTTTTGAAAACATACACCAGTTCCCGTTTAGATTTATATAGAAGTGTGTACAAGTCAAACAGTCTTTTTCTTTTTATTTTAAAAACTTAGAACTTTCAGTTGTCATTCAAAGAATGATTATGGTCTAGAAGTTAAAGTGTGTACATAGAATCTGTTTTTTGATTATTGAAAGCCATTGTGTGTTTGTGTTCTGCTATACGTTTGTTAAAGGTTCTACCAGTTAGACCGATGTAAGTTCTTTTTCTTTTGGATCTTGTTGTTCTTCAAATATTTGCTAAAATCTAGATATTTCAAGGAAACTCATAAAGCTTACGAAAATTATAATGGAAGGATCGACAGCAGTAGCTATATGTCGCTATAGACGGAACAGTAAGAGTTACCGAAATAAAATATACAACAACTGATGTTATAATAATTATTATAACATCGACATCGTAACTTGTTACGCTAACGACCTAGCATTGATTAGCAGAAAACTAAACATTTTAAAGGACGAATTTGCGAAGTTTTGCATGAAAGCATCCAACAACGGTTTGGCAATAAATCAAAATAAAACAAAATACCTAATATTATAATCAAGAAAAATACGAGGCGACTATGAGTTTGAAAAGGTAGAGCACTTTAAATATGTTCGTCTCTTAGTTAATGAAACTTATGATAGAGGCTTACTAATTAATGAAGGAATTCTAGCAGGAAACAGAACCTACTGGAAATACAACTTCCTCATAGATAAGAAACTTACTCAGAATACTAAACTGAAAATTTACATAGCAAAAATTAGACCAGTAATTACATATGGTGCTGAAGTAATGTGCTTGATACGGAAAGATGAGGAAATATTGGGTATCCTAGAAGAGAGAAAAATCATTGGGAGAATAGCAAATCCACGAAATACAAAGTAATAGAACTTTTAAAAGGAGAAGACATCGTCAGATTTATATGGTAAGACATACAGAAAGGACAAATACAGAAGCACTTATCAATAAAATCACCAAATGGAGACCAAACAACGATGAAGACTGAGAACGAGATGAAAGAAAAACAGGAACGAATGTAGACATATTGCAGAAGACACCAAGTTACACAACCAATTGAAAAATTAAACTGTTAATGAGGATTTATTTCCACGACAAATGAATTAGAAGAGCCCGAAAAGGGCGGCAATTACTCCGGTAGGAGTCTAGAAGCCATAAGGATGATGACATGTATACGCAATAGTGCGTACGAATTTGCAGCCGCGTGGTTGGATGTCTTGTACCGCTTTGAATAATTACCACATATTTTTTATATCGCTCTTATTAATTTATATCGAGCATTTCCTTTTATAAATCAAGACGACGCAGATGGAGCACTTTATACTATTTATATTAAGGTTATGGCAATAATATTAATTATGAAATTAACGAGCCTGTCGCAATATCGGACTAATTTTGAATGACCTCAAGCTATACCACTACAAAGTTGTAAAACGTTATTCCGAATTTTTCATAATGAATAAATTACTAAAAACAGTATTCCCAACGCAAAAAATAAGTCTAACAATAAAACACTGAAAATCGTCTATACTAATTTTAAATAGTTTTCAAAATCCTCTAGCAGGCAAGACCTCCCAAAGGCGGTCTAATTTCTAGCTATTTTTCAGATGTTATTCAGCTATTTTTAGGCATGCAGCATACAATCCTTCCTTTGATCGTATACTACTGAGTGTACTTGTACATATTTGTTTAACGATAATTGATTGGCTCTTTTAACCCTTATCCGGGCAACACATTTTACTTACGTAACCGGGCAACTCGGGTCCGTTGGGCCCACCACTGTTCTTGAATATACTATTCATATTTACCCATATATTTCTATTCTTTTTTGATTTTTTATTAAAGTTAAATTTAAATTGTCAAGATTAAAAAAAAAGGTGCTACTATAGTATGCGGTCTACCTCGATGGTGCGATCTATCTGAAGGATTTGCACAAAATAATGAAATGCAAGAAAACTTTTGTAGAAAAAATATTTATTCACATACTAGTAAATAGTATTTCTGAAAGTTTTGGTTGACTTTATTCCAGACATCGCGTATTGCTGCTAATTTGTCGTTCCTTCTTCGTTCAGACTTCGAGTCCTTATTGTCAAATCGAACAAATCTTAGCAAGTTTTTGAATCGTTTTAACCCCATGGTAGCTTTAAATGAGCCGCTGAGAGCAAAAGTGGTGTAAGTCAAAAAATCAAGTTCTCAGCAAGCAAGTGCTTTAGTAGAAATTCTGTACACAGGAAGCTTTTTATGGAATTTGTTTTTTGTTTGGATAAAAGAATATACTATACTTATTTGTCCAAACAAAACAAATTCCATAGACACCTTCGTCTGTACAGAATTTCTACGAAAGCATTTGCTTGCTGAGAACTTGATTTTTTGAGTTACTCGACTTTTGCTCTCAGCGGCTAAAATATAGTCCATAAAAAGCTCACTAGTCCATAAAACTTACTCCAAAGTATATCTACATTATGGATGTTGGCACTCAGGTGCCCTGCAGTTTGTAGTAGCCCAATAAAGGCATATAGCTCTGTAGAGTCGCAATATTTCCAGTTCTCTATCCCAGGACTTTTTCGGTTTCTTTATTTGTACACTTCACTATTTCGGTCACAATTTTTTCATCCACAAACAAACAAAAGGAATCAACAGGATCATTTACACTTTGACCAGGGGCTAACATTACTTTGTGAACTTTGCTTTTTATTATGTCGCATAATCGCATACGTCCTGTCGGTTGTGGTTGACTTTTCCAGTTAATTCCATCCTTAGTTTAAAAAATTACACACTCTGAAATCAGGGAACTTGTAGCTACACATTCTTCTTCATTATCACTCAATACTACTTGCTGATCATCCTCTTCACTTGCTTCCGAAAGATGATCTTCAATTTCAGAGTCACCTTCAATGCCACCTACTTCAGGAGATTCTTCATCATCGGAATCTCATAAATGATTAGCAATATCTTGCAGTTCTGCAGGTGATAATGGTTTTCGGAACATTTTATTCACACTATCTACTTTCACTGTATTTCAATATAATTTTAGAAGCTTAGATGTCGAATGTCGACACTAACATCGATATCAAACGACTGATTGCAGATGCATTATTTATTTCAAAATATGTATAGGTACCTACCTAACAATATTATTGCATTTCAACAATGATTATTAGCTTTGAAAATTCATTTAGAATAGATATAACACCTATTGTAAGCATCTCTTTGATGTTCACATCAAAGAGACGTTTACATTGTTTGTTACACGTTTATACTTTATTATTGGATTTCCGGAATCATAAAAACATTACCTGACTGCCAGATTAACTTCAGTAACAAATATTTAGACTTTAGGTATAAATACAAATAGGGTCCGACGGGCCCGTGTTGCCCCTTTACGTGACAAAATTTTTTCGACGCAATAATTTCAAAAATGATAATGAATATTTTGAATAGCTCATGACTGTGTTGAAGGAAACATACTTCTAAACAAATTCAGTGATGCATAAAATTCAATAAAAATTTTTTTATCAGTTTATTATAACAGAATTGGCGTCTCGGGCCAGTTGGACCTACCTTGCCCGGATAAGATATCAGGCTTTGAATTTTTCCATTGAAAGTAAAATTGGCCTGCCAGAGGGTTAACTGAATAAATTCAGGAGGGGAGAGCTGTTTGTCTCATGTTGATTGGTGGTCCCCAAAAAGAACTCGAAACTTAAAAAGGTTCTACCTGTTTGATCGATGTAAGTTTTTGGGCAGTCACCACATGTGAATTTGTATACACCACTGTCTAAGTGCTTTTTTTACTCTTGTTGTTCTTACGAGTAATATAAAATATATGTATTGGCTAAAACCTAGATATCCCAAGGAAACTCATAAAGCTTACGAAAATGAAGATGGAAGTATCAACGTTAGCAATAATATAATAATAACAAGCCATCTCCAATGATATAGAAATAGCAACTGGAGTAAATACGACAGGGCAGCTCTCTATCAATATTCCTATTTAAATAATTCATGGATCCGACCGTTACCTGATGGAAGTTCATTTTATCTAACAATAAAACACTGAAAACGTTTGTTTTCTATACTTCCACAAAATTTATTATAACTATGTTACTACAGCTGTTTCGGCAGAGTGCCATTCTCAAGTGATTTAGTTTACTGTGTGTTTGCCTTTTTAAAGTCTTTAACTGAACAGGTTTAGGAGTGGGGTGCTGTTTGTCTATAGTTGGCCATTCAGAATTGTATCTGTATTTTTCAATTTATTAATTTCCATAGATTCTAATAAAGATAGTAAGGCCTTTATTTTGAATATGCAGGATTTGAAACTCTTCATTCTTCTTCTTCTTTAAGTACCGTGCCGAAATTTTTAGGCGTGGGTAGCTTCCATAACAATTTGCCGATATCGTTCTCGATCTTGTGCGGCATGTAACAATTGATCTGCTAATAAGCCAGTCCATTGACGAAGGTTTCGCAGCCTTGAATATTTCTTCCGACCAATTCCTCTTTTTCCGTCGATCTTTCTATTGAGTATTAACTGCAGTATCCTGTATCTGCTACCTCTCATTATATGTCCCAGATATTCAAGTTTTCTCTTTTTTATTATCTTGGTTAAATCACCTTCGCCTTGACCTACTCTGTTTAAGACTTCTCTGTTTGAAATGCGTTGAACCCAAGATATTCTGAGCATTCTACGATAGGACCACATCTCAAAGGCTTCTAATTTGTTCATCATGTTAACCATCATGATCCATGATCCATTCTAGATCCATTCTAGATCATAATCATTCTTTTAATAAAACTCTTTTTCAAAAGAATGATTATGGTCTGGAAGGTGAAGTGCGTATGTAGAAGTGTCTGTTTTCCTATTGTTAAAAGCTCTTTTATGTTCTGCTATCCGTTTGTCAAAGGTTCTGCCAGTTTGACCCATGTAAGTTTTCGGACTGTCAGCCTACCATAGCATGATACATATGTAGATTGACAGAAATTCCCATGTCAAAAAATAACTTGGAGATAGAACTGAACATCATTAAGCAAATAAAAGTAAACAACAGCTATAACGAACAAACTATTAACAACCATTTAAACCAAAAACTCCATAAGAAA
This sequence comes from Diabrotica virgifera virgifera, assembly GCF_917563875.1. Lineage (NCBI taxonomy): Eukaryota > Metazoa > Arthropoda > Insecta > Coleoptera > Chrysomelidae > Diabrotica > Diabrotica virgifera. Next base: position 189,758,170 of record NC_065447.1, on the reverse strand, counting down.
GCCCTGAAATTAGTTTATCCACCAACACAGAAAGAACCCAGTACCTTCTGCTCTCCAAACACAACTCAATTTTTTTGGAAATGAATTTGGACTCAAAGTATTGAAAGAAATGTTTAGAGTAAATTTTAGATTCATCTTTTTGTTAGCAACTAATAAGAGATTACAAAACTGATTTTTATTTTGATGAAAAACAGTGGGGTGCCATTTTTTAATGTAATAAAATTATATTTTGGTCAATATCAACGGTTCAAAAAAAGGTAGAGAATAAATTCTTTTCATTAAATTATAGAGAAATTTATCCTCTTTTAAAATATATAAGAATTAATATACCATTACATTTGTTTTTTTTTTAACTCAAAAATTTGCTACCATTTCAGTTAGCGCCATCTAGCGGCGACAGCAAACGTCAAAAATTCAAAACCAAATAAGCATTTTGTAGTGCAAATTATGCTCTTTCATATGAGCTCAAGTTTGCTAAAATCGGTCAAAAGAAACGGAAGAAATCTTGGTTTGTTTAAAAAAACAATTGAACTTCCCCTACTGCTTTATTTTGATAGATAGAACAAAACGTTTTAAACAAAAAATGTGGGGAAATGGTCTGTAAATATGAAAATGATATCATCGATAAACTTTCATTAGACAAAATTCTATAAAAATCCCATTTTTCTACTTTGTGTTGGTTGTTACGCCCTCTAGCGGACGTTTGACAAACTCGAAAATAATTTCCAGCAATTTCTCTTGGCGACTTTTATCACGATTTTTTTTTCTCAAATCTATACGACCAATATCTTATGAGATATGGCCGCTCGCTACCCTTAAGTGATCACCCTGTACATAACTACTATTATAAAATACGTTACTTACCAATTTCCACTGGTTTCACATGAAAAAATTTTGTAATTTTTCTTTGAGAACTCTCTTGTGGTGCAAATCTCTTCATGATAATAAGAATACAAAGTCAAGACTAAATACAGAGTTCACTAAAAAACTCACTCACGAAAACTAAAAGAATTTTAACTTTTAACTACAAACAAACAGTACAATCACAATTGTTTGAAAAACACTCCTTTTATGTAAAACATATTCTTATTAATAGAGGGTGTTTGGCAAAGAATGGGCCATAGCTTAACCTCAGGTTCCTGAGGTTAAAATATGCCGATTTAAGCTAACTTACCTTAGTACAAAGTTTATAATAACCGAGATACAGGGTGTCAAAGTTAAACTTTTTTTTTATTTTTTATTGAATATCTCCTGACAAGTATGAGATAACAACATGAAATTTGGTATGTGGGGGTTTTTGGGGTCGAGAAAACTAAATTCCCTATCAAAAATTATGTATTGCCCACAGGGCGCCACATACGCCTTTCAGCACTCATTTATTACGTTCAATTTTTTTATCCCTCACACTTCTGACATTAAAATTTTTATTCTCCTATTAGTTTTACTTAAAAAAGGTATACTTCTTTCATCTCCCTAAACTTAACCGTTTTCGAGATAAACGCATTTTAAATCTGCCATACACCATCATTTTTAGCATAATATCATTGTAGTTACACCCGAAAAATAACTTAAAAACCATAAAATTATCAAAAAATGTATCGCAAATTCCTTGAAATGGAATTTGTGATGCAATGACATAAATTTGAAAACTGGCACAATTATTATGAAATACATACATAATACGGGTGACGTACCCAATGCATGGTTGACCTTAACATTTATTTGTCTCCCAAAAAAGAAAAATGCTACAGAATGCACCGATCACCGCACCATAAGCCTGATGTCTCACACTCTTAAAATGTTTTTCAAGATAATTCATAAACGCATATACCAAACACTTGATATGGATATTGAAGAAACCCAATTTGGATTCCGTAGAGGCGTAGGTACCCGTGAAGCTCTCTTTGCATTCAACGTACTAATCCAGGAGAGATGTTTGGATGTGAACCAGGAAATGTACGTCTGTTTCATAGATTACAACAAGGCTTTCGATAAAGTACGCCACAAAGAGCTAATGGACGTCCTCAAAGCAAAACAATTACAATACAATATTCTTCGAATTATAACAAATCTATATTATAAACAGCAAGCACACATACGCATTAATGAACACACATCAGAGGAGTTCGAAATTAAAAGAGGAATGTGACAGGGGTGTGTATTGTCACCACTACTATTCAATGCATACTCTGAAGAAATTATGAAAAGAGCTCTTGAGGGAGAAACAGCAGGAGTAAAGTTAAATGGAACGATATGCGGATTAACCATCAAGACACGAAAGCTGCAATACCTGGGACATGTTATGCGTAATGAGAGATACAACATACTTCAATTGATTATACAGGGGAAAATCCAGGGCAAGAGAAGTGTAGGAAGGAGAAGGATCTCATGGTTGCGTAACTTGAGGGAATGGCACGGATGCACATCAACCGAACTATTCAGAGCAGCAGCATCTAATATTAGAATAGCCATGATGATTGACAACCTCCGTCGCGGAGATGGCGCGTGAAGAAGAAGAAGACACGTTTTTAAAGATTCGACAAATTTGACCAATGTAAGTTTTTGGAGAGTCACCACATATAAGTTTGTACACACCACTGAAGTGCTTTTTCTTTTGGCATTTGTTGGTTTTAATATATTGGCTTAAGTTCTTGTTTGTTCTGAGAGACGATGTTATTTCTTTTTTATGTATTTCGATAGTTTTGTTGATATCTTGCCTATACGTATATCTAGAGTAACAGAAGATACTGGGTTATTTTCTTGGGGATGGAATATGCTATGGTAGGCTGCCAATTTATGTTGTGTAGGATGGGATGATGAATTGTGTATAGTGGTGTCAGTATGGGTCAGTGGTCAGTCATCGTCATCATTGGCTCTACAACCTATAGTGGGCCTTGACCTGTTCTAAAATCAGCTTTCATTCCTTCCTACCCTTCGCCATGGTTTTCCAAGTTCGTACTCTTAACACTCGTAACTCTTCTTCTACCTGGTCCTTAAATCGTTCTCTGGGCTTGCCTCCTCTCCGCACTATCACTGTCAATAGATATGATAAATGTTTAAAATGGTATAATAATGGTATAATATTGGTATATAATGGTATAATATAAGGTAGGATTCAATAATTAGATTTTAAAATATAATAGGTTTTAAAATATACAATTTATAGAAATTTTTAATGTTTTAATAATTTTATTGTAAAAATCAACGAGGAAAATAAAATTCCTGTAGCTGGCTCTATACCATAAATCACAAAAAATACAAGATCCTTTGTAAAAGGTATATTTAAAAGACCCCAATGAGGGTTACATCACAAAACAAAACGTTTTCGGGTTAATAGGTAATCCATCATCAGTGTTAAGCCTTAAAATAGTAAGTATAACCTAATTAATAGTAGATAATGTTATAAAAGTTGACTAAGGTTAAGAATTGACAGAGGCCATACTTACAATAGCATGCATGCGTGAGCCACCAAAAAGTTATGGGTAAGAACTCTTTAAAAGTTACAAGATCTTAAATGATACTACATATTTTTAATAAAACCGAAGGATGTTGCAAATATTTCTGGATATAACCCAGGGCAACACAGGACTCTAACCCACGTGGATGTGATATGCAAGGAATGAACCTCACATATAGGGTTTTTCATTCACAGTCATTTGTTTCGAGCTTCTGTCATGTGTCACATAATATTAGGTGTCGCGAAAAAAGGTCGCCAACAATTGGTCGAGCGAAAAAATGTCGCGCACATTTGAGCGCGTATCAAAAGGTCGCCGGCGAAAAAACAGCGCCGACGAAATAAGGTCGCGTGCAATTGATCGCGCGAAAAAAGATCGCGTCATGTTTTACATTATTAAAACCATTCAATTGGTTTTCAAAAAGGTTCTAAAGAAATTCTATTTGCATACTTTAACTTTATGCATTATGAGCCGATTAGTCTTGGAATTCCATCTAATTACTTTTTAATGTATTTTGGATGTATAAGAAGATGGGAAAAATAACGTATATCTAAATACTTTTTAATGTATTTTGGATGTGTAGGAAGATGGGAAATATAGGAGAATGGGAAATTATTTCATATGCTATTTTCAGGTTATTCAAGTGAATATACTTGAAAATTGAACAATTTTTAACATGAAGAAAGTATTTTTTTTGTTCTACGTGAATAATTTTAATATATGGATCTAAATTCAGAAAGGTACTTTCCTTCACACTTTTTACAGGCTTAGGACTGTCAGCAAAAAACTGGCGTGTTTAAAAGTGTTTGCTCTTCCTAATCGGATATCGTTAAAAATGTACAGTAATAATAGTTCTATTTACAGTATATATTACATACAAACGAATACCAGGTACCAGTTTACCTATTTTTGGTATTTTCAGAGACCGGTAATTAGCATAATTGGTTCTTAGTAGAAAGTCGTTATGCAGATTAGTGAAGAATAAGTAGTTTAGATAAGGGCACCTTATTGTGTAGGTATTTATTAGGAATTCCATGAAGTCATTACGATAAGACATTATTGGAAATGCTAAAATAAATATTGTACAAAAGTTCTTTGTCTAATTGTGCGTTATTCACTAATGTGGTAATTATTATTCCATATTCGTGAAACGTACTTTTATTACTTTTTAATGTATTTTGGATGTATAAGAAGATGGGAAAAATATCGTATATCTCATTATTCATTAGCTTGTCGATTTGTCAAGATGGTCTTAACTTACGTAAAGAGTCAAAAAGGTGCCAATATGTTGGTGTATAATGGATATATCCATAGAAAGGAAAAAACGATTGATCAAAAGACAATTTGGAAGTGCGCTCAGTACAATAAGCATAAATGTACCGGGAGAGTTCACACAGTGGGAGATGAAGTAGTGAAAAGTACAAGTCACAACCACGTTGCCGATGCGTCAATATTAGAAGCAAAAAAGGCTTGTAACAGAATGAAAGAACTGGCTCATCAAGTTGAACTAACGACACAAGGAATCATAGCTACCGTTTCACAAGAAGTGTCTGTGGGTGCAACTGGGCAGCTACCTTCTATTTCATCCCTAAAGCGAACTATTCAGAACACACGCCAAAGAGTGGAAGCTATTCCGGCAAATCCAAGAAGCTTAACAGAGCTTATTATTCCGGAAGAATACACCAGAAACAATAACGGCGAACCGTTTCTTTTATTTGACAGTGGTCCAAACGAACAGAGAATTTTAATATTTTCCACTGAAAGAAATTTAACTTTGATGGCGAGCTGTGAACACTGGTATGCCGATGGAACATTCACATGTACTCCTCTATTGTTTGGTCAGCTGTATACAATACATGGCGTACAGTATAGCAACGTTATTTCAACTGTTTTTGCTCTACTTCCTAATAAAACTCAGGCAACATACACTCGACTCTTCCATGAATTAAAAACGTTACGACCAGGTTTACGTCCTACAACAATAATGGTGGATTATGAAAAAGCAGCAATTAATGCTTTACAACAAGAGTTTCCTGAAGTCAGAATCCGTGGATGTTTCTTTCATTTCACACAATGTTTGTGGAGAAACATGCAAGGTACAGGACTGCAACAAGTTTATACAGAAGACGCGAATTTTGCTCTACATCTGCGACAATTGGCAGCCCTAGCCTTCGTACCTGAAGTAGATGTTGTTGCAACATTCGGAGAGCTACTGGACAGCGAGTTTTACACTCAAAATGAAAATTTACTAACACCTTTAATAAACTACTTTGAGGATGTATGGATAGGCAGATTGGATCGACGACATTTTTAGAACTTTGACATTTAAAAATTCTAACTTCTTTCAAACCACAAAACTGTCAAAGCTTTTGTTGTAATTTATTGCTCATTATGTCATCACCATGACAACGCGAAAGTTAAGGATAATTGATTATATGAAAGTGTGCCAAAAAACCCATTGAAAAATGTGCGAAAAAGTAAATCCCATTTAAAATACATTGTTACTTCACGCACACTTTAAACCCTTCACGTACTGCTATCTATATATAATGACAGTTTTCACAAACTAAAAACTTATACATAATATGACATAGAGTAGATAAATAACTATTATATAATATATAATATATAGGTCTTTACTCCCTGTTGAGATTTACAAATAGTACGACAATTTACTTAACTTTTAAGTTAAGTAAATTTAAGGTTTTAAATAAATTTAGGTTTAAGTCTTTAACTTGTATCTCTTTTAGTTTATTTTATTGGTATATTTTGTCTGTATGTCTATTCTATTTGTATATTCTCTTCAATATTAGAATAGTTGATAAATTTGGTAGAGGTTTTCAAAGAAGTAAATAAGTATTCTTCCACGTTGTTTGGTTCTGTGTTGTGGAGTACAAAAACGTACCTTAAGCTTTTTTACGTATCGATAATGTATCGTTTACCACTAATAACCTTTATTATAATTATTAAATAAGGTTATTAAGGACCAAAAACATGCCAAACATATCCGTAAAGTTCCCTGTTGAGTTGTTGTAAGAATTAATTTGACGTACATACAAACGAAACGTCTTACGATTGTTATCTCTTAATTGAATTAATGACGCTGACAGTCATATAATTAAAAGAACATAATGTTCGAATTTTCTTTCTGACAGAGGACAGACCACATATCGCTTAACGGCGGGTTAAATGTTCAATGTGCCATATGAACAAGACGACCTCCAACACGTTCTCGATGCTGGTTTTCAAACATTGAATGGCTTACTGAATTGAAACTTTTTTTTATTGCTATTTTGTGTTAATGAGATTAACGATCAAATAGAATAGAAGCCTTTAGTAAAAATATATTCTAACGGTATATGTTTACTACAAACTAAGAGATGTTATCTATTGCATTAAAAGAAATTATCATGCTCCCACTAATTCCCTACTTTGACGAGACATTTAGTAGGTATTTGACATTTTTATTCTTGCTCAAATAAAATAAAATTTCTTTATTTTATAAAAAAAGCAGAGAAGGACTTCAAATTTTGGAATATCTCTGGAGACAAAGAAAAAAAAATCATGATCGTCAAGATTCAAGACAACAATTAGTTCTGTCGCCAGTGGGGGTACAACGGCCTCCTTAATTCAGATGGACTTACCCAAGTTTTTTTTATGTATTTTGACCCGTAGAACACGATTTTTTTGGGTAAATAACAGTCGATCCGGATGTCGATAAGATTGTTATAAACAAAGAGCTTGAGGAATCACATAACAGCGATTTTTCGCAAAACAAAACATTTTTTTGTATTTTTTTGGGCCATTCTAAGTAAAAAATGTTTTTACAAGATTTTTCGTAGGATGCACAGTTTTCGACATAAACGCGGTTGAACTTTCAAAATATCAAAAAATTGCAATATTTGAGTCCGAATAACTTTTGATTGAAAAATAAAATAGCAATTCTGCTTACCGGATTTGAAAGTTCAAGTTAGATTCTATCGATTTTGATTACCTTCATTGCTAAAAATTAATTTTTTTATTGTTAAACAAAGTTATAAACACATAGTGATTGAATGATGTTTTCAATGCATTTCTCATTTGAAATCGAACAAGTAGGCGCGCATGCAGAAAATTTCTACGTAGATTACGTACATTAAAACCCATGCATTGGGCACGGGAAACACTATGTGTGTATGGCTTTGTTAAACAAATAAAAACTTACTTAGCAATGCAAATAATGAAAACTGATATAATTTAACTTGAACTTTCAAATGCAGTAAGCAGTATTGCTATTTTATTTTTCAATCAAAAGTTATTCGGGTTCAAAAATTGCAATTTTTCGATTTTTTGAAAGTTCAACCGTGTTTATCACGAAAACTATGCATCTTACGAAAAAACTTTTACGAAAAAATCTTACGAAAAAGAAAACGGTAAGACCGTTTTTTCTTGAGAATCACCCATAAAATACAAAAAAATGTTTTGTTTTGCAAAAAATCGCTGTTATGTAATTCCTCAAGTTCTTGGTTTATAACAATCTTATCGACATCCTAATCAACAGTTACCCAAAAAATTCGTGTTCTACGGGTCAAAATACATAAAAAAAACTTGGGTAAGTCCATCTGAATTAAGGAGGCCGTTGTACCCCCCTGGCGACAGGACTAAATCTACGTTAAAGGAAAATCTTTTGAAAAAGTAGCCAGATACGATAGGGAACTTGCATAAAATTTTAAATTCGAAAAAAATGTTATAAATCACAACAGAACATAATTTAAAACATGTATCAACTATTAAAAAGTTTTGTTTGGCTTTCGTTTGGCCCCTAAAGATGATTAAAAATTCAAATTAAAACAGGTGGCCCAAAACGCGTGGTGACGTCATTCGTTTAAATTATGTTTACATTCTTCCAAAAAAGTAAACAGAATTTAAAATTAGACATTATAAACGTCAGTAGAAAATACAGTTATGTAACCTCACAAGTGTTTTTGATCGTTTGAACTATTTTAAATGTCATTTAATAGTGTAAGTGTCAAAACGAATGCCAAACCTAATAGGGAACTTGCACATTTTTTTATTGCATAATAATATTCAGTTTCCTTTAAAAATAAGATTTACAAAATTTCACGCCTTAAAACCTCATAATAACAAGTACAAATTTAAAATCTATATATATTTTTTTTGTTTTCTGGCCTTGGTTTAGAGAACCTTTAGTCAATTTAAAATAGTTCAAACGATCAAAAACACTTGTGAGGTTACATCACTGTATTTTCTACTGACGTTTATAATGTCTAATTTTAAATTCTGTTTACTTTTTTGGAAGAACGTAAACATAATTTAAACGAATGACGTCACAACGCGTTTTGGGCCACCTGTTTTAATTTGAATTTTTAATCATCTTTAGGGGCCAAACGAAAGCCAAACAAAACTTTTTAATCTTTGATACATGTTTTAAATTATGTTCTGTTGTGATTTATAACATTTTTTTCGAATTTAAAATTTTATGCAAGTTCCCTATTATTTGGGATGTGAGCTAAATGAACAATGGGACGGCAGCCTTGGCTTTATGCAATTGTTTTATGCAATGGAAAACCGGGAATATAAATTAGAGTATTGAGATGTTAAGTATTCTTTGTTTTTTTATATGGAGTTGAAGCCTGGACAATTACGGACGCAACTGAAAAAAGACTTGCTAGCTTTGAGGTGTGGTGTTATCGAAGAATGTGGAAAATATCATGGATACAACACGTAACAAACACGGAAACATTAAGAAAGATGCACAGCGGACCATTTATGTCCGGACACTTGGACCAAGTGCACTTGTAGATTGTACAATAGGGTGCATCGAAAAAATAAAAGTTGGAAATGTTATATCTAATAGCGTGAAAAAGTTGCTACTGTTATTTTTAAGCATATTAGTATTTTTATTTTTTTTCTGAGAATTTTCTGCCCCCCCCCCCAACGACCTTGAATTTTATTAAATATCTGATTTTTATGGAAATTTCAATTTATATTATTTGGAATAAAATATGAGCTAAGTCGATCTAATATCAATTAAAGAAAACTAAAAATGTTGTCAATTACAAATTTAAACGATATTTAAAGTTTTATTTGTTTTTTTCAGTCTCCCCAACCCATTTGAAATGTCCCGCTTCGTGAGTCCGTGCGTGTAATTTTCGCTTATGTTTGGTGCGATGCGTTACTTTGTTATTATTGTTGTTTGTAAATTAAAGATTTTTAAAATAGATAAACCACGATCATGGGAAATAAAATCAAGATATGCTGTGGACCGCCCCATTTTTGGGCAACCACCAAATATACCTGAAAATGTTTTACCGAAATACAAACATGCGATGAAGTTTTGTGGTTGCAAGAGGATAAAAAACTCAGCAAGAGAGAGCCAGAACTTTCTGGTATTGCCGAACACGTTGCAATTAAATTGGAGGAAATATGGAAAAAGGCTTTAATTCCAATAATTTAACATACAAGAATTATTCAGCTTTTAAAAGCCTATCATGACAAATATAAATATAAAACTTATGAAACCATTTAATAACAAGCAAAACAGTGAATTTTACAAAAATAAAATTCAATGCTTTAAGAACAAAAGTAAAACTACACGTTTCGATCTTGCAGCATGCAAATGTGACACTCTGATTAATTGTCTTTGTAGCAAATCTCAAAAAGTGCCTCTGGATGAGCGCGAATTTCTATTAAATCAAAGAGGTCCCAGAAAAATGATGATAAGCTCGATTGATAGGAAAAACAAAAACAAATATAATCAGAGAGAACAACGGTAAAAGAAGAAAGTTACCGAGGCAAAGACAAAACTTTAGCTCAAGTAAAAAACAGTACCAATGGTCAATCGATCGTGGAAGAACACATAACATTTGTGCATGGGCCAGGGTGCAAATATTTCGGATATGGGTATCCGCTGTCTGGTACATATATCAGAAAGTATCAAATGCAGCTATTGCATGTGACGAAACAGTCATAAATACTGGCGTTAAGGGTGATGTAATACGGCTGTTAGGAGAACATCTTTAAAAACCGCTTCAGTGGTTTGTATGTCTGCGACATTCAAATGATCTACCCCTTGGACATCAAAAGAAGTTTGCCAGTGACAAAATCAAAAAACGTGAGGGTCTTCAAACTTTCTCCTATAAAAATTTTGATTCAAACGACTACTTTAAGTTAATTAACTAACAAGAATATCACCTTACAGAACCACATTCATATTCTCTAGATTTTCGAGTGACAATCTGCGAGATTTTATTAAGAATCCTAACTTAGACCATTTTAACATTGAGATTGAGAAATATCATTGCCACAAACAATAGAACGATGTGTCAAGCTTGTGACACAAGCTTCTCTATCAGTTTGTGGAGCGTATTCGAGGGATGAATTTATAAAAATTCGAATTGATTCCAGAAAAACTATGCCTCACTTTAATGCTAAATCGAAAAACATCTTCGAATAGAATGCTTCTACCATATTTTTTTGTAATATTTATATATCTAATTTTGTACTTTGCTTTATATTAATTTTAGTATTAAAGAACTTGGGTGACGTCAGGGAGACGGATAAGTTAGCCTATTTTGTTATTAAAAGAATGTTTTAGTATACTTTTCTTAAGTAAAATTTTTAATTGCCTTGTGAAACCAGAAAATATTTTCCAATTTATACCGAATTTATTTATTCAAGTTCTATAAGGTATTACATTTCCCTTACAAAAGAAATTCGCATATTAATGTATTTTTTCTAATTTTTAGTTGCCGTGGGGGGCAGAAAATATTTTTCAACGCAATTTTACTAAAATACTAAATAGTGTGTTAGGCAACTTTTGTGAGCCATTACATTTTCGTTTCGAAATAAAAATTTTTTTCGTCTGTTAACATTTTTTCAAAATTTTTAACTGTCTTGGGGAGGGGGGGGGGGGCAGAAGATATTTTCCAATTTCGAAAAAATTTTACCAAAATACTTAACAGTTGATCAGGCAACTTTTGTGAGGTATTACTTTTCCATCGCAAAAAAAAAAATTTCGCCTTTTTCGATGCACTCTATTGTACAAGTCTACTTGGACTCAGTTAGTTACCACGGCTAAATGACTTGGATGTGAAATAACCATTGCAAATATGGCGGAAGTAAGTGGTTGCTGATATGCTGACATTATTTGCCACTAAATGGCATAGTATTTAAATTAAAAAGTGTACATACCGCTAAAAAGTTGCAGTTTTATTTAAAATAAAATATTTATATCACTCTAAAGTATGAAGCAAACCAATTTAAAATGTTCTGGTCTACATATTATATAGAAATATATAAAATCTCATTTTCGATAAAAAAAGGAGTTACCGGCTTTTCAGTCTTTTGAACAATAATTTATCTAAGCAATTCTAACAAGTTTACTAGTACATCTAAATAGTTGGATATTCCTTGAATGTATTTCATAAATCACTATTAAACGTATTTTTACAGAGTGTTCAAAATTTGCAGTTTCAGTATTGGATTATTCAATGTGTAGGTAGTATGAGGCTTATTTTAAATGGAACACCAGATACAGTGAGGACGTTTGAGTTGGAATACATTCATTATCTCGAGAAGGGAAGAAATTAAAGGGAAATCCTGAGACAACTTCATTTTTATTTTTAAATTATGACTCTTTGGCATATACATTATACATCATACTAGTGGTGACTTCATCCATCTGGGCGTGAGGACGCAATCGATATTTTTTATAAATGAGAGTAGGGGTCGTGTAATAGCTCATTTGAAAGGTTATTTAATTCTCTATTCAGTAATATAAACGTTAACATAATAATTTATACAGGGTATCCAAAAAATTCTTTTTTGAATTAAATTAATTGAGACAAAAAGAAAAATAAATGTAATTCATTTATTTCAAAATACATGTGCGTGCTGTCAGAAAACAGAAAGAAATGTTTATTTCTTAAATTAAATGTTAAAATTGCCACCCACCTATCTCTTAGCAGTTTGAACATTAAATTTAAGCGAAAAGCAATGTTTATCTGCGAAATAAACATTACTACATGTTCTTCTGACAGCAGTAAAATGTATTTTAAATTAACTGAATTGCTTACTCTTCTTTTTGTACACACTGTTAGCCTGTATAAATAATTATGTTAATGATTATATCACTGAACAGATAATTAAATAACCTATTAGATGAGCTCTCACACAACCCCTACTCTCATTTAAAAAAAATATCGATTACGTCATCATGCCCAGATGGATGACGTCACTAGTATGATATATATGCCAAAAAGTCATAATGTAAAAATAAAAATCGACCTGTCTTAGGATTTCTCTCCAAATTCGCCTATTCTCGAGATAATCAATTTATTCCAACTCAAACGTCCTCATTGTATAAAATCAATGTCAGTAGTCGTTCGCATCTATGCATATCCACTAAAAAAGCTAGCTGGTTTCTGGTTTTAACACTCTGGTGTCCAAATTTGTTAATATTTGTAAATGTACTGTTTTTCCGAACCCTAAGTGATTTCAACACCCTGGTGTCAACCCACGCTAGCATCTATAAATGTATACCCTATAAAAAAAGTTTTGTATACCCTGTATAAATACTTATGTTAATGTTTATATTACTGAATAGAGAATTAAATAACCTATGAAATGAGCTGTCACACAACCCCTACTCTCATTTAAAAAAATCATCGATTACGTCATCACGCCCAAATGGATGACGTCACTAGCAGAGAACAATAACCACTATGGTTATTGTTCTCTGTCACTAGTATGATATATATGCCAAAAAGTCATAATTTAAAAATAAAAATCGACATGTCTCAGGATTTCTCTCCCAATTCCCTTGTTCTCGAGGTAATGAATTTATTCCAACTCAAACGTCCTCACTGTATATATTTATCAATGTTAATATTAAACAAAATTTCCCAATTTGAATGGTATAAGGATATCCTATACTAACTAGGTGTCATAGTTTTGGCGTAATTTACAGAAAATCAATTTTAAAACAAAAAATGTAGTTAGTAAATGTCATTGTATCATCTTACGGTCTGGTAATTGTCATAAATATTAACATTCGTGTATTAGCGTCAAATTTAATTAAATCAATTAAATTTAATTAAACTATTCCTAAAAATTAAGTTCCATATTTTTATATTCCTTTATCCGGACATTACATAATGCTTCCTCAGCTTCGTATATCTCCATAACTCTCTCCCTTTCAGTTCAGACCATTTTCTTTTTATATTTACATCTCGTTTTTGATTTTCCGACAACGACGCCATTTTAATTTTACACTTTGACCCTACTTGGATCCAAGAAAGTTGACTAGCGTCCTAGTCCACAATACTGTAGTATACAACTTACGTAATTTAGATGTACTGTGCATATTATGTATTTCATGTTTTTGTCAATTATAATGGAGTTTATCTCGAAGTACATATTATAGTGTATTTTATTAATTCTTACCATATTTTCCGGCTAACCCGCATTTTAGATAACCCGGATCGGCCGCGGTCCAGATTAATCCGACTTATCGACATTCCACTGTAGTATTATTTCGTCCACGTGCATTTAATTTTCAAGTGGTAAATACCTTTTTAATGTTGGATTCCCTTGGGGTTAAACACATAAAATGTTATTATTAAGTAATTTCCCCAATATTTGATCCTTTCTACCTGCAATTTACCTGAAGGCTTAAATATTATTAAAAAGCAATCCACCTTCGGTATTATTCAATACTTCATTTCTTCAAGATTGTGTATTAAAATTCGAACAATTTGGAATCAAAATATATTCATGGCGAGTATCCAAATTGTTCCGGTTTAATGGTAATATCGACATTTTACTCCTGAAAGTTTCATAAGCCATAAATAAGATAATGATTTAGTTAAATACAAAATATCCTTATAAAGTTTAAAATCTGATATTAAAATTCTTACGACGGCTTACCTCGTGCGTGCGAAAATTTGGACTGAGGCTATTATTCTGTTATAAGTACATATTGCATTATTCAGTCCAATGAGAAGACCTAAACGTTTTTCCAAACCCGAAAATCTAAATTTATATAAATTATTATTTCTATAAATATTAAAATTATTATTATTTTTTTTAATATAACTTAATGCCTCGACAACTAGCAACCATTGGCATGGTACAGTTAATTTTGTAACCAGATACCTATTGTGTGTTAAGTAAATTTGTCGGCTTTGAAAAGTCGACTTCATTGTCTTTACAAAGAGATACTAATTATTGTATCCGAATGTCTGCAGTCCCTCCGGTGAGTACCGATCCCGCGATCCCACAAGGCTAGAACATACATTCACTTATTAAGTTTTAATAAATGAAAAACTTCCTACCCCTGACGAGATTCGAACTCGCGACCCCTGAATCCAAAGGTCTCTTACCACTGAGCCACAGAGGCTACAATAAAATTAAAAAAAAATGCAAGATCCTTTGTAAAAGGTATATTTAAAAGACCCCAATAAGGGTTACATCACAAAATAAAACGTTTTCGGATTAATAGCTAATCCATCATCAGTGTTAAGCCCTAAAATAGTAAGTATAACCTAATTAATAGTAGATAATGTTATAAAAGTTGACTAAGAATAAGAATTGACAGAGGCCATACTTACAATAGCATGCATGCGTGAGCCACCAAAAAGTTATGGGTAAGAGCCCTCTAAAAGTTACAAGATCTTAAATGATACTACATATGTACATATTTTATTAAAACAGAAAGATGTTGCAAATATTCCTGGATATAACCCAGGGCAACACAGGACTCTAACCCACGTGGATGTGATATGCAAGGAATGAACCTCACGTATTGAAAATTGAGTGTCAACTGAACTGAAAGGTGAAAGAACTTTAGAAGTATGCCAGTGACAGATTGTCAATGCGACTTTATGAACTATTTTGTTACCTATTTCAGCCAATGAATTTAACGTTTATGTTGATGTTAAAAATAAAACATTATCCAATATCCGTATATTGGCGTTAGAAATTTTCGAACATAAATTTAAAATTGTGAAATGTGTGATGATTAAATATGTGAACATAACAAATGATAAATAGGTACTAGGAGTTATGCAGTCAGCAACACATTAGGATCTTACATAAGTGGTAGATATTTTAATATTATGTGACACATGACAGAAGCTCGAAACAAATGACTGTGAATGAAAAACCCTATATGTGAGGTTCATTCCTTGCATATCACATCTACGTGGGTTAGAGTCCTGTGCTGCCCTGGGTTATATCCAGGAATATTTGCAACATCCTTCTGTTTTATTAAAAATATGTAGTATCATTTAAGATCTTGTAACTTTTAAAGAGTTCTTACCCATATAACCCAGGGCAACACAGGACTCTAACCCACGTGGATGTGATATGCAAGGAATGAACCTCACATATTGAAAATTGAGTGTCAACTGAACTGAAAGGTGAAAGAACTTTAGAAGTATGCCAGTGACAGATTGTCAATGCGACTTTATGAACTATTTTGTTATTTCAGCCAATGAATTTAAAGTTTATGTTGATGTTAAAAATAAAACATTTTCCAATATCCGTATATTGGCGTTAGAAATTTTCGAATATAAATTTAAAATTGTGAAGTGTGTGATGATTAAATATGTGAACATAACAAATTAATGATAAATAGGTACTAGGAGTTATGCAGTCAGCAACACATTAGGGTCTTACATAAGTGGTAGATATATTAATATTATGGATCTACGAAAAAAGGTCGCCAACAATTGGTCGAGCGAAAAAATGTCGCGCACATTTGAGCGCGTATCAAAAGGTCGCCGGCGAAAAAACAGCGCCGACGAAATAAGGTCGCGTGCAATTGATCGCGCGAAAAAAGATCGCGTCAGAAAATATGTTTTCATTTGCATACTTTAACTTTCCTTCACACTTAATCCAGGCTTAGGTCAGATTTAGATGATGCAATAGAACTAAAGGATTGCTGTTAAATAATGACCCAAACAGTTAAATATTTTCTTATTAGTCATTTTAACCTATTGGTAAAAAATATTTCGTCAACCCAATATTGACTTCTAAATGACTTTAGTTTTATTTTCCACTTTAAATAATAGGAAAATAATTGGAAGTAAATAATCCTATTTGAAATTGATCATGTAAAATGTTCGACCAATTTAATGGTCGAATTAAGGTAATTTTAACTGTAAATGTTGTAGGGAAAGTACCTAGAGGTATTATTTCACGACTTGGCAGTGTCGCAAAATTTACCCTTGGTTATTTAAGAGTAATTTTTAATATAAGCTTTATATATTTTACAGGGTATATACTACATATAGATAGGGTAGGTTAAGGGCTACCATCTTTATTAAAATAAAATTTCCCAAATAAAATAATGATATTGTGGTTAAAAATTATATAACAGGCACAATTTCATTAATACATTGTCACTGGTGAGTACTTATTGAAGATATCATAGTTAAAGAATACATTTATATTAATAACAGATTTGCATACTTTAACTTTCCTTCACACTTTATCCAGGCTTAGGACTGGCAGTTAGTAACTGGCGTGTTTAAAAGTTTTTTTAATTTTAATTTTTTTATTTTTTTCTAATTTTTATTTTTTTTTTTTTATTTTTATTTTTTTGTGTTTTTTTAATTTTTATTTTTTTTTGTTTTTTTTAAATTTTTTTTTTTAATTGTTTTTTAGTTTTTTATACTTGCAGTTGAAAATTTTGGGCAATTCCTCTTAAATATTCTAGATTTGGCCGGTTCCCGTATTGCAAACAAATCGTTTTTATTCGCCGCGCTGTATCTTTATAAATTTTTTTTTGAGGTTGTTGGTTTCCAGCTATGTATTGCTCCACTTTTAATCGATTTAAACTCTCTTCTTTCTTTAGCCCCGTAATAAACTTCCATAGATTTGGGTGTGCTGCATTTAATATCGAGGAGAAGCTGTTGTGCCAACCTTCGACAGCATTATTAGTACGCGGTAGATCTTCCTCTATAAATTCGAAGCAATTCCAAAGATTCCTTGGAAACATTGGCGGTCTTCTTTGTTTGCAGAATAGAAATTAATTCCAGTGACGAAGTGTTACAGTTTTTTTATTTGTTTATCTTAGATAAAATATTGTATGAAACTGTGCGTGAAGTACTTTTTGCGAACTTACGCGATGTATAGCACTCGCTTCGCTGTAGCTCGTGCTCTAAATATCGAGTGCGTGCGCAAAAAGCATACTTCACGAACTGTTTCATTAATAACTATTTCCTAACAAGTGCGGAAAGTCATACTTTTCCGCACGCGATTGCGGTTTGCCGAACGACGTGGAGCGGAATTCGGCAAGCAGTCGAGTGCGGAAAAGAGACTTTCTGCAAGAGTTAGGAACAATATTTTTTCTACGAGCGTTTAAACCAAATCTTAGGGCCGGTTGTTCGAAATCTAATCAAAAAGTTGATTATAATTACGTCCCCTTAACAACCATCAACTAACAACACCCCTCATTCGTACATCAATCAGTTGATTGTAATCAATTATGTTAATTATCATTATGATAACTAACACAATTGATTGATTAATTAATTATTATCTATTAATTAACCTAACAATTATTAACATAATTGATTAATAAATCTCATAATTGTAATCAATTATGTCAGCGATACTCAACCTTTTTCTTTTCTGGGCCCCATAGTAGCCATTGCAACAGCTTGCGGGCCGCAATCAAGGTGAAGTAGTATACAGTGTGTTTCATTGGGAAACGGAAATACTTAAATGGTGAATAGAGGTAAATGAGGCGATTCTAAACATACTGAATTGATTGCCCCACCGATTTTTATAACCGAGTTAAAGGGTGTTTTACCGATTTTGCCCATTTTTTCTGGACCCATAACTTTAGAACAGCCTTTTATATTTTTTTGAGATTTGGTACACATATGTCAAATTTAGAACCAAACCACCCAACTACTAATCACAAGAAAAATCCAGGCGCGGATTAAACATAATTATAAATTCATTGTGACCTTGAAACAACATCCTGTGTATTGGAATTTTCAAAATCCGTTTGCACATTTGAAAAAAGCACAAAAAACTAATTTTAATTGTTCGCTTTTATTTTTTGTGCAAAAAATTTAATGATTTTAGATAAAAGGCATTATATTTAATTTCGATTCAGAGATCATTACTATCTTTCTATGGACCATTTCGAACTCTTTTGTTCTCGTCAGGAAAGCATATGCAATGATGCTCTCATCAGCATATGCTTTCCTGACGAGAACAAAAGAGTTCGAAATGGTCCATAGAAAGATGGTAATGATCTCTGAATCAAAATTAAATATAATGCCTTTTATCTACCAACGGTTTTACTCACGTATCGAGTACTAGGAAGCAGATTTGTTGATCTTTACCTCGGTGAATTGATATGTTGTGGAGTGCAACTATGTAGACTCCCCATGTCTCTACATTCATCACCCTTTTCCTTGCAATTTTTAGAAGGATGGGGAATAGGTATAAGAGTGAATCTGCTTCCGAACTAAGAAATCCAAAGATTTTATTATTTTTAAAAATTTATTTGTTTAAAGATGGAATCTTTTGGGTTTCGACAGTTTGTTAATGATTTTAATTTCGAAATTATATCAGAATTTTTAAGAAATCGAACTCGATATTCGAACTTTTAAAACAAAAATTCCGATATGAATGCAAAATTAATGTCATTAAATTGTCTGCGCAAAAAATTGAAGCGAGCAATTTAACTTAGTTTTTTTGCTCTTTTTAAATGTGCTAACGAATTTTGAAAATTTCAGTATACAGGGTGTTGTTTCATTGTCACAGTTATTTTAATTTTTTTGTTAATCCGGACCTGAATTTTTCTTGTGATTACTAAATGGGTCGTTGTAATGTAGTAAATAATTATTGACTATTTTTGAAATAAGTATTTGTTCACTAACTTTAATAATTTATTATTAAAAGTTAATAATGCCTGCTTTTTAATCAGAGTTCTTAAAAATTTCAATATAATTTCAAAACTAAAGTCATTGAATTGTCTGCTTCACGCACAAATACGCCTCAGACACATCGGCACACTATCAAATAATTTAAAAAACACGTGATATTTCTCAAATAATTTGATCGTTTACAGGGCCCTATAGTTAGCCCTCGGGTCGCATAAAAAACGCTAGAGGGCGTTTTCACCCAGGACCAAAACCCAGGGCAAAACGCGGGCCGCAGGTTGAGTATCACCGTTGATTGAGGTATTAGGTTCACCCAATACCTCAATCAACGATATCACTGAATTATGTTTTTAGCAACCCAAACAAAGTTGACATTGACAGTTGGTAACCGTAATGAAATATTTGATAATGATCAGTTGATTCCATTTTTAATCAGCGTTCGAACAACCGGC
This sequence comes from Diabrotica virgifera virgifera, assembly GCF_917563875.1. Taxonomy (NCBI): domain Eukaryota; kingdom Metazoa; phylum Arthropoda; class Insecta; order Coleoptera; family Chrysomelidae; genus Diabrotica; species Diabrotica virgifera. The sequence goes on along the minus strand of NC_065447.1, from coordinate 189,738,355 downwards.
CCTTAATCAATTAATTGAATTAATATGAAAATACATACACAAATTAATTCTTTGACAAGGTTGTCAAAACCAAACTTTCAATATAATTATTGGTCAGCATTACGACGATCTTGGTTTCCATGAAAACGATTCAAAACCACTGTCAATGTCTACGGATTTTACTTTCGAATATTATGTCAAAATAATTTTATTTCATCGAATTGTCGCATTAATGTCATTAAACCATGAACACAATAAGATACATTTGAAATAAGTTAGTAAAAAAAAAATAAAAAAATATGAAAAAAAAATTTTTTTAATAAACGCTTTTCTTTAGTTACGAGTGACTAAAATTAAAAATATTATAAAAAAATCAACAAAAAGCAAAACATAAAAAAAATTGAAAAAATCTAACACATCCGTCAAAGAAAAGCGTGGCGCGTGCTCATCGAATAAACGGTTTTCGCCCCACGCTTTTCTTTAACAAATGTGTTAATTTTTTCATTTTTTTAATTTTTTTGCTTTTTAGTTGATTTTTTATAATATTTTTAATTTTAGTCACTCGTAACTAAAGATAAGCGTTTTTTAAAAATTGTTTTTTTTTTCATATTTTTCTATTTTTTACTTTTTAGTTTTACACTTTTCAAACATTAAAATATATCGTCATGTTTCTTAAAATATGTATAAAACATATGATGTACTAACATGAAAAGTAGTCGGAATCGGCAAACAATTTGAAACTTTATTGTTTATTAATGAAGCATAACATAAACAATTAACGTAAAAAGTGAAATTATGTATTGTTCATATGTTCATATCATTAGCTATACAATCCGTAAAAGTTTCAAGTTTTTACATTGTAAAAAACAAGAGAATTTAAGCGTTTTCCATTAAAATCGTTTTTTTTTATTTAAACAATTAATAAACATGAAAAAATTTTTTTATTGACTATTCGTGTATTGTTCCCGCGAATGCAAATTCTCATTCATTTGCATTGAAGAAAAGGCAGTCAAATTAACGTCCAAAGATTTGACGTAAACTATTGAACTAAATAAAAGAGTTTAATAATAATATCTAAATATGTATTATAATTATTTTAAGGCCATATGGAAATATCTAAATTAAGTGCGGAAAAGTAATGCGAAAAATAATACGGAAAATTAGTGCGGAAAAATAAAATTTTTCAAACTAAAACGCGTCCGGAAAAGTAGACATTTTTGCACGCTCGTAGAAAATAGCTATTTGTATAACAAAGGAGGAAAGTGCTACTTTTCCTCGCGAGAATGAAGTTTACTGCCCGACGCGTAGCGGAGGGCAGTAATCATTCAAGGGAGGAAAAGGCACTTTACTCCCGTGTTATACATATGGTTTTTCCACATTCCTCAAATAACAAGTCATTTTTTCATTTTTACTTAATTTATTTATGTAACTAACCAACAAAATTTATTAGAACTAAAACTAACCATAAAGGTATATTAACATAGAGGGAGCCTACCTTCCGCGCTTCCTGACGACAAGATCTCATTTACTGGTTTGCTGCATCTCTTTCTAACACATTGTATCGAAAATCTATGATGACATTCAGTGTGAAGATAGGCACGGAAAAGGAGGACAACTGTAGCAGCTTTACTATGCGTAAAAGTGAAACAGCACTAATCCAAATAAAAAAGATGGTGTCGTCACTTCTCTCTGAATGACACTCTCTCTATGCTAATATATAACTCTATGAAACTAACAAGTAGATACAATATAACTGTCAACTGTCAAATATAAGTCAAATTAAATGTAAACATTGTTAAATCAAAATAACAATTTACTGTTTTTTACCATTCTGCAATATATATGTTTTATAAATAAACGTGAAAATGTATAGATAATTACGTAATAGAAAATAGATATTGTACAGGTCGTCAATAAGTTATATTTCATGAATGAAATACCACGACGTCACTTTTACTTTTCCTCCCTAGGGAGGAATAGTACAACTTTGCTCCCTACAATCAGGTCCGGAAAAGTATACTTTCGGTAGAGGTAGGTAGAAATAGTTATTTTCCTAACGAGTGTGGAAAGAGATATTTTCACGCACGAGACTGCCGTTGACCCGAACGACGCGATAGCGGAGTTCGGGCAAGCAGTCGAGTGCGGGGAAAACACTTTCCGCATGAGTTAGGAACAATATTTTTTCTAGGGCCGTACGTTTGAAAAAAAGCCACAAAAAATAGGGTCATATCAATTTTTATTTAGGAGTTCTATGTGTCGGATTTAAAACGCCCAACATATCTGTCGGACAAACATTTTTTCATATATAAAGTTTGGTATTGAATAAACTTAAAAACAAACTGCTATTTTTCACAATCATAAACTTGTCAGAATAACACGTCCCACAATTAAAATCACGTTCCACAATTAAAACTTCTCCTGTTCCAGTGTTCCTATTCATCAAAGTTTGTCCGACTAGACACCGTCAAGCTATTAGAAAACTTTCAGCTTGCTAATAATCAACTTTTTTCTTGGTACGCGGGATCCAGGCCTATTTCTATATCATGATTTAGGCTGCTATCGATTCAAGATTTTCTTTGAGTTTTTTTAGTTATTTCTTACTTTTCTGTAATAGTCTTAGACAGTCTGCAAATGCTATTCGCTGTGTGCAAGTACTTGGAGGGGATACGAGAAACGATCGTGCGAGAGTAGCGGAGAAATCTTGTAACTTTCTTCGCATATTTCTTAAATAATTCATACTGTCAATTGAAATTGTCATATTGACATATTTCATACCTACTGTCATTAAAGAAGGATTTCGCAAATGCTGTGTTACAGGTCTGGATCCCGCGTATGAAAAAAAGGTTGATTAATAGCAAGCTGAAAATTTGTTAATAGCTTAAGGGTGGCTAGTCGGACAAACTTTGATTATGGGAAAACTGGAATAGGGGAAGTTTTAATTGTAGAACAAGTGAAAAATTTTGAACGTCAGACCACGAAAACGTCACATATATTTTGTCCGACAGAACTTCCAATTGATTTGTTACCCTTTCATTAAACTCTTATGCAAAAATCAGACTGCTATTTATCACCTGTCATAATTTCTGCCATTTGACATGTTCTACGTGTTCCACTCGTTAAAATGTCCATTTTGTGATAAATAGCAGTCTGATTTTTGCATGAGAGTTTAATGAAGGGGTAACAAATCAATTGGAAGTTCTTTCCGACAAAATACATGGGACGTTTTTGTAGTCTGACGTTCCAAATTTTTAACCTGTTCCACAAGAAAAACTTCCCATATTCCACTGTTACCATTTCCCATACATCAAAGTTTGTCCAACTAGACACCCTTAAGCAATTAACAAATTTTCAGCTTGCTCTTAGTCAACTTTTTTTTCATACGCGGGATCCAGACCTATTATAAATTTTAAAAATACAACAAAAAATTGTCAATTTAAGTTCTATTCATTTCCAACTTCTAAGCACAAATTTCCATTTAATAATACAACGCAAGGTATAAGGAAGAAGATGGCCAGGACGAAGAAGAACGGCTTAAAAACCTGAGAGAATGGTATAACAAATCCTCTACATTCCTTTTCCGAGCTGCCGTTAACAAAATTGCAATAGCCAATTTGATAGCCAACGTTCGATAATCGAGCACTGCACATAAAGAAGAAGCACAAATTAATACAAAGAGAAAAGTGGATTTCCATCACAATAAAGTAGAAATAAGTAAAATAATTAGTTATTTACTACATACAATGTTTATCTGCAACCAGGACTAATATAATTAGGCAATATAATTAAAAGTGCTACAAATGTTGCTGAGCTATGACACTAGGTGTCGCTCTTCCGAACTTGCACGATCCGAATACAGCCACGGCTATTTTTAAATACATAATTAATATTTATTGTAGGGATGGGAAAAACCTACCGGTTTTAACCTAAAACCGTTTTTTTACATCGCAATAACCGGTTTTACAGGTTGTTTTTTTGTCCCGGTTATAACCGGTTTTTTCTTTTTAAAGTAAAAACCAGTTATTAGGTTTTAACGGTGATTAGGATTAGGTTAGGTATTATTTTGGATCCCAATCATAATTATTATTCTCAAGTAATTATTCCAAACAAAACCATAATTCAAATTTTATTTTATAAATACAGAAGCAAACTGAAAGTGCAAACTCCCATCAGCCAGAAACAATTAAGTTTTATTATAATATTTCGTTGAAAAGGTATTTGTAATCATAAGAAGTGATCTGGTTGAAGTAGACGCAAACATCATCTATTTTTCACACTTGACTCTTGACATTGAAAGTGGGTGAATTACTTTTTCTGATTCCAAAAAATAATGTTCGACTATGAATATCGAATTACCGATTACGAATACGAATCTCCAAAGATTTCCCTACGTTTTCAAAACGATACACCCATACAAGAAGTATTAAATGAGTTAAAATGTATGTACCTATTATACAAATATACAAACGTGTTAAAAGAGATACATGATAATTTTTTTTGATGGTAGTAAAAATAAAAGATAAATTGCATTATCCAATTTATTTTTAAGTAAAATATTTATGTTGATATTATTTTTTTAAATCCCATTTGAAAGAGTCTGGGAAATTTTTTATAAGTTGAAGCGGCTGGGTTAAATTGTCTATTATTGCAATATGTATATATTATTCTTACGCTATATTATATTTAATCAATAAATATATAATAATAATAAATAAATATAATAAGTTTACGAGGTGTAAGAAGTACAAGAGTCATCAGGAGAGCTGAAGAAATAATACGGAATACTGCAAGACACTCAAGATACGATCCAGAAAACAACACAGCCCAACAGTGCCTGGATACATTAAAACAAAGACTCTCAGTTTTTTCAGGACGACTAAGAAAGTACAAAGTGAGTAACAACCGAAAATCCGACAATGCCCTTTTTGAGACTGCTGAGAAGGCGTTCTATCGAAAACTCAATTCCACCGTAGAAAATCTCGATAAGTCTTATCCAAGCCAAGAAGAAATTCATGAGTTTTGGGGAAATCAACTTTCCACACCAGCTGCTCTTAACAACAATGCTGGATGGATAGAAGATACGACACAGAACTGCCAACACTACACTACTACTCTCTATGAACCCTTCATCACTGAAGAAGTCTCAAATATCATCAAAGAGCTTCATAACTGGAAATCTCCTGGACCAGACGGAGTTCAAAACTTTTGGCTCAAGAAGTTTTGGGGTGCTCATGAATGCTTATCAACACTAATTAATTATGTTATTTCGAATCCGCAGGATATACCATCATTCCTAACTCAGGGAACCACTTATTTAATACCGAAGGATCAAAATAACACCCAAGATCCAGCAAAATACCGCCCAGTTACTTGTCTTCCAACTTTGTATAAATTGGTCACATCCTGCGTAGCCCGGCGTATCTACCAACACTGTGCTCTGAACAATATCATAGAGCCTCAACAGAAAGGATGCGCTAAGGGTTCCATGGGTTGCAAAGAACAACTTATCATCGACTCAGTCATTTCTAATCAAGCATATTCCAAAAAGAGGAACATATTTACTGCTTTTATCGATTACAAGAAGGCCTTTGATTCAGTGCCGCATGAATGGCTTATAGATATATTGAGAATATATAAAGTCGATGATAATATAGTGACCTTTTTACAACATATAATGACAGAGTGGAAAACTAGAATTCACCTTCAAATACCTGGTGAAAGTAACATCGAACCTGAAAATATCGCAATCAGCCGGGGCCTGTTTCAAGGAGATTCGTTGAGTCCTCTGTGGTTCTGTCTAGCTATGAACCCACTATCTCAGCTATTGAACTCCACAGATGCAGGTTTTAGCATCAAAAATAACAACAATGTGGTGGCGAAGCTTAATCATTTATTGTACATGGATGATTTGAAATTAATGGCTTCCACTCGAAACCAACTCGACGAGATGCTAAAAACTGTAGAAACTTTTTCTAATGATATTAGTATGCACTTCGGACTAGACAAGTGCCGTATTTTAAATATAGTCAGAGGAAAAGTACAGCCCGGAAGATTCGATATGCAAAATGGCCAGAACATCGAGGCCATGAATGAAAACGATATGTATAAATATCTTGGAGTAAAGCAAGCGCGGAAAATTGACCATAAACAAATGAAAACAGAGATAACAACTGAGTTTATACGAAGGGTAAAACAGCTGCTTCGCTCACACCTTAACAGCAGAAATTTGTTTAAGGCACTAAACACCTACGCATGTTCCGCGCTTAGCTACTCATTTGGTATTGTTAAGTGGACAAAAACAGATATAGAAGCTCTTCAGCGAAAAGTACGAACACACCTCACTAAGGCACAAAAACACCATCCTAAAAGTGCAGTAGAAAGAACAACATTACCACGGAATCTAGGAGGAAGAGGACTTATGTATATAGGTGAGCAATTAGATAAACAAATTGCTAATTTAAGAACTTATTTTCAGATGCAGGCTGAGACATCTACTCTACATCGCGCTATCTGCGCAGTAGATGACACAACACCGATCAAACTGAGGGAACCAGAAATGCGCATAAACCACCTTACTAAGGACGAAAAAGTGCGCGCCTGGATGGGTAAACCTCTGCACGGGTGACATCCCAATGAGGTCAGCCAAGATTATGTCGACAATATAGCGTCGAACTACTGGTTGACATCAGAAAAGATGTTCCCTGAAACGGAGGGCTCATTACTGGCCATTCAGGATCAGGTTATACCAACCAGAAATTACCTGAAATATATCATTAAAGACCCTCAGGTTCAAAACGACAGATGCCGATATGGATGTCAAGCTCAAGAAACCATCCAACATCTTACAGGGGGCTGCCAAGCATTTGCTGCAACTGAATACAAGGAACGTCATGATGCAGTGGGAAAAATCCTTCATCAAGAGATAGCTATCAAGCTGGGACTTCTCCAAACAGACCATCTCCCGTATTATCAATACGTCCCTGAGAGTATGCTTGAGGATGGCAACTACAAGCTATACTGGGACCGCACTGTGCTCACAGACCAAACAGTGGCACATAATAGACCAGATCTCGTACTAGTAAATAAATTAACAAGACAAACAACACTAATTGATGTGGCGATACCTAACAACAATACTCTACGTAGTAAATTTACTGAAAAGATCGCCAAATACAGAGATCTAGAAATTCAAATACGAAGGCAATGGAGAATGCAAAGTACCCAGACCATACCGATTATTATTTCTACTACTGGAGTCATTCCGAAGACCCTCTTCGAAAGCATAAAAAAGCTGGGTCTGAATGAACTTCTTTATAAGACCATGCAGAAAGCTGTACTACTCGCGACGGCCAGATGCGTACAAAAATTTCTGGGAGATACACCTGCATTCCAAGTCACCTAGGGCTCGATAATACGAAAAGAGTCCCACCAGAGCTCAATCCTTTTGATACCGTGGGTATCTGGGATGAGTCAATTTTCCCCTTAGAGGGAGTGTGAGCCGTATGGCTAAATCTGGATAAATATGATAATAATTAAAAGAATAAAATGGTTTTATTAAAAATTGTGTTTTATTTATATTGATATTGATGTTCTTTCGATAGTACTAATTTTGATCATATTGATATCGAGTATAGTGTCGAGTGGAGTATCGCAAACCAAAGTGCATTGTAAATGTAACATTGTAACCTATTGGATTAAAAAAACCGAAAACTGGTTTTGGAAAAACCGGTTTTTTGGCCGGTTATAACCGCCAGGTTAAACCGTAAACAAAAAAAAAACAGTATAACCGAAAACCGGTGTTTTGTCAAAAACCGCCATCCCTAATTTATTGTTTGCTACATATTTATTTTGCTTCTTCCGGTTATTCCTTCCAGTATCAGAATGAAAAAAATCGTTTAAAGTGAGTTTCGTTGTCGTAATCCTTTCTTTTTTAAATTGTTGGATTTATGACCCTTTTATGAACTTTTAAGACTATATTATATATACATAAAATTGATTAATAAATAATCTTCTACTCTAAATAGGTCACTTTATTTTTTTACCACATCAGCTTCCAGTAATTTGATTTGATTGTGTAACATGTAATGCATACAGAGATATATCAGTTTCAGGTACATCGAGAAAATCCAGTTACACACAATAACAAATAGTTTATAAATTGGGCCAAGAAAAAAATCAGTGATATCATCTACCATCTACACATTAAGTTTAATTCGGTGATTTTTCCTTCTATGGCTTCATTAATGGTTCCACTAAAAAACAACATTCTTGTTATTTGATATGCATTATCGTAATAAGGTAGCAACAGTTATTTAATGTAAATTACCAATTTTATTATAGAAATCCGATACTATGCGTATGGAAACTGCAGCTTTATGGTGTGTGTTCTTACTTAATTAAAAGAAGCTGTATAATAGGTCTACCGAAACCATAACAAGAATTTAGGATTTTATGCTAAAACAGTCAAAAGTTTTAAAGGATGTGTATTAATATATATTTGTCACAAGAAAATATACAAAACTTATAAAAAACACAATATAATTAATAAAATTTATTATCTAGGATTATCTATGAACCTAGCTCCTTGCCATAACGACGATAGGAGTTGATAATATAATAGTCTTAGATACGATATAAGGTCAATCTACAACAATCTGTTTAATCTTCTCCTTCATGTACCATGTCCTTTCAGAACATTGGTTACCATCATAGCTATCTTAATTTTATTCACTGCTACCCTAAATAGCACGCTTGTATAAACACCGGTTCCATGATATCTCGTAACGCGACAGTTCGTAACCGGACAAATGGTAACGGAAAATTCGTAACAGCGACAGTTCGTAACGGCGACAGTTCGTAACTATACAAATTCGTAACGGACAATTCGTAACGTCCAAATTGAATTATTCTGTTTATTGTTGTTAACGTGGAAGCTAACTGTTATTACAGTTGTAAATGAAACTATGTTTATCAATTTAACGAATCAGTATCAGGATAAACATTTTTAAGGCATTTCATATTTCGTGTTTCAGAATATAATAAAAGTATTTAAACCAAGTATTAAAGTAATAAAAGCCATCCCTCTTATCAACTACAGTAAAACCTGCTTTACCGGCCACCTGCCAGAAACGGCCACCTATACTAACGGCCAGTTTAAAAACTCTCAAAACCAGTTATATGTAGAATACAAAAACTGGCAATACCGGCCACTTTTCAATATCGGCCAATAGTTCTTTCATTTTTAGTGGCCGTTACTGACAGGCTTTACTGTATAACCGTTGATTGGATGTCCCAAAGCTATTACCAATCACAAGGTTTATTATAATAACAGGTAATTATAATCTTTCCTTTACAGAATGTTTATTTAAAAAGTTCGGACTGTCTAAAGACGATTGTCAGATTAAAGATTTCAGGAATTAAGTACTTCATTATTCCTTTGTCTAGGTACAGTAAAACCTGTCAGTAACGGCCACTAAAATTGAAAGATCTATTGGCCGATATAGAAAGGTGGCCGGTATTGCCAGTTTTTGTAGTCTACATATAATTGGTTTGGACAATTTTTAAACTCGTCGTTAGTACAAGTGGCCGCTTTTGGCAGGTGGCCGGTAACACAGGTTTTACTGTAATTGGTTTGGAAAATTTTTAAACTGGCCGTTAGTACAGGTGGCCATTTTTGGCAAGTGGCCGGTAACACAGGTTTTACTGTATATGCAAATATAAGGAACAATAAGAGGAATAAACTTTTGAGAATATTGTTAAAAGTTTGTATGTACATATTTAAATATTTGTTTCTGTTTAAAGACTTTTAATATAGGTACTCTGAAACACGATAAATAAAATGTGTTAAACATGTTTATCCCCGTACTGATTCATTAAATTGATAAAGATAATTTCAATTATAACTGTGATAACAGTTAGTTTCCACATTAACAAAAAAAAAAACAGGATAATTCAATTTGGACGTTACGAATTGTCCATTACGAATTTGTCTAGTTACGAACTATCGCCGTTACCAAGTTTCGCCGTTACGAACTGTCGCTGTTACGAATTGTCTGTTAGCAACTCTCCGGTTACGAACTGTCGCGTTACTAGGTGACTGGTCACCATAAACACCATACCAATCTCGCAAGTTCTTCAACCATGAGGTTCTTCTTAGTCCTGGACCGCGTTTGACTGCTATTTTTCCTTGCATAATATTTTGCAGCAACCTTTATTTGGTACCTCTCGTTAAATGTCCGAAATACTCCAGCTTTCTCTGCTTGATGCTTTTTACAATCAAAGTAGTCTTGCTGAGACGTTCTAGTATTGTGGAGTTTCGAATTTTCTCCGCACAGGAAACTTTTAAAATTCTTCTATAGCAGCACATTTCGAAAGCCTCAAGGCGATTTAGATCGATTTTATTCACAGTCCAGGACTCGACACCATAAAGTAATACCGGGAACACGTAGCAGTGAAGTAGGCGGATCCTCAATGCCAATTTTAGGTCTCTGTTACACAACATCTATCCTAGATCTAATTTCGCCGTGACTTTCTGCGTTACAATTTAATTGCTGTCCAAGGTAAACGATTTTATCAAGTTGCTAAAGTTTGGTAATATTTACATATACATACGGTTTTATATTCTCTTATTACTTACTTATTACGAGTATTTTGGTTTTCCTTATGTTCCGATCCAGACCTGCCTCCCTACAACTCTGAACGACACTATCAAGTAATGTTTGCAGATCTTCTAGACTAGAAGCTAGGAGTACTGTATCGTCTGCATATCGCAAATTATTGATGACTTCACCGTTAACAATTATTCCTTCTTGTTTTTCAGAAAGTGAATTTCTAAAAATTCTTTCCGAGTAAACGTTAAAAATCAGGGGTGACAAGAGGCATCCCTGCCGTGCTCCTCTTTTAATATTAAGGGCCTGTGATTCCACACCATCTACTAAAACTGATGTTGTTTGATTCCAATATAAATTTGCAATTATTCGAATATCTTGGCCGTCCAAGCCAATGTCTTTTAGAACTTAGATCAATATAGAGTGCTTAACACGATCAAATGCCTTTTGGAAGTCAATAGAATATTATATGTTTACAGATATATCTCGACATCTTTGAGCAAGTACGTTCATCCCAAACAATGACTCTCTCGTTTCAAACCCGTTACGCAAACCAAACTGTGTCACTTACGTATTCCTCGCATTTATTGTAGATAAGACCATGTATTACCTTCAGAAAAAAAAACTCTATAAACGTATCTCTTAAATGGAGAAAAATTATTTGATACTTCATTTAGTTTTTTAAGAATTATAAAAAACAAGGGGTGTCCGATCTAATTTTCTTCTGACTGTAATTAATAATTAAAAAACGACCTTTTTTATGAATTAAAAAAATCGGACCAGGCAGATATTATTTTAGATTTTTTGGATAATTCTAAACAAAAAATGTCTTGTATAATTTTTCTCTTGTTGATCGTTTTTGAGTTATAAACAATTTTGAAACTGAAAAAAGAACGAAATATGACGATTCTCAAGGATCAAAAACATAAGTAAACAATATAATTTTTGGAATTACGATGTAATTTAAGTTTATATTACGAATATATTGCAAAGAACTGCTAGAACCATATCAGTTTGCTTATGTTGATTCTTATTAGAAACAAAAGATTGGGAACCTCACGAAGGAGAACCCAGAGGAGGAATGGGAATTAGTACAAACAACCATGATACAAGCGGCAAACCTTGGCATTGGAAAAGCAGAAAAAGAAAATAAAGAACACTGTTCTAAAAAAGAATCCTTGCGTAAAAGAACAACGCAAAAATGAAAAATATTAGAGGTAATACAAAAAAATAGAGCAGTACAAACCAAAACGAGTAAAGCTAAACGCAGGCAAAAGAAGAGAAAATTACTGGAAAAACAACTAGAACTATATAGAAGATAATTATGCCCAAAAAATATGTTACTAAGACAGAAAACTAACAAAATAAACAGATGGACAGAATATCTCTATGAGCTAATAGTAAACGATAAATGCCAAACAGGAACAGAAATACCACAACGAACACAAGAAACAGAACAACAACAAACGACAGAGAAGGAGGTAATGGGAGTACAGTGGAACCCTGATAAGTCGGCCCCTATAACCCGGAAGTCCGGCTTACCCGGACCGATTTTCATCAGACAAACATTTTAACAAATAAACAATTTAACAATTTTATCAAATAAAAATGTATGTAGGCAAAATAATATTTGAGAGAAAATAATGTGTATTTGTGTAATTTGAACTATACGATAGTAAAAATGATTCATGGCACACGGGGGCAGAGCGACCGTCTTGGCTTATCGGAAGGAACAGGCACATGTCTGTATTCCTTTTGCTTTATTTATGTCAAACTGTCTTAGCATTGTTTAAAATAGACGAAAAGACTATTTAAAAAATTCTTTTTTAAACAATGGTCTTAGTCTGTTCTTAAATAACAACATTGTTCCTTGTGACCCTATTGTGTGTAGTACAGTCGCGTCCTATTTTTCACTTGCGTTCTGTAATCGTGCTTCAGATTGTGTTTGCATGTTTTTTGTCTACCTAATGGCAACAAAACGTAAAAATGTTGTAGTGACCATGGAAAAGAAACTAGAAGCATTAGGAAGGATTGATAAAGGCGAATCTTTAAAATCAATTTATTGCAGCATCATATATGGTGTCGGTACATCTACAGTATGACTGAGTTTTTTATCAAGAAATGAACAATACTCTACACTCTATACAACTATATGTAATTTAGAGGTGTACTGTGCATATGTGTTTCATGTTTTTGAAATTATAATGGAAGTTATCTGTAAGTATACCGTATTTTATTAATTTTTATCATACTCTCCGGCTAAATGTTTATAAACTACAAAATTTTAAAAATTTGGCATTAGGATTTTTGACTATGTTAATCATTTTTTTATCTTTTTTTAATACATTTTGATACTATCACTCTTCTACTTCCTTTGGGATACTCAGAATTGCTCTATCTTCATTATTTTCTGTCTTATCTTATTGCAAAATAAAGGTCTCTGGGATAAACAAATAGAATAACTCTTAAACTAATTAATGGACCAGTCTCAAATTTTGAGAGTTTGTTAAGTACCGCAGTATCCAACTTTGGGTGAAACACTAAAGTTCTAAGGTAGTTTTAGTAAAAGTTATTAACAAATAACCATTTTCATTTATTTTTCAGTTTTCGTAGCAACAGATTAACTTTTTAACTTTCAAAAATCGGCATTTTGCAGGGTTTTCAATGTTCTAAAAAACTGAATTTTGTAGATTTATGTCAACTATTTAGTTTTTGAATGGAGTGCAAAAAATCGAAAAAATCGCGATTTTTGCACTTAACTAATTACAAAACGGTCGCGAACTCTAGGCAGGAAACAGGTAGGTTTTCTTCCTATAGGTCTACAATAACTAAAACAGTATTCAGCTACCTGGATCTTTGAGTGTCCCGAGAAAATCCTTATTACCCTGGACTATTAGGGTTTAGGCAACTTCTTCGTCTTCAGGCATTGTTTTTAATATTAAAGAGATCATCATAAATAAGATTCAAGTAAGAAACTATTTTTTATGCTACGACATTTATTGAGTCATTAAATTTTTATTAGACTTTTATATTTATTTATCTTTCAAACACTAAAAACTGTAACTATGTATACATGTATACTCTCTAATCCAAATTCCATAAAATCTAAAAGAATTAATTAAGACAGCCATAAAATGAGTTCTATAACTTGAGAATAATTTGTACAACTATAAATTATTATAAAACGATACCGACGTGTAGTGTCTAATAGCACGTGACACTAAACTTGACCAGAATTAAGTGGGCATATTTAAATATTGACCAATAACATACCTCCATAAATTATTCTCACGAAATCCAATCAATCGTTTCAGATTTTGGTTGTAGTTGTAAAGGTTTCAACACATAGTTAAATACATTACTTGCAGTAAATTATTTTTAACAAAACGGTGTAAAGTTGTTTCTTATACCAAATTAACATTATTCAATAGGCATGTAAAGTAAAATTTAATAAAAAGTGTTTGGAATTCAATCAATTATTGACAACCTACATTTTAATCTTTGCTGATATTGCATCCAAAACTTGCATCCAAAACTTAAAAATCTACGACGCGACGTCTCAAAATTCATGGAAACTTAATAAAATTGATTATTGCAATTCTGAGACATAGAAACGTCTTACTAAGATAGATGTTGAGGGAGATTGGTCTTGATCGAATATATTATATAAGGATGATCTAACAGCTGTAAGTATTACAATCAAAAGGCAAAACTAAGGATCTCCAACAATCTATGTACACTATACTATACACCATAACTAGAAATAAGTAAAGGTGTGAGACAGGGCTGCATTCTCTCCCCTCTGCCCTCTGCTATTTATTGTTTATGAATTAAAAATATTTCAACTTGCACAGTAGAATAGAAAATGTATCAAAAAAATAGAATTCCATAAATAATTTGCGACATGCTAATGATTAAAGACTGGATTATATGCAAAATGCATATGCATATATATGCTGCATATTTCTCATGTTTTTCATAAATGCATATGCCTTGCATATTTGGAGATTTAAGAGCATATAAATGCATATTTTGATGGGAATTTACTCTACCCCATTTAAAAATAAGGTATATATTAGTAACATCAACATCCATTAAAATAAAATGTGAAAGTAAATATTTTGCTGTTAAGCTCCTTTGTTGTTGTACCCATAAACATAATGGGCGTTATTTATAGCTGCAGGTATCATTATCCGGATATTTAAGATTTATAGACTTCTCAGAATTTACAAATTACCTAAGTAAATACCGATTATATTTTGAATAACATTACAAATATTACCTGTACTTTCTGCTGGTGTCGGCCAACTATGAATTATTCTGGGAAAACCAACCAAAACGAAATTTTAAGCATTTTAAGGGTAGGATAGATTATTTTATTTTATGAATGGTTAGTCTTAAATCAATCGCCGATTATTCAACTTTTGTGATTGCAAGTTATTGACTATACTGTGTAAAAAAATCATTTTATTATTATTGTGAAAATGCCTAAAGTAGCAAGGGAAAAATCAAGTCTTCTCAGAAGTTGGATTGGAAGTAACAATCATCTAAAAGTTATCGACAGTGAAAGTATGTTTTGCACCATTTGTGATAAAAAGGTAAGTTCTCCACTTCAATAGATTTTTAAACTTATCAAACTTCTTTGCACATCTATGTGTCTGTCTATTCTAAAATGACAAACCGTCCCATTTCTTCAAAAACTGTTTTTTAAAGTTCGCAACGGTTTGGCTTATACAGAGCGAGGTGTTGAGAGTGGCCCACCCTGTATACTACGGTACACTGACTGTACTTTATTGTTTGACGATTTCAATTTCACTTTGAGAAATAAAAAAAAATTGGGGGAGGTTTAAAAAGTTTGATCATTTTAATGTAGGTATCTATTTACGAAAACATCTAAAACATCATTATCATTATATTCCAGATTCCATGTCAAAAGAAATTCCAAGTAGTTCAACACATAAAAACTTCACTTCACCAAACTAAGCTATCAAAAAATGATAATAAACCTCGCCAGCAGATTCTACAGAACAGTTTGCAGATTCAAAATACGTCAGTTGGGCAAGAAACCTTTGCAAAGGATTTATGCCATTTTTTTTTGAACTGCAATATCCCTCTGCACAAGTTAGAACATAAATCGTGTCAAAACTTTTTAAAAACTTATTGCAAGATTAAAGATAAACCAGCTCAAATACCAAGTTCTTCAACTCTTCGGAAAAAATATGTCAGTGCATGTTACAAAGATGTGATGACGAGTATTAAAAATCAGTTAAAAGCCGAATATCTTTGGATTTCCGTCGACGAAACAACGGATACAAAGGGTCGACAAATTGCGAATCTAATTGTTGGAGTTCTTAACGACTCTGGCGATTTTAAAAACTCATACTTAATTAGTGTAAAATGTTTGGAAAAAACAAACTATGCTACAATAGCTAGATTTGTTAACGAATCCCTAACAAATTTTTTTTTACCTGATCAAGTACCATTTGAAAAAATATTATTAATGCTTAGTGATGCCGCCTCATATATGATGAAAGCTGCATCCAATCTTAAAATCTTTTTCCCTAATTTAATTCACTGTACATGTTTGGCGCACGGCCTAAACAGAGTTGCAGAGAAAGTTAGAATTGAATTTCCCAATGTAAACACCTTAATAAATAATGTAAAAAAAGTATTTCTGAAAGCACCACTACGTGTACAGGTATATAGGGAGATGCTTCCCGATATTCCTTTACCACCAGAACCAGTATTAACCAGATGGGGAACTTGGCTTAAAAGTGCTATATTTTTATCTGAACACTACGACGACATCAAAAGCGTTATTTCAAGTTTTGATCCGACTTGTACCGCTATTGATAACTGTCAAAATATTTTTAAAGAAAAGTCTATTAAAAATCAATTGTTGTATATAAAATCGAATTTCGATATCATTGAAAGTTCAATTACAAAATTAGAGGCTCAAAATTTATGTCTTCACAATAGTATGTCTATTGTTGATTCGGTTAAACAGAAAATAACAAATCTGAATGGGGAAATTGGAGTAAAAATTAAAGATAAACTTGATGACGTTTTAAACAAAAATGAGGGTTTCACTTTATTGCGTTCAATAAATAATATAATCAATTTTGGAAACTTCGATGAAAATATTAATATGGATCCGTCTCTAATAGCAAAGTTTAAATATGCCCCAATTACATCTTGTGACGTTGAGAGATCTTTTTCTGCCTATAAACAAATATTAACAGATAGAAGACATAATATTAGTTTAGAAAATATGAATCAATATATGATTATTTATTGTAACAATAAAAATATGTAAATTTGTTTTATTGTACTCTTTTTATAATATTAGTTTAGAAAATATGAATCAATATTGTAACAATAAAAATATGTACATTTATTTTATTGTACTCTTATTTATCTTGTGGTCAAAATAAAATATTTTGCCGTTTTATTTGTCACAAAACCTGAAGTTAAAAAAATATATTAAGAAATAATAATACAATTTGGTTTAAATTCAAACCTATTTATTTATTTTTATTATTTTTTATTTATTTATGTATTTAACGTAAACCATAAAATTATTCATATAAAAATAAGTGCATATATAAATGCATATTTGCATGTTAATTGTGCATATTCAGCTTGTTTTAAAATGCATATTGCATGCATATTTTAGACATTTTTTAGTGCATATTTTCCAGTCTCTACTAATGATACAGCTATCGTAGCTCACAACATAGAATAATTATAGGATATCTTGTTCTGCTTCTTGAGGTGCCATGTCCGTATTCAGACGTTGGCAGTCATCATGTTTACAAGTTCCTGAAACCTTTCTCTATCGGCTGCTGCGCGAAATATTTCCTCTACGCTGGAACCATACCATTGTCTAATATTACGCAACCATAAAAGTTTCTTTCGACCAATCCATCTCTTCCTTTCCACTCTTCCTTGTATTATAAGGCGAAGTAGACGGTATTTAGGTCCTCTAATTATATGGCCAACCTATTCTCTTTTTCTCCTCTTTATGATGTTTATGAGCGGACGTTCTGAATTCATCATTGGGAGAACATCTTCATTGGAAGTATGCGAAACCCACGATATTTTTAGGATTCGTCGATAGCACGACAATTCAAATAATGCTTCTAATTTATTTAGCATAGTGGTTTTTAACTTTCATGGCTCACAACTTACACAAAACCCTTATACAACCAGTGTTGACATATGGATCGGAGACATGGACCATCTCCAAGGCAGATGAAAACCTTCTGCTTATATTTGAACAAAGGATCCTGAGAGACATATTCGGTGGCATCTGTGAAAATGGTATTTGGAGGAGGAGATACTACTACGAGGTATACCACAGATATAAACATATATTTGGTGGTAAAGACGTAGTATATCTTATAAGAATAGGAAGACTAAGATGGGCAGGACATGTAGCAAGATCACAGCATAACAACCTTCCTAGAAGAATCCTTATGTCACAACCTGTGGGAAGTAGAAATAGCGGTAGGCCAAAACTTAGATGGAAGGATGGTGTAGATGAGGATGGGAGAAAAAGAGCCGCAGCAAACTGGCAATGGTTGGCAATGGATGGGACTGACTGGCGTAATAGACTTGGGAAGGTCAAGGCTCTTTCATAGGTCTGTAGCACCATTGATGATGATGGCTCACAACTGCACAATAATATAGACCATACATAATATTTCAGAACCTTCTTGGGAATATCCATTGACAGGCTTCGATTATATAAAACTGGTTTCCAGGTCATAAAAGCCTTTCGTGATATTTTGATTCTGGATATTATCTCTTCATCACAGTCGCAATTTACATTTAGCCAACTGTCAAGGTATTTAAAATGGTTTACCCTTTCGACATATATCTTCTCCATCACGAGAAAGCACACCTTGAATTACATTAATATTTCCAACTGCCATCCACTTTGTCTTTGAGATATTGATTTTTAGGCCTTTCCGATAACTTGCGTAACTCACAAGATTTACTAATGTCTGGAGATCTTTCAAATTTTCTGCAAGAATGGCTGTGTCTTCAGCGTATCTGATATTGTTGATTACTTCTCCGCCCAGTCTTACTCACTATTGTCTGTCGTCCAAAGCCTGCCTAAAGATTTCTTCAGTGTACAGATTAAAAGGTCTGGGTGACAAAACACAACCCTGTCGTACTCGACGTTTGATGGGTGGTTTTTCAGTACCACCAACTTGGATAGAGGCTACTTTATTGTAATATAAGTATTTTAGCAGTCTTATATCGGCTAAATCCCACTGCCTACAGGCAATTGTAAAGTGAATCATGTTGTATTCTGTCAAACGTCTTCTCAAAGTCGATAAAACAAACATAAACGTTATTTCGGAACTTACAACTTTTTTGTAAAAGAACGTGTATACAAAATAGTGCCTCTCTAGTTCCTAGACCATCTCTAAATCCAAATTGCTTATTACCCATTCTACTTTCACACAGAATACTCGGTTTTGTATAATTAGTAAAAGCATAAAATCCTTTACAAAAGGTATATTTGTTAAAATCCCTATACAGGGCTACATCAAAGGCATAACTAGTTTTCGATCGGTTGACCGATCGACATACCTAGTATTCGATCGGTTGACCGATCGAAAACTAGTTATGTCTTTGATGTAGCCCTGTATAGGGATTTTAACAAATTTAATATACCTTTTATAAAGGATTTTATGTTTTTGTAATGGTATACAGCCAACTACAGGAAATTTTTTCTCGTGGATTAATAAGTAAAGGCTTCATGAGTGCCTCGTGACTCATTAAACAGATTAGTCTAAAATCGCTGGATTTGGAGGGCCTGCTTTTCTTTGGTGATGTAATAAACAATGACTCCAATCCATCATCTGGTATTTTTCCTTCGTTGTAAATTTTGTTAAAGAAAGTGGTTAAGTAGGTAATGTTTTTCTTATCCAAAAGTTTAAGTAGCTCAGCAGGGATTTGATCTGGTTCAGATGCTTTATACCTTTTGGCTTGCTTTTCTGACTTCATACTTCAGTTTACTGGGACCTCTGTCTAACTGGATGCCACAGGTAGTATGTGGATCATTTTCTCGAGAAACATCGCCAAAAAGGTCACTGATGTATCTTTCCCATTCTTTGCACTTTTCTACGGGATCAGAAATTTTTCCGTCGTCTGCGTTTTTAAGTACGTGAGCCTTTTTCTGTTTTTCTCATCCGGAGGTGTATTTAAGTTTCTTGTGGAGGTTGAAACTGTCATGTTTTTTTGAGGTCTTCTATTTTTTTACATGAATTCTTGAGCCAGGATTCATTGGCTTGTTTATTTTTTCTTCTATTTTGTGCATTTTACAATTTATCTGCTGTGATATGTGTTCTCGCGTTTGAAGGTTTCTAAGGAGGTCGAGATCTATCTTACTAGCTTTAGTTGGTTTATTCTTAATTTCTTTGATTTTTTTGATTTAATTTGTATTTTATATAATATATATATAAGCAGTGGGGTTCCTGCGGTCTCTTCTGCATCCCACATTTCGCTCGCCATGGTTTTCTAGTTTTCTATCCACCCATTCGTTTTCTTCAATAGCTCTATCTGCCATAGACTGTTCTATGCCTTTCTTCCATGTTTCTGTAGGCCTTTCTCTGCTTCTTCTATTTATGGGTGTGTAATTTAATGCTCTTTTTGGCCATATTTTCTCTGACATCCTCATAACATGACCATACCATAGCAATTTCTTTGTTTTTATATGATCAACCGTGGAATATACACCCTTTGTCCGTCGTCTTATTTCCTCATTTGGTACGTGTTCTAATCTAGATAACCTGCATGCTCTACGTAAGTAATCCAGCTCCGCTACTTCTATATTTTTTCTTTCCTTTCCTGTGAGTTGCCAACACTCTGCTCCATAAGTTATAATAGGTTCCACAATTGTTCTGTAGATTGCTAATTTTGTGTCCAGATTCATCTTGTTAGACCATAGTAGACCATTTAAAATACAACTTGCTTTCCTTACTTGTTGTATCTTATGCTGTATGTCTCTTTTTGTAGTTCCTTCTTCTGATATTATGCTTCCTAAATATCTGTATTACTTATATTTTCTTATACCACTTAACTCTAGTTCCGGATCTTCGGTTTCCTCTCCTATTCTCAAATATTCCGTTTTCTCCATGTTCATACATAGTCTCCATTTTTCATATTCGATCTGTAACTTTCTTAGCATATAATCCATAGCATGTTCATCGTTGGCCAGAATTACTTGGTCATCAGCAAAAAACAAAGTTGTTACGCAGTTTTCTTCAATCATTATTCCCATCCCAGCAAATGTTTTCCTCCAGTGCTCCAGAGCTTTCTGGATGTATATTTTGAATAGTGCTGGCGATACGCAGCACCCTTGCCTTAACCCTTTTGTAACAGGGAATGGTTTCGACATAGATTTTCCCTGTCTAATACAGCTTTTCGGGTTTTGATACATATTTTGAATTGCTCGCACATATGCTTCACTTATGCCTATCGTCGTCAAAATTTCAAAGAGTTTCCTTAAAGGTACCGTGTCGTAGACTTTTTCCAGATCAATAAATGTTAGGTGAGTAGATAGATTCCTTGCTTTTCTTTTCTCTATTACTTGTTGCATCACGAATATGTTATCTGCGCACGATCTACCGGCGCGAAAGCCACTTTGTTCTTCCATGTCCTGAATTTCTAATTCCACCCTTTTCTTTAATACTCGGCCATACAACCTCCCCATTGCACTGGTTATACTTATACCTCTGTAGTTTTTGCACAACGTCTTGTCTCCTTTTTTGTAAATCCAGCTAATGTGTGCACAATTCCAGTCTTCTGGTATTTTTGCTCCCTGCAACATGCATTTGTTAAAGAGTTCCGTCATGATTTCGTGCAGTATGTCTGTTCCATATTTTATCAGTTCGATGGGGATATTTCCAGGCCCTGGTGCGTTCCCATTTTTTGATTCTAATAAGGCTTCTTTTATTTCTTTTGTAGTTATTTTTCTAACTTGTTCATTTACATTCGTCTGCATGTCTATTGCATTTAACTCAAATTGAGGTCTAGATTCCTTCAGTAGTATTTTGTAGTAATCTTCCCATTATTTAATACTTATTAAATTTAAATTACTCTGCCCTTTATTTTCTTTCTTATATTTATGTATTTAATAATTTGTATTTTGGAGTAGAGTAGTTTATATCAGCATCGGGGTAGGTTTTCTCATGATACAGTAAATAATATTACCTAATGCAGTGGTGGTGGTGGAGAAATATAGTCTTAACATTGATATCATAAAACGAAATTCAGTAGACATTCCCATGTGCAAGTACAGTTGAAAATAAACAACCAATTTCTACACAAAATTGAGAAATTTAAATATCTTGGAGTTACCTTAAACATAAATAGTCAAGCAAATTACATGACGTCAGTACATCCTTACGAAGGAGAAAAGTTGGAGGCGGAAGGTCTTTAAACAGTAAATAGGACTGCGACGAAGAAGTGAAGATACAAGTAGCAATAGTTAGAAATACTTTTTAAATTTAACAGTTACCTTTGTCAACGCGCAACTTTTGTATCTTCAAAAGAAGATTTATGTTCCTCTTATGATTCTCCTACTCATCTTATGATTCAAAAGAAATACTTGAAGAACTTGAAGAATATAAATGTAACAGTAATTTTATTCCCATCTTCTTCTTCTCGTTGTCCTTATGCCCTATAAGAGCGTCGGACTTTGGTATCACCTATCCATATTTTACTCATTTCTTCCACGCCTTCCGGTCTCCTGCCATTTCCTTCATCTGTTGCACTGTTTTCCCTCTCTTCCGCCCCTTTCTAGGTCTGCCCCTTCTTCTTTTCCCGTGTCTTTTGGCATCTGTCACCTTCTTTACTAGTCTGTTCTCATTCATCCTAGTTATATGTCCAAACCAATTAAATTTTCTTTTTTCAATTTTTTTCTCTATTGGTTTCTGACTTAGCACGTTTCTGATGTTTTCGTTTTTTTCCCTGTCCATTTTCGTCTTTCCAGCTATTTTTCTCAGCTGCTTCATTTCTGCTTCATTTATGGCACTTTCATGTCTTTTATTTGTGACCCATGTCTCGCTTGCATATAGGAGAGTTGGTACTGTGATTGTAGTATATACATGTATTTTTGTTTCCTGGCTGATTTCCCGTTTTCCCAGTATCGTATTATTAATCGCATAATACATTTTGGTAGCTTTTTTTGTCCTATTTGCAATTTCTAGGTCTAGCTTTCCGTCATTCGATATTATCGTGCCCATGTACTCGTAGGCAGTCACCCTAGCCAATTCTTGTCCTTTACAGAACACTCGTGTTTCGCCTTCAATATCCTGCTCCTGTTGACTGATGTTTATTTATAATTTCATTTTCTGTATTTCCTCAGTCCATACATCAGTTAGTCGCTGCATCTTTCTCGGGTTGTCTGCTAAGAGAACGACGTCGTCCCGAGAACGACGTCGTCCTTATTCCCATAAGAAGTTAATTATTTCGGACTAATCGTTTATAGAAAACAAACTTATATCTTTAAACTTTGTAGAATTTACTAATACTTATGTTATATTAGTTTAGAGTTTGTGTTCTATGTTTTTACTCATCTAATGCTCTACTCGTATTAGTACAGTTCCCACTTTATACCAGAGTTGCTTACTGCTCATTTTGTAGTCCTCATCCAAATTTTGCCACAAGGCGCTCACTTCCACTAACGGGAAAATCCATTCATCCAGATACATAAAGTATCAATAGGATTGACCTCTTTCCGTATTATCGACTTGGTATGCTGGAGTATCTTCCAAAAATGTTCGTACACATCTACAGCATTATGCATGGTCTTATAGAGGAGTTCATTAAGACCCAGCTTATTTATGTCTTCTAGAAGATTCTTCGGAATGACTCTTTATTTACAGCAAATCCCTGGAAGCTCCCTGTAAGATGTTGGATAGTTTCTTGAGCTTGACATCCTTATCGGTATTTGTCGTTTTGGAGCTGAATATGTAGTCAAATATTTCTGGATCTTTTGTTTCAGAGAACCTCTTTCCTGATGTGAATTTCGACGCTATATTGTCGAAATAGTCGTGAATTACTTATTTGAGTCATTGAGAAGTTAACCGAGCAAATGTTTACACATCCAGGTGCGCATTTTTACGTCCTACCTCAGGTGGTTTATGTGCATTTTTTCTGGTTTCTCTTCATCTAGTGCGCAAATCGCGCGATATAAAGTAGATGTCTCCAACATACAGCCTAAAATAAATTCTTTAATTAACAATTTGTTTTTCTAATTGCCTAGTTCTTATTATTATCATTAGTTGTTACTAAAGTTTTATTAGACTTTCTGTAATTTTACTTTTTGTTTATCTATTATGTAGATATATTTTTTTGTTTTCATATTGAATTCAGCATAGTTTTTTTATTCTGATTTGACCACTTAAATTCTAAACCATGTCACATCACTATCATATAATATTTCGATGATCTTATTTAATTTCAGTTTTTATAATATATTTATTTTATTACTCGTTTCATCCCACTCGCACAATTTCAAGAACAAGCTGCAGAAGTCCATTAAGGTATTGCTCGAGGTACCTACAACTATCTAAATAAGGTTATATCAACAAAACGTCATTTTTCTTTATAATAATTTTCGTTATTAAACTGTCTTATATTGTTCAATTTATTATGAATTTGTATTCAAAAATTACACCAAGATGTCCCTCCGCATAAAATATTTCTTTATTATGTCCACAAACGATTAATCCGAGAACCATCATACTTCTTGTTTAAAATAGCTAGAGGGCAGAACTGGGTACTTATATACATGAAATATACAGAGTGGTCTTTTTGCAAATGCTTTTAAATTTGTAACTGACACAGCTAATTTGGTAAATAATGGGTAAGAATTAAATGTTAAAGGACAAAATAAATATGTGTAAAGAATTATTTTATACTAACTTACAGTATGATGTTATATTTTTTCTAAATTAATCCAAAAAGATTACTAATCTTCAGAAAAGTTTTCGATACAGTCGGACCATCATCAGTGAAACATCCTGTTATTAGTTGAAACTAGCCACCTTATTGGATGTTAAAATTTGTAAATTACATAGTAATATTATTATTAAATTGTAAAATTTAGATGACATGAGGTCGATGTTATCGGATTCACTTTAAGAGAACATTCATGTAGTTGATGCTAGTTGATTATAGAAAGCAAGATTGAGCGCAAGAGAGGCCCTGGACATAGACGTATATCCTAGCTGGCATATCTTAGGAAATGAACTGGTCTAACGTCAACTGATCTATTTTGAGTCGCTGTGAATAGAATAAGATGGATCAACGTGGTCGCCAACACCACTAGAAGTTAGGCACCTTTAGAAGAAGAAGATCAAAATATTTAGTTTTTTTCTAAAATTTGTTGTTCATCTACTCCTACCTTTCCGTCCTTGACTCTTAGATGTATATTTCTATTTTACTTTGTGCGAGTTTTCTTCTCATTATCCTTAATCTTCTGTTTTTTTTAATAATATTTTCGCTGTAAAACAAAACCAATAGGCGTCTTATATTTCAGTTCAGTTTCAGGTAAGAATGTTTAAGGCACGCTCTGAATGAACTGAAAGATAAGAAGTCCCTTGGTTTTGTTTTACAGCGAAATTATTATTTTCTATTAGTTTTAGTCTTAACTGAGCATGCGTGACCAATCTTTCGTTGGAATTTTGCCAGAAAATGAGATGCAATTTATAGATCTCCCCTGGCCTTCTTTGTTTCCGGCGTTCGTTTGGTTTGTAAATTGTAGAAACCACGAAGGCGTTGGAAAGAAAGTTGGTCTCAATAAAAGTTTTCTTTTTATTATTATTTTTAATTTTATTAAAATAAAACTTTCAAATGTTTTGTGCTTTTCTATTTTTCGAGTTATTACATTAGTATTAGATCTTTTCTAATTTCGGAAATTTCTTGTCTTATAAAGCAAGAATTTTGAAACTTAAAAAACAACATCTTTCATCAGTTTTTGCAGAAACTTGGCCAAGCAAAAACAACTAGAAAATATTTGATAAACGTCAACTTTTTTAAAAAAATAACCAAAGGCGAACGTTAGAATCTTTATTAGTTAAATGCGAAACTATAATATTTAATTTATTCATCAAACTCGGCTTAAACCCAAACAAAATTAGTATAATAAAATATTTTAGTATAATAAAATATTTTAGTATAATAAAATATTTTAGTATAATAAAATATTAGTATAATAAAATATTTTTCTACGGCCGTGCTAAAAGAGCCACTTTCACGCACGTATTTCGTTTCCGAAAGTTGCATTTTCCCGCACGGCGTGCGTGAAAGTAAATTTTCTTGCACGGCGCGGCGTGCGGGAAAGTAAAATACCTTGTAATATGACATTATAATATACAGAGAGAGTCTGTAATTTGGAATAAATCCAATATCTCAAATACTAATTGTTTTTTTGAAAAATGCTTAGACCCATCGATTAGTATTTCAAATTGTCCTTTTTGACATAAAATAATAATGTATACAGGGTGTCCCAATTTAGAGATATGACGTCCTCATTGATTTTCGTAAATGACATCACTGTCATTTTGATAGCTATTTTGATAGGGTGTGTAACACAACTGCAAAATATCAAATTTTTATTCTGTACCATTTACTAGATAATAGAAAATAACAAAGTTATGTCTGTAATTTGGAATAAATTCAATAATTAAAATACTAATTGCTTTTTTAAAAAATGCTCAGACCCGTCGATTATTATTTCAAATTGTCATTTTTGACATACAATAATAATGTATACAGGGTGTCCCAATTTAGAGATATGACGTCATCGTTGATTTTTTTAAACGGCAACACTGTCATTTTGATAGCTATTTTTATAGGGTGTGTAAAGTTATACACAACTGCAAAATTTCAAATTTTTATTCCCTACCGTTTACAAGATAATAAAAAATAACCGAATTATGAAAAACAAGTAATCAAATAATAATTGAATTTTATTATTTCAATTAAGCAAATATTCATAATGTGGACCTCAATTATTGTCAAATTGTCAATGGGCAACGTTATGAGCATTTGCTTAATTGAAATAATTAGGTAAATTCAATTATTATTTGATTACTTGTTTTTCATAACTTTGTTATTTTTTATCCATCTTGTAAATGGCAGGGAATAAAAATTTGAAATTTTGCAGTTGTGTATAACTTTACACACCCTATTAAAATAGCTATCAAAATGACAGTGTTGTCGTTTAAGAAAATCAACGATGACGTCATATCTCTAAATTGGGACACCCTGTATACATCATTATTGTATATCAAGAATGACAATTTGAAGTACTAATCGACGGGTCTGAGCATTTTTCAAAAACACAATTAGTATTTTAATTATTGAATTTATTACAAATTACAGACATAACTTTGTTATTTTCTATTATCTTGTAAATGGTAGAGAATAAAAATTTGATATTTTGTAGTTGTGTATAACTTTACACACCCTATCAAAATACCTATCAAAATGACAGTGTCGCCATTTAAGAAAATCAACGATGACGTCATATCTCTAAATTGGGACACCCTGTATACATTATTATTGTATGTCAAAAAGGACAATTTGAAATACTAATCGACAGGTCTAAGCATTTTTCAAAAAAACAATTAGTATTTGAGATATTGAATTTATTCCAAATTACACACTCTCTCTGTATTATAATACATGCAATAAACTAATATTTATTTCAAATTTATTTTATTGTGTTAATGTTTTAATGAAATTAGCGCGATAATTGTATGAAATAAAATTATTTTAAAATAATATTTAAAAGTCTGATCAGTAGACAATTACAGTGGTTTTGAATCGTCTTCATGGAAACCAATATCATCGTCGTAATAACCCATTATATTGAAAGTTTGGTTTTGACAGCCTTGTCAAAGAATTAATTTGTGTATTTTCACTTCTAAATAAAAATTGATATAACTCTATTTTTTGTGGCGTTTTTCCAAACGTACGGCCCTAGAAAAAATATTGTTCCTAACTCATGCGGAAAGTGTCTTCCCCGCACTCGACTGCTTGCCCGAACTCCGCTATCGCGTCGTTCGGGTCAAAGGCAGTCTCGTGCGTGAAAGTATCACTTTCCGCACTAGTTAGGAAATAGTATATTGTGCAACAAGTGCAGAAAGGTACTAATTTCTCACGAGTTTGAAAAGTTGCGGTACGAGCGCAAGCGAGTGCCGCAATTCAAACGAGTGAAAAATTACCTTTCTGCACGTGTTTCACACTATACTTTTTCTACAAGCACAGTTTTTCCTAAAAATAAAAATCACAATTTCCAAACGACGATTAATTATAATAGGTACCTATGTGATAAATTTTAAACTGTATTTAATTAATACCTACTAATCAATTTAAATTCCTTATACCTAAATAAATTGCACAGAAATCAGTTAAAAAATTAATGCACTGCCTTAATTTGTTTAAATTTAAACAATTATTACACATTATTGACATTATATTTATGCAGTCACGGATTTACACAAAACCTACTTCATTCGACGTCTCTTGCACAGGTTGCTAAATCCTTATTGGTTATTTGATAATTATAAAATGTTTAATAAGAATAAAATTGTAAAATAAAACAGTTGTAACATCCATAATTTAGTTTCTATGCTATAGTTAAATATAATAATTGTCTTATAGGTTATATATTTGTCTAAAGTTTAACCACGGATGTAAACAGAATATAACGTTACTCATAATGCGGTAGTCCACGGATATAAACAGAATATAACGTTACTCAGAATGAGGTAGTCAACTGTGCAGAAAAGAACTTTGCGGCACAGAAACGTCACTTTGCGGCACAGAAACGTCACTTTTCTGCACACTAATGTCAAATATCTTATACTGTGAGAAAATATCAAGTTTGCTAACATAAAACCGTGCAGAAAAGTGCACTTTGAATAGTGGTTGTAGAAAAATAACTATTTCAATACCTTTCAAACAAATATGACTTATCATATCATACCATTTAAAATATTGGTCACTCGGTGACCAATCCACGGGGAGGGAAAAAGGGGAAATTTCCCCCCTAACAAGGTCTAAAATTAAAGAAAAAAATTGTTGAGACCTAAAAATAATTAGCTGACATGAAACTTAACCACACACAGAAAAATTCAACCCAATAAACACACTAGTTAGAAAAAAATAAGGAAACTGAATGCATATAAGTTATTATTTAGGTATGTCTTCTATGTAGTTTGGGTCAATTTTTTATGTTCTCCTCCCCCCCCACCCCCTCCAAGACAAATTTCACCACCCAAGGCAAATATCTAGATCCACTGGATCAGAGTGGCTCTGTAACGTCATATATGACTATTACGTCACCTGTTATGAATAACAGCCTGATAGGCCTATGTACGTTTATTTCCTCCCTCCAATTTCACTATTACTTCACAAAATTATAATTATAACTGTTCAAAAAGATACGAGGGGGAGGAACTTTTCGCTAGCACTGTATATTATGTAATTCTTATAAACATAAAACACCATCATATTAATCAATTTAATAAGGAAATGAAGATTTGTTTATTATGACATTCTTCAACTATACAAATTTCGTTATACTATACAAACTTTTTTGACTAATAATATTGTAAGTTGAATATTATTTTATATGGGATTACACCACAATGTGCGAATTACACTTAGTCCATGTGGTAAGACCGCTCCCGTCTGAAAAACATTTCTAATTCGGTTTCTCTGCGGATTCATATTCAAAAATGTCCCCTTTAAACAAATCTGAAGGGTGCCGGACGGAATTTTTGGGCAGAAATTGTTTAAACAATTTTTTTAAACTAAAACATAAGATCACCTTTTATTGCCCCAAAAAATATATTTTTAGGTTTTTTGGGTCATTCTAAATAAGAAAGTTATCGATTTTTCTCAAAAATTGACAGTTTTCGAGTTATGGGCGGTTTAAATCTAGAAAATGCGATAATACGCATTTTCGAGGCTTAAAAACTCATTTTTAAGGGTGCCGATAACTTGGATTAAACTGTAAACATTCCTTTTCAAGACTCCGAAGAGTGATCGGGTCTTACTTCAATTTAGACCGTAGTTTTTTAATTATTAATTATGCATATCCATCCGATTTTTTGGCCGGTTCGACGCGCTCTATTTAAAAAATCTCCTATTTTCCTGAGAAAAATATTGTTTCTGGATTCTTTGGGACATTCTAAATAAAATAAGTTTCTTGACATTTTTCTCAAAACTTACTAGTTTTAAAGTTATAAGCGATTTAAAATGCGAAAATGTGTTTTTTTTTGTTATTTTTCGGATATTAAATCGCTTATAACTTTAAAACTATTAACTTTTGAGAAAAATGCCAAAAAACTTATTTCATTTAGAATGTCCCAAAGAACCTAGAAAAAATACTGTTCGGAAGAAAATAAGAGATTTTTGAAAATAGTGAGCGCCGCACCGGCAAAAAAACCGGATGGACACGCATAATAAACAATTAAAAAACTACGGTCTAAATTGAAGTTAGACTAGATCACTCTTCGGAATCTTGAAAAAGAATGCTTAAACTATAATCCAAGTTATTGGCATACTTAAAAATACTAATTTAAATATGAGTTTTTAAGCCTCGAAAATGCGTATTTTCGCATTTTTTAGAATTTAAATCGCCAATAACTTGAAAACTGTCAATTTTAAAAAAATCACAAGATACCTTTCTTGTTTAGAATAACCCAAAAAACCTAGAAATATACTTTTTGGAGCAATAAAAGGTGATCTTATGTATTTGTTTAAAAAAATTGTTTAAACAATTTCTGCCCAAAAATTCCGTCCGGCAACCTACAGATTTGTTTAAAGGGGACATTTTTTACTATGAATCCGCAGAGAAACCGAATTAGAAATGTTTTTCAGGCGGGAGCGGTCTCACCACATTGACTAATTTTATTTTTATTTCACGGTTCGATTTCGGAACGATTTTTCACGGGTTCGAAGAAATTTTTAAACAAATTCTACAATAAAGTCATAAATGAGTTTAACCTCTAAAAATGTTTATAATAGTAATGTTTATAATTACAATGTTACAATTACAGGATCACTCACGATTATATTTTGGAATTATTTTAAAAACGATTTCCGCAATGGGAAACCGAACGTCAAAGCAAATAATGTATTTAGCTCTACTTACATTTAATTGTGATTTAATCCCATAAAAAGTAATAATTAACTTAAACATGCCACAAGAAAACAGATTCAGAATAATGATTTAAGTGTTTCACCGTGTAAAAAAATTCCATCATCTGAAAAATTGGAGATTAAGCATAAATTGGGTTAATGACAGCCACAGAAAAGGGCATAATTAAATCCACGTCATAAATATTATAACGAGGCTTCACTTGGTTCAAAGCACCGACCAAAATTATGTCAAGTGCAATGGTAAATTCATTTGACTACAATTAATATCCATCTTTTCACTGCCAAATGTTATAACGGGCATTTAATGAAGATGTTAAATGTACATTTGTATTCATATTCATAAAAATATTCAATTATTAATAAAAATTAGTCAATTTACTCGCGGTTTTTGCTGTAAATTTTGAAGAACCGCTTAGATTGACATGAAATTTGGCATACACATAGCTAACATGTAAAAAAACTGATAGTGTGCCGATGTGTGCTTTTGCCCGGGGGTGAATTTCACCCCATTTCGGCAGCGAAAACACAAACGTTTAAAATAAGTCCGCAATTGGATAAACTGACTAATTCTAAACAACTTTTGTTCTATAGAGTTTTTTCACTAAGCGCAGGTTTGACCAACAACAAATAAATCATTGAATAGTTATCTGTCGAATAAAATTTATTAGTCGATTATATTTTTATTGTGTTTCAATACAGTTTTGATAATTTAAATTAAAGTTAAACTCGCGAATGGATATTTAAAGCCAGATTAACATGTTAAATTATCCGAAGAGTAAATATTTATTTGATAAATAAATAAAATAAGTCCTATTTTTTGTCATTAGTGAAACGCAGATGTGTCAGTTTTGTTGGTCGAGTAACTTTATTCATCGAATAAAATACTGTTCGTCATTGGTGAAACCGGCCATAAGTCAATATTTCAAGTTATTTGCGAGTGAATATGTTCATTTTTCTACAAACAAACTACCTACGTTTTTAGACGGTTTTTCGCAAATAACTCAAAAAGTAATTGTTTTATCGAAAAATATAAAGGATGTTTGGAGATCCAGGAGAAGCAGAGCTGTAGCTAATGGAAAGTAAGTTCTTATTCGGTAAATTCCAAATCGAATATTTCAACGTGAAATAACCAAAAAATGACACACTTTTCGGAGAAAACTCATCATTACTATTTTTAAAGTGTTCAAAAAAAGGTTTATTTTTATTTTCTTTAAATTGGCTAGCATCAAAAGTAAGCAAGTTATGCTCAAAATAAAATTGGTCCCTTTTTGTGGTAAAAAAACTTCTTATTAAGCTGGTAAGGTGGTAAGAATTACCTTCTAATTAGCATCCCAAATAAAATTAATCGTTATTGCTTCACAATTTACTTTGCTTGTGTATTGTTTTTATGATGTGTAAGTTTCATCGGTTGAAAGTGCTCATTTTTTAATAAATTTGGTTCTAAAGAATTTTTTTTTTATTTTGAAAAATAATGCTTTTTTGTCAAAATAACTTAAAAATTATTAGTGATACCAAAAATCTCAATTAGTAAAAAAAGTAGGTCTTTTCTTTTCTGACTATGTTGTATTTTTGTTTTCTTGTAAGAAAAAAATTGGTTAAGATATGGCTGTTCAAAATATGCATACACTCGTGACACTCGTGATTAGTGACCCGTTCAAACTTTGTTAACTACAGTCTTTTAAAAAATAAGCACTTTGAACCAATGAAACTTACAGATCATAATATTATAACCAATACATAGTAAAGTAACTTGTGAGGCGGTAACGATTAATTTAATTTGGGATGCTAATTTACCAAGAAAAAAGGTACCTTATTTTGGGGGTTACTTGCTTACTTTTGATGTTATAAACTTTTTTAAAAACAAAAAGGGTTTTTTCTAAATATTTTAAAAAATTTGTAATAAGTTTTCCCCGAAAAGTGCTTGATTTTTGGTTATTTCACGTTGAAATATTTTATTTGTAATTTGACGAATAAGAACGTACTTCTCATTAGCTCCAACTCTACTTTTATTGGGTCTACGAACTTCATATACACGTCATTTTTTTTACTTTTTACCAATCTTTTAATAATAGAAAATCAAATTCTAAGTACGCACTTCACAACTTCACCGTCTCTAGATCATAATTATTATACTACTTTTAATGGACAATATCAAATTGTCTATATTCAAAAATAAAAGCCCTTAAGCTATCTTTTTTAGAATTTTTGGAAATTAATAAATTAAAAAATACGGATATAATTCTGAATGACCAACTTGGGACAAACAGCTCCCCACTCCTCAACCTATTTTGTTTGAGACTTTAAAGTGTAGACGCATTGTAAAATCTCATCACTTGAGAAAGGCACTCTGTCGAAACCGATGTAGTGACATTCATTTTTAATAAATTTTTGTGGAAATATTGAAGACAAAAGTTTTCAGTGTTTAATTGTTAGGTAAATAGAAACAGTTATTCAGATTGGAGCACTTAACTAATGTAGATGTTGGCATTGCTATCTATGATATTCTTCTTTGGCCTGTTTCACCAACGACAAATAGTAGTTAATTCTATGAATAAACGTATTCGACCGATAAACTGACATTTCTCTATTTTACTAACGTCAACTAAGAATAATGATTTTATTTATTTATCAAATAAATATTTACTTTATGAATATATTGGCAAGTAGACAAGGCGAAAACGGCGGTCGTTGGGGAAAATATGCCCATGAGATTTTTTTGCATAATCACATTCGTGAGACATCCCAGAATAAGGTTCAAGAAGTCGCCAACGTGAAAAGTGGTCCAAATTTTTTTTTTCAGTTTTTTTTAATCTAATTGCAAAAATCAATATTTGTGGCCCGGACAATTTTTTTTGTAGGTTTTTTGAACCATTCTGGATAAAAAATATCTTGTATATTGTTTCTCTAAAGTTCATTGTTTTCGAGTAAAAAGCAATTAAAAATTGAAAAAAGCGAAAAATGGCGATTTTCAAGGCTCAATAACTCGGTTAAAAGTTATTATTATGAAAGTCAGAAAGTGACTAAATCAAAGTTTAATGCCCCCTACAAGATCCCGAAATTTTTGTCATTATTTTATTACTAAGCTGTTATTTTTAAGCAATAATAATGAGCGCCATGCACGTGTTAGGCGGCCATAAAAGCTGAGTGCGAGAGAGATCCCATTCCGCCAGTCCACTTGTGCATCTTACTCGCAGTCACATTTACAGCCGCGTCAATACGATCTAACCGCTCATTTTTATTAATTAAAAATAACAGCTAAGTAATAAATTAATGACACAGATTTCTTCAGGATCATGTAAAGGGGGCTTTAAACTTTTATTTAGCCACTTTCTGACTTTCATAGTAATATAATTTTTAACCGAGTTAGTAAGCGTTGAAAATAGCAATTTTCGCGTTTTTCAAATTTTAAATTGCTTATTACTCGAAAAAAATCAACTTTGGAGAAAAATTATAAGAGACCTTTTTTGTCCAGAATGGTCCAAAAAACCTAAAAAAAATTGTCCTAGCCAAAATATTGATCTTTACAATTTGATTAAAAAAAATTATTAAAAAAAATTTAACCACTTTTCACGTGGGCGACTTCTTGAACCTTATTCTGGGATGTCTCACGAATGTGATTATGCAAAAAAATCACATGGGAATATTTTTCCCAACGGACCCGCCGTTTTCGCTTTGTCTAAAGTTAATCTCGCTGTAAATATCTATAACAAAGTAAATTCGTCAGTTTAACTTTAAATTATCACAATATTGAAACAAAATAAAAATATAAACGTCTAATAATTTTTTTCTACGACCGTTTAATAATATACTCCTTATTCGCTATTTTTAAATAGATAATAACACCCATTACTTTACCCGTGAGTAATAGTTCATTACTCACGGGCTAAAGTTACTCGCGGGTCATTACTCACGGGTTGAAGTTAGATTCAAGTGGTGCATGGTACTTTAAATATACCTATTAGCAAATAAAATTATTTAAACTTCTTTATTTAATAAAATAATTATTGTAATTTATATGAACAATTCAATTTGAAAAATGTTTAAATGATTCTTAACTTTAACAATCGGTATTAATTTCGTAAACGGACTTACGTGTATGAAATTCATATCAATGAATTCTGTTTTACTTACTGTTCATTGTACAATAGATTTTAATTGAGAGCACACTTCTTTTTCATGTAATTGACATTCCATGACATAATGACAACTGTTTGACTGTTTCATAAGCTTAACGAGTGTAATTCTAACAGTGTTGCCTTAGTTATATAAAATATATTTTCTTATGAAAAATAAAATATGTCGTTTTAAATCATGTTAGTAGTTGATAATTATATTTTTCTACTAATCCAAATAAAAAAGGTCGTAGAAAAAGTATAGTATTCTACTTGCATGTAATGGCTATTACTCACTCTGATGAATTACGAAACTCGCCAACGGCTCGTGTCGCAAATTTCATCATCGTGAGTAATAGCCATCATTACATGCTCGTTCAATAATATACTATTATTCGACGAATAGCTAATTCATTGATTTATTTGTTGTTGGTGAAACAGGACCTTATTATTTACTTACACACTACAACACACAAATGAACTAGATTCTATTCAGTCAGATTTTATTTAGCTTAAATTCAAAATTATTATTTGTTTTGCAGTTATAATTCTCTCATTTTTGAGGCACGAGGCAATATATACTTTTTTAAAGAGGGTGGAGCACGATCAGCGTGATCAGTACCTACTATCTTCAGTCCCCAAGGTGCTTGACCTTTGGGATCACTGTATAATTTAGAGTAACGCCTTGATAACCAAAGGCTAATTATTAAAATTGAAATACTGGCTTCCAGGGGTTCTATATCGAATATATCAAGATATATTGAAAGAGTATGTACGTATAGTAGTATAGTCTAAGAGACGATATAAGGTCGATTTGCACCAATCTGTTTAATGGATAAAAATTATTGGATATGTAACTTAGCATGTTAACAATTACAAAAAACAAGGGTTGCTCGATCTAATCTTGTTCTAAGTACAGTAATTAATAATTAAAATAATAATAATTAATAATTAAATTAATAATTTTAGTAGTAATTAATAATTAAAAAATTATATTTCTTTTATAAAATAAAAAATTAATTTTGGACCCGGGCAGATATTATTTCAGAGTTTTTAGGTGATTATAAATAAAAAAATCTTTTGTAATTTTTCTCTAAAGTTGATTTTTTCTAGTTATAAATAATTTAAATCTGAAAAAAGAACGAAAGATGATGATTTTTAAGGCAAAAAACAAAGTAGAAAATATTATTTTTTCAATTCCTGATAAGTCTTTTGGACTTATTTCATTCTGAAACATTGTTTTTTAGTTGTTAATGCCCGTCTCCCATAATAAACCTTCCTCATTAACAATTAAAAAAACATGTTTTAGAGTAAAACATGGCTAAAATTCTTATCGATATCTAATAGAAAAATATTGATGATTACAAAAATGAAATTTTTTACTTGTGTTTTTGAGCCTTCAAAATTGTCATCTTCGGTCCATTTTTCAGTTTTAAATTGTTATCTCTATAGCATAAATTGCTGCTTGACAGATGGTAGAGTAGGCTCAGCTTTGATTTATTTTCGTATACGTAGTTCAAATTGTGCCTTGGAATGGCTCACAAACTGCTACAACTATTCTAATTATCTGTAAGACCACAGTTGTGATTAATATGTAAAAATAGTGAATCCGAATATGCTTCTATTTATATATTCTCGCTCATTTAACAAAAAATTTAATTTGATGTAAAGCAGAATACGTTTTTCCGGCATTTAATGATTCGCACATAATTGTTTCGTAAATTGAAGTCAAAAACCTCCCAAGGCTATGTAAATATAACCTTTCTTGTACCGAAATCAATTGACTATAACACCTAACTCCTTTGTAAGCCAATTTCGCGGCAGTTTAGCATCTTCGAAAAGACTTTAAATCGTTCGGTGATTTATTGCGTTCCCATACGGTTCAGATAAGAAAATAGAATAAAACCATCACATTAACACTCCCAAAATCTTTACCCAAATTAAAGTACTAAAAGAATATATACACTTAGGTACAAAAAGTAAGACAACCAGCCGTTACCGTAGATAACTGAAGCTAAACGATTTAATTTAATTTTTAACTAAAAGATAAGTATCCCCGTATACATAATCATTGAGCGAATTTGCATAGAAAAAGTTTTAGAATCTTTAAGGCACCTTGGTATTTTTTCTGTACTAGAGTAAGTACAAAAAAAGGAAAATTGGGGAAAACGGTAATATAGATAATTTATTCAGTATCCTAGTTTTATGAATATTATTACACCGATGACAGATATTATCATCATCCAGCCTTCTGCTTGTAAATATGAAAATAGGCCTCCCCTATTTTTTTCCGTTCTGTAGGTTTTGAGCTAGGTTCCTGAAGCCAATCCCAGCGATTCTTTTTACGGCGTCTATCCATCATGTATACGGTCTACCTCTGCTTTCTCTTTCTGCTCGTGATATCGACAATGTAGTTTTTTTAGGTTCATCGTCCCTCATTTATGCTAGCCACAAGGCTCTCCGGATTCCACTTGAGCCATACGATGCGCTCTATACTATCTGTGACGCCAGTCCTTCTGATCTCCTCGTTTCTAACCCTGTATCTGAGAGTCAGTCCAAGTAGTGTCCCTTCCATTATGCTTTGAGCCACTCTGAGATTGGTAGCTGTGGCCTGGGTTAAGGAATGTATTTCGTCGCCGTAAGTTATGACTGAAAGCACATATTGGTCGAACATCTTTTTTTCAAATAATTTGACTGGTTTTTCTTGAAGATATCTAATAGAGCTACCACGGTGCAAACGAAGTGGAAGTCTAAACGTCAAATACACTTAATTTCAAAGTAAAATTGTGCCTCATTCCCAACTAAGATAGTAAATTGGACTAAGTTGATGTCAGTTGACAGCAGACTAAGTTGAGCAGTTTTTCATAAAACTCATAAGAAAATCACAGGAAGAAGTTATATAGGTCTATAGGGCGATAACTCGTTAGGTGGTTTTTCAGTTTTAGATATTATCATAGTCAGGTCTGCCACTTTTCATGACTTCGAAGTATATTAAAGTAATAGCTAATTGATATCATTTAATCATTCTAGATAATGTGCAAATTGTGTCATTTTTGGTTTATGACTGCAAGTTCCGATGCCGTGATTATTCATAATAGGAGGCTTCTGTAGCTCTGTAGTGATGCTATTAGCTGTTAAAGCATCGAAATACTCAGCTCTAAATTTTTCTGTAATAAACTTGCTTTCTGGCTTTAGTTTCTATGTGGCATTGTTCAAAATAGTTTTATTTGCTAAGTTTCTAGTTATATGGCAGTTCTGTCATATCCTTTCTTTCCTTTAATAAAGACGTAGGCAGCCCTTTCTTGTTGTAATAGAAAACCAGTCCAATAGGTTTCTTTATGTGTTATTAGAGGGATTTTCTTTCTGTATCATATAGTCACTGAGGGTTAGTAGAATAGAGTACCTACCATTCTTATCCCAAGCCTTATTCTCGTGTATATAGTTAGACACAATTCCTTTTACGGCATAGAAGTCAATTTTGTTTGAATCTATTAGCCAATAGGTGAGTTTGTCTGTATGTAGAATATTGCATTTAAATCATCTTGTTTTATTGGGGAGCTCTTTGCCTTTATTTGTAGTTAATGGAAACCCCAATGGACATGTCACTTCTTATAATGAATGTTTGATCTTCATCCATCAACAAGTTTGCATAGCTTTCTCTTTTCTCTCTTTAGTGCATATCAAGAAAGATAATAAATGTCACAATGCAACTGTGTAATATTGCGTGGCTGTGGTGACAGACGTGGACTAAATCTCGGCTGTCTGTTATTCAATTTATTGACAGTGTCTAATAGTTAATAAGTAAATTAATTAGCATTGGATGTATTTTCAGTGGGAATCGTACATACGATGCTAACAAAAGATTGGGTACATCGAAATTATTAGACAAAAGAACAAAAATGAATATCTACGGCACATTGGCTATACTCGTAGTAAGTAACCTATGGTTGTGAAACCTCGGTAATAACGAAAGAAGATACCTTAGGACCTACCACCTTAGGACATTCGATAGAAAGATACTGAGAAAAGTATATGGCACGGTGCGAGAGGAAGATAGCACATGAAGAATCAGGAGAAACGACGAGGTTAATTAATTAAATGAAGAGTACGATGTTGTATGTGCAGATTTGTGAAAAGTGAAAGACTGGCATGGCCGGAACATGACCAGAGACAAGAAGATGCAAAAACAACAAAGAAAATATTACAATAGAAGCCGACAGGAAGGCGGCAAAAAAGGATGGTCCAGGACCAGATTGATGAATGTCGTGAAAGGCGACCTGAAAACCATGAATATAAGGCAATGGAGGAGAAGGGCAGAAGAGAGATCTGAACGAAAGAACATAGGCAGACAGGATATGTAAGCTTACAAAACCGTGTAAGTGATTAAAAATAAATTCAACAAATTACTAGTTTACAATAAGAATCTTAATCTTTATAGTATTTTCATTTATAGATCACCTGACTCTTCAGTGGAACTATTTTTTCAGAACCTGCTAAATTTGTTAGATGACCTGCCCCATAAAAGGAGAAAAATTTTATGCGGGGACTTTAACATTGATTATGCTGCTGCTTGTGCTACACAAATATATTTGGTCAACATATTTGGATCGTATGGTCTAACAATGCACGATGATCCTCCTACAAGGATTACTAAAACTTCATCTACCATAATTGATTATTCTGTCTCAGATATCTCACCCATTGATATCCACTTTACAATTATTGATGCTGGACTATCTGATCATGAAGCAGTTTATACGAAGTTTAATATCTTCAGCAAACCCTCCTCGAAAACCCGACCTTTAGGCAGGATTTTTTCCACCCGGAACTTTCGTAAATTCCAAAATTTATACTTAATCTCTGAGTGGCGCTTTCCTGCTATGGACGTGGATAATAATTTAGTGATTTTTTAGATAAGCTTGTCGGTACCTTCAATAAAGCATTCCTTTAATTGCAATTAAGCCAAAACATCGCAAACCCTGGACTATTAAAGGTATCCGAATATCTTCCAAGAATATGCGTTCTCTTCTCTATATCAATAAATTTACTACCAACGTCTCTATCACTGAATATATCACCAAGTACAGGCCAACATATCTTAAACTTATAAAATCAGCTAAATAAATTTACTACCATAACCGTCTGGGAAGCTCCAAAAGTGTTGCAAAAGAAACTTGGTCCATAATAAACGATCTTCGAAATAAAACCCACACTGCTCAAACAGTTTCCCTTCCAGACCCTGAAAATCTAAATGAATACTTTGTTAATGTGAGTAAAAATATTACATCAACTGTTTTGCCACAACAAGATCCCATTTTCATCTCCCTTATTCAAGAAAGGTCTCGAATTAATTCTTTATAAAACCAGTCAATAAATCTGAACTGATCCAAACAATCAATAGTATCAAAAGCAAATCTTCCTTTAGTTCTGATGGTCTATCGATAAAATTTTTTTCTTATCTTCCAGAAAATGTGTTAGAAGTCCTCATCTCACTAATAAATGATTCTTTTGAGAAAGGTAAATTTCCAGAGTGCCTGAAGACAGCCATCATTATTCTTATTCATAAGGGTGGTGAAATATCTAATACCTGCAATTATAGACCTATTGCACTACTACCGGTACTCTCCAAAATTATTGAGAGACTCATAAAAGCCCGACTTATCTCCTTTCTAGTTGAAAACAACATTTTATCACAAAATAAGTTCGGCTTCTTAAATAATAAATGCGCCACTGATGCCATGTTTTCTGTACTACATGAGATTTATCAAGCACTGAACAATAATCTTCACACTGCCACCGTTTTTTGTGACTACGCCAAAGCTTTGGATTGTGCAAATCACAACATTTTGATAAAAAAACTAAATTTCTACGGAATTCGAGGTATTTCTTTAGATTGGTTCCAATTGGATTCCAATCTTACTTGGATGATAGGACACAACTGGTTAGAGCAAATGATAGAGACTCTAGTCTCAAAAACATTGTATGTGGGGTACCTCAAAGTTCAGTATTGGGTCCTCTACTTTTCCTTATCTTTATTAATGACATCACTAGTTTAAAAATCGATGGAAACATCTTCCTTTTTGCTGATGATACCAGTATCACTTGGAGCAACTCAAACATTGCAACTCTTCATGCTACTATAACTTCTGATCTACTTACAATAAAAACCTGGTCTGACTCTAATTTACTCTCATTTAACGTAGATAAAACAGTGGCATTGTCTTATAATAGAGCTCTTCAACCCTTACTTCTTAATTACAGGCAAATCAGTACCGTTGATTCTGTAAAATTTCTTGGTATTTTTTTAGACTGCAACCTTAAATGGTCCCTCCATATCGATTTGTTAAGAAAGAAACTATCTTCAGCTTGCTATGCTATAATGTCTGTTTCGAATGAACTCAATCTAGCATCTTCCAAAATAACATATTTTTCTTTGTTCGAGTCAGATCTTCGTTATGGTCTTCCTTTTTGGGGTTCTGGTACAGCTACCCAATTCGATGTTATTTTCAAATTACAAAAAAGAGCAATAAGATATCTGTTTGGCCTCAGAAGAACAACACATTGCAGAAGTTACTTCAAAGATCACGGAATTTTAACCCTTCCATCTTTGTATATTTTAGAAACTGTTTGCTTAATTCGTAAACGTCTACATGTCTTTCCACCAAGACCTAATCATGACTACTTCACGAGAAATTCTACGTTTAACGTCTATTTGCCGACCCCGTCCTCGGAGTTAGTAGAGAATTCTATATTATACTCCGCAAAAAAACTTTTCAACCATCTCCCTCTACAACTTAAATCTGCAGCATCTTTCCCCAAATTCCGTAAACTGACAAAAGCCTACCTATCTGAAAGACCATATTATTTAGTAGAAGATTTTCTTAATCAATTACTAAGAAATTACAGTACCCTTTGCGCGAGTAGTATTTTTATTATTTTTTTTTATCTATATTTGGGTTTCATATGCAGCAGCTTAACTTTTAAAACTTTTTTTATTAATTACTAGGTAGACTATGTATTTGCAATTTATTTTAAATTTAGCAATTTATTCTTTGTGTTTAACTTCATTATCGTTATTAATATTTTAAATATATTGACGATTTATGTAATTTTAGTAAATTGGATTGTTATTGTTTTGTTTTCTTGACTTTTATAAGCTTTGTCAAAAAAATTGGACAATTTTTCATGACAATAAAGCATATTTCTATTCTATTCTATTCTATTCTATTCTATTCTATTCTATTCTATTCTATTCTATTCTATTCTATTTCTTTATCCAGCGTCAATAGTGTTTTATTTTCACTCCTATTTACTCCGATTAGAGCCGTACGAGTTATTAGAATTTCTCATACAGTAATATATAAACTTTAATAAAAGCTGACAATTTAAAATTAACTTAAATACCTTTTCACCATAGACCCTTAAAACCACACGAACCTGCTCGGCGGTGAACACCATCACCATATGGGTGGTTTATTGATCGCTGAAAAGTCAGGGAATTGTTTTATTTGCGTATTTTGAAAAGTGAATTATCTGCGGTCAGAGGCAGAAGTCGTTTAAGAAGTGGCGATGTGCCGCCGAAGAAGGTGATGAGCCGGACCCATGCTGGGAGAAGATGAATATCGTTAAATACTACCATCGCACGGTCATCCAGTTATCGTGCGCGGTGGGGACCGGTCAACTCGACTGGATTCTCTTAAATCACACGAGTCTATTGAACATGTCGATTAGATTCCGCTCGATCATTTAAGAAAATATGCTTTAAATAGGGCAATTTGTCATTATTTCCACATGAACTTGCAAGTACCGTGAGATTTATCGAAGTGAATTTTTTCGCTGTTAACTAATAGGCAGTACCCCGTGTTGAGGTGGAATACGATAATTCAACGATCTTGCAATGTCATGCATGATTTATTTAAAAATGGAACCGAAGGTGCTTAGACAAATAGATATTGTCTTTTAGTTGAGTAAAGTTATATTGCTTTAGTTGATCTTTAATAAAGTACTTATGTACTTGAAAATCTATGCGACTTCCAGTAGTCGCA
The DNA here is from genome assembly GCF_917563875.1 of Diabrotica virgifera virgifera. Lineage (NCBI taxonomy): Eukaryota > Metazoa > Arthropoda > Insecta > Coleoptera > Chrysomelidae > Diabrotica > Diabrotica virgifera. The sequence continues at coordinate 189,695,413 of NC_065447.1, read as the reverse complement.
TAGAATTATTGTCGCAATTATTGAACATTGTTTTTGGAAAAAATGTGATCACTTTTCATTATCAAACAAAAACTTTTTAGGCTTTTAGGGCTTTTAGGATTAATAATACATGCCTAGTACAAGAAGCATATCATCATGATTAAGCGTTATAATCCCTAGGGATGGGATGTAAGGGATTGTGATGCGCAATATATAACCTCTTCAATCAAAATGTCAACCTCACCTGCCCGTGTGATGATCGTGATTCTGATCATCCGGTGCATCCTGCTTGACAACAAACGAGGCTCTGGCGTCCGAGTAATTGCCGGTATAAGCAATCCCTCCACTTACTGACCAACGGCTTCGGGCGGACGAGTTGGTAAGTGGTAGGGCACTCTTTTGCCCTGGAATTGAGAAATTGATTCCGAAGGCGGAAGAACAATAAATTAGTCAACGGCATAAGAATGCAGAATGCAAAAGAGAACTTATGCATTAAAGGCCTTTTGGCACTCCTAGTTTTAACTATCATGGCCATAAATAATTTAAGTCAAAACAATGATGATCATGGATCTCGGAACCCAAGATTCGGCAAGAGAGGACAATCTAGAAAACTGCAGAGCCTCTCAGGTCGTTAATATGCGAAATCCTTGCAAAATAGCCACATGGAACGTCAGAAGCATGTTTGAGTCAGGTAAAATATATAATGCCATAAAAGAAATGAAAAGAATGCAAATCAGCATCCTCGTAATAAGCGAAATGCGGTGGCCGGGATCAGGAGTATGTGACGTAGATGGATATCAAGTGTACCATGCCGGAAATACCGATGCCAATCACTGTAATGGAGTAGCAATCGTAGTAGCAAAACATTTAGCTCAATCAGTATTAACGTATATCCCCATATCTGACAGAGTAATGCTAGTAAAATTTAGTTCAAAGCCGTTCATTACCAATGTAATTCAAGTCTATGCCCCAACATCATCCAGTGATGAAGACAAATTAGAAGCATTTTACAAAGATCTTACTGATGCTCTAGATCTTATCAAAGCAGCAGAAAATACCATAGTCCTCGGAGATTTTAACGCTAAAGTCGGCAAAGGATGCTGTTTGAACATTGTGGATGATTATGGCTTGGGAAACAGAAACGAACGTGGAGATAGACTGGTTCAGTTCTGTTAAGAACACGATTTCATTATATCGAATACTCACTTTAAACTACCACCCAGAAGACTCTACACCTGGAAGTCAAATGCAAAATCAGGAGACAAAATTATTAGGAACCAAATCGACTTCATTGTAATAAAAAATCGATTTAGAAACTGCATCAAATCAGTTAAAACTTATCCAGGTGCTGACATTGGGTCTGATCACAATCCCATAGTAGCTGCAACCCAATTAAAATTAAAAAAGGTGATCAAAAAGAAGTCTCGCAAAAATATCGATACAGCCCAATTACAAGAGGAGAAAGTTAAGGAATCGGTTCAAAGACAACTGAACGAAAATTTATCGTAACAACAGTAAAAGAAATCTGTGTGAGAAATTTACAAGGCAGGTCAAAGCTAAAAAAGCAGGCTTGGATGACAGAAGACATATTGAGATTTGATTGAACAACGGCGATTAGCGAAAAACAACGAAACACTTTATAACAGCATACAAAAAGAAATTCGACGTTAAATACGAGAAGCAAAGAGTCAACATCTAGCCAAACAGTTTCAAGACATTGAAGAACAAATATGACACGTTTAACATGTATAAAAAAGTGAAAGAAGCGGCTGGTACCTTCAATAAGAAACAAACTGCATTGCTACAAGATGAACATGGTAAAGTAATATATGAAGTAGAGGACAAACTTAAAGAATGGGAAAATTATGTTACGAACCTATTCGAAGACAATAGAAGCAGTTCACCACCCGATATTACTAACTGCGACGGACCCCTAATACTAACACGCTCTGAGGTAATAAAAGCCATAAAATCATCAAAAGATGGCAGAGCAACTGGTCCTGATGAAATTCTAACTGAAATATACAAGCTTATAAATGATAGCAATGTTTTAGAGGCTATAACTTCGTTTTTCACTACCATTTATACCAGCGGACAACTTCCTAATGGCTGGTCGAATTCACTGTATATAGCTCTACCTCAGAAGACAACAGCAAAAACCTGTGCTGATTATAGAACCATCAGATTGTTAAACCATTTATTAAAAATTTTTCTGAAAGTAATACATGGTCGTATCTGCAATAAATGCGAGGAATACTTGGATGACATACAGTTTTGTTTCCGTAATGGGTTTGGAACGAGAGAGGCATTATTTGGAATGAACGTAGTTGCTCAAAGATGTCGAGATATATCTGTAGACATATACTGTTGTTTAATTGACTTCCAAAAGGCATTTGATCGTGTTAAGCACTCTATATTGGTCGAAGCTCTAAAAGACATAGGCTTGGACGGCAGAGATGTTCGAATAATTGCAAATTTATATTGGAATCATACAACATCAGTTGTAATAGATGGTGTGGAATCACAGGCTCTTAATAGTAAAAGAGAAGTACGGCAGGGATGCCACTTGTCACCACTGCTTTTCAACGTTTACTCCGAAAGAATTTTCAGAAAAGCTCTTTCTGAAAGCAAGAAGGAATACTTGTGAACGGAGAAGTCATCAATAATTTGCGATATACGGACGATACAGTACTCCTAGCTTCTAGTCAAGAAGATCTGCAAGCACTACTTGATAGTGTCGTTTAGAGTTGTAGGGAGGCAGGTCTGGATCTGAACATACTTAAAACCAAAATACTCGTAATAAGTATACAGCAGCATATAAAACTGTCTATATATGTAAATAATACCAAACTTGAGCAAGTTGATAAAATCGTTTACCTTCGTTTACCTTGGACAGAAATTAAATTGTAACGCAGAGAGTCACGGCGAAATTAGATCTAAGATAGAGCAGGCTAGAGCCGCTTTTAGAAGGATGTCCAAGGTGTTATGTAACAGAGACCTAAAATTGGCATTGAGGATCCGCCTACTTCGCTGCTACGTGTTCTCGGTCTTACTTTATGGTGTCGAGTCCTGGACTGTGAATAAAATCGATCCAAACCGCCTTAAGGCTTTCGAAATGTGGTGCTACAGAAGAATTTTAAAAGTTTCCTGTGTGGAGAAGATTCGAAACTCCACAATACTAGAACGTCTCAGCAAGACTACTGAGATCATAAAAAGCATCAAGCAGAGAAAGCTGGAGTACTTCGGACATGTAATGAGAGGTCCCAAATAAAGGTTGCTACAAAATATTATGCAACGAAAAATAACAGGCAAACGCGGTCCAGGACGAAGAAGAACCTCATTGTTGAAGAACTTGCGAGATTGGTATGGTGTTGATAGAAGCATGCTATTTAGGGTGGCAGTGAATAAAATTAGGATAGCTATGATGGTAACCAACGTTCTGAAAGGACATGGTACATGAAGAAGAAGAATCCCTAGGGATTATAGCTAATGCCATGGCGTTCAAAATCCTATTCTTGGGTGAAGTGGATTACTCCTCCATGTCATTTATAGATTTCTGTGTGTCTTTGCTGCTGTCGTGACTATCTTCTATTTGTTTCTGTCCTTACACCGACCTTTCCAGTTTTTAACATTCGTTGTTCTTATATCTCCTTTTACATCATCTAGCCATCTTTTTTAGGTTTTCCTCTACACCTGGGCCATAGTGATGACCAGTTGGTTATTCGTCTCAACATATCTGAGTATGGGCGTCTCTGTATGTCATCCATTCTCCAAGTGAAGAGATTTGATGTATCTTACTATATTTTTATTCTTATTGACAACCAAAATAAATGAAGAGCTCAAGAATAAAAGGATGAGGGTCCATTATTTGTCATTATGGAGATTATACTAATTTCTTGTACTTTATCCCATGTAAAATATTGTATGGTATCTAACTAAGCAATAAAGATGACGGTGTACAAGCCATTCAGCTTTCAAAAATAGGTCTTCTAGGCTAAAAGAATGAAGGTGCTACCAACGCAGGCTAAAAGGATGACAGTCCACCTACTTCAGATTTCTGACCACAGAGATATCTGCTATTAGAGTTGTTTGTTGCCCAGAGGTTTGTAAACGTACATACCTGTGTTTATAGCTTATAGCTTTCTGTTATTTTGGTGTAGATTGATGTTATTACATTTTTGAAGTCCTGTGCTGTTTAAAATGTCTGACAACGAATATTCTGCAGCAATTGAAAATTGTTCTAAATGAAGAAAGTATTGTTACTAAGCCTAAGAGGAAACAAATTTCACTACCTGAAGGCTATTTTCACCTACCAGAGCTAGCATATTGTGGACTTTTACCTTTAAATAAAGCAAAATTCGACGATATTCAATATTTGAAAAAATTTTGCTCTGTAAAGTCTCAAGCATATTTTGACGCACTGCCACATGCTTAAAGCGTTTATTTTTCATTGTATATTATCTATAACTATTTGCAATATAAACTATTTGTAATATAGCTACTTTATCTGTATTTTTAGTTTCATTTTAAGACACGTTAATGGACCCTCATCCATTCAGCTTGAGATTTCATGACATCAAAAGATAAATAAATTTATATTTATAGTAATTTGTAAATTGATAACACAAAAACATAACCTATACGTTCCCTGTAAGTTATTGAATGATTTAGTAACCAAAATCAAGTGCCCTTTCTGTTAATTATTTTTATATCTAGTTTTAAAAATTAAAAACTTAATATCTCAAAACTTGTCTTTTTGGACCCTCATCCTTTTATTCTTGAGCTCTTCAAATCTCTATCACAGTATAGTAGAACCAATCACAACATATGGCGCAGAATGTTGGCAGATAACACAAAGAAATAAAGACAAACTGAAAGCAGTAGAAATGGACTTTCTACGAAGATTGTGCAGAATCTCTCGATTAGACCACATTAGAAACGAAGTAGTTAAAGAACGAGCAAAGGTCAAGAGTAGCATTGACAACAGAATTGAATTCCGGCAACTTATTTGGTATGGACACGTAACACGCATGAACAATGAACGATGGCCAAGAAAGATCTTAGACTATGCTCCAACAACTAGACGAAGACGAGGCAGACCTCATAAATCTTGGAATCAAGGAATAATGGATGCCATGCGAAAAAGAGAAATAGACGAAGAGGATTGGCAGGATAGACAAAATTGGAGATTAAAGTGCGGGAAGCAGCCAGAGCTGTAGGACCCCCGCTATATATATAATACTAAAATACTATATTTTCTCCCTTTAATTCTTCTTCGACCTCGGCATTTGTTTTCAATATTACTTCTCCCTCTCTTGTTGCATTGTGGTCCAGTATCGATCTCTTTATTTTTCTCACAAATTTCAAAAGGCTATCTTCCTATTTATATGGTCGCTGTTTCCATCCCATATGTAACAACAGGTCTAATTAAGGTTTTATTATAGACGAAGAGCTAGAGCCGAAAAATCATCGTCATAAGTAATATGGAGTTTTTCATGTGAAATGTATCCATTGTACATTGACAATTATGACCCCTTTCAGGCTGACACCTCAGTGGATACAGGAAGTAGCTATAAGGGATGAAAGGGGAAAGTTAGTGCAGTCATTAAAGGTTTTCACTTCCTATATTTCTAAACTTTCATCGATTTGCATGAAAATTGGTAACTAGCTAGAGCATACCTGAAGAAACAAAACTGATTTGGTGCCAACTTGCACTTTTACCCTGGTGGTGGATACCATCCCTTCCCGAGGGTGAAAACTATTTTATTAAAACTAACCCCACAAATCGATAGAGGAACAAATTTTAAGCAAAATTTGTTATATCATGTTATTAAAATAAATCAATACTTTTTGAGTTATTAAAAATCAAAGATTTGTCTATTTAAGAGCACATGCGTGAAGAAACGGATGATGATAAAAAGAACATATTAATTGTATGTTAGTAAAATATTATTTTTATATTATTTCGATATTTAATTAAATTTTTTCTATCAATATATACTGAATATGTCCAGAAACTGGGGGGTGTCCAATGGGGGTACATTTGATATATTTGAATACATTTTTTGCTAAATTTGCAATATCAAAATATTATAAAAATAATATTTTACTAACATACAATTAATTCATATGTTCTTTTTATCATCCGTAACTTCACGCATGAAGCACGGTGGAGAGCAGATCACCAAGGTGATGCGAGAAATTGTTTGTAAAATTTTGTCGGAGGAGCAAATGCCTGAAGAATGTAGTTTAGGCTTAATATGCCCGTTACACAAAAAGGGAAACCAACTGGAATGCAATAATTACCGCGGAATAACTCTCCTAAATACAGCATACAAGATATTGTCAAACATTTTACACGAGAGATTGAAGCCCTATACCGAAACGTTTCTAGGAGAATATCAGGCAGGATTCAGGCGCGGACGTTCAACCATTAACCAGATCTTTACACTACGACAGATCCTCGAAAAAGCGCAAGAGTTGAACATAGATATGTACCATATTTTTGTCGATTTTAAAGCGGTCAGTGTCTTAAGACCAAGTCTTTACAATGCTATGAATGAGTTGGGAATTCCAAAAAAACTCATATCTATGATAAAAGTGACAATAGCGAAGATGCTATCAGCAGAAAAAAATTCAAAACCACTCGTCAACCCCATTCGAAATACATAAGGGGTTAAGGCTGGGAGATGCGCTGGCGTGTCAGCTTTTTAATGTAGCCTTAGAAAAAGTTGTACGAGACGCTAATTTAGATAGCAGAGGAACAATATTTAATAGATCAGTCCAAATTCTTGCATATGCAGATGACGTGGACATTATAACAAGAACCAGGGCGAGAACTGCGGAAATCCTAACCGATCTAGTAGCAGCAGCAGAACTAATGGGGTTACATATAAATCAAAATAAAACAAAATTCATGGCGACCAACACAAACACAAGAGCTGGAAATGTTGATGCAGATCTAATCATCAATGACCAAAACTTCGAAGCGGTCAAAGAGTTCATATATCTAGGGACATCGGTTAACCCCAATAATGACCCATCTGAGGAAATAAAAAGGCGAATAATAATTGCGAACAGGTGTTATCATGGTCTATCAAAGTACTTATCTAACAAACGTCTGTCTCAAAAAACTCGTATAAGGCTGTATAGAACATTGATAGTCCCCGTTCTCACATATGGTTCAGAGGCATGGACGCTAACTAAAACAGATGAATCCGCTCTATCAATTTTTGAAAGAAATGTACTACGCAAGATATTCGGAGGGTTTGTGAGAACGGAATATGGAGGAGTAGATATAACTTTGAACTGCAGAATATCTACAAGCAAACGTTTGGTGGAAAAGATATTATTACTATAATTAAGCGAAATCGCCTGCAGTGGGCAGGACATGTAGCCCGAGCCCCTGAATCGAACATGATAAAAAGGATTCTAACAGCTCAACCCGTGGGAATGAGAAGACGGGGTAGACCAAAGTTGAGGTGGATGGACGGGGTAACACAAGATGCCGAGAAGATCGGAGTCGGCAACTGGAAAGTGCAGGCAAGGGACAGAACAGAATGGCGTAGAACGCTTGAGAAGGTCGAGGCCCTCTAAGGGCTGTAGCATCATGATGATGATGATGAACTTCACGCATGTGCTCTTAAATAGAAAAATTTTTGATCTTTAATAACTCAAAGTATTGATTTATTCTAATATCATGATATAACAAATTTTACTTAAAATTTGTCCCTCTATCGATTTGTGGGGTTATTTTTAATAAAATAGTTTTCACCCCCGAGAAGGGATGGTATCCACCCCCAGGGTAAAAGTGCAAGTTGGCACCAAATCAGTTTTATTTCTTGAGGTACACTTATAGAGTTGCAAAAGTTTGACTTGAATGTTTGAACTTGACTTGAGTTTGACTTAATTTCAAGTCAAACTCAAGTCAATCCTTCTCATAAATATTTCAAGTCAAATCAAACTGGTCAATCGTACAGGTTTGAAAGTTCAAACTGTTTGTCAAACTAGTTTGAAAGAGTTTGAATAATAATTTATTTAGTAGATATACTTTTGTCGAGATAGACATGTTAGTTGCCAATTAAGATAAGAAAATTACTAATACAATGAGTGCCACATAATAGTCAAAATTTTCAATGTGTTTTAATTTAAAACTTTTAAATGTAGATATTTATTTTTTTTTCGAATCCTGAGAAAACTAATAAGTATTTTTAAAAAATTTAAACGCAGAATGAAAGATTGCGTTATTACCGAGGGCCGAAAGTCTCTTAGAATCAAAAAAAGTTTGATTTGAATAAAATATTTGCAATTAATAACAACACTAAATTTTCCTTTTTATGTTCACCCCTGTAACTTATTAAAATAAACATTATAGAAGTTTTCAGGGATGTTCGTCCCTCAGAAATAATGTAATCTTTCATGCTGCGTTTAATTTTTTTTAATTTTTATTAGTTTTCTCAGGATTTGAAAAAAATTAATAAATTTAAAACACATTGAACATTTTGATAAACGACATGTTACGCATATCCCCTTAAGGGTTACAATAAAATGAGACTATTTGGTTTTTCAATGGACAGCTCAAAATAAACTTATTTGGAATTTTTACGACTTTCTTTTATTAAAAAAGGCATTTATTTATCTTAGGGCCAGTTCGAAAAAACATGTGGTATCAAGCTGCTAGTTCACTCGAAAATATGTACCACAATACAAAAGTTAAGTATTGCCAGAGAACAGTGGTCGTTGTTCTCTGGTATTGCTGTATATTCGTTGGTATTTCTTTAAAATTCAAAACTAACCATAGGGTTATTAGACCTGGATCCCACGTACCAAAAAAAAGTTGATTAATAGCAAGCTGAAAATTTGTTAATAGCTTAACGGTGTCTAGTCGGACAAACTTTGATGTACGGGAACACTGGAACAGGGGAAGTTTTAATTGTGGAACAGTTTAAAAATTTGGAACGTCAGATTACGAAAACGTCCCATGTATTTTGTCAATCAGAACATCCAATTGATTTGTGACCCTTTCATTAAACTCTTATGCAAAAATCAGACTGCTATTACTAACCAACATGATTCCTGTCATTTGACATGTTCTTCGTGTTCCACTCATTAAAATGAACAGTTGGTGATAAACACCAGTCTGATTTTTGCATGAGAGTTTAATGAAATTGTAACAGATCAATTGGAAGTTCTGTCCGACAAAATACATGGAACGTTTACGTATTCTGACGTTCCAAATTTTTAACCTTTTCCACAATTAAAACTTGTTCTGTTCCAGTGTTCCCATACATCAAAGTTTGTCTGACTAGACACCGTTAAGCTATTAACGAATTTTCAGCTTGCCATTAATCAACTTTTTTTTGGTAGGCGGGATCCAGGTCTATATGGTTTTATATCTACAATTTAAATTTTTTTCGGATACAGGCTACAAATGTTGGGTTTAAATTTTAAAAAAATTAATGTATAAATATGCATTAAACTTTCTTAATAATTATACTAACTGGCGCGTTTATTGGGTTTTATTTGTCTGTCTGCGGTTTAAATATCGTATCAGCCAATACATTTCTATGTTTATTGAAATTTGTTAAAAAAAATTGTTTGGACCTCGTTGGGAGGGGGGAAATTTCCCCTACCCCTCCCCACCCTCCGTTGATCCGCCAGTGAACAAATAATGGCGTAGGCGGTCTCATTTAAAATTGAAAATAAACACGTTGCGTAATATTCAAACTTTTCAAACTGTTTGAAGATGTTTGAATTCAAGTCAAACCTAAAGATATCGAAATCAAGTCAAGTCAAACCTTTTTATACAAAAAGTTTGATTTTCAAGTCAAGTCAAGTTTGTTGAGTAAAATCAAACTAGTTTGACTTGATGCATCTCTAGGTATGCTCTAGCTAGTTACCAATTTTCATGCAAATCGATGAAGGTTTAACAAAATAGGAAGTGAAATCCTTTAATGACTACACTAACTTTCCCCTTTAATCCCTTATTGCTACTTCCAGTATCCACTGAGGTGTCAGCCTGAAAGAGGTAATAATTATCAATATACAATGGACACATTTCACATGCCAAACTCCATATTACTTATGACGATGATTTTTCGGCTCTAGCTCTTAGACTATTACAGGTTCATCTTTGTTTTCTTACTTAGAGTCTTGTTTCTCAGCACATTTCTATTCATTCCATATATTTTTTAGCTTTTCAGAATTCTTTCCTCTATTTCCTCTTTTCTGGATTTCACTATTGTTACTCCCAAGTCTCTAAAGGTGGATACAGTTTCAAATTTGTGGTTCTGTGTTATTAGATATTTCTGACTTGTTGTGTCATCCTTCCCTATCGTCATATATTTTGTTTTATGCTGTATTATCTCCAGCCATATTTTACTTTGCTTCCTGATCTAATTTTTCAGCTGCGTTTATAAGTATCGCCTTTGTCTTCGCTGTGATGAGGGAGCGTTCAAGTATTACGTAACGCGATTTTTGAAGATTTTTGACCCCCTCCCCTCTAAGTAACGCACTGTAATGGGCGTTTAACTATTACTTAACGCAATTTTTGAAGATTTTTGACGATACAACTCTGGACAACTACCAACAGAATGGCTGAAGTCTGAGTTTATTGCACTTCCAAAAAAACCAGGACCCAAAAAGTGCGAAGAATACCGTACGATAAGCCTAATGAGTCATCTCCTAAAATTGTTCCTAAAGGTAATCCATACGAGAATTTACAAGCTATGTAGGTGAAAGTCAAATTTCGCCCAACCAGTTCGGGTTCATAAATGCTGTTGGTACGATAGAGGCTTTGTTTTCAATACAAGTCTTATTTCAGAGATTCAGTGACGTAAATTGCGACAGATTGTATACGCATGTCTGGTTGATTACGAGGAGGCGTTTGATCGAGTACAACACGCCAAGATGATGCAAATACTAAAAGAAGCAGGAATTAACAACCAAGATCTGAAAATAATTAGAAACCTTTACTGGAATCAGACTGCAAACCTCAGAGTTGACGGTGAACTCATCGAATATGTCAAAACCATGCGTGGAGTGAGGCAAGGCTGCATTTTGTCCCCCCTAATTTTCAATCTTTACTCTGAAAGAATATTTATCGAAGCTTTGCACGAAACTGAAAAATGTATTCTACTAAACGGGTACCGGCTAAATAATATCAGTTATGCAGATGACACCATAGTATTTGCGGACAACCTAGAAGACCTACAAGTCCTCATGGACAAAATCACGTATTACAGTCAAGAATATGGACTTAATATAAACGTAAAGAAAACAAAGCTTATGATCGTCAGCAAGAAAAAGATAACAGAAGGTCAACTCTATATCAACCAAACCCCTGTAGAAAGAGTGAGGCACTACAACTACCTCGGCACCATAATACATGAAGAATGGACCAACAACCAAGAAATAAGAGCGCGCATCGGAAAAGCTAGATTAATCTTCAACCGTATGGGGGCGTTTTTCAAGAGCCACAACCTTTCTCTTGGTACAAAAGTAAGAATGCTGAGATGTTACGTCTTCTCTGTCCTTTTTTATGGTGTTGAATAATGGACCTTGAACGAGGATATGCGCCGAAAATTGGAAGCATTTGAGATGTGGCTATATCGGAGAATTCTTAAAATCCCATGGACTGATCGGGCCACAAATTAGGAGGTTCTTAGAAGAATGGGCAAGAACCGAGAAGTACTAACCACCATTAAATCTCGAAAGTTGGAATACTTTGGACACATTATGTGAAATGAATCCAGATATGCCCTCCTACAAGCCATTCTGCAAGGAAAAATATGTAGAAAGCGAGGTCCAGGAAGAACAAGAACATCCTGGTTAAAGAACCTCAGGAACTGGTTCAACACAACATCTGTGCAGCTTTTCCGCGTTGCTACAGATAAAGTGAATATTACCATAATGATCGCCAACATTCGTCACGGATAGGCACATCAAGAAGAAGAACGTTAGTTCTAGATCAATGCATTGTCATTTATGTTAGTCTGATTAGCTTTGCCGGTATATCCTAATTTGTCATTATTTTCACATGAACTTGTAAGTACCGTGAGATTTATTGAAGTGAATGTTTTGCTGTTAACTAATAGGCAGTACCCCGTGTTGAGGTTAAATACGATAATTCTTTTATTGAAGCGTCTTGGTCGTGAAACGGAATGATTTATTTAAAAAAAGAACCAAAGCTGGTTAGACACATATTGTTTTTTGATATATATATTTAATTAATTTGAAATGAAATTTATATTGGTTTACTTAATCTTTAAGGTTCTTACTGTGCATTCCAATATTTATCTATAGTCCAGGAACCGAAGCACTGCACTATCGATTTTCTGTAAAGTAAGTTTGAGTATAATGAGGTTTTGGGCATTCAATTCACAATAATTATCTCTACATAATTTGTGACCGTATCTCATCGTGAAAAAATGTAAAACTGCATAAGAAAAATGCATTCTAAAGTACATTTTTAAATATTCCAAGTTAAACAAATTTTAACTCGATGAACATTCATAACAATGAGTCCATTTTTGTTCCTAGGTGGGTTTTGAGGTCGTTAACTACGAACATAACTCCGGCAATAGTTTCTGGGGTAGCTGTCATGGTAGTTGTCTGGAGTGAGGATGCTGTCATGGTCTTTCTCTCGATTTTTATGAAAATTCGTTATACATATTTTTATTTAAGCCAAAACTCGTTACTCGGGGGGTTTTTAGGGTCGATAAATACGAATATGTGCCAAGAGTCTTCAGAGTAACTGGTGTCCGCTAGGGATGTTATCAATAGGTTCTTTTAAAGTTTTATAAATATTAGTTATATACTCAGGAACAGAAATATTGCACATTTTGAAATGACCATGTGAAGTGAAATTTTTTTGCTGCCATCCTTAGCCCCTGTTAAAAATATCGACCATAGCTCGGACCAAAAAAGTAAGTATTTGAGGAAGCAAAAGGACGAACTGAGGTAACTGATTTTGTACGAAATACATTATTTTTATTGTTGTCTATCAGTAACAAAGTGTGAGTTAACATTTCCTGATACTGGAAAATAACTAATAGTAAGTCAATTTTCTCTGATGAAAATTTTTGCTGTTAATCTTTCACCCCAAAACTTAAGAAACAGCCTATCACATATCTGAGGGGTCTAACTGCAAAACTCACATTCTCCACTTTCTCAAATTTTACAGGAACTGAACAAAATTTTCAAAATTAAAAAAATCAACTATTTTTCATTTGTTAATTCTTTTTGTAAATAGTGTAACATAAACATTTTTAATAGCTTATAAAATGTATAACTAGCCTAATAAGGCAGAGATTTCAAATTAAATGTTGGATAATGTGAGTTTTGTTTATTATCGTTTTTAATTCCATGCTAATTACTAACTAAAATATGAAAAGCAGTTCACTACTGCACAGCTTTTATAATATCCAACCGCATAATATTTTAAACACATAGGTCATGTGACCAAAATGCGTGCCGCTGATTGGACTCCAGTGAGGAAAATGTGAGTTTTGAAAATGACTCGTGTTTTTGTACTTGATTTAATATTGGATATTGTTAGTTTTGGTTATCATTCTATATTACAAATTATGCAGTTCTACATGTACAGCTGGAATCAATTATTAAAGAGTCATTTTTGAAAAAAGTGGAAAATGTGAGTTTTGCAATTAGACCCCTCACTATGTAAACTCTTACTTTTAATTTGAGACGACGTACGCATACAATCGTAATAAATAACTAGTCCAATACACTACTTTAATACCCAAGAATGTATAATCTTATGAATTACGTAACCTCAGTAAGGATAATGAAACTCATTTCGATCTAGATATTTATTGCCTTTGATCAGATTAATAAATCCTGTTTTCTTTATTCTAATGACAACTTTCAGGTACTTTTACAGTAAGCTTGAATGGTACATTGCAATTTCCGTTTGCTTCTTGGCGATTATGTGCTTATAGTCGCTTATCTTTACTTTCTAATCATTCATAGTAAATGTATCTACAACAAAAGTCTAATAGGTTCCTTGGGGTAAAAGTATATGGATTTTTTATTAAAGCCATAGGAATACCGTTACAATTTTATAAATCACTTTAGAACGTTTAAACTTTGTTTAATCTTATTTAAGGCCATAAAATTTTGGAGTTGTGGCGCTCTTCTTAAAAATGTGTTCTAGGATTAATAACTAGAAGGTTGGAAACTTCTGTATTAAAATTGTTTTACTTGCTTTTTTAAAAATGTATATTTGTATTATAGTGGAGTCAATGAAGGTGGATATGAGTTATTACCTCAGATTTCGTTGAACCTCCATCGATTTTCATAAAAATTGGTGAGTAGTTAAAGGATACCTCAAGGAACAAAGGTGACATAGTGCTAACTTGCGCTTTTTGCATTTTAGGGGTGAAATACACCCCTTTTTTAAAAATTATTTTTTAGATTTCTGAAAGTGCAGTCACTGTAAGTTTTCACTTCCTATTTTGTTGAACCTTCATCGATTTTCATGAAAATCGGTAAGTAGTTAGAGAATACCTCAATCAATAAAAGATATATAGCATCAACTTGCGCCTTTGCATTTTAGGGGTGTAATACACCCCTACTTTTTAAATTGTAAAAAATGCAGATTTCCGCATTTTGGCGCAAGTAATCTCGTTTAATTAAGAAAAATTAATATTTTTTTTATATTTATGTGCATGAATTACATTTTTTTTAATTTTTCAAACCTTATAGCAACCAAAAATCCGAAAATTAACAAGTCGAAAATCACGAAAACGTTATTCTTCTATATTTCTGAAAGTGTAGTCACTGAATGTTTTCACCCACGATTTCTTTGAACCTTCATCGATTTTCATGAAAATTGTTGATTAGTTAGAGAATACTTCAGGAAACAAAAGTGATATGGCACCAAGTTGCGCTTTCTGCATTTTAGGGGTGAAATCCACCTTTTTTTAATGATAAAAATGCAGATTTCAGCATTCTGGCTCAAGCAATCTCGTTTAATTAAGTAAAATAAATATTTTTTTTTACATTTATGTGCATGATTTATAATTTTTATTAATTTTTTAAACCTTATAACAACCAAAAATCAGAAAATTAGCAAATCGACAATCACCAAAAAAATTAATCTTTTATATTTCCAAAAAGGCAGTCACTGAAGATTTTCACCCCTGATTTAGTTGAACCTCCATCAATTTGCATGAAAATTGGTAAGTAGTTAGAGGATACCTCAAGAAACAAAAATGATGTGGTACCAACTTGCGCTTTTATCCTGGGGGTGGATGTTACCCCTCCTCATGGGTGAACACTATTTTATTAAAAATAACCCCATAATTAGATAGAGGAGTAAATTCTAAGCAAACTTTCTTTTATCAAGTTTATAAATTTTTTCTTTAAATAATATTTCATAATTTAATAAAATATTATTGGTACAGTAAAACCTGACAATAACGGCCACTAAAAATAGAAAACAATTGGCCGTTATAGAAATGTGGCCGCTAATGCTAGGTTTCCTTTTCCACAAATACATAAAATATAATTGAAAATTTATTTATTTTAGTAATTAAAGCAAATCTAATTAAATATAATTCTACAAACAAACGGAACATACTAAAACTAAATTCAATTTACTACAATATAAAACAATATCTATACGAAAAAACAACTACAAGAAAAACAGAATTTTTGTTTGTTTTACATTTTTTTAGATAAACGAAACATACTAAAACTAATTTAATATAGGTAATACATAATATAAAATAACATACTATAGCTACTACGAAAAATACGCTTATCACTAAAGTATCGTCGTGATTCCATGCTATATTCAACAAAACCAACTTGGTAGGGCCTTTAATTAGATATCGTAAATCACTTTGGCTGATTTTGTCTGCATATATTTATATTATGTTTGAGGAATCCATTTTTTTTTGTGAGACTGGATATAGGACATTTCTCAAGTATGAATTCACATTCATGGTATATCGTTGCTATACAGGGATAATAATCTGTGCAATGTTATGGTACAGGCTACGTTAAATATGAAGTAAATATGGAAGATATACACTGGTTATTCATTTCAATTTAATTTGATTGTTTTTTAATCGTTTAAAATATTTAAAATAATTAAAGACATAAAGTTAGGGATTTCAAAAATAAATTCAGTTCTCACTGGCAGGGTGGGAAATAATAAAGTGCCATACAATAGCATTTCATTACAATGCTAATTACAGGCATTACAGGCTGCTCCGTTTGAGAAAACTCATACTCTCAAGCTTTGAGAAAACACTCATTCAGTTTCGACCAACCCTGTATTAGCTAAAATTAAACGTTTTGCTAGATTAATAATTTTTAACAATAATAGATTATATTAAAAATCACTTGAACATAAATTGATTTTCTGATGTCAAATCACTACAATTATACAAGGGGTGAATATTGCTATGAAATTTGAAAATAAAAACGTAATTATCTTTTAAACTAGTTGGTATAACATCACAAAACCTGATATTTTAAGAAATAAAACATAGAGGAGAATCCAAAAATGTAAAAATATACAGGGTGTTCCATTAAACAAAAGATAATTTTGTTTCACCCTGTCAATATGGGTGGCCCTGTATATTTGGAAATGTATTTAAATTCTGATATTATCTATGCCTCAATCTCACCTAAATAAACTTTTTTCGTATCTCCTACAACAAACGACTAATTGTTCCCACAACCTGTATACATACAAAATTTCCGCTCTAAAATTTTTTCAAAGAAAATGTTATTGGTTTTTTTAAAATAACTCCGTTAAATGTTAAAATATGAGATTTATCCAAAAACCATTACAAAGCTAAGTAAAAGTTATATAACACTGTATTAAACATAATTTTCTAAATCCTTTATTTTTTCTTAAATACAAGGTGAAAGAGCCCCGGTTACATGGTTCTCGCAGTAAAATTTAGGATTTAAATGTTTCTATCTCGGTTATTTTTTGTCGTAAAAAGATATTAAAAAAATAAAAAGCTTGAATAAAGTTAAAACTAAAATTTTGTTTTCTACCATTTTTTAGGTATATCGAGTATTTTTGGAGTTATTATCAAAAGAAAATGAAATTCACGAAAATTTGAAAAATTCTAATTTTTTTTAATCGTATTTTTTTTCAAAAATATGCATTCTAAACCGGTCAAAATTGTTGAAGTTAGTAGATAACCAAAGCTTTTACGACTACAGAGATAGGGAAATCAATGTGTTAGAGAGAGAAGTACCTTCCCAATGAGTAAGAGTGAGATAGATGCTGACGTCACAAGTAATCTTCCATAATGGAATCTACCATAGTTATTTTCCGCTAGATGACACCAATCCGCCATTTTTATTCCATTTCAGTATTTTTAGATGGCGGCATAGCCAAAACGGCACTAAAGCATATCTCCGTTGTTATTGGTCCGATCGTGACATGTGAGGTATCATAGGAAAGGGGAGGAGGTAACGAATACGTTAACACAAAAAAAAAACAAAGATGCAGCATAGCCAAAATGGCACTAAAGCATATCTCCGTTGTTATTGGTCCGATCGTGACGTGTGAGGTATCATCGGAAAGGGGAGGAGGTAACGAATACGTTAACACAAAAAACAAAGATGGCGGCATAGCCAAAACGGCACTAAAGCATATCTCCGGTGTTATTGGTCCGACGTGTGAGGTATTGGAAAAGGTCGGCACCTGCTTTTCTCTATGAAAAAATCAGTGAAAATAACCCCCTAACTACCCTCCTAATTAAAAATTGGTCTTTACCTTTATGTAATTCCTTGTATATTTGTATGCAATATAAACCAACCAGAATATCACTCAGCTCATACGAATGGTATTCCTTTATATATTATTATAATGTTTTAGATTTTTGTAAAAATGCTGCAGATAGTTTAAACCTCTTGCAAATATTGTATGCTTTTTGTTCTATAATGCCAGATGATATGACAAACAATGCTCTTAGGGAGTTCATTTATTTTTATAAAATTAGGGTAATTAATGATTTGAATAAATAAAAAAATACCAATTTAGAGTTTTTTAATTTACCATAATATATATATATATATATATATATATATATATATATATATATATATATATATATATATATATATATATTACAAACTATTTTACAATATATATATATACAAGAAAGAGAGAGATAGCACGTGGATATTGTTATGCGTTTAGTACAAAAGAGAGATAGTAGCTTATGAACATAATTCGTCTCAAAAAATCAATTTTTATATATATTTGCAATTTGTAGTTTAATTCTCTTAGACAATTTACTTAGGATTGTATTCGCTATTTTTGTAAATTGGGGGGAATCCATAGGGAGCCTCGCATCTTCGACACCCGCATGACATCACTTTTTCACAGTTCTTCACAATTTGTAGTTTTAATTCTCTTATACAATTTACGTTTAAACTGGATCGTATTTGCTTGGGAATCTTAAAATTCGCGGTACATCCTTGCTTACTGTACCATCGTTCAATACCAATCACATCTTGAGGGAGAGGATGTTGCTCTCCACTTGGAAGCGTAAATGTCTTTGTATTAGCATCAACTACATCCCAATAAATTTTATTGGCTGCTATTTGTTGCAGATTAGCGGGAGTCCATAGGTCTGGTGTAACACATCTGTGAGACATTTCAACGTTCTTCTGCAATAAAAATCTATTCTAAAAATACTGTAATATCTTTTATCATCATAAGGACTTAGCACAATTTTTGTTTGTTCTATACTATAAACGTTATGGTAATAACATATTATGTTATGGTCGTAGATAAAATATAGTATAATGTTATTTAAACCAATTACGTGCATAAATCTAAGCATTACGAGTTGCATACTATATTTTATCTATGACCGTAACATAACTTGTGTTTAAGCGATGGTAACATCTCGTTAGCATTGGTCTGATTGGAGATTGTGATACGTTAAAGGTGTGGGGTGTATCGAATGTTCTTAGAGCATGTGAAACATTAATAATTACCAAAAAAATACGGTACCTTTAAATAATAAAAGTATTTGAAAAATTTTACTATTTTGGCAAATAATGGTGTAATTGTAGAAATACATTTGAAACTCGCCAATATGAAGGAGATTGGTTGGTAGCGTTTTTTGAAAGCATAATACCTATGAGTTACTTATTGCATTTACAAATTAACTCAATGATGTGTAATTAAGTTGTAGTGCCTAAACGGCTTAACGTAGAGAGGCATAGACGTAAGGAGAGACATGGACAATAAAGGTTGTAGGTATGCCTAAATGGCGTAACGTAGAGAGGCATAGACAATAAAAGTTGTACGTATGTAGTGTCCACCGGCATGGGCGCACAAAAAAATTTCTCTAGATCTACTGACAAACTGGGCATTTCGTAACATCTAGCAACAGCGCCTCCCATAAGAGCCTGTGTATTAGAGTTAGATAGAAAATCAATTTTTCCCCAGATGCTGGGGAAATTAAAAAAAATTTAAGGTCCATTCTGCTCATTTTTTTTCTCGTTTTGTGGTGGAGCCCTCCACCAGTGGTGATGGACAAGCAGTGTATTTACAAAAAAAGAGACAATAATGTACAAAGAGCAATAAAACTACATAGTCACGAAGCGAAAAAATATCGAGAACTACTAGAAAATAAAACAGGAAAAAGATATATATTTAAGAGAAAAAAAGGTCACACCAGTATTTTAGTTTAATTTTATCGAAAAAATGATATATAACAAGGCGCGAATATAAATAAAATATCAGAATAAAGTAAAAATAGTACTTACTTCTATATTTACTGCAATATACCAAATGTACTTAACTGCCTCGAAAACTCTAATGCAATAATATTTTCAGTGATTTTCTCGTTTTTATAGCAAAGTCCAGTAATTATATCGATGAGTCTTTAATTACTGTATTTTCTCCATCAATTAGTGTGACGTATTTTTTAAATTACCTTCTAATTGCTTTGCTATTAAGCAAAGTTTATAATATTTTTCCGTATATCATTTAGCTATTAAATAAAAATTAAATAAAGTTTCTAATATAATTTTTTCTATATTAGCAGTGGCGTATCGACGAGGAAGGGAAATTTCATTTTTCTATGTCATTTTATTCTGTTAAATAATCATGTGGACCAATAGGACTGAAAATACTAAAGCCTTTTTACATGCTGTTGTATTTGATTTTTTATTGGGCCAATGGGAGTTCGATTTTTTACTTGTGTATATATAATTTTCACAATATAAAACAGGAAAAAGATATATATTTAAGAGAAAAATACGTCACACTAATTGATGGAGAAAATACAGTAATTAAAGACTCATCGATATAATTACTGGACTTTGCTATAAAAACGAGAAAATCACTGAAAATATTATTGCATTAGAGTTTTCGAGGCAGTTAAGTACATTTGGTATAGTGCAGTGAACATAGCAGTAAGTACTATTTTTACTTTATTCTGATTTTTAATTTATATTCATACCTTGTTATATGCCATTTTTTAATAAAATTAAACTAAAATACTTTTGTATTCGTCTCTTAGATATATATTTTTTCGGTTTTATTTTTCTAGTATTTCTCAATATTTTTTGCTTCTTATATATGAGAGTTTGCTTCTTTGTTCCTGAAGCCAATTAGTTCTATCTTTATTTATAGTCGTAACTTGTGTATACTTATAATTTTCTCAGTCGAATTACTTTAGATCAACATGTCAAAAGGACCTTAAATATCATGACTTAAAGTACCTCAACCAATAGAATACAATGGCATAAAAATCAAAGCATGTCAAAAGGGATTCTGTAGAGAAACATCCAAATCTTTCGTATACTATTATACACGTATGCGTTCTTTCATTATATCCAAACTA
Organism: Diabrotica virgifera virgifera; assembly: GCF_917563875.1. NCBI lineage: Eukaryota > Metazoa > Arthropoda > Insecta > Coleoptera > Chrysomelidae > Diabrotica > Diabrotica virgifera. The sequence continues at coordinate 189,674,576 of NC_065447.1, read as the reverse complement.
GTAAACGTCTTATTTTAGTAAACTCTCAATATTTACATTATCTCTCCCTAGGTGCAAAATGTCAGTGTATCAAATCAAATTTAACCAATAAAATAAATGACATAAAAAATCAAAGCATGTCAAAAGGACTTTTTTTCGTTTCTACTGAGAAACATCTAAATCTTTCGTACACAGGCGTTCTTTCATTATGTCCAAACTTTTTAGGTATCTTTTTTTGTCTCTGTTCTATACATAGTCTCGTTTGTAACCTTTTTTCTTATATATTTTTTATTTCTTCAGTGTCTCATAGCGTTGCAGCAGGTTATAATTTTCTCAATGGAATTACTCTAATTAAACTTAAAGTAAAATTTTGTAACTTTTTTCTATTAGAGCCCTTCATTTTAGGTATCTTTTGTGTTTTTGTCTATCCATAGGCTCGTTTCTGACTTTTTTTCTTAGATTTTTTTATTCATTATTTCTCATGTTTCTCGTAGTATTGTGACAGGCTCCAAATTTTTTTATTCATACATAGATCTATCTTTGCTATAGTCGTAACTTGTGTATATGTAATTTTCTCAGTCGAATTACTCAAATCAAACTTTTGAAATTTTGCAACATTTTTCTATTAGAGACTCTCCTTTTAGATATATTTTTTTGTCTCTGTTCTATCCATAGTCTCGTTTGTAACCTTACATCGTTTATCATCATAAGGACTTAGGGCCGTTTTTGTTTGCTCTATGCTGAATACTGAATGTTGATATGACCGAATACACCTTTGGTTTGTGCTTTTAATCTTGTATTCTTTTAAACAATTTTCAAAATCTTCAAATGTGATTATATTTTTGACTACATTATATTTTACACCTTTTGCTTTTTTGGTTATACCTAAATTTTGAATGCCACAATCAATTTGTTCCTTATTTAGTTTCAGTTTTAAACGTTCTCTCTCTTTTTCTCTCTCTTCCTCAGTTGTTTGTAATTTAAATGTGTACATTTTTGATCTTAGACCAATAAAATGCGTAATAATTTTTCCATTAGCTTCATCCTTCATTAGACCAGGGATTTTTTTATTTAACCGTTCTATCATGTACGGGTTATGTTCCGAATAGTCAGATGTATCGAATTTAGAGTTGTGTGCCTTTAAAACCTCCTTATATGCATCTAAACACTGTAATTCATATATAAAGCTATCTGTATCCATATACAATAACACACAATTTTCTTCTCCCATCGTTGGAAGCATGAAGGAGTAATGAAAATCATACATACATAATTTTGATATGTCTAGGATTGCTGCACCTATATACAGAGGTTTATTAAAGCACACTACTGATTTGGTTAGTTCGATGGCCACCAAGTTTTCGCTAAAGATAGTACGACTGTGAAACCGAATACTTGCAATCAAGTTTTTGGCTCCGTACCTTCCATTCCAATTTTTACATATTTTTACAGTTCTATGCCTCCTTATATTCTCCATGGTCTTACCAAACACAGCATTGTTCATCATTTTATAGAGATTTTTCTCAAAACTGCTTTTAGATGCAGTCCGTAAGTTAGTATTTAATTCAATATAGGGCCGCAGCCATGCAGATTGATTAAATTTCAAAACTTTATGTATTTTTGTTAAAATTAATCCGTTGGATAAAGCCTGCTTTAAATTTCTATAATGAATAATATATTTTGACTTATTAAAAAGAGTTGGCAATAATTTTGGTAGTTTTGAACCGGGAGGAATGCGGTGTTCGGCAGCAAATGGAAAATCTTTATGTTTGTTATGTAATTCAAGTGGATACTCTAAGTCAACTTGAAAGAAATAGCCCTCCTTCGCAGCATTCGGAATTGACATAATATCAATATGACCCTTGGGAAGTTTAGTGGATTTAGATGCAACACCAAATTTGGTTACATCTTCAATCCACTTAAATCCTCCAAAAGGTAAATATTCACTCATAGCCCAACCATAGAGGTTATTTACATCTAAATACATGATGTATTTAGAGGGCTGTGTGGGGTCATATGTCGACATGTACTTATTGTTAGCTTCCGAAAATCGGTTACTACATACAGATATTCCGCCTCTTATGCCTTTTTCAATAAACAAAATCATATCCACATCTTTTATTAACTCTAATCTACATTTTGTATACCTTAGCATACAGTCCCATGTATAACCTGGTATGGTATAATACCACGCAGGATCTAAATGGTACGTATCCCTACATTTTTGTCTAAATTGTTCAAATACATCAGCCAGAAGCAAAATATCTGTTTTTAAGTACAAATCGCTATACTCTCCCAAATTTTTACATTCAAATGTAGACCAAACTTTCTGCGCATGGGCATACTTCTGTTCGCTAATATGTTCATCACATAATTTATTATAAAAATGACTAATTGTAGGTAAAGAAGTTTCCTCTAATTTTTCCAAACTATCGACATAATCATAGCAAAATACTCCTTTGCAAGTTAATAAATTAAATGCATCATCATCTAAACTACAAAATTCTTGTTTTAAAATCTTCTTCTCTGAAGTATCTAAAAGTGATGCTAATTCATCGAGTGAAGCTCCCATAAATCTCATAGTATCGATAAATCTTAATCTAATTTTATGCTCATCTGAATGTAGAGTAAAAGAAATATATTTTTCTTTATTAATAGGAAGTAAGCTCAGGCGCCCATGTTTGCATAAATCGATAATCATGAAATGTGAGTCATATCCACTAAAATTATGGAAGGCTACTGGCACAATAAACACCTTTCTGAAGTTTAAATTGCATGCTTGGTGTGCAAAGCCTCTTACCTCTCCGGTAAAATGATCATGATCTACCACAATTATATCTGTAGCTAAAAAGCGTTTCTCACAAATATGACAGGCAGTTGCCTTACTTGTACTAGGCTTTTTAACCATAGGTACAATTGATTTTATTTTAGAATTAACAAATTTGGATATTTCAGCCATTTCTTTTGCAAACCACTCCATGCAATTTTCACCTCTGTAGCTTCGAAAATATGATAAGCTGTCATCGTAAGCACATTTAAAGTAATAGCCTGCACTATAAGGTACATGCTTTTGGTATTTTGCTGTTTTGCTCAGTTTTACATTAGAATCTGTAAAATTATGTAACTGACATTCAAAATCAGCATATATGATAAAGGGAGTGGTTTGTTTGTATGTGAAATTTCTAAAAGCAACATGATCGTATTTGGGAACAGTCATTTTACATTTGTTTATGTCTCTGCAGAACTCTTCGTGCTCCGCAAGTTTATTCACGCTGGAAAAATAATTCATGCAGCGATCACAAATATATTTTTTATTTGAGTTCTTACTTAACTGAGAACTTACCAACCTAGACATATCTTTAATCCAGCAATAATGATATTTTATTTCAATATTTTCATCGTCACTAGGAGGAGCATCGTAATCATTTAACTTTGGAAAATATTTATTCTGAATTAGAAGCAAATTTACATGTCTATCAAGCTTGTTTTGTGTAAGTCTAGCCGGTACTACTTCGTAAAATTGTTTTTCCTTAACTTGATTTAATTCCAAAGCATAAACATTCACTGATATACTATTTATTTTTTCAAATTTTGTGATATGACTTAAAGACATTGGAGCTTCCAAGTCCTCCGTTTTCAAAACAGTACTGTAATATGGATATGATGATGTAAGTTCTTTATGTATTTTAGCTGGATAAAGAGAGCTAATAGTCGCCCAATAAAAGCAATTTTGATCGTAATTTTTGATATTTATACATGCTTGACGCTTTTGAATTTGTTCGGGGAGTTTAATGTACGATGAACCGTTCCCAATTTCGACTTTATTGATGTTAACTTCTAATGAGATTACTTTAGAGAGAGCGGCACCGGAATCTTTTTCTGCAAATTCAGATATTTTTTTGAAAATTTTATCTTTAACATTTTCGCTAAACCAAATGTGTAAATCGGTTGAATAACTATCTATAATGACATTTTTAGTGTTAAAATGCATCAAATCTAAACTCTCACTGTCACCTGTCTTTTTAATAAATTCCCCCCAGAAAGTAGTGTTGACTTTAAGTACTCTATTAGATTTCAAAACCGGTTTAACTTTTTGTTTAAATACGGTAAAAGCATCATCCAAAAATGATCCTACATCCTTATGATATAAATTTATTATAACCCCTGTCTTAATCCGGCTTGCAAAACTTGAAGCAACATTTTCCCATTTTACTCTGTTCCGTAATTTTGAAGTAAGTCCTAGACCAACATGTCTATTAAAATTTAAAATTATTCTTCGAAAATGTTTAAAATGCCCTATGTTTGATTGTAATTTTCTAGCAGTTCCAATGGGTAATTTTTTAGCTTTAATTAAATTATTACATTTGTAAATATGTGCATTTAATCGCTTTAACCACACTTTAGCATCAATTTGAGTGAATTTATCAAAAATTATTTTGCGAAGTCTTTTAATAGTTAATAATAGATTATCCGACTGTTTAACTATTTCCTTAATCATTTCAATATATGTATGGCTTATAAAACAAAATCACTTACCCTCTTTTTTAATTCTAAGTTTCAACGATTTTGAATTTGGTTGCTGGATGTTCGTTTCCACTGCAATGGATGAAACCTTGCTTATTTCTTGCTAAATCCACCTAAAACAATAAAAACTTGCTATACTAAAATTCACTCTCTTCGAAAAAATTTAAAAAATGTAATTCTAGTGCGATTTTCGAACCTGCTGCAGAAAACATAAAAAAAGACAAAAAACATATCTAATAGGAGTCTCTCTAATTGAAATATGTTGTAAAATTTCGATGCAAAATTCGGAGCAAAACTCCCAATCAAAAATTTGCTATACTAAAATTCACTCTCTTTGAAAATAGAACGAAAAAAAAAATCGAGAAAGAGAAAAAAATGCATCGCTATTGAGATTTTCGAATCCCGCTGCTTACGTATTTCACTATATTTTAGGTTTACAAAAAACAACATCACTCACCCTCTTTTTTAATTCTAAGATTCAACAATTTCGAATTTGGCTGCTGGATGTATGTTTCCTATATCTTGTAGTCCCCGGAATACTAGTGAATATCTTTTAGTCGAAAATTCTTGTAGGTATGGCACGTAGTCTTTCGTTACTCGATGTGGCAGGAATACCACATTCTCCTCTAACTCTAGTATTACTGCTTCTCCATATTTTGCCTTCACCACCTTAGCAGCATTAATTTTAAATGGCGTGTCGCGTGTCAGATCCTTTAATTTAATTACTGGCTTCTTATCTGCAATGGATGAAGCCTTGTTTATTTTTGTTAAATCCATCTAAAACAATAACAACTTGCTATACACAACTTCACTCTCTTCGAAAAAATCGAGAAAAATGTATCTCTTGTGCTTGATCCACTACGAGACTCTGAATAGAACGGGAACAAAAATATATCTAAAAGGAGGGTCTCTAATAGAAGAAAGATGCAAAATTTCAAAGTAAAGGTTTGATTAGAGTAATTCGACTGAGAAAATTATACATATGAATAAAATCGGAAATACTAAAAAATTGAGGTTCTAACCTGCTGCAACACTACGAGACGCATGAGAAATAATAAAAAAATCTAAGAGAAAAGGTTACAAACGAGACTATGGATAGAACAGAGACAAAAAAATATATCTAAAAGGAGAGTCTCTAATAGAAAAATGTTGCAAAATTTCAAAAGTTTGATTTGAGTAATTCGACTGAGAAAATTACATATACACAAGTTACGACTATAGCAAAGATAGATCTATGTATGAATAAAAAAATTTGGAGCCTGTCACAATACTACGAGAAACATGAGAAATAATGAATAAAAAAATCTAAGAAAAAAAGTCAGAAACGAGCCTATGGATAGACAAAAACACAAAAGATACCTAAAATGAAGGGCTCTAATAGAAAAAAGTTACAAAATTTTACTTTAAGTTTAATTAGAGTAATTCCATTGAGAAAATTATAACCTGCTGCAACGCTATGAGACACTGAAGAAATAAAAAATATATAAGAAAAAAGGTTACAAACGAGACTATGTATAGAACAGAGACAAAAAAAGATACCTAAAAAGTTTGGACATAATGAAAGAACGCCTGTGTACGAAAGATTTAGATGTTTCTCAGTAGAAACGAAAAAAAGTCCTTTTGACATGCTTTGATTTTTTATGTCATTTATTTTATTGGTTAAATTTGATTTGATACACTGACATTTTGCACCTAGGGAGAGATAATGTAAATATTGAGAGTTTACTAAAATAAGACGTTTACTAGTTTGGATATAATGAAAGAACGCATACGTGTATAATAGTATACGAAAGATTTGGATGTTTCTCTACAGAATCCCTTTTGACATGCTTTGATTTTTATGCCATTGTATTCTATTGGTTGAGGTACTTTAAGTCATGATATTTAAGGTCCTTTTGACATGTTGATCTAAAGTAATTCGACTGAGAAAATTATAAGTATACACAAGTTACGACTATAAATAAAGATAGAACTAATTGGCTTCAGGAACAAAGAAGCAAACTCTCATATATAAGAAGCAAAAAATATTGAGAAATACTAGAAAAATAAAACCGAAAAAATATATATCTAAGAGACGAATACAAAAGTATTTTAGTTTAATTTTATTAAAAAATGGCATATAACAAGGTATGAATATAAATTAAAAATCAGAATAAAGTAAAAATAGTACTTACTGCTATGTTCACTGCACTATACCAAATGTACTTAACTGCCTCGAAAACTCTAATGCAATAATATTTTCAGTGATTTTCTCGTTTTTATAGCAAAGTCCAGTAATTATATCGATGAGTCTTTAATTACTGTATTTTCTCCATCAATTAGTGTGACGTATTTTTCTCTTAAATATATATCTTTTTCCTGTTTTATATTGTGAAAATTATATATACACAAGTAAAAAATCGAACTCCCATTGGCCCAATAAAAAATCAAATACAACAGCATGTAAAAAGGCTTTAGTATTTTCAGTCCTATTGGTCCACATGATTATTTAACAGAATAAAATGACATAGAAAAATGAAATTTCCCTTCCTCGTCGATACGCCACTGCTAATATAGAAAAAATTATATTAGAAACTTTATTTAATTTTTATTTAATAGCTAAATGATATACGGAAAAATATTATAAACTTTGCTTAATAGCAAAGCAATTAGAAGGTAATTTAAAAAATACGTCACACTAATTGATGGAGAAAATACAGTAATTAAAGACTCATCGATATAATTACTGGACTTTGCTATAAAAACGAGAAAATCACTGAAAATATTATTGCATTAGAGTTTTCGAGGCAGTTAAGTACATTTGGTATATTGCAGTAAATATAGAAGTAAGTACTATTTTTACTTTATTCTGATATTTTATTTATATTCGCGCCTTGTTATATATCATTTTTTCGATAAAATTAAACTAAAATACTGGTGTGACCTTTTTTTCTCTTAAATATATATCTTTTTCCTGTTTTATTTTCTAGTAGTTCTCGATATTTTTTCGCTTCGTGACTATGTAGTTTTATTGCTCTTTGTACATTATTGTCTCTTTTTTTGTAAATACACTGCTTGTCCATCACCACTGGTGGAGGGCTCCACCACAAAACGAGAAAAAAAATGAGCAGAATGGACCTTAAATTTTTTTTAATTTCCCCAGCATCTGGGGAAAAATTGATTTTCTATCTAACTCTAATACACAGGCTCTTATGGGAGGCGCTGTTGCTAGATGTTACGAAATGCCCAGTTTGTCAGTAGATCTAGAGAAATTTTTTTGTGCGCCCATGCCGGTGGACACTACATACGTACAACTTTTATTGTCTATGCCTCTCTACGTTACGCCATTTAGGCATACCTACAACCTTTATTGTCCATGTCTCTCCTTACGTCTATGCCTCTCTACGTTAAGCCGTTTAGGCACTACAACTTAATTACACATCATTGAGTTAATTTGTAAATGCAATAAGTAACTCATAGGTATTATGCTTTCAAAAAACGCTACCAACCAATCTCCTTCATATTGGCGAGTTTCAAATGTATTTCTACAATTACACCATTATTTGCCAAAATAGTAAAATTTTTCAAATACTTTTATTATTTAAAGGTACCGTATTTTTTTGGTAATTATTAATGTTTCACATGCTCTAAGAACATTCGATACACCCCACACCTTTAACGTATCACAATCTCCAATCAGACCAATGCTAACGAGATGTTACCATCGCTTAAACACAAGTTATGTTACGGTCATAGATAAAATATAGTATGCAACTCGTAATGCTTAGATTTATGCACGTAATTGGTTTAAATAACATTATACTATATTTTATCTACGACCATAACATAATATGTTATTACCATAACGTTTATAGTATAGAACAAACAAAAATTGTGCTAAGTCCTTATGATGATAAAAGATATTACAGTATTTTTAGAATAGATTTTTATTGCAGAAGAACGTTGAAATGTCTCACAGATGTGTTACACCAGACCTATGGACTCCCGCTAATCTGCAACAAATAGCAGCCAATAAAATTTATTGGGATGTAGTTGATGCTAATACAAAGACATTTACGCTTCCAAGTGGAGAGCAACATCCTCTCCCTCAAGATGTGATTGGTATTGAACGATGGTACAGTAAGCAAGGATGTACCGCGAATTTTAAGATTCCCAAGCAAATACGATCCAGTTTAAACGTAAATTGTATAAGAGAATTAAAACTACAAATTGTGAAGAACTGTGAAAAAGTGATGTCATGCGGGTGTCGAAGATGCGAGGCTCCCTATGGATTCCCCCCAATTTACAAAAATAGCGAATACAATCCTAAGTAAATTGTCTAAGAGAATTAAACTACAAATTGCAAATATATATAAAAATTGATTTTTTGAGACGAATTATGTTCATAAGCTACTATCTCTCTTTTGTACTAAACGCATAACAATATCCACGTGCTATCTCTCTCTTTCTTGTATATATATATATTGTAAAATAGTTTGTAATATATATATATATATATATATATATATATTTATATATATATATATATATATATATATATATATATATATATATATATATATATTGATACATGTATCCATGTAACTTCCAAAGTAGATTCTCGTAATACGTTGTCACTTCATATATACCGTTATGACTTCCGATTTCGGAAGTCACAACGTTTTGCCTAAATTTTTACGAATTTGGCTACTAGATGGTATTAGAAGGCTTATATCAAAAATTTCACTAGAAGTCACATCGTATCTAATATACTCATAAGATCAGATTTTAGTACGACGGTATATCACCAGCGCTAGTGTCGCTCCCGTACGAGAATACACGTGATATACACAACGCGTAGGGACTTCCGTATACCACACCGCTCGTTGTGACTTCCGTTATTTGGCAACGCTGTCTAAACGTTCCCAGACGCCAAACATGTAATTGTTATAGATTTGCGGTCGTAGTATTTTGTGCAGCTGTTATTTAAATATGAGTAATAGCAGATCTGCTTTACTTTCATAGTTAGCGTTAAATTAAATATATTATCTCTATAATTAGTATATTATACATGTACAAAATTCAAAGTGTCCATTAAATAATCTAAATTATTTTTTAAAAACCTTATTAAAAAATAAATGTAGGTAAATATTATTTTCATTTCACGAAATTGCCGAAAATCGCGTATAGGTATTTTGGACCTAGGCTGAAAAGTCAATTTTAGTGATTGTTACTTTGGAAGTAATAAAAGTATAAAAACCCACAAAAAAATTGAAACAATGAATCAAAAGTGATAAATAGTTCTAATAAAGTAATAAATTCTAGTAATAATATGAAATACAGTAAACTCTCTCTTAACGGACACCTCCCTTTGCCGGGCACCTCCTCTATATGGACGGTTTTTCAAACAAAAATAATTCGGCGATATATGAACCTGTACCCTTCAACTGACAACTGACACTCAACACCGGACGTTGACAGTAAAAATGATGTGTAAATGCGGATCTTCTTCTTCTTAGGCCGTCTTCTAACCAAGGTTGGCGATCACCTTTTTAAACGCTTCTCTGTCTTTTGCAAAGTGAAATATCTGTTCAACACTGAGGTTAGTCCAATCTCTGATATTCCTCAGCAATGATTTCTTCTTTCTTCCCAAACCTTTTTCCCCTCTACTCTTCCTTGCATGATGACGTGTAGCAGAGAGTATTTATAGTTACGAAGTATGTGGCCCAGATACGATGTTTTTCTTATTTTAATTGTGTTCATATCCTGCCATGTCCAATTCTTCTTAACACTTCTTCGTTTGAGACTTTTGCAGTCCAAGGAATTTTCAGAATACGCCTATTGGGACCGTGCAAGTTCGGCAAAGCGACCTCTATTTCTACGCTCTGTACTTTTATTCGCACTTTTAATTATATTGGCCAATTATATTAGTCCTGGTTGCTGGATAATTGTCAAGGCCATAGTCCAAAAAAATAATAAGAAGAAAAAATAAGATGCAGGTTATGCTATGCAAACGTAAACAATTGTATGTAGTAAATAAAATTAGTTATTAAAATGGAGTACTGCAAGCAAAATACAATTAATTAAATTTACCTTTATATAATAAGTGCATATAATATCAATATTGTGGAGCAATATATAATTTTTCTGCTTCAATGACAGAAGGTATGAAATATACGTCAATTTGACAATTTCAATTGACAATATGAATTATTTAAGATAGTTGAAATATTCTCCGCGACTCGCGCACGGTCGTTTCTCGTTTCCCTTCCAAGTACTTGCACACCGCGAATACAGCCACATCTCGAATGCCTCCAATTTTTTTACGGATTGTGCTTTTAGAGTCCAAGCTTCTACCCCATATAGTAGTTGCGACCAAACATAACATTCGACGAACCTCAATCTAATGTCCATACTCAATTTCTTATTTGTAAACATTAACTTGAATTTTATAAATCCTTTTTGAGCTATTTCTATTCTCACCTTTATTTCCTCATCTTGATCTAATTGTGAGTTTATAATTGCTCCTAGGTATTTATACCTCTCGACTCTTTCTATCGGTTTACCTCCAATGTCAGATGTATGTTGTCAACAGGGTTTTTTGAGATCACCATTAATGTGGTTTTATTTATATTCATTGTTAGTCCCATCTTTTTGCTTTCTCTCTTAATGATATCTAGGAGAATTTGTAAATTGTCTATATTCTCTGCCATGATTGCGGTATCGTCTGCAAATCTTATGTTATTAATGATGCTCCCTCCAATCCTTACACCTTCAATTCTTTCCCATAGTGCCTCCTGAAATATTAGTTGGGAGTACACATTGAACAATTGTGGCGACAGCACCCATCCGTGAACGACAGCACGTATCCGCAAATGTGGATAGCAAATATAAAATGAAGAACTTTTTCCAACTATTTTACGATATAAAACTACATTTTTTATTATTTATTAAGCTCAATATTCCTTGTTGGCCTAGGAATAAAACGTTTACATTTCTGATTATATTTTATTTTAGTCTTATAAATTTTATATAATTCCAATTCAGTCCCCATTTATACAATCTTTCACCACCTACTCCCCTCTCCTTCAGTTCAATGCTAGTTGTTTCCATCTCTCAATGTTACTTTTCTTCAGGTCTTCGTACACACTGTCCTCCCATCTTTCTCTTGGCCTGCCTTTCCTTCTCTTTTGTTATGGTCTACGTAAGAGTACCATTTTGGCATTCTTTTACTTCTCATTCTTTCGATTTGCCCCAAATATTATTCTCTGTGCTTTGATCGTCATCGTTATCGTTGGCTCTTTATACAGTTCTTCCAATTCTTTATTGGTTCTTCTTCTCCACTGATCTATTTTCGCACCTCCATATTATATTGCTCTTAGCATTTTTCTCTTCAATCTTTCTAAAAGGTCTGTTTCTGACTTTTCAGCACCCATGTTTCGCATGCTTTGCGTATGATACTGTAGGTCATTTTTTATCGTTTCAAATTGATACATAGCCCGATCAAAGAATAATCTGACCCAAAAAAAATAAAGAAAGGATGAAAATTTGGGAATAGGTAGTTGAAATTGTCTATTATTATATAAGAAAAAGTTGACTACTCTACACACCCTTCATTTTACAAAAATGGAGGGGAATACCCCTTCTCGGGGGTGAAAAATATAGAGTTATTTGCGAGTGAATATATTCATTTTTAACAACAAAAAACATGTTTTTAGACGGTTTTTCGCAAATAACTCAAAAAGTAAGTATTTTATCGAAGAAGATATTCTTGTAAAAATATAGCTTATAAATAGTGAAAAGAATGGAGTACGCATGAAATCTGTATACCCAGTAGAAGCGGAGTTGTAACTAATGAAAAGTAGGTCCTTATTCGTCCAATTCCAAATCGAATATTTCAAAGTGAAATAACCAAAAAACGGAGCACTTTCCGGGGAAAACTTATTAAAATTTTTTTTAAAGTGTTTAAAAACAGGTTTATTTTTGTTTTTTTTTAACTTCTAACATTAAAAGTAAGTGAGTTACGCTCAAAATATTTTTGCTCCCTTTTATATTTTGGTAAAAACAATCGCGAAAATCACCCCCTAATTAGCATCCCAAATAAAATAAATCGTTACTGCTTCACAAGGAATTTTGTTTATGTATTCTTTATAATGATCTATAAGTTTTATTGGTTCAAACTGTTCAATTTTGAAAAAAAATTGGTTTTAAAATAAAAATTTTTTTCTGATTTTGAAAAAAATTCCTTTTTTTTCAAAATAACTGAAAAATTATTAGTAATGCCAAAAATCTCAAACAGTAATAAAATGTACGTTTTGCTTTTCTGATTATTTTGGATTTTTTGTTTTCATGGTAGACAAAAATTGGTTATGCTAAGACTTCAAAATTTGCATACACTCGTGATTAGTGACTTGTTCAAGCCATTTTAACTAAAGCCTTTTCAAAAAGAAGCACTTTGAACCGATGAAACTTACAGATCATATAAAGAATACATAAGAAAAGTAAAGTGTGAAGCGGTAACGATTAAATTTATTTGAGATGCTAATTAGGGGGTGATTTTCGCGATCTTTATACAAAAAAATAGAAAGGGTTGAGCCCTTTTATTTGCGTAACAATATTTTGAGCGTAACTCACTTACTTTTAACGTTAAAAGTTCTTTTAAAAAACAAAAATAAACCTTTTTTTAAACACTTTAAAAAAGTTGTAATTTATTTTCCCTGAAAAATGCTTCGTTTTTTGGTTATTTCACGTCGAAACATTTGATTTGAAATTTGACGAAGAAGGACCTACTCCTCATTAGCTACAACTCTGCTTCTACTGGGTCAACAGACTTCATGTGTACACCATTTGTTTCACTTTTTTATAAGTTATATTTTTGCTAAGAATACATTTTTCGATAAAATACTTACTTTTTGAGTTATTTGCGAAAAACCGTTCATAAGCATAAAAATGAACATATTCACTTGCAAATAACTCGAAAAGTATTGACTTAGTGAAAAAACTCTATAGAACAAAAGTTGCTTAGAATTAGTTATTTTATCCAATTCCGGACTTATTTTGAATGTATATTTTCAACCCCAAGAAGGGTGTATTCCCCTCCATTTTTGTAAAATGGAGGAGATGTAGAATTGTAAACATTTTCTTATATAATAATAGACAATTTCAACTACCTATTCCCAAATCATTCTTAATTTATTTTTTGGAGGTTTTCGATAAGTTTTGTATTCCTTGATCGGGCTAACAGATCTTTACACGAGTGATATTTGATATTAGGTATGAATACTGTTTACGCTATATTAATTATGTAATACAAATCTGTTCACATCTTTTAACTGTTAGCAACGCAAGCAAAATTTTAATGTGTATGTCGATCCATGAAAGAATTGCTGACCCCATTATTACTCTGATAATAAATACCTCGATAAATTTTTGTGTTTTGACTGAAATATGAATCTTAACTTAATTGTCGAATGAAAATATTTGGGTTCAATAGACGTCATTGTATTAATTTGTAGGTCTTAGCGGTTTGGTAAAAATTTCGTAAATTATTTTCGGATTAAATTTCACAATAAATTTTGTGCATGATCTGAGCCATCAACCTATATGTACATATAATTAAAGTAACTGAAATAATTTTAGTTATTAAAGTTATTAAAAATTTTAAATTAACATATTCATTGTTGTTCTGAAGCTATTTCCTTGTGGCATTTTTATATTTGTCGTTGTCAAAATACAAAATATTACTCTAGTAATACATTGTTACTCTAGTAATATTTATTTTGATGACACCCGACTTGGGCGTCGAAACGTTAATGAAATAAATTTTTTTAGTAAAATTGTGGCTTATTTCTCATTAAAAATAAATAATTATATCATATTTATTTTTCCCTTAAACGGACACCTGCCTTAAACGGACAGTTTATGCGGATCAACTACTGTCCATCCAAGGGAGAGTTCACTCTATAATAGAATAATTGTATCTAATTATTAAAAGTTTTTTGCTTTAAACGTGTGTAGAAATACATCATATTAACAGAGCTCGGAAAATAAGCACTTAAAAATTCTAAAAATGTTTTAAACAAATTGTTACAGTTGCTATTTTTGTGCCGTAAAAAATTTTTTGGATCACTGTTACTGTTAAAAAAACTGACACTGACACTGACTTTGGATCACTGACAAACTCCCTGAGCGTTTTTTGCAATTATAGGATTTGCAACATTTTGTTTTTTATTTGTTACTAAGCTCGATTTTCTTGGCCGGAGTGTATCTACCTTTATATTGTTCATAATATTTTATTATTCAATATTATATTATTAAATTTAAAATGTCGTTAGTAAACTCCAACTCCAACAATAACCTGGAGCTAAAATAAAATCACTAAAAATATTTGTTAAAATTACTATTACCTAGCATCATTTTATTCATTATATTCATTTATTCTTCTTCTTCATCTTTTTGTGTAGACATAACTCTGTCTGTTTTTCAATGTGACTCCAGTAAGTTGTCATTCCATCGTTTTCGTGGTCTTCCCACTGATCGCCTTCCTATTGGGGAACCGTCTCTCGCCGTCCTTACTACTCTGTTTATTGTCATTCGGCTTTTGTGGTCATTCCACCATTCTAATCTTCTGTTTTTCACCCATTTATTAATGTTGTCCACCTTGCATCTCTGTCGTATACATATATCTGCACTTCTGGCTCTATCACATAGTGTCTTACCATCGATTTTTCGAAGTGTTTTCATCTCTGCTGTTTCTAGCATTCTTTTTGTCCTTTCTGTATCAGGTTGTGTTTCTGTCGCGTATGTCATTATTAGTCTGAGGACTCTTTTGTAAATTCTGCCTTCCATTTCTTTTCCGATATTTTTATTTCTCCATATTGTGTCATTTAGGCAGCCTGCGGCTCTGTTTACTTTATTCACCCGAGCTTGTACTTCGGTTTCGAGCTTTCCGTAGATAGAGCTAGATAGTGTGATGCCTAGATATTTAAACTCTATGACTTGTGCTATTATCTGACCGTCCAGCTCTAATTTACAACTAAATTTGTTGTTATAACCATGCATTTAGTCTTTTTTGGGGAAATCAACATGTTAAATTTTCTAGCGGTTATATTAAATTGGTGCAGCTTACGTTGTAAATCATCTTCACTTTGAGAGATTAGTATTGCGTCGTCTGCATAGCAGATTATTTTAAGTTGTTTTTCTCCCACTTGGTATCTGTCTTTTGTTCTTACTTTTTTTTTATTATTTCATCCATGATCAGGTTGAACAATAGAGAACAAGACAGGGAGTCTCCCTGTCTTATCCCATTGTCAGCTTCAATTGGGTGAGTTAGTCCTTTATCTACTTTTACTCTGATCGTGTTGTTCTGATAGATATTTTCGATCGTTTTAATTATTCCTAGAGGTACCTCTCTTGCGTACAATAAATGGATAACGTCTTTTAATTTGACTCTGTCAAATTCCTTTTTAAAATCGACGAAACATAAGTATGCCGGTTTGTTGTATTCTACTGATTTCTCTTGAATCTGCCTCATTATAAATATAGCGTCGGTGCATGATCTTCCCGACCTAAAACCTTGTTGTTCTTCTGCTAATCTTATAATTGTATTCAGTGTGTTTGTTATCACTTAGTGTTGTGTTTAATAAATTAATTCCTCTGTAATTCTCCAGGGGTCCGAATTACAGACTCATATTCATTTACAGAATTATGTTCAGCTGTAATTGACTAATGCATAGTTTTAATTATTGTAACAATTATTATTACAGTTAAACTATATAATATTAATGATATTTTATATATAGAATTAAGCCGTTTAACCAATTAACCAATTAAGCCAATTAACCAATTTCGATTTCCAATGCGAAAATGACATGTAATGAGAAATCAAGAATGTTACCGCCTTCTCCAACGGATTTTTCAACGGAAGGTAAGTGGTAAAAGAGGACGTGGTAAAAGTGGTAAACTTTACGAACGTGGTATAACATGGCTACCACTGAACTGTCCCGCGCTGCGGTAAACAAAGTCAAGATAGCCATGATGATCGCCAACATCCGGAACGGGTAGGCACTTTAAAAAGAAGACATTCTTATTGGAACGCTAGATACCAATGAATTCCACTGCCAAGTGTGAGACTCTAAGATAACAGATCACGCTCAAACTACGAGGTAAATTTGGCAGAAGAGACGTTGTGACTTCCAAAAACATGACAACATCGCTGGAAGTGACAACGCGACTTAAACTACCCTATTTACAGAAGCCACAACGTATTATGTCCGCTTCCGTATATACCTATATATATACAAAATTTATTATGGTAAATCCTTTCCCCTCAATATGTGGATCTATCGTAGCACCCCCCCTCTTATCAAATATACAATTTTTAAAAAATAATCCCAAGTAGAAAAGGTGGAAGCCAGACAGCCTCTTCTGTATACCGGAAGTCACAACTTAACGTGCATCAATATATATATATATATATATATATATATATATATATATATATATATATATATATATATATATATATATATATATATATATATATATATATTATGGTAAATTAAAAAACTCTAAATTGGTATTTTTTTATTTATTCAAATCATTAATTACCCTAATTTTATAAAAATAAATGAACTCCCTAAGAGCATTGTTTGTCATATCATCTGGCATTATAGAACAAAAAGCATACAATATTTGCAAGAGGTTTAAACTATCTGCAGCATTTTTACAAAAATCTAAAACATTATAATAATATATAAAGGAATACCATTCGTATGAGCTGAGTGATATTCTGGTTGGTTTATATTGCATACAAATATACAAGGAATTACATAAAGGTAAAGACCAATTTTTAATTAGGAGGGTAGTTAGGGGGTTATTTTCACTGATTTTTTCATAGAGAAAAGCAGGTGCCGACCTTTTCCAATACCTCACACGTCGGACCAATAACACCGGAGATATGCTTTAGTGCCGTTTTGGCTATGCCGCCATCTTTGTTTTTTGTGTTAACGTATTCGTTACCTCCTCCCCTTTCCGATGATACCTCACACGTCACGATCGGACCAATAACAACGGAGATATGCTTTAGTGCCATTTTGGCTATGCTGCATCTTTGTTTTTTTTTGTGTTAACGTATTCGTTACCTCCTCCCCTTTCCTATGATACCTCACATGTCACGATCGGACCAATAACAACGGAGATATGCTTTAGTGCCGTTTTGGCTATGCCGCCATCTAAAAATACTGAAATGGAATAAAAATGGCGGATTGGTGTCATCTAGCGGAAAATAACTATGGTAGATTCCATTATGGAAGATTACTTGTGACGTCAGCATCTATCTCACTCTTACTCATTGGGAAGGTACTTCTCTCTCTAACACATTGATTTCCCTATCTCTGTAGTCGTAAAAGCTTTGGTTATCTACTGAAGTTATTACTCCTGTTAAAATGAATAAAGTTTTAAATGGGTTACTATAAATTTTAATTTTTGTGGAAATGACGTATGTTTCATTTTTCATTCTTCCCTAAAAAATCTGAAAGGGTCCTCTTATTTCCATCATAACTTGCTTAATTTTGATGCTATCGACTTCTTATATAGCTTTTTGATAGTTACCTTTAAGTACTTTATTAAAATGTTTAATATCTATATTTAACAAAGTGCATCGTTTTCCTGTTATTTAAGCTTGAATACTAAGATTTGAGTACTCGCGGAAAAAAAATATATTCAATTGCATATAACTCACTTTGTATATGTAATAAAGAATTTTTCGAATAAGGAGCTTATTTATTTTTATATTATCTTCGATTTTGGGAATAGCAACTTTTTTGAAGAAACTTATGGTTTTTGAGTTATTTATGAAGAACTGCTTTAAAACATCGATTTTTTTGAGGAAAAATCAAAACTTTTGATCTTTAATAACTCAAAAACTATTGATTTATTGAAATAACTTTATATAACAAATTTTACTTATAATTTGTCCCTCTATCGATTAGTGGTATTATTTTTAATAAAATAATTTCCACCCTCGAGAAGGGGTGGCATCCACCCCCAGGGTAAAAGGGCAAGTTGGCACCATGTCACCTTTGTTTCTTGAGGTATCTTCTACATACTTACCAATTTTTATGAAAATCGATGGAGGTTCAACGAAATCGGAGGTGAAAACCTTCATTGACTCCACTATTAAAAACTAAAAAATTCTGTCATCCTGCAGTAAATTATCGTTATCGTAAATTATTTATATTTATTTGAGAATTATTTTATTAACTTCCTGTAATACACTCTTTTCATTGTTTTTGGCAGAATTCATGTTTAGCATGAGTCTACAGCAAATTATTGAGACATTTTTATAATCTGAAATAATTCCAACTGGATTAATTTTTTTAAGGACGTCATAAGTCGAAATAATTTGTGAATAGTTGGATTCAAAAATTCAAAAAGTTTTAATAATTTTATAAAATACAGACATAGCTCAAAAAAATCCTACAACTTATTTATTTTAAACATATACATACTCAACTTCTTTAAAATATTGAAACAACTAAAAATACTGCATTATCCTTCACAGAAAGTATGGTATTATCTTATTGTGTTTTTGAGAAAAAATGGTAGATCCCAAAATAGTACATGGGTACTTTAGTAGTAGTACCTACTTAATTCTGACATAACTCAAAAGAATGCAGTGTTCTATAAAACAAGTACGTCTACTTAGTATAAAACCTGGGAAGAAACTGAAATATCACAATATTGTGAAAAATGCAGAAACAACTTTTTGAAAAACAATAACGACACTTCTGCTATTTAATTAATGAGGTTATCACACAAAAAAATATATAGAATATTTTTGAAATCTGGTCACCAATATAGTCTATTTTTTACTTTTTTTTTCGAGTTATCGGTCTTCTATCAAAATAGCGATAAAACATAAGTCTAATATTAAATCAAATTATTTATGATTAAAGAAAAATGAAGATAATAAACTTACGTAGAGAGACCAAAAGCTCTAAAATACTCTTAAAAAAGTAAATGCGAATAGGATAAAATCAGGATGAAAGTATTAATGAGATACCGAGAAAATAGATTAGAAAATCAATAACAGGTTTAAAGAAAAATTTGTATTTGCATTTAAAAAAAGAACTTCCCAAGAATGTTGTTTAAGTATCAGATTAATAAACGGTTCTAGACATAAAGTAAATTCCAATATCGTAATCTGATAAAATAAGCCTCTACAGGTAAAAGCAAATTCAGACAAATAAAAAAAAATCAATTAAAAATTAAAGAAATCTCTGAGAAAAAACATCAAATGAATCAGATCGAATTATTTTCACCCTTTGAGTATTATCGAATTCAATCTCCGACACCCTATTAGACAAAAAAATAACAAGACAAGAAAACATTTTTCAAAAGTCTTGTTAACCTGCTACCGAAACCTTATCGATATTTCGTATCGCCTAAATCTTCCTAATTTGGACCAAATTACTAAAAAACGTTTCACAAGAGAGATTCTAACTATTTGAAACATTTTGTTCTATTCTTTTCTTATAAATGATATGTGATGGACGTGAAGTATTCGACAAAAGGAGGACTGGCATCACTAAGATGAGTATCTTTGAAAGACTTATTCGATTGGAGGTAAATGTATGGCACATGTGTGCACAACACCGGATTTTTAAAGAGATACGGCGTGCTAAAGGAATGTAAACTGGCATTTTAGTGGATGGTAAAATCAAACACCAAACCAACTGGAGATATTGCATTTATAAAAAATTAATAAAGTTAAAATTATTCTTAATAATTTCAATACGATATTCAAACGTTTCACAATCAATTGCTGGTAAACGCATTGGAATAGGCTGCCTTCGAAATTAAAAGAAATTCAACCAAATATTGGTACATTCCCAAGTAGCACAATAAAAACATTTTAGTTTTATTTTAGGTTTATAAAGGTTTTATTGTGGCAAATAAAAAGATAATGGTTTTAAAGTTACCTTGTAGATATAGAATAGAATAGAAATATGCTTTATTGTCACTGAAAATTATACAAATTTTATGGACAAAGCTTAATTAAAGTCAGAAAAAATAAATAAATAATATCTAACAATAACAATAACAAATACAATTTTCTGAAATTTGATAAATCGTCAATATAAAAAAATATACATAAATACAAAATATAAGTTAATAAAGTAAAGAAAAAAAACAAAATCGATATATTGCAACAATTTATAGAAATTGCAAAGTGAATATACAACAAAGTAAACTATTTATAGACATAGGAACTAATAAGTTTAAGCTGCTGCATGTGAGACCCAAATATAGATAAGTTTGGTTACTTGTACATTACTGTAATTTCTTAGTTAGTCATTAAGAAACTCTTCTACTGAATAATATGGTCTTTTAGATAGATGAGCTTTTGTCAGTTTACGGAACTTGGGGAAAGATGTTGCAGATTTGAGTTGTAAAGGAAGATGGTTGTATAGTTTTTTGGCGGAATATAATATAGATTTCTTTACTAACTCAGAGGACGGGATCGGTAAATATACATCAAAATTTGAATTTCTGGTGGAGTACTCATGACGAGGCCTTGCTGGAAAGACATGCATGTGTTTTTATTCGGCAAAGAAGCGACTTTTCTTGACTTGCCCTCTATTACGCGCATCACTTCGTTCGGCGCGTAATATCGGGCGCGTCAAGTAAAGTCATGCTTCTCCGCCTCATAAAGTAATATACTATTACTCACATTAACGAAATATTCGTTTAGATTTTCCGGGTCTGGAAGGGCAAATGTTTGAACTGCGTGAGTTCTATTTCGAAGATCGTTTATTATGGACCAAGTTTCTTTTGCAACACTTTTAGAGCTTTCCATACGATTTTGATAGTAGGCTTTTTTAGCTGATTTGATGAGTTTTAGATAGGTTACCCTGTACTAGGTGATATATTGAGTGACAGAGACGTTGGTAGCAAATTTATTGATATACAATAGTGAGCGCATATTTTTGTAGCTCAGGGTTTGTGATGTTTTGGCTTAATTGAAATTAAAGGACATGCCTTATTGAAGATAGAGACAAGCTTTTCTATAAAATCGTTGAAATTATAGTCCACGTCCGCAGAAGGAAAATGCCACTCAGAAGTTAAGCATAAATTTTGAAATTTATGAAAATTCCGAGCGGAAAAAATCCTACCTAAACGTCGGGTTTTCGAGGAGGGTTTGCTGAAGATGTTAAACTTCGTAAATACTGCTTCATGATCTGATAATACTGCCAGAACTTTAAAACTGTTAAGCATTTGTCACTAGTTTAAAAGTATCTAATAAGAGTATCAAATAGGACTAATTAATCTTAATAGATAATTTGTCTTATTGTAGTTTTAAAATAGTTTATTCTCAGTTCACTTTAAAACTAATCAGTTTTATAAAGAACTTCCGGACTGTTTGGTTTCATTAGATTCTTGTTTGTTACCTTTTAGTTTTAAAGCAATTTTAAAGATTCTCCAAATATGACCAATAAAATCTATTATTAAAACTACTTGATCTCAAGACTATTATGTCAGTAAAACATATGTCGTAAAACTATTTTTGTAGTTGTCTTTAAAGTTGCTTTCTTAAAAGCAATTATTAGGCTATATTAAAACCAAACGCTCTTAACTGAATAAATTTGGTTATCGTATAGACTAAACTATGCTTATTATTAGAAACACTAAAACTAAACCCATCCCCTCTTCTTTCATGTCCAAAATGGTCGGCCATTTGTTTTAGAGCGAAACAGTGGTGTAGTGTGTTGTAAAAAGTGGAATTACAGTTAGTATGGAAGAAATATGTTGCAAGTACTTAAAACATAAACGAACTGGTCATTTTAAAAGAAAAATACAACACACACGCGCGACGCCTCGATTTTAGGTTAGATTCACATTAAAACCGAGTGGCATTATTGACAGCACCATTAAAACTAAACGGTTTTCATTCCAAGGCAACCTTGCTTTTATGTAGGATATATGCTCTTGGCAAGGTATAAAATAAAACCATTTGAACTTATCAATTCTCTGTCGATAGACCAAATAGTTTTATTTGGATTTCGGCCATATTGCTTTCTGGGGATGCTGAAAGCCATGATAGATTACAATATAAGGCTTACATAAAAATTATAAATAAGCGACTTAAAGATAAAAATTCGATTTATTTTAACATTTAAACATTAAAATTTTAGATAAAATTAATTTTCTTTCAAATTAATATTTTTCGGATTTAAATTTTTTTATTATTTTTATTATTTTATCGCTAAAAGTCAGAAATTTTAGGGCGCGTGAGTTATTTAGACCTCTTTTTGTTAACATTATCAATAAAGTTGGGTGCGCAAGTGTTTTTCTACCTTGACAGTCCGAAATAACCAAGTACTTCTTATTATTTTATGATTACAAATGCGTATGTACCTATCATAACACATGTAAAAATGTGTTGGCCTATATGGAGTATATGGGTTTAAAGAATCATTTAATATGGTAAATCGTCTTTAAAAGTCTCCATTTACGAAACCTTTTTAAGTTTGCTAAAAAACTGTCTGCACTTAAAGTGTCTTTTAATATGGTTTTAAAAGAACCTTCACAGCAGCTTTAAAACCAGTTGCTTAAGAAAACAAAATTTTAAGAAGGTTTTTATTTTTGGTTTTATTGACCTCTTTCAGAGTGGGCTCTTTTATGCTAAAAGCGGTTTTATTGCAACCTTAAGGTTTACTTAAAAACCAAATGGTTTTAATTTTAGTTTTATTCTATAGTTTTAAAGCATCCTTAAAAGACTTAATAAAGCCGTTCGGTGCTACTTGGGATTAATTTCGGTGGCGCCCAAAATCCCGACAGCCAAAATCCCGACGGCCAAAACACCGACACGCCAGAATCCCGACACGCCATAATCCCGACAGGCCAAAGTCCCGACATGCAACAATCCTCGCATAGGCAAAAATTCCGACCACTACATTTTGAATATTTTTATTGATTCCTTTTTAAATACAATACCAAATCATATTATATAGTACCTATCGAAATTGAAAAATTATTACTTACTAATAAGTACGGGTACTAATTTTTATGTATTTTAAAAGAAAAAATTATTTAAACACTTCATTTTATAATACAAAAGTTATACTTACTGAAATGGAAGGTTGTAAGTGATAATATGATAATATCTATTATATGAAAGTAAACTTGAATTCATTATTTATTGGACTACATATTGACAAATAAAAAATATTTTAATTCATATACCCATATTGGAAATTTTATTTAGAAAATTAGTTCATATTAAATTAATGGTAAATACTTTTGTTTATTAACACAAAATAAAAACAGATGGCCATAAACAAAAAACAAGAAATACATGTAATTATATGATAAAAAAAAATTAATCCAACCTGTCGGGATTCTGGCTTGTCGAGATTCTGACCTGTAGGGATTTTGGCCTGTCGGGATTCTGGCGTGTCGGGATTTTGACCGTCGGAATTGTGGCTGTCGGGATTTTGGCTGTCGGGATTTTGGGGTAGACCACATTAATTTAAACCGCCAAAAATGTGCACAAAATCAAACGTAGTACTTAGAATTGGGCATACCAGACTAACACATGGATACTCAATGACTTCTGAAGACCCTCCTATGTGCCTATTTGGCCAATATTAGTTGTCAGTTAAACATACCCTCTTTAATTGTCTAAAACACCAACATTAACGACGACTTCATGGACTCAAGAGTAACCTGAATGAAGTACTAAATTCACCAACTGATGTACTCCACACCATAAGCTACCTCCAGAAATAAATATTTTTAATAAAATATAAATGTTCATTTAATGTGAATCACTTAAATTCTGTTATCCTAAAGTTTAATGCTGTATGTATTTACTGTATGTATTGTTTAATACAGTGCGTCCATAAAGTAATGCATAAATTCATTATTTCGTAAACCGGCGACTTTAAGGAAAAATTCCCAAACAGGTCTATTTTTATTTTTAAATTATGATTTTTTAGCATATTTATCATACTAGTGACGTCATCCATCTGGGATTGATGACGTAATCGATGATATTTTTAAATGAGAATATGGGTCATGTAATACCCCATTTGAAAAGGTATTTAATTTTCTTTACCATAATATAAACATTAACATAATTATTTATACAGGGTGCCCAATTTTTTTTTAGATTAAATTAATTGACACAAGAAGATGAATGTATGCAATTTGTTTAATTCTAAATACATTTTCGGGAATTCTAAATACATTTCTGCTGTCGGAAAACATAAAAATGTTAAAAATAAACATTGATTTTCGCTTTAACGAAATGTTCAAATTGTCAGGAGGCATGTGGGTGGCTTTAACATTGAATTTAAGCGAAAATCAATATTTATTTCTCAAATAAACATGTCTTTCCTAATATGTAACAACAGTAAAACGCATTCTGAGTTAAATAAATTATGTATATGCATTCTTCTTTTTGTCTCAATTAGTGTAATCAAAAAAAAAAATTTGTACACCTTGTATAAATAATTATGTTAATGTTTATATTGGTGAATAGAGAATTAAATGCTCTTTCAAATGATCTATTACAGGACCCCTATCCTCATTCACAAAAATCACCGATTACGTCATCAAGCTCAGATGGATGACGTCACTATTATGATGTATATGACAAACAATTGCAATTTAAAAATAAAAATTGACCTGTTTCGGGATTTTTCGTTTAAGTCGCCGGTTTATGAAATAATGAATTTATGCGTTACTTTATGGACGCACTGTATATCAAAATGTATAATTGTACCTGTGTCAATGATCATTGTAATTGAGACACGTTATTTCAATACAAAAGATACCTACTATATTATTTACCTGGAAATGCAAAAGGTAAAAAACAGAAAAAGCAAAAGTCTGGAAAAGACCAATTTCCACATCCTTCAGATAGAAGGTCAACTGAAACCAAGCCAGCTGCTGGTGAAAGAAAACAAGCACAAAAAGTTACTAGTACATAATAAGACATAGGTACATAGTGGTAACAAAAGGTCGCAATGAAAATTATCATAATGATAAATATCAAAAAACAACAGAGATTGACAAAGAAACAGAACATACCCTACAAATGGTATTACAGGAGTTAAAAAAATTAAATGAAAGGGTGACTTTACTGGAATATAGAGCGGAAGGTGCTATTCCGAAGGTAAGAAATAGCTAATGACCTTAGAATTGTCGCATGGAATGCCAACGGGTTGCTTAATCATCAACAAGAACTAGAAGCATCCTTGACATTAAAAACATTGATTTGTGTCTTGTCTCTGAAACGCATTTCACAAATCAATCCTACATTAAATTTAAAGGATACAAGGTATATCATACAATATACAAGGTGTATCATATAGGTGTGAAATCAACCTACTGGCATACGGATAGAAACTGGACCCCTGATCTAATAGACTTCTTTATTATTAAGAATATTTCAGCTAATTTACTAGACATTGATGACTGTTGGATCTTAAATTCTGATCATTCGCCCATAGTACTAACCAAGATTGATAAGATTATTAAAAAACAAAGTAACCCTACATTAACAAATAAATGGACGGATTGGGCAAGTTTTAAGCTAAGCCTTGAAGAAAAAATAAAAATGTAAGTTTAAGAAGCAGAATTGTTGGTGAACAATATCCATCAAGCAGCATGGGGAAACACTCATACACTGAAACCTAGGTTAAAAGAAAACAATTATCCAAAGCAAATAAGGAACATGATAATTGAAAAAAGAAAGCTGAGAAGAATTTGGCAACAAACAACGTCTCATCAAGATAAGACTAAACTAAATCGTGCAAGTCAACAACACAAAAGAACTATCCTACAATTAAAGATTGACTTAATTAATTCTTACTTACAGGAGTTAACAGATTACGGTAGTACAGATTATATCTTATGGAAAGCTACTAAAGGACTACTTACTTACTTTCCGTGTCCGGAACACCAACAACTTTAAATTCTGTATTTCCAATGGTTGGCCACATAGATGGCCCTGTCATTTGCTATAATTAAGTCTTGTTCTGTGCAGGTCTCTCTAATCTCTGTGCATGATAGTAGATGCCGGCTGGTCTGAACCGCGCCACAGTCGCAGGTATCGTCCTCCTGGTATCCCCATTTTTTCAGGTTACTAGCACAACGTGAAACGCCGGTTCTTAGTCTGTTTAGCGCTTTCCAAGTCGGATACGGTAAATTGTGTCCAGCAGCCATTTCCTCCGAGGGAGGAAAATGTGTCGCAGTAGTTGACGCTTGCCATAGGTGTATTCGGCGCGTCTCTGGCGCTTCGGGGATGGATCTTGATGTTTTCAGGAAGCTTTTCCGAGATCTTAGTCTGCTTGGCTGAGTTTGGTGGTCATATAAGGGGTGTCTTCGGTCCGTCTCCTGCTTTTTCCGTTCTACCTCTGACGTGACCTTTCTCCTGATTGGTGGTGGAGCAATTCCAGCAATGGGGTATACCTCTTCGATAGGTGTCGGTTTCAGGCAACCCGATATTATACGGACCGTTTCATTTAGAGCCACGTCGACGTTCTTTGCGTGAGCAGAGTTTGCCCATACTGGTGCTCCAAACTCCGCGGCCGAAAAACATAATGCCAAGGCAGAAGTGCGGAGAGTGTGTGGTTGTGCTCCCCATTTTGTATTAGTTAGCTTGCGGATGATATTATTTCTGGCACTTACTTTCTTCTTAACATCTTGACAGTGGTATCGGTAAGACAGAGTTCTATCCAGACGGACGCCAAGGTATTTTGGCGTCTTGTTGTGTTCCAGCATCTGACCACGCCATTCCACCTCCAGCGACCTTCGGGCATGCTTGTTTCTCAGGTGGAAAGCACATACCTGGGTTTTTGTGGGATTGGGTTTCAGATGGTTTTTATCATAGTATAGAGCTAAGTCTCCCAGGGCATCTGTCAGCTTCACTTCGACTTCATTGAAGGTTCTTCCCTGAGCTGCCACCGCTGTATCATCAGCGTAAATAAATTGCCTTGTTTGTTGGTGTATGGGTTGGTCGTTGGTGTATGGGTTGGTCGTTGGTGTATATGTTGTATAGAAACGGCGCGAGGACACTTCCCTGTGGTAGCCCATTTTTTTGGTCCCTCCACCGACTGTTCTTGGACTGGAGCGTTACGTAGAAGCGTCTATTCTGGAGGAGACATTTCACTAACCTTGTTAGTCGGAAGTCCTTTGTAGTTTCGTAGAGTTTTGCGAGTAGCCGTTGATGGTTAACTGTATCATAGGCGGCAGTTAGGTCTATGAACGCTACTCCTGTTATTTCCTTCCGTTCAAAACCATCTTCAATATGTTGGGTGAGATTAAGAATTTGACTGCAGCAGCACTTTCCGGGTCTGAATCCTGCTTGTTCTGGAATAATTTTAGTCTCCACATATTCTGCGATTCGGTTCAGTATCATTCTTTCAAAGGCCTTGGAAAGGTGGCACAAGAGAGATACAGGTCTAAAACTCTTTGTATCCGCCGGATCCTTCCCTGGTTTTAAGAGGGCTACCACTCTAGCTTTTCTCCAGATTTTGGGGATTTGTAATGTACGGATGCAGCAATTCATCATTTTTACGAGCCACTCTACGGTTTTTAGTCCAAAGTTCTTTATTTGCTCTGTTCGTATGTCGTCCAGGCCAGCCGCTTTATTATCTTTCATTTGATGGATCGCGCCTCTCATCTCCTCTAGACAAAAAGAGGTACCTAGAACATCTCTTTCTTCGTCGATATTCCGTTGAGCTCTCACCTTGTTCTTTCTTGATGTCGTCTTACCGTTCATTAGAAGATGATGGGCTATCTGATCGGGTGTGACTTCTGTCATGTTGACTGCCGGAGCAGCGGTACTAAAGGACTGAAAAGACCTATTATTCACTCTCCGCTTATTAAACTATAAAATGAAAACTGGGCCAGAAGTAGTGCACAAAGAGCAGAGCTATTTGTTATATATCTTAAAAATACATTCAAACCAAATGAATCTCAAGAGGATGAAGAAAGATGGGAGGAACCTGTTCAATTAGAGGATTAAATTCAGCTAACTACAGCAAAAGAAGTGCTTGAAGAAATAAGGGAAAATATTAATCCGAAGAAAGCTCCGGGTTATGATTTAATTACGGGCGAGCTGGTAAAAAATCTTCCCCGAAGAGCTATCGTATAATTAACAAACCTCATTAACGCATTAAAATATGTACCAATGATATGGAAAATGGCGTAAGGCATGTTTCTTCATGTACCGTGCTCGATTATCGAGAGTTGGCTATCAAATTGGCTATAGTGATTTTGTTAACGGCAGCTCGGGAAAAGGATGCAGAGGATCTGTTAAACCATTCTCTCAGTAAGTCATTATAATTCCTAAACCAGAAAACTCAGCATATGAGGTTTCGTCATATGAGGTTTCGACATTTTCGTCAATATCTCTGCTTCCTGTAATATTGAAGCTGTTTGAGAATAAAACCAATTATTTAAGCAAAAAAAATTGATTCCGACCGAATAAGCAATCAACAACCGACCAGGTGTACAGAATCATAAATATTATCGAAAGTTCCCTAGAAGAAAAGAAAGTATGTTCAACTGTCTTCCTTGATGCCGCACAGGCTTTTGATAAAGTCTGGCATCAAGGTTTAATATACAAACTAAAAAATTTTTTACCTAAACAGTACTCAAAACAAAAATGAATAACTATTTTCAATTTCGTTGCAACACGAAACCACAGCCGCATCATTATTCCAGTTCAATCAGAGAGTGCAGCAAACACCTCTACAGGTTTCGAAACTTATTAGTTTCTCATCAGGAGGCACATATGCTGCTATCTCTGACCCAACTAAGACAAACCACGGCGTGCGGTCACGGATTGACTCGGTAAAATTCCCTCATCTTCCTGAGTCTCAGCATACGTTATGGCTTTGCAAATTGTAGAAGCCTCGGAGGTGTTACTAGAGAAGGTTCCCATTGTTTTCAGTCTGGTAGGATGTATAATAACATTTTTGGATGTTGTTTTGTGTGCTATTAGATTGAAAACTTAGTTTTTTTAGTTCTCAAAACTTTTACAATTGTACATAAAAGAACGACATTTTAGAATTAAGCAAGAATACTATTTTTCAGACTTAAAAGAAATTAGAGCAGGTGATCTACAAGGCAGTGTGTTGGGTCCGGTTCTATACCTACTATATAGGTATGTGTGATATATCTGTATTGGAAGACAACACAGTTACTATTTTTGCTGATGATACAGCTATCGCAGCAGTAGGGACGAATAGTGAAGAGGCGACCAACAAGGGCCAAATAGCACTTAACCAAATCCATGAATGGACACAAAAATGGAGAATAAGGCTGAATGAAGCTAAATATGTATATGCTAATTTCACCAACAAAAATACAATATATACCAGTTATAATCAACAATATCCAAGTACCATACCATATGCAGATACTGCTAAGTATTTGGGTTTAACATTATGTAGATGCAAAACTACGTTGGAAGGCTCACGTTAAGAAAAAAGGAAAGAACTAAAGATAAGGTATAAAAAAATTTATCGGCTAGTTGAAAGAAACTCCATATTATCGATGCATAATAAGTTATTACTATACAAAAGAATATTGAGACCTGTATGGACTTATTCATGCCCACTATGGGGCTGTACTAGACCAAGTAATATAACATTAATACAAACGTTTCCAGAACAAAATACTGAGAAATATTGTAGAAGCTCCTTGGTATGTGCCAAACAGTGACCTCCATAAGGACCTAGGAATGGAAACTGTGAATATAATCATCAATCATCAATAAGATGACAGGAAGTCACGAACAACGACCAGTATGAGAATATTGAGGCAAAAGCTCTTTGATACTGCTGGGAAAACTAGAAGATTGAAGAGGACAAAGACTTTAGAACTAGTTTGAGTGATAAGTGATACTGAGAAACAGAGCATAGTGCTTGTGCGCGTGTATATGTTAGAATAGTGCACGTGTATATGTTAGAATAGTGCACTATCTTGTAAGATTAGATAAGAGACGCTATGGGGTAAGCTCTTAATCTTAAGGAACAGTAGTAATTTAGAGGTAATTAAAATTGCTTATTGGTCATTTATGACCAGATTGTAATTTTAATATTCATCATACTAGTGATGATTATCAGAAAAAATATAATTTTCCTTAAACTGTAAATATTTATCAAATTACATTTTTGACTACAACTTAAAAAAGAAACGTCCAAATCCATCAGCAAGAACTGAGATATTTTATAGCTCGAATTTGAAATTTATTTTTCGATGAACTTTAAAATGTTTTCCGTTTAAAGATACTTTCTTGATTAGTGCAAGTGGTACTAGGCATTTTCTTAGTGCAAACCTTTGATTTTGTATCTTCTTCTTCTTCGTCAGATTGTTTGTATCCACTCCTGGGCAAAGACCTCCCGATGATTTTGTATTTCGTATAATTTCATAAGTATATTAAAAAACAATAGCAGCAAAAATATAAACGTACCCACTTGAGATAAAATATCAGCGATTAAGCTACCCATTTAACTCGCATGGCTTAAAAAAAGGTAGCCAGAGTTCAGTAGGCCCAAAAAATAAACAGGAAATTAGACATTTAATAAGCCCTGCCTCTATAAAACGTTGAAAATATGTTAAGTACCGTTACTGCTATATATTATAATAGCTTAATGAAAAAATTCAGAAACTAATTACCAAAATTCGCCTGATGAATTTTGGTAGCATTATTACATATTACAGTAAAGCACAATATACGGAACCCATTAACTTTAAAGATTATGTCCAAGAGGCCATATCGCACGTTCAAGTATCTTGGTGAGCGCTGTAAAATTAAGAAGGAAGTAATTTTAGTACCTGGCAAGCTTGTAATTTTAAATAATTTCAGACGAGTTTTTGAACAATATGTATTTTGTTTTAATCGACGAATTGATTTTATACAGCGCGATGTAAAATAAGGATATTTCAGAAGTTTTTAATGACTTAAAAGAGTAAATTGAATTTTTTTATTTCCATAAGGTTGGTGTTTAATATTTATAATATTTCTACAATTAACTTAATCCAATTTTTCAAGATAGCTATTTGAAGCATCAATAAAATATTATAATAGAGGTACTATACCATTAAACCACAAAAAATCGTAATCTATAAAGTTGAACAATAAAAATTTCGTTAAGACATTGAAAAAAAAGTTGAAAACCTGAAATAGAATGTTCAAGAAGTAGCTTGTTTAGCCACTACAAATTATGAAATACCTCTAGGCAAAAATGAAATATCTCCCCCAATTAAAGAAAAAATTGCTCTCAAAAGACAATTACGGAAACAATGCCAACAGGCAAGTTCTGGGGAAAACAAGATGAAACTTAATAAATTAACCAAAGAATAGAAAGAACTAATTTAAGAAGAGCTTAACCAAGGCACTCATGACTATCTAGAAAGTCTTATACCTGCTAGAGATGTTGAAAAAGTATATATTCTTTACAAAGTGCTCGTTACTTACGAATACCGAAAGTAACGATTACTATACAGAGAGGCAAATGGTTACTCTGATAACTTAGATTACTCTGACTACTTTGGTTACTTCGTACCAATCGTATCAGAGCGAGTAACGACTATTGTCTACAACCAGTACACTTGATTACTTTCTACCAATCGTATGCCAGCGAGTAACGGACGGGACCGACCGGTATTTTACGAGTGTCATCGAATATCGTGATCGGTATGAAGCGTTTTAAGGGTGTGAGTAGGCGCGGATCCAAGGGGGGTCAATGGAGTCAATTGCCCCCTCCTTGAGACCTCGCCTGGTGTCTACTGACACTTTTTTCTTTCTTTCTTTCTCATAATCCATAGTACCATTCAGGGCGTTGGATGTCGGGTTCCGTCTCTTATCCATTTCTTCCAAGCGCTTCTATTGGTGGCCAGGTTCTTCATACCTCTAATACTCATGTGTCTCCTTTCACATATATCCTGATCTAGTCCATCCATGTCTTCCTCGGCCTTCCCTTTTTTCTTTTGTTCCTCATTTTGGCTTCATGTACCTTCTTTGTTAGTCTCTTTTGCTACATATTTGTTGTATGTGGCCAAACCAGCTCAATTGTTTGTTTTCGATCTTCATCATTATCGGTTCTTGTTCCAGATCTTTTCTTATAGCTTCATTTCTGAATCTATCAAACTTCGTATGACCCTTTTTTTAAGAAAGAGATAATTACGATTTAATAAAACCCCCGAATAAGAGCTGCTTTTAGAAGGATGTCCAAAGTATTATGTAACCGTGACCTAAAATTCGCATTAAGGATCCCTCTACTTCGCTCCTTCGTGTTCTCGGTCTTACTGTATGGTGTCTACTCTTGGACTGTGAATAAAATCGATCTAAATCGCCTTCAGGCTTTCGAGGTGTGGTGCTATAGAAGAATTTTAAGAGTTTCTTGGGTGGAGAAGATTCGAAACTCCACAATACTAGAACGTCTCAGCAAGACTACTGATATTATAAAAAGCATCAAGAAAAGAAAAGCTGGAGTACTTCGGACATGTAATGAGAGGTCCCAAATATAAGTTGCTACAAAATTATATGTAAGTGAAAATAGAATGGCAGTGAATAAAATTAAGATAGCTATGACGGCAATCAACGTTCTGAAAGGACATGGTTCATGAAGAAGAAGAAAATAACAGCCCAGCCCGAAAATGAATCCTGCGTACGCCAGTGACAAGAACACTTTTATTTCATTGCCCCCTCCTTACAAGGTTGCTGGATCCGCCGTTGGGTGTGAGGGTGAGGACTGAGAAATACGATTCTCGATATGATTACCGGTACTTAAATACAAAAGTAACAAAGGTAATCATAGTAATCAAATCATTTTTATCCCTTTATCCCTTAAACAGATCGGTGAAGGTCGTTGTTATATGGGAATACCTATACAAAATACCTACCTACTAAGAAATACGATTCTCGATATGATTACCGGTACTCAAATACAAAAGTAACAAAAGTAATAATAGTACTCAAAGTAAGGAATACTTAAAGGATTACTTTATACAAAAGTAACGATTTGTAATCAAATAGTAATCAAATCATTTTTATCCCTTAACCTTAAACAGATGGGTGAAGGTCGTTGTTATATCGGATTACCTATACAAAATACCTACCTACTGAGAAATACGATTCTCGATATGATTACCTGTACTTAGGGCTTACAATACCGGGATTCCGGGATCCCGAATACCGGGATCTCGGACGATATTTTCCGGTATTCGATACCGGTATTTATAATAAAAATACCGGTATTTTGGTATTAGCTTAATTTATAAAAATGGAATTGATGCACAATAAACTTTCTTCCAAGATATTTTTTGCTATTACAAGAAATTATTTTTGAAGATAAACTACCAATATCAAATATCATTGTAAAAAATATTTATTAAACACGTCAAGTATATCGCTTTCTAAAAGCGCGAATGTCGTTAATTTAAGGCGAATGGTGATACATATCAGCTTCTACAACCAAATTATTAAATCTCGTGTATACAAATATATAAAATGAGTTCTTAAAATTGAGTTCAAAAATTCTTAAATATTTAAAATTAGACAACTTTATTTTATAAATAAGCCGAAAGATTTATTAATCAGAATTGTTTTTACATTTTCAGATCTATTTTTCATTTTTTTGTGTATTGTGGTGTATAAATGAGGCTCACTTATTTTCTGAATTATTAATAATAATTGAAAATATATAGCGGTCTAAATACAGAGTAATCCATATAAAATATTTGTTACAGTAAGTTAATCTTTGTATTAATATATTTTAATGTTAAATTAATTTACAAATAGCAAATTTCATGAGTAAAAGTACTATCCTATTAAGTACAGTATTTCTCATGATCATCTTTCAGTGCGTCACAGTTTTTCGATTTCTTTCTAACGCATTAAATTGTATGTGACAGAAAAAAGGCACGTCTGTGATTACATTTCGTCGGTGACATTTTTATAACATTTCTTCTAGTTATTCTAGTTGTCGATAGATGGCGCCATAATAAAAAAATAAATTTTTTTTAATTAGATCATAATATTACAAATATAATCTGTATAATTTATAAGACTATACAAATCAAAGAAAATACCATTTTATACATGCAAGAAACACATTTGATTTGTTTTTATTCCAAATTGAAAATAAAATGTGACAACTGTCAGATTTAACTAAAATGTCATGTTAGAATTAATGTCATAAATGTGTATTATCACGGACTTACCCTTTTTCCTATCATTTGTTACGCACTGAAAAATGATCATGAAAAGGACAATATATGCAAAATTTATCCTAGAACCAAATATATAGTTTTTCTATTTGCACATTTTTTGTATCTATCTATTCCTACTCTCTAGGAATGTTATAAACAATATCTACTCATTTCAAAACAAAATTTAATAGGTTTCATATACAGTGATCAGCGTGCTAATAACCGGCAAAATAACGCAAAAGATGGAAAACATTAAATTGTGAGATGAAAAGAAATAAAACTAATAGAGTTGTTAAATTTAGGGATAGTAACATATAAATTGACATTATATTGATTGTTTCCCACCTTTAGACGTATCAGAGGAGTATGTCAACTAAAATTGTCACTGTGACAGTGGCATTTCTCAAATTCGTGCAATATGTCTAAAGGTGGGAAACAATCAATATAATGTCAATCTATAAGTTACTATCGCTAAATTTAACACCTCCACTAGGTTCATCCCTTTTTATCTCACAACTTAATATGTTTTCCATCTTTTGCGTTATTTTGCCCGTTATTAGCGAGCTCATCACTGTATTATTTAATAACAACATAGAAAAAAGTGTTGTGTGATTTGGTAGAATGCGATCTTACCCTTCAAAAAATATGTCACGTATTTCAGCACCTGGAAAATTGGAAGGATACTACAAATCTGGCCTCCACATAAGTGGTCTGTAGCTTCGACATGATAGGTGTGAAATTTTAAACGTTCTTGCTGTTGATTGGATAGGAAGGGTAGCGTTATCTAGCCTTCACGCTAGGTACACCATAGCCTCCATACGGTACTTCCAATATTTAATATTATGTTATTCAAGTGGAAAATAAAGGTAAAACACAAACAACTTTTGTTTCATAATTATTTATTTATACAATAATGTGACATTTTACATAGAAATATGAGTATTTAATTTCGATTAAATATATGTTTACTTGTTGAATTTATCGGCTGCACACAACAGCTGATCGGCCATTAGACCCAACAACAAAACGCGAAATAAAATGTGTATTTTAAAACTGTTGGATAAACAGTACCTACAATCAAAAAAGCTTACCTTTAAAAAGGTACTCGGATTATGAAATAACAAAAATATCAAAAAACACGACTGAATATCAGCTTTTTATGGTGACACAAACTAAACACAAACACCAAACACATCACATAACCGACCATATAAAATAAGTGAACGACAACGAACGAACGAACACAGATTACAGATTCACAGATAGCGCGGGATTTGTCAAAAGTCATGTTCCACCAATCACAATGCCGACATCAGCGCCTCTGACTAAACGGAAGGAAAATAAATACGATTACATGTTTTTTATTAGAGTTAGCGGGGCATGAAATAACGCGTATATTTTTTATTCATAATACCTGTTTTAATACCGGGATCCCGGTATTTGAAATGTTAAAATACCAAATACCGGTATTGAGATTTGGGCTCGGTATTGTAAGCCCTACCCTGTACTCAAATACAAAAGTAACAAAAGTAATCATAGTAATCAAAGTAACGAATACTGTAAATGATTACTTTATACAAAAGTATCTATTTGTAACGAATACTCGAAAGTAACTATAATCAACATCACTAATACCTACAAATGCAACGGAATACTCATTATAGAAAGTAACAAGAAAACTCAAAACACAACAACTACCAAATCCACCTATCAAACAAATCAATAATACATGGGCTAGATTTAAATGTAATAAAGAAAAACCCGATGTATTCGTGGAACATCTAAAAAATGTATTTAAACCATTTATTTCTGAGATACCCACCGCAAAAGAAAAAGAAATAATGGACTATCTAGATGCCCCATTTCAAATGGACTTGCCTATACATAAAATTATAAAACAAGTCAATCACATTGTAAAACATAAAATAAACATAAAAGGCACCTGGATTCGACCTAATTTCTGGAAAAATTCTACAAGAGTTACCTGAAAAATGTTACAAGCTCATAACCTACATATTCAACGGAATGCTACAGACGAGTTACTTCCCCTGCATCTGGAAGATTGCATGATCCCCAGCCCAGAAAAACCGGAGTTCATCTCCTCATACAGGCCAATAAGCCTGCTTCCAATGTTATCCAAAGTCTCTGAAAAAGCTCTACGCTAAGAGGCTCGAAATAATAATAAAGGCAAAAACGGATTTCCAGATCACCAATGCATGGAAAATTGTGCAGCTAAACAGATTAGTTAACCACATTTACAGGGATTTGGACGGTAAAATATATTGCTCACCTGCCTTCTTGGATACTATCACTGGCATTTGACAAAGTACCGCATAGTGGCCTACAATTTAAATTAAAAGCCGTCTTCTCGACCTCACTATATACTACTAAAATCTTACCTATCAGACAGGCAATTTTTTCGTAATACAAGGGAGTGAACTTACTGAATTTTACATCCAACACATTCTGACATCCCCCAAGGTAGCGTCTTGGGACCTAAATTGTTCCTCCTTTTTACAACTTATAGTTTATTATTTTTGATTAGACTCTTTCAATTAGAAACTCTATACCACTCTTCAGAATAAGATGCTTTTTAACATCTCATAAACCGACAAGGCGATACGTCCTTTTATGTCTCGTGTTTCTTAGAAAAATGGGCAATAAACACGTCATCATAATGTTGCCAATTGCCAATGCAAAATGTAAATATGCTCCATTAGTCCACAGTCTAAAAAATTATATTTTCCGCAAATCGCCAGGAAATTTTGACATTCCTGTCAAAATTTCTTGAAGAAAAAGTCAGGACTTCCTTACTGTAAGGAAATGTCATTTCCTTACTGTAAGGAAATGATATTTCCGTACAGTTGTTAGTGTTCTACATAAATGATAGAAAATTATTAATAATCCATGAAACGTCTGTATGCATTTTCGTACTTTTCTCTTGATTTCTTTGGCAATAATTCTAATGAAGCAGTATTCACTGCCTCAACCAGCTCTGGAGGAGTCCCAGGAATGGAAATTTCATCATCACTTATCATTTTACTTTCGAGAACACCAGCAATTAAATTTATAAGTGTCAAGTTTGACAATTCAACCTCAATACGTTTCCATAGTAACCCAAGTAATTTTATTAGGAATTTCAAAGCACCATTTATTTGGGAATAAAATTATCGCGTTTTTTTTAAATCAATCAATATCTGTCGAATTTTAAACGATTTGCGGAAAAATAGTATGTTTACCTCGTAGGAAAAGCCACATTCCTGGACTCTGTGTTACCAATCTTCACAGTCGTCCAGGAATGTTAAGCTTTTCCTACCCGGTAAACAATGTACTATTATTGTTTTTCGAATAATGATGGATTTTTCTGTCAATAAATTTAAACTTAGTATTTGGATTCACTGTCACTATTTTCCATATGGACAACATAAGTACGTCACGTTAAAAATGACGGTCTTCAATAAACATCAACTTCTTGTTGTCAACAGCAAGCAAAATGCGTTGTATGAATAGTCCATTGAAATATTACATTTAGGGTTGCATTTCTTAGAGGAGTCAATTTTATTTTTTTTTAATGTGTAAGGGGTTCAGTAGAAGCTTACGTTCAAGTTTTTGGGGTCGCCGCCCTTGTCCCCCGGCCGCCATCTTGGAAAAAGGGGTGTAAAGGGCTCTTGCGCTGTATCTCCTAACCGAGCAACCATACAGAAAATTTAATTTTACGTAAAATGTAGCAAATTAAATTTTCTACAATTTTATGAATATTACTTTTTATCGTCAAGTGACCAACAAAAAAGTTATAAAACAAAAATAAGAGAAAATTTTGTAAGAAGTTTCCTTTTGGAGGTAGTAACTTTGCTTCTGTTCATTTTACAATAAAATAACATTATAGCGATTTTATAGAGGATTTTTCAACGAACAATTTCCACTATAAAGTTGTTTAATTTTATATATTTATCTAGGTTTTACAGCGCTCCAAACTTTGACCAGATTTTCGAATTCTCATAGGAATACAATGAAAACAAAACCTTGGGCTTACTTTTCTTTGTATATATTCATTTATTATGATTTTAACATTTCTATGCTATTATTAAGCTATTTTTGACCCTTTTGCCGGCCACCTATAAGGTAGAGTCTGGAGGCGCGTTTTTTGTATGGTATCCCCAATAGGCCCAATCCACGGAAAATTTCTAGACAAAATAAAATTGTATATTATTATATGTTGCAAAAGATCCATCATAGTTATTATTTTTTCATTTTTTTTTTCGATGGTCCAAGCTGCGAGTCAAGATCTGAATCAGTGTCCGAGGTGAATTTTTGTGGTATATTGAGAGTTTGAGTTGGTGTCATTGTCGGTAGTTCGTCTACCAATTCATTTTCTTTAATAATTAATGCTGATATCTCCACGATGTTGCTGCAACATTCACCACCACAATAGAGGCACACTGCTGAACATTTGAGGTCTGCTTTTCGGCAACCACATGCACTTCCAGTTTCCATTGCATCTGCTAATGATGAATATTATAAGCTCGGGGGTACTGGAGGCTTAGAAGTTTGGATTGGTATTCAAAATTTTTCATGCTTTTTCCAGCCCCCAATTTTCTGGATCACAATGTTTACCGAGCCATGACTGAATCTTGTGATACACTCGGAGTCTGTGGAAACGGGCTGCATCTTGGGTTGGAGGAAGTGAAAAGAGATTAAATGCATTTTTTGTCACTATTTTAGTGAATCGTTTGTATCTCAGGGTTTCCAGAGAAACGTTCGCCGACAACAGTGAGTAAAGATAGCTCGACTTTCCCACTGACAAATAATTTTCCCTAGAGGTTTCTTACAAATAAAATAACCACCACTCATGATGCGCTCTTACAAAAAACACAAAATGCTTATCTAATCACAAAAATATAAATTTTACCCACAAGTCTCAATAGTATCATCTATAAAACTCAAAATACTTTTCACAATTTTTAATACGACTGCACGTGGCCAAATAGGTAGCACAACTTATAAGAATAAGTTAAGTAGAGGGGGACCGACTTCTGTGCCACCTAGGATAAATTATGATAATAAAAGTAATAGCAAGCAGGTATTCAGTCCGGTACGGATGAAAAATGACGTAACTGCAAAGTTTGTCAATTCTTGTTTATTGCGCAATTAACTTCTAAAATACTATGTAAAAATGATACAAAAACCGAACTGTAAAAATGTGCTGAGACATTATAGGGTGGTTGCATCGTTACTGAAATACGCGCTATGTTAGACCTTGTTTCAGATGCATAATGACGCAACTGTAGATACGAATAAAAATGGGCCGATTAAATTAAGGTAATAAACTTGAACCAATATCGATGAAAATAAAAGCCATCGTTGTCAAAAAACAAACGCCATACCGATGCTCCTGGACTAGCTAAATATTTAAAAATCGCTTTTTTGCTCTTCTGAAGAATTTTTCATTTTGCGGTTGCGTCATTCTTCTTCTGGACCGGCGAATTTATCCTCAAACAGCTTCTTGGGCCTTTTCTATATATACTTAGGGTTCTAAGTTTTATAGTGGGGAGAAAAGTCAAAGCTAGATTAATGATAGCATAGGAATGATAAAATCATAATAAATTCTATGAATAAAAAAATATTAAGATAGAAAAGTAAGCCTAGCGTTTTGTTTTTATTGTATCCCCATGAGCATTCGAGAATCTGGTCAAATTTGGAGGGCTGTAAAACCTAGATAAATAAATAGAATTAAACACTTATAGAGTGAAAATTGTTCGCTGAAATACCCTCTACAAAATTACTGTATTGTTATTTTATTGTAAAATGGACTGAAAAAAAGTTATAACCTCCAAAAGGAAACTTGTTAAAAATTTTTACTTATTTTTGTTTATATCTTTTTTGATGGTCACTTGACGATAAAAAGTAATAGAAACAAAATTGTATAAAATTTAATTTTCTACATTTTATGTTTCATTATATTTTCCGTAGGGTTGGTAGTTTACGAGATATAGCGCGAAAACCCTTTGCACCCCTTTTCCAAGATGGCGGCCGGGGGACAAGGGTGGCGACCCCAAAAACTTGAACTTAAGCTTCTACTAATCCCCACTACACATAAAAAAAATAAACTTGACTTTTCTAACAAATGCAAGGTATGGCCTAAAAAATGTAACATTTCAATGGGCTAGAATGAATTTAAATGAATTATGTATGAAACATCTTAATAGAAATGGAATATTTTTAAATACAATGAAATAACTCTTAAAAGTGATGGTTGATTGTAAGTTATGGATTCACGATTCACTTAATAAAATTTTTAAATAATTTTCCGTGCATCATCTCCAGTTTCTGCAAATCGTAGGGAGCATAAGAGTATATTTATAAAATTCGATACAAAAAATATTAATTTCAATCTCTTATCCTTAACAGCCTTTTTGTATATACACTTCCTGCGTTGTTTAAATTTGTTAAAAGGGTGGTTACGGTGCTGTTGATAAAATGAAAAAAAAATATTATTCAGGACACCTGGCCCAGGAGATTGTTTCGACTAACGCTGCAACAGGAAATGTTAAGGTATGTTATATAGGACACGTGTGTGCGCAGGCCACCATAGCAAAATGTATATCTTTAAAAATTCACTTGAAATGCGCACTTGCCAGATATGTTTTGGTTAATGAGAGATATCTGAATCACTCAATTTAGAAAATTAACATGAGGGTACGGGAGAGTGGCATGTTTTTGAGTAATTAACTAAGATTGTCTCATACTGCACGTGTTAATAATCTAGAAATAATCTGTGTACTTTCTTAAGAATAAGGGGGAGTTAATGGGACAGCTACTCTAGTCAGTTAATGACGAGTTTCAGCGTAAATATGGTTAATGATAAAAAAAATTAAATAAATGACTTGGAATTCGTAAAAGGATGTTTACTAAGACAAAACTTTTAATAAAAAACAATTCTACATATGAAATTTGTAGAGAGAAAGGATATAGACGAACAATTTTATATAGAGTAACTATTTCCACCTTTATGTCATTCCACCATATTAATCCACTACTTCTTTTGACCACATCATCAGTCTCATACATACATAGGTACATAATCTTTATTTCTTTTACCGGCTGACGCCAATGTCGAAAATCAAATTTTACATTTCAAAAATAAATATAAACTTATATAACAACTACCTACAGCCTAATTAAAATCTAAAAATAAATTATGACTCTTTTATCGTGGCGCTGCAGTATAAGTTCTTCTCCATTCTCTTCTGTTGTTTGTCAAAGTTTTTGCTTGCCTGAAGTCTATATATTTCTTTTCGTTAAAGCCTTCTCAATGGTGCTGTTCCATGTTAGCTGAGGTCTGCCTCTTATTCTTTTGCCTTGCGCCTTACACTCCCAGATTATTTTGGGAAGTCTCTCATTTGGCATTCGATCCAGGTCACCAAACTATCGCAACTGATTTTTTTCAACTCTATCCAGAACTGCTTTTGTTCATCAGCAGTCTCATCAATACTAAATTAACAATCAAGATGCAGTCGAAATAAACAAACTAAGATAGTTAAATGCTACTATGAGCACTCCCGAATCATGATTTACAATGTATAAACTTTGTAAATCATAATTTGGGATTTAAAACGTATACATTGTAAATTATTATGATTCGGGGGTACTCCTAGTAGCATTTAACGTGTCTCGGTTTGTTTATTCCTACTACAACTTGATTGTAAATTTAGATTAGGATAATATATAAATAGACAAGGCGAAAACGGCGGGTTCGAAGGTAAAAATATTCCCATGAGATTTTTGTGCATAATCACATTCGTGAGACATCCCAGAATAAGGTTCAAGAAGTCGCCCATGTGAAAATTGTGCCAATTTTTTTTAACAATTTTTTTTAATCAAATTGCAAGAATCAATATTTTTGGCTCGAAAAATTTTTTCTTTAATTTTTTTGGACCATTCTGGACATATAATTTTTCTCTAAAGTTGATCGTTTTCGACTTATAAGCAATTTAAAATTGAAAAAAACGAAAAATGGCGATTTTCAAGGCTTAATAACTCGGTTAAAAGTTATTATTATGAAAGTCAATATATGACTAAATCAAAGTTTAAAGCCCCCCCTACAAGATCATGAAGAAATTTTTGTCATTATTTTATTACTAAGCTGTTATTTTTAAGTAATAATAATAAGCGCCATGCACGTGTGCGGGGCTGTAAATGCTGAGTGCGAGTGAGAAGCCATTCCAGCAGTCCAATTGTGCATCTTACTCGCACTCACATTTACAGCAGCGTCAATACGATCTAACCACTCATTGTTATTAATTAGTAGTAAATTAATGATACAGATTTCTTTAGGATCATGTAGCGGCGACTTTAAACTTTGATTTAGTCACTTTCTGACTTCAAAATAATAATTTTTGACCGAGTTATTAAGTCTTAAAAATGGCCATTTTCGCGTTTTTCAAATTTTAACTTGCTTATAACTCGAAAAAGATCAACTTTAGAGAAAAATTATAAGAAACCTTTTTTGTCCAGAATGGTCAAAAAAACCTAAAAAAATTAGTCCGGGCCAAAAATATTGATTTTTGCAATTTGATTAAAAAAAAAATTGTTAAAAAAAAATTGGCCCACTTTTCTCGTGGGCGACTTCTTGAACCTTATTCTGGGATGTCTCACGAATGTGATTATGCAAAAATATCTCATGGGAATATTTTTCCCAACCAACCCGCCGTTTCCGCCTTGTCTAAAAATATGCCACAACGAAAGGAATACATTGGCATACGTTGGCACAGCAACAGACACATTTATAATGAGCACACATTTCAAACACAAAAAAGAGTATTAGATAACATGGCTAAGATCAGGATCAACTGAGGGTAATGGGTAATATGGTACACCATATTTT
Source organism: Diabrotica virgifera virgifera (assembly GCF_917563875.1). Taxonomy (NCBI): domain Eukaryota; kingdom Metazoa; phylum Arthropoda; class Insecta; order Coleoptera; family Chrysomelidae; genus Diabrotica; species Diabrotica virgifera. The sequence continues at coordinate 189,630,973 of NC_065447.1, read as the reverse complement.
GATTTGAAAAAAGTGGAGGAGAATAATTCAAGACATCAGGTTGTATCGTGGTGCAAATGCAGATTCTGACCACTTCCTGGTAAATAGGAAATAATGAAATGAAAATAATTAAAGACACAAAGAGATACACAAAAAGAAAAAATTGGAATATAAGGAAACTAGATTCAGATATTATTCAGAAAGACTGCTCTAAAGAGTTGACCGCAAATTTGAAAGTCTCAAACTCTAACAATATAGAAAAAACGTGGAAAAAATAAAAGGTCACATTTCGATAGCAGTAGAAAAAATAATAGGATATAAAAAAACAAAAAGTAAAAAAGAATGGTGTGACGAGACTGCGAAATATAAACCAGGGAAAAAATCTAGAACGAAAGAAATGTGTGAAGACAGGTAGAAAAGAAGATTCGGAAGAGTATAGAAGAAGACTAGGAGGAGTATAGTATATAGGAGATGACAGAAAGACTCAGACAAATGATGTACAAGTAAAAAAAGACATGGATTGATGAACTTATAAAAGAGTTGGAAGTAGATAGCAATAATAATGTATAACTCAATAAATATATAAAATCACACAACAAGAAAAAACTAACAGTTAAAATTGATGCCAAAATATGGAAGAAATATTACGAAAAGTTATTTAAGGCTAAAAAAATTTATTTTTACACCTACATATATGAGCGTAAACATAAATATTTTCCGCTCATATACGGAAGCTAATAAGCTAATAAGTTGACATTTCTCAGACAACATTAATACAGTACAATGTGAAAAACATAATTATCGAATTGTAATCAAGGGTTCAGAAGACATAGAGGTTTAAAATTATGGTGGTGGTGCATTAACCTACCTAGTCTGAATACTTTTTATTTCTTATTGTCACCAATTTTTATTTTAAGAGATTACATAGCGATTTTCTTACCAAATTCCATGCAGATTATTGTATTTAGTATCACCATATCAATCAGCGTTTGACATGTTTTTTAATGTCAACCAATAGTATGACGATGTAATATCCACCCACATACTCCTTGCTAACTTCCTTCCACTAACAGGCTTCTCTGTCTAGTTGCGCATATATGCATAATATTTTCTCTTTGATTATTATTAGATATGTATTTTCTCTAAAGTATTTACTTTAAAACCCATATCTACCTTTTTGCTGTAGATAGTGAATTTGATGAAGCGTAGATGACATTAATCGACCAATTTTCCAGCAAGGTATGTTTACGCACGGGGTCACTTAAACTGTATTTCCTTCACAGCCTTAAACGATTAATTACTTAATATTCCGTCATCAAGCATATAGCCAATTAATAAAACTAAACCCTCCAGTAGTCCATTTAATTTATGGAAAACCAATTTAAGTACACGTGTTCTCTGAGGGTTGTTCCACCACCAAGCAGAGCGATTTATTTAAAAGAACGGAAGTAGCACAACTCCGCCCTAGGCACACTTTTTGCTTAACCTATTTAATGAATTTAATATTCAGACACACTTCTAATTTACTAACGCGGAAATAGAAAGGATGTGACGTCATTTCTTGTTTTGTACAAAAAATGTTAGGGGTGAATGTCAAGTAATATAAATCGGAAGTTTGTCAATGAAATCAAAACCGTATCCACTTAAGAAAAACTATGTAACTAAGTGAATTATGTAAAATTCAAGTAACGATTTAAACTTTAGTTCAGGTGTAATACACTTGAGGAAATTGGCAGATTTTAAAGAAAAACTACAAATTAAGGTTTTTTGGTGCAAACAAACAAATGAGAATAGTTATTATTACAATCAGGTAAGCCTTCAACGTACTTGGCATCTATGGCATTACAGAGATAAAAAATATGTTGAAGCTTTTGGATACAGCATTAAAACTTTTTGGGAAGAAAATTATGAAACTAGAAATTTTCATTTTCCCTTACTTGGCCAATATTTTTTACTTGCTTAATGTCTGGTATGTTACCCATCGTGACAGAATATTTATCTAATGTAGAGGCTTGTACTTTATTCAGACTTATCTCACTTGTATGCGATGTTAATCTGCCCGACATATTCCTCGACGTTTCTCCAATATATACATTGTTGCAATTCTTACAGGGTATAGAGTAGGTACATAACATTGGAGTTTTATTAAATATTTAAGGATCTTTTTAGTTTGGTACGTAACTTCGATATCGTTTTTACATTTATCTGGTTACAATTATGATATTCGGTACTTCTTTCGAAGTATTCAAAAGTCTATTTTTTGTTAAGCGTCTAATATATCGCATAGAGTGGCACACTTTTTGCTTAAACTATTTAACGAATTTAATATTCAGACACACTTTTAATTTACTAACGCGGAAATAGAGATGATATGACATCATTTCTTGTTTTGTAGAAAAATTTAAAATGTTAGGGGTGAATATGAAGTAATATAAATCGGAAGTTTGTAGACAAAATCAAAACCGTGTCCGCTTAACAAAAATTATGCAACTAAGTCACATTAAAGTAATAAGTTAAACTTTAGTTCAGGGTAGAGCAAACTCAATGGAGCTGGCACGTTAAAACAAAAATGCAAATTAAGATTTTTTTATGGAAACATATAGGGGAGCAGGGGGCTAGTTGTAACAATTTTCATGTATACACCGTTCTTAGGCGTCAACGCCCTTCGGTAGGGATCTATGGAGGAGTATCACTGAGCCGGAAGCCCTTATCCCTTCCCGTACCGCTCCTCCATAGGCCGATCAGACGCCAGTTTATTTCAATAAACAATTTCAATTTTCATAAAATCAAATATATCTTGACAGATATTTTCCCAATTATCACTAATTAAACACTAAACGCTAGTTTAACTCTTTCTGAATATAATTGAACTGAAGGCAAGTTAAGAAGACTGTTATTTTTTAATCAACTAGCAGTTTACCAAAAAAAGTGCATTGTTACAACTTACCCCGCGCTTGGGGCTAGTTGTAACATCTATTGGGGCAGGTTGTAACACTACGAAAATTAGAATTTTTTGGAATATTTCGAAGAAAATACCAATGTTGGTCCTGTTGAAAGATGTTGCTCGACTTAATAAGGTGACTTCTAGTGTTCCTAAATATAAATGTAGATTTCTACGCATAAAATTTTGGACCCAATCTGGACCAACTGTAGAATTTTGCTCTATAAATTGCCCTTTCTGATTTTCTTTTATGTTGTCCCGTTCTGGACTATTACTATACTAAATAATACGTTTATATTGTAGATCATAAATTTAGTAAGATTCAGCGCACTTTGAAACATGTTACAACAAGCCCCAACGTTTTGTTACAACATACCCCGTAGCACACTTTTGTATATTTATTAACCTTTAACTACCCGCGCATCAAGTTATAATACTCTGGGCTAATTAGCAAAATTCAAGGAAAAGTTATTTACCAGCAATTTTATTGCTGGAATCGAATCTTATTATTGTATGTATTAATAATATAGGTATGCAAAGTCCGCAGATAGTGTGCTACTTTTTTATAAACAAAATGGCGCCCGAAAATCGTGTCTTTTTCAATTATTGCACTATAACTCCAAAGATTTTAACTTTACACCAAAAGCACCCAAATAAAAATTGACCGCAACTAAATTCTGCACAGAGACGTGTTTTTTCCGATTCAGTTTGACGAAAACTTTCCCCGGAAAAAGCGGGTTTTTCCAACAAAATCTTTAATTTTCAACTAAAATTTTAGATAAGTAATTGTTAATCAATATTTAAATAACTTGGTACTATAAAAGCTCTTTCCGTATAAATTATAATTCCAGAAGCTCGTGGAAATTGAATAAACAGTTTAGCAACAATTGAATTTTAAATTAAAAATTTACGGTCACTATAATAACGACAATAATTATGATATATAAGAATAATTATGATTTTTTCATAAAAAGACACTATACCTATCTAATGTACTTTACAGAATTGACATTGGACTATTTGAGCGGCCTCAGTAATATTTTAAAATTATAGACATCTTTTTGGCTTATAAACAAATAGAATATCTCGAGAAATATTAAACTGAATTAAATTATGAAAACAGTATTCCAAAGAAAGCAGCAGGACGCTTCCTATAAAGGAAAAAACGTTTAATTATGACGAGTAGTTCCTGAGATACAACCAGTCAAAGTTGATCAGAATTTACAGCAAAGATATAAAGAATAGGATCATAATTTTCAAACCATCAGCTTTTTATTTTTGTCCTCTTTCTCCACACTAATTTTCATATCTTTAAAATACTCATAACATACATTATTATAATAAAAACTATCGATAATACGTGTGAAAATTTTCAAAAATAGCAAAATTCCAATCAAAAATTAGGTTGAGCAAATGTAACCGTCAAAGTTCAAAATCGGTATACGCTCAAAAAATGCATTTTCTCGGCTTCCCATGGAGTAATTTCCTTCATTCTTTTTTTGTTCCCTAATAACTCGAGTAGAGCCATCGAACTAACGCATTATTAAATGTCAAACTTGTTTTGTTTTGTTATAATAGATTAATTTATTTATAAGAACAGAAAACTACATATTTTTTCCAGTTGTAGGCTTTTTTTTAGAAAAACTTGCTACAAGTGTACCTTTTAAAGTTAAAAACATAAATATTCTCATTTGAAAGCTGTATAATTATTTAAACAATTTTTATTTAAACAAATTAAAATGTTGTGTTATAAAAAACAAATTAATTTATTATAACAAAAAAAAGCAAGTTTGACATTTAATCATGCGTTACTTCGATGGCTCTACTCGAATTACTTGGGAACAAAAAAGAATGAAGGAAATTGCTCCATGAGAAGTCGAGAAAATGCATTTTTTTAACGTATACCGATTTTAAACTTTGAGGGTTACATTTTCTCCAACCTAATTTTTGATTGGAATTTTGCTATTTTTGGCAATTTTCACACGTATTATCGATAGGTTTTATTATAGTAATATATGTTATGACTATTTTAAGGATATGAAAATTAGTGTGGAGAAAGAGGACAAAAATAAAAAGGTGATCGTTTGAAAATTATGATCCTCTTGTTTATATCTTTGCCGTAAATTCCAGTCAACTTTGACCGGTTTTATCTCAGGAACTACTCATCATAATTAAACCTTTTTTCTTTTAAAAGAAGCGTCCTGCCGCTGCTTTTCGAATACCGTTTTTATAATTTAATTTAGTTTAATATTTACCGAGATATTCTATTTGAATACAAGCCAAAAAATTCTTTATAATTTTAAAATATTCCTGAGGCCGCTTAAATAGTCTAATTTCAATTCTGTAAAGTACATTAGATAGCTATAGTATCTTTTTATGAAAAAATCATAGTTATTTTGACAGATATTTTCCCAATTATCACTAATTAAACACTAAACGCTAGTTTAACTCTTTCTGAATATAATTGAACTGAAGGCAAGTTAAGAAGACTGTTATTTTTTAATCAACTAGCAGTTTACCAAAAAAAGTGCATTGTTACAACTTACCCCGCGCTTGGGGCTAGTTGTAACATCTATTGGGGCAGGTTGTAACATTACGAAAATTAGAATTTTTTGGAATATTTCGAAGAAAATACCAATGTTGGTCCTGTTGAAAGATGTTGCTCGACTTAATAAGGTGACTTCTAGTGTTCCTAAATATAAATGTAGATTTCTACGCATAAAATTTTGGACCCAATCTGGACCAACTGTAGAATTTTGCTCTATAAATTGCCCTTTCTGATTTTCTTTTATGTTGTCCCGTTCTGGACTATTACTATACTAAATAATACGTTTATATTGTAGATCATAAATTTAGTAAGATTCAGCGCACTTTGAAACATGTTACAACAAGCCCCAACGTTTTGTTACAACATACCCCGTAGCACACTTTTGTATATTTATTAACCTTTAACTACCCGCGCATCAAGTTATAATACTCTGGGCTAATTAGCAAAATTCAAGGAAAAGTTATTTACCAGCAATTTTATTGCTGGAATCGAATCTTATTATTGTATGTATTAATAATATAGGTATGCAAAGTCCGCAGATAGTGTGCTACTTTTTTATAAACAAAATGGCGCCCGAAAATCGTGTCTTTTTCAATTATTGCACTATAACTCCAAAGATTTTAACTTTACACCAAAAGCACCCAAATAAAAATTGACCGCAACTAAATTCTGCACAGAGACGTGTTTTTTCCGATTCAGTTTGACGAAAACTTTCCCCGGAAAAAGCGGGTTTTTCCAACAAAATCTTTAATTTTCAACAAAAATTTTAGATAAGTAATTGTTAATCAATATTTAAATAACTTGGTACTATAAAAGCTCTTTCCGTATAAATTATAATTCCAGAAGCTCGTGGAAATTGAATAAACAGTTTAGCAACAATTGAATTTTAAATTAAAAATTTACGGTCACTATAATAACGACAATAATTATGATACATAAGAATAACTATGATTTTTTCATAAAAAGACACTATACCTATCTAATGTACTTTACAGAATTGAAATTGGACTATTTGAGCGGCCTCAGTAATATTTTAAAATTATAGACATCTTTTTGGCTTATAAACAAATAGAATATCTCGAGAAATATTAAACTGAATTAAATTATGAAAACAGTATTCGAAAGAAAGCAGCAGGAAGCTTCCTATAAAGGAAAAAACGTTTAATTATGACGAGTAGTTCCTGAGATACAACCAGTCAAAGTTGATCAGAATTTACGGCAAAGATATAAAGAATAGGATCATAATTTTCAAACCATCAGCTTTTTATTTTTGTCCTCTTTCTCCACACTAATTTTCATATCTTTAAAATACTCATAACATACATTATTATAATAAAAACTATCGATAATACGTGTGAAAATTTTCAAAAATAGCAAAATTCCAATCAAAAATTAGGTTGAGCAAATGTAACCGTCAAAGTTCAAAATCGGTATACGCTCAAAAAATGCATTTTCTCGGCTTCCCATGGAGTAATTTCCTTCATTCTTTTTTTGTTCCCTAATAACTCGAGTAGAGCCATCGAACTAACGCATTATTAAATGTCAAACTTGTTTTGTTTTGTTATAATAGATTAATTTATTTATAAGAACAGAAAACTACATATTTTTTCCAGTTGTAGGCTTTTTTTTAGAAAAACTTGCTACAAGTGTACCTTTTAAAGTTAAAAACATAAATATTCTCATTTGAAAGCTGTATAATTATTTAAACAATTTTTATTTAAACAAATTAAAATGTTGTGTTATAAAAAACAAATTAATTTATTATAACAAAAAAAAGCAAGTTTGACATTTAATCATGCGTTACTTCGATGGCTCTACTCGAATTACTTGGGAACAAAAAAGAATGAAGGAAATTGCTCCATGAGAAGTCGAGAAAATGCATTTTTTTAACGTATACCGATTTTAAACTTTGAGGGTTACATTTTCTCCAACCTAATTTTTGATTGGAATTTTGCTATTTTTGGCAATTTTCACACGTATTATCGATAGGTTTTATTATAGTAATATATGTTATGACTATTTTAAGGATATGAAAATTAGTGTGGAGAAAGAGGACAAAAATAAAAAGGTGATCGTTTGAAAATTATGATCCTCTTGTTTATATCTTTGCCGTAAATTCCAGTCAACTTTGACCGGTTTTATCTCAGGAACTACTCATCATAATTAAACCTTTTTTCTTTTAAAAGAAGCGTCCTGCCGCTGCTTTTCGAATACCGTTTTTATAATTTAATTTAGTTTAATATTTACCGAGATATTCTATTTGAATACAAGCCAAAAAATTCTTTATAATTTTAAAATATTCCTGAGGCCGCTTAAATAGTCTAATTTCAATTCTGTAAAGTACATTAGATAGCTATAGTATCTTTTTATGAAAAAATCATAGTTATTTTGACAGATATTTTCCCAATTATCACTAATTAAACACTAAACGCTAGTTTAACTCTTTCTGAATATAATTGAACTGAAGGCAAGTTAAGAAGACTGTTATTTTTTAATCAACTAGCAGTTTACCAAAAAAAGTGCATTGTTACAACTTACCCCGCGCTTGGGGCTAGTTGTAACATCTATTGGGGCAGGTTGTAACATTACGAAAATTAGAATTTTTTGGAATATTTCGAAGAAAATACCAATGTTGGTCCTGTTGAAAGATGTTGCTCGACTTAATAAGGTGACTTCTAGTGTTCCTAAATATAAATGTAGATTTCTACGCATAAAATTTTGGACCCAATCTGGACCAACTGTAGAATTTTGCTCTATAAATTGCCCTTTCTGATTTTCTTTTATGTTGTCCCGTTCTGGACTATTACTATACTAAATAATACGTTTATATTGTAGATCATAAATTTAGTAAGATTCAGCGCACTTTGAAACATGTTACAACAAGCCCCAACGTTTTGTTACAACATACCCCGTAGCACACTTTTGTATATTTATTAACCTTTAACTACCCGCGCATCAAGTTATAATACTCTGGGCTAATTAGCAAAATTCAAGGAAAAGTTATTTACCAGCAATTTTATTGCTGGAATCGAATCTTATTATTGTATGTATTAATAATATAGGTATGCAAAGTCCGCAGATAGTGTGCTACTTTTTTATAAACAAAATGGCGCCCGAAAATCGTGTCTTTTTCAATTATTGCACTATAACTCCAAAGATTTTAACTTTACACCAAAAGCACCCAAATAAAAATTGACCGCAACTAAATTCTGCACAGAGACGTGTTTTTTCCGATTCAGTTTGACGAAAACTTTCCCCGGAAAAAGCGGGTTTTTCCAACAAAATCTTTAATTTTCAACAAAAATTTTAGATAAGTAATTGTTAATCAATATTTAAATAACTTGGTACTATAAAAGCTCTTTCCGTATAAATTATAATTCCAGAAGCTCGTGGAAATTGAATAAACAGTTTAGCAACAATTGAATTTTAAATTAAAAATTTACGGTCACTATAATAACGACAATAATTATGATACATAAGAATAACTATGATTTTTTCATAAAAAGACACTATACCTATCTAATGTACTTTACAGAATTGAAATTGGACTATTTGAGCGGCCTCAGTAATATTTTAAAATTATAGACATCTTTTTGGCTTATAAACAAATAGAATATCTCGAGAAATATTAAACTGAATTAAATTATGAAAACAGTATTCGAAAGAAAGCAGCAGGAAGCTTCCTATAAAGGAAAAAACGTTTAATTATGACGAGTAGTTCCTGAGATACAACCAGTCAAAGTTGATCAGAATTTACGGCAAAGATATAAAGAATAGGATCATAATTTTCAAACCATCAGCTTTTTATTTTTGTCCTCTTTCTCCACACTAATTTTCATATCTTTAAAATACTCATAACATACATTATTATAATAAAAACTATCGATAATACGTGTGAAAATTTTCAAAAATAGCAAAATTCCAATCAAAAATTAGGTTGAGCAAATGTAACCGTCAAAGTTCAAAATCGGTATACGCTCAAAAAATGCATTTTCTCGGCTTCCCATGGAGTAATTTCCTTCATTCTTTTTTTGTTCCCTAATAACTCGAGTAGAGCCATCGAACTAACGCATTACTAAATGTCAAACTTGTTTTGTTTTGTTATAATAGATTAATTTATTTATAAGAACAGAAAACTACATATTTTTTCCAGTTGTAGGCTTTTTTTTAGAAAAACTTGCTACAAGTGTACCTTTTAAAGTTAAAAACATAAATATTCTCATTTGAAAGCTGTATAATTATTTAAACAATTTTTATTTAAACAAATTAAAATGTTGTGTTATAAAAAACAAATTAATTTATTATAACAAAAAAAAGCAAGTTTGACATTTAATCATGCGTTACTTCGATGGCTCTACTCGAATTACTTGGGAACAAAAAAGAATGAAGGAAATTGCTCCATGAGAAGTCGAGAAAATGCATTTTTTTAACGTATACCGATTTTAAACTTTGAGGGTTACATTTTCTCCAACCTAATTTTTGATTGGAATTTTGCTATTTTTGGCAATTTTCACACGTATTATCGATAGGTTTTATTATAGTAATATATGTTATGACTATTTTAAGGATATGAAAATTAGTGTGGAGAAAGAGGACAAAAATAAAAAGGTGATCGTTTGAAAATTATGATCCTCTTGTTTATATCTTTGCCGTAAATTCCAGTCAACTTTGACCGGTTTTATCTCAGGAACTACTCATCATAATTAAACCTTTTTTCTTTTAAAAGAAGCGTCCTGCCGCTGCTTTTCGAATACCGTTTTTATAATTTAATTTAGTTTAATATTTACCGAGATATTCTATTTGAATACAAGCCAAAAAATTCTTTATAATTTTAAAATATTCCTGAGGCCGCTTAAATAGTCTAATTTCAATTCTGTAAAGTACATTAGATAGCTATAGTATCTTTTTATGAAAAAATCATAGTTATTCTTATGTATCATAATTATTGTCGTTATTATAGCGACCGTAAATTTTTAATTAACAATTCAATTGTTGCTAAACTGTTTGTTCAATTTCCATCGGCTTCTGGAATTATAATCTATATGAAAAGGGCTTTTACATTACCAAGCTATTTAATTATTTATTAACAATTACTTATCTAAAAGTTTAGTTGAGAATTAGAGATTTTGTTGGAAAAACCCGCTTTTTCCGGGGAAAGTTTTCATCGAAGTAAATCGGAAAAAACACGTCTCTATGCAGAATTTAATTACGGTGAATTTTTATTTGAGTGTTTTTGGTGTAAAGTTAAAATATTTGGAGTTATAGACAAAAAATTGAAAAAAACACGATTTTCGGGCGCCATTTTTTTTATAAAAAGATTAGCACACTATCTGCGGACTTTGCATACCTATATTATTAATATATAGGATCTTATAATTCGATTCCAGCAATAAAATTGCTGGTAAATAATTTTCCCAAAAATGGCCTATTCTACGATAATCAGCCCAGACTATAACATAACTACACGAGTGGCGTACTTTGTACGCCACAAGAAATTACACTTAAAAACAGCGGATTTGTTTAATTTTTTTTTGAAAAAATACACTTAGTTGTTTGTTATAAACCTTATTTGGCATTAGTGAATACTTGGAGTTCCTTTTCAGTAAGCCAATTGGGATTTATAACTGGAATCATGGAATAACTGGATTCCATGATAAATAAAATTACTAATAAAAATTTTTTTTAAATGTGATTTTTTACAGGAGAAAAAGTATTGTTTACAAAGAAAAATATATTTTTTGCCATAATGACTAAAAAACAATTAAAATATGTACTTATATTACTACTTATAGTAATATAATCCTGGGGTATATTGTCCACCACCGGAAACAACAAATAATAAAATGTAAATTACGATCTTTCCAGAACGCCGATTATAACGAAACTAAAACCAAATTGTAAAGCACATTCCAGTGATAGGTTAGAAAAATATGCAAGGTCAAAAATTAAATTTTTAAATATATTTCCAGTAGAATTCTTATATCTGGCGTACAAAGTACGCCAGCGCGTGTAGTTAAAGGTTAAAATAACTGTAAAAATATCTTGCTAATCGTAAAATCGTTAAGCAACATCAAAGTATAACTAAATTTAGAAAAGAAATGAACACCGAAAGATTCATTTCCGTTTAAAAAAATAGCGATACCCAAAATTTTATGAGTCAAATTTTAAATTACCTTATCCAAATGAAACAGGTGCACAAAACTACTATTTGCAACTATCGGAGGATGGCTGGCTAGACGGTGTCATTTGCATGGCGATAAGAGAATAAAATTGAGCCAGCTAAATTAATTAAAAACGGTGAAATAACCTATGAAAAAGCCGTGTTACTACTTACCCCTGTTACAACAAGCCCCTTGTTCCCTTACATGAGAATTTTTTAGTACGATTCTACAAACACGATGACATTTCCTTGTAAACTATGGTAGTTAAGTATTGCGTTCAGAATTTGATGGTTAATAGAGCAAAAAATCCACCCTGACATCTTTTAAGCCATAGCATGATTGTTGCCTACAACACCGCAGCCAAGTTTGAAAAGACATCATTTCTTTAACAACTTAGTGGTTGTACCACACTTTTAACATAATTCTTAAATAATCTCTTTTTTTAAATAATTTCCGGAATGCAAAAGGAAATGTCAAATTTTTTTGTTAAAAATATAATTGTCATTACAATCAATTGTGATCTAATATCATATATACACAATAGTCAATTGTAATAAATGTATTATTTATTCATTTATTACAATTGATTATTGTGTATATATTTTGCTATAGTCAAAGCCCGAATTTGAGGCACTCCTAGGTTTGAATAGGCAATCCTCAGCTCTGACTAACGGTCCTAGTCAAAGCCGAAATAAATTACAGTTTCCGGCCTTTGACTAATCAAACCTAGGAGATACTAAACTGGTCAGGCAAAGGTCGAAATTTAATTTTATGAAATCGGGGTTTGACTAGTCAAACCACGATCAGCTATTAAAATGTGGTAATTTCTTGTGTTATCTTTAATAAAACGTCATTTTTTAATTTTATTGTTTATTATTTTTATATTGTCGTAATTAAAATAAAAAAAAAGAGTGTTTATTCTCACATGTTAAGGCGTTATAGCCTAATAAAATAAAAAAAAGTCAAAATGTAAATTCGTACAGCTTAAAACAAATTTTATATCAAAGTTTAGGTGGGTAAAAAAGATATTTTCAAGAAAGTATCCAAATCATACAAGGGGATCATTGTTTAAATAATTAAAAAGGGGTCATTTTTGCAAAAAAAATATTTTTTTAACTGCTGAGGTCATTCACTTATTAATGAAGGTCTATGGGATTTTTGTCTACAAAGTTGAAGGGTAAATCTTCCACATAAGACTTACTAAATTAAATTTGACCCCCTATTTATTTAAATAATTGTATATAAAACTTTAAAAACTAATTTGCAAAAAATTATTTTAAGCGCTTTAAAATAAGCATTATAAAATATCTTATTTTACAGACTAAGTTGCGCTATTTTACCAGTATTAAGCAAAAAAAAATTGGTCGAAAAATATTTAATATTTTTTGAGATATTGAATTTGTTTATTAAATGTTACTATATTTTCAATTGCAAAAACGCGGTTGTTGCCAAAGAAATATTCACTTGTTTAAGATCTCATTATTTTTATTTTCATGTATATTTTCGATAAATGTATTGATAAATTCAAATTTCAGTTAAACTCCCCCCTAAAATGGCATTTGAAAATTATTCAAATTTGTTTATAATCTTTTTTAATAACGTCGCGGGGATTAAGTATTTTGAAATATCGTTTCAATAATTGGGTTCCTGGGAATTTTTTACTAATTAACAAAATTTTTTGTCGTTTTTTCTTCTTCTATTTTTCTTGGAGGTATATTACTACGGGCCCTTTTAGGGTTAAATTTTATTAAGAATGTCGAACCTCTGAGTTGTAAATTCTAGACCTCAAAATATTAAGATTGGTCAAAAATCACTTAAATAAAATGTGGCTACTTACTGAGTTACAGGGTGTTTTATTTAAAAATTTAAAAATTATTTTTACCAAGTACTTTAAAACTATTTGACGTATCCTTATCATACTTGGCAGATAGTGTGGCTAATATACACCCTACTAAATTGTGATTAGTAAACGTTTCTAGGTAGTGACAGAGGCGTACGACAGGGGATGGTGAATGATTGACCCTTCCCAAATTCTACGCCACTGAGTGAATTACTATTTTAGCGAAATTTTTCGATTCTCCAATACTTTTTATGTAGATAACTTTATTGGTATCGATAAAGTCATCAGTTTGAGAGATATTGTAAGTTTAAAATGAATGAATGAATGAATCAAAATAACTATGCCGTTTCATTTTTAACGTCCAATATCTCGAAAACTATTGACTTAATCTTTACCAGTAAAGAGTATATTATTTACATAGAAAGTATTGGAGAATCGAAAAATTTCGCTAAAATAGTAATTCCCTCAGTGGCGTAGAATTTGGGAAGGGTCAACCATTAACTATCCCCCGTCGTACGCCTCTAGCACTAGCTAGAAACGTTTACTAATCACAATTTAGTAGGGTGTATAATAGCCACACTATCTACCAGGTATGATAAGGATAGGTCAAATAGTTTTAAAGTACTTGGTAAAAATAATTTTTAAATTTTTAAATAAAACTCAGTAACTCAGTAAGTAGCCACATTTTATTTAAGAGATTTTAGTTAAATCTTAATATTTTTAGGTCTAGAATCTACAACTTAGAGATTCGACATTCTTAATGAAACTTAACCCTAAAAGGGCCCGCAGTAATATAACTCCAAGAAAAAAAAAGAAGAGGAAAAAAAGACAAAAAAATTTGTTAATTAGTGAAAAATTCACAGAAATCCAATTATCGAAACGGCATTTCAAAATATTTAATCCCCGCGACGTTATTAAAAAAACAAATTATAAATAAATTTTAATAATTTTCAAATGCCATTTTAGGGGAAAGTTTAATTGAAATTTGAATTTATCAATACATTTATCGAAAATATGCATAAAAGTAAAAATAATAAGATTTATTACAGGTGAATATTTCTTTGGTAACAACCGCGTTTTTGCAGTTGAAAATATAGTAACATTTATTAAACAAATTCAATATCTCAAAAAATATTAAAGGTTTTTGGACCAATTTTTTTTTAGTTAATATTGATAACATAGCTTAACTTCTCCTGTAAAATAAAATATTTTATAGTGCTAATTTAAAACGCTAAAAACAGTTTTTTGCAAATAATTTATACATAATTATTGAAATAAATAGGGGGTCAAATTTAATTTAGTAAGTCTTATGTGAAAGATTTAGCCTTCAACTTTGCAGAAGACAATCCATGCGTACATTAGTAATTGGATGACCTCAGCAGTTAAAAAAGTAATTTTTTTGCAAAAATGACCCCTTTTTAATTATTTAAACAATGATCCCCTTGTATGATTTGGATACTTTCTTAAAAATATCTTTTGTACCCACCTAAACTTTAATATAAAATTTGTTTGAACCTGTACGAATTTACATTTTGATTTACATGTACTGTAATTTTATTTTACTAGACTATTATGGCATTTAGAGTTGCACAATACGTTAGACCTTTTACACTTACATAATTTTGAAGAGCATTTCTTATTGCAGTAGCATTTTATAAAGCAAGCAGGCTATAATAGCAAGCTGAAAATTTGTTAATAGCTTAAGGGTATCTAGTTGGACAAACTTTGATATATGGGAACACTGGAACAGGGGCAGTTTTAATTGTGGAACAGATTAAAAATTTGGAACGGTCACACCACGAAAACGGCACATTTATTTTGTCCGACAGAGCAGACATAAACTCTCCGAACAGAGATTAAACTCTCTTGCAAAAGTCAGACTGCTATTTATCACCTGTCATAATTCCTATCATTTAACATATTCTACATGTTCCACTCATTAAAACGCCCATTTGGTGAAAAATAGCAGTCTGTTTTTTGCATGAGAGTTTAATCTCTGTTCGAAGAGTTTAAGTCTGTTCTGTCGGACAAAATACATGTGCCGTTTTCGTGGTCTGACCGTTCCAAATTTTTAACCTGTTCCACAATTAAAACTTCCCCTGTTCCAGTGTTCCCATATATTAAAGTTTGTCCAACTAGATACCCTTAAGCTATTAACAAATTTTCAGCTTGCTATTAATCAACTTTTTTTTCATACGCGGGATCCAGACCTATGTCTATTTGAAAATTTTAACATTTAATTTAATATAATTTAAATGTTCGATTTTCGGAAAAATAGTATATATACCTTGTAGGAAAAGCCACATTCCCGGACTATGTATTGCCTTGTCTCGGCTTGCGCCTCGACGGCAATCTTTACGTCGTCCGGGAATGTTAATATTTTCCTACTAGGTACACCATGTACTATTATTTAATACTGTATATTTATACATGTAGCATTACTTAACATTTGTTTTATTGACAAAGATTTTCTGGAAACATATCACACTTTAATATTATAAAAAAATACAGAAAATATTTATAAGAGAAGTTTAATAAGATATTTGTTTCAAAATAATTTTATGAATATTATTCTACATATTTAAATAAATTAACATCTTAAAGGTATAAATATTGAAAAATAAATAATATTCTTGACTCAAATAGCTACATTTTTCGAAATTAACAGAAATATTTAAAAGCATTTCAAAAGAACTCTATTAATAGGCACACATGATTATTCCTAATAACGCATTCACTCCAGAATAAGTTTCTCTCATAAATTCAAAAAAATGAATAGATTCAGAAACGCGTTAATAATCTCCTCAAATAAAGGCATGCCCACGAATTTTAATGGTAATGATAGCCACGGTTGGCCCTTTTCAAAAAGAATTAAAGAATCGAATTTAAGTTTTTATATGTGTATAATTCACTAAGTTCCATAGACGTAGAATATTAAAGACATATAAGTACAATTAAACTAAGAAAATTTCGAAATAATTGTTTTTTTTTCTAATAAGATGTATTGTTATTCCTCTTTATCCATATTTTCCAATATTTCTTTACTTAAGAGTTCCTTAAAATATTTACCAAAATCTTTAATGTAAACCGAAGGAATGATAAACCTACTTATCCACTCTCTTTAATAAAATTTACAACGAAGGAAAAATACCAGATGATTAGTTCATTGTTTATAACTTTACCAAAGAAAAGCAAGCCCAACAAATGTAGCGATTTTAGACTAATCAGTTTGATGAGTCACGCACTTAAGATATTTTTACGAATTATACAAAACCGAGTATTCCTTCTGTGTGAAAGTAGAATGGGTAATAAGCAATTTGGATTTAGAGATGGTCTAGGAACTAGAGAGGCATTATTTTGTATGCGCGTTCTTTTACAAAAACCTGTGAATTCCGAAAGAACGTTTATGTTTATTTCATCGACTTCGAGAAGGCATTCGACCGAGTACAACACTATATACTTTTCAATTGCCTACAGGCAGCAGGACTTGACCACTACGATATAAGGCTGCTAAAATACTTATATTACAATCAAGTAGCATCTATCCAAGTTGGAGATAGTAGTACTGAAAAACTACCCATCAAACAGGGTGTGCGACAGGGTTGTGTTTTGTCACCCAGTCGCTTAAGATCTGTACTCTGAAGAAATCTTAAGGGAGGCTTTGGATGACAGACAAGAGGGAGTAAGACTGGCCGGAGAAGTAATCAAGAATATCAGATATGCTGACTACACAGCAATTCTTGCAGAAAATTTAGGAGATCTCCAGACATTAGTAAATCTAGTCAGTCAAGCAAGTTATCGGAGAGGCCTAAAAATCAATATTTCAAAGACAAAGTGGATGGCAGTTGGAAAGATAAATGTAGATCAAGGCGTGCTTTCTCTTGATAGAGAGGAGATCAGTAAACCATTTTAAATACCCTGGCAGTTGGTTAAATGTAAATTGCGATTGTGATGAAGAGATACCAGGATTGAAATATCACGTAAGGCTTTTATGACCTGGAAACCAGTTTTATGTAACCGAAGCCTGTCGATGAAGATTCGCAAGAAGGTCCTAAAATGTTACGTGTCGTCTATATTATTGTATGGTTGTGAGATATGGACGTTAAAAACCACAATGCTAAATAAATTGGAAGCATTCGAATTGTGGTGCTATCGACGAATCCTAAAGATATCGTGGGTTTCGCACACTTCCAATGAAAATGTTCTCCAAATGATGAATTCAGAACGTCTGCTCATAAACATCATAAAGAGGAGAAAAACAGACTACTTCGGCCATATAATTAGAGGGCCTAAATACCATCTACTTTGCCTTATAATACAAGGAAAAGTGGAGGGAAAGATATGGATTGGTCGAAAGAAACTTTCATGGTTACGTAATATTAGACAATGGTGTGGTTCCACGGTAGAAGAATTATTTCGCGCAACAGCCGATAGAGAGAGGTTTCAGGAACTTGTAAACATTATGACAGCCAGCGTCTGAATACGGACACGGCACCTGAAGAAGAAGAAGGAGGAATGATGACCGTAAGAAAATTGATTGAAAGAACCCATTTGTAGTACCCATGTATAAAATTGATAGAAAAAGACAAAAATGTAATAGGTAATGAAAGGTATTCTACTAAATGGGTAAGTACCGGCTAAATCACATCCAAGTTATGCAGATCACACCATAATATTTGCAGACAACCTACAAGTCCTTATGAACAACATCACGCATTACAGCCAACAATATGTACTCAACATGAACGTAAATAAGGCAAATCTTAAGATCATTAGCAAGAAAAAAGAAAATAAGAGGGTCAACTCTTCATGAACCAAACCCCTGTAGAAATAGTGACGCACTACAATTATCTTGGCACCTTAATAAACGAAGAGTGGACCAACAAGCAAGAGATAACAGCGCGCATCGGCAAAACTAGATCCACCTTCAACCGGATGGGGGCCTTCTTGAAGAGCCACAAACTCTCTCTTGGCATAAAACTAAGGATGCTGTGAAGCTACGTCTTCTCTGTCTCTGTCCTTTTTTATGGTGTTGAATCTCCTCACTACAGAGTTTCACCACTCAGGTTAGCCTACCTGTTCACTACACTGGTTAACCAGGGAACCTAAAGCATGATCGACGCAAGACTGAATATTCGAGCAAGCAATTTGATTTAACCCGACCTGTGAGAGATGTCCACCCTATCGAAAAAGTACATTCGGGTGTAACAATTCATTGGGGCGAGGTGTTTTAACCCGAGTAAAAACAGGGATCACCCCACCTCGCTCCAATGCTCCAGACCATCCCTTTCCCCCTATAGCACGCTGATGCACGATAGGGGCACAACTATCGTAGCCAAATGCTCTTCACAATGGAATCCTGGGTAGTAAGATTCCAATGTGGTGCCCTAATCGAATTCAAAAATAGGCCAGCGTGAAGCGCTCTATGCCTTTATCTCCTAATTACTTATCCGCGAACTAAAAATTGCTTGCTTGGGCCCCAAGTCATTGTACCAAGCCCCACTGGGCTAGGGCCAATGGCTTGGTGCACAAGTATTTTTTTGTTTCTTTTGTTTTTTATATTTTTTTGGTGGCTTGCGCCTTTTTATATATATTTTTTGTAGGCTGACTTTATTGTGATCGTGTTATTGGACCTACGCTTGGATTACGTGTTTCTTCGGCACTTGGTATTTCGCGCTACGAACTATCTACTATTTTTATTTTTATTTCTTCATCACTTTACTTTCACTTTCATTTTATTCTTTGAATCTCTCTTTATTTACTTTATTTATTACACTTTATTTTCTTTACTTTATTCCACTATTTACTGTTTAGGACGTTTGTGCTTCCATCGGTGGAAAGCGTCATACCCTAGCATCTCTCGCAGTATGGGCTTGGGTGGTGCTCCAGCACCGCAAATTTAACCCTAGCCTTGTCTGGCATCATTTCTGTAACTCTCGCCTCTTGTAGCTCTCTGAACAGAAATCTTTCTGCGACGTACTTCGGGACTTTGGCTGCTTCTCTTAGGCTGTTGTTGTGAACCGCTTGTATCTTCTTTCTGTGTGTCTTGCATACTTGTCCCCATGCGAGAGATGCATATGTTAGTACCGGTAATAGGATTCTGTTTATTAACCTTATCCTCGTTTTTAATCGTAATTTACTTTTCCTGCCTGCGTGTCCTCTTACTGTTGTTCTTGCCATGTTGGCCTTGTGGACTGTGGCTTCTACATATTTTTGAAGGTTGTGAAGGTTAATCCTTTGTCCATGATGACTACCAGGTATTTGGCTTCATCTTTCCACTGGATGAGGTTGTTCTGCACCGTCAGTTGTTCTTCTGGCTGTTGTCTTCCTTTATTATATAGCACTGCTTGTGTCTTTTCGGAGTTAATAGCTATCTCCATTTTATACTCCATTCCTCAATATCTTCTAACGCTGTTTGCAGGTTGGTCACTGCTACATCTACGTTTCTGTGTTTGGCCGCTATCGCTGTGTCATCGGCATCGAGACTCATCAGGATACCTGGTGTTCTTGGTACGTCTGCGGTGTATATTGTGTACAGCAGTAGTGACAATACTGCTCCCTGTGGCACTCGAGCCTCAGGGTTTCCCTGAGGCTCGAGTCCACATCGAGGCATGAACCCTTAAACTCCGGCCGCATAAGTACGAGGAGATCAGCCTCGTCATCGCCCCGCTTGTCGTTGAATCCAGCTGCTGTGTACTCAGTTAGTCTGAGTACTTGTAGCTCGCTGGAGTGCTCTGCTCTGAATCCGAATTGAACTTCTGGGATTATCTCTTATCTGTTTGTTTCCGCTTGCAGACTTCTTCCTCTATGGCCTCTACTTTCGGGTTGACCCTGTTCTTTTTCTCGTCGCCTTTTTCCTCCGATTTCTTCTTCGACTTCTCTTTATTCTTCCCTCGCCTAGGGATTTTAAATTCCCCGTTTTTCTTTCTTCTTTCCTTGTCTTCTGGCCGCTGGTCATCTACTGTCGAGTAACCGTCGGTTTCCTCATTTTGTAGCTCCTGAAATAGGTTAAGATATACTTTGCGTGAATCTTCATATGTTGGCTAAGTGGCCATATGGAGGGGGGATGATCGAGACCTAGCTCGATCAATCGTCGGGGGGCGAAATATCCTAATTCGGCTTCACAGGACCTATCGCGGCTGTGATCACTTACCCAGACAGAACTGGGTAAGGGTTCTTCTTGCTGTTCTCGTCCTACTGACCCAGGGGCCGGGGCTGCACGATGAAGGGTTCTAAAAAACTACACCCGCAGTGTCGATACCCTAACGGTGGCACAGTAGGAATCCCAAACTGGCTCGCGACGAGCCCGTTTTGCTTTTTCTGCTAGCTAATTCCTAGCTATGGCGTCTCAGAAAATTCAATAAATTAAAATTTCCTAAGTTCACCACATCCAGAAGATTAGCCTTTGTCTCTGCTTTTCGCTTCAGAGAGTAAGAAGCGCTCGACTGCTGCCGCGCTTACATTGAAGGAACCTCATCTCACAGATCAGATTTTGCTCTTGATCTCGGAAAAATAAAATTAGGGCATAAATACCCCAGATGCACTCATGCAAATTTCCGGAGTGATGAGAACGCTACGTTCTGCTCTACATGCAACCAACTTGTTTCCATTCGTGGTGGAAGCAGTTAAGCATTTTGATCTTTTCTTTGGCACTGTTATTGTCCCGGTTTCATTGACGTTGTAAATCTGTTAGGGTGGTATTATTATTATATTTTTCAAGTACGTCAGAAAGCAACGAAAAAAATTTTTGGACATCAGATCTATTAAAGCCCATCTGTCTAGCAAGCGATGTTCCGACCATTTTTTACTCTGACAGGCAAATCTACATAATTCACTTAAGAGGATCGGAACGTATTTTCGGCTGCAATGCTATTCAAATGGGGATTCATTTTTTTCGAATCCTGAGAAAACTAATAAGTATTTTTGAAAAATTTAAACGCAGAATGAAAGATTACGTTATTAGCGAGGGCCGAAAGTCCCTGAGAACTTCTATAATGTTTATTTTAATACGTTACAGGGGTGAAAATCTAAGAGAAAATTTAGTGTGATTTTTAATTTCAAATATATCATTCAAAATAAACTTTTTATTTATTCTAAGGGACTTTCGGCCCTCGGTAATAATTTAGTCTTTCATTCTGCGTTTAAATTTTTCAAAAATATTTATTGATTTTTTCAGGATTCGAAAAAAATGAACACAATGCCGTGCTCATATTTTCCAAATCTATCTTTGTCTTACAACGCACTCAGCCGAATATAATATTGTTAGCATATATTGTCAGTCAGACACTGACAAATATTTGACATTGCATCGGGAATATGTTGAGTTATTGATTAAATATTATTGATATATAGTGTATTTGATAAATAATTGATTTAAGACGTGAACTAAATAAAAAGTTATTTATTGTGTATTATTTGTGGAAGATCCAAGCAGAGAATATATCAGGATAATATATTTTGTGATCCAAGTATTTTGTTGTTAAAGATGTTCAAAATTGTAAGCGTTCCATAACAATATATTATTAAAAAATCACTTCAACACTTTTCCTCTTTTCTCGATTGAATATTAGTCTTTATTGTACAAATAAATTATTACAATCACTGAATACATAGTTAGTGAAAACATTATCACATTTATTAACTGAATTAATAATTTGCAATTATAAAAATAACAGTTATCCAAGAACATTCAAAACCCATCTCTTTAAATTAATGATGACATTTTCAAGTAGAATGACATTCTAGTAATGTTTACATATCCATACCAGTGTGAATTTTACTATACGTAATTTGCCGTGTAAAGACAGAAAAAGTAGGGATACACGTAAAATATTTGCGAATTATGTACCCATAGCCTTAAAGTGAAACCAAAAAAGATGTTATTTCATATATACAAAATTTGTTGTACCAACTCTTCTTCTTGTTCCTTAGAACTTAATCTGTTTTGGGGCTCTTATCAAAGATTTATAATTTATTTTTGCAGAATTCTTGAATTGTTTACTCTTACGACCTTTAAATGTTATCAACTATTCACATCTTTCTCTGTTGTATTAGTCCTAAATTCTGCTATACTAGCATCTAATAAATATTAATTTCTTCACGACTTCAAAGTATTTAAAATTTAAAAAATAAAATGAATGTTTATAGAAATGTAAAAAAGCAATATTACCTTCCAATTTCCCAAACGATACGCTCCACAATGCTTTAAAGAAGCCGCAAGCTCGAAGAAGCCAGTAATGCCATCAAGACCAAATTGAGACGTCCAACGTGTGAAAACAGCACCGTAACTTTTTTAAGTCTGATGTATGAGTCAAAATGTTGTGACAAGAATAAGCCTTTTGAGAATACAATTCAACAATAGCTAATATCATGATAAATTTGATCTTTATAACCTGCCTTCATTTTCATACGCATTCTTACTTTCAAATTGTAAGAAGTCATATTTTTGGAAGCAGAGAATATATAGAAATCGGCCATTTTTTTGTACGGAAACGTGTCCAACAATGAGTTAATCTGGTATTATAAATGTTGACTTCTTAACAAGTTGAAAATTTTCCAATTTACTGAAGAGTTATGTATGAGTTTGGTTAAAAATATATCTTTAGCAGGTGTAATTGAGTTATATTTTAGTGAAAGCATTCTCTAACACTGTGGTAGGTATTTATTATACAATAAAAAATAATTTTTATACAATTTAAAGTGTTTTTTTGTAATATTCATATTATAAAACTTCTTCTGTTTCTGTGTTATACACTATCACTTATAATATACATGTTTCATTTTCTTCAGTTGTTTTCTTGCTCGCAAATGTTTCATATGTGCCATCTCCGCGACGGAGGCTGGCAATCATCATGGCTATTCTGATCTTAGATGCTGCTGCTCTGAATAGTTCGATTGATGCGCATTTGTACGATTCCCTCAAGTTACGCAACCATGAGATTCCTCTCCTTCCTACACTTCCCTTGCCCTGGATTTTCCCTTGTATAATTAATTGGAGTATGTTGTAACACTCATTACACATAACATTCCCTAGGTATTGCAGCTTTCGTGTCTTGATGGTTTCCAATATTTCCATTCTTTTGTTGACTCTTCTCATGATAAACCGGTTAGGCAAAAAATAAAGTGACAACCTTCACAGAGCTATCAATCTCTCAACAAACGAATTCTTCTTCTTGAGTCACTCCTATCGGAGATTGTAAATCATCAAGGTTATCCTGACCTTGTTTACAGTTGACCTAAAGTGTTCATTAGTGGTGCAGCCAAACCACTCTCTCAAATTCCGCAATCATGACATTCTTCTACGGTCTAGATTCCGTTTTCCTTCTATTTTTCCTTGCATTATATTTTGAAATAATGCGTATTTGTGTCCTCTCATTAGGTGACTGAAATATTAGAGTTTTCTTCGTTTTATCGTTAACAACATTTCTGGGTCTTTTCCTATCCTTTGTATTACTTCAAAGTTTGTGACTCTTTCAACCCAACTTATCTTCAGCATTCGACGGTAGCATCACATCTCGAAACTTTCAGTACTTTTATGTTGTTCCGTTTGAGAGTCAAGGCCTCTGCACCGTATAATAAATAGCGTGTTAAATACGTCTTTTATTATTCATTGTTTTGGTCTCCAGTTTCATTTAATAAAGTTCCCAAGTATTTGTAACTTGATACTTTTTTTTAATTTGAATGCTGCTGCTACTAATATGTGCTGGTTGTGTCATGTTTTTACTGAAGACCATATCGAGGGTATACGAGTAGATTACACTAAGTCAAAAATCATTGTTTTGAGAAAATCAAGTTTTAGTAAAAATTTTAAATATAAATCAAAATTACACAAAAAGTATTACTTTTAGTTTAATTCTATTACTTGTATAGAAATAGTAATGGTATTTTAAAGAATGTGGTATATTACAAGAACATTTATTGTTTTTGGTTAATTAGTAATTATTTTTTTTTAATAGTAATAAACTGACTTAGATCATTCTGCTTGTTCGTAATGTTACTAGTTTACACAAGTAGACACACAACTAATCCCATTTTAATGTTAATTTTAGTTGTATCAATTTTACCATTATAATGTTTTATCCTATCATCTTGGACAACTAGAATTTCGGCATTAAAAAAATCCTCTTGAAAATAAAAATAAAAAAGAACAATAGAAATTTTCAGAAATTTAATTACTAGATACAAAAAATACAAAAAGCAAATAGATGATTAGTCTTCTTTATCTAGACCAGGGCATTTAGGATTTTTAAATACTGAACATAGAAACTTGTAACTTTTTGAATTGTGTTCAAGATGATGTCAGAAAAAAATCTACAATAGAAAAATGGATGAAAATGCATACTTGCATTTTAAAAGTGCAAAGAATGCATCCAAAGGTGCATAAACAGATCCAAATAAGTGTATTGAGGGTCAGTTTTGGTCACTCGATGGTTCTTTTGTCGCTACAAACACCCTCCAAAATCGATAAGGTAACATGCCTTAGCAGTGACCTTGGGCACCAGGTGGTCCGGATTCGTCTCTGATGGCTTATTCGTATTAAGTGACCCCAATACCACCTAGTAATCTATTTGCTTGCATTAAGTGCCGAAATACCTTGAAACTTCGAAGATGGCGTGACCACAGACACCAGGTGTCCGTTCTGAAGGTGTATTCGTCTTCAGCACACCCAAAGACTCCCTGAGTAATGTATTTGCATCAATTTAATGCCGAAAACCCTCTAAACTCCAGAAGATGATGTGCCTTAGCAGTGACACTGCGCCCTAGGTACCCCGAGGGCCGGTGTTGATGGCCAATTCGTATTCAGCGACCCCAAAAGCCCCCGAGTGACAAAATCTGGCCCTTAATTATCTTGACATGTCTATGCACTTTTGGATACATTTTATGCAGTTTAAAATGCAATTATACATTTATATTCATTTTTCTATTGGAGACTTTTTCCCCACATCATCCTGAACACAATGCAAAAAGTTGCAAGTCTCTAGATGCTGTATTTAAAATCTATTTACTTTCTCTTAAAAAGGTTTTTCTTTTTTCATACATTAACCTTTTGATTAAACTTAACGATAACGATAGGTATACAGATTATACAACCAGAATGTTCTAAGTCAAAGTTAATATAGTGTTATATGTTCGGTTTTTTCGCAAAAATAGTACAAGCAGACTGCATTAAGAGTACTTAATGCATTCTGCTAGTAAATGAAACAATCAAACTGACTTAGTATTAAATTTCTTTCTGTTATTATAATAAGTACGACTTAGTGTGTCTCTGCAGTATATAGAGCATACCTTTTTATATACGACTGCATTAACAGTTGAATAACTAAAAAAAATGACTTAGTGCATTTGTAGCATTACAAATTCCCGCTACAATGTTTTGTTATAAAATTCATTAATTTTAATCTTATCCCAAAAAAAATATTTATTTTTCTATTTATTTTGTGAGTTAATATATCATTAAAAATTCTAAGCCGTCCCTGCTTTTGAGTAATACCGTTTATTTCACAACATAGTAAAATCATAGGAAATTTCCTGTTTACTTGTATAAACATTTATTATTCTAGAAGGATTCGTTGAGAAGTCCCAGTATTTTTCCCTTAGTTTGAGCGCGAAGCATCGTTTGATATTATTGGTCTGAATTTTGAAAGACCGTTGAGTTGTTGTTGGCGATTGGTTAATATCTCGGTCGAGAAATGCTTCGGCTCGACGCGAGAGGAAAATTTTCGGAAGGTTAGGCACGCCGCCGAAAATAAATTCAGTTCTGAAAGTATGTTTGAGGGTAGAACATATCTTTTTTGTTAGAACTCACATAAAGAAACGCACTTTGCCGGCTTTAAAATGGTTTTGTTCTTATGGTAGAAGAACTAAAGGATTTTTAACTTCTCAGGGAATATTATGACAATAGTTTCACAGCATTTTAGTGGATATATTCTTGTGAAACAGTATTATTGTGACGCAGTTTTGTTTTGCCGGTAGAAAAGTGCGTGGTTCCTGTCTTTTGTGTAGCTGTTGCTATTTTTATGATGTTATGGTAACATTCCTGTATTGAAGTACCCCGATGATATTTGATTTGGTATCAACTTATCATGTTTCCTGTTTGGTTAGGATTGAATGTCTCCCCTTTATCTAGGAAGGAAAATTTTGGTCAAGTTCCAAGTGTGACGAGTGACATGGATTTTTGTTTTAAAAATGAAGGTATGAATAATGTTTATTTTAAATAATTCACAAGTGGATATTAATTTGGTAAAGGTTTTACATATTTAAATAGTTTGTTTTCAACATGGATTTTATTGTAAAGTAAAATGGCAGCGACTTTTGACAGCCATAAGTCAAATTTTTGTTTTGGTACACTGCTAAAAATAAGGTTAAGAATTGTAAAATCATATATTTGTTTTTATTATTCATTTCTTGTTTGAGAATATGTTTATTCTCAAAATAAAAATAATAAGGTATAAAGGTTTAAATAAACATTATAAAATGTACACATTTTTATTTCTGTAACCTCTTTCTTTAAGAAAATTATTAACAGACATCTAATACAAGCGAATTAAGTTTTAGAACAGAAGAGAATGATATGGCATAGAAGCCAATAATGGTAAATAATAGCCCAGTTTGACCCAACGAGGAATCTAAGATGAATGTCCCCCAATTTGGTTCCCATAAGTATGGAATATGTCCAGTAAGTACTCGATATGTGAATTTGAGGATTTTTCAAACGGCGTCCAAATTTCTTTAAATAGTAGGAAGGTCCTCAAGTATGTGTAAGTATCCTTTGCTTATTTGGTTATTTCATTACTTCATTAAACCCTCTTAAAAATACAGGTAGTGGTTGGAAAAACTCTTCAACTTAGTCTTCTTTAAACCCTCCTACCCCTCCCAACGAACCTACGACCTGCCAACGCACAAAAAATGAGCTGCCGTATGCATGAAGCTTTATGTGTCTGTTCCTTCTACTAGCCCCATTTCGACTCCCCAGTATCTTAGTAGATAGTCTTTCCTTGATCCCATTAGAGCAGACAGGTAAAACGCTTCACATTCTGCTGGTATACCCTCGATATATTTGGTTTTTTTTATATTGATATACATATATGCCATTATTATTGCAAGCACTATTTATGTTTGTAAGTAATCGTGGTAATTCTTCTACAATTCTTGCATCCAGTACAGTGTCGTCCACGTTGTAACCTCCCCATTGATTACGATTCCTTCGTTTGCATGCAAAAGGGCTTCCTGGCAGATGCTTTCACTATGTACATTAAATAGCAGTGGTGACAAAATGCATCATTATCGTACTTCTCTACGTATTTCTATTGTTTGTGATGTCTCATTTTCTATTTTGAAAACTCGAACAGTGGTTTATAAAAAGGAGGTAAAAGAAAATAAAGATCTTTGTGTAATATACACACAAATCTGTTCTAAATTTTAGACATATTCACACACTATACCAAAATTCTTAGTATAAAAGACAAATTCAAAACCAGAAATTTGAGAAACAAATATCTTCTCACTGCCCTTACCATCTTCTAATTCTTAGAAATGAATATAAGACCTACTTATCCTCATAACTTATTTCAGATCTATAAAATTGTTAGGTATTCATTATTAAAAGTAAATTTCAGTGTTCGTCTTCTATTCTCATCTTAAAATTATAGCAATACCTATAAACTTATCACTACCAAGTTAATATTTGGAGGCTTATACGTTGACCCAAACAAGAATTTGATGTGTGGGTTCTAAGGGAATGTTGAAAATATTGGTATCCTTAGAACAATCCGAAGGTAAATTTACCTTAAAAACAGGACAGTAATTTTTGCAAATAATTTTTACTTTACATTTTATAAAATTCAAAAAAACTTTACATAAAGAGGCAGGCATTAAAATCAATAGAATTAATGTCGACACTCAGATAAGCTAGCAGACAGCATCGTCCTACTGATGACTTCAAATGAAAAAAGTTGCAAAAAAACTTAGAAGAGGAACATTAGTACAAACTATATTATAGTGACATCAATAAAAGTTACATCAGTTTTGTACAGCTATATAAAAGGAATTATAATATGTACCAGTTAAATTAATATAAAGTCAACTAAATTGCAATTATTTGTTATTGTTGTCAATAAACAAATCAAGTTTTATTAGCAAAATAACCACTTTTAGTAAAAGCCCATAAACCTGCCTTAGCGGGTGTGCAGGGTCGGACTAACTTTTCACATAACATGTATCGAAATGAATTCAAACATGGAATCACACAACAGTTCTACAATTATTCAAGACCATCAAAGTCAAATAAACTCATCACAAACATAATATTCGTCGGCAGCGTCGAAACTGCAATGTCCTTCCTAAGAACAGACAATCATTTTTATTGTCTTAGAAAACACCAAGACAACTTCAAGACTACCTTCTCCCACTGGGCAATAAAATTCAACCGAAAAATGTAATCTCTTCCAGATTATCTAATAATCGCTTATGTATGTATTTATCCAGTAAAAAAATGGTAGATGATTTTATAAATAAGCATGGCCAAATAGAAATACAAGGAGAAAAAATTGTCAGAGGATGAAGGATAGTTGCACCGGCGGAACGACCTGTGCTCTCCAACGTATATCCTACAATACCACACGATTTGCTAATCAATGAGTTACAAAAAATTAGTATAACTCCTGTGCTAGGGGAACTCAAGCGGGGATTTTTGCAGTTACTCGAGCGCGTCAGATTATCATATGGGGAGAAACGTGTTACCCTACAGATGTACCTCTACCATATATTGGATCTTAACATCGGGAGTTCGTTCAGGGGGGCCCGAAAAAAAAATTCTATTCTTAAAAATACTCGAAATTGTCAGATTAAGGGCCGGTTGTTCGAGCGATAATCAAAAATGGAATCAACTGATCATTATCAAATATTTAATTACTGTCACCAACTGTCAATGTCAACTTTGATTGGGTTGCTGAAAACATAATTGATTACAATTATGAGATTAATATGAGATATGTTAATAATTTTTATGTTAATTAATAATTTATAATTAATTAATCAATTAACTCCATTAATTATCATAATGATAATTAACATATTGATTACAATCAACTGATTGGCGTCCGAACAACGGATTTTGTTATTTGATGATTGTTAAGGGGACTTAATTATAATCAACTTCTTGATTAGCGTTCGAACAACCGGCCCTAAGATAAGGCAAGTTAACTACGTATATGCAAAAGAGTGTATATTTCAAAAATCTGACGATTTGAGAGGGGCGTACGGAAATAAGTGAGTCAAAAAGTTTCACAAAAAAAGCAAATATTTCGCGAAATGAACTTCAGATCGAAAAACTAAAAAGTACGTGTTCAATATTTTTCAAAAATCTATCGAAAAATACCAAACATGACCACCCACGGAGAGAGATGGGGGGTAAATTTAAAATTTTAAATATAAATCGAATAAACATCAGATCGAAAAACTGCAAAATACACTTATATAATATTTTTGAAAACTGTATCGAATGGTACTAAACACGACGCCCAACGGATGTGGGGTGGGGGGTTACTTTAAAATCTTAAATAAGAGCCTCCATTTTTTATTGCAGATTTGGATTCTTTATTCTTTGCATAAAAATAAGAAACTTTTATTCGAAACATTTTTTAGAATTATGGATAGATGGCGCTATAATCGGAAAAAACGATTGTTGGAAATGGAAAATTAAATTAAAAAATGGGAAGTCCCCACTAAAATGGAAAATTTTACTTAACTTTTTTGGTTTTAGGACCTAATAATCACAATCCAATAGGTCCCCAAAGCGCTCGAGTGACTGCACATTTAGCATACTTTGCTCCCCTACCACTGTCTCCCCATGACATTCCTAAAAATTAGTGCTTATATGCCGGTGTACAATTACGTTCTTAGTTTTCGAAGACAAATTTTATGAAAAAAATTTATAAACACCTTGGTAATGAGGCATCGGACTGAGAAAGTGACACATCTCAATTAAGCCAACATTAAGATTCAAGTAAGTTTCTACTTCAATGGAATATTGATGGATTTTTCCATTGCCTTGCTATGCTCCAACATCAAATTAGTGAACAATCTCCCGATGTATAGGTATAGAAGGAAATTAACAAGCAAAAAAATACTAGTGCGCGTAACGCTATAATGATGCATCAGAAACAGAGTGTCAGAGTGTCGCTGGCGGTGTATATAGTCCAGAAAGCCACTGCGCATCCGCTGGGAAAAATATTCTAATTCGTATTTTTTGCAAAATCTTACTCAAAAAGGACTCCTTTTAACAAATTTGCATGTTGCCAGGACCAAAAGGTGGTCAAAAATTCGGTCAACGTTTTTTTTTTTGTTTTTTTCCTAAAATTATTTTTTTTGCATGGAAAAAAGTTTTGTTAGGTTTTTTGGATCATTCCAAACAGAAAAGGTCTTTAGTGACTTTTCTCTAAAAATGATAGTTTTTGACATATAAGCGAATAAAAATTGAAAAATTGCGAAATCGGCCATTTTTAGTCCTCAAAAACTATGTGAAAAACTGAAAATTTGAATGTTGCCAAGGTAGGTAGATATTCTTTAAACATCGATTGATGAAATTCCTAAGAGTTTTTTGCAATACAATATTCAAAACTTCTTTGTTTTTTAATTGCTAATCAAGCGTGCGCGACATTATTTTCCACCGACAGTATGGTGCAAATGAAAGGAATACATTCGTTATTTCGTAAACCGGCGACTTTAAGGAAAAATCCCGAAACAGGTCGATTTTTATTTTTAAGCTATGATATTGTGGCATATATGATATACTAGTGACGTCATCCATCTGGACGTGATGACGTAATCGATGATTTTTTTAAATAAGAATAGGGGTCGTGTGCTAGCGCATTTGAAAGATTCTTCAATTCTCTATTCAGTAATATAAACATTTACATAATTATTTATACAGGGTGTCCAAAAAAAATTATTAAATTAAATTATTTGACAAAAAAGAAGTAGAAGAACACCCTGTATAAATAATTATGTAAATGTTTACATTACTGAATAGAGAATTGAAGAACCGTTCAAATGAGCTACCACACGATCCCTATTCTCATTTAAAAAAATCATCGATTACGTTATGACGCCCAGACGGATGACGTCACTAGTATACCATATATGCCACAATATCATAACTTAAAAATAAAAATCGACCTGTTTCGGGATTTTTCCGTAAAGTCGCCGGTTTACGAAATAACGAATTTATTCCTTTCATTTGCACCATACTGTCGGTGGAAAATAGTGTCGAGCACGCTTGATTAGCAATTAAAAAAAATAGTAGTTTTGAATACTGTATTGCAAAACACTCTTCGGGATTTCATCAATCGATGTTTAAAGAATATCTACCTACCTTGGTATCATTCAAATTTTCAGTTTTTCACATAGTTTTTGAGGGTTAAAAATGGCCGATTTCGCAATTTTTCAATTTTTAATCGCTTATATGTCAAAAACTATCATTTTTAGAGAAAAGTCACTAAAGACTTTTTCTGTCTGGAATGATCCAAAAAACCTAAAAAAACTTTTTTCCATGCAAAAAAATAATTTTAGGAAAAAAACAAAAAAAAAAACGTTTAAAAAATTTTTGACCACCTTTTGGTCCTGGCAACAAGCAAATTTGTTAAAAGGAGTCCTTTTTGAGTAAGATTGTGCAAAAAATCCGAATTAGAATATTTTTCCCAGCGGATGCGCAGTGGCTTTCTGGACTAATAGGTTCATTTCAAAAAGAAAGTGTTAAATGCGTGGAATCAAGAGTGGCGTGATTTCAGTTCTAAATTCACAACCATCAAAAGTGACATTTTTGCATGGAGGTCTACTTCCAGAAGTAGAAGAACCCATATTATTATTACACATCTACGAGTTGGACCTATCTAAATTTAATTGAGTAATTATTGCTACAAATTTAATGTTTAATTGTTTACAAATCGTAATTAATTGTTAGAAATGTCTGATTTAGTATTGTTACAATTGTTACAGAAATGTCGCTAATAACCTTAGGGTGGATGCGACTTTGTATTTTTAAATAAATAAAAAAAAATTAACATAAGTGGCTGTCCATTAATCACGTGCGGCTCGAAAGGGGGGTAGGGGTCCATAAAAAATCACA
This sequence comes from Diabrotica virgifera virgifera, assembly GCF_917563875.1. NCBI lineage: Eukaryota > Metazoa > Arthropoda > Insecta > Coleoptera > Chrysomelidae > Diabrotica > Diabrotica virgifera. The sequence goes on along the minus strand of NC_065447.1, from coordinate 189,598,381 downwards.
AAACATCAACAAGTGGGAGGAGGGGAAGCCACCCACAAAAGTGGGCCACACTCTTCATGCTAAATTATCTTAAATTCTTAAGATAAGAAGGGACACTTGCGAAGTGTTTTGTTTCTTACCATGTGTTTTCACTAGGAATACTAACCCTGTGGCCGTCTCCTATTTTATTTATGAGGTTTTAGTCTGTACATGATGTATTATACCTATTATCTGATGAATTGGTAGTCTTGTCAGTTATTCTGTTGTTTTGGCACTGAATGGGTAAACAGGGTTGCTAGGTCAGTTTTAATTTTTCAGTAGTTTTAATTTTGTATACTAAAATTAGATGATACTTATAGATACGTGTATTTTATAAATACCTAAAAATATATTTTTTATAGATATTAAAAGATACACGTGATATAGGGGAGGGAGGGTGGTTAGCCATAAATCTTACCATGTATCACCAAGGGGGTGGGGGTTAAAAAATGCCAAAAAAACATCACGTGATTAATGGACGGCCCCTAAGAAGTAGTAGTTTTATTTTATCCAAATAATAAAATATAATCTCTTAACTTCGCCTTCGGTTACTTCATACTTCATTTATATACAATATGCTAGGTAAAGGATCTTTACAAAAATAAAAAGTGTTTTTATTTAAATTCCCCGTTTCCGTATTTCACTAAATTAAAGAAGATCTACAATATCCGCCTCAAACAGTATGCTTACCACCTGGTACATAGCCTCCAGACGAATATTATATCTCCAGACGAATCGAATAGACTGAAGAAGGCCAATTTCTGCATTTTCAGAAATAACTCCAAATCACTCTCACTTCAAAACACTTGTGTCTGATCATCCGATAGGGTGTAGTAGGACTTTAAAAGTTTAAAACCACTTCCGCAAGAAAGACTAGAAGACGCATTTAGCCACATGTGCATCCATTCGCAGGTCCATGAGTGGCATCTGGCACGCTTATGAATATCCTTGATTAAGCACTGACACTTGTTTTTGGAATTTTCGCTAAAAATAGAACTATACTTTTATACACAGTTACACTAGGAAAAATATTCGAGGAAATATAAAATATTTTACACACCGTTTTTAGTGAACTACTGTCATAATTTGATCGGAATAATAATCAGAAATACAAAAATAACATTTCGATCCTATAGGTTAACTTTGTCTGTCCGTCCGTCCATCTGTCTCCAGTTTGCCTTCTGTACCGTTAATTAAATATTTCGTTATTATTATTTCTTAATATTGTTTCTTGTCTCTTGCTGTATCTACCTGTCATTTCTTTTACCTTCTTACGGACATTAAAAGCGTCGTTCAAGGTGTTCAATATCTAGGAATTTTGTTGACATCCCTTAACTTTTCCGCATTTTTTCTAATGATTTTTTGATTCGTTTGACTTCTATTGCGTTTATTTTATATTTTCTTCGTGATATCCATAATCTCTTGCGTTATCTCGTTTGCTTTTTGTTGTTTTTCGTGAAACCGATATCCTCTTCTTGCATCTTTGTTATTTTCGTTTTAAAAGTAGTCAATGTTACTTCAACGTCTGTCTGTACCAAGTTCTCTGTTGTTTTTATTTCTATCTTAATCTTAATACTTATTTCATTTTTCCTTTCTGGGTTCTTCAATTCTGTGCTCTCTGCGTAAAGAGAGTTAAGTCCTAAAACACTGTTTTGAGATAAACGCGTTTAAAGTTTGCAATCGTCTGTTCGAGTTATACTTTTGGAGTTTTTACAATAACGTATCCCTAAAAAGTTTTCTAAATAATTTTGATCAATTAAATATTTATTTCACCCCCTCCGTGGCTCAGTGGTAAGAGCGCCTGCCTTTGGATCGAAAAAATCCGAAAGATTGTGGGTTCGAATCTCACCAGGGTCAGGAATTTTTCATTTATTATAAATTAATAAATAAATATAGTTTCTGTCCTTGTGGGATCGGTACTCACCGGAGGGACCGCAGACGTTCGGATACAATTAGCGTCTCTTTGCAAAGACAATGACGTCGACTTTGCAAAGTAACAAGACACTTACTCAACACACACACTACACATGACACTATTAGGTACCTAACTGTTCAAAATTACCGTACCTACCATGCCAATGGCCATTAGTTTTCGAGGCATTAGCTAAATAAAAAAAAATTATTTCTCTCAATAGAACAGTCAATAAATAATATAAATAAACCATATAGGTATTATAAAAAAATAATAAACTTTTTCTTACATGAACTTAACACAATTTGCACAAATATCATGAACTTAACACGCGTAACGCAAAACACAAACTATTACGAAAAGCATAAAAAATAATATTTATTTAATAATAATAATGGGGAATGGGGATTCTTAAGACCAAAGTAACAGGTTTTAATAAAAATAGAAAAATACAAAAACGCAAGATAAAAACTTCTGTTTATTCATCATAAACCAAGTAAGTAATAATACTAAGTAAGTAAAATGATACCAAAAATAAAGAAAAACTAATATAAAGGAAAACAAATAATATTTTTTTATTATTTAGCATTTACATTTTTTCTCTTCTTCATGCCAGTTTGCTTCGTTGGTTTATTTTCTTGGGAAACTGTCATTTTTTTTCGTGGGTTTCACATTTACCTTCTTTTTTTGTCAACTGGTTATACTATCTCTTCATTTTCTTCATCAGGAATGTCATCAGGGTAGGTATCCTCTGCTTCATTTGAGGTAATTAAGTCTTTATAGAATTGGTGATATACTGGTGAAATGTATAGAAGCAGGTCGAGGAGGTCATTTTTTTTCTTCTTAGGTATAGGATTTTTTCCTGGGTAACGTAAACTAGGGTCTATTTTGCTAATGGTTTCTTTGCCTCTTCTTTTGAAACTAATGCATTGAAATTGTTGATTACGGTCTAAGGAATTCTTATAGTAAATTATTCCAGGCTCGTTTTTGACAAACTTCAGCCACTGTACATCTCTCCAGCTAAAATTGTTTCCAACAACATCATCTTTTCGCTGCTGAAGGTCGGTTTTTAGCAGCTTAGCAAAGTCAAAGAATCTATCTTGATTCATCTCCTTCACTACGAAAGGGCGTTTCTTACCAGTACTTTGTATAAGTTGGGCCCAATCATGAGGATGGTGAATGTTTCCATCAAAAGCTGTTTTATTTTTTTTTTCAATAAGGGCGTGGGATGTATCACCACACTCCATGTGCGTGTGACCAGGCACTAAAAGTTTATGATTAATCTCTTCCAAGTTAGAAGAATTTTGCAGGGCTACCATACACATAGCAGCTACATGCGTATTCTTATTTTGACCACCACACGTATCTGAGTACACGGTCAAACTTTTCACAACGGGCTTTAAAGCTTCAGAAATAAATTTGTATACACATGAGCCAACTTCATTTGCACCTCTGTCAGCTACACCTTCATGCCAAGGGTAACAGTAAGTTGTGCCATCACTGCACTCGTAGACTGTTAGATTGTGTTAGAAGATAGAAGTCCAAAGTTGGCGTTTATAGAAGGCTACAGAACTATGGACGAGTGGAGTGGGAAGGCATTGCTGCATGCCAAATGTCACAGTTTTGGTTGAATTGTCAACTTTTGAATTTTCTTTGTCTAACTTTTTAGACTCATACGCATACTCCGCGTTATCAAGATGGTCATTTTTTTGTTTTAAAAAATCCTGGTTTTCATTCTCAGAACATATTTTAAGTTGCATGTTCAGCCTATCACATTTTGAGCAAGTATCTACTTTAGGCTATTTAATTTTTAAATTTAAGTTATGGAACAACTCACAAAACTTAGTATAGCTTACCGGTTTTGAATTGGTTTCAGATACGGTGCGCTTGTATTCTTCGTATAGTGCGATTATCGTCAAATGTGGAGAAACAAATTTTTTCCCACAATCTCATCGTGAATAGTGGCTTTCATAAGCTGGGATTCCGATTAAAAATTGATCTACTTCATTCTTTTGTTCTTCAGATATAAAGGTTTTTATAAAAGTTCCTCTTCCATCCGGTTGGATTATGCCCGTAGAAGATGATCTTTTCTTTTGGATAATAGTTTCTAGGTATCTCTGACTTTCTCCAAATACTTTTAAAAAACAATTCTTGCAAACAACAACTCTGTTACCATCAACTTCGATGTGATACTTCACATTAGTCTGTCTAAATTTGTCACTGTTTTCCTTCCTTTCTCTTCTTCTCTGAGGTTCATCTAATTCTAACAATGACGCTATATAGTTACACTTCCTGTTATAGTCATTCATCTTCCAATAATCTGCGAAGACCTTTTTACAGACATTGTCCGAAACCTTTTCAGCACACTTGTTCCTACACAAATCTAAATTTTTTGACGTTCTAGCTTTTACTGGTTTGCCTTTGCTTGTTTTGTAGTCCATGCCTTGATTCCTCAAAACCTTTCTTTCTTCTCTTACTCTCCTGCTTTCGCCTTTTAATCCTCTCTTTCTTATAGCTCCAGCCTTTGTAAGGGGAACTTGTGCAGGTATTGCTGTAATACAAGTACTAGGTGTCTCAACAGAGTTTTCTTTTTCACAGGTACCTTGATTAATCTCATTTACAAAATTATCCGTGTCTTCAGCTTCTAAAGGTAAAACGGTTGGTTCTGTTTGTCTATCTATTCCAAAATAATTAGTACTTACTGGTACCAAATCTGTGTACGTCTTACTGACCATCGACTTCCTTTTTTTATGTACAGCTTCGTATTCATCACCTGATGACTCATAAGCACGCAGGTCTTCTTCTGGATTGTAGTTGGGGTCCATGTCTGAGTCGTCTATATTAATCAGATCCATCAGATAAGGTGGAATACTTGGAGCAGGACTCGAACCTAAAAACATTTTTTTGTCATCTTCTATCGAAAAGAACACTTTCTGTTACACATCAACGGGAGAAAAGGTACTATTATCTCCTGTTGCTAATTGTAACGAAAGGGAGATTCAGCAGATTATAAGGTCCTATCAGAAGTAAAACTCACTAACTGTACTTTAAAACTACTCATACTAACTCATAAAGTGGAAAAAAATCGATTTCAAGAGACACATTGTCTTTTCAATTCACCTGACTTGAATATTGTAATTTTTTAATGCAACTTTGAATAATAAATCAAAACAGATTTTAAGCCACGTTTCGTCACAGTAACTATGATAATATTATAATCAATATTAGATCATTTTTTTTACTTGATGATGTACTTAATGAGTGTTTCCATAAACAATTGTTGGATATTGAGAAGTTAATGAATTTGTCTCCATAAAATATTACCTTGGGATTCATTTTTATGCTGAAATTATACAAAGGTATATAAAATTTCGCTGACTTACAACTAACGAACTATCAAAAATAACAGCCTTTAAAAAATAAATAATAAGTTTCGTTCTTCGAAAAGATGTAAATACCTTTCAGCATTTATCATAGCCACAAAGGTGGCCTGTTAAATCGCAAAATAGACTATTCCTTTATGTAACCTATCAGTTACAAAGAAATTTAAACTCATTTCTTTAATCAACCGCCGAACAGATAATGCCCATAAATTAATAATATAACAAACAGCTTAAACAATACAATACAACACACAAGTCGTGCCTAATCAAAAAATAGATCATGTTACCCTTTATGAAATTTATCTCTGACCAAGAAATTTAAGCTCACTTCTTTAATCAATTGCCGGATAGATAATGCACAGAAAAATAATACACAGTTATCTTTACTATTATAATGTATTGTTTAAAAGATCACTAAATGTACCGATTCGGCACTCCAGCCAGATTGTAAGGAAAAGTTAGCTAAGTAAAATAACTATTTAGAATAACATTTCAAATATATTTTTAATATAGGTAAACACAATAAGTATTTACAATGTTTTAATGAGTTTTACTCTCAAATCTGAGTGTTATCTCTAATCTAGAGTTAATCTAAAATCTCAAAAAGTACACTCAGTGAGTTTTACCTCAAATAGGACGAATAAAAGTAAAATTTCAGAATTTATCTCTTTGAGAAAAAAAAAATAGTTTTGCTTTGGAAACAATATACAATTTTTCGAACTTTACCCGACAAAAATCATGTTTTACTCAGGAGGAAAGTTGTATTTCCCCCTCTGTACTATTTCAAGCAGAAAAAAATTATTGTTAAGCAATAACTATTACCTATGATGCAGTGTTGTAGTGTCAATGTTGATGACGTAGTGTTAATAGGAAATAGTGAAAAGAGACTTAGAACAAAAACTGGAACAGTGGAGACAAGCTCTGGAGGAAAAGGTTTAAAACTTAGTAGGGCAAAAACAGAGTATTTGGAGTATTTGAGAAATATATGAAGATGCATGCAGCAGAATTAGGGCTGGATGGATGAAGTGGAAGAAAGCAAGTGGTGTGTTGTGTGACAGAAAGTTCCAAAGAAGCTGAAGGGAAAATTCTATAAAACAGTCATAAGGCCGGCTATGATGTAGGTACAGAATTGAATGTTGGCAGTGAAAAAGAAAAAGGAACAACGAATGCATGTGGCGGAAATGAGAATTCTTAGATGGATGAGAGGTGTGACAAAAAAGGACAAAATTAGAAATGAGTATATTAGGGGAAGTCTAGGTGTGGCACCAATTGAAGCCTAAATGAAAGAGCACAGTTTAAGATGGTTTGGTCATGTTCAACGTCGAGACGTTAATCACCCAATACAAAGAATAGCTGAAGTGCAGATTCTTGGGATTCTTGGAAGGAGTAGGAGAGGAAGACCAAAGAAGACTTGGGGGGAGACGATAAGGCAGGACATGTTGGTAAAGGGTATTAACATTGATATGACCCAAGATAGAATTGTGTGGAGAAATGCAATTAGGGAAGCCCATCCTGCATAGGGATAAGGAAAAGAGAATGATGATGAATAACTATTAACTATAGCTCACTACAGTATGTTAGTGTTAAGAAAAACAACCGTATTATGAACGATCTATCAAAAAAATAACAAAGGGAGCTTTATATTTCTTTGTGTAAAAGTGAAACGGCTCATTCTTACCATCGAAAGTATGTAATACATGTTTTTGCAATTAAAAGTTTAATAGATCATTGGTAACACGGCTCAAAATCTACAGCACTATTAAAAATTTAAATAAAACTTACCAATGCTTAGACTTTCTACAGACTGAAGTTCATCGTTTTTTAACATGTCCAATATGCGTTGTGCTCTGGATGACATGGTTAAACTTTTAACTAAATTCCCTGAAATAACCAACAAATAATCACAGCACAGAAGGTTAAACTTTTAACTAAATTCCTTCAACTAAACCAACAAAATAATCACAGAAGAAAACTCCAACTAAAATCTTGAAATCGTTATGTTGTTAATTAAAGTACAAGCTCGTTTGAAAGGACCTAATCAATATGCCACTGATTAGTAAAATAGCCAAATCAGCTTTAACGGCGCGCAGCGTACAAAGAGTCAACGCAATAACTTATTAGTGTAATACACTACTTATGTTAAGTCTCAAAACTGTGGGACTTAACACACTGAACTGAGCCTTCCTATTTCTTAAATAATGTTTAGTGTAAAGTGTGATATGTATAAGTTCAGAACTTAACACGCTTTACACAGTTAGTATTGACTGTTTTTCATTTGTGTAAAATGCATATCTCAGTTTAGGAATGGAATTGGACTTTAAAAATTATACACCATGTAGATATCAAATTCTAACATACAGATAGTGCGTTACCTCATTTCGACCATTTTTGTACTTTTTTCGACGCACAGAGCACAGAATTGTGATATGACAATATATTGGACTTACACTAAGGGAAGATCAAACTCACCGCCAAGCAGGCATTCGAGTACAAATATCAAGCAAAAATATGACGGCAAACTAGATAGCAGTACCGGCGCTAGGGTATAAAGCGCCCGCCTGCAAAAGAAGCATAGGCGCCATTCGGTGTCGTTTAAAAATTGGTATTTTGTATAGCACCGACAGAAAAAAGGTCATTTTGGCGCCCCCCAAACAGGGGCGCCCGCCTGCAGTGCATCCCTTGCAGGCCCGTTATCGCCGGCCCTGCTAGATAGTATTCAATAAAAAACCACAAAGAGATCATAAGAGAATTATGGGAAGTCAAGCCAAGAGCCAAAAATAGAGGAGAATAGATAGAATTTGTAGAGGAAATTTAAATGGAATGAAACAAAGAAATGCATGCGCTAAGATAGCCAATAAGCCTCCTCTTATTATTGGCTAAAAATCGCAAAAATGAATCATATAGGTACTCCTACTGATAAAAGAAGCAACTAAAAATAAGTTAGGCAAAGTTTAAAATGTTCCAGAACTATGGGAAAAGAAATATAAATTTACGAAGAACGAAATGTGCTGCCTACGTTAAAACTGAATGTGCAATATGCACCACTTGTAACGATAAAGAAAAAACTAAAAAGAATAGAAAAGAAAAAATAATAGCAAAAGTAGGTAAGCAAAAAAATCGGTGCCTCGTAAAAAGTTATAATACATAAATAATAATAGCACATAAAATAATATTAAAAATATTACTCCACATCCCACCAGATTGAAAACAATGGGAACCTTCTCTGATTACATCTCCGAGGTTTCTAAAGTTTGCAAGCCATAACAGATGCTGAGACTAAAGAAAATGAGGTAATTTTACAATTTATAATTCACGTCCCATCTGCTCAGCGCGGTAAAGTTCCAACGAGAATGGTTCCGTTCTTACTCCAATTAGAGTAAACATGTAAATCAAAAATGAGTAACCATTTTCAATTTCGCTGCAACACGAAACTACAGCCGCATCATATTCTAGTTCAATCAGAGAGTGCAGCAAGCACCTCTATCGGTTTCGAAACTTACTAGTTTATTTTTTAACCAGCAGGAGTAAACCAAAAAAACAGATTCACACCCAAAAAAGTCACTAGAATAATAACCAAATACATCTTCTTTTTTGGTTGATCTAGTCGGCCCTCAACGGTAATCCATAAATATTATATTAAATTAATACGTCGCTAAAGAGTTCCAATAACAACTGCTTTTTATACAGGGTGTTTCATTGGGAAACTGAAATACTTTAATTATGAATGAGTCACTGATGCGGTTCTAAGCATACTACATTTTTTCCCTACCGACTTTTATAACCGACTTACAGGGTGTTTTATCGATTTTGCCAATTTCTTTCCAAGCCATAACTTTAGAACCATTCTGTATATTTTTTTGATATTTAGTACACATATGTCTCATCCAAAACCCAAACGACCGACATACTAATCACAAGAAAAATCCAGGTCCGGATTAAGAAAAAATTATAAAGTAATTGTGACCTTAAAACAACACCCTGTATATTAAAATTCTGAAAACCTGTTTGCATATTTGTAAATAGCACAAAAAACTAAGTCAAACCGTTTGCTTCAATTTTTCGGCCAGACAATTTTATGACTTTAATTTTGAAATTATATGTATTGGATTTTTTAAGAACTCTGACATTAAAAAGCAGGTATTATTAAATTTTAATTATAAAGTATTAAAGCTATTGAATAAATACTTAGTTCAAAATTAATCAATACTTATTTACTACATTCGAACGACCCAATTATTAATCACACGAAAAATCCAGGTCCAAATTAACAAAAAAACATAAAGTAATTGTGACCTTGAAAGAACACCCTGTGTATTTACATTTTTAAAATTTGTTTGCACATTTGAAAACTCCACAAACATCTGAGTTTATCGGTTTGCTTTAATTTTTTGTGGAGGAAATTTAATTACTTTAATTTTGAAATTAAATATACTGATACTTTTAAGAACACTGAAATTAAAAAGCAGATTTTTAAAGCACTTTTAACAATACATTATTAAAGCTATAAAATAAATGCCCATTTTAAAAATAATCAATACTTAATAACGACATTCGAACGACCCACTTACAAATCACAACAAAAATCCAGGTCTGGATTAACAAAACAATATCAAGTAATTGTAACCTTGAAACAACAGCCTGTATATTAAAATTTTTAAAATCCGTTTGCACATAGGTATGAAAAGAGCACAAAAAACTAAGTTTAATCGTTTACTTAAATTTTTTGGCCAGATAATTTAATGAATTTAATTTTGAAATTATGTCGAAATTTTTAAGAACTGGGAACTCATAATAAAAATTTTGATATACATAATTTCAAAGGTAATGTCATTAAATTGTCTGCACAAAAAATTAAAGCAGGACATTAAACTTAGTTTTTCGTGATCTCTTCAGGTGTGCAAACGTATTTTAAAAATTTCAATATACAGGGTGTTTTTCAAGGTCACAATTACTTTGTATTTTGTTGTTAATACGGACCTGGATTTTTCTTGTGATTAGTAAGCGAGTCCTTCTAACGCAGTAAATCAAAGCTGATTATTTTTAAAATTAGTATTTATTTATTAACTTGAATGATTTATTATTAAAAGTGCTTTAAAAACCTGCTTTTAATTTCAGGGTTCTTAAAAATTTGAATAAGTATATTTAATTACAAAATTAAAGTTAATAAATTTTTGCAAAACAATCAAAGTAAACCGATAAACTCGGATTTTTGTGGTCTTTCCAAATGTGCAAACAAATTTTAAAAATGTCAATATACAGGGTGTTGTCTCAAGGTCACAATTACTCTATGTTTTTTTGTTAATCCGGACCTGGATTTTTCTTGTGATTAATAATTGGGTCTCTTCAATGTGGTAAATAAGTCTTGATTTATTTTAAAATGAGTATTTATTCAATAACTTTAATAATTTATAATTAAAAGTTAATCATACCTGCTTTTTAATGTTGAGTTCTTAAAAAATTCAATATAATTTCAAAATTAAAGTCAAAAATATTGTCTGGCCGAAAAATCGAAGCGAACCGTTATACTTAGCTTTTGTGCTCTTTTCAAATATGCAAACAGATTTTCAAAATTTCAATCTACAGGGTGTTGTTTTAAGGTCTCAATTACTTTATAATTTTTTGTTAATCCGGATTTGGATTTTTCTTGTGATTAGTATGTCAGTCGTTTGTGTTTTGAATGAGACATATGTGCACCAAATATTAAAAAAATATACAGGGTGGTTCTAAAGTTATGGCTTGGGAAAGAAATGAGCAAAATCGATAAAACACCCTGTAACTCGGATATAAAAGTCGGTAGGGCAAACAATTTAGTATACCTAGAACGGCCTCGGTGACTTCTATTCACCATTAAAGTATTTTCGTTTCCCAATGAAACACCCTGTATAAAAGCAGACTAACAATCTAAAAATTAAAGGAATAACACAAAAAACACAAAAATCGCCGATATAACTTAATTAACCTATGAAATGTCACTAGTGTCAAAATTTGATAAATGTCATTAGTGTCAAAATTTGATAACAGTGGAGTAAACTTGCCTGCGGTTGGAACAATTACAAACAAGCAATACAGCGCGGTAAATTTGAATCACTTCTCTTGGTTAAAAAACAAACATTAGTCTCTCGTCAGGAGGCACATTAATAATAGTTATCTATGATATAACTGTTAAAAGTACACGTTTAAGGCACGCATCTGAAAGTTTGCAGAATGAGCGAAGCCAGTTCTGCAATTCACACGAGTGCCTTGAAAATGTACTTTTTAATACGCATATCATACAATATTTTTTCTACAAACGTAATTACGGGACAATATCTACAAAAACTTTTACTTGAACTTGACTGACATTCCATTTTTATATTTTTTTGACATTACATCAAAATTGCCTATACAGTCAATACGAACTGCAGTGCCATAAAAATTTTAAAGCACTAGTGCCTTTTTTGTAGGAAAAATAGTTAACGTTGTTAGAATATACCTACAATATAAAAAGTAGCTATTATTCTATGGTTGTCACTTTATGTATTTGACAGTATTGATAATAGAAGTAATGTAATGTCAGAAAATTATAAAATATAATGTCAGTCAAGTTTCCTATTGTCCTGTAATTAAGAATAAATTTTCAATCGTTGATGGTCATTTAGTTAGAGTTAGCTCACCTAACTCATTTTATAACAGGTTATGGGCCCAGTTCACGTGAACTGTGAACAGGTGAAAATATATGGCGACTAGCAATAATGATTATAAAATTCAAGTCGATAAACTTGAGGGTCCTGAAGACTGAGCAAAATGGAAATGGCACGTTTCGATGTTATTACGAGCGTATGCACTTAAAGACATTGTGAACGGTACGTGTAAGTGTCCCGAGGTTGCTGGAAATTCAACTTCATTGGAAGTAGGGAAGCATCAACAATGGTTAAAAGACGATGCAAAAGCGGCAAGTTTGTTAGCAGGTACACTAGGAACATAGGCGTAACCAGGATGATCCTAAGGGGGGGGGGTTACAACTACCTGAAAGGGGGGGTTACAACTACTGGAAGGTCTCTGAGGGCTATGGTGTTAAGCGTATAGAGCTCAAAGTAAATCCCAATAGGGGGGTTATAACCCCCAAAACCCCCCCCTGGTTACGCCTATGACTAGGAAAAACTGTTGCCGAGCTGGTGTTGACATATGTACTCATGCTAGTGAAATATGGGACAAAATTACGTGCGCGATTTGAACGTAGCAGTACGCAACGGTTAAACATGTTAATTGAAGCTTTTTTTAGAGTCCAGCGTGATGAAAAAGAAGATATTAGCACACATGTTGCGAAGTTGCAGAAACTGTTTGTAGATTGGAATGATGAATTGCTGAAGCATGATGAAAATGTTTTATCCGAAAGAATGTTAAATGGTCGGATCTTATCAACTTTGAGTAAGGACTTTGATAATTTCAAAGATTTGTGGGACAAGATACCATCGAAGAATCAAACTTTGAATTTATTGATTGAGAAATTGTGTGCCATTGAATTACGTGACCAAAGTACCACATAATCTTTTGCGTTTGTTGCACGCAATAGCCCGACAGAAAAATACAAACAGAGCCAAAGTACAGCTACTACAAAGTCAAAGAAAAATGTACATCGTGCAAAAGAAAAATTTTCTTGTCACAGATGCAAGAAATTAGGCCATTGGGCGAGAGAGTGTCCATTGAAAAAATCTGCTGAGAATTTAGGCGAGAATAAAAGTAGTGATGCTGTTTTTTTTTGTCTGTTGCTTTAAGTGCCTCATCTAACAATTGTGTTGAAGCTGAATGTATTTAAGAGCGTTTAGAAGAACTCAAGAAATAGATAGATAGAGTTTTCCGGCATAGAATTATCAGTCACACGCCAGTCACGGGAAAACTTATCACATCTCACAACACCGAGAGCCAACCACAAGTCAACCTGGGAGTATGTTTTTGGGAACAAGTTTTTTTGGAGCATTCCGGCTCCTCTCGTCTTGGCACCTGGACCTACAGGAGTCATGGGGTCGCACCATCCTGGTGCATCATTTTCTAGGATACAACCGCAACCTCGTTTGGGAACATTTAGTGATGTGTTTTAGTAACTATTGGTTTTTTTTTACATTTCAGACTCTCGGTTAAATGCACTATGTTAATTAATTTTTTTTCCAGATTTAGTTTACCTCTGGTTTTTTTTTATTATGATATATTTGTATACATATGACATATTTGTATTGTATTAGGTTCCCAAACTTATTTACGATCAATGGTAAGTTACTTATGTACACAAGGTAATAAGCCTAGAAAATTAGGTTTTTATACTTTATTATTGGTGTGATAATTATTTTGAAATATTACTTGTTTGTTCCCCAAATATTTTATTTATTCGCTTTATTTTGATTGTTCGGTTAATTCGTCGTTAGTTTATTTCATTGCATTTGCTCGGTTAATTTAGGTCATCGTTTCAGTATTTATCTTAACTTCATTACTATAACTTTTATTCATTTGTATATTTAACTTTGCTTATTCATTATTGTATTTTCTCTTAGTGAGGCTTGGGCCTATTTATTTGTAGTATTTTCATCTTCGTCGGTTTCAATTTAGTGGTACGTAGCAAGCGTACTATAACCATTTGGTAGAAGACTCATGTGAGTTGTACCCTATATGTAAGTAAGAGGTACTTATATACTTTTGTAACCGGTAACATTATTATTGTTATCTTATATATAACTTTTGTATAACTTTTGTCATGTATAACTAATGTATAACTTGTCATTTTAGAGTCACAGTATATGCTTTGTCTAACTCAGAGATTGTTAAAAATCTGGTAGTTAATTTTAATAAATGTTTATTCATTTTGTACATCATTTATTCTTATTCCCTCTATATTTACATTTATTTATATATTTAATATTTGACAGCAGTGTAAGATACCTGGGAGAATGATCTAAGATCATTTTCATGGCGCCCATGATTAGTTAGTTTTATTTATTTGGTTCGTCTTTAGAAATTATTCATCTCCTTTCATTTTCAGTACATTACGAGCCGTATCCATCCTTGAGTGTCAAGTTGTTCTCTTGCATCTCTTGCTAGCCAATTCTATTCAGTTTGCCTCTATCTCTTCCCACTTCTACATCCTTCCACTTTCCTCCACTGATACTACTGGAAAGTAGTATTTTTCGTACTTCGGCTTCAACGCAGATAAGCAATATTTCTCATCTTATACAGAGTTTGCTGAACCTGAAAAGATATCATTTGGTAAGAAGGATGTATGTATGTTAGCCCATGGAAAAGGAACGGTGAAAAATCAAAGGCATCTGAATAATAAATGGAAAGATGCTGAATTATTCAAGAATGTTTTTTATGTTCCTGAAGCAAGTGCTCATTTGTTTTCTGTGAAAGCTGCTGCACAAAGGGGTTTCGTTCCAGTACTCGACGAAAAAAGTGTAAATCTACATAATAAAATTACTCTTAAATCTGTAATGATTGGGTACTTCAGTAATGGCCTGTATGCACTTGATATACGTGTTGTGAAACCGACCAATCCCATTCAAGCAAATTTAGTAGAGTCAACAGATATGTTACAAGTGTATCATGAAAGATTTGGTCATCAGCATAAGCAACACGTAAAGAAGGTCTTCAAGAAAATGAATATAGACATTGATGGGTGCAAAGAAAGCTTTTGCGATGGATGTGCAATTGGAAAAATGCATAGATTGCCATTTAAATCTAGGATCAATCGGCCACAAGTCACTGGTGAGCAGATTCATGCAGATGTGAATGGACCCATGTCTATAGAATCACTGGGAAGAGCACGTTATTACGTATGTTTTAAAGATTACTTTAGTAAGTTTCGGAAAGTTTACTTTATTAAACACAAAAGTGAGGTATGTACCTTCTTAGAAAAATTTATAAATGAAACAAACACAAATGGCCATGTAGTAAAGCAACTGAGATGTGATGGAGGGAGAGAGTTTGACAATAGAAAGGTATCTGAACTTCTTGCGAGTAGAGGTATAGAGCATTGTATCACTCCACACTATACACCTCAGCAGACTGGTGTTGCTGAAACGAAAACCGTACCATTGTAGAGTGTGCTCGTTCCATGTTAAACCCATGCAAGTTGTCCAAAGAATTGTGGGCAGAAGCATGTAATACTGCAGTGTATCTTCTGAATCGCACAGGAAAATCATGAATTGAGAATAAAAGTCCCTATGAATTGTGGTATGGAAAGCCAGTTGGGAGTTCGAAATATTTAAGAATATTTTGCACTGAATGTTATGTTCACGTAAACAAGTATTTACGCAGTAAATTTGATGACAAGGCGATACATGGTTATTTAGTTGGTTACGTGAATGACAGGGATGGTTTTAGAATATGGATTCCATCTGAAAGAAGAATCGTATCGAACCACGACGTACGATTTACACCTGAGGTTACATGCAATTTGCGAATTTCTGAAGTTAAAGCTAAACCAGTGAACCAGAATCAGTCGGAATGTTCTAGTGTAAATGAAAACTCCGAAGACGGGAAAAGTGGTATCAATGAAATTGTGGAATCTAAGAATATGGAAAGTGCAGAGAGAAGCGATGCTGGTGTTGAAGAATTTAGGCGTTACCCTACGCGTTTTAGAAATAAACCAAAATTGTATATGATTTTGTTTTAGGGTCTAATGTTTAGCTTATCTACTTTTCATATTGAGGGAGAGTGTTAAAATATACAATATAAAAAGTAGCTATTATTCTATGGTTGTCACTTTATGTATTTGACAGTATTGATAATAGAAGTAATGTAATGTCAGAAAATTCTAAAATATTGTCAGTCAAGTTTCCTATTATCCTGTAATTAAGAATAAATTTTCAATCGTTGATGGTCATTTAGTTAGCTAGTTAGCTCACCTAACTCATTTTATAACAAATGTGATATCTTTTGTCTATTTTAAATCACAACTGTTGTTTGCCTACTGTTATTTTCACTCTGTCAGTATTCCTAAAGCAATTTTTAATAACGATGGCCATATGTTCATCCGAAATGATGCAAAAATGAAATGACTCTTTAAAAGATTGCAGGGGCGTTTTTGGGCGTATTTTTCGCACGACCTGTAAAGAAATATTAAGCCCTTAATGAGGAATTCTGAAAAATGGCAATATGACACTAAAGTGTTTTTAGAAAAATTATGATTGATAATAGAAAAAGGGAACACATGCTAGTAGAAAAATATTTTTGAGAAACTCTTACTTTCTGGGATTTTAAAACAACAAGAAACAAGAACATACTTCATTTTATCAGTATACCTACTTTAAGTTATTTGTTAATTTTTAGTCTTAATTAGCTTTTGTTTACTATACACTTTTATAGTTCCTCTTTATAGGTAGTGCCTGTTTAATCTTAGGTGTATTCTAGATTCTAGACAGTCACACAAGAGTTGTTTAATGTTATGTTTATTTGGGATTAGCCACAGTTTGGTTGTAATGACAATTAAATTATTACCTAAAAAATACATGACGTTTCTATTTACACTGCGGAAATCGTTATCAAAAGACTAGAGAATTTTGTTGAGAAAGGTGTGTATAACCGCCAATTGTTATTGTTGAGGTTATGTTATATCACTGTCAACATACTGAGGTTTAAATGTCAGAGACATGTAAAGAGGATAGGCTTGGCTAGGGATATGCCATTCAATGCATCGAGGTGTAACACCGACATAATATGATTGAGTGGTCTAGCCATCTTTGTCAGTCACATGCGCGGGATCGTTTGGTTAAAAGAGATAGATAGACCACCGATCGACTGTTTTCATGCTGTTTCCGCCTTATTCCTTCCTGCCAACTTTTCCTCGGTCTACCTATTCTTCTTCTACCTTGCAGTTTCCAGTTTTGTATTTGTTTTGAGATTCTGTCTTCGTGCATTCTTTGTACGTACCGGAATAGTACAAGTGATATATTATTCAACGTGTCTTCGTAAGACGAGAACAAATATATACTTCTGGTTTCATGGCTACCTGTCCGTCTGTCCGTCAGTCAGCGAATATAACTCACCCGTCACTATACCAGGAGGTGACAAACTTGACCTAGAACTTTCGGATTTAGAAATGGGACCGGAAGTACTGTTTTAAAGTCACCGGAATAGTACAAGTGATATATTATTCGACGCGCCTTCGCAAGACGAGAACAAATATATATATATATATATATATATATATATATATATATATATATATATATATATATATACTTCCTCTTTCATGACTGTCCGTCCGTCCGCGAATACAACTCCTCCGTTATTAATACAGATAGAATGACAAATGAGGTGTCGAATGAAAGCTTATAACCCAAATATGGTACTAAAGATCAGAAATTTGACATCGGACTTCCGGTTTTAGAGTGGCAACCAGAAATCCTGTTTTAAAGTCACCGAAATAGTATAAGCGATATAGCATTCGACGTGCCTTAGCAAGATGAGAACAAATGTATACTTTTGGTTTTTATATATCATTTCCGGTTAAACAGTTCTAAACGGAAGTGGAATATTATAGGCGCAGAAATAGTACATGTAACACATCGATAGAATCGTATTAAATAGTCGATTTTGAATCATTAGTTCCGGTTTTGAAGTCATTTTTGTTTGAACAATTATTATGACCCAAAATTTAGTAACAATGACTCCAAATTAGTAAAATCGTAGTATATCAATCGACGCAAAGTTACACAAGAGTTCAAATGTCGACTTCCAGTTCTACTTTCGATTACTTTGGGTGAAAACCTAGGACTTGCTAATTCCAATTATTTACTTGTTATTTAGAACGATTTGATTGTAATTAAATTTTTAGTTGTTTGTTGCCTTCATTTCTGTATAGATCAATTAAAAATATTGATTTATTCACTATACGAGCAGACCAATATTTCACAGCACATGAGACTCAAATCAATTAACTCTAAATTTCTCGATTAGCCCTAACCAAATAAAATTCCGAAATTAATTTGTTTCCGTACCATTCAATAAAAGTAAAAAAATCGATAAAGCCCACCCCAACACTCCGAAGAAAATAATGCACCATCCCATCTACCCCACACTGGGAGTAAAGGGTATGCGGGTATAAGGGATGATAATTACGATTGGAAAATTGACAAAAGCTCAGTGGGCGATTATTTTGAAAGGTATGATTTATATCTAACTCTTCCATGCCTTTTTTCCGAAATAATCATGCGTATGGCTCAAGTACTTGTTTTTAAGAGATTGGCATTGAGAAGCAAATTTACCACTTGGATTGGTTTCATTTGGAATTCAAGTGGCTAACATACGAAGAAGTTTCTGTTTTGAGATTTTTATTGTTCTTGTTCGACAGTTTATATTTTCATTCAGATCACTTCTCAATTTTATAAAACTATATACAGAGAGGTTCAAAATTATGGAATAAATTCAATTTGTCCAGAATAGGTTACTGTGTTTAAGTTTTTACTGTAAGTTCGTATTTTACCATCAAGGTGTACCATAAGCTTTTCTTCTTCTTCTTCTTCTTCTTCTTCTTCTTCTTCTTCTTCTTCTTCTTCTTCTCCCTCTTGTAATAGGAATATGTCCTGTTTCTTCTGTTACCGGAACTCCAGCTTCCGGAGCTCCAGTTCTCGTACCATCGTTTTTGGGTCTTCCTATGGGTCGCTTGGTGTTGGGCTTCTGTGTTTTCGCCCAATGCGCCATATGTTCAGGGTTCATCCGATCTACGTGATCTCTCCTCACGCGTCGTCGTGCTCTTGTCCATATCATTACGTCTTGAACGCCTAGCTCTCTCAATGTTTCTTCGTTTCGTATTCTATCTCTGAATGTTATACCTCTTATGGATCTTAGGGTTTTCATTTCTGTTGATCTCATTATTTGTTTGGTCTTTGTTGTCTCGGTCCTTGACTGAGCTACGTATGTTAGTACGGGTCTAACAGATGTCTTATAAATGCGGACTTTGCTTTCGGTGCTCATATTTATTCCGCCAGATTATATCCCTCAGAAAACCAGATATTCTCGCTGCTTTCGTTGCCTGCCGTTTTGTTTCTTGCCACGGATGCCTCTCGCTAGATATTTCCACACCCAAGTATCTACAATCCATTACCTGTTCGATTATAAAGCTTTTAATTTGCGAATTTACACTATTTTTACACATTTGGCTACACCGGAATAATAGAAAGGAATCTGAGGAAAGAACTAGAGGGAAAATTAGAAGAAGAACAAGCTGCTTTTAGGAAGGAAAGAAGAACAACAGATAATATATACATACTCAGAAATATAATTGAAAGGAAAAACGAAATAGAAGAAGACTTATATATTACGTTTATAGATATTAAAACTGCTTTTGATTCTATAAATAGAGAAGTAATATGGTCAGTAATGGAAGACCTGCAAATCCCGCAAAAGATAGTAAGCGTGGTAAAAAGTACATATAGAAACGTACTTGCTAAAGTACAAATAAACGGAAACAGATCGCCAATAATAAACCTAAGGAGAGGAATAAAAGAAGGGGACAGTCTCAGCCCAGTTTTGTTTATATAAGTAATGGATAGAGTAATGAAGAGCGCTAAAAGAAAGTCAAGGCAATTACAGTCAACAATAGGGTACAGGAAATTAGTACCAGTGAGAATGGAGGGATTACTACATGCAGATAACCTAGTAATAATAGAATAAATGTCAGACAATAAAGAGAAAATTTAAAAATTAATCGATATCTGGGTAGAAGAAATAGAAAGTTTGAAAATGGAGGTAAATGTAAAGAAAACGAAGACCATGATAGTAGCCCAAAAGAAAAGGAAAGAAATAAACCAAACGATATTAAGGTGCAAAAACGAAACAATAGAAACAGTCTCGACGTTTGAATACCTGGGAGTAATATTATCAGAGGATGGAAAGCTAGATCAAGAAATCTCATACAGGGCGAAAAAAGCAAATAAGATTTACTATGCACTAAATAAAACAATATTTGGAAAGGAAGAAATAGATAAAGAAATAAAGGTATACAATGCAATATCTGTACCAACTTTAATATATGCAAGTGAGACATGGGTAAACAATGCAAAAATAGACAGTACAATAAACGCAGCGGAGATGAAACAGCTGAGAAAAATAGCAGGAAAAACGAAATTGGACAGAATAAGGAATGAAGATATTAGACAAAGACTGAAACAGGAATCGATAATAACCAAGATACAAAACAGAAAATTAAAATGGTATGAACACGGACACAATAACAGAATGGACCAAGGAAGACTACCAAAGGAGGTAATGGAATCAAAAAAATATGGTAAAAGAAAGAAAGGGAGGCCAACGAAGAGATGGATCGATCAGATTATAGAAATTGGGCAGGAAAAAGGAAAAACACTTCAACAAATGAAAGAGTTAGCAAAGGACCGCAAGAAATGAAAGATATGGATAGAGGATGAACAAAACCTCCGACGCCCCTGAGGGACATAAGGAATTTCGAGAAAGAAGAAGAAGAAGATTTGCGAATTTATTATTCAGGTGGACACATGTGGTCTCTTGCTTTTCTCGGACTAGGTTTGAGTCTCAATTCTTGGAGATATTTTGTTATTTTCATCCGATCATTGCATACGACTGCATGAAATTATATTATATAAACCCATAGTACGGTAATCTAAACTGCTCTTATTGATATCTCCTGAAAAAATTTTAATGATGTTTAATCATCAGGTTGTAAAAAGACAGTTTATTTTTATTTCAGCAATATAGTCAATGGCATTTACTTTCTGTCATTATTTTTTAAATAACTGGATCAGTGACATTGTAGGGAGTAATCAAATTTCTTAATAAGGATATAAGATGAAACCGATAAAATTAAGTTATATTAAAAAACAATTAACTTTAATTATCTTTTTATTATTTAATTCAAAGAAGAACCAATTTTAAGAGCACCTACAATATTTTTTAGAGATGGACCAGTCTAATATTTTCCAAAATATTCCGTTATTGTTGTAAAAAATAATAATTGAAGCGTTCGGTTCGGACGAATAACGGTCTATGTTACAAATTATCAAAAATCGAGTTTTGGTTTGAATAAAGGTCTATGAAATGTGTAGATTCCACTAAATATTATAGTTTGTTAATATACCAACAGATGTGGCGAGTATACCAATAAGGAGTGTGTGAAAATAAATTTTTAATTTGGAACAACCGGAACAACGGTCTATGTGACGTGACATCAACGTCAAGCGTGCTTCGACTTCGTGCGAATAGTTATCGTTTGTTTACATTGTAGTATTGTTTTGGTTGTAGTCTGTGTAGTTTTATTACATTATGAACGAAAACGAGATAGAACAAACCAAGAATGTTCGGTTTTCACCTACTGATATTCGTAGACTAAATAAATCAAAAAGAAATACCAGGCAGATAAATATAGAAACTTGGAAGAATGTTTCTAGAAAGACAAAAATCTTAGTTCCTGCCAAGACGGCACCTACCGATGTAAGTATGAATAAGAAAAAAGTAATGCGAAAGTTTTATTTTAATAAAATAAAATAAAATTATATTAAAAATTAAACTTTACTGTTTTTTTTTTGTCGTTTTACTTCGAAATGATTATTAATATTTAAAAAGTACTATTTTCCATTCTTCTCTATATAGATTTATTTATTTTATGTTATTTGTTTAAGGTAAACGTATGCCGCAAATCGTGTAAGCAAATGTGTTCACATTTCACCCTTCCTATGAGAAAGGATCTCTTCAAGTTTTTCTATTCACATTCGTACGATGAGCAGTCAGCGTTTTTAACAAAATGTATCAGAATGGAGGAACCAAAAAGAAGAAGAGCTGGAAAAACAGATGGGACTTCGTTAAAGTTGTGTTCTTTCGCATATTTCATTAATAACAAGAAAGTATGCAAAACTATGTTATTCGACGTTTTCAAAATCACCCATAGACGAATTCAAACTATACAAGACAAACTCGAACTCGGTGTTCATATTCCTATAGATCAGAGAGGTAAGCATCATAATAGGCCAAAGGCGATTCTACACGACAGTAGAAACTTGGTTATGGAACATATCAATTAATTTCTAAGGCATGAGTCACACTATTCTCGAGGTAAAACAGAGAAAGAACACTTGAGTCCTTATCTAAATTTGTCAAAAATGTATCGATGTTTCCAAACTGAAAATCCCAATGTTGATGTTAGTAAAACGTTTTATGATACAGTTTTCAAGCAAATGAATTTGTGTTTTGGCGCACCTAGATCAGACACGTGTAAAATATGCGATGAATTCTATATACAACTAAGTTCTGCAAAATCAGAGGATGATAGAAAGAAAATACCGCTGAAAAGTAACTTACATCAAACTAAAGCCTCTTTGGGATATCAAGAACTTAAAGCGGACATAGGTAAATCTAAAGCAAATAACTCATCTACTGTCGTACTTTCTGTTGATATGCAGCGGACATAGGTAAATCTAAAGCAAATAACTCATCTGTCGTCCTTTCTGTTGATATGCAGCAGGTTCTATTTTGACCGTCATTATCCCACTCAGATATTTTCTACCAACGGCAACTTAGCTGCTTCAACTTTGCTATACATAATATGGAAACTAACAAAGCGGTAATGAACTTATGGTACGAATGCATCGCAGGACGAGGCTCTGCAGAAATAGCATCTTGCATAATAAAGTACGTCACATTGAACTATAAAAAACTAATAGATGGAGAAGGGCGCAAGTTAATCGTTTGGTCCGATCGTTGCGTAACAACTGGAGGATATTAAACACCTTCTGCTATCTTGCAAAATGTGCATACTTCACTGAGATTAACCAAAAGTTTCTCTCCTCGGGTCACAGATTTTTGCCTTGTGATCGAGATTTTGCATTAATCAAAAAAGCAAAGAAAAGAGCAAAGGTGCATGTACCCTCGGATTGGAAATATGTTATTGCTGACGCTAAAGTGAATGAACGTTTTGATGTCATAGAAATAAGCCAAAATGACTTTAAAGACCTAACCTCTATTGAAAAACACCTGCCAAAAAATAGAAGTTCCTCAAAATTACAAGTGACAAAGTACCTCTGGATGAAATATGACCTAGATGATCCCTACACTATTTACGGTCGAGCCAGTCATAACGTCGTAAAACCCTGGGAGTCATTCCAGATTTTTAAAGAAAATTGGGAAGCTACAACAGAGCCTCAAGATTTACAAACAGCGTAATATTTCAAAAATACCTACTTATAGAATTACATAATAACTATAATACAAAAATGAATAACCATTTTCAATTATAATACAATTTAATTTTATATCACATGTTATATTAATACATATAAAAAATGTAATAATTTGCGTTAATAAAATTATTTCAAAAACCATCTTTACTTTTATTTGTGGAATAACGGTCTATGTTACATTTTTATCAATCACAAACTTTCAAGAAATAAGCAACATGTTCAAACTCACTTTTTCTCGAAAATGTCAACATAGACCGTTATCCGTCCGAACGCTTCCATTATTATGAACAATCATCGTATTAGTTTCACTGGGAACAATTTGAAAAAAAAAATCTGTTGAGTTTAGTTTTTGAACTGTTTTATAGGTATTCGGGATGCTGGTTTCAAAACTGTAATTAGTTTAGTGTTATGTTTATGTGGGATTGAGGTGTAATGAAAATTACATTTCTTAATTAACTACTGTTTGACGCTTCGATTTTCACTCCGAAAGTCGTTCTCAAAAGAAAAAATAGAATTCTGGTCTAAGTTTGAAAATTCTGGGAAGACTTCGTAACCTGATCTTTTTAGGTTTGTGTACATTCCAAACAAATGAAATTAAAAAAAAATTGTATATAGTATATTTCATGAGCATTTTTCAGGGCGTAACAAATGATAGGAAAAAGGGTAAGTCCGTGATAATACACATTTATGACATTTATTCTAACATGACATTTTAGTTAAATCTGACAGTTGTCACATTTTATTTTCAATTTGGAATAAAAACAAATCAAATGTGTTTCTTGCATTTTTAAAATGGTATTTTTTTTATTTGTATAGTCTTATAAATTATACAGATTATATTTGTAATATTATTATCTAATTGAAAAAAATTTTTTTTTATTATGGCGCCATCTATCGACAACTAGAATAACTAGAATAAATGTTGTAAATGTCTGTAATCACGGACGTGCCTTTTTTTCTGTCACATACAATTTAATGCGTTAGAAAGAAATCGAAAAACTGTGACGCACTGAAAGATGATCATGAGAAAAAGAATAGCAAACTCATCAGCAGAATATAGCAGACTTAGGTCACCAATACTAAAAGAAGAAGTCAATAACATGATCATACCAATAATATCCGAATGAAGAACGGACCATCGAAAACCTCATACCCAATACATATGCAACACACGACACAATGAACACCATTTTTTTTGTAAGCATTTATTATCAATCAGAATTACATATTCTATGAGTTAATTTGATAACAAGTACAATAACTTTTATCAACTATTCGCGGTGTGCAAGTACTTGGAAGGGAAACGAGAAACGACAGTGCGCGAGTCGCGGAGAAATATTGCAACTATCTTAAATAATTCATTGTCAATTGAAATTGTCAAATTGACGTATATTTCATACCTTTTGTCATTGAAGCAGAAAAATTTTATATTGCTCCACAATATCGATATGATATGCAATTATTATAAAAAGGTAAATTTAATTAATTGTATTTTGCTTGCAGTACTGCATTTTAATAACTAATTTTATTTACTACATACAATTATTTACGTTTGCATAACATAACCTGCATCTTATTTTTTCTTCTTATTATTTTTTTGGACTATGGCCTTGACAATTATCCAGTAACCAGGACTAATATAATTGGCCAATATAATTAAAAGTGCGAATAAAAGTACAGAGCGTAGAAATAGGGGTCGCTTTGCCGAACTTGCACGGTCCCAATAGTATTCTACACTAAAATGGCGTTATGAGGTACATCACCCAGCGGTTTCACCTCAGTTTCAGCGAAGATCTATGGGCCATAATCTTCGCAATCTTCTGTAAAGTGGCTGCAGTAGTGGTAATATTAATTGGTGGCCTTCCAATTTCTCGTGGTGTTTGTTGACTCTTTCTTGAATTACTGTGTTTACTAACGGGATGTTTAGGTCTCTATGAAGGGTTTGGTTGGAAATGTACCACGGGGCATTTGCGATGGTGCGTAGAATTTTTGATTGAGTTGTTTGGACAATTTGTGTATTTGATTTGCTGGCACAACTCCATAGTTCTATACCGTACGTCCATATAGGTTTGATGACTGTTTTATAAATTAGCAGTTTGATCTCAATTGAGAGTCGAGATTTTCGACCTATAAGCCAATTAATTTCTTTTACTCTCAACTCAATTTGTTTCTTCTTCTTTAAAATGTGTTGTTTTCAGTTTAATTTAGAATCAAGATGAAGCCCCAGGTATCTGACAATATTCTGTTGTGGTATGTTGACTTGATTAAGGCTAATATTTGGGCATTGGTCTTTCCTTAGTGTGAAAGTTATATGTGTTGACTTAGTTTCATTAGCTTTTATCTTCCATTTCTTTAACCACTGTCCAATTTGGTCTAGGTGTTCTTGAAGTTTTAATACTGCAGCTGTTGGATCCTCTTTAGTTGCAAATATTGCTGTGTCATCAGCGAAAGTTCCAATGGTGGTTTTTGGAGAGGTTGGTAAATCGGATGTGTACAGTGTACAGTACTTAAAGAAGTGGACCCAGTATACTACCTTGTGGGACTCCTGATTGAATTTTGTTACGGTTTGATAGTTCATCCTCTACTTTAGTTTCAAATTCTGTGTTATTTAGATATGATTTTAATAAGTCAAAGTATTTGTTGGGTAGAGATTTTTTGATTTTATAAAGTAATCCTGGGTGCCATACCTTATCAAATGCTTGGCTGATATCCAGAAAGGCTGCTGTGCAATATTGTTTTTCTTCAAACGTCAAATAATGATGACATTACTTATCTAACTTGATCCTGTCAAAGTTTGATGTCTCCGCCGGCAGCAGTTTTTTTTTTCCATTTCTTTACGGCGGAGGGAAAAATGTTGTCATGGCAACAATATGAAACATGTCACAAAGCAACAATACAAATGTCATTAACAACAATTAAACATCATTTTTATTTTTAGTAATATTAAAAGTACAATTAGTTAGTGAGGCATTTTCAAAATTGAAACCGTGCAAAAATGTTCCCGACTCTTGAGACGCATTGGTAATTGTTGATGATACTGATGGTCGAGCACAACTTTCAGCAATCATTCCCGATGTTGGTGAATCATGAGGGTTTAAATTTTTTTGAGCATTATCGTTCTTATTTCTTATTGAATCCTCTATATATCCTTCGGCAACCGTGCTTGATTTCCAGCCCCCATGTCGTTTGAGGCATTCTAGATTTTGCTACGTTTGAAGAAAAAATAGTATACTTTATTCGGCAAAGAAGCGACTTTTCTTGACTTGCCCTCTATTACGCGCCTCACTTCGTTCGGCGCGTAATATCGGGCGCGTCAAGAAAAGTCATGCTTCTCCGCCTCATAAAGTAATATACTATTATTGTTCAAAGCTCTATTAATTACATTTGATATGCGACGGCATTGTTGCACTGTAGAATGAGCTTGTCGGAATCCAAATTAATGAACACCATGAACAAAAATTAAGTTTTTAATTAAATTATATAAATTTATTACAAGATTGTTAAACTTAAAAATTTGACAATGGAATTTTTAATTTTAATATACAATTTTTAATACACAATCAAATTAATACAAAATAACATAGGTACAAAAAAAGAGTCAGAATTTATCGTAGGGGAGCCCAAGCGGGGATTTTTGCAGTTACTCGAGCGCGTCAGATTATTACATGGGGAGAAACCTTGTACCCTGAAAATGTACCTCTACCGTATATTGTCTTTTAATGCAGGGGAGTTCGTTAAGGGGGGGCCGAAAAAAAATCTATCCTTAGAAAAACTCGAAATCATCAGATTAAGATAAGGTAAGTCCAAAACAGTGTATATTTCAAAAATCTGACGATTTGATCAATGAAGCAAGATTTGAGCAAGATTTGAGTAAGGAAATGGGTGAGTCCCAAAGTTTCACAAGAAAAAAGCGAATATTTCGCGAAATAAATGACAGATCGAAAAACTAGAAACTGCGTACTCAATATTTTTCAAAAATCTATCGAATGATACCAAACACGACTTCCCACAGAGAGGGGTGGGGGATAAATTTAATATTTTAAATACGAATCCCGCGATATTTCGCGAAATGAACATCAGATCGAAAACTGAAAAATACACGTATTCCATATTTTTAAAAAATCTATCGAATGGCATCAAACACGACCCCCCAGGGAGGTGGGTGGGGTGGGGGTTGCGTTAAAATCTTAAATGGGGGCCCCCATTTTTTATTGCAGATTTGGATTCCTTACGTTAAAATAAGTAAATTTTATTTAAAATATTTTTTCGAATTATGGATAGATGGCGCTATAATTAAAAAAAAACGATTGTTGGAAATGGAAAATTAAATTAAAAATGGACAAGTTCCCACTAAAATGGAAAACTTTACTTAACTTTTTTTGGTTTTAGGACCTACTATTCACAACCCAATAGGTCCTAAAAGCGCTCATGTGACTGCACATTTAGCAGACTTTGTTCCCCTACCATTAATATCTCTAGGGGAAAACATTATTTTAAACAATGTTTTTCAACCACAGATTGCTAGACTCCATAATATCGAGACCAAAATTTTATTTGTTTGAAAAGTACACATAACCTAAAAAATTCAGGTTATAATATCTTCCCAGTGAAACGTCAATAAATAGTTAATTAAAAAACGATAGTTCAATCCTCAAACCATATACATAACATAACAGTTATGATCGTTATGAACGTATAAATGAACATTACATTAAATAGTTTCTCCATTTAGACGTCTGTGAGAGGAGTATTTTATAAAATTCTACTGTCACAGTGACAGTTATCATACTCGTCTCATACGTCTAAAGGTGGGAAACTATGTAATGTAATGTTAATTTATACGTTTATAACGATCATTTCCATCTCCACTAGTTTTATCTCTTTCTGTTGCACAATGTATTATGTTTTCCATCTTTTGCGCTATTTTGCCGGTAATTAGCGCGCTCATCACTGTATGTGTAAACATAATATTAAAGTAAACATGTTATAAAAAAAACAGATATAGTCGGTTCGCTAAACTCAGACACAACTGGCTAGTGATTTTAGTAGGTAATTTTTACTTTATCGTACTACATACGTAGTATAATAGATATTACTTTATGGTACTACATACGTAGTATAATAGATAAAGTTATAGGATCGTGCAAAAATTATTTTTAGATTTCACTTTTTTTTGACGTTTTGAGTCCCCCTGGGTCTAAAACGCAAATAAAAAAACATGTCGGAAGTATGTACGTACGTACGTACGTACGTATTTCGCCACCGCCCAGCAAAAACTACTGGACCGATTTCGATGAAATTCGGTATGAGTAAGTTTAAGAGAATTTTGTCGAGAAACTAAGCTTTAAAAAAACCTCTCAAAGGGGGGCCGAAATAGGGGGGTTATTTGGGACCCATTTTTGCAAATTTTGACCGAAACGAATGAAATTTAACTCAAAGTTAGCTCATCGATAGTTAAATAGAAATTTTGAAATTTGACATTTGCAAATTCAAAATGGCGGCCAACATCGCCGACCGCCCACCCGATACATTTCCTTACCCATCTAAAAAATTGTTTAAGATAAGTTTAATTTGAAAAAGTCGTTATATAGGCTAAAGATGGGGCTGTAAGAAAAATATTATCGTTTTTCAGAAAAAGTTATGGGTTGCCTATATTTAAGGGGTGAAAAATTGACATAATTTTGAACTAGATTTTCTCAAAAATGGCTACAAGGAATTTATTTATTTTTTGATATATTTTTGATATCTTATCGGTAAATCGAATTTATATTTATTTATTAATCGTTATTTTTATTAATCGTTATTTATATTTTTTTAGATTCCCATAGGAGGGGGGTTATGAATTTTGTATAAAAAAATATTCGAGTGCCCGTAACTTCCTCTGTAATAAAACCTAAAATTTGAAATTTAGCAGGCTTATATGGTACTTTATTATCTATTATTACAATAGATTTTACCCAAAATTTGGCTTCCGGTTGAACGGGAAATGAAAAAAAAATCGTAGTTTTTTAGATCCGCCCTGTATATTTTTACACATTTTGAAAGAATGCAAAATTACCTTTTCAAAGACATAAAACTTGTTGCTGTGGCTCAAAAACTCGAAAAGTTACAGTAAATAGAAATTTTGCTATAATCTTCTATGTGTCCTCTCTCATGCGATCATAGCAGAGATTTATTAATTACTAGCTGACCCGATGAACTTCGTTGCACCTTAGATAATGTGTCATAATTAGATAATGTGTCATAATTTTAATTCTAGATCAATTGGTCGAACGCAATTGCTAGAGATCAATAACTCAAAATCAACTGCTCGAAAATGAATTACTCCATATAAAAATTGATCGAAATACAAATTGCTCGAATAAAAAAGAAAATTATATGTCCAAATATTTATTCACAATAATGCAAAATTTGTAGGTATATAAGACCGGTACATTTAATAGGACAAATTATGTGATATTCCACGTATATAACCACAGATATTAATTTGTGGTTCATAATATGTAATTGTTTATTAAATGCAATAACCTATCAACACTATCTCTATATCTTCTATGACCATTTTGAGGTTGTTTGCCACTTATGGATGCTCGTTCTCAGAGGCATCTTTCAGTGCATCAAGGCCGCGTCTCACCATCAAATAATTTGAGCAAACAGTTTGAGCAAACTTGACGTACTTGAGGAAGTACGTCAAAGTGACGTCACAATTGCAGTTTTTTTGAAATTCTAAAAATCTGTCCTCTCACTATCAGTCTAGTTTGATCAAATTTTTTGTATTGAGTTGTCTAACTTGTTTGTACTTTATTTAAAATTAAAATTTTTCATTATTATCCACAATGAACACTCAGGATGTGACGTCACTAACTGTCACTTTCAGTTTGCTCAAACCAGTTTGATCAAATTATTTGATGGTGGGACGCGGTCTTAACAGTTTTTCGATTTCTTTCTAACGCATTAAGTTGGAAGTGACTGAAAAAATGGTACGTCCGTGATCACAGTTTGTTATAACATTTATTCTAATTGTTGATAGATGGCGCTATAATCGAACAAAAAATGATTTAGGAATTATATATACGACTATAATCTGTACAATTTATAAGACTATACAAACCAAAGAAAATACCCTTTTATAAATGCAATAACCACAATTGATTTGTTTTTATACCAAATTGCAAATTAAAGGGTTAAACTGCAATACCCTTTTCATATTTGGCTGATTACGAGTCTGACAACTGTCACAATTAACTTAAATGTCAGATTATAATAAATGTTATAAATGCGTATTTCCACGGACTTACCTTTTTTGCGGTTACTTGTGACATACTGAAAAATGCCTCTGAGAAGGACCACACTGTTCAATTTTTAGTTCATTTAAACTTTGTTCTTGTTCTAGAGCGGAAATAAATTTCTGCCGTTATTTTCCTTATATTTCCAAAGCTCAAACATATTTAAGATTTATAATAAAGATGTTTTCAGCATAAATTAATATACAATTATTATATACGTGGAATATCATATAATTTGTTCTATTATACTATCTTATGTCTATATTTTGTACTATTGTGAATAAATATTTTAGATATACAATTTTCTTTTATATTCGAGCAATTGACTTTGAGTAAATGTGGCATTTCGGCAGTTGCTTTTCTCTGTAATAATTGTATAAACTCTAAAAAAACGTAGCTGTTCTGCAAAATATTTTATAGAAAAATTTTTTGATTAACAATAGCCTTTGATTTTATGCTTCTGTATTTTGGTAAAATTTTAAAAGCATTAAAAGGAGTAAACTGACGGACGGACCTATTAAGACAGAGAGCGAAGTGTTCTTGCGCTAGTTTTTTGGTGAAAAAATTATTATTGTAGCAGAGATACACGCCTTCGCCAAAATTTTGCTTATTATATCAGAGATGCGCCTCCATCAAAAGCATCTGCCAAAATTTTGATTATTATACCAGAGACATTGTCCTTCGGCAAAATTTTGGAAATATTTTTTGTACATTAAAAATAGTAATCGAGAAATTAAAAACTTCGTAATTTCACGGATGTTAGTACAATTTTCGCTCGTTCTTCTCGTGTGCTTAATGTCGTCTCTCGTGCTCTCGTGTTGTCATACCGGCTCGTTTTGTTATCTCGGAAACTAATTGAGCTAGAGAGACGATTTATATACCGTTGGATATCGAGCAGGGAGTCTAACTGCCAAATTTCATAAAAATCGGTCAAGTAGTTTCGGAGGAGTATGGCAACAAACACTGAGAAAGAGAATTTTATATATATAGATGTTAAATATTTAAATGGCTATTAAAAAATAACGGTTGAAGATAAAAAAGTGAAAATTTAGGATTGTATGTATATTAAGAAAAAAAATTTGGCCAAAAAAATTTAAAACAATTTCGGGGGGGCAAGCCCCCTTTTCACTTAGGTAGACCGTACCACTTCAGAAACCATCCCGGGTTTATGCACAACTTTAATTAAGGTCATCATACGATCAAATGCATTGTTTGCGAGTCTATACGGAACATACATACATACAAACATTCATTTTTATTTATATAGAAGAGGTAATATTTAGATGGCTATTAAAAATTAACGGTTGGAGATAAAAAAGTGAAAATTTAGGATTGTATGTATATTTTGGTTCTACATCGTATAAAATTAAAAAAAAAAAATTGGCCAAAAAAATTAAAAAAATTTCGGGGGGCAAGCCCACTTTTCACTTAGGTAGACCGTACCACTTCAGAAACCATCCCGGGTTTATGCACAACAACTTTGATTAAGGTCATCATACGATCAAATGCATAGTTTGCGAGTCTATACGGAACATACATACATACAAACATTCATTTTTATTTATATAGAAGAGGTAATATTTAGATGGCTATTAAAAATTAACGGTTGGAGATAAAAAAGTGAAAATTTAGGATTGTATGTATATTTTGGTTCTACATCGTATAAAATTAAGAAAAAAAAATTGGCCAAAATAATTTAAAAAATTTTCGGGGGGCAAGCCCCTTTTTCACTTAGGTAGACCGTACCATTTCAGAAACCATCCCGGGTTTATGCACAACTTTAATTAAGGTCATCATACGATCAAATGCATAGTTTGCGAGTCTATACGGAACATACATACATTCAAACATTCATTTTTATTTATATAGAAGAGGTAATATTTAGATGGCTATTAAAAATTAACGGTTGGAGATAAAAAAGTGAAAACTTAGGATTGTATGTATATTTTGGTTCTACATCGTATAAAATAAAAAAAAAATTTGGCCAAAAAAATTGAAAAAAATTTCGGGAGGGCAAGCCCCCTTTTCACTTAGGTAGACCGTACCACTTCAGAAACCATCTCGGGTTTATGCACAACAACTTTGATTCAGGTCATCATACGATCAAATGCATAGTTTGCGAGTCTATACGGAACATACATACATACAAACATTCATTTTTATTTATATAGAAGAGGTAATATTTAGATGGCTATTAAAAATTAACGGTTGGAGATAAAAAATCGAAAATCTAGGATTGTATGTATATTTTGGTTCTACATCGTATAAAATTAAGAAAAAAAAATTTGGCCAAAAAAATTTTTAAAAAATTTCGGGGGGCAAGCCCCATTTTCACTTAGGTAGACCGTACCACTTCAGAAACCATCCCCGGTTTATGCACAACAACTTTGATTAAGGTCATCATACGATCAAATGCATAGTTTGCGAGTCTATACGGAACATACATACATTCAAACATTCATTTTTATTTATAGATGAGGTAATATTTAGATGGCTATTAAAAATTAACGGTTGGAGATAAAAAAGTGAAAATTTAGGATTGTATGTATATTTTGGTTCTACATCGTATAAAATTAAGAAAAGAAAATTTGGCCAAAAAAATTTAAAAAAATTTCGGGGGGGCAAGCCCCCTTTTCACTTAGGTAGACCGTACCACTTCAGAAACCATCTCGGGTTTATGCACAACAACTTTGATTGAGGTCATCATACGATCAAATGCATAGTTTGCGAGTCTATACGGAACATACATACATACAAACATTCATTTTTATTTATATAGAAGAGGTAATATTTAGATGGCTATTAAAAATTAACGGTTGGAGATAAAAAATCGAAAATCTAGGATTGTATGTATATTTTGGTTCTACATCGTATAAAATTAGAAAAAAAATTTGGCCAAAAAAATTTTTAAAAAATTTCGGGGGGCAAGCCCCATTTTCACTTAGGTAGACCGTACCACTTCAGAAACCATCCCGGGTTTATGCACAACAACTTTGATTAAGGTCATCATACGATCAAATGCATAGTTTGCGAGTCTATACGGAACATACATACATACAAACATTCATTTTTATTTATATAGAAGAGGTAATATTTAGATGGCTATTAAAAATTAACGGTTGGAGATAAAAAAGTGAAAATCTGGGATTGTATGTATATTTTGGTTCTACATCGTATAAAATTAAGAAAAAAATATTTGGCCAAAAAAAATTTTCAAAAATTTCGGGGGAGCAAGCCTCCTTTTCACTTAGGTAGACCGTACCACTTCAGAAACCATCCCGGGTTTATGCACAACAACTTTGATTAAGGTCATCATACGATCAAATGCATAGTTTGCGAGTCTATACGGAACATACATACATACAAACATTCATTTTTATTTATATAGATTACGGGGCAGTCAATGAGGGTATTTGGCTCCGAATTCCATCCTACTACATCGATTTACTTGATATTTTCACAGTAAGTAGGGAATAGCACAAGAAACAAAATCTACCCTATACACTATGGCGCTTTTTATCTTGGGGCGGTTCCCACCCATGGGCGTCCGCAGGATCAAAACTAGGGGAGGGCAGATTTGAGAAATAAAAAAATTGGTTAGATAAGCAATAATAAATATAGACGTAAATTGAGAGTCTTCAGAGAGGGGAGAGGGTGAAGAGGTTTCCTAAGAAAAGTTTTGAAAATAACGTTTTTGGAGCCAAAATTATAACTCAATGACTTCATACAAAAATGAAGCAAACTAAATATAATTTAAAAAATTTTTTTAATGATTTTTACAAAAACGTGATGCAAATTTAAAAAGTTTATTTCCTTCTGGATAAATCTTCGATTTGTGAAGCAAGATAAATTGTCTGTTCCTAAACACTATTATTTAAACAACAATTTACGCGGATCAATTGTAAATTCTTGTAAAACTTTCTCTACAAACTCTTTCTTTTTTGGTAATATTTGTTTTCGATGAATGCTCATCATTAGAGCTAACCCATTAAGGCGATCTTCGACCATTGTACTCCGCAGCCACGTTTTTATACTTTGAAGACTGCTGAACGACCTCTCAACTGTACACGTAGTTCAAGGAAATGTTACGAGAATTTCCAGCAATTTTTTTGTTAACGGATAAAAAGTAGTGGACGCTCGAACCAGTTCCAAAATTTCAAGGGTGTTGAAGATGTCTAACTCATTGCGTTTTTTATTCCAATGCTCTACCCGTACTTCTAGCTCTGCATCTATTCCATTTCTTTCATAGTGGTTTAAGGATTGTCTCAGTTGTTCTAATTTAAGGCCGTTTAAATCAATTTTTGATAAATGCTTGGGATGCAGAAGAGTCAGAGCGAAGGCTGGCGTATTTTCTTCGGAAAACCGTGTCTCTAGAGAAGATATGAAAGAATCATGGATCGCCTCCAGTATTTACTAGGCGTATCAGCTGGTTGATTGCTTCTATGCTGTTGCTTGTCTACAGTTCTAGGGGTAGATAATTCAAAACCGCATTCTTCGGCTATCTTATTGGCTTCATGCAATAAAGTGTTTGTTACGTTCTGTCTGTGTTTTTTAAAAATATCCATGATTTGACGAATATGTTTCGCTACCTTTAAAACATTAGTTTGCGCAGATTGTACGCGGTTGACTATAGGCTCTAGGTATTCAGAATATTTTGCAATCACGATGACAGCGACGATAAATCCTGACTTGCATGCCACAGAATGCAACTGATAAGATGTTTTTCTAGTGACCAAATTTCCTTCAACGGATAAGGATTGCAAGGCCTGTACAATTTCAATGAAATTTTTTCGAAAAACCCTAATTACTTTGTATTTCTCGAACCACCGCGTTTCGCAGAGGCTAGGGATATTTGCTATCATATTCCTTCTTAATACTGATTCACGGAAGAAATTGGTTGTATAATTAATAGTTGCAATAGTATTTCGAACTTCATTTAAGCTATTTAAATCGTTCACAACTAAATTTAAGCTGTGTGACGCACAGTGGAAAAAAAAGATTCGAATAGAAAGAAAATACGAATTCAGGGGTGGTTGCCGTTGCTTGCAGATTTTTAAAAAATATTAGGTAAATAAAATAATAGCAGATTTCAAATTTTCATTAAAGTTTTGTTAAGTTTATGTGGTTTTTTCATCCCAGCTAGAATATAGAAACAGAGTGGTTGCATTCAAAATCAAGATTAAGTTACAAATTTGTATTTTTCTATATTGCTTATTCACCAATTTTACACTCGCCTCGTCCTCTCTAGGGGGGGGGCAGCTGCCCCCCTCTGCCCCTCCCTGTGGACGCCCATGTTCCCACCCCTTCAAGGGGGTGGAAAATTTGTTGGTCAAAATAACCACGAAATTGGCTAGAGAACCTATTTCTAAGCAAAAACTGGTTATAGTTTTTTTTGAGAACTCAATACTTTTTGAGTTATGCGTAGTTGTAAACTGGCCATATTCATTGAAAAATGACACCTTTTCGGACAATTTTTTGTGAATACCTTAAAAACTATGCATCGAACTAAAAATACTATATAAAACATGTTTTAGATTATAAATAACAAAGAGATTCGTTCCTTCGTAAATCTTCTATTTATAATACAAAAAGAGATATGGTAGGTGAAAAGAGTTTGTTTTTTGGTGTATGCTCAAATTGGTGTATTCAACTTGGAATAACAGAGGAACGGTAGGTTTTAGGTGTATAATGCTACCAACGCCTTTTGTAGTGTTTGAAAAGGCCTTTAAAACGAGCACCGTTAAATGTCGGTTACATTCAAACTAAGCGAGATAAGGTGCAAAAAATTATATGAGTAATGTACTTTAAGGAAAAATACGTACATACATAATAAGTACACATATTTAACCCCTCATCCACCAGAATTTAAATGCATCGTTTTTCTTCTGCAATACCTTTTAATATAATGTTTTTTCTACTTTCAAAAAGTCGGACGGGTTTAAAATGAAAGGTTTAAAAAAAATAAGATCAAATTATAGGGCGCATTTTTAAAATTTTTTAAAAATCTTCCTTTTTCTTATGTAATTCGAAAATAAAATGTTCCACTCCCGAGAAGGGGTGGGAACCGCCCCCATGATAAAAGCGCCATAGTATATGTATATAGGATAGACTTTGAAGTATGAGATTGGGCTACTCCCAAAATTTCATTAAAATCGATGCAGTAGGATAGAATTCGGAGGTAATATCTTGTTCTTACCCTCGCGCATTGACTGGCGTGATAGAAATAGAATGAAAATGTTTCTCTGAAAGGAAAAATTAATTTCTCTTAAAAATGAACTAATTTGAAATGAAAATTATGACTAATATTCTATTGATTTATGCAATAATCTATAGTGTGTCCCCGAAATATGGCATCGAACATTTTCTCAAATGCAGGAATTAATGATGCGTTGAACCATAAAATATTTTCAAGTATACAAGGTGTCTCTAAAATATCAAAATAACGAGTAACTGTGTAATTTTTATAGAATGCCAGTATCTAGTACGATAACGATAATAGATCGGTACGATAAAGTTCTCGGGCGGCCCTTCCGTTCAGCGTTTTTCGTTTTTGGCCAATTTTGCCGAAATTGGCAAAATTACTAACAATTTAATAATTATTAACTATTTAGTAATTATTTTTTTTTGTCACTTTTACCAAATTGGTAAAATTACTTACTAAAATCACTAGCCAATTGTGTCTGAGTTTAGCGAACCGACTTTATATTAGTTTCTCTATATTTATCATGTTTTTTCCCTTCTACTTCACAATATAAAACGAATTATACGAAGCACTCTTAGTATTTTATTGGCTGACATTAACCTTCTCCGATAGAAGGTATTTGATCACTAACAGTTGAATGATTTATTACGAGATTTCTTCTTCTTTAGGTTCCATCTCCTATCGAAGGTT
Source organism: Diabrotica virgifera virgifera (assembly GCF_917563875.1). Lineage (NCBI taxonomy): Eukaryota > Metazoa > Arthropoda > Insecta > Coleoptera > Chrysomelidae > Diabrotica > Diabrotica virgifera. The sequence goes on along the minus strand of NC_065447.1, from coordinate 189,560,714 downwards.
GGATATCAATATGACAATTATTATTTTACTTACAGCACCACTAAATAGTAGGTTAGAGCTCAGACTAAACCGTTACCTTCGTTAATTTCGTATCCAGGAGGTTTGTCTTCTTCCTACATATCTTTTACCTTTTATTTTGCTCTTCATAATCCAACGCAGCAGAGTGTAATGAAGACCTCTTACTATATGACCAAAATATTCAATATTCAAGCTTCTGCCTCTTAATTGTCTGTACAATTTCTTCCCTTTTAAAACCCCTATCAAGTACTTCAATATTGCTAATTTTGTCTACCCGTGATATTCGTAGGATTCTTCGATAACATTAACGCTCAAAAGCTTCCAATTTCTTAAACTCTAATTGCTTTAATGTCCAGGCCTCAGATCCGTAGAGCAAAGTTCTAAAACAGAGCAAAAACCTTATCCATAGATCCATTCTTAAGACTTTTAAAGATTTATGACTCTCCAAAAAAGCTTCAGAGGTCTTAGCATTAGGTCTGCTGAGAGAAACTTGCTTGAAAAGGGAGCTAAGTTATCCTATTTTAGGTCGAGATAAAGAGCGTCTCTACAAAACTTTCGTAGTAATGATGGATTTGTGTATTGCCATAATGTTCGTGGTTTATTGGAAGTGTTGGAAATTTCAGCATATAATGCAACTGAATGGTGACTGTTTATGGATAGCTCAAAGCGGAGCTTGGAGTGTGTTCTGCACCACAATCAAAAGTAATTTGGAACAGTCCTGAGAAGCCATTCAGAAGAGAATTCATGAAGGCATGAAGAGAAGTAGTGATCTATTGCAATCTCACATGCAACATGCAACAATCGATCACTTTTGTTGACCTTATGGTAGGGGAGCCCAAGCGGGGATTTTTGCAGTTACTCGAGCGCGTCAGATTATCATATGGGGAGAAACCTGGTACCCTGCAGATGTACATCTACCATATATTGGGTCTTAACACAGGGAAGTTCGTTAAGGGGGGCCCGAAAAAAATATATCCTTAAAAATACTCGAAATTGTCAGATTAAGAAAAGGTAAGTTAGGTAAATGCAAAAGAGTGTATATTTCAAAAATCTGACGATTTGAGCGGGGCGTAAAGAAATGGGTGAGTCAAAAAGTTTCACAAAAAAAAGCGAATATTTCGCGAAAGGCAGTTCACGGTAAATAGAGTTTTAATATAAGGACATCCAATATCAACGAATTTATTTAAGAGTAAACAGTAGCGCGTCATCAATATTTTTGTTTTTCGAAAGTTCTGCGATTTTTCAACAGTGAGGCAACAGTGCGTCAGTAATTCGACACTGACAGTGACATTTAATATACTATCAAAATCAATAATTTTTTCTATGCATGCTATACAATATGCAACTTCTCTCACTACTTACATACATTCAAAACGAACAATTCCTCACTCAGTGAGAAAAGTTGACCATTGCAGTAAGAAATATTTTTTCTCACGGGTTCTCCTACGGTCTTCCATACTATGATCGCCATTTCCATGGTAACATGCACAATACAAACACAATTAATGTTGTCAAACAAATGTGTTACAGCAAAATTTATCAGGAATTACATTTCAAAACTGTTCAAAACTAACTGTTAATTAGAATTTTAAAAAATAAGGTATATACATTTTAAGGATATTAAATACCTACATGTATATATACTTTATTTCAATGTATGCAAATAATATACCAAAAAGCAACTAAATTATTCAATTTTGAAGTTTGAATTCTTGACAAAACCGCATCCATAGAAAAAGTACAGTGTAGAACACATGAGAAAATGACATATTTCTCCCTCGCTTGATTTGCGGAACTCGTCTCGTGCCCACAAATTTCTGCGCTCGTGAGAAATATGTTTTTTTTTTCTCACTTGTTGTACAATATACTATCCATCCGAGTCAGTCAAGTTCGATTTCTTGTTATAGAGAATCGATTTTTAGTAGATCCAGTGTGACATAAAATCTAGGCATGGGATAATAAAGTTTATTTGAAGAAAGTGTATTTTTTTGTTCTTCTTAATGGCGGTACAGGCTCCTTTTTGAAATATTTTATTTAATTATAGAGTAATTTCCACATACTAGCATATTTCTCAAATTGGGCTCTGTATCGCTATTCTTTATTATATTACGAATATGTGTGCCAAATATCTCGAAAAAATATTTAAAATTGCAGCCGAAATCTTGTACCGCGTTTGTTGCTACCTGTTGATCGCTACTGTTGCCTCTTAACCCATTAGTATTGGAACAAATCTGGTGATAAACTGATCAAACATGAACACATGCAGGACCATTTTCAATAGCAATTAACATAACATAGCGATGTGATGATACTAGTGAGAAAGAAAAAATATCTAGAACAAGTAGTCGAGAAATTTGAAGAAGCAGAAAGATATGGACTAACAATAAACCAAACAAATATGCAATATATGCAAGTCAGAGTGGACATAAATATGCAATAAATAATAGCAAACATATCAAAATGAAAAGAGGCTGTTTATGATTTTGAAAAAGTCACAGAAGTAGAATTCGTAGGATTACCCACAATGAACACAGAAAAAGAAGAAAAAGAGATATACAAAAGATTGACGAAGAGAAGCACATGAGTAAATAATTCGCTAAATTCAATACTCAAACCAAAAAATGTGCGAATGTGGACAGCGAAACTGCTTGCCTACAAGACAGTAATAAGACTCTCAGTGATGTGTGATAGACATACATGGATTACGAATCAACAAGAACAAAATAAAATAAAGATCTGGGAAAGATATATGCTTAGACGACTTTTCGGGAGAATAATAAATATGACAGATGATGTTTGGAAAAGGCGAACGAATAAAAAGATAATGAAGATGTATGGGATGTCAAAGATATTAAATTATTTACAAAATAACACTACAATAGAAAAACTTTTAATGTCATTTATATTTTTATTTCCTTGTATAGTACACACCCTTTAACTGCATTTTACCATTTTTCTCATCAGTGACAAAGTAACAGTCAATAATATAATAGTACCACATCTCTAATATTCACCTAAAGATTTGCTATATTTTTTTCCAGCAAAGGAATGTTTTCTTGTATGTAATGTAAACAAGTATTCGATGCTTTTCGTTTTATGTTAATGATCTGATCTGTTAAAAGGACAATTTCATTCTCCATAAATTGGAGAATGCGATCCAAATGATCCTCTTACGGACTATTCGTAAACGTTTAAAAGAAAATAACAAACTGAAGCATTAATTTTTATTTCCGATTTAAGATATGTAGTGATGTTGATTATAGTTACTTTCAAGTATTCGTTACAAATCGATACTTTTGTATAAAGTAATCATTTACAGTATTCGTTACTTTGATTACTTTTGTTACTCTTGAGTACCGGTAATCATATCGAAAATCGTATTTCTCAGTAGGTAGGTATTTTGTTTAAAGTAATCATTTACAGTATTCGTTACTTTGATTACCATGATCACTTTTGTATTTGAGTACCGGTAATCATATAGAGAATCGTATTTCTCAGTAGGTAGGTATTTTGTATAAGTATTCCGATATAATAACGACCTTCACGAAGTAATCAGAGTAATCAAAGTAACGATTTGTCTCTCTGTATAGTAATCGTTACTTTCGGTATTCGTAAGTAACTAGTACTTTGTAACGAATAGTTACTTTTTCAACATCACTAAGATATAGGTAATGAGAAACTGTAGTACTCGAATAATTATTTTTATCCTTAACTAAAATAAGACGGCTCTTGTTTCGGTGCATAACGAAATTATTATTTATTATTTTTATTAGTTCTACTCCTATTCTAAGTATTCAAAACTAATAGTAGGGGGAGGAAAGTATGCTAAATTTGCCGTTACTCGAGCGTTATTCAGTTTTTCGATCTGATGTGCATTTCGCGAAATATCACTCAGTGCGTATTTAAAATTTTTAAATTTACCCGCCCCCTCTACGTGGGAGTCTTGTTTGGTATCTTTCGATAGGTTTTTGAAAAATATTGAATACCTATTTTCAGTTTTTCGATCTGAAGTTCATTTCGCGAAATATTCTCTTTTTTGTGACCCTTTGTGTCTCGCCCATTTCCTTACGCCTCGCTCAAATCGTCAGATTTTTGAGATATACACTGTTTTGCATGTAGGCTACAAGGTTTCTCATCATCATCATCATCATCATCTTGGTGCTACAGCCCTTAGAGGGCCTCGACCTTCTCAGGCTTTCTACGCCATTATGTTCTATCCCTTGCTTGTATTTTCCAGTTGCCGACTCCGATCTTCTCGGCATCCTGTGTTACCCCGTCCATCCACCTCAGCTTTGATCTACCCCGTCTTCTCATTCCCACGGGTTGCGCTGTTAGAATCTTTTTTATCATGTTCGATTCAGGGGCCCGGGCTACATGTCCTGCCCACTGCAGGCGGTTTCGTTTAATTATAGTGATAATATCTTTTCCACCAAACGTATGCTTGTAGATATTCTGCAGTTCAAAATTATATCTACGCCTCCATATTCCGTTCTCACAGACCGCTCCGAATATCTTACGCAGCACCTTTCTTTCAAAAATCGACAGAACGGATTCATCTGTTTTAGTTAGCGTCCATGCCTCTGCTCCATATGTGAGAACAGGGACTATCAATGTTATATACAGCCTTATACGGGTTTTTTGAGACAGACGTTTGTTAGGGGTTTAAATGTGGTAGTGATGCGCATCATAAGGTGTTGCTTCCAGATAAAACCTCTATCCTCTCCTACTCAATTCCTATCCTCACCTTCGAGAAGTGTGATCCGGATCACACGGGTGAACCCCGGTAAACCTGAGCAACCCTACTGGAGACTGGGCAACCAACCCCAGTGGAAGGTGGGGTCAGGGCTGACGAGGAAGGGGAAAATGGTCATCCGAAAAGGGGGTTGGGCATGGGGCTAACTCCCCCATCCCGAAAAAACCTATTGTTACGGAATCTCGAGATAGAAAAGCCGGACTGAATTCAAGACGACCACCCAGGCACCGAACTAAGGACAAGGTTTCTCCAAATGTGATATTCTGACGCGCTCGAGTAACCGCTTGGGCTCCGCTGCCATAATCTTTATTGGAATTTTACCGTGCTGGACAGGCGGGTAGTGAGATGTAATCTGATAGATCTCCTTCGGCCTTCTTAGCTCCGGCAATTCGTTGGCTTGCAAATTTTAGAAGCTACGATTGGTGTAACCAGAAGATTAGTTCTAAAAAAGTTTTATTTTCAATATTGTTAATATTGAAAGTAAAACTTTCGTTCGTATTTAGCAGATGCCGCCACGGCATCCATGTCATCATGATGTTTCGTTTGTGGACCGAGGCTAGCGGCCGGAATTTTAGTTGTTCAGAGAAAATCAATTATGCGCTCTCTGAGGACACCCCAATAAGGGTAGAAACTAGTCAGAGCGCTGTTGGCGCTCTCTGAGCTAACTAAAGTAAGATGGCTCTTGTTTCGATGCACAACGAAAGGATTATTTATTATTTATTATTTATTATAGGGCATTTAATATGTACAGTACATCATCGTTATACTTACAAACAAAAACTGTTTCCAGTCATGTACAGATAAAGAGAATGTGAGGTTCCTTTAATTTACATCAGAGTTAGATTTCTACATACAAGGTATTTTTACAAATAGCATAATCTTTTTTAAATATAAGTTCACATTTGACCACCAATTTCTTACTGACTTTTTACTTTTACTGTCGGGGCAAAAAAGATATAATGAAATTAAACGATAATGATAGAATTACCTTTGGATATTGTGGTGGAGGGAACGACCGACCCCTCAACTCAACTCCACTGTATAAAACCAACCCACCATTTGTCCTGGCTTTCGTAGATATTAGCAAAGTATCAAATAATTTTTAATTAACAGATCGTTATTAACAGAGATTAATTACAGCGTTTGAAGAAGTCGTGTATATTATCGGTATTATCTACACAATGCATGATAAATCTGGTACCATGGTACCAAGCAAAAATCTAAAAGTCGACTGTAAAGGTACGTACCCACTATGTTGGCGCTTCGTGCTCGTATAACTGCTCCACATAGTGGATACGTTGGCGCTCAACGGGGCAACAGTGCGCGCTCATCCTCGGCGCTCCAATCGGTGGCGATTTATATGTAAAGGAGCGCATGCCGTATCGATTTAAGCAGTTGCAAGGAGCGCGGAACGCCAACATAGTGGATACGTGCCTTAAGGAAATAGCATTAGTTCATAAGTATAAATACTTAGGCTATGCAATCCAAATTACCAGGGACAATGAAACTGCTGACCTGCAAAGGATTATTTTGGCATGGGTCGCATTTGGAGCTCTATCAGACATCTTCGAGAGCAACATGCTAAATTCAAGAGCAATTATTTAAAAAATATGTTAAATCCAAGAATATTTTAAACATACCGTCATTTTTAATACAACTAGGTAAATAAAATTTTTATAACTACACACGCTGACAAAATTAAAGGAACACCTTAAAAATGGGACATGTTTGATGTCTCATGTATGTTATAGCCGTATTATTTAAGAATATCTTTACGATCAGTAGTAGCGGATAGATACACTTATACGATCCCGGTGTAAGTCAGATCTATTTCAGGGACGCGACCCTGCTCACGCAAGCCATGGCTATCCCCCAAACCCAAATAGGGGAGATCATGTCCCGATCAAAGTTTCCTACGAAATATTCAAAAATCCTTTCCGATTATACAACCCACAGGAGTAAACCTAATGCGCCAGAAAAATCATTGGGGAAGGCAACGGGAAACCACTCCAATTATTTCTCCCGAGTAAAGTTAACATGACGCAATCCAAACAGAATCAGAGTATTACTGATCATGGATCTCGGAAACCAAGATCCGGCAGGGAAGGGAGCGCACCAGACTGTAGGGCCTTCCCGGTCGTCACCACACGAAACCCCTACAATTTAAAAAGTACGACAACTTTAAAAATGTCTAGCAGTACAATCAGATTAGGCACATGGAATGTTAAAAGCCTCTATGCAGCAGGCAAGCTCAGTAACTTAGTTCAAGAGGTTAAACGCTTAAAAATTGATATACTGGGCATCAGTGAGCTCCGCTGGCCTGGAGCGGGAACATGTGAACAAAATGAAGGCACACTATACTATTCTGGAAGTGTAGAAGATGATGTATATCATAAGAATGTAGTTGGCATATTTATAACATCTAAATTCAAGAAATATGTAAAAAAATTTGTACCTGTAAACGACAGACTAGCGATACTCCAATTAAATAGTAAACCATTTAATGTCAATATTATCCAGATAATATATGCCCCTACTTCAGAAAAGAAATATGACAGTGATGTTGAATCATTCTCTAGTCAATTAAAACAGACACTTAACAATCTAAAAAGGAACGAAATCACATATATTATTGGAGATTTTAACGGGAAAATTGGTCAAGGACGAAGATCTGACCTGATAGGTGAATATGGACTAGGGGAGAGCAATGAAAGAGGCGATAGATTATACCAGTTCTGTCAAGAACATGACATGATAATCGCAAATACATGGTTCAAATTACACAAAAGAAGATTATATACATGGAAGGGACCAGGAGATAACTCACTTCATATAATTAGAAATCAGATAGATTATATTCTAGTAAACAAGAGATTTAAGAATGGTGTCAAGAGATCAACTACATATCCTGGTGCAGATATCGGTTCAGACCGTAACCCTCTAATAGCTGACATCCAAGTGAAGCTCAAAAAAGTCGAAGAAAGCCCCAAAACACCAAAATTACATATATCAGCATCTAACAAAACGCTAATAGAAAATGACCTGAATAATCAGCTAAAGAATTCAACAAATGAAAACAATACAGTACTATGGAACACGTTTAAAGATCTTACCTGGAAAGTAATGGAAAAATATACAACAACGATGCAGAGGCACAAAAAACAACAATGGATGACTGATGAAATCCTGGAATTGATGGAGCAGAGAAGAAAACTGAAAGATAACAAAACAGAATACAAAGAAAAACAGAAACTAATTAAACAAAAAATAAAGGTAGCTAAAGAAAAATGGATGGAGGATAAATGCAAGGAATTAGAAAAGTTGAATGAAAAACATGATACGTTTAATATGTTTAAAAAAGTTAGAGAAGTAGCTGGTCTTTATTATAAGAAAACTCCACATACTATAACCGATTCGTCGGGAAAAATGATACTAGACGAACACGAAATTCGAACTACCTCGTATAATTATATAAATTAACTGTATAATGATGATAGACCCGAAGAACTGGACACTTTAGATGAAGGTGAAGGACCAGAAATACTAAAATCAGAAATACAACATGCTATAAAATTGGCAAAAAACAAGAAAGCCGTTGGGCCCGACAACATACCTACAAAAATATTAAAGCTCATAAATGAGGAAAACATTGGAATACTAGTCAAACTTTTCAATGATGTTTATTCGACTGGTGATATCCCTGAAGATTGGTTAAAGTCCGAATTCATAACCCTACCAAAAAAACCACGTCCGAAAAACTGTAGCGACTATAGAATGATAAGCCTTATGAGCCACACCTTGAAAATCTTTCTACGTATCATCCACAGTAGAATCAGAGATAAATGTGAACAAGACCAGGATGAAACACAATTTGGCTTCAGAAATGGACTGGGAACCCGGGACGCACTCTTTGCACTAAATGTGTTATTGCAGAAATGCCGAGATCAAAGGAAAGACGTATTTACTGTATTTATTGACTATGAGAAGGCCTTTGATCGAGTACAACATCACAAATTAATTAAAATATTAAAGGATAAAGGAGTTGATAGTCAAGATGTACGAATCATAGAAAAATTATACTGGCGTCAAACAGCGACAGCTTGCATAAATGGAAAATCAACAGAAATATGCAAAATACACAGAGGTGTCAGACAGGGTTGTATACTGTCCCCACTGTTGTTCAATTTGTACTCAGATAGAATATTTAAGGAAGCGCTGTATAATTTGGAATGGGGTGTGAAGGTTAATGGAATTCTGATAAATACAATCAGATATGCAGACGATACAGTTATTTTAAGTGATGATATGAATGGATTACAACACCTTTTAAATGCCACTGACACAGTGGGAAGAGAGTTTGGCCTAAATATAAACTGTTCAAAAACAAAATACATGGTATTTAGCCGTTTGGCCCATCAAAATTCACGGTTATAATGTTGATGGTCATATAATTCAAAGAGTACCCAGTTTTAAATATCTTGGTTGCCATATTACTGAACAACTAGATCCAGATAAAGAGATAAAATGTAGAATCGAGATAGCCCGCACGACATTTTTAAAAATGAGGTCATTCTTCTGTAATGATACCTTGCAACTTCAACTTCGAAAGCGCATGATTAAATGCTACATTTGGTCAGTCCTCTTGTATGGTGTCGAAGCATGGACATTAAAAATATCCACCATTAACCGTTTGGAGGCCTTTGAAATGTGGCTTCACAGACGTATTCTGAAAATACCATGGACGGCTATGCTGACAAATGTGGCAGTCCTTAAGAGAGCAAATGCTACCCGCGAGCTGCTTGATAACATCAAATATAGAAAGATGGCCTATTTTGGACACGTAGTAAGGGGAGAGCGGTATAATATTCTTCAACTTATTATGATGGGTAAAATCGAAGGACGCAGAGGAATTGGTAGAGAGCAGGCCTCTTTGTTGAAGAATATCCGGGAGTGGACAGGAATAAAGAAAGCAGAACACCTGTTTATAATAGCTCGAGACAGAGACAGTTGCGCCATGTTAATCGCCAACGTCAAGGGGACTTGACAGGGCACGTTAAGAAGAAGAAGTATCCTCCCTATACTCACGTATCGTATACAGATGTGGAGTAGTCTCTAAGACCAATATGGATAAAATAGTAAAGGCACAAATAGCCATGGAAAGATCAATGGTCGAGGTGAGACTTATATAGAAAAGAAAACAAACAAATGGATTAGAAGCGAAACCAAAGTAAAAGATGCAGGAGAACATGATGCCAAATTAAAATGGAGCTTCGCAGGACACAATGCCGGAATGAAGGATAAAAGATGGAATCACGAAATACAACAATGGAGACCATGGTTAAGAAGGAGATGCAGAGGAAGGCCACAAATGAGATGGGCTAATGACATTAAAAATATTGGAGGACAGAACTGGAGTCAAGTGGAGCAAAATTGAAAACACTGGATTGAATTGGGGAAGTTGGATTACTTAAGGCCGAAGAAGAAGAACAAGAAGAAAAAGTACATATTATCCTAGTTTTCTGTTAAATAGAACATGTACACAAAGAAACTTGTATCAAGTATAATATCTCTCTATAAGTCTCAGTAATAGATGAAAAATAATATAACTAATCCACATATTATTATTGCTAATATTTTTCTCAAACCAAAGCATTTTGAACGATATGGCTACGAGGCAAGGTTATATTATTATCATTTAGACAAACGAAACGAAATGAAATGAAAGTTTCTTATATAAATATTCATGAATGTAAAGATGCATGTGATCTGATGACCATCGTAAACGGTGTACTGGTGAGCCGGGTGTTTTGGCAGGTGCCTTTTTTAATTTCCTCACTTTTCTACCGACTCGCCGCTAATATTGTCTGAACTGTATCAGTGACCAGTTTGTAGGGACATAAGTGTTTAACCGTTAAGATCCCATTGCGCAATATATTCAATTAAAGAAATTTATTGATTGCCTGTTAAAATATATGATATATGATAAGCGATTAACAACTGGACCATTTGGTATCTGAGTCATTTATTTTTAATCTAAGGTTTTCCATTTCTATATATTTATCAAATTATACTCAAAAGCAGAGAGACTGAAAGACTCAGGATGGACCAGAAAACTAATTGACTGGCGCCCAAGAGAAGACAAACGCGGCAGAGGACGACCACCAACACGCTGGATGGACGACATTAAACGAATATCCAAGAAATTGCAACAAGACGCACAGAACCGTGGAAAGTGGCGAAAAATGGGAGAGACCTATGTCCAGCAGTGGACGGATTTAAAAAGGCTTCGGCTTTTTAAATAATAAATGCACCACTGATGCCATCTTCTCTGTACTACATGAGGTTTATCAAGCACTGAACAATAATCTTCACACTGCCACCGTTTTTTGTGACTACGCCAAAGCTTTTGATTGTGTAAATCATAACATTTTGATAAAAAAACTAAATTTCTACGGAATTCGAGGTATTTCTTTAGATTTAGGATTTAGATGATAGGAAACAACTGGTTAGTGCAAATGATACAGACTCTAGTCTCAAAAACATTGTATGTGGGGTACCTCAAGGTTCAGTATTGGGTCCTCTACTTTTCCTTATCTTTATTGATGACATCACTAGTTTAAAAATCGATGGAAAAATCTTTCTTTTTGCTGATGATACCAGTATCACTTGGAGCAACTCAAATATTGCAACTCTTCATGCTACTATAACTTCTGATCTACTTACAATAAAAACCTGGTCTGACTCTCATTTACTCTCGTTTAACGTAGATAAAACAGTAGCATTGTCTTATAAAGGAGCTCTTCAACCCTTACCTCTTAATAACAGCCAGATCAGTACCGTTGATTCTGCAAAATTTCTTGGTATTTTTTTAGACAGCAACCTTAAATGGTCTTAACATATCCATTTGTTAAGGAAGAAACTATCCTCAGCTTGCTATGCTATAAGATCTGTTTCGAATAAACTCAATTTAGCATCTTCCAAAATAACATATTTTTCTTTGTTCGAGTCACATCTTCGTTATGGTCTTCCTTTTTGGGGTTCTGGTACAGCTGCCAATTCGATGTTATTTTCAAATTACAAAAAAGAGCAATTAGATATCTGTTTGGCCACAGAAGAACAACACATTGCAGAAATTACTTCGAAGATCATGGAATTTTAACTTTGTATGTTTTAGAAACTGTTTGCTTAATTCGTAAACATCTACGTGTCTTTCCACCAAGACCTTATCATGACTACTTCACGAGAAATTCTACGTTTGACGTGTATATGCCGACCCCGTCCTCTGAGTTAGTAAAGAAATCTATATTATATTCCGCAAAAAAACTTTACAACCATCTCCCTCTACAACTTAAATCTGCAGCATCTTTCCCCAAATTCCGTAAACTGACAAAAGCCTACCTATCTGAAAGACCATATTATTCAGTAGAAGATTTTCTTAATCAATAACTAAGAAATTATAGTACCCTTTGCACAAGTAGTATTTTTATTATCATTTTTTTGTCTATATTTGGGTGTCATATGCAGCAGCTTAACTTTTAAACTTATTTATTACTAGGTAGAATATGCATTTGCAATTTACTTAAATTTTGCAATTGATTATTTCTGTTTAAATTCATTATTATTGTTATTATTGTAAATATTTAATTTTAGTAAATTGGATTGTTATTGTTTTGTTTTCTGGACTTTTTATAAGCTTTGTCGATAAAACTGTACAATTTTTCATGACAATAAAGCACATTTCTATTCTATTCTATTCTATTCTATTCTATTCTATTCTATTCTAAGAGGTTGCATGATGATGAAGATGACTCGAAAACAAGAATCTGAATATGAGAGATGTAACATTGATATCAAATTTATACTACAGCCAACGATCTAATGTAAAAATTGGAAGAGAAGTGTCAGAAGAAATGGAGATAAGGAGAGGGGTCAAGCAAGGTTGCATACTGTCGCCGTTATCGTTCAATGCTTACTCTGAAGAAATCATACATGAACCTTTGGTACACGAGACAGTCGGCATAAAAGTGAACGGAAATTTAATTAATACCATTAAGACTTAGAAAGAGTAATGAACAAAATATTAAGATATAGACTAAAGACTATAGTTGGAACTTTACCGCGCTGAGCAGATGGGACGTGAATTATAAATTGTAAAATTCCCTCATCTTCCTTAGTCTCAGCATCCGTTATGGCTTGCAAATTGTAGAAGCCTCGGAGGTCTTACCAGAGGAGGCTCCCATTGTTTTCAAACTGGTAGGATGTAGAGTAACATTTTTTAATGTTGTTTTATGTGCTATTAGATTGAAAACTTAGTCTTTTGCTAGCAGTTGCCGCTAGGGCATCCCTGCCATTTCGTTCGTTGCAATGCGTGACTGCACGCCGGGGTTTGTTATGGTTGGATCAGAGAGAGCAGCATATCTACCTCCTGATGAGAGACTTAAGTTTCGAAACCGGTAGAGGTGCTTGCTGCACTATCTGATTGAACTAGAATAATGATGCGGCTGTTGTTTCGTGTTACAACGAAATTGAAAATGGTTATTCATTTTTGATTTACATGTTTACTCTGATTGAAGTACGAAGGGAACTATTATCGTTGGAACTTTACCGCGCTGAGCAGATGGGACGTGAATTATAAATTCTAAATTTCCCTCATCTTCCTTAGTCGCAGCATCCGTTATGGCTTGCAACAAATTGTAGAAGCCTCGGAGGTGTTACCAGAGAAGGTTTCCATTGTTTTCAATCTGGTAGGATGTAGAGTAACATTTTTTGATGTTGTTTTATGTGCTATTATATATAGTGGAGAATACGGACTCTCTCTTAACGTTAAAAAACAAATTTATGAAAATTAGCAAGAACAACAATGCAAACGAAATATTAACGGTAGGAGCCCAGCAGATTGAGAGAGTAAAAAAATATACTTACTTGGGAACGGTAATCACAGAAAATAACGACTATAATGCAGAAATAAGAGTGAGAATTGAAAAAGCACGTGCCAACTTCGTGAAAATGAAAAAGATTTTATGCAGCAAAGATTTGACATTGGCCCTCAGACTAAGACTTATTAAATGTTATGTATACAGTGTACTTTACCACGGAGCAGAATCATGGACATTAGATCAAAATGCGATAAATCCACTTAACGCGTTTGAAATGTGGACATTTCGAAGAGTGTTAAGGATTTTATGGGTAGATAGAGGCATGAATATAGAAGTGTTAAGGAAAATTGGCAGAGAGAGCGAAATTGAAAACACAAACAAAGAAAGGAAATTGCAATATCTCGGACATAAGATGAGAAGCGAAAGATATAACATCTTGAGACTCATAGTTCAAGGAAAAATAGAGGGTAGGAGAAGCGTAGGAAGGAGACGCGTTTCCTGGTTAAGGAACCTGAGAGAATGGTTTGGTTGCAGCTCAAGGCAACTGTTCAGAGCAGCTGCCTCGAAGGTGAGAATAGCCATGATGATTGCCAACCTTCGTCGCGTAGATGGCACGTAAAGAAAAAGATAAATTTTCTTTAATGCACATTATTTGGCATTATTATTTTATATTATATTACCTTTACCCATTGATTTCCATATATTATTTCTTATTTTTCATATTTTTGCCATTAGCTCTAGTATGGCTGATATCATTGGTCTGTTTTTTGTAATTCTCCGTAAATGAGTTTTTATCTGTAATTGTTGTAAGTTGCTCGTGGCCAAGAAGTCCATCTGATGTTTGTAGACCTTAGAAAAGCGTCTGATAGTGTCCCGCTGGTTAAATTATGGGAGGCACTGGAGAAAACAAATGTAAATATAGAATTGGTGGAAGCCGTAAAAACGTTGTACTACCAACAAACAACAAGAATTAAAACGGGAAATCTCATAACACCTGGATTCACAGTAACTAAAAGACTAAGGCAAGGATGCTGTATCTCACCAACACTATTCAAAATATACCTCGAAGCAGCACTCAGCAAATGGAAGAAAAAATGTACGAATATGGGAATACCACTAACGGACTCAACTTTGTACACGCTGTGCTTTGCGGATGACCAGGTGATCATCGCACAGGACTCTGAAGATCTTAGTTACATGATGCGAAAAGAAGAGTTTACAGAGTGGAGCCTAGAAGTGAATATGGAAAAAACTGAATACGTGAGTATCGGAGGAGATCAACATAGCCTCCGAGGAGAGGAAAATCAAGAAATAAAATTATGTGAAGACTACAAATACCTGGGAGTAAAGATCACTCAAGACGGAAAATTAGATGCAGCTTTTAAGGAACGAAATATACAGGGAAGGAAAGGCATATCCTTACTGAACAGCGTACTGTGGGATAAAAATATTTCTAAGAAAAATAAAAAATAATATATAACATTATAATAAAAAGCATCACAATGGATGCGAAGTTTGGCCCCTAAAAGACAGAACAGAGAAAATGCTTAGAGCAACAGAAATGGAGTTCTGGCGCCGTTCGGCGGGAATATCTAGACGCGACAGAATAATAAATGAGAGAGTCCGAGAAATGGGGGTTTCACATACTATTGATGACGACATCAGGACGAAACAACTCAGCTGGTACGGACACGTAAGGAGAATGCCGGAGAATAGAATACCAAGACAAATCCTCGAATGGCAACCAAGAGAAAGGCGCAGACAAGGAAGGCCTAGAAGAAGTTGGAGAGAAGGAGTTGATACAGAAATCAGGGACAGAGAACTCGAGGACGATTTATGGAATGACAGAACTAGATGAAGATTGGAAATTGGAAGACTTCGAAGAACGTTGTAAACCGATATTATATATAATTTCGTATACTGCAGTTTTTATTGTCTTATATTTATGATTTTACCTCTCATTTATTTTTGTTAATAATTTGCGTTTCTGCTTTACTGACCTGTTTTGTTTTTATTGTATGTAAGTATGTAATTTCAAATTATTTGAGATACAGTAGAGAAGCGATAATTTTCAGGATAGTACTAATCTTCTGGCGAAAGCATATGCGGCAGTTTCTTCTTTAAGTGCCGTCTCCCAATGTAGTAAGAGGCTGGATATGATCATCATTATCTTTACTCTATATAACGCTCTGCTTTGAAGAGAGCTATTTCAACCAGTTCTTAAAATGTTTCAACCATGATTTTGTCCTTCTTCCTATATTCCGTCCTCCTCTTATCTTTCCTGTATTATTATCAATCTTAGCATTTCATATCGCTGTCTCCTCATTAGGTATCCCAGATATTGTAGATTTTTTAATTTTATTGTGTTTATTATTTCTTCTATTCTTTCCTGTTCATTTTCTTGTGTGTCCATGCCGTGAGACTGTAGCTTATTTATGTATTCTTGCTTCAGTGCCCAGCTTTCAAGTTCCTGTTCTAGTTTCGAAAACACGTAATATCTAAGAGCTGTTACTATCAGTTCTGGTCTTTATTGCAGATAATTTTTTTCATTTTTACAAAGACGCTTCTTGCTAGTTCTGTCCTGGTCCTTATTTTTATTGTTTGATCATTATTTTTTGAAATCCCAGGTTCCCAGATATTTTTATTTATCAACCCTTTCTAACGACCGACGAATCTCCCAAATGTATATTTGTTTGTTTCTATATTTTTTTTCTTTGTTATTATCATATATTTCGTTTTTTTATATTCATTTTTAGTTTAAGTTGTTCATAGGGCTTGCTATAATCACTGTGTCATCTGCATATCTTACGGTGTTAATAGTTTTTCCGTTAAGTATCATTCCTTCATTTTCATACTGTAATACTTTTTCAACAATGGATTTAACTGGATGTGTACGTTGAATAGTAGTGGAAACAGAATACATTCTTGCCTAACTACTCTCCTGATTTCAATTTCTGAACTGGGTTCCTTATCTATGACAATTTGGGCTCTTTGATTTCTGTAGAGGTTTGTTATTATTCTTAAGGTCCTTTTGTCTATGTCTTTTGTCTTTAGAATTTGGACCAATTTTTTATCTCTTACTTTGTTAAATTATTTTTCAAAATCAACGTAACAAACACGCATATCGACATTCCTGTGGATACAATGTTCTTATTTATTGTAGTTTTAAATGTTTTTATTTTTAAGGATAGTGCAAAAGATGTTGAATAATCATTGTTTCGATATAATGTCATGTTTTGTATATTTTGTTAAACAAGTCTACGGTGTCTAAGGTTTCATCATTTACGCATTTTACGATTTCTGTTGGGATTTGGTCTGGACCTACTCCTTTGCCATTTTTGCTATTTTTGATGCCATTTTAATATCCTCTTTTAATATCATTAAAACCACACCATCTTCTACTTATACTTCCATCTCTTCTGTTTTATTATCTTTGAACTAGGGATGGGAAAAACCTACCGGTTTTAACCTAAAACCGGTTTTTTACTTGGCAATAACCGGTTTTACCAGTTGTTTTTTGTCCCGGTTATAACCGGTTTTTTCTTTTTAAAGTAAAAACGGGTTATTAGGTTTTTACGGTGATTAGGATCATGTTAGGTATTATTTTGGTTTCCAATCATAATTAATATTCTCAAGTAATTATTTCAAACAAAACCATAATTCAAATTTTATTTTATAAATACAGAAGCAAACTGAAAGTGCAAACTCACATAAGCCAGAAACAAGCCAGAAAGCCAAAGTTTTATTATAATATTTCGTTGAAAAGGTATTTGTAATAATAACATTTACATAAGAAGTGATCTGGTTGAAGTAGACGCAAACATTATCTATTTTTCACACTTGACTCTTGACATTGAAAGTCGGTGAATGACTTCTTTTGATTACTAAAAATAATGTTCTGACTATAAATATCAACTTACCGATTACGAATACGAATTAGTTGTTTTTTGTCCCGGTTATAACCGGTTTTTTCTTTTTAAAGTAAAAACGGGTTATTAGGTTTTTACGGTGATTAGGATCATGTTAGGTATTATTTTGGTTTCCAATCATAATTAATATTCTCAAGTAATTATTTCAAACAAAACCATAATTCAAATTTTATTTTATAAATACAGAAGCAAACTGAAAGTGCAAACTCACATAAGCCAGAAACAAGCCAGAAAGCCAAAGTTTTATTATAATATTTCGTTGAAAAGGTATTTGTAATAATAACATTTACATAAGAAGTGATCTGGTTGAAGTAGACGCAAACATTATCTATTTTTCACACTTGACTCTTGACATTGAAAGTCGGTGAATGACTTTTTTTGATTACTAAAAATAATGTTCTGACTATAA
This sequence comes from Diabrotica virgifera virgifera, assembly GCF_917563875.1. Taxonomy (NCBI): domain Eukaryota; kingdom Metazoa; phylum Arthropoda; class Insecta; order Coleoptera; family Chrysomelidae; genus Diabrotica; species Diabrotica virgifera. The sequence continues at coordinate 189,542,729 of NC_065447.1, read as the reverse complement.
ATATCAACTTACCGATTACGAATACGAATCTCCAAGGATTTCCCTACGGTTTCAAAACGACACACCCATACAGTAGGGATGGGAAAAACCTACCGGTTCAAACCTAAAACCGGTTTTTTACTTCGCAATAACCGGTTTTACTGGTTGTTTTTTTGTCCCGGTTATAACCGGTTTTTTCTTTTTAAAGTAAGAACCGGTTATTAGGTTTTTACGGTGATTAGGATTAGGTTAGGTATTATTTTGGATCCCAACCATAATTATTATTCTCAAGTAATTATTCCAAACAAAACCATAATTTAAATTTTATTTTATTTTATAAAATACAGAAGCAAACTGAAAGTATAATCTCACATCAGCCAGAAACAATTATTAAGTTTTATTATAATATTTCCTTTGTAATCATAATATTTACATAAGAAGTAATCTGGTTGAATTAGACGCAAACATCATCTATTTTTCACACTTAACTCTTGACATTGAAAGTGGGTGAATGACTTTTTCTGATTACCAAAAATAATGCTCTGAATATGAATATCGAATTACTGATTACGAATACGAATCTCCAAGAATTTCGCTACGTTTTCAAAACGATACACTCATACAGGAAGTACTAAATGAGTTAAAATGTACCTATTCTACAAATATACAAACGTTTTAAAAGTAATACATGTTCTTTCGATAGCAAATACTAATTTTGATCATATTGATATCGAGTCGAATGGAGTATCGCAGACTAAAGTGTATTGTAAATGCAACTTTGTAACCTATTGGATTAAAAAAACCGAAAACCGTTTTTTTTCCAAAAACCGGTTTTTTTGGCCGGTTATAACTGCCAGGTTAAACCGTAAGCAAAAAAAACCGGTATAACCGAAAACCGGTGTTTTGTCAAAAACCGCCATCCCTACTTTGAACAACTCATTGACGTATTGTGTTTTTTCTTTAATTTTTCGTGTTAGCATTCAACACTAGCTCCCGGTTTCCTATTTCTATGAATGTGAGTTAATACTTTCATTTTTTTATGTGTTAAATCTATAATGTCTTTTCTGCTTTCATTTTTCGATTTCTGAGCATTCTTCTCGTAACTCTTCTTCTTTGGCTTGATTATTTTTGTATATTTATTTATCCTCATTTTTGTACGTCTGATTTTCTTTGTTATGTTTCTATGTTGACGTCATTCTTCCAATTCTACAATTTACACCGTCATCCATAGTCCCTTTTTGTATCTGGTTGGTGTCAGAATTGTCAGAATTTGTATCCGTGTGTTTTCTTTATCTTCGTGAACCTTGTCTTTTAAGGACATTGGCGATCATCATAGTCCATTTGTCGGTCTGTCTGTATGTCATATCTGCAACAATTCTCAAGAATTCTATTGGTGTTTTCCACTTCACTGCTTAAAATTTTTCAAGCAGCGCGTAGGTCGTCTCACCTGTCCTCATTTTCCCCTTCACTTTCCCTTGTAGGTATAGCCAATCGTATCAACTCCTATTTTTCATTTCTTAGTATGTGACCATACTAGCTTATTTTTCTTTCCTGCATAGAGTTGAGTATTTCTTTTTCTTTTTTAATTTTTCTTAATGTTTCCGTGTTTGTTATGTGTTGTGTACATAATAGTTTCCACATTCTTCAAAGACACCACTTCTCACAGTTGGAAAGTCTTATTTCAAATGTGTCCGTAATTGTCCAGGCTTCAAGTCCATATAAAAGGACAGAGAATACATAGCATCTCGATACTCTAGTTCTAATTTTTATTCCCAGTTTTCCATTGCATAAATAATACTGCTCTCATCTTATTGACACCACTCCTGGCCATCTCAATTCGTCATTTTATTCGGCTGCGGTACCATTGTTTTTTTAGCTCACATCCCAAGTAATTGTATCTAGGTAGTTTCTATAAAGACTTTCCAGGTAACGTAGATGGTTTCGTCTTACATCTTGTTCTTACTGAGAGTCATGATTTTTTTGTGTTCAAGGCCATTCCATACTCCATACTTCTCGCAGAGCTGCGATCTATTAAAATTTGCAGCCCTCCTCTGCTGTCCACAAAGAGTATTTAGGGGTCGCCAATTTCTTGAAAATTTCAAGATCTTGTCTTGATCTTGTCTTGATTTCAAGACAAGATCAAGACAAGAAGTAATTTTAGATTTCAAGACAAGACAAGAAATCTGATGTCAATACCAAGATTTCTTGTCAAGAAATCAAGAAATCTTGAAATTTCTTGACTAGATAATAATGAAAACTCTAAAACGTATTTATTTGTGAAAAATGTAATATGTTTTAACATAAAATAACGTACTTTAATGTATTGTACACAATGTATGTAAATCATGTAAATGTAACATAAATTTTTTAATCGGAATTGATGTCATGAATTAAGACAGATAATATTTCTTATGGAGTCAACGTCTAGCCTATATCCTGACTTTGAAAAAAAAGCTGCTCTTGAAATTAGCCTTTCCGCAGGTACAGCTGTTGCTAGCGTTCCGAGAAAATCCTTGGCCATTTTTCGATAATTATGGGTAGACATTTTCATGTCTTCTATACCAATCAAGTATATTCTCAACATCTTCTGACCTGGCCCTGGTATTGAATTCTGTAGATCATTCTGGGATCTGTTAGGCCGTGTTAGCACAAAACGCAATAAAAATGTCGCCGGGGAATCACCGGACCAGGTAATCAAGAAATTTCAAGATCTTGAAATTTCTTGAGTCAAGACAAGATATAAGATGTCAAGAAAACGCCAAGACAAGATTTTTTTAAATTTCTTGATTTTTTCTCAAGACAAGACAAGAAGTTGTTATCAAGACAAGAATTTTTGTCGTGTCGACCCCTAAGAGTATTGTATCGCCTGCATATTTGAGATTATTCACTAGTGCTCCGTTAATTGATAGGCTTTCATTCATGTCTTCAAGTGCCTCTTTGAACATCTTATTCTGAGGACATATTAAAAAGCAGAGGGTATAGTAAACATTCTTGTCATGCTCCTCTTCTTATAGGTGTATCTTTAGAATATTGTTGTTCTGCTCGTACTATGGCTCTCTGATATTGGTAGAAAAACATAAAAGAGTATATATTTTAGGGTTACCTTCTAATCTACAGATTTCATATAATTTATAAAGTGGGTTGACATTTTTACAACGGCCAAAAAAATGGGTACCTACATTTTTTTGTATCTAATCTTTAACTACATTACCATAATTCTCCCATCACTTTTTGTTTTTCATGCAGTAATGGTTGCACACCCCTCTTTGCTTTTCACAGGATCGTATACATGTGTACAGTAATATATCTTAAAATCACTACGTATTATACCCCTTGGATGTAAAGTATGGGAATGATTTTCTGCTATGAAATATTTTCTTCGCCTGTCGCTCCTTTGGTTACAATATTAATGAGCTCCAGTCTCAGGTAGCAATGTTGATGAATGTGGTCACTAATTTACGACAAATAATACTATTAATTTTGCTTTCGCAATCGCTTTATTTAAGCATCTACATTGTATATGCAAAGATAAATGCATTAAAGATGTTTATAAATTACCTTTCAATAACCAATAGAGTAAAAAATGATCAATTTATAGAGATTTTTTCACGATTAGTTAATAGAAACAGGTTGCATGCAAAAATTCAGTTCAGAAAACCGTTTTGTATGTATTTGTTTTAAACTAACAGACTTTATAAAGATCAAGATCAAATACATACAAAATTTGTTTATAAAAACTGTTAAAACACAATTTTTCTATTCCCATACAGGTAATATGACCCGTATGCGCGCCAACAATGAATATAAAATTCTTAATTGTATGTCAACAAATGCGCAATTACTAATTACTACTTCTTAAAACCCACCAAATTTCATTCACATATCTCAACCGGTTTTAGAGCAATAAACAAATCGTATAAGAAAGATTTCAACATCCCGTATCTCGGAAAGAAATCATTTGCGGACATACGTTTATAAAGCAAACGGTCATTATTATTTTATGAAAAATAGCCCCTTAAAGTTTGCCATACTTATTTAAAAACACCCTCTAGGTATTCTTGAGAAACATGGCTCGTTGTTAAAGTATACCTAAATTTTTAATGATCCAACATAAGCGAATGAATCAAAAAACAGAATGTTGAAAAAACATGAGACTATAGGTTTTATAGACTATCGGCTATAGGGTTTTAATTTCAGTATTTTATAAATGCTAGAATATTCCACAGGGTGACGCGAACTTTGAGAAAAAACAAGTATGATTGGTGCACCCGGTATACAATGGATATTGTTACAAAAATAAGGTTATAACATATTAAAAAATCACTTAAATCGAACAAGAGATTTAGGATTTTCGAGGCATCAAAAATGACCCATTTTTAAAGTGGGCGGTTAATTTTGCCGGTGAGTGTAGTTACAATACTAAATAATTTATAATCTGTGCCGGTGGTAGGAGAGCCGAAGAGGGGACTTTGCGCGTTACTAGAGCGCGTCAGAAAATCAGATGAGGAGAAAACCTCATGTAAATGTACCCCTACTATATATTGACTCTTTTAAAACAGAAAAAAGAAGTTCGTAGAAAAATCTATCCCTAGATAAACTCGAAAACGACGGATTATGACACGGTTAGTTAAGTACATGAACAACAGTGTATATTTCAAAAATCTGACGATTTGAGCGGGGGAAAGGAAATGGGCGAGTAAAAAAGTTTCACAAAAAGAATGCGAATATTTCGCGAAATGAATATCAGATCGAAAAACTGAAAAGTAACTGTTCAATCATCATCATCATCAGGGCTTTTCATTCCGGGTGAAATGTTTGCCGCTCTTACTTAGAGCTCTCTGATTCGCTTATTGCGGTGAATCACTTCGCATTCCACTTGTATGTTGTCAAAGTTTGTTGTATGACTTGGCTTTCATTACAATTTTCTTCCACCCATTTCGATATGTGCATAGTTCCCTCCAGTTTCTCACTTCCAGAATTTTGATATCTCTCATGACCTGGTCCTCCCATCTCTCTCTGGGTCTTCCCCTTGGTCTTTCAGTTTCTGGTTTCCATCTGGTGATCTTCTTAATCAGTAGGTCGTTTTTTCTTCTCTCTATGTGTCCCATTCATCTCAGCCTCTGTGCTTTAATAAATCTAACTATATATTCTCCCTTCAATATGTCTCTTAGTTCGTGGTTCATTCTTCTTCTCATTTCTCCGTTGTCCATTCTTATCGGGCCCATAGTTCGTCTGAGGATTTTATTTTTCGAATATTCTCAATTTTTCTTCATCTTTTTCCGCGAGGCACATTGTCTCAGCTGCGTGCGTAACTACTGGTCTGATTGCAACTCTGTATATTTTCAGTTTTGTATTTCTGGACAAGTTCTTGTCCTTAATAAGCCTATGATACCTCCAGTATGTTTTGTTGCCTGCTAGTATTCGTTCCGTTACTTCTTCACTTCTCTTGTTTTGGCCATTCACTATTACTCCCAAATATTTAAATTGTTGGACTCTTTCAAAAGTGTAGTTTTCTATTTTGATTTCTCTCGTCCTGTTATCTTCTCTACTAGAGCAGAGTGTTCAATATTTTTCAAAAATCTATCGAATACCAAACGCGACAACCCACGGAAGGGGGTGGGGTAACTTAAAAATTTTAAATGGGAACCCCCCATTTTTTATTGCAGCTTTGGATTTGTTACGTAAAAATGAGTCACTTTTATTGGAGACATTTTTTCGAATTATGGATAAATGGCGCTATAATCGGAAAAACCGATTTTTGAAAAAGAAAAATTAAATTTAAAAATGGAAAATACCCACTAAAATAAAAAACTTAACTTTTTTGGTTTTAGGACCTAATCTTCACAACCCAATGACGCTTTATTAACTGTATATTTAGCATCCAATGCTCCACTACTATAATGACCATGATGTAGAAAGTTATTTAGGTAATCAAGTGGCATCTCTAATAATTAAGAATCGTGATAATCGTTTATAGATAAAAAATAAGCAAGACAAAAAACAAAGAAATCTACGAAAAATAATTAAACTATCATAGTTTTCGGCTCTATTTTTCAAATTATAAGAATATGATCAAGCCTTTTGTTGGTATATTTATATTATGCTAATAAAATCATATTGTGACCTGCGAAAAGAGACCCGAATGTAAGTACGTATATATGATCCATCAAAACAAATAATTGAACATTACCTTTTGCGGTCAAACAAACTTAAACGTCAAAAAACCAGAAACTCGAGTCCGTTGAAGTTTGAATGATGAGCTGGTTTCTTTTCTAACATGAAAAATAGAGCGCTTTGCAAGCCAACAAGTTATTTAGTCCCTTGGGTTTAAAGTTTACCTGTAAATCGAAAAACAAGTTTTCTTGAGTCGAGTACGTTCGTGGGAATGAATATTCCCGTATGGGACGGTTTAAAAAATAAATAAGGTGCTCTATTGTACTCTTCAAGCAGGTTCTGTCCGCTTAGTTTACCCTCCGAAACTTGGTACAAAATCTTTTGAAAATTGTTAGATCTTCTGGCGTGGAAAACCGTTAAAATGTAGATGAACGTTATTAACGATCGGGCAAGTTTCGATTTTTTTGGATTGTTAGGGGAAACAGTCGATACACTTTGTTAGGATTGTGTCAAAGGAAGTAATTTTTTCGGTTGCAGTTACATTAGCTATAATTTTATATCCATTAGTACGGTGACTGTGAGTAAACACTTTGGTTGCTTTTAAAATAATTTGGGGAGATTGATTGCTATTAGATGACTCGCTATGAAAATTATTTTGATAAAAATGTGGACTTTATGAAATTGAATTCAAGAAACCAATAAATAGTATTTCAGTTTGTAAATAAGTGGAAAACATTCCTATGTAGGTATTATACTATGTACTATGTACTGAACATAATATTACATGCATAAAATAAATCTTAACTTATATTAAAATTACTACGATAGCCCGATCAAAGAACAATCTGACCCAAAAAAAATAAAGGAAGGATGAAAATTTGGGAAGAGGTAGTTGAAATTGTCTATTTTTATATAAAAAAAGCTAACAATTCTACATCCCCTCCATTTTACAAAAACGGAGTGGAATGCTCCCTAGGGATGGCGGTTTTGGACAAAACACCGGTTTTCGGTTATACCGTTTTTTTTGCTTACAGTTTAACCTGGCGGTTATAACCAACCGGCCAAAAAAACCGGTTTTTGGAAAAATCGGTTTTTGGTTTTTTTAATCCAATAGGTTACAAAGTTACATTTACAATACACTTTAGTTTGCGATACTCCATTCGACTCGATATCAATATGATAGGGGCTGTTCATTAATCAAGTGAGGCGGCTCTAAAGGGGGGGGGGTGGGGTCCATAAAAAATCACTAAACATCACAAGGGGGTGGGGGGGGGGGTGTAGTAATACATCACGTGTATTTATTTTTTCGTCACAGGTGTTCAAAAATCGAAAGCGGCATTGGTGTGACTGATAAAAAAAATTAATTTTTCATTCACAATATTCTACAATACTACAACACATTAATATTTCCTTTCACCTAAATTTCTATAATAAATAGTTTTATTAATATTGGATGCTCATGTTAAAAGCGACATGGGATACCTACTCTTCATGGTAAATTATCTTAAATTCTTAAGATAAGAAGAGACACTTGCGAAGTGTTTTGTTTCCAGGAATACTGACCCTGTCGCCGTCTCCTATTATTTATGAGGTTTTAGAATACATGATGTAATAAATTATCTGATGAATTGGTACTTGGTAGTCTTGTCAGTTATTCTGTTGTTTTGGCACTGAATACATGGGTAAACAGGGTTGCTAGGTCAGTTTTAATTCTTCAGTAGTATTAATAATTTTATATACTAAGATTAGATGATACTTATAGATACTATACCTAAAAATAGATTTTTTGTAGATACTAAAAATACACGTGATATAGGGGGGGGTGGTTAGCCTTAAACCTCACCATGTATCACCAAGGGGGTGGGGGGTTAAGAAATGCCAAAAAAAACATCACGTGATTAATGGACGGCCCCTTAGTACTATCGAAAGAACATGTATTACTTTTAACACGTTTGTATATTTGTCTAATAGGTACATTTTAACTCATTTAATACTTCCTGTATGAGTGTATCGTTTTGAAAACGTAGCGAAATTCTTGGGAGATTCGTATTCGTAATCAGTAATTCGATATTCATAGTTAGAGCATTATTTTTGGTAATCAGAAAAAGTCATTCACCCACTTTCAATGTCAAGAGTTAAGTGTGAAATGCGTCTAATTCAACCAGACCACTTCTTATGTAAATATTTTGATTACAAATACCTTTTCAAGGAAATATTATAATAAAACTTAATCAATTGTTTCTAGCTGATGTGAGATTGCACTTTCAGTTTGCTTCTGTATTTTATAAAATAAAATAACATTTGAATTATGGTTTTATTTGAAATAATTACTTGAGAATAATAATTATGATTGGGATTCTAAATAATACCTAACCTAATCCTAATCACCGTAAAAACCTAATAACCAGTTTTTACTTTAAAAAGAAAAAACCGGCTATAACCGGGACAAAAAAATAACCGGTAAAACCGGTAAATCCCTAATGCTCCCTCTCGAAAATGAAAGATGTACATTCAAAATAAGACCAGAATTGGATAAAATGACTAATTCTAAACAACTTTTGTTCTATAGAGTTTTTTCGCTAAGTCAATACTTTTTGAGTTATTTGCGAGTGAATATGTTCATTTTTAACAAAAAAAAACATGTTTTTGACGGTTTTTCGGAGATAACTCAAAAAGTAAGTATTTTATCGAAAAAAATACTCTTAGCAAAAATATAGCTTATAAAAAATGGTGTATGCATGATGTCTGTAGACCCAGTAGAAACAGAGTTGTAGCTAATGAAAAGTAGGTTCTTCTTCGTCAAATTACAAATCGAATATTTCAATGTGAAATAACCCATAAACGGAGCACTTTTCGGGAAAAATTCATTTTAACTTTTTTGAAGTGTTTAAAAAAAGGTTTATATTTTATTTAAAAAAAAACTTCTATCATTAAAAGTAAGTGAGTTACACTCAAAATATTGTTGGTCCCTTTTATTTTTTGGTATAAAAATCGCGAAAATCGCCCCCTAATTAGCACCACAAATAAATTTTATCATTACCTATTGACAAGTTACTTTGCTTATGTATTATTTATATGATCTGTAAGTTTCATCGGTTCAAAGTGCTTATTTTTGAAAAAGCTGTAGTTAAAGTGGCTCGAACGAGTAACTAATCACGAGTTTAGGCAAATTTTGAACAGCCATAACATAACCAATTTTTGTCTAACAAGAAAACAAAAATTCAGAAATATTCAGAAATTCAAAATTAACATTTTTTTTGCTCTTTGAGGTTTTTGGTATTACTAATAATTTTTAAGTTAATTCCATAAAAAATTTTATTTTTTTTTCAAAATAAAAAAATGTTTTATTTTAAACTCAATTTTTTTCAAAAATGAACACAAACCAATGAAACTTATAGATAATATAAACAATACATAAGTAAAGTAACTTGTGAAGCGGTAACGATTAATTTTATTTAAGATGCTAGTTAGCGGATGATTTTCGCGATTTTTTTAGCAAAAAATAAAAAAGGCCAGCAGTATTTTGAGCGTATCTCATTTACTTTTAATATTAGAAGTTTTTTTTTAACAAAAATAAACCATTTTTTAAACACTTTAAAAAAGTTGCAATGAATTTTCCCCGAAAATAGCTCCGTTTTTGGGTTATTTTAAATTAAAATATTCGATTTGGAATTTGACGAAGAAGACTACTTTACATTAGCTACAACTCTACTTCTACTGGGTCTACAGTCTACAGGCCTCATGCATACACTATTTTTTAAGTTTCTTATAAGCTATATTTTTGCTAAGAATATATTTTTCGCTAAAATACTTACTTTTAAGTTATCTGCGAAAAACCGTCCAAAAACATTTTTTTTTTATTAAAAATGAACATAATATTATAATTCACTCGCAAATAACTCGAAAATTATTAACTTAGTGAAAAAACTCTATAGAACAAAAGTTACTTAGAACTAGTCATTTTTTTTTGAACGTATATTTTTTTACCCCCGAGAAAATATTTTTCACCCCGCAATTCCCATTTTTTGTAAAATGGAGGGGATGTAGAATTGTAAACTTTTTCTTATATAATAATAGACAATTTCAACTACCTATTCCCAAATTTTCATCCTTCCTTTATTTTTTTGGAGGTTTTCGTAAAATTTTGTGTTCCCTGATCGGGATACAAGGTATGAAGTAACTACTAAATAAATGAAACACGAAATTTTTTTTATAAAAGTAGTTTTTGAATCTATAAATTCAGATCAATAAATTTAGATCTAGGTCTGATTATATTTAAAACACATAATTTGGCGATATTATCATAAAACTTAAAACTAAAAATAATAAAAATATTAAAACCATTTTGATTTATTTACTCAACTGATCAATTAGTCTTACCTAGCAATAATTTGTTCTGTTATATCCTTGTATATTACAGCCTTGTATATTTCTTTCCATTTTAAAAAGCTTGTCTTAAGTCGATACACTGTAGAGTTTTCATACCAATACATACCAATGAATAAGCAATAAAAATCAGGTTACTACGATGTTATATCTGTCCTATATTGTTGTACGGAATTGAGTCCTGAACTCTCACAGACGCTACCTGAAAAAATGAGACTTTTGAAATGTGGCTCTATCGTCGAATCTCGAAGATATCTTATATCGACCACGTTACTAATCAAGACGTACAAATCATACACAAAGAAAAAAAGCTCTTAACCATAATAAAAACAGCCAAAAACCAGGACCAGGAAAGCGAAGGATTTCCTGGCTTAACAATCTACGTACATGGTTCTACACAACAACCGCAAATCTTTTTAGAACAGTAGTGTGCAAGCAAAGTACAGATCGTCATGATGGTCGCCAGTATCCAGAACGGACAGGTACTATCAGAATGAGAAGATTTCCCATATTCGTAGCCTTCTGCTTGTATTTAGCGTAGCTGGATTTCTTGCAATATTATCTAATAATCTGGTTACTATTCTTTCTTATTTACTTTGTTCATCTTCTGACACTAGTCTAACAGATTTAATTGCTTTAAGATGTTTTTATAGATTGGTAGTCCTCTATATAGCGGCCATTGATGGCCGCTATCTCAGTAATCTACGATTTGCGGATGGCATAATCCTGATAGCTACTGACCTACAAGAACTGCAAACCATGCTTTCAGAACTACACACAGAATCTTCTAAAATAGGACTGAAAATGAATTTAAACAAGACAAAAGTCATGCACTCCGAAGAAACGATGACAATAATAAACAACAAAGTTATAGAAAAAGTTGAAGAATGTATGTACTTAGGAAAAAAAATAATACTAAATAGGGAAATTCAAATGGAAGAAATAAAAAGAAGAAGAAAGTTAGCATGGGCAGCATTCGGCAAACTGAACTATATACTCAGAAATCAGCAAATTCAACTACATCTTAGATCTAAAGTTTTTGATGCATGCATTATTCCGATATTAACATATGGGGCACAAACATGGACACTCACAAAAAAGAATATGAACATACTCAGAGTCACTTAACACGCGATGGAAAGAACAATGCTTGGCATGTCACTTAAGGACAGAAAAACAAACAAACAAACACATGGATAAGACAGAAAACCAAAGTCACCGATGTAGTACAAAAATCACTAAAATTGAAATAGGAATACGCTGGACATGTAGCTAGGAGCGATCTTAACAAATGGCACAGAACAATTCTAACCTGGAGACCATACGAACACAAAAGACCCAGAGGCAGACCTCCTATGAGATGGACAGATGATCTGAAACGAACTGCCGGGAAAAATTGGCTACAAGTAGCGTACAACAAAAAACAATGGAAAGGAAGACTTGAAGAGGCTTATGTTCAGATGTGGACGTGAATGGCTAGACGAAGAAGAAGAAGAAGAAGAAGTCCTCTATATTCTCTTATGTTTGTAATACATTCCATATCTTTTTTGACGAGGTTCGATCTATTTGGTTTAAGATGTTTCCATTTGCCGATCTCCATGTTCCTTTTTATATTTGTAGGCCAGGAACCGAAGCTTTTCACCTCGCAATTTTTACAGAATGGATCGATTTACTTGAAAATTTGATAATAAGTAGTGGATAGTCCAAGGATCAAAATCTATATGATGCCGAAAGGCGCTTTTACCATGGGGGTGGTTGCCACCCCATCTTGGGGGTGGAAATTTTTTATTATATTTTGACCGCAAAAGTTGATAAAAACATTCATTTTAAACAAAAAATGTCCCATACATTTTTTTGATAAAAGTAATAGTTTTCGATTTATTCGCTATCGAAAGTGTTAGTTTTGTATAGAAAAAAATCAATGTTTTTCGATATACTTACTCATTTACGATTCACTCAAAGTTTGTCGTAGAAAAAATCTTTTTAAACCAACTTCTTGGAAATTAAATAACCTACAATTTTATATTTAAACATTTTTTCGTATCTCTGATGCTAATCTTTCTATTCTGAAGAAAATGGCCTTTTTTACCAAACTACAAAAATTCGTTATTCGCTTTAACTTCAGTTTTTTAAAAACTAATCATTCTAAGCCAGTCAAACTTTTAGAATCTATTAATAATACATAAATAAATAAGAATGAATAAGGTCAATGACGAAAAACACCGATAACTTACATTATTATGCTTCCAATTGGATTTCTCCTTTTTTTATTAAAAAAAAAATATTAATTTTTTAACCCTAACTTTTTTATTTTTTATCTTAGAAAGTTTGGTAAAAAATAATTTTGTAGGTTTTTACAAGATCTATAATTATATTGGTATTAAATCTTTTTAAAATCGTCAGTCGCAAAAAGAGGTGACTTTGAAAGGGTTGGTAAAGATGGTTTTTGCATGTTATTACAAGATTTAATTGTCAATAGCTCACTCAATTTTTGGCAATTAAATAAGCTACAATTTCATATTTAAACATTTTTTCGTATCTCTAATGCTAATCTTGCTATTCTGAAGAAAAAGATATTTTTTTCCAAACTACAAAAATTCGTTATTCATTTTAACTCCATTTTTTTAAAAACTAATCATTCTAAGGCGTTCAAACTTCTAGAACCTATTAATAATACATAAATAAAAAAGACCAAATAAGGTCAATGACTAATTTTAATTAGGGTGGTGATTAGGGGGTTCCTTGCGATCACTTTTTCGCTTCAAAAAATAGGGACTGACATTCTTTTCATTATAAGTCACTTAATTTTTGAGCTAGAGATTTTTTTTACTTCTGGAGATAGATATTTTAAGGACTTTAAATTAGTTTGAACAAGTTGTCCTCGAAAAATGTATAGTTTTCCCGTTTTTTGACTTTGAAACTACAATATTTAGTATTTGACGAAGAAGAGCCAACATATAATACAGTATAACTCGATTACTATTGGTCTTAAAGAAAATTAAAAAAAAACGGTTTTGTTTATTTTTTCACAAGGTACATTTTTGTTAAGTAAAGTTGTTTTGTTAAAACGAAAACTTTTGGAGTTATTAGCAGAAAACTTATTAAAAACACTGATCTTTTCGATATAAAACTAATATTTTCGATAGCGAATAAATCGAAAACTATCAATTTTATCAAAAAAATGTATTGAATATTTTTTGATTAGAATGAAGGTTTTTTACCAAATTTTGTGATTAAAATATAAGAAAAAATTTGCACCCCCGAGATGGGGTGACAACCACCCCCATGGTAAAAGCGCCTTTTGGCATGATGTAGATTTTGATCCTTAGACTATCCACTACTTATTCTTAAATTTTCAAGCAAATCGATCCATTCTGTAAAAGTTGCGAGGTTTTTTCCTATTTTAAGCTTCATTACTTGGACTATTGTGTGTGTTTTGTAAGTACATGCTCATAATGATCATATTATTTCTTTCCCTTGCGAATTCTAGTAAAGAGACCAATTTCGTTCGTTACTTCATGCAGACTATTTTCCAATGGTGCAGTGGTCGGCAAAGTGCGGCTCTGGAGCCGCATGTGGCTCTTTGGTTCCTTAGGCGCGGCTCTGGCACAAATATCTACGGAAAGCATTATAATATTTTCATTAAAAAAAAACTACATTAAAACATTACCTACATCTTATTCTTAAATAAGAATAAATTAGCTTTATTTTATCAAAACACACTTTAGCATTAGTCAAAATTCCTCTTAATGCTTCGATAACCGAGTTGAAATTTTCTCTTTTTGAAATTGGCATTAAAGCTTTGAAATACAATTTCTAGATTTAAGAACAAGGAGGTATGGCGCTCTAAATTCGAAAGTCTTTGTATTGAATTGAAAATATTGGAGAAGAAAAAAATGTTCACAACACAAGTGGTCAGCTTTGTATCACCTGGAGAAGGAAGACATAATCATTTTCAACGCTTGGACTTGGAATAGTAGGTATTCCTGATTCTTATGAGCTAAAAAAGCTCACGTTTGCTGTTTTTTCCCTTGTCAGTTCTACATATTAACATAATGGTAGGGGAGCAAAAGCGGGAATTTTTGCAGTTACTCGAGCGCGTCAGATTATCATAAGGGGAGAAACCTGGTACCCTGTAGATGTACATCTACCATATATTGGCTCTTAACACAGGGGAGTTCGTTAAGGGGGGCCCGAAAAAAAAATCTATCCTTAAAAAAACTCGAAATTGTCAGATTAAGATAAGGTAAGTTAAGTACATGCAAAAGAGTGTATATTTCAAAAATCTGACGATTTGAGCCGGGCGTAAGAAAATGGGCGAGTCCCAAAATTTCACAAGAAAAAAGCGAATATTTCGCGAAATGATTGACAGATCGAAAAACTAAAAAATATGTGCTCAATATTTTTCAAAAAATCTATCGAATGATACCAAACACGACTTCCCACGGAGAGGGGTGGGGGGTAAATTTTATATTTTAAATACGAATCCCACGATATTTCGCGAACTGAACATCAGATCGAAAAACTGGCACCAAACACGACCCCCCACGGAGGTGGTGTGGGGGGTTACTTTAAAATCTTAAATGGGAACCCTCATTTTTTATTGCAGATTTAAATTCCTTACGTAAAAATAAGTAACTTTTATTCGAAACATTTTTTCGAATTATGGATAGATGGCGTTATAATCGGAAAAAACGATTAATGAAATGGAAAATTAAATTAAAAAATGGCAAGCGCCCACTAAAATGAAAAACTTTACTTAACTTTTTTTTACTCCTCACAACCCAATAGGTCCCCAAAGCGCTCGAGTGACTGCACATTTAGCATACTTTGCTCCCCTACCATAAAAAAATGCATTTTGCGCCAAAAATTTTGTAAAAAATACAGTGTTGTAGTAAATAAAACCTTACAATATAAACGAGACAGATAAAATTAAATTATTAGAAAAATTTTTTACTAAGCAACAACATTGTTGTTTAATTTATTAATATTTTGTATTTTGACAACGACATCCGATGTGGACGTCGAAACGTTAATAAAATCATTTTGTTAGTTAAATTGTGGCTTATTTCCCATTTAGAATAGTTGCTTACAAAACGAAAAAAACAGAAGTTTCTACGATGATTAGAAATGAAGATATAGTATACAAAAAACGAAAAAACACTTTTTAAATTTTTGGAAGGTTATGGATTGTGGTTATGGGTTTAATTTTTTTTGTCGAATACTTCTTGATGTAGAAAATGTGTTTTTTTAAATATCGCTGGGATCATTTTTCACTCTCTTAACCCACTAGGCTCTTTAGTTTTATTTAGTGTAATAAAAGTTTGCTGAACAAGCAGATTTGGCTCCCAATTTTTTTTAAATTGTCGTAATGCTCCTATTTGGCTCTTTGGCTAAAAAGTTTGCCGACCACTGCAATGGTGGGTACACATATTTCTTGTTTTCCTATTTTTGCATTATTTTCACATTGTATTTGGGAATAATATTATATATCTGCATACCTGCTGTATACTTCGAACAAAGTTGGACAAGGTAATCCCAACTTAAACTACTACTTTAGAAAAACAAGATATTGTCTTAGAATGAGAACAAAAGAAGAAGAAGAGGAAGAAGAAGACGTTAAAGAAGAATATGAGTCTTTTACAGATTGAAACAATTGCTTTTGGCCAAGACATATGTATCTTCTGAACAAACTGTCTTTTACTTACTTGAAAAATACTTTGAAAAACGTTACGCTGTAAAAAATAACTCAAGAAGCTTAAAGCAACATTACTGTAATTGAATGAATGATTACGATTAAAAATAAAATAAGTTATTTGGTCGCCCTATATACTGCCAATTGTCCCGGACCACCCATAATTCCCAATCTATATATACCTTCCCACACTTCAACCCTTACCTGTACAATTTATTAGACGTATTTTTTACCTGTCAGCAAAATCAATAGGACTTCCTCAGTATAAACTAGAATAACCTACTCAGCCCTTTAGCCCTTTCACGAGAATACAAAATAAACGATTAATGGATTTATTGAGGGCCGGGTTGAAAATTTGCACGCAGAGCAAGTTCTTGTTTTGTTAAAAAGTATTGGAAGATTTAGGAAGGTTGGGCTATTGTTGTTTTAAATGGTTTTTTATTCTTTTCTACTGGTCAATAAACTGTGGGTTTGATATAAAAAACCTACAATATATAAAGGGATATCACGAACTTAACCCTAGAGGTTATTTGATATGAGAAATATGAGGAAAATTTTGAGGAAAAATCTTCTTCTTAACGTGCCCTATCAAGTCGCCATGACGTTGGCGATTAACATGGCGAAACTGTCTCTATCTCGAGCTATTCTAAATAGTTGCTCAGCTTTCTTTATGTCTGTCCACTCCCTGATACTCTTCAAACAAGAGGCCTGTTTTCTACCAATTCCTCTGCGTCCTTCGATTTAACTCATCATAATAAGTTGAAGAATATTATATCGCTCTCCCCTTACTACGTGTCCAAAATAGGCCATCTTGATATTATCAAGCAGCTCGCGAGCAGCATTTGCTCTCTTAAGAACTGCCACATTTGTCAGCATAGCTGTCCATGGTATTTTTAGTGTACGTATGTACGTCTATAGCAGCAAAAACGTCTATATGTCTATTAGAAAAAACTATAGTATACATACTGCAGTAAATATTCTGGTAGTTTGTATTTTGTTAGTGCTATAAACTTCTTGTTTAGTTAGTGTATTGAAAATATTATTTTTTATCATAGAACGACGTCATTTAGGTAACTTTAGATGAGATCAAGAGGCATATAGGCCTTCTTGAAGGAGATATGCGACAAACTAATCTAGCTGAGCGCATGGGAGTCTCCCAAAGTGTTTTAAGTCGATTATGGCGGCGTTTTTATCACAATAGAGTCCAGACGAACGTCATTCAAGACGTAAGCGCACTACAACTGCAGCTTAAGATCGATTCTTAAGATCGAGCTAGAATGCAGCCAACAATTACAGCACCAGAATTGATTAACGACCTGCAGCGGGAACACCGGGTAACCATAGGCTGTGATACTGTAAACGTAGACTTCCGCACCACGCGACCGAGACAGGAGACCGCGACAGGCGACAGATTGGCGAGGTCTCCCCACTACTGCTCTCAATGCAATTATATCGGGGTAGTGCTGCAGCCCGCGACCGAGACCAGCGACCAACTATCGCCTTTCCCGACCTATCTGTCGCCTGTCGCGGTCTCCTGTCTCGGTCGCTTGGTGCGGAATTCTACCTTAAGAAATCGTCTCCATGAAGCCAATCTCTACAGTTGAAGACCATTGAGATGCTATTGAGAGGCAATCGCACTGCAATATTACAGTATACAATACAATTAGAGCGTTGATATACAAAATATGGTGCTACTATAGTATACGGTCTACATGACCTTAGGGAGCGTTCAAGTATTACGTAACGCGGTTTTTGAAGATTGTTGACCCCCCTCCCCCCTACGTAACGCACCTTAATGGGGCGTTCACGTATTATGTAACGCATTTTTTGAAGATTTTTACAAACCCCCCACCCCCCCCCCCAACCTGCGTTACGTAATATTTGAACGGCCCCTTATTTACCTATTATAGTGTGCAAAATTAGCCAATTTTGTGGCTTATTCCCAACTAAAATAGTAAATTGATATGACAAAGTATTAATTTGTAAAATAAAATATTAATTCTTCTCATTTATGCATTTTATTTACATTGTAATGATTTCTTTGATGGCACTGCATACCTGTGTGTTTAACCTAAACCATACCATAATATTTCCTCAGAAGTGTTTGCACGCAATAATAAAAATCTTTACAAAGTGAATAAAACGCAAAAATCAGAAGAATTATTATTTTAGTTTTACAAATTAATACTTTGTCATATCAATTTATTATTTTATTTGTGAATAAGATTATTTGTAAAAGTAAAATAATAATTATTCTTTCTAATTTATGCGTTTATAAACGCGAAAGTAGACCGCATACTATAGTAGCACCCAAAATATTTCTTTCTCCACAAAACAGCGGAAGAAGATTTCGTCAGATTAAAAAAGGTAAGTCAAGTACATACAAAACAGTGTATATTTTAAAAATCTGACGATTTGAGCGGGGTGTAGGGAAATGTGTGAGCCACAAAATTTCACAAAAAAAGCGAATATGTCGCGAAATGAACGTCAGATTGAAAAACTAAAAAATACATTTTCAATATTTTTCAAAAATCCATCGAATGACACCAAACACAACCCCCACAGAGATGGGGTGGGGGTTACTTTAAAATCTTAAATAGGAGCCCCTATTTTTTTATTGCAGATTTGAATTTCTTACGTAAAAATAAGTAGCTTTTATTCGAGACATTTTTGCGAATTATGAATAGGAGACGCTATAATCGGAAAAAAACGATTGTTGAAAATTGAAAACTAAATTAAAAAATAGAAAGTCCCCACTTTATAGAAAAATTAACTTAACTTTTTTTGGTTTTGGGGGCGTTCAAGTATTACGTAACGCGATTTTTGAAGATTCTTGACCCCCCTCCCCTTTATGTAACGCACCGTCATGGGGCGATAAGTATTACGTAACGCAATTTTTGAAGATTTTTGACCCTCTCTTCCCAACCTGCGTTACGTAATACTTGAACGGCCCCTTTAGGACCTACTCTTCACAACCCAATAGGTCCCCATAACGCTCGAGTAACTGCAAATTTAGCATACTTTCCTCCCCTACTATTATGAGCGCAAGATGCCTAGGATAGGTACCACCGCCGTTAATTGGAATTTTCATTTCGTCATCATCATTTTTATTAAAAAATTTCCTAAGGTTCTGACGAATCGAATGCAAAAACTTTCATTGAAATTTCAACTGCAAAAATTTGGTAGGTCTATGGCTTCATGTGTTTTGCCAATATAATGTTTAAATTCGTCATTGTGTTAGTTGGACATTTTTGTTTTCCAAGGGTTTTTACAATTATTGTAGGTCATAAATGAATTGAAAAAATGTATCTTTATTTGTTAAACTACTGTCTTAAAAAGTCTTCCTGAATTCACTGTAGGTACTGATTTTTTTTTATTTTTGATTATTTGTGCTATACTATTTATTATGTTTCTTACTTTGTATTACATAATATTTTTGCCTAAAATAAGAAAGCATAGAATTAGGCTAGAACCAATATACTCAATCATATTGGAAAGTACATCATTCAAGAAGTCCCATCGGAAACTACCTGCTTTCAAATCGACCCCCTAGATTTAAAAAAAAGTGTCGCTTTTATCAATCATTAAGCCATGAAATATTCCGTCTCCCATCAACAAAGCCATTCAATAGGGACCTGATATTTAAATAGGCATGCTCTGATTTCTTACCTTCTACCTCTACTGGCACAATAGAGGACTCATGTGATTTCTGCTTGTGTTCGGCATAAATATAAGTCCCTGACATTGAACCCAACAAGTCTGCGACCTTTAATATTGATTGACAGTGCCGTGGATATCAATCAGTATTTCATTCAATTAGAAAAGTTACATAACAATCCTCGTTTCGAGTTTTCATTCAAAATTCTATATAGTTGTCACCTACCTATCTGAATCTGAAGAGGCCTAGATTATACAATACATAATAGCATAAATTCGCGTTACAAAAATTCTATAAAAATTAAGTTGGCATTGTTTAATTTGCTCTGGATAACTTTAGGTCTTTAGGTAAGTATACCAAATGCAAAATACTGTTAACGGGGCTTAGGAACAACGGGCTTCGGATAGTAGACAATGAATATTTAAATAATAATAATACAAGCTGATTTATTTATTATTTAAATAATAAGAAATATTAAAGAAGCATAATGTTAACTATTGTTAATAAATTTTTAAAAATTTATAATTTTTATTATGAAACAAAAATTTTTAAATGCAAAAAATAAGAAAATGAAAAAATTCAAAGTACTAAAAAAATACTCAATATGATAAATAAGAAACAAACAATAAAATTGATAAAACTAACTAATATTCAGGAGTTCGAAAAATATACTGATAACTTATTGAAAAAAATAACAACATCAAACATCAATATATTGAACAAACAAAATAGTCGACACAATGCACCAGGCTCAAACTAAATTTATGCAAGAATAATACTTTGACATTTCAATGTTGTATTTTGCTCTTTTACGTCAAGTTTGGCTTAACCAGTGGTATAACATTTTTCATTTTCTGTATTGAATTTTACTTTCAATTTTAATCTCATAATCAATCAAAGGAGCCTTTAGAGTAGGCAACCAGCCCCTCTCAAGTTGATTGTTTTAGTGTAGTCCTCACATGCATTATGTCCACTACATTTGTCACCAACTAACAACTGAGCTTACCTCTGATAGGTTTGAGTGTGTGAGCTGGGTTATTCAGTCTAACTTCCAGCAATTAACATATTTTCGTCACTTCTTATTTCATCTTCTGGCTATTTATTTATACTTTTGGTCAGTTGCACTTGTGGTCAATGTTTAAGTCTACCTTGGAGTTATTGAATGCGCAGTTCACTATGTGTAGTGACTGTACATACATTTGGTAAAAGTCATATCAGATGTCATTTTTCATCTCACTTGAACACTTCCGTAGAACTTGGAACATCAATTACTGTCCCTCCAATCATTGAATAATGTAGCCTCGCTCAAATATTTTTTTGTCCAGAGTGTGTTAATTGTTTTGATAATTTTAATTAAATGTCCAGGACATTCTGGGACATCTTTCTTCATTTTTGACGAAGCTTACACTCTTTCCATCTTTACAATGGAGATATATTACTTAAAAAAACATAAACTACTCTCTTAGTAGTATTTCAGGCCCACAAGAAGGGGCTCAAGGATTACAACAATACCGTATGCAAAGGGCTTCACAAAATTAAAAAAATACGAAACAAGTAGCACCAAAAAAGTTTTAAATCATAACAAATTTAAAACAACTAACACACTCCGATCTATACTGTCTAAAGCCAAACCCAACAACACACAAAACAGGTCAAAGAACTGAACCGACAAAATACCCTGTCAATGTAACAATTCTTATGTGGAAGAGACTACAAGACAACTAAGTGTCAGAATAAACGAGCATGAAGCAAATGCCAAGAACAGGAATTTCGACAAATCAGAGATAGTTTCAGTACAATGGAAAGATGCATCAATAATCATGAAGGAAACAGACATCAAAAGAGATAAACCAAAGAAGCATGTGTATGTGTAGTGAACCCATCAGCAGAATGAAGCAGGCTTTGGCTGTCAATACTTAAAGATTAAGTGCGTTCGCGGGTACAGTTGACAAATTGTCGCCGACAATTTCTAACCTCACTTAATATAAATAATACCGTTAATAGATAAATATACAAGGTATATTTACTTTTAATTAATATTAATAACCAATTATTAAATTATCCTAGGTAAATATACCTTATATATTTATGTATTAACGATATTATGTATATCATTTTAAAGTGCGCATGAGTTTTGCTGCTAATTTGTCGCCGACTAGTCGTCGACAGGCACCGCACTTATTATACCTACCAGTACCAATAATAAGAAAATGTGAGACACACGTCTTCAATCATAGATAATACAATGCAACACACAATACACAAACTCAATACGAACACTCTCATACATAGACTTGCATAACGCAAATATAGATAATGCAGAAACACAGAATAATCAGTAGGGCATAATCAGTAGGAATTTGATATACTGTAGGGCATAAAACATCGAGTCTTAAATCAGCCAAAACATGAATGTTGTCTACAACACCTTGGCCAAGTATATCAACTTCAGTTGTGAAAAAACATAACCTTCTCAACACATTGGGGGTTATACACATATTAACATAGTAATAATGTCTTTCACTACATGTCAGGCAAATACCATGGTCTCCAGGCTCATTTTCTAAGAATAGCAAACTCGAAACTTCCATTTTTTTGCGCCGTACACTCGCTTTAGTTGTGGTAAATGCTGCAAAAATTTGCGTTGGACCCGTTGGATCAATATCGTATTTTGGATTTGTTTAGTCCGTGTACAAATTTTCTTCAGCCTCTATCCACCGTTGGCAAGCTACGATCAAATGCGTAAATGAAACTTAACTAGGCGATCCCATTCGCCACAATCTAAACCTTGTCCTTAAAAGGACAAGCAGCACTAGATTGAGTGCAAGCGCTGATGCAACAAG
The DNA here is from genome assembly GCF_917563875.1 of Diabrotica virgifera virgifera. Lineage (NCBI taxonomy): Eukaryota > Metazoa > Arthropoda > Insecta > Coleoptera > Chrysomelidae > Diabrotica > Diabrotica virgifera. The sequence continues at coordinate 189,520,054 of NC_065447.1, read as the reverse complement.
AGATTTGTCTAAAGGTTACAAAGCCTGCAAATCTGCTCTGCATACTCTTGCTGAAGACCCTAATCAGAAAGCTGAAACAGTTAATGAGGCTAAGTGTTTGTTGAAAGAAATGTCAAAACAGTAACACTCATAATGAATGAGTTTTGGTCAACAATTTTAGAACTCATCGACGCTGTCAGTAAATCATTACAGAGAAAAGAGATTGAACTTGAAACTGTAGTTCAGCTTCTAAAATGACTTTTGGAGTTCTTAAAATCCCAAAGAGATAATTTTGCTTATTACGAGCAGAAGGTCTGCGATCTACAATACTCTCAATTAACCGACGAGAGTAAAAAAACGCAAGCAAGAAAACTACATTTTTATGATGCTTATTTCAATGAAGCTTTTTTACAGGGTGGAGAAAGTTGAAGGTTGAAACGAATCTAACAATTTTGGATAAGCTAATTATTGAGCTGAGTCGTCAGTTGACACCGTACGAGTCAGTAACTAAGTATGTATTTGGTGTTTTGTGTGCTTTTCCAAAACTGTGATACTCAAATAAACGGAGTGTGCTTCAAAACTACATGAAAAGTATACTGATGATATTGGACCTGAAATTTAAGATGAACTAGTGCAGTTAAAATATTTTATAGTCCATCTCCAGTACTTGTAGCGAAAGCAATTTATTCCTACTTCATAGTCTTTTTGGATTATTTATGAGAACAAATTCGAATCGAAGTTTCGAAATTTGTCAGTATACCCTATTCCACGAACATACGCCTGTTTTGGATTACTTTGACAACGAATATTTTACTGTGCAAAATAAGAAGAACGAAAGTAAATTGCAAAAATTACATTGTTGTTTATTGGAATAATTATTAGCGCCATTTACTTTCGTACTTCTTATGTTGCACAGTAAAATATTCGTTGTCGAAGTAATCCGAAACAGGCGTATGTTCGTGGAATGGCCCATAGCTTGTAAGATTTATCTTAACGCTAATGATTACAAATGCAACAGGCGAACGGTCATTTTCAACAATGAAAATTATTAAAAACTGTCACCATTCGACAGTGGCACAAAATAGTCTCGCATTGGTGCATTTCACCCAATTATGGCTATTGAGGATAATGTGCTCGAAAATTTGAAAGTTAAAGATAGTTTAAGTATGTAGTTTAAGTTTGTTTCTATGAAACTCAGAAAAGTTACTCTATAATAATTTAAATAATTTATAAGGCTTTGAAAACTCAAACTAAATTTAATCCATATTAATTTACTGTTACATAATTATGTAATAGCAACGAGCATGTAATGATGAGTATTACTCACGATTATCAAGTTTGCGACACGAGCCGAAGGCGAGTGTCGTTATCCATCAGAGTCATTACATGTAAGTACAATACTATACTCTTTCTATGACCTTATTTTTTTTTTCATTATTAGAAAATTTTTTATGGTATATTTTATATTATACTCTAAAATGAATCGTTCGTTTATTGATAACTATAACAAAAAAAAACTAAAATAGTTTTTTATTGCAAAATTATATAAATAGTTTCTTGACTATTTCTTTGTTTTATTTCTTCAAGCAACATGTTTTGCAAAATGGAACAAAAATTTAAGTTTAAATCTACAAAATGTCCAACAATATATCAAAGGAATACCGCTCGGCGATGGAGGGGCTATCCGAGGTTTTGGATGGAAAAGACAAAAGTTTATTAAGGGGCCTCCTAGCTTGGGTTGCCTAGGGGCCTCAAGATTCTTCCTCCGGCACTGCTACCAATAATAAGAAAATGTGAGACACACGTCTTTAATCATAGATAATACAATGCAACACACAATACACAAACTCAATACGAACACTCTCATACCTAGAATTGCATAAAGCAAATATAAATAATGCAGAAACACAGAATAATCAGTAGGGCATAATCAGTAATTTGATATACCGTAGGGCATAAAACATCGAGTCTTAGATCAGCCAAAACATGAAGGTTGTCTACAACACCTTGGCCAAATATATCAACTTCAGTTGTGAAAAAACATAACCTTCTCAACACATTGGGGTTATACACATATTAACACAGTACTTAACAGTCCGGTTGTAATGACATCATGACCTCTATCATCATCATGCAACCTCTTCTGTCCACTGCTGGACATAGGTCTCTCTCGTTCTTCGCCACTCTTCACGGTTCTGTGCTTCTTGTTGCCATTTCTTGGATATTCGGTTAATGTCCATCCAGCGTGTTTTTTGGTCGTCCTCTGCTGCGATTTCGATTGTGTTCTCTTGGGCGCCAGTCAATTAGTTTTCTGGTCCGTCTTGAGTCTTTCAGTCGCGCTATGTGACCTGCCAAATTCCATTTCAGCTTGGCTATACGTTCAACGACATCAGTGATACCTGTTCTTTTCCTTAAGTCTTGGTTCCTTATTTTGTCTTTTTTTGTCACGCCGAGAATCGATCTTTCCATGCGCCTTTGTGCCACTCGCATTTTTAGTGCTGTTGTTTTTGTGAGCGTGAGAGTTTCTGCTCCGTATGTCATAATAGGAAGAACGCATTGGTCAAATGTCTTCTGTTTCATAGCTGTCGGGATGTTGCTCTTAAAGATGTCTCTTAGTGAACCATACGCCGCCCAAACAAGTGTTATTTGTCGTTGAAATTCGCAAGTCTAATTGTCCTTGCCTATTCTGATTTCATGACCGAGATATATGTACTTTTCTGTCACTTCTACTACTTGATTTTGGATGGTTAGGTGTTAGCTGGGAACTAAGTTTGTCATAAATTTGGTCTTACTGATGTTCATTTTTAGACCTATTGTTGAAGATACGTTCTCTAATTCTAGTAGCATTTGTTGTGCTTCACCCAGATCTTCGGTTATAAGTACTATATCATCGGCAAAATGCAGATGATTGAGCATTTCTACATCTATTTTTATTCCTCTATTTTCCCACTTTAGCATTTTAAAGGAGTATTCGAGGACCGCTATAAATAACTTAGGTGAGAGAGTGTCGCCCTGTCTCACACCTCGCTTGATATGAATTTCTCTGGTAGTATCATGTAGTTTTACAAGCATTGTGGGGTTTTGGTATAATGTTTGCACTAACTTTGTAAACCGGTAATCTATTCTACTATTGTTCAGAGCAGTTTGCTGTCTAATTCCACAGTGTCGAAGGCTTTGTGAAAGTCTACGAAGATAAGTACAGTGGTCTGTTATATTCTATTGACTTTTCTATTAAGGTTTTTACTGTTTGTAGGTGATCGTTTGTTCTGAATTTTGAGCGGAATCCAGTTTGTTCTCGGGGTTGGTAGAAATCTAACTTTTTTTCTAGTCTTGTCGTAATTATTCGGGTAAACATTTTATAGATGTGGTTCAATAAGCTGATTGGTCTATAGTTTTCTAGGTGCGCCTTTTCTCCTTTCTTGTGTAGTAAAATTGTTACTGCATTGTTCCATGTTTCTGGTATGCAACAATCTGTTAGACAAAGGTTAAACAAAATTTTTATTTGTTTGAGAAGGGCACGTCCACCCTTTATAGCTTCTATTACGACTCCATCTTCTCCTGGCGCTTTGTTGTTTTTCATATTTTTCATTGCGTCCTGGATTTCGCTTAGTGTGATCTCTGGCATGAGCTCTGAACCCTGGTTGATAATTTTGCGTGATGCAGCGGCTTCCAAATTCTTTTGGTCTCCAATACCATGACCTCCAATAAATTATTAACCTAAAAGCGACAAATTTGACGAGCACGCCTCTGCACGAGTAAAATGTGATCCAGTTTCTTGCATTCATTCATACATACAAACAGCACGGCGATGATCGCAAGCAACTTTTCTCGAAGAGAATAAGTTAGACGCGACCGTCGAGATCTATTATTTTCCGCACAGAGACCGTCAAGCGACGTCAACATTGAAAAAGAACGTGTTCTCGAAGAATGAATGGAGACTTCATCTACACTCTTCACCTATCTCGGACCTCGTCATCGTCTTCTGCATTTTTTGTTTTCTTTTTATTTTTAGACTTTAAAGTGCGCGTGGAGACGAGCCAGTTTCCGTTAGATATGATTATGCATTTTATATGCACCGAAACCGGTAGTATGAAGGTCGTACCGAATTTTTTTGCAGACCGACAAGCAACAAAAATTAAACATGATACAGTTTTATGTTTAAACGAAAATATGATTATAGGACCGAGTTTAGCAGATAACATGGATGAGTATAAGCATACTGGTAGTTGAAAATATAACATATTGATATTTGTTAATGAAATGAAATGCTATGAAAGAAAAACTATGGATCGATTTAGATTTAAGATCTTTAAAAATTATTTTGCCATCGTGAAAGAAGATTGTTATAATCAAAATGTGACAAGTTTCAGAAATGGACATTTTAAAAATTGATACTTAAGTATTGTTTTCACCCATTTTGAAAATATGTGACAACTTTGAATTATCCATCTCTGTCTGTTCGTCTGTAAACACAACTCCTTCATCATTAGACCAAAGAGAATGACAAATGAGTTGAAAGCTTATAACCCAAGGATGGTATAGACTATAGACGAAAGCACTAAAATCGGCCTTACCTCCGAAAAAAAGGGACAAGACGGATCTTAATAATTCTTTTTGCATTCGATTCGTGAATGCGCCAGGAAACTTTGTGACGCGGAGCCATGATATAATATTGAAAAACTGCACACACAAAATGCATTCTGAAAGTGCATCTCAAACAGACAATAAAAAAATTATCGGCGGAAATGAGTTCAATTTTGTTACTCGGGTGTTTTTGGGGTCGCTAAAAACGAAGATGACGTCAAAAGTGATCTCCGGAGTACCTGTTGCCAAGGGTACCTACTGTTTACCTCGTCATTAAAATTCATTTTTGCACCAATTTAATACCGAAAACCCTCGAAAGTCCAGAAGATGACGTCCCTTGCAGTGACCTTGGGCACCAGGTGATCCAGAGGTCTGTTATGACGGTATATTCGTGTTTAACCACCTCAAACCCCCCGAATAGTCCAGTTTGCACCAATTTAGTGTCGAAATCCCTCGAAACTCCAGAATATGACGTGCCGTGATAGCGACCCTGAGCATCAGGTAGTCCGGAGGTCAATTCTGATGGCATATTAGTACTTAGTGACTCGTAAAACACGTGAGTAATCCGTTTGCATCGATTTAATACCGAAAACCATCGAAATTCTAGAAGATGACGTCTCTCGTACTGACCTTGGGCACCAGGTGATCGGGGGGCCAGTTCTGATGGCGTAATCGTATTCAGTGAACCCAAAACCCTACAAATATTAAAGTTTGTTCCTAAAGCAAACCGCACACCAACTAAACATGAAACGTAAAACATGAAACGTAAAACACGTTTCATAAAAATAAAACACGGTTAAACAAATCTTGAAGTCCGCCTACCAATGAAACGAGTGTAATTCATGCTCATAAAACATTTTTATTTTCGGAGAGTTTCATAAATGACCGGACGTTTATCTATTTAGCAGTGTTTTATTTCCATGAAACGTGAATTACATTTCATGTTTCTTTGATGTGCGGCCTTTGGATACTGGTTTTGAGTTTATTTTTATATTTATGCAATTGTGGATGCATTTTATGCACTTTACAGTGCAATTATGCATTTCCGCCCATTTTTAAATAGTAGACTTTTGTTCTGTCATCCTGGACATAATGCAGAAAACTGCAAGTCTCTAGGTGCTGTATTTAAAAATCTATTTATTTTATACTAAATACCCTCGTCTATAATAAGCCAACACGATTAACTCAATCGATGTTGTAAACAAACAAACAAACAAAAACACACACTGTTACCAAGAACAGCGTCCACACTGAAAAACGAATGTGACGCAAATCATTTGATTTCGCTCGAATACTGACAACCGATGGATCGTGTGCGTTGGGTGCTTCGAAAATTCTTGCGTTAGTTTTATGCGACGAACACGTCCACACTAGCACAATTTACTTCGAGCACGCAAATATTTGCGACGAACAGCTGGTACGCACGAAAAATTTACCAATGCGGACGCGCCATAAGATGTCGGAGTGTGATATGCCGCCCACAACAAAAAAAGGCCAAGGGTGGGACGTGATTCTGACTCCTCGAAAAAGTTAAGATTGCAAACACATGAAACTGGTAACAGTTGTCATTGTTCGAGGTTAAAATGTTTCGAAGTTATTGGTGTTCAAGACCGTTTAACGATTATCAGAAACTTTAATGTATTAAAATCGCATGATGAACAGAGCATGTATTTAGCAGGTCTTATTTCGTACGAACCAGTTAAAAGACGTCGTCAAAGAAAACCTAACGATGAAAATGTGGATTATCATTCCCTTTCCTACTAGTAGAGAATTATTGCCAACGTCTTTTAAGTCGACCTGTAATAAAAGATCCTTTATTTTGACATATAAGCATGCGTAGTATTGCGTCTTTTATTTTTGTCTTTTAATAAAATACAGGCCGCCTGTATTTAAGGAAAATTAGAGGACACCTTTATTTTAATAAAAGTTCCTTTATTTTGACATAACGTGTCAAAAATATGAAGAAAGGTGTAACTTCACTTGTATTTTGAATTTATCTTGTCGCTTCTTTGGATTGATAATTTATGTATTGTGGGATTGATATTTGATTAAACTTTCATCATTAAAGTTGTATGTTGGGTTTTATTTATTAAAAACAACTCTAAGTAATATTCTGAGATATAGATTATTGATGTTTTGACCCAAACGAATATAGAAAAGAACATTTTATTGAAGCTTGAGTTATTACAAGAAGTTGTAAAAAGGAATATTAGGTAAATAATTTTAAATTGTTTATAATTACAATGATCAGACTTAAAATATCAGTAACCCATTTATTAAACTCAATATATTTTACATTTTTCTATAGAAATAAATATTTATTGAATATATAAGAGATTGAAGATATAAGATCAATAAATTTTAATGAAAGTTAGGATTTGTTAAAATTCTAGATTTAAAATAGAGTTCTATTCAACAGATATATAACAACAGGTTAACAAAATAAAACAAAGGTTCAAGTATTTATTTTTGAAAATTTAATCTTTTATAGATTAGAATCTATAAAGTTTTTAATCAAAAGTATTAATACACTTTCATTTTCATGCCATCTTCTTCTTTTGGTTCTTATCCGTTTCGAATGTTGGAAATCATATAGCAATCGTAACCTTGCTAGCTGCGATTCGAAACAGTTCCATTGATATTCTCCCTCTACCAGGTCTTCGCTTACCTTTGACTGTACCTTGCAATATGTACTGCAGCAGGGAGTAACGGTGCTGATTTATCATATGTGTCCCAGATACTGCAGTTTTATGCGTTTAATGGTAAACACAATCTCCAATTCCTTCTTCATTCCTCCTTGTTCGTGATCCATTTCATGCCATCAGTATTTGTTTATTTAAACATTGCCAAAAAAATTAATAAAAACCAGCATACAGCTTAATTCTTCTATTATCTTTTTGTATATCGGGAAGTTTATCTGACAGATTAGAGGTCTTTTCATTTTCAGATAACTAATTATTGGGAAGTTTATATAACAGTATCCTTAGTATCTGTCTTTTCAGTTCCGGATAACTAGTTAACGGGAAGTTTTTCTCTGTCAGATATCTATTAGTATCTAATCTGTCAGATAAACTTCCTGATAACTAGTTATCCAGATTAGCTCCTGGTTGAAAATGTACTGCCACAGCTTCTATATCAATATCAACAGCACACTCATTTGCCAGTATTTCAACGTTTTCTCTATTATGTACTACTGCAATATGTAAAACTGAACAAGCTGATATTATTCTTTGAACAACAGGTAACTTGCATCTCATTACATATGTTAAAATGGGAAATCTCTTCAAAATACCAAATGTTCTTTCAATAACAATTCTTGAAGGGGTTTGTGATTGATTATAAAACACAACTTCTGTCTGAATGTTCTGCAATGGTGTCATAGGTAGTTGTAGTTGAGGACTGGATATCCACTATTCCCTAATAATATATTCTCCAGAAATTCCCCATTACATATACCCATAATGCAAAAGTATTTAAAAACTCCTAAAATAGTATTTCCAATTTATTGCACTTCCATATTATTGAACGATGAGTATTATGGGATATATTATGTTGTTCTCTAAATATCTTTAAATGACAAAATAATTAAATTTAACGTTTTACTCCTCAATTATCTTATTTTAATTTATATCGACAAATGGAATTTTATAGGTTATTTTTATATTTACAAAAATATTTCATGTCATTTGTCAAAATAAAAGATTCCTTAACTGCGTTTGCAATACCACTCTTTTAGACCCGTCCTGTATTTGTCCTTTATTAAAGTATCCTGTAATAAAGGATCCTTTATTTGCCGGTGGCAATAACTCTCTAGTGTAAGGTAAGGCGTATTTTATTTTGCGTCATTACCTGTTCTGCAGTAGTTAATTTGTTTTAAGGTTCGAGTGATGCGAGATAATGGTACCCTAGAAATACCTATTTGCTACAAAGCAATGCTCTCATTACATGGAATATCAGCAAAGCGCCTTCAAGATATCCAGCAAAAGCTTGTTAACGAAGAACATGTTGGTAAAGATGGTCGGGGTCGACATTCGAATCGACCAAATAAGCTAGGCCAAGAAACAGCTAATTCAGTCTGCTCATATTAGTTCATTTAAAGGTAGGCTGTCACATTATAGCCTTAATAAATCGAGAAAAATTTACCTGTCAGAGGAGTTAAATGTTAAAAAAATGTTCCGGATGTTCACGGAATTATATCCGATGAAATCAATTTCACATGAATCATATCGTTCAATCTTTGTAAACAAATTCAACATAAGTTTTGGTTACTCGCGTAGTGATACATGCAGCACTTGTGATGAATATAAGGAAAAAATGGCAGATCCTTCACAGGCTATACATTTACCTGCACTAGCTGTGAGTAATGAACTTCACCTTAGGAAAGCTAATGCTTTTTACCAGAGAAAACGATCTGAACGACAGAGCTCAAAAAAATCCTCATATTGAAGCCATTGCTATGGACTATCAAAAAAAACTTGCAGCTGCCAAACATTAGCACTAATGACGTAGAGTTCTTTTCATGAGCATTTTTCAGTGCGTCACAAATGATAGAAAAAAGGTAAGTCCGTGATAATACACATTTATAACATTTATTCTAACATGAAATTTTAGTTAAATCTGACAGTTGTCACATTTTATTTGCAATTTGGCATAAAAACAAATCAATTGTGTTTATTGCATTTATAAAATGGTATTTTCTTTGATTTGTATAGTCTTATAAATTGTACTGATTATATTCGTAGATATATTATATAATTCGTAAATAATTTTTTTCGATTATAACGGCATCTATTGACAACTATAATAAACGTTATAAATGTCACCGACGAAATGTAATCACCGACGTGCGTTTTTTTCTGTCACATACAATTTAATGCGTTAGAAAGGAATCGAAAAACTGTGACGCACTGAAAAATGCTCATGAAAAGGACTTTATACTACATGCGTCAATTATCGTTTTACTTATTTAATATTCACGTTTTATCCAATAATGATGCGCTATTTTATACATATACTGAAACAGCGGGACCTAAGGCATCAGATACAGTAGCCTCTATTCTGTTTCATTACATCATAAATGAATTAAATCAAGAAGTTCATGAAATTGTGATTTTTTGTGATTCTCGTTGTGGACAGAACAAAAATTATGCATTCATTCGAATGTTACATAATGTCGTACATAAAGTAGGCCGACTTCAATGTATAAAAATGGTTTTCCCAATTCGAGGACACAGCTACATGGAATGTTATCGTAATATGGGCTTAATTAATTCCAAAGCTGTATTCGAGCTTCCCTCAGCTACCCTCAGGTCAAACCGAACCCTTTTCAAGTTTTAGCTATGAGGACCAACAGATCTTCCGAAGCTGGACTAATTATCTGAAGGATTATTATGTGCTGCAATGTCCCTTTGCAAGCCGCCCAATCAGATAATTAGTAATGGTCAAATAAAAACCCAGAATGATGGATCACCGCGAATCTTATTGTGGAGGCTTTATCTCAAGCGTTGTAGTACCCGCCAAAAAGAATGAACCAAACAAAACCAAAGGAAGGAAAAAAGGAAAAGCAACTGAAATTAAGACAAACAATGTGGGCAATATAGTGCATCAGGATTTACCTCCAGGACAATTTGAACTTCTAAATTTCAAATATGAAGATAGGATTCCCATTAAATCTGTGAAGTACCGGGATTTACAGAACTTAAAACGTTTTTTTTAGCCTAGAAGCTCGACTTTACTTTGAAAATTTACAGCAAGTAAATAAAGTAATTTTTTTGTGGACTTTCATCTTTTTTCACCTGACTTTATATACACAACCACTTTTGCAATTTTTTTCTGGACGCCTATGTTAAAAAATATCATTGAAAATTCTTTTTGCCGCAAATAGATACAATATACAACTTTTTAAAATTTTGTTGTTTCCAAAATGTTCAAACCATAAGGTAATACGAAGTTTTGAAATTTAAAAATCGTTTTACTCAAAACTTTGTTTTTGTGACCCTCATCCTTTTTCCCCTGTGGTCTTCATATGTATATTATATAGACCGATCACTCTAGTAGAGTATAGGTCGCTCTGGTTCATAAGCTCTTTTAATCCATTTCATGCGGTGGATTGGTCCGCATAAGACCTCTTCATTATCCTTTATAGATTTTCGTGTTTTTTTGCTTTCTCTGTGATCTGTTTCCATTCTTTCCTATTCTGTATTTTTGGTCTCCAGCCTGTAATTTCCATATTGGATATATCCTCTCGCAGTTGATCTTCCCATCTTATTTTCAGTCTTTCTCTGAGTAATTTGCCGATTTTACTTGTAACGATTTTTCAACGTGTATACACGATAAAAGATCAACTGCCCTCCAGTTGAACACCCCTGTATGAAGCCACCATACTATGGTAATACCCAGGGCCTATTTTACAACTAGGCCCGTGAGGTACCTGCCTCGGGCCCGCATTTTAATAGGACCCAGAAAGATCACCAAAAAATTTTTATTTTTATTATATTAAACAAAATAAATTTTCAAAATTCTTTCATTTTACGAACAGGAAATGATAAATGATGACTCCACTGTTGATTTTCAAGCGACTTCACCTGTCACAATACATCTCCGTCATCTCCTATAGAAAACGACAATGTCAATAACTCTTTTCCTAGAAATATCGGGGATTGACCAAAACACTTAGGTAAATCTGGAATTTGAACAATATCTTATAAATGAGCACATCAGAATCAAAACCTGCTAAATCCTAAAAAGTGATGATTTGTCGTTATGCTATGTAAATCAAAACTAAAAGTACAAATTTCTGAAGATGTAAATGTAAGGGACATGCAGAAAAATGACAAATTAGTGTGCCATTTTATGATATTTATTGATGCCCCTGTGAATGAGAAATGCCTGATACTTTTTGGAAAAATTACATTTTTAATGTTTTTTAGCCTCCTGAAAATTTTCAAAACATGGATCTATCCGGTTTTGATTCTATAGGCCTCAAATATAAATAATCGTAATAATTGTAATATTAATGGAAAAAAGTTATTTAGAAGAAAAGGCACATTGGAGAAACCTTTTTCAACGAATAAAAGCAATAGCAGCCATTCAATTTTTGTCTATCCTTTTATGGCTCAACAACCAAATTATCTACAAAAGGAAATGACATAAATACCTATTGTTGTGATCTTGATTATTGATATGAGATGATATTCTTATATGTCACTTAATTTAATCAATGTATTAATACTAATCTAATTAATTAACCAGATCACATATCAATATGTTTTCAATCTCAGGGCGAATTATAAATTAATTACTTACTTTCGTGGATTCTAAATATTTCTTAATGGTTCCTAATCGGGATAGAAAAGAAAAGAGTAAAAAAAATACACATATGGGTTACAATTATAATCAAAATATTTTTTATTTTATTTAAAAAGCAATCACTGCTTAATATTTGCTATTTCTTATTATTCTTAAAACATAACATTTACAAATGGGAATCTTATTTCCTTTTGGTTTTCAATTGAAAGTTTTTATTAACATTTAACTCTTATGAGTTATTAGCAACAACTCTATTTAAGTTTGATGAAGCTTTTCTGATATTATTGATTATTTTATTCAATTTTTATGTGGAATTTAATACGAAAAACCCATACATTCATGTCCAAACAAATAATACTGACCTTTTCCTGGTGAACTGAAAATGTCCTCACACAAAACCCGTTCCTGCTATCCTTGGCTGCGATCAAACCTCGTCCTGGCTTCCAGTAATGTACTCCTTTGAAAAACTAGCTCGAATAGCTCTCGTTCCTGCTTCGGTCGTGATGCTGTGTTCTACCTTTTTCGAAACTGCTATCAGCTACCGGGACACTCTTGGCTCAAGGAGGTTCTTTTACTCTCGACCTGGCCTACTTCTCGTTCCACGATAGATACTCCACACTCACGGAACTACCGGCTTTCTCACTCTCCGTACACTACCGTCTACTACTCCTTCACTTCTCGACAGCTCAAAACATTCTGATTCCACTTTGTCATCCATTCCCCTACTTTCTAAATATCCCTTCCAGATTCACAAATCAATCTTCCACCACCAACTCTCATTCGTAATATTCCTCAAAACCAATTTTTAATCTTTCTAAATATGCTTAATGGATTTCAAAAGAAAATATTTAATTCCCATTCTAAAATACTTTCTAACTATTTACAAATTTTAATGACCTATTCTCTCTTTCAAATGAGTCTTATTTAGCATAGGCTAATGATCGAAACCTTCCGCGAAAAACGATAATGAACTATCATCTATTTCACTGAGTTTTATTTAGCATAGGCTAATGATCGACCTTCCGAGAAGAACGATAATGGTACGCGTCATTCACTTTGTTTATCTAAGCACATTGTTCCGAGTTTTGTACGCTTATTCTAATCACTTCTTAAAATTAAATATAACAATTTGTTGTATACAGGTTGTTCTAAATTTATATGCCCGAGGTTGAGAAAATTAAAAATATTTTATATTAAAGTGAATTTTGTTTATAATTATCAAATTTTAATTTTTATATCAAATAGAAATATAACAAATCCCCGCCTTGTATTCGATAAAATTTATCTGCATTTTTAAATAAATTTTCTCGAGGCAAAACCAACTCCCTGTATATTTCCTTACTTTAATCTACGTCTTATACCCCTTCTTCTTGTATTACTCTAATTAGTCCCACCTGTAGAGTAATTGTTTCCTTATTTTCAGTGTCCTCATCCTGTGTTAGAGTGTCGGCTATTATGTTGTCTTTCCCTTTTTCCCATATTAATCTTCTGTCTTTTTCCTCAGATTTTTCACATACTTTTATCGTGTATTCTGCATCCTCGTTTTCATATGCCTCCTCTTCAAATGCCACTGTTTCGATCATATCTTTTTCGCTTTCATTTTTTTGCTTTATTTCTTCTTCTCCTGAGCTCGTCTCTTCTTTTGAGGAATCCCAGGTTTCCTTTGTTTCTGATACTCTCAAATTTTCTTCTTCTGGGCTCAACTCTTCTTTTGAGGAGCCACAGGTTTCATTTTCTTTTGTCTTTTTCTGACTTTTTCTCCCTTTTCTTCTTTGTCCTTGCTTCGTTGCCAAATTCATTTCCACTGTTTGTTCTTTACCTGATTCGTCCGTATTTTGTTTCTCCTGTTCCTTGTCCTGTTCTTCTTCTTTTTCTTCTGTTAGATTCATCGTATTATTTTTAAAATTTATCACTACATGTTTTTCTGCCAATTCGTCAACTCCTACTATCATGTCATGTGACATGTTTGGCATTATTACACATTGTAGTGCATACATCTTCTTACCCAATCGTACCATTACTCGTATGCCTTCATTTATAGTTGCCAATGTCCGTTTGTTTGCGCCCACTAAATTTACCCTAGGTATTTTGTAAATTAAATTTGTTAAGTTAACTTCTTCTATTAGTTTTCTGTTGACCAATGTTATTTCAGATCCAGTGTCTATCATAATTTTAATTGGTTTCTCGTTGATAAATCCATCCACAAATTTTAAATTTACTCCATTTTTCTTTTCGTTGTTTCTTGCCAATTTAATAAAATCCTTGGGGTTACAAAAGATTCCTGTTTGATTTTTGGTTTTTAGTAAGCGCCGTCGTGAAAAAACGCCGGTTGCTCATCGTTGTTTATATTTTCGTCATAATGTCTCTCTCCGTCATATCCATCTGTCTGGGTATTATTTACTTCTCTTCTATTTTCTCTTGGTCTGTCGGATCTGTTTCGGTTTTCTCGATATCCCTGTTCATTTTGTCTACCATTATTTCTGTTTTCTTGATTTGAGCGTGTGGTGTTTCTATTCTGGTATTCTCGATTTCTGTCCTCATTCCATTGCCTATTTCTTTGTTCATAATTTCCTCTTCCGTTGTCTCTATTTTCGTTTTCCCTTCTGGGATTAAAATCTCGTCTTGTATAGTCCCTCCTATTTTCATTTCTATCTCTGTACTCCTGTGTTTCTCGGGGCCTGTAATCTTCTCGCGACCTTCTTGATTTTCTTTCTCTTAAACGCAATTCTCTTATTTGTAGGAATTGGCATAAACTATCTATGTCTTTGTAGTTTTGCAATGTGATATGGTCTTCCAGCGTTTCTTCGAAATGTCTTGCAATCAGTTCAACTAATTGTTCCGATGAGTAATTATATTGTAAATGTTTTGCGTTATAGTAAATTTGTAATGCATATGTCCTTTCTGATATACCCATCCTATCATTGTATTTCCCATTTTGCAATTCCTTGTTAATTTCCCATTGTTGGACTTTTCCCCAGAAATAATTCAAAAATTTTTGTTCAAATTCTTGCCAACTGTCAAATTCTTCTTCTTTGCAATCGAACCATAGGCTTGCTTCATTTTTGAGATGGTTTCTGATAGTTTCTTTTGCTGTTTCGAAACTTCCGATGTGCTGTGTTTTCTTTTTCAAGCTATTTATGAACGGCACTGGGTGTAATCTTCTTACATCCCCGCCAAACCTTATCTTCACGTCATCTGTGCTATTTATAACCATTTCTCTTCTTTCTCCTACATTTTGTTGAATATTGATTTCCGCAATCTTTCTTTCCATTTCTTCTCTGATTGCTTGAATAGCGTTTTCCAACTTGTTTTCCAAACTTTCCATTTCTTTTTTCTGGCAATTCGTTAACTCCTTCATTTTATTTTGAATTTTCATTTCTTGTTCTTTCATCTCGTTTTTCATTGTTGTCAAACATCCTTTTACTTCCTTTTCATACTTTCCTATGCGTTCCTCCATTTTCTTGTTGTTCTCTTCTATTGCTTGTTTCATTTTTTGTTGTGTTTCATCCATTTTTTGATCCAATTTTTGTTGTGTTTCATCCATTTTTTGTTGTGTTTCATCCATTTTCTGATCCATTTTTTGTTGTGATTCATCCATTTTTTGTTCCATTCTTTGTGACTGGAGTTGCATCATTTGTAATATTTTATTTATTCCTGATAATTCTTGCTGTTCTGATGCCATGATTGTCGTGTCTAAAATGTCTTCTTGGTCTGAATTATTCTCTTGATTTGAATGTTCTTTTTGTTTTTTGTTGTCTTTGCTTTGGCTTCTTGTCACAGACATTTGTTTTCAAGAAGTACTGTCCCCGCCAAATATGAAATTTTACTAGTATGTTACCAAGACGACTTTTTCTCACCCAAATATTATAAATTGTCAATAAATATATCAAATGTAATATCGTAAAATAAATATTAAATCAGTTATGTAAAATTTGTACCTAAAGAGATCTAAAATTTTATGTTATCAAATGTAAGTATCTCACTTTTTACCACAGGCATATAAATTTTCAAATACCGGCTTTACTCTTTCTATCCTTCAAATTTGCCACTAGAAATACTTTACAATGCCCCACGTTGGGCGCCAGTTGTTGTGATCTTGATTATTGATATGAGATGATATTCTTATATGTCACTTAATTTAATCAATGTATTAATACTAATCTAATTAATTAACCAGATCACATATCAATATGTTTTCAATCTCAGGGCGAATTATAAATTAATTACTTACTTTCGTGGATTCTAAATATTTCTTAATGGTTCCTAATCGGGATAGAAAAGAAAAGAGTAAAAAAAATACACATATGGGTTACAATTATAATCAAAATATTTTTTATTTTATTTAAAAAGCAATCACTGCTTAATATTTGCTATTTCTTATTATTCTTAAAACATAACATTTACAAATGGGAATCTTATTTCCTTTTGGTTTTCAATTGAAAGTTTTTATTAACATTTAACTCTTATGAGTTATTAGCAACAACTCTATTTAAGTTTGATGAAGCTTTTCTGATATTATTGATTATGTTATTCAATTTTTATGTGGAATTTAATACGAAAAACCCATACATTCATGTCCAAACAAATGATACTGACCTTTTCCTGGTGAACTGAAAATGTCCTCACACAAAACCCGTTCCTGCTATCCTTGGCTGCGATAAAACCTCGTCCTGGCTTCCAGTAATGTACTCCTTTGAAAAACTAGCTCGAATAGCTCTCGTTCCTGCTTCGGTCGTGATGCTGTGTTCTACCTTTTTCGAAACTGCTATCAGCTACCGGGACACTCTTGGCTCAAGGAGGTTCTTTTACTCTCGACCTGGCCTACTTCTCGTTCCACGATAGATACTCCACACTCACGGAACTACCGGCTTTCTCACTCTCCGTACACTACCGTCTACTACTCGACTTCACTTCTCGACAGCTCAAAACATTCTGATTCCACTTTGTCATCCATTCCCCTACTTTCTAAATATCCCTTCCAGATTCACAAATCAATCTTCCACCACCAACTCTCATTCGTAATATTCCTCAAAACCAATTTTTAATCTTTCTAAATATGCTTAATGGATTTCAAAAGAAAATATTTAATTCCCATTCTAAAATACTTTCTAACTATTTACAAATTTTAATGACCTATTCTCTCTTTCAAATGAGTCTTATTTAGCATAGGCTAATGATCGACCTTCCGAGAAGAACGATAATGGTACGCGTCATTCACTTTGTTTATCTAAGCACATTGTTCCGAGTTTCGTATGCTTATTCTAATCACTTCTTAAAATTAAATATAACAATTTGTTGTATACAGGTTGTTCTAAATTTATATGCCCGAGGTTGAGAAAATTAAAAATATTTTATATTAAAGTGAATTTTGTTTATAATTATCAAATTTTAATTTTTATATCAAATAGAAATATAACAATATATACAGTGTGTCGCATTTAAGACCAAGACACCCATAAATTTTGGCTATCAAAATAAATACAAATGTGAAGTTTTGTACAGTTATGCAGGTTGAATGTTCACATTTTTTAAGATACTCAGCTGAAATTTAAATTTTAAACGCAGCCTACTGCGACTCCAAAAACAGGGGAAAATTTCGATATTTTGCTTCCCGTTAGAAATATCGGAAAAAGTTATTTGAAAAAGATGTTCCAAATATTATTCTAACCCCGCGTACCAAATTTCATAACAAAATTCGCACTTTTAGCTTTTTTCATTATTTGTAATCAGGATCCTAAAACTTAAATTGGTTGGCCTGAGATGCATCACGGGACAGACGAATTTTAGGGGCCTGACTACAAATACTGATAAAACTAAAAGTGCGAATTTTGTCATGCAATTTGGTATGTGAGGTTAGAATACGATTTGAAAGTACTGTTTCAGATAACTAGCTAACACGAAGTAAAATATAGAAAAATTACCCTGTTTGTGGATTCGCAGTAAGCCGCGATTAAAATTTAAATTTCAGTTGAGTATCTATCTTAAAAAATGTGAACCTTCAACCTGTATAACTGTAATAATAAACAACGTTTAATCATAGGCGTAACCATGGGGGTTTGGGGGTTATAACCTCCCCCTCCCATTGGGATGTACTTTGAGCTCTATACGCTTAACACCATAGCCCTTAGAGACCTTCCATTAGTTGTAACCCCCCCCTTTCAGGTACTTGTAACCCCCCCTTAGGATCATCCTGGTTACGCCTATGCGTTTAATTGTTTTTAAATTTTATTTATTGTTAATAAAAATTTAAACTTATTTCAAATTTAAATTTTTGGTGCATTTATATTTCTATTAAATAATTAATTTATTTAAAAAAGTTATTAGTATTAATAAATCATATTTAGGGGCCCAAAAATTGTGTAGTGCCTCGGGCCTGATTTGAAGTAAAATAGGCTCTTGTAATACCAATTGCCTATATTGCAGTTATTTAGCGTAATTAGTGTTTCTTGTTTACAGCAATATTTTTATTCTTTTAACGGTCTGGAGAAGAACAAAACTATAAACATTTTAGTTTTTGCGCCCACTCGTTAGCACTCTCACGGTTCTTTTCTATTAACAGGTCCTATTTGTATGAAAGGATTAAAGTGGCGAAGTTGTACACGTGTGCTGGCTTCCTTTTCTACCTAACAAAATCTAAAATAATCTCAGACTGTATTCTTAAGTATTAAGTTTATAGAGACCTTGGGCATAAAAAATAGTTCAAACAAAACAAAACCAACCGAAGAGAACCTAATCAAACAAATATTTAAAAAGGGACAGTACAAAAAGAGGAAGAACTATAGTTTGTCAACATCGGTCTACAAAAGTAGGAATGTTATTTTATTCTTTGTCAAATATTTACTTCCGAATGTCTGTTTGGGACTACCGGACAAAGAAGTTTAGTGTCGGGGAAAGTTGTTTCTTTGATTTATTTTTATTGCTTTTGTTTATCAATTTTTTTTGTAACAATGTATGTTTTTATAAATGCACTTTTTATGTTAAAAATATATTGTAATGAAAAATCTTTTCATATAATAATATAATTACAAAGGAGTTCTAAAATTACCTATTTGCATCCCAAGTGACACTTTGACAGTTTTAGGTGAGATAGTCATAATCAATTCTGTTGCCCCTATGTTTATCCAGTCTTTGTTTTGTTTGTAGACTATTTTCTTCTTGGATTATCAATATTGCATGGTCTGAGTATCATAGTATTTTTACTTCTTTTTTCCCATTAGTATCATCTTCTTTTGTTGATACTTTTGATGATTTCATTTTAATTAATTCTATTCATCACTAAATCTAAGTGCATTGTCTTCTTGCCATCTCCTCTAAGAAGGTTGGCAACCATCACGTCAATTCGCACTTTTGATACCGCTGCTCTAAAGAGATCAGCAGAAGTGCAATTAAACCAAGCTCTCAAATTGTTTAACCAGGAGATGCGTCTTCTTCCGCGACTCCTTCTACCCTGTATTCTTCCTTGTATTATTAATTGTAACAAGTTATAACGCTCGCCCCTCATAAAATGTCCCAGATATTGCAGTTTTCTGACTTTAATTGTATTTAAAACCTCTTTATCTTTTCCCATTCTTCTCAACACCTCGATATTCGTGACCCTATCCACCCAACTTATTCTTAATATTCTTCTGTAGGCCCATAACTCGAAGGCTTCTAATCTGTCCGAAACATCCTTCTTTAATGTCCAAGCCTCCAACCCATAGAATAATACGGAGAACACGTAGCATCTCAGAAGTCTTATCTTTAAAGAAATTGTAATGTCCTTGCTACAGAATAATTTTTTCAGTTTTTTAAAAGCATTTCTTGAATGTCCTATTCTTGCTTTAATCTCTTCTGTGTACTCATTAGTTTCATTAATTATTGTACCCAAATATTTATATTTTTCAACCTTTTTAATTTGTTCTCCATGTATTGTTATGCTTTCTTGGCGCTGTTGAGCTTTTGTGATTACCATGATTTGTGTCTTTTTTGTGTTTAGGGACAGTTTGTTTTCTTGGGTGACTTCTACCACTCTGTCAACCATTTGTTGTAAATCCTCAAGACATTCGGCTAATAAAATAGTGTCGTCGGCAAACCGTATATTATTGATTGGTCGGCGATTTACTTTTATTTCCGTGGTTAGGTCTTTTAGTACTTCCTAGATTATTTCCTCTGAATACAAATTGAACAAAGTAGGAGACAGGACACAGCCCTGTCTGACGCCCCTCTTTATCTGTATTTCATTTGAAAAGGCGTTGTTCTCTTTTACCACAGCGATCTGATTATAATAGATAGCACTATTGATCCTGATGTCCCTCATATCTAAGTTTTTTTTTTCAAGTAATTAGATAAGGCGGTTATGTCTGACCTTATCGAAGGGTTTGTTGTAATCTAAGAAACACATATATACTGACTGATTAACATCCATGCACCTTTCCACAAGTACATTTACAGCGAACAGGGCTTCCCTCGTTCCCATTGCATTTCTAAATCCAAATTGCGTGTCGCTTATGTCATGCTTAAGTTTGTTATGTATTCTCCGGTGTATAATTTTTAAAAATATTTTGAGTGTATGACTCATTAAACTTATTATCCGGTGGTCTTGGCATTCTTTTGCATTTGGTTTTCTTGGCAGTGTTATGAACGTTAACAGCAGCCAATCTCTGGTAATGATTCCTGTACTGTATATTCTATTAAATAATTCGACCAATATTCCAATTTGCTGTTCTTCTATTAACCGTATTATGTCTACAGGTATTATGTCTACAGGTATTTTGTCAGGACCTGTTGCCTTGTTATTCTTTGTTCGCTTTATCGCCTCTAATACCTCATCTTCTGTTATGTCTGGGCCGTTGTCGAACTTTTCCTGCTCTATACTATCTCAGTCCGTTCGTCTTTAAATAGCTCTTGAATATATTCCTGCTATCTTTTAAGCCTTTCAACGACGTCTATAATTATTTTGACGTTTTTATCCAGCAGTATGTTTGATGTTTTCTTAATATTAGTGCCTGTTATTTCTCTAATTTTCTTATGAAGGTTTAAGTTATCATGTTTCTCTACCAACTGTTCAATCTCTGCGCATCTGTCACTATACCATCTTTCCTTTGCCTCTTTGATCTTTCTCCTTATTTCTGTGTGTATAATATTATACATGTTTTTGTCTTTGGTTTTATAAGATCGCCTTGCTTCCATGAGATCTAGAATCTCCTCGGTCATTTATTCATTTTTATTCTTAATTAGTTTAGGTGTTAGTGTTGTCTCACATGTGCGGATAAGAGCATCTTTTAACATGTCCCATTTCCTGTTCGCATCTTCAGTAGGAATAATTTCTATTTTGGTGAGCTCTTTTTTAATTTTTAGTGTGACTTGATCTTTTGTTGATGGATCTCTCAAACGAGATAATGTATTGTCTCTACTTTAGTTTTAACCACAGGCTTCTTTAGATTAATTCTAAACCTTCCTACAACTGGGTTATGATCTGATCTCACATCAGATCTCACATCAGATCTCATCCAGGGTATGATTTTACTGATTTTATGGAATTTCGGTATCGTTTGCAGATGAGAATTTAGTCAATTTGGTTTCTGATGACGTTATGTTGGTTGTCTGCTAGTGATTTCCATGTATAAAGTCTCCTGGTCGGCAAATCATAATAAGTGTTCGTGATAATAAAGTCTCTTGGCAGAATTGAGCCAATCTTTCTCCTCTCTCGTTACAAGTGCCCAGTCCAAAGTTTCCAATAAAATCACCTTGACTTCCTCTACCGATTTTTGCATTTAGATCTCCCATTACTATTGTAACGTCTCTAGACTTGGTTACTTCTAAAGCTTGTTATAATTCGTTATAAAACTGTTTGAGTTCTTCATCCGATGTATCTGCTGTGGGAGCATATACTTGAATTATATTGACTCTAGACTGGGCTGTTTTGAGTGTTACCATCATAACTCTATCCGAGATGGGTAAGAAGCCAATTACAAATTTCTGGGTGGTTTTATCAACTAATATCGCCGCTACTCCGTTCCAGTGATTTGGGTCATTGTCATTACCACAGTAGCATATCTTTGTTTGGCCTACTAATATGTCACCTGAATTGGGCCATCTGGTCTCACTTAGTCCTAATAAGTACATTGTGCATAAGTCTTAATAAGTTGTACCACTTGCCTATATGTATAGATTCTGCAAGTTTTCTATCTTAATATCCATAAGATATCCATGTAATAACTTATGTAATATGTAGTACATACATGGATTACATCATTGTGCCTACCTCTGTCAACTGCTTTTTAGAAGTCAAGATACAGAAATTCCAGTTTAGTACAGTCCGTTTTAGTGATTTCTCAGTAAGTTGCTTTATAACAAATATTGCATCTGTACACGAGCTTCCAGTACGAAAACTTCGTGGTTTATCTGATAAGCGTATCCTCTAATTTTCGTTCTTCCAAAAATTTATTTTTTAATTTCAGGGTGATATTAATTTAGCAATTTTATAACTCTATATCTTTCTGGTATCTCCATTCTTCTGGTATTTTATTGTATTATAATTTCGTTAATCAATGCTTTTAGTTGTTCTATCATTGCTGCTCCAAAACATTTCGCCAAGATTCCTGTTCGTCAGCTTTTTAAGTTTTATTTGGACTTCCTGTGTGTTTATATTATCTTTCCATCGGTGGCAACTTCTAGATTTCTGGTTCTAGCTTCACTTGATTTTCTTCGGTATTCAACCTTATAAGTTATAAGATACTAGTAGACAATGCATGTATCCTTTTATTGTGTGTTCAAGTCTATTAGTTCCTTTACCCTCGTTATTTGGTCTCCCTATATAGTATCATGTATCCATTTCTAGGTCATAAATAATATCATGCTTCGTTTCTTTCGAAAACGTTACGTGACCAATTTTTATTCTTTTTAGAAGTGCATACATATGTATCATTTCTTATTGTCCTGTATATCCTGAAGTCCGCAATCCAAATTATAAATTTCTTTTTGTGTTGAAAGATACGTCTTCTTTCTTCTAAAAATTTCTCAGTATTGATTATAAGTTCAATTTCTCTCACTTCTGACATCAATTGTAACGGTTTTTCTAGAATCTACTTTCGAAAAAGTTATTTTCGTGAATAAATAATAAGTGATTCTTCTATAACATTATAATAAGCTTTCTTTCTTTCATAACTGAATTTAAACTGACTCGTAAGTTCTACATTTTCCAAATTGCCAAGAGAGCTAACCTTATATACTGTTGTTATAATTTACTCTATCCTTCTTTTTATTGTTTACGGTCTTTTTTTTGTTGTGTTCTATTTTTTTTATTAACACGTTGACGGACAGTGTGTCAAATGTATAAGAAAGTGGTGACACTATTTGTATGTTGTAAAGTAGATTAGGGAAATTACTGAATTTCTTTTAGCGCTTATAGTTTATGGAAACAATGAGATTTTTATGTTTTTTCTAACCATGTAGATGACGATCATGGACATCGTGTCACATGTAATATGCATCTGTAGATATAATGTGACATTTTTTGATACCGATTTTTTGTCACAACTCGTTATTTTAAAATGTCGCCTATAGACGTTGTGTCACATTATATCAATGGAAATTAGACGTCTATAGAGGTTCTGTCCGTCAACGTGTTAACGGCGTTAAATTATTCTGGTTAATTTTATCAGCAACAGTACGATTTATAGATGCATGTGGTATTTTCTGCAGAATTAAATATATATTTGTGCTAATATTGAAATAGGACGAATATATTTTTGTATCGTTGTAAGTCGTAAAGTAATCTGGACATGCCACCGGTACTCTTAAAACAGTAAAAAGGCTATATAAAATACTACTGAAATTCTTCATGAAATCTCTTACAAAAAAACAAGATGGATGAATATTACGGCATACTTTTTAAACAAATTTTTTGTCCAACGTACGAATCTTCAGATTCCCATCAGGAGTAAAATTTACATAAAAGAATCGAAAGAGTTCTTGTCTTCATAAAAACTGAAATGATATACGGACCCGGATTGCCTTTCTTTATGGTTAACGACAACACAAGAAATGATACAACTGTAGCGAAGAAGTGCGATAAATCTCAGTTAATGAAAATTTATTTTGCAAAACTCAATTTGAAGAAACTACAAATCAACTTAAACATTGCTTTGAACAAATAAATTATTAGCAAATTTGAATTGTCGAAAATATTTTATTGTTTATTCAAATCGAAGGGTCGTAAATTCTGCCAACATGACATAACAACGGCTGTAATAAGCAGTAGGCAGCGCCTTCGTACAATACAAAGTGGGGCCGGTTCCAAGACAATTCTGCGTATAATGAGCTACTTGAAAATATATTTACTACTACAAAAAAGGACTTTTTCAGGATGTAAAAGTACACTGAAAAACGACAGTAGCCTTTAAATCAGAGTACTTGAAAGTATACCAAACATTGTAAAAAATTAAAGCGTAATGACATAGCAAAAAGTATATTTTAAGATAAAAAATGAATAACCATTTTCAATTTCGTTGCAAGACGAAACTACAGCCGAATCATTATTCCAGTTCAATCAGAGAGTGCAGCAAGCACCTCTACCGGTTTCGAAACTTATTAGTCTCTCATCAGGAGGCACATATGCTGCTCTCTCTGATCCAACTAGGAAAAAACCCCGGCGCGCAGTCACGGATTGCAACGAACGAAATGGTGCTAGCAAAGACTACGTTTTCAATCTAATAGCACATAAAAGAACACCAAAAAAATGTTACTCTACATCCTACCAGATTGAAAACAATGGTCATCTTCCCTGGTAACACCTGCGAGGCTTCTACAATTTGCAAGCCATAACGGATAATGAGACTAAGGAAGATGGGGGAATTTTACAATTTATAATTCACGTCCCATCTGCTCAGCGCGGTAAAGTTCCAACGAGTAGAAACTCCGTTATGGCTTGCAAATTGTAGAAGCCTCGGAGTTGTTACCAGAGAAGGTTCCCATTGTTTTCAATCTGGTAGGATGTAGAGTAACATTTTTTTGGTGTTGTTTTATGTACTATTAGATTGAAAACGTAGTCTTTGCTAGCAGTTGCCGCTAGGGCATCCCTGCCATTTCGTTCGTTGCAATCCTTGACTGCACGCCGGGGTTTTGTCCGAGTTGGGTCAGAGAGAGCAGCATATGTGCCTCCTGATGAGAGACTAATGAGTTTCGAAACCGGTAGTGGTGCTTGCTGCACTCTCTGATTGGACTGGAATAATGATGCTGCTATAATTTCGTGTTTCAACGAAATTGAAAATAATTATTCATTTTTGATTTATATGTTTACTCTGATTGGAGTACGAAGGGAACCATTCTCGTTGGAACTTTACGGCGCTGAGCAGATGGGACGTGAATTATAAATTCTAAAATTCCCTCGTCTTCCTTAGCCTCAGCATCCGTTATGGCTTGCAAATTGTAGAAGCATCGGAGGTGTTACCAGAGAAGGTTCCCATTGTTTTCAATCTGGTAGGATGTAGAGTAACATTAATTTTTGGTGTTGTTTTATGTACTATTAGATTGAAAACGTAGTCTATATTTTAAGAATTTTAAGAAGAATGGGGAGACTTGATGATCTAAAAAATGGAATTTCGGAATGTAAACAAAATATTAGTGCTTGCCAACAATCTATCTCGAATCTAAATGAACAAATTGCAACACATGCCAGCCAAATTGCTTTATGTATCAATAATATATCTGAATTAAAAATCGAACACGATCATCTAGCTACAAAAGTTGAAAAAATAGCCAATAGTGGTTCTCCCGAGGGGTTTTCTCTGCCTGAAATGTATGCTGAAACTTGTGAAAGGATTAAGCGAGAAAACAACATAATAGTTTTTGGACTACCAGAGCTTAATGCAACTTCACATTCAGATATGGCTAACACTCTAGAAATTTTAAATTTGTTAAATATCGGCAAAGAAGTACAAATTTCATCAGTTAGTAGAATTGGAAAACCAGTGCATGGTAAAAATCGACCAATTCGAGCCGAAATGAGTAAAAAATATATTGTTAGGGACATACTACACAATAAAAATAACCTCTGTCGTAAAGCATACCCAAATATATCTATTAAAGCAGACCAAACACCTTTACAAATGCAGGAACTGAACAATTTAAGAAAAGAACTGGATTCTCTCAAGCGAGATGGAAAATCTGTTACCATACGCTACATTAACAATGTTCCAAAAATTTTCGCAGCCAATGAAAACGTTAACAGCTCCAAAAGAAGCAGGGATGAAGAAATATCACCACCAAGAGACCGAGGATCAACATCATCAAAAAATACCACAACTTCACAGGAAAAATAGCAATCATTACAAATTGCTTTTTGGAATTCTACTGGCTTTTCCCATATTGAAGATTTCGTGAATTCTAATTTTTCTAGGGACATCTCGGTTTTTTGCATATCTGAAACATGGTTGTTGTATCAGCCATCATCCATATTTTTGGACAATTACAATGTTTGTTTTTCTAACGCCGTTCGTGATAAATCTCGCGGCCGGGCCAGTGGAGGTTTAATAACTTTTGTGAAAAAACCTTTAAATGTGTGTGTTTTAGATAAGTCACTGTACTGGTTAACTTGTTTAATATCCTGTAACAGTTGGGAGATAATTATAAGCAATGTTTACTTTAAGCCTAACTTAGACATTGATAGCATTTTAGAACTTTTCAATTTTTCTTTGCAAGAAGTAAACAATGCGTATCCAAACACTCCTGTTTTGATAGGTGGAGACTTTAATTGCCGAATGGGGTCTTCTGGTGAAGTACCACTAGAACTAATTTCTTACAGTAATATTTTCGCTAATAGAATAAGTAGTGACGGTATTTTTAATCGCAAAGGTGAAATTCTTCTCAACTTTATGGACGAAAATTCATTCACTCTCTTGAATGGGAGAACTAAAGGTGACATACCGGGTCAATTTACTTACTGTGCTTCTGCAGGTAATAGTATTGTCGACTTGCTATGGATGCAAAATATTCAAATTTCTTTAGTAGAAAGTCTCCAGGTTTTGGAATATTTTGCCTCCTCTGGAAGTCACTTCCCTTTAAGGCTGATATTAAATTTACCGTCAGCTATAAATAAAAAATGTACACAGCAGTCCAACAATCCAGAATACACATTAATTCCATCTTGGAATGAAAACTACGCATTAGCATTTTATCATACTTTAAAAAACTCACTAAACTGTATGCTTGAGCCAGACTTGGAAAACTCATACCAAAAGCTTGTTGAAACAATTACTAACACCTCTTTGCTTCTTGGCTTATCGAAAAAATTATTTAATACTCCAAAAAACTCCAGAAAAAATAATAAACCTTGGTTTGATCAGGAATGTTACAACTCAAAAAAGTTTGTTCAGCAAAATTTGAAAATAGCAAAAATCAACAACTTTCTACCAAATTATAAAAATGCTTATTTGGTTAGTAAAAAGCAGTATAAGACAATGATTGATAACAAGAAAAAATCTTATACAAACAATTTTACGCAGGCTTTAAGTAACGTTCGCGATCAAAAAAACTTTTGGAAAACGATCCAGTATTTTAAGGGAAATACAGTTAAAACTAATCTAGATATTCACACGTGGGAATTATTTTTAAATAATATTTCGCAAGAGAAAATTGTCGATAATACTCTTTTTTTTGACGTTCGTTGTCCTATTTTGGACGCCCCTATATCTCTTGAAGAAATTAGCAATACTCTAAAACAATGCAAAAATGGCAAAGCCCCCGGACTAGATAATATTACATTTGAGTTCTTGAAACACCTCCCAAATAATTGGCTATTATATTTAAATTGCTTGTACAATCGTATTCTAGATACCGAAACTATGCCTTCAGCCTGGTCTAATATTATATTAACAATGTTGCACAAGAAAGGTTCCCGTGAAGATCCAGAGAATTACAGAAGAATTGCTCTAGTAAACTGTTTAACTAAACTATTCACGCAGATATTATCTAATCGATTAACGATATGGCTGGACAATACTTCCGTTATTCCAGAATGTCAAAATGGGTTTCGTCAAGGCAGGGGATGTCTAGATAATATATTTACCCTCACTTCAGCTGTTCAGCTACAACTGCGACTTAAGAAAAGAAAAGTCTTCGCTGCTTTTATAGACCTCCAAAGAGCATTTGACTCAGTCGAACATATCTTGTTATGGAACAAACTTTTTCAGTGTGGCATTAGCGCTAAATTTATTAGATTAATTAGATTCCTGTACGCATCGGCTACCTTCCAGGTTCGCTCAAATTCACAATTGTCACGACAATATAAAATAACGGAAGGTGTTCTTCAAGGAGAATGCTTAAGCCCGACTTTGTTCTCAATTTTTCTTTCAGATGTGGAGGCCTTTTTTAGGGAGGCAGGGGCAAAGGGAATTAATATTGATGGTAATACTGATATTCTTCTATTACTCTATGCCGACGATTTGATAATATTAGGAGAATCAGAAGTTGACATGACCCGCAAATTACGAATATTGGAAACCTACACCTCACAGAATAAACTGACTATAAACACTTCCAAAAGCAAAATCTTAGTCTTCTCGAGGGGTGGCCATTTCTCCAAGGAGCGAGGATTCCTGCTAAATGGTCAAAAACTTGAAAGCGTTAATAAATTTAATTATCTGGGTGTAACGTTTAGTAGTTCCTCGTTATTTCGAGAGATGGCCGTTACTACGATTGCTAGAGCCAAGCAGTCTATAGGAGCAGTAATGAACCTCTTGTCTAATGCAATAGTAAATTCATGGGAGACGAGAATTACATTATATAATTCCATTATTTTAAACTGTCTTTCTCAGTGTATATCTGTCTGGGGTCTGCGCTACTCAAATACTCTAGAACAAATTCAAACTAATTTCTTTAAGAGACTGCTGCATCTACCAAAAAATACCCCCAATACTTATGTTAGGCTAGAAGTTGGCCAAGTTCACTTAAAATACTTAATTTTTAAAATATCACTTAATTGACTTGAGAGAATTTTACTTATGGACTCCTCTAGGTATCCAAGAATTTGTTATAACCGTCTTCGTCAGCTATGTAACAATAATGACAATAATGAGAATTATAACTGGGTAGTTCAGCTAAAAAATTATTTTTCTGAAATTGATGCAATAGAAACTTGGGAAAATTTATCATGGGGGTTACTGAGGCATCAAAGAAACGGTTTGTTCTTAAAAATGAAAGAAAAACTCTTCCAAGATGACTTATCAGCATTAACAAGTTCTCGCTATTCTTTGTACTATAAACATTTCTCACACAATAGGCAACCGCAAAGACTTTATTCACAAATCAGACTTTGCTCTAAACTTTACATAAAATTTTATTATAAAGGGATTTCGTATCACATCGACCAAACTGAAAATTGTTCAATATGTAATTTACACAAATTAGAGACTCTTTCCCACATTTTGTTGGAATGTCCATTATACTCGTGTTTTAGATCACCCCTTATTCGATCATTTGTAGAGAATACCGAGAGCTTTTTTCTGTTTTTAAATACAACCTATTCTCCCACTGAGATTAAGGAACTGTGTACATTTTTTATTAATGCACTCAGATTGCGTTCATTTATATTAAATGAATAATTGTAACTAAATCTCCATTAAGCGTCGACTATTTATGTGTAATAATTTGTACTCAACCTCTTGTTATATGATTTTTCATTAGAAACAATAAACATATCTATCTATCTATCTATCTATCTATCTAATAATAAATTCTCCCAATATCTGAAGCATTGTTGAAGACAAGCAAAAATACTCCCATATACATAGATACTCTCCAACCAATATTCTTGTCTTGTTTAGAGGGTTGTTAATAGAGGGTTGAAGATGTATACAATTGGTACACTTTTATATTAGTTGGTCCTATTCATTTTCTCTCTACTGCTCTTCCCCCAAGCATTCTGCGAAGTAGGTATCTTTCTTTTCCATGCTTACAATCTTTTTTGTATGGTTTTGTTCTTAGTCCATGTCTCAGCAGCGTATAGCATTGTGGATCTAATTATACTTTTCTTGTTTTTATTACGAGATTTACCTTTGGAATTATTTATTTTGTTGATGGCCCCAGCTCTAAGTCATACTACACTTCTACATTAGTTGGTCTTCTCCATTTTCGCTCTCCTGTTCGTCCACCAAACATTTTGCGAAGTAGGTACCTTTCTTTTTCATGAGTACAATATGTTTTGTTTGGTTTTGTTCTTAGTCCATATCTCAGCAGGGTATAGCATTGTGGGTCTAATTATACTTTTCTTGTTTTTATTACGAGATTTATCTTTGGCATGAATTATTTTGTTGATGGCTCCAGCTCTTAGTTAGTCTCAAATTGATTTCAGTTTCTTCCTTAGATGTCTGGTCAATTAGGGTACCTAAGTATATAAGTATTTGTCCAGCTTCTCTAAGTCTCACAACTGATCCATGCTCCACCCAGTGTCGGATCTAGACATTTGCCTTAGGAGGGGAAATTTGTCTTAGGGGGAACTTCCAATAAAACGCCAACCAAAAGGCATAAAAAAGATCAATCCAAACTGTATAATGCGTCCATAAAGTAACGCATAAATTCATTATTAGTTAAATAAACAACAATGTTAGAAATTCTCGAAACAAGCCGATTTTTATTTTTAAATTAAGGTTTTTTGGCATGTATATCACACTAGTGACGTGTCAATTATCTCGGCGTGATGACGTAGTCTATGATTTTTTTAAATGAGAGTAGGGTCATGTGATAGCTCATTTGAGAGAGTATTTAATTCCATATTCAATAATATAAACATTAACATAAATATTTATACAGGGTGTGCGAAATTTGTGTTTTTTAATTAATTGAGATAAAAAGAAGAATGTATGTAATTTATTTAATTCAAAATAAGTTTTACTGTTGTAAGAAAACAGGAAAAAAATGGTTATTTGACAAATAAGTGTTACTTTTCGCTTAAATTTAGTGTTCATACTGCGAAGAAGCAGGTGGGTGGCAGATTTAACATTGAATTTAAGCGAAATTATTTGTCAAATAAATAGTTTTTTCATATTTCTGACAGCAGTAAAACGTAGCAGTAAACGTTTCTGACAGCAGTTATTAAATAAATTCAAAATACGTTAGCTGCCACCCTCCTGCCTCTTGGCAGTTTGAACATTTGATTTAAGCGAAAATCGATGTTTATTTTTCAAATAAAATTTCTGTGTTTTCTGACAGAGTAAAATGTATTTAAAATTCAATATATTATATACATTCTTCTTTTTGTGCCAATTAATTTAATTTAGAAAAATTTTTCGGACACCCTATACAAATAATTATGTTAATGTTTATATCACTGAATAGTAGAAAATTGAATACCCTTTCGAATAAGCTATCACATGACCCCATTCTCATTTAAAAAAATCAGCATGAAATAGATGACATCACTAGTGTATAATACAGTGGAACCTGCTTAATTCGAACTTCCATAATTCGAAATCTTCTTTAATTCGAATTTTTATTCTGGTCCCTAGCATTTCCTATATAAGTAATGGTAAAAAGTTGTGAATAATTCGAATTATATTTTGGATAATTCGAACTTTTCTACTATCTTTTCTGAATATCTTATAATCTTTTGTCATTACTGAGAAGCTAAATTCTAAAAAGCAGCTAAAAATTTCGGATCTCTTTGGAAAAAATAAAGTCGGTCTTTTTGATAGCTTGCAAATGTTTTAATTGGTATTTTTGACCGAATTTTGTGGGCCCGTTTTTTTAGGTTGACAAAACTCGGGCAAAAATAGGAACAAAAACATCTCCAAGTGATAAAAAGGATCAACTACTGTTTTTTTGCTGATCAAATACAAATATTTATCATTTGCAGATGTTTTTGTAGGTAATCCTTGTTTTTGTAGATTTATTTTTTAATTCGAATTTTTGGATAATTCGAATTTTTTTAATGGTCCCTGAGATTCGAATTATCCAAGTTTCACTGTATACGCCAAAAAGTCGTAATAAAAAATCGACCTGTTTCGGGAATTTCTAATAATGGTGTTTATTTAGCTAATAATAAATTTTATGAGTTATTTTTGGACGCACTGTATAGTTATATTATTATATTAATGTTGGTATATAATAATATAGTTAAATAGAAATATAGTAGGTATATAATAATATAGTTTTATAACAAATAATAAGATGGAGGATCCATGATTTCGTCATTTTCTTCGGTTTAAATTAAAATTGTTTTAACATAATTTAACATCATCAGACCAGTTTAAATTCAATACTTTTTACTTGGTCTCGTTTAGAAAAATCACTCTTCGTTTGTTTTAAGGTGTATTTGTGTAAAATGAGTTATAAGAATAACAATGCATTAAATAATGAAAAATGTCATTAAAATCTAGAGAACGAACTTTATTTACCTGATGAACAATGATTATTTTATAATAAATGATGGTTTTGCTTGTTTAGAGAGCTTTTGCTTGTAAAGATTATTTTATTAGCAATAATCCATGATTTTTGTTCTCTAATTTTTAAATCTGCATTTACAATATCAAGGATATTTCATCACAGCCTTTTGCAAAAAGGACGTTTTCAGGAGTCAACATTTTGTCACATATGTTGGTAATATACTTCCGTTATTAGCAGTCACATTTCCGTTAATTTTTTTCACTCCGAAAAAAATGGTAATAGGACTCATCCTTGCTGTCATGCTTGGATAAGGATTAAAGTTTCCATTATTTTAAGGTGCAGGATAATTAACATAATTTTGTCGGGTTTTTGTATGCGGCAGATGGTTTGAATCGGTTCGGTTTTACAAGTTGCATGGGGTAAGGTCAAAGAATGAAAGAATGGGATGCAAGATCTCTTTCAATCGAGTTTTGATACGCGGAAGAACAGGAATTACTTCCAAACCAATGGACATTGTGAGATTTTTGCCTATGCTGATTTATTCCTTTACAAGCGCTTTTTTGCTTTGGCGGTTGGAAATTAAAAATGCATTCAGTGAGATGCAGCAGACCCAGTCGAATATGTCTGTATTGTAAGTAAATATTTTGGTTAATATTTTTTGTGTAAAGATAAATATCTTGAAAAAGGTATTTTTGCGATGATTTTGTAATGACGGTACTTTTATTTCAACACTATCAATATAATAAAAATATGAAGTTCCGATATTACGTTAATTAGTTAATAGACATTTCTCTACAACCACTATTCAAAAGGCACTTTTCTGCACAGTTTTATGTTAACAAAGTTGATATTTTCTCCCAGTATAAGATATATGACATTAGTGTGCAGAATGTGCCGAAAAGTTATTTTTTCTATGGATGCTATACAATGTGCAACTTCTCTCACTACTTACATACATCCAAAACGAACAATTTTTGACGCAGTGAGAAAAGTCGGCCATTGCAGTGAGAAATATTTTTTCTCGCGGGTCCTCCTACGGTTTTACATACTATGATCGCCGTTTCCGTGGTAACATGCACAATACAAGCACAATAATTAATGTTGTCAAACAAAATGTGTTGAAACAAAGCTTACCAAAAATTACGTTTCATAACTGTTCAAAAATAACTGTTAATTAGAATTTTAAATAAATAACGTACATACATTTTAAGAATATTAAGTACCTAGATGTATACGTATTTTATTTCATTTTATGCATATAATGTACCTAAAAGCACCTAAATTATTTAATTTTGAAGTTTGAACTCTTGATAAAACCGCATCCATAGAAAAAGTACAGTGTGCAGCACATGAGAAAATGACATATATTTCTCCCTCGCTTGACTTGCGGCACTCGTAAGAAAAAAAATTCTGCTCTCGTAAGAAATATGTCTTTTTGCTCACTTTGCTAAATATAACGTCAAATGTGATATTATTTTGTAGTAATTATTTAAAATCGTTTAAATTCAAACAAAATGAGGCAGCGCACTAATTTTTCAACTGATTTCTGTGTAATTTGTTTAGGTATAAGGAGTTTAAATTGATTAGTATTAATTAAATACAGTTTAAAATCTATAATTTATTATTATAATAAATCTTCGTTTGGAAATTGTGATTTTTATATTTAGCAAAAACTGTGGGTGTAGAAAAAGTAGAGTGTGTAACACGTGCAGAAATGTAATTTCTCACTCGTTTGATTTTTCAAACTCGTGAGAAGTTAGTACTTTTCTGCACTTGTTGCACCATATATTATTCTTAGACCAGATAAGAAAATTAATATAAAAGTACATAAAGGAGGAAAAAAATTAAATTATAGGGATCTAAAAAAATTCCTATATAAAATTGGAAAAATTTGAAGAAAACAAATGTATGCACTTATGACATCTGTGACGCCTGTCCTTCTTCTTTCCTCATTTTTAACAAATGTTTTTTGTTACACTAGCTTTATAAATTATTGACTTTATTTCAGTGTTAATATATTGGTTTCGCCCATACTGTTTCATGAAGATCTGCTCTGTATTTTACTATAGAGAAATATTATATTAAATTAAGGTGATACAGTAGCGATCAACAGGTAGCCAAAACGCGTTCCAAGATTGCGGCTGTAATTTTGAATATTTTTTCGAGATGCTTGGCACACGTATTCGTAATATAATAAAGAATGGCGGTACAGAGCCCAATTTAAAAAATATATTAATATGTGGAAATTACTCTGTAATTAAATACAATATTAAAAAACGAGCATGCACCGACATTAAGAAGAACAAAAAAATACACTTTCTTCAAATAAACTTTTTTATCCGATGCCTAGATTTTGTGTCATTTTGGAACTACTAATGAAATAAAAAATTTTAGTAGTTCCAAAATGACACAAAATCTAGGCATTGGATAAAAAAGTTTATTTGAAGAAAGTGTATTTTTTGTTCTTCTTAATGGCGGTACAGGCTCGTTTTTTTTAATATTGTATTTAATTACAGTGTAATTTCCACATATTAATATATTTTTTAAATTGGGCTCTGTACCGCCATTCTTTATTATATTACGAATATGTGTGCCAAATATCTCGAAAAAATATTCAAAATTACAGCCGCAATCTTAGAACGCGTTTAGCTACCTGTTGATCGCTACTGTTTCCTCTTATACAAGGTCGGTATATAAACTTCCCTGCAAAAATTAATATTTTCAATGATTGTAGCTTATCTTTATGTTATTTTAGTTCTGCATTCTTGTTATTACATAAATTTGATAAATATGTTAATAAGAAAGGAGAAATAAATTTTACTCAGATTTGAGTACCTGAAACTGTCTTTCGGTCCTCTTCCTAGAAGAAAGGAAGGTAAATATGTGGCCAAAATGTCATTTATTTGCTTTCTTCTATAATATTCGTCGTCTCTTGTGCTTATATATTGTAAAAGCCGGAGATACAGGATGCAGCCAGAAAGCAGTTTCTTAACGAACAGTCTTGGATTTAAAATAGTGTTTATTATTTTTATGGCCAAGCTTTTGGTCACACTAAAGCTTACTACAGGAAGATTTTCAAATGTGTGAAATGTGCAGGACAACATGAAACAAAAGATTGTTCTCGCAAAACAAGAGATGAACATGTAAAATGCGCCAACTGCGGAGGGAATCACCCTGCGAATTACAGAGGCTGCAACGTACACAAACAATTACAGCAACAATTTTATCCTGCATTACGAGAGAAAAGCAACGCCTTACCACAAAATCAACAAACAGCTAACAGATATATACAACCTGGAATGACATATGCCCAAGTAACAAATAACCAAGTACAATCCAGTCAAACAATACCAGAAAATATCCAGTCTGTCAACAGCATGGCTAAACTAGAGGAGGTGTTAACCAAACTAATGGAGCAAATGGGGACAATGTTAAATTTACTTACCGCAGTCGTTAGTAAATTCGCTTAATGACAGTACAACTCAAATATAAAATAGCTATCTGGAATGCCAATGGCCTACAACAACACGCGTTAGAAATAAAAACCTTCTTCGTTGAGCAAGATATCGACATAATGATGATTTCTGAATCACATTTTACAGATAAAAATTATCTTTGTATTCCAAAATACAAATTATACTTCACAAAACATCCAGATAACAAATCTTATGGAGGTACTGCTATAATCATAAAGGAAAACATCAAACATTACGAAAGAGAGAATTTCGACAAAAATTACCTACAAGCTACTAGTGTTACAATCGAGGATGAGCACGGTCATATAACAATGCCTGCCATATACTGCCCACCAAAACATAATAACAAACAGATACAGTTTGAAGGTTTTTTCAGTACACTTGGAACCAGGTTCTTTGCAGGAGGTGACTATAACGCTAAACATGTCACTTGGGGCTCACGAATTACAACTACAAAAGGAAGAGAATTAGTCAAAACAATGAAGGCTAACAATCTACAACAAATATCTACAGGCGATCCAACATATTGGCTGTCAGATAGTAATAAAATTCCAGACGCCATAGACTTTTGTATCACGAAAGGTATTGATACTAAGAAATGTAAAGCAGAATCTTGTTTTGATTTATCATCCGATCACTCTTTAGTAATAATAAAGGTTAATTCTCAGATTACAAATAAAGAAAAACAACCTTCTCTGTACAACAGTAGGACGAACTGGAACATATTCCGGGGCAAACTAGATAATTTAATTTCCCTAGACTTACCGTTAAAAACTGTACTAGACATCGAAATAGCAGTCGAAAACCTAACAAAGAATATACAAGAAGCATCTTGGTTAGCCACTACAAACTATGAAACACCTCTAGGTAAAAGTGAAACATCCCCTACAATTAAAGAAAAAATTGCTGTTAAAAGACAATTACGGAAACAATGGCAACAGGCAAGGACTGGTGAAAACAAGAAGAAACTTAATAAAGTAACCAAAGAATTGAAACAAATAATTCAAGAAGAGCTAAACCAAGGCATTCAAGACTATCTAGAAAGTCTTACACCTACAGAAGCAACGGAATATTCATTATGGAAAGCAACAAGAAAACGCAAAACGCAACAACTTCCAAATCCACCAATCAAAAACTTCAACAATACATGGGCCAGAAGCAATAAAAAAAAGCTGAAGTCTTCGCGGAACACCTAAAAAATGTATTTAAACCATTTCCTTCCGAGGTATCCACCGCAGAAGAAAAAGAAATAATGGACTACCTAGATGCCCCATTTCAAATGGACTTGCATCTGCATAAATTTACTGTAAAAGAAGTCAAACACATTGTAAAGCATGAAATCAACATAAAAAAGGCACCTGGATTCGATCTAATTTCTGGAAAAATCCTACAAGAGCTACCTGAAAAATGTTACAAACTTATAACCTTCATACTCAACGCAACGCTACGGACGAGTTACTTCCACTGCACCTGGAAGGTTGCACAAATCATCATGATCCCTAAGCCCGGAAAAAAACCAGAAGTCGTCTCCTCATATAGGCCAATAAGCTTGCTCCCAATGTTATCCAAAGTTTTCGAAAAGCTCTACGCCAGTAGGCTCGAAATAATAATAAATTTAAAAAAATTGTTTCCAGATCATCAGTTTGGCTTTCGAAAAAAGCACGGAACAATTGAGCAGGTGCACAGATTAGCTAACCAAATCTACAGGGATCTGAACGGTAAAAGATATTGCTCAGCAGCCTTCTTGGATATATCAAAGTGTGGCATAGCGGCTTACAATTTAAATTGAACGAAGTCTTACCCTATCCCCACTATCTACTACTAAAATCCTACCTCTCAGACAGACATTTCTTCGTGAAACAAGGGAGTGAACTTACTGCATTACATCCAATACATTCTGGCGTTCCTCAAGGCAGCGGCTTGGGACCTATATTGTTTCTCCTTTATACAGCTGATCTGCCAAGAACAAGAACCACCACTGTAGCAACATTCGCTGATGACACGGCGGTCTTGGCATCCCACACCAAGATATCAAAGAACCTTCAGACAAACCTTGATAAAATCCAAAAGTGGCTAAAAAGATGGCGTATCAGAGTTAATGAAACGAAATCTACACATGTCACATTCACTTTACGCAGAGAAACATGTCCACCAGTAAAAATCAACGACTGCTACCTCCCACAAGCTGACGATGCTAAATATCTTGGCATGCATTTGGACCGACGGATGACTTGGCAGAAACATATATTCACCAAAAAAAAAACAGCTAGGCCTTAAATTTAGCAAAATGTATTGGCTGATTGGACGCAAATCTAAATTATCATTGGACAACAAAATACTGTTTTATAAGGCCATTCTCAAACCTGTGTGGACATATATGGTATACAACTTTGGGGAACCGTCAGTAATTCCAACATTGACATCCTTCAAAGATTCCAAAACAAAGTGTTGCGAACCATCGTCGATGCACCTTTCTACATCCCCAACAGGGTCATTCTACACGTCAAGTTGGAATCCATCACGGAAGTGATCTACCAGTTCAGTGTTCGTTACAGTGAAAGAGTGTCGGTGCATCCTAACGTGTTGGCCAACCGCCTAAACGTGCCCGATGTCAACGAAGTGCGTAGACTTGGACACCTGCTGCCTGCCGACCTGTCTACAGGACTCAGATAAGTTTTAGCTTTTAAGGACATATAGACGCCTACTACTGTCATTGTCAAAAAAACACTAAATTTCAATTTAGCTAGTTCTTTAAAGGGGATCACTCACTGGAGTGATACTCTACATGTCAATCTCACATTTGTCAAAGCAAACGCTTATTGCCCTTCCGGCAGATTGCAGAATCCATTAGGAGTTATATAAAAAAAAATTATTTTTATTTCAATTATTCTAATTGTATAAAAGTAGTAAATTTTGTATCTAGGGCTTTTCGTCTTCCTCGTATTACGAGAGATGTCGCGGTTTTGCGTCTCAATGTTTCGCAATGTTTCACGTCATTGCATCGCGATGTTTTCCCTTAAATAGGATGCATAGATGCTGAAATAGCTATGTGGATATGGTGGTCCAACTTTGAGTAAAATGAAATCAAAAACTGCCTTTATCTATCTAAATAACTTTTAATTAAATATTAGAAACGAAAATTCAGATTAAGACTTTATTTCAAAACTTAACAATTTCACATATTATTTTGAAGTATAAATTATCACTGAGTTTATATACAATGTAACAAATAATATCAACAATTGCAAATGTACAAATTATGAACCGTTTCATTTAAAACTTAAAATATATCTAATTACAAACTTAAAAATAGTAATGCTGCTTACAAGTTGGTTATAAAAATTAGTAAAATAAGAAAACCCTCATGATTTTGGTCATACAATTGTTACAAACAGAAATTAAAAACTCCATCTTAATAATCATGTCGCTTATAAAAAAAGAGAATCGTTTAAACCGGTATACTAGGTTGTAAGTATAGAAAGATATACGTGTACAAATTCATCACTGGTATAGCCCCCCATAAAATTTTAGATCCTCCTAAATACAGCAAACTGGTCACCGGTATACTTTGGAGACATGTAAACTGATCACCTCAGATAGGTGAACGGTGCATTCCGTGTCAAATCACTCAGGCAAAAAATTTTGGATCTCCGATTTGTCTGAAAATTGGTATACCTACAGCTTCTGCCGGGCGTAAAAATAAGATATTTAAGGTCAAAAAATCTTCTTCTTTTTTTTTCAAAATGTTATTTTATGCGATTTTACAGTGATTTGGTGTTTATTTAAACAAATTTGCATTTTCTATCATAACGTATCAATGAAAAACATATTTTAATAGAACAGGGACTTAAAAATATCATTATTCATTATAACAAGTTATTTTTATTCAAAACAAGTTTTTGATCAAATTTTATAGTGTAGAAAACGTTAAAATACCGTTTTTTACATTTTCCTCCATTTCCAAAATACGTAGTCATCGATTTGGCTGAAAATTTGCCCACAGATAGCCAAAACATAGGACTTTAAGTGGTTAGAAGGATTTGAATTATGTTATAATACCAAAAAGTTACATGCAGTAATATCAGACTCAAAAGTATATTAGTCCAGTCGGGATAGCGTTTGACCTTGCATGCCGAGCTGCCCAAAATTTTTTTTCTTCAAATTTTTAGGGGGGTCAATAGTAGCCTAAATTTAAAATCACGAATGAATTCCTCCGTTGTGTTAGGCGCCATCTTGATTTTAAAGGAGAATCTGTTTTTCTCAATATTTCCGACATTTTTAACTTTTCGACAAAAATGGTAGGAACTGAAATTGTTCCAAATAAATCGTGTTTACAATTATTACAATTTCTTTTTATCA
Organism: Diabrotica virgifera virgifera; assembly: GCF_917563875.1. Classification (NCBI taxonomy): domain Eukaryota; kingdom Metazoa; phylum Arthropoda; class Insecta; order Coleoptera; family Chrysomelidae; genus Diabrotica; species Diabrotica virgifera. The sequence continues at coordinate 189,479,990 of NC_065447.1, read as the reverse complement.
ATTTTTGTCGTGAGGTCAATATTTTCGAGTTAATTGTACTTACAATAGACGCCTATATTTTTGACTATGCTATTGCATGTAACTTTTTTGGTATTGTAATATAATAATTCAAATCCTTCTCACCACTTAAAGTCCTATGTTTTGGCTATCTGTGGGCAAATTTTCAGCCAAATCGATTATGATGTGTTTTGGGAATGGAGAAAAATGTAAAAAAATGGTATTTTAACGTTTTCTACACTATAAAATTTTATCAAAAGCTTATTTTGAATCAAAGTAACTTGTTATAATGCCATATAGTGACATTTTTGAGTCCCTTCTTTTAAAATATTATGTTTTTCATTGATACTTTACGATAGAAAATGCAAATTTGTTTAAATAAACACCAAATCACTGTAAAATCGCATAAAATAAGATTTTGAGAAAAAATAGAAGAAGATTTTTTGACCTTAAATATCTTATTTTTACGTCCCGCAAAAGCTATATACCAATTTTCAGACAAATCGGAGATCCAAAATTTTTTTGCTCCAAAATTGAGTGATTTGAAATGGATCACCCGAACTGATCACCAGCATTTTTGTCTTGGGCCTTGCCAGTTCATGGCATCACTGACGTAAGTTTGTAAATTTGGTGTTATTAGGGAATCCAACGGTCTGTCAAACTATTCCAATATGTCTGGCGGCTGGCATGCAATACATTGAAGGCATATGATAGTATAGTGTTATTTTAGTATTTTAAAGTAATTATTTTCGTATTTTATGTCCGTGTAAGTATTGCTAAATACTTCTGTGACAATAAAAAATATTGCTTACGTCAATAAACTTTAATAAGTAGTTAAAAAGTTTTAACTAAGTAATTTGGAAGATTGAAGAAAGCTAGGTTAACAAATTTTATGTTTTATAAGTTTAATAAAAAATAATATTGAGCATCCCTAAAATAGATTTTAGGTAAAATCATCGGGGTAATATATATTTTATTATTGTAGGTACCTATTAATACCACATTGTATCTTAAATTTGAAATTTTAATTTAAAAGTAGTATCCAATAAAATCGCTTGTGTGCAGTGTTGCCAGAGAAATTTTTGTAAATGCACCGGAATGACTGGAATAGTAACACAAAGTACTAAACCAACACCTTTTGTACAAAAACTTGAAAAAACGTCGTTTAATATTATTTGAAGCAAATTTCTTATGTCACAAAATTTTAGGTTTTTACTTTAGGAGACTTTAGTATCAAAAGTTTGGTTGTTAATTGTATCAAATTGGTACAATTGTAACAACTCTGGCAACGCTGAATTGCCTGCCATACGTCCTGTCATTAAAAATCACGTATTTTGGATTGCCTAATTGGCAATTTATTTATTATGACAGAATGCATCAAAACGCTTAAGTGCAGTTTCCTGGCCTTTAGAAATAATCAAATACCTTTTTGTGATCTTTACCTTCCGCTGGGTGCAGTTAGGCAGTTAGGTCAAAGATCAGTTTACAAATCTCTTCAGGTCTATTTCAAAATTCAGGTTTTATTGTGGTGATGAGTTGTTTGTACTCTCTACGAGTGGATTTAAGCTAAATTGACGTGTACCCATATGGACATACTTAGTTTGTATTTTAAAAAATTCCAGCTAATATAAGTTATCATGCAGGGACAATTCTAGGAAGCATTGAATTGGAACAAGACGAATTTCGTTGCGTCAGAATAACAAGGTTCTAACTGCAATTTTTGTCTAAACTGAGATTTTTACGTAACTTGGTTCTATTTTATGTCCTTCACCTTAATATGATACTAGCACCCACATCTGTTCAGAGGTGGCTGAAATACGTAAGTTGCAAGGTTCAATCTGAGCGAATTTTAAATGTTGATAAGTTAACAAGGTTCTAACTGAAATAAAAAAATAAGTACACAAGGTCCTATCTGCAAGAACTAAAAGTATTTATAAGTTAACAATAAGTCTTTATTAAATAACTTGAAGTTGTTTTATTATATACTAATTGTTAAACAAGGGTGTATATGTGGAAGATATAACTTGATTAAATAAGTTTAATTCATTTCTTAAATCATAACTCCTTTGTATTAACTATTGAAGTAACCTTTTACTGTTAATAAAAATTAATTATTTTTTTTAATTTACATTATTAACACATACAAGTGGCGATAATAGTAAAATAAATACATAACAGAAACTTTAAACAGTCATAACTAAAAATGACACCTGAGGCAGTTATATAGAACTTTGTTATTCCAATGCAATGATTTAATGTCACCACGATTTAAGAGATTTTTTAATTTCCATTTTGTCAACCTTTTGGTGCAAACTATTATTGAAGACATAACTTTATGTTATAGGGGAGTGCATATAGATTTTCACTTCGGAAAAAATCAAACAAGATAGAACTTTTTGTAATTTCATTAAGAAATGTTTAATAAACCACATATCAAAAAGTTCTACTCGAGAAGTGGGTGCTTCATTTTTTATTAAACAAATTAATTGCGAAATTAGATGTTTTTTTTAAATAACTCTGAAAATATAAACTGTAGAAAAAAACTGACTTAACCGTTGAAAAATTCAGAAAATTTTACAAAAAAAAACCTTGTATAAATATTTTTTTAAAATTAAATCTATAGCTTCTATCATTTTTTATTTATAACGCTAAAGTCACCGTTCTCACAAACATTGGCGCATTGTAAACTAGCGTACGGCGAAGTGCACGCTTGAGTTATTTTAATGTAATTATTTAATTAATAGATCAAAGGAAATTTTATAAATTGATCATGAAAGAAGAATAATTTATATATCTTATGGTTATAATAAAAAGAAATAAAATGTATGGACATAAGTATGGTCTGGGCCGAAAGTGAGACTTACATGGATTTGGTTTAAAGATGATTTAAAAATATATAACTAATACAATTTTACTTATAAAACTCTCAATTTTGCACAGCTAACTTTTCAGACATCTTACTAAACGACGTTTCTCTCAAAAAAAATCTCAAAAATTTAATTCAAATGATACGACGTCTCAAAAAATGTAATTTTTGAAAACTTCGTAGGTTTACAGAATTACCACCATTTTAAGACGGTATTACTCAAGTTTGAACAAATTTATTACAGTTTTATAGGTACTTTTTTAAAGATTGGGATGTAATCTTTTAAATGCACTGAATTATTTTACTCTAGAAATGAAATAAACTATTTCGTTTTGAGAAAATTAAGGAAGATTACAAAAATGTAATACAAAAATCAAAATTACCAGTTAAAAATATGTTTATACAAAGTGATCAAAACTTGTTTCTATAAAACTTACCTAAAATACATTTAATAATAAGCTTCAACAATAATAAATGTTCAACAAAAAAAATTTTTTTTTAGCTCTTATACAGTATGTCTGCGTAACTTGAAAACCTATTGATAACTTTTTTATTATCAGTTTTACGAAAAAAAGCTATTCTTTATAAAATACTCTGCATTGTATATAATCTAAGATGCAACCATCAAATTCAAATTTTATTAATTTTATACGAGGTATGTCAAAAAATATGAATTTCACAAAAGAGTAAAGTACCTTTATATTTCACAATATCGAAAATTGTTATTAAGAAAAGTTTTTTGAAATTAAAAAATATGTTTCAGTGTTTAATTATATTCTTCTTATTAAAATATTGTGAATAATAAAGGCACTTAACTCTTAAGAAAAATTCATATTTTTTACATACCTCGTATAAAATTGCAAAAGTTTGATATCTGATGGTTGTATCTTATATTTTAGACCAGGTAGAGCATTTTATGAAGAATACTTTTTTTTCGTAAAATTGATAATAAAATAGTTACAATAATTGAAATAAAATGATGATGGGTATTCGTTTTTTGAGAAAAAATGGAAATTTTTTTTTCGATTAGAATGATGTTATTGTATATTAAAACATAGTTTTTAATTTCAAACAACTTTTCATAATAGCATTTTTTGATATTCTGGAATAGGTACTTTACACTTTAACGAAATTTATATTTTTGACATAACTCGTATAAAATTGATAAAATTTGATATATGATGGTTGAGTTTTAAATTTTTGACTATTTAGAGGATTTTATCAAGAATAACTTTTTTTCGTAAAATTGATAATAAAAAAGTTTTGCATGTGGTTCCTAGCTACGCAGACATACTGTATAAGAGCTTCTGTACAAGAATTTTTCAATTGTAATGCCATATTCAGATACAGCATAATCAAAAACAAAATAGAAACATATTTGATCCAAGTAAAATGATTAATTCAACGATATTTTTAAAATTATTTATACAAAACAATTGTTATTGTTTAAACAATTAAGAAACAATTCGCGGCCAAATCTGCGAGTAGAACTTTTTACTTTTAACATGTATATAAACTAACAAAAAAAGTTTTAGAAAAATATAAGCTTGTTTGAATTTTTCCGAAACAATGGATGTTTTCGTTCTAATTGCACTCCCCTATTATGCGATTGAAGGAATTTCTATTTACCAGGTGGATTTACTCGATTAATAAACATTTGTGTATAAAATTGTATAGACAAAACCAAACTCAGAAATTTTCGACGTAAAAATGAATCTACTAATTTTTATAACGACGCAAAACATTTAAGTAACAGGACATTACGCAAAAGGAAATTTCAGTACCAATTGTAAAAAAGTGAGTTATTGTCCCAATATTCTAATTTGTTTAAGTACTAAATTATATTAAGAAGTCTCTGTCCTTTTACTCTATTTCAAACCTTAAATAACTATTTAATTAATATTTTAGTTTAATATTTTACACAATATAAAATTTTATAAATTCATTACCTATTTCAAAATATGCCATTTTTTATTATTAACTAGGTACTAATAATAAATAATTAGAATGCATCGTATCCATTCTTGGATATCTTTTATAAGAACAAAATAATCTGACATATTTAAATTTAAATATATATTTAATAATAAATCAATTATAATATTTCTAACTGGTGGATTGACACCTCCACGGAAGGATATTTCTTTTTCCACCTACCTCTAGCGAAAGTAAACTTTTCCGGACCTGATTGTAGGGAGCAAAGTTGTACTTTTCCTCCCTAGGGAGGAAAAGTAAAAGTGACGTCATGGTATTTCATTCATGAAATATAACTTATTGACGCCCTGTACAATATCTATTTTGTATTACGTAAGTATCTATACATTTTAACGTTTATTTATAATACACCCTGTATTTTGCAGAACGGTAAAAACAGTAAATTGTTATTTTGATTTAACAATGTTTACATTAATAATTTGACTTATATTTGACAGTTGACAGTCAAAATACACCCTGTATTTTGCAGAACGGTAAAAACAGTAAATTGTTATTTTGATTTAACAATGTTTACATTAATAATTTGACTTATATTTGACAGTTGACAGTTATATTGTACCTACTTGTTAGTATTAGTTCTGATAAATTTTGTTGGTTAGTTATATAAATAAATTAAGTAAAAATGAAAAAATGACTTGTTATTTGAGAAAGGTGGAAAAATCATATGTATAACATGGGAGTAAAGTGCCTTTTCCTCCCTTGAATGATTACTGCCCTTCGCTAAGCGTCGGGCAGTAAACTTCATTCTCGGGAGGAAAAGTAGCACTTTCCTCCCTTGTTATACAAATAGCTATTGTCGTTTGGTGATTTAACTGGTCATATTAATTTTGAGTGCTTAGTCTTTCTTTCTTGTTTATTGTCTACTCATTCCACCTTTATAATTTGTCAATCATTTGTAAAAATGTTTAACGTAAGGTTCTGAAATTGGTTTCTTGTGGCGTGTTTAATTTAATTATTATTTTTGTATGGGATTAAGACTCAATTGTTGGAGTAATGAAATACACAAGAACAATAACGTACCAACAATAGCGGAATAAAGTAATACATATACAGGGTGTTTCATTAATAATTGTCCATATAGTAACTGGAGAAAGCTAAGAACAAAATACGAAGATTTAACCTAAAACACTTAAATAAAATGTGGTTCCTTACTGAGTTACAGGGTGTTTTATCTAAAAATTTAAAAAATTTTTGCTCAGCATTTTAAAACTATTCGACGTATTCTTTTCATACTTAACAGAAAATGCGGCTACTAGACACCCTACTAAATTATGATAAACAAACGTTTTTAGCTACTACCAGCGACGTACGACAGGGGATGGTGGATGGTTGACCCTTCTCAAATTCTACGCCACTGGAGAAATTACTATTTTAGTGCCATTTTTAGATTCCTCAATACTTTCTACGTAAATAATATACTCTACATTGGTAACGACAAAGTCATTAGTTTTCGAGATATTTGAAGTTAAATATGAAACGGCACAGTTATTTTGATTAATTTATTATATGAACCATATAAATTAAAATTTAAAAATTATTTGTACCCAGTACTTTAAATCTATTTGGCGTATCCTTATCAAACTTGGCAGAAACTGTAGGCACTGTACATCCTACTAAATTAAGATAAATAAACGTTTCTAGCTACTACCAGAGGCGTACGACAGGGGATAGTGTCTGGTTGACCCTTCCCAAATTCTACGCCACTGACGAAATTACTATTTTAGTGTATTTTTTTTATTTTGCAATATTTTTTATGTAGATAATATACTCTTCATTCGTAACGATAAAATGATTAGTTTTCGAGATATTTGAAATTATAAATGAAGCGACACAATACACTGATCAAAATAACCGTGTCGTTCATTTTTAACTTCAAAGATCTCGAAAAATAATGACTTTATCGTTACGAATGAAGAGTATATTATTTTCATTTAAAGTATTGGAGAATCCAAAAATGGAACTAAAATAGCAATTTCGCCAGTGGCGTAGAATTTGGAAAGGGTCAATCATTCACTGTCCCCCATTGTACGCCTCTGGTAATAGCCAGAAACGTTTGTTTAACATAATTTAGTAGTTTGTACAGTACCTATACTTCCCGCCAAGTATAAAAAGGATAAGTCAAATAGTCTTAAAATGCTGAGCAAAAATAGTTTTTAAATTTTTAGATAAAACACCCTGTAACTCAGTAAGGAACCACATTTTATTTAAGTGTTTTAGGTTAAATCTTCGTATTTTGTGCTAAGGTATCTCCAGTTACTATATGGAGAATTATTAATGAAACACCCTGTATAAATCTGCAGCACACAATACACGCACACAACCATGAACGAAAATTAATTTAATTTCAACAATCACATCGACCATCGACGATACAGGTTACACAAACAAATTAACATTAAAGAACACACAGAAACAGTGACAATTTGATATAATATGTAGGGCAATACTATCACTTTCAAACAATTTTTTCAACAACACCTTGTTGTGGTTTATAAGATCTAGGCCAAATTCCAGTTATAAAATCTTCCCAGAATGTTTTAGAATAATAATTTTTCCATTTTTTAGATCGATTTCCGAAAAGAAAATCGAAACGTGAAACATCAATTAATTAAAAATGTAATTTTCATTACACCAATAATTTTTGCTAAATCCCATATAAAAATAATACTTAGATTTCAAAGTATCTACTAGGATTGGATTGGTTAGCACAGGCTATTAATTTTGTGTCTACATTATGTATTTTGTATTGTGTTCTGCGAATATATAATAATGTATTAAAGTGATTAAGAAAGTGGCACAAAATATTGAAATGTTCTTTTGAAATATCAAGTAAGAATTAAATATTCCGTCGAGATCCAAATAAAATTCTTCTTTTTTTTGACTTTGTTTTTGGCTCTGGTATTTTATACAGTGTAAAATTTAATAAATTTTTAAATTTATAATTTTTTATCAAAAATAATTTTGTATAAATAATTCGGTAAAGATAGGGTCATGTATTTTCAAGGACTAGATTACAAAGACCCTGTTTACCTATAAGAGTAACACACGAAGAGCTGCTAGTCTTGAGATCAATACACTGGCGTCAATTATCTGAAACAAAAAACATTATTTAGGTGTATAAAAAAATAATTTAAATTCAAATTCAAATGTGAAAAAAAAATAAATTTATCGATACCCTCAGTGGTTTGTACGACATTACATAAATACAAAAAAAAATGTTTATTATTTTCTTAATAGTAGCTTATTGTCTAGTAATAATAATATAGTAGGTGGCAGGTATTTTTTTACAACTGGAATTGACGGCCAAGACGGGCGAATTATCTTAGAAATATATTGGTACCACACTGTTATCATCGAAATAGAGCACATAACATCCAAAAATATACAGATCCGACGATGAGTACGACAGGGTTGTGTCTTATCACCGCCATTATTTATTCTGAATTCAGAGAAGTATTAGATGAGGTTAAAGGTAGAATATAATAATGAATACAATATTTAACCCTGTTTCAGCTAACTAGTCGATTCACACTAACGCAGAGAAATCGACAGCTTTGCTTCTAGGAAACATATTTTTAGAAATAAGAATGTGGTTGTTTATGATAATAATCGAACTCGTGTGCTCTGGCCTTAGCAAACCAGTATCAGTCCAAATAGATAGTATAGTCAGTACTAATGACGACTCTTAAAGAACTTAATGTATGATATTCCTATGTATGTAACACCCTGAATATATGTAACACACAATACAGATAAAGAAGATGTAATTTTAACGCCCAAATAAGTACTATCGACAAAAACACTATAGAAATGTTGTAAGAAAGAAAACCCATAAGAACATTCCTTTTCCGACGGTCTCCAAAATATGAAGAGATAATTAGCAACCTTTTGGAAGATGCTGCAAGGTTGATATTAATATGTCAACTCTAATGCTTCTTCCCCTTCCTAGATCCCATAGGAAAAATATTTGGAAGGTGACGTCCAAGAAGAAGAACATCCAGGTTAAAGAACCTCTAAACCTGGTTTAATACAATGTGCAGCTTTTCCATGATGCTTCACCCAAGATAAAACTTGCCATGATGATCGTCACCATTTGAAACGGATAGGCATATCAAGAAGAAGAGTGCTGCTTCAGACTAAAAACTGTCAAGCTTTGGTTCTGTGAACTTCGCAGTGACCGTATATCTATATTGAATGAACCAGATACTGGACGGATTTTCGGTGCAATTACGCCGGAAAATGTAAAGAAACTACATGACAAGATTTTAGCTGATTGTAAATTTAAGGCATGTCAATTGGTAGACGCGATTGTAAGAGCGTATTAGCCATATTTTTAACGAAAATTTGAATATGAAAAAATTCTCCTGTCTATGAGTGCCGCGTTTTCTGACCATTGAATAAAAACATGATCGTATGACTAGTGTTTGGACCTTATGATACTACATTACACCTGCATCCACTATAACAGATCTGCATCCATACATCCAAAAAACAGATTGGACGTGATAAAAGTCGGCAAAAGTGCTCTAAAATGGATAAGGCTGGCTCAATGGGTAAGAAAGGTACTCTATTTTGGCTTTGCAAAGGTATAATTTTATTATTTCTGCATTATTGGAAAAACTAAAGCAGAAACTAAGTGAAAAACATCAGAAACTGATTGAAAAACGGTCCCAACGGTATGCAGAAGAAAAAAAATATTGTTTGGCCAAAACAATGGACAGGTTCACCAGAGCGTTATGACAATGGCAAGAATTCATTAGCCATTTTCACTGCTGATTATGTGTTCTTAAATCTGAAAATGTGGTCCATACATAAAAATTTCAGCTCGAGCTAAGAGACAATTTACAAAAAAAATTGATATTTTCCAGAGCTTCGACAAAGGCATATAGACGTTGGAAAATACCTGAAATCGTATCTTATCAGACTACCTACTAATTTGAAAGATTGATAGAAAAAAAACAAAAGAGAGCAGCAGGCCCAGATGAAATCCCAAACGAGCTAATAAAACGAGGCGGAGAAGAACTACAACGGAAAATATACGACCTAATAATAACGATTTGGGAAGAAGAAAAAATGCACGAAGAATGGAAAACTGGATGGATATTTCTGATTCTTAAGAAAAGGGACAGCACAAAATGTAACAACTATAGAGGAGTAACACTGCTAAACAGCTGCTACAAAATATTGACATCATTAATCAGACAAAAACTCTCAAAACACATTGAAACTAAAATAGGAGACTACCAGCACGGATTTAGGGTGGGAAGTTCAACAATAGACGCAATTCACATAATCACACAGTCAATTGAGAAATGTTACGAACATGATATCGACTTACACATCCTTTTCATAGACTTCAAGCAAGCCTTTGACAGCTTAACAAGACGCGACCTAATAGAAGACATGAAAAACCTAGATATACCAAGGAAACTTATTAAGCTTACAAAACTGACAATGAAAGGATCGACTGCAGTAATAATTACAGATAACGGAATCACCAAAAATATAGAAATACCAAGTGGAGTACGACAACTCGACTCTCTATCAACGTCACTATTTAATGTCACTATATAAGGAACAATAAGAGCTACAGAAATAAAAGGTACGATTATAACATCGACGTCGCAACTTGTGGCGTCTGCTGACGACATAGCATTAATTAGCAGAAACCTAAACAGTTTAAAGGAAGAATTTACGAACTTATGCAAAGAAACAGCCAAAAGGGGTTTAGAAATAAATCAAAACAAAACAAAATACCTAATATACTCAAGAAAAAACCCAGTTAATATGATAAGCTTAAATATTGGTGAATATGAATTTGACAAGGTAGAACATTTTAATTATCTTGGAGTTTCAGTTAATGGAACAAATGACAGAAGTATCGAAATTAATGAAAGAATCCAGACAGGAAACAGAACCTACTGGAAATGCAGTAACTTCCTCAAAGATAAGAAGCTTACTCAGAATACAAAACTGAAAATCTACAAAGCAGCAATTAGACCAGTAATCACATATGGTGCTGAATTGTGTCTGACACAGAAGGAGGAAGAAAGATTGAGGATCCTAGAAAGGAAAATAATCCGGAGAATAGCAGGACCACTAAACTTAAGTAATAATAAATTTAGAAAACTCATGAACCACGAAGTAAGAGAACTTCTGAAAGGAAAAGACATCGTCAGATTTATCAAGGCACAGAGACTCAGATGGGTGGGACATATAGAAAGGAGGAATTTAGAAGCCGTTATTAAGAAAATTTCCAAATGGAGACCTTTATCAGGCAGACCACGAGGAAGACCCAAAACTAGATGGGAGAACCAGATAGTGGAGGACCTTAAGAAGATGGGAGTCAGAGAATGGGTAACCAGAAGCAATAACAGGAACGAATGGAGGAAAATTGTAGAAGATGTCAAGTCACACAACCAATTGTAAAACCAAAATGTTAATGCGGATTGATTCATCGCGACAAACGAATCGGAAGAGCCCAAAGAGGGCGGCAATCACTCCGCTAGGAGTGTGGATGCCATGATGATGATGATGATGATGATAGAAAAGTAATATAAACAAACATTAGTAAAATGATATGATACAATGTAAAAAACTTGATAAAATGAAATCAGTCGTCAAAATAACATCGATAAACCAAGCGATGACGAGATGAACATAACGACGTCAAAGTATAAATGGCGGCTATAAACTGAGAGTGTTCATCAATAAATATGTGTTTCTTTATTCATTATTGATTTATATTGATTTGCGTGCAAATGATTTTAATAAATATAGGTACGTTGAATACATTTTCATGATTGGCTATAAAATATCGTATTAACTACGAGATTAATTGAAAGAAGTTTTCAAAAGACTTGAGGCAGTTAATCCATATTAATTAATAATCTACTAGCATATAGATAGACATAATGATATTTTTTTAATGGAAAATCTGCTTCTTCACCAACTTTCCATTGAGTCTACAAACAAGTGTGTGACATAAAAAATATTAGTTATTATAAATGTTTTTATCTACTCTATGTCATATTTATTATGTTTAAGTTTTTAGTTTGTGAAAACTGTCATATAGATAGCAGTGCGTGAAGTGTTTAAAGTGTCCATGAAGTAACAATGTATTTTAAATGGGACTTTCTTTTTCGCACTGTTTTTGACACACTTTCATATAATCAAATATCCTTAACTTTCGCGTTGCCATGGTGATGACATAAAGAGCAATAAATTACGACAAAAGTTTTGACAGTTTTGTGGTTTGAAAGGAGTTAGAATTTTTAAATGTCAAAGTTCTAAAAATTGTAAAATAGAAATAAATTCCAGTGACGAAGAGTTACAGTTTTTTTATTTGTTCATAATAGATAAAATATTGTATGAAACTGTGCGTGAAGTACTTTTTGCGAACTTCGCGATGTATAGCACTCGCTCCGTTGTTGCTCGTGCTCTAAATATCGCGTGCGTTCGCAAAAAGCATACTTCACGAACTGTTTCATAAATAACTATTCTATTCTCATACTATAATATATCAATTATAATTTCACTTTCACCTTTCAATTACCTTTCACTACCTGTAATGAACTTCATTATGATTTTCATTACGATAGGATAGAGATTTTTAACCAATAGAATCGCGAAATGGCATTCGTGATAAAGGTGGCGCACGCGCTGTGATCAATGGAGAGTCAAATACATACCCTTTGATAATTCTCAATATGTAAACAAACTGGCAAACTGGCAAACTACTTAATTTGTTTGCATTACAAAATTAATAAACTTGAATATCTTTTTGTTGCAAATGATCATATAAAAAATCGTGTATACAACTTGAATTTAATTATCATTATGAAGCTCTTACTCTATACGAAACTCGCCGCTAGACGTCTCGTTTCGTATCCCTCATACTCGCTTCATAATGACCATCATTAAATGCTCGTTGCAGATTACACTATTATAAGCTAAAAAGTAATTTTGTTTTTTAATAACAAATTTAATGGTAGGGGAGCCGCAGCGGGGGTTTTTGCGCGTTACTCGAGCGCATCAGAAATTCACATGGGGAGAAACCTTGTACCCTGTAAGTGTATAATGTAAATGTACCATATTACATATGGAATCTTAATACAGAGTCGTAGAGTATCTTAATAATCTATCTTTAGAAAACTGTAAAACGTCAGATTAAGACCAGGTAACTAAATTACATGAAGAACAGTGTATATTTAAAAAATCTGACGATTTGAGAGAGGCGTAAGGAAACAGCATTATATGCGAGTCACAAAGTTTCACAAAAAGCGAATATTTCGCATTAACATTATATCGATCGAAGAACTGAAAAATACATGTTCAATATTTTTCAAACATCCATCGAATTACACCAAACACAACCCCCTTGAAGATGGGGTGGGACTTTAAAATTTTAAATATGAACCCCTATTTAAATAAATAATAATGTGACGAATTTCTAACTGAGGCCGGTCCTGCCCCTAGCAGTTAACAAACAACAGCGACACGTCATCGACGAGTAATGTCTCCGCTAATCCAGAAGTTTCCCGATGATAGGCGGAGACGTGCCTCAGGCCTTCCAAATGTTCTCGAAGCAGAGCCGTATCTATATAAGCGGATGATTTTTAAGCAGCAGGGAGTCAGTCAATGAACGAGCCGCGACGCGTGATATAATTGTATTCGAAATCGGATTTAGTGAAATGTATTTATTAGTTATCGGAAGTATGTTTAGTTAATTAAATCATAAATTTGAGTTGTAAATAAATTAGATGTGTTAGTTGGTGTTATTTAATAATATAAGTAAGTCTTCCTTTATTTAAATTAGTGCCTAAAAATATAAATAAATAAAATAGTAGAGTCAACCGCGTAAAAAGACAATTACGCCACAAGTGGTGATCAGAAGTGGATAAAAAATAAATAAGTAAATAAGCTCGGTTTAATACAGTGTGGAATCTTTAATAATAACTAAATATAAATCGTAATAATAAAGTGTGTGATCATGCCTTCCTTGTGTAAGCTAACAATTGCAGACCTGAGACTTGAATTGGAAGAAAGGGACCTGAGTTCTACTGGCAAAAAAGCTGATCTAGTTGAACGTCTGAAGAACGCACTAAAAGAAGAGGGTCATGATCCAGAAACTTACGTGTTTGAAGAGAAGCATGCTGCTTTAATTTCGTCAATAACATCGTTAGAGAGCAAAGTTTCTAGTGAAATCTCCCAAGTTTCGACAGACATTACGTCGTTAGAGAGCAAAGTTTCTAGTGAAATCTCCCAAGTTTCCTCGGATGTTTTGAAAGTTTCGACAGACATTACATCGCTAGAGAACAAAGTTTCAACAGAGATCACATCGTTAGAGAAAAAGGTTTCTAGTGAAATTTCCCAAGTTTCCTCGAATGTTTTGAAAGTTTCGACAGAAAGTTTCGGGTGATATTAATTTCATCCCTTGACAGCAAAATGACTAACGAGATCTCTAAAGTCACTGCGGATTTTGACGACAAGATATCGTCCATAAAATCTACTTTTGAAGAAAAGATCAAGGAAATAGAAAAGAAACTGGAGGAAACGGAAAAAGTGGACAAAGTGGTGGAACCCATCTTAACAGATATTAAAGATGATGAAACCAAATACAAGTTGGAGCCACGGTCGACAGTTGAAGGGAGTGTAGGTCATGCTCGTGTTAAGGTGCCAAATTTCGACGGAAAGTCATCATGGAACAACTACATGAAACAGTTCGAATCGGCGGCCAGAGCGAACGGATGGTCCGAAAAAGAAAAAGCTGTAAACCTCACTATTGCTCTTCGAGGCGACGCTTTGGATGTCCTCCAGACCATAGCCGTAGAGGAGACAGATGACTTCGAGCAGCTTAAAAAGAGACTGAATATGCGATACGGGCTCGAACATTTAGAGCATGTCTATCAGTCGCAGTTTAAAAATCAAAGACAAAAGAAAGATGAAGCTCTTCAAGAATACGAGGTCGATATTGCCAGGTTGGTACGATATGCATATCCAACAGCTCCCGAAGACATGATGGAAAAGTTGGCTGTTCAAACATTTATTGATGGCCTTCGTGATCATGAAATGCAAAGAACACTGCGATTAGCTCGTCACAAGACGCTGGTCGATGTCTTGTCTGCCGCCCTTGAATACGAATCAGCTACCCAGGCCTCTGGTGGGTACAGTAAAGTGAGGACTGTGAAAGAGGAACAGGATGAGGACAAACTTGACCAGCTTGACACGTACGGAGTTCGTGTAAGTACCCTAGGTACAATAACAATCAAGAGACTCACCAGCAGGAAAACTAGAACGGGTCGGTCTTAGGGGAGCAGCTTCGACCCGCAACTTTTCCAAAGACCCTCTCATACTAATAGCTTCTTTGAAATGTCGTGAAGATAGTGTATATGTGGATGAAGAAATAAATGGTAAAAAGTATACATTGTTGGTGGATACCGGAGCAACCAAGACCATTATGCGACCGTCAGTTTTAAACAGCCGTAAGAAACTCTTACCAACGAGGTTGCGACTGCGGACTGCCACAGGTGAAAATGCCAACATCCACGGAGAAATCCAGATACAATTAGGGATTGGAGCAGAAAAGTTCGTCCATACTGTCATAGTTGCAGACATCGAAGAAGATGTTATATTAGGAATGGACGTAATGAATTTGCATGGATTTCAATTGGATTTTAAGAACAGGGTAATCAAAGTTGGCAACGAGGAGGTATTTCTTCATCCACATGATGACAGCACCATGCTAGCAGCTATTAGCGAAGATACAGTTGTGCCTGCGAGGAGTGAAACGATCATCGTAGCGCGGCTACAGGGAATTGTAGAAGAAGGAACACCTGTTATGATGGAGCCATGGAACCACGACGAGGAGGTTGGCCGAGGGATCATAATTGGAAAGGAATTGGTTACTTCTGCTAAAGAAATTCCCGTGAGATTGATTAATGTCAATGACTACCCGGTGACCATCAAGAAGGAAACAAAAGTAGGAACTTGTGTACCCGTGACGTCCATAATCCGTCAGACGACAACATCAGATAATTCCAACGACAAGTTCGACCAAATGGTTGCAGTTGCAGGCCAATCTCTAAATCAAATGGAAAAAAGAAAATTAAGGGAATTTCTTAGGCAATATCGTGACATATTCGTACCGAAAGGAGGAAAGACAGGAAGAACGACAGTTGTCAAACATAAAATTGACACTGGTACCGCTAGGCCAATTCGTCAATCAGCTCGACGATTACCACAGGCGAAGAGAGAGGAAGCTGAAAGGATTGTTCAAGAAATGAAGAAAGACGGGGTGATAGAAAGTTCTACGAGCCCATGGGTCTCTCCGGTGGTCCTGGTCAAGAAGAAAGATGGAACTACGAGGTTCTGTGTGGACTACCGTTTGTTGAATAATGTTACCAAGTAAGATAGTTATCCTCTGCCTCGGATCGACGACACGTTGGACACGTTGGCTGGAAGTAAATTGTTTTCTACGTTGGACTTGAAGTCTGGATATTGGCAGGTAGAAATGGATCCAGTGGACAAGGAGAAGACGGCCTTCACGACAGGATCTGGATTATGGGAATTCAACGTTATGCCGTTTGGACTCTGTAATGCTCCTGCGACATTTGAGAGGCTTATGGAAAATGTGTTGAGAGGGTTATCTTGGAAAACATGCCTGGTGTATTTAGACGACATAATCGTTTTGGGGGAGACGTTTGAAGACCACCTGAAGAATTTAGAAGACTTTTTTGATCGACTTAAAGCTGCCCAGTTAATGTTAAACCCCAAGAAATGCCAGCTATTTCAAAGTAAAGTCAATTATCTAGGCCATATAGTCAGAAAAGAAGGAGTGGCCGTGGACAAAGGAAAAATCGATTCCATTAAGGAATGGCCGGAACCAACTGATAAACATCAAGTGAGAAGTTTTCTGGGACTATGTACTTACTACCGGAGATTCATTAAGAAGTTTGCAGATATCGCTAAGCCATTAACGCGACTTACAGAGGAAGCAAGGGATTATTGCTGGGATGGAGACTGCCAAACGGCCTTTGAAACTTTGAAGAGGCATTTAATTACAGAGCCAATATTAGGGTATCCACTGCCAGAAGGAGAGTTCATCTTAGATACGGATGTAAGCAATGTGGGAATTGGAGGAGTGCTGTCGCAGAACCAAGGAGGACAGGAACGAGTCCTTGGATATTTTAGTAAAGTGCTTTCAAAACCTGAACGAAATTATTGCGTCACGAGAAGAGAACTTCTAGCAGTAGTAAAATCAGTGGAACACTTCTATCAATACCTCTACGGAAGGAAGTTTCTAATCCGAACCGACCATGCCGCCCTTAAATGGTTAATGCAGTTTAAGAATCCAGAGGGTCAGATAGCCAGATGGATTGAACGACTTCAAGAATATGATTTCAAGATCGAGCATCGGGCCGGAGTTAGCCACAGGAACGCTGATTCTCTATCTAGAAGACCGTGTCCAGCAGAATGTTCCCATTGTAACAAAACAGAGTCAAAGGAAGCAGAAGTACTAAGAACAACAGTGGTCAACGACGAGTGGACGCCTACCAAGATCAAGGAAGAAAAAGAAAAAGATCCAGTTTTACAGAAGATTCGAAAATGGAAAGAAGAAAATCGTCGACCATCTTGGCAAGAAATATCAAGCCTAGGCTCAGTAGTTAAGACGTATTGGGCATAGTGGGACTCATTTATCTTGGAAGACAGCTTGCTTCAACGAGTAGTAGAAAATGATGATGGTTCGGTGAGGAGAACACAGTTGGTGATTCCAAAGAGCAGAGTAGCCGAAGTACTTCGTCAGTTACACGACAGTCCATCAGGAGGGCATTTTGGTGTAAAGAAGACCCTTCAGAGAATTCGGGAACGATTTTATTGGATGAATAGTTCCGACGATGTGAAGGACTGGTGTAAGAAATGTACTACCTGTGCTACAAGTAACGGGCCCTATCGGAAAAGAAAGGCTCATATGAGACAGTACAATGTTGGAAGTCCGTTTGAAAGAATAGCTTTGGATATTGCCGGGCCATTTCCAGAAAGTGACAATGGATGCAAATACATGTTGGTGATAATGGATTACTTCACGAAGTGGGTGGAGATCTACGCAATTCCAGACCAGAAGGCCGCCACTATTTCAGATGTGTTAATCAAAGACTGCATCAGCCGATTTGGAGTACCTCTGGAGATCCATAGTGACCAAGGAAGGAACTTTGAGAGCGACCTATTTCAAGGAATCTGTGATAAACTAGGCATGAAGAAGACAAGGACCATGGCCTATCACCCGCAATCGGATGGAATGGTGGAGCGTATGAATAGGACAGTCGGCAAGTATTTGACAAAGATGGTGTCCAATTATCAACGAGACTGGGACCAGTACCTTCCGTTCTTCGCAATGGCCTATAGATCTGCTGTTAATGAATCAACTGGCCAAACACCAGCAAAAGTCCTATTTGGACGTGAGATGCGTCTACCCTGTGATCTAGAGTTTGGATGTCGACCTGGAGAAGATGTTGCTGGTGAGGATTACGTGAATGAATTACGAAGAAGAATGGACGATATACATGAGTTGGTCCGTTCTAATCTTCAGATCGCTAGCGACCGAATGAAGAAACGATACGATACCCAAGCCGAGAAGGGATATTTCAAGGAGCACGACAAAGTCTGGCTTTATAATCAAAAGAAGCGAACAGGTTGTTCTCCCAAGTTGCAGCAGTTCTGGGAAGGTCCGTACCTCATTGTCAAGAAAATCAATGACGTTATCTACCGAATAAGCAAGATTCCTAGGGGAAAGCCGATGATAGTCCACCATAACCGGTTGGCGCCGTACGAGGGAGACCACAACGTAGATGAAGAAGTGGAAGTCAACCAAATTCGAGGAATACCTGACCTTACCTTTGAAGAGTTCATGGGTGCCTACGGAGGTACCGGTAAAGCAAGACATGGTGTTACCACTGAAGAAAAGCGAGATCTTCTCGCACTTCCCGATGACTATTCGCTGGCCCATACCATCCCGGCCAGTATCAAAGACGCACGAGGGTTGGCATCCGCCTTCCGAAGGAAGTTTGGTCGAGTTGCAGAACTTCAATGCCAACTGCCAGCTCCTGGCAAAGCATTGAAACTCCAAGATGCATCACGTTACCTATTCTATCTGGTAACAAAAGACACTGTCCGTGACCAACCTACCTACCAAGATGTATGGGATGCATTAATTCAATTGAGAGAGCACGTGTTGGAGTCCGACGTGCAAAAGTTAGCCATGCCAAAGTTAGAATGCAGCCAATTAGACTGGAGAGTTATCCGAAATATGGTAGAAGAAATTTTCCAAGACACCGAGGTCCAGGTGTTAGTCTGTTGCAATCCGCATAGTTACTGGTGCGGAGAGAAGACCGTCCCCTGCCACTTTTATACAACTGGGAGTTGTAAAAGAGGGTCCAGTTGCCGATACCAGCATCCAGTTCCAGTCCTGACAAGGTTCCAGGAGGAACCATCTTTTAAGGAGGGGGCAATGTGACGAATTTCTAACTTAGGCCGATCCTGCCCCTAGCAGTTAACAAACAACAGCGACACGTCATCGACGAGTAATGTCTCCGCTAATCCAGAAGTTTCCCGATGATAGGCAGAGACGTGCCTCAGGCCTTCCAAATGTTCTCGAAGCAGAGCCGTATCTATATAAGCGGATGATTTTTAAGCAGCAGGGAGTCAGTCAATGAACGAGCCGCGACGCGTGATATAATTGTATTCGAAATCGGATTTAGTGAAATGTATTTATTAGTTATCGGAAGTATGTTTAGTTAATTAAATCATAAATTTGAGTTGTAAATAAATTAGATGTGTTAGTTGGTGTTATTTGTAATTATTAAATAAATAAGCGATGTAAATAAAGTAATATAAGTAAGTCTTCCTTTATTTAAATTAGTGCCTAAAAATATAAATAAATAAAATAGTAGAGTCAACCGCGTACAAAGACAATTACGCCACAACAATTATGTTTTAAATAATAATACATTAATAAATATTTTTAAAAAATTTAAGCGCATTTAAAAATTTTAAAATAATTACATTATTACCGAATATTTCCATTTGTCCATAAACAAAAAGTTTCTTTTGAATGAAATATTTAAAATTAAAAGTCACACTAAATTTTCTTTTTTTTACCCCTGTAACTTATTAAAATAAACATTATAGAAATTTTCCGGCACTTTTGTTCCTCGGTAATAATGTGTTTTTCTTTCTGCGTTCACATTTTTAAAAAATATTTTTCAAAAATAAGTTTTCTTAAATTTTAATAGCATTGGACAAAGATTTTGCACCTACCCCTTGAACCAAACATTAATTCAAACAAAAATTACGTGAAATTTTATTAACTGACCTTCATTCACCCTTTATTACAGATTTGGAGTCTTTACGTAAAAATAAGTAACTTTTATTCGAGACATTTTTTCGAGCTGTGGATAGATTGCGCTATAATAGGAAAAAAATGATTTATGGAAATGAAAAATTAAATTAAAAAAATAGAAAATCACCACTAAATTGGAAAACTTAACTTACTTTGGTTTTAGGGCCTAATCTTCACAACCCAATAGGTCCCCATGACTTTTTAGTAACTGTAAATGTAGCATCCAAAGCCCCCTACTATAATAAACTGTTGAAGTTTCTGTAATGTAGGTACCATTTGAGTTTACAAAATACCTCTAGAGTGACTGTTTTGGCAAGTGCAGTTGTTTCAATAATCGCTCTCCAGAATAAACAAATTGAATAACTTATAACTATTCAATAACTCATTATAGTCCAGAAAGCCACTGCGCATCCGCTAGGAAAAATATTCCGATTCGGATTTTTTAACAACCCCTTTTAAAAAATTTGCATTTTGCCAGGACCAAAAGTGGGTCAAAAATTTTTTAAACGTTTTTTTTTGTTTTTTTCCTACAATTATTTTTTTTGCATGGAACAAAGTTTTTTTAGGTTTTTTGGATCATTCCAAAGAGAAAAGGTCTGTAGTGACTTTTCTCTAAAGTTGATAGTTTTTGACATATAAGCGATTAAAATTTGGAAAATTGAGAAATTGGCCATTTTTAACCCTCACAAACTATGTGAATAACTGAAAATTTGAATGTTGTCAAGGTATGCAGAAATTCTTTAAACATCGATTCCATCCGGGTGTTATGACGTAATCGATGAATTTTTAATGAGGATAGGGGTCGTGTGCTAGCCCATGTGAAAGGTTCTTCAATTTTCTATTCAGTAATATAAACATTTACATAATTATTTATACAGGGTATCCAAAAAATTTTTATTAAACTAAATTATTTGACAAAAAGAGAAGAATATAAATATGTAATTTATTTAATTCAAAGTACATTTTACTGCTTTAACAAATCAGAAAACAAAGTTTGTTTCACAAATAAACATTGCTTTCCGCTTAAATTAAATGTTTAAACTTCCAAGAGGCAGGTGGCTGGCGGGAGCTGGCTTGAACATTGAATTTCATCGAAAAGCAATATTTATTTGTAGAATAAACATTTTTTAGTTTTCGGGTAACAGTAAAATTTGTTTTGAATTAAATAAATTACATACATTCTTCTTTGTTTTTTCAAATAATTTAATTGAAAACTTTTCTTGGACACCCTGTATAAGTAATTATGTAAATGTTTATATTACTAAATAAAAAATTAAAGAACCTTTCAAATGAGCTAGCACACGACATCTATTCTCATTTAAAAAATCATCAATTACGTCATCAAGCCCAGATGGATGACTTTACTAGTATACCATATATACCACAATATCATAACTTAAAAATAAAAATCGACCTGTTTCGGGATTTTTCCTTAAAGTCGCCGGTTTACGAAATAAGGAATGTATTCCTTTCATTTGCACCATACTGTATACACATGCAACGGTGGAAAATAGGGTCGCGCACGATTGATTGGCAATTAGAAAACAAAGGAGTTTTGAATATTGTATTGCAAAAAACTCTTCGGGATTTTATTAATCGATGTTTAAAGAATATCTATCTACCTTGGCAGTATTTAAATTTTTAGTTTCTCACATAGCTTTGAGGGTTAAAAATGGCAGATTTCGCAATTATTCAATTTTTAATAGCTTATATTATAAGTTTCTGTTGAAGTTTCTGTAATGTAGGTACCATTTGAGTTTACAAAATACCTCTAGAGTGACTGTTTTGGCAAGTGCAGTTATTTCAATAATCGCTCTCCAGAATAAACAAATTGAATAACGTATAACTATTCAATAACTCGTTATAGTCCAGAAAGCCACTGCGCATCCGCTAGGAAAAATATTCCGATTCGAATTTTTTAACAACTCCTTTAAAAAAATTTGCATGTTGCCGGGACCAAAAGTGGGTCAAAAATTTTTAAACGTTTTTTTTTGTTTTTTTTTCCTAAAATTATTTTTTTTTGCATGGAACAAATTTTTTTTAGGTTTTTTGGATCATTCCAAAGAGAAAAGGTCTGTAGTGACTTTTCTCTAAAGTTGATAGTTTTTGACATATAAGCGATTAAAATTTGGAAAATTGGGAAATTGGCCATTTTTTACCCTCAAAAACTATGTGAAAAACTAAAAATTTGAATACTGTCTAGGTAGATAGATATTCTTTAAACATCGATTAATAAAATTTGACATATTATGTCAAAAACTATCAACTTTAGAGGAAAGTCACTAAAGACGTTTTCTGTTTGAAATGATCCAAGGAACCTAAAAAAGCTTTGTTCCATGCAAAAAAATAATTTTAGGAAAAACACAAAAAAACATTTTTAAAATTTTTGACCCACTTTTGGTCCTGGCAACATGCAAATTTGTTAAAAGGGGTCCTTTTTGAGTAAGATGGTGCAAAAAATCCGAATCGGAATATTTTTCCTAGCGGATGGGTAGTGGCTTTCTGGACTATTAACAGTCACAATTTTGAGTAGTTACATACATGTCGTTATTCAAAAAAAGTTATTAACATTTACAAATTACAAAAAATATTTAAATTCCTTTGTGAAAGGTATATTTATAAAAATCCCTAAAAAGGGTTACATCATAGACCAAACGTTTTTGGAATACTAATTCCATCATCACTCTTTAATTATTGCAGTAATGTACCTACATGCCTGAGCCACCAAAATGTTTGGGTAAAAACCCTTTAAATGTTATAAAGTTGGACCTTCTGGACATTGCAACCCACGTGGGAAGAGTCCTGTGATGCATCAGGTAATATCCAGGTATATTTTAAACATCACATTTTTTTTAATAAGATTGTGTAACAAATTTTAATAACATTTAAAGTTTAGAATTAACAGAAAGTTTCTTTTGAATGCGATATTTGAAGTTAAAAATCACACTAAATTTTCTCTTTTCTTTTCACCCTTGTAACATATTAAAATAAACATTATAGAAGTTTTCAGGGACTTTCGGCCCTCGGCAATAACGTAATCTTTCATTCTGCGTTTAAATTTTTCAAAAATACTTATAAGTTTTCTCAGGATTCGAAAAAAATTAATGCTTTTAAAAAGCATGGTCCGGCATTTTGCTCCTACGCTCTTGAGATTTTTTTTAAATTCGTCGAATGGTAGGGGAGCCCAAGCGGGGATTTCTGCAGTAACTCAAGCGCGTCAGATTATCATATGGGGAGAAACCTGGTATCCTGTAGATGTACCTCTACCATATATTGGCTCTAAACACAGGGGAGTTCGTTAAGGGGGGGGGGGGGGCGAAAAAAATCTATCCTTAGAAAAACTCGAAATCGTCAGATTACGATAAGGTAAGTTAAGTACATGCAAGACAGTGTATATTTCAGAAATCTGACGATTTGGGCGAGGCGTAAGGAAATGGGTGAGTCACAAAGTTTCACAAGAGAAGAGCGAATATTTCGCGAAATGAACGATAGATCTAAAAACTAAAAAATACGTACCCAATATTTGTCAAAAATCTAGCGAATGATACCAAACACGACTGCCCACGGAGAGGGGTAAGGGGTAAATTTTAAATTTTAAATACGAATCCCGCGATATTTCGCTAAATGAACATCAGATCGAAAAACTGAAAAATACACTTATTCAATATGTTTAAAAATGTATCGAATGGCACCAAACATGACTCTTCACGAATGTGGGGTGGGGGGTTAATTTAAAATTTTAAACAGGAACGCCCATTTTTTATTGCAGATTCGAATTCCTTACTTAAAAATAAGTAACTTTTATTTGAAATATTTTTTCGAATTATGTATAGATGGCGCTTTAATCGGAAAAAACGATTGTTGGAAAAATGGAAAGTCCCCACTAAAATGGAAAACTTTACTTAACTTTTTTTGGTTTTAGAACCTACTCTTCACAACCCAATAGGTCCCCAAAGCTCTATAGTGACTGCACATTTAGCATACTTTCCTCCCCTACTATAATGTTTGTGAAATAATAGTATATTCCATAATTTAGCATAATACTGTATAAATGGAACCATCAACGTTGTTTCCTGTTCTTTAATAAATTTCTTGCGGCATATTTAATGATCGATTAATGACAGTCCCTCTCTGTTTTTACTTTCATTGCTCTGTTCTTGCTTTTAGAAAAAAAGACAGATTACGTCATATATTCCTTAATAACCTCCTCCTCAACAACAACATAAAGCAGACATCGCTTTTGCAGAATCCAAATCGATGAAGAATGTAGACAACTTCCGTCCTTCAAATAAAAAAAATACGAACTGAATGGATAGACAACCCACTGATGAACATGTTGGAAGAAGAAGTAGTGAAATAAAAACGCTGGCGACACAACAACAATATATCAAGTGGGATATTTATCTCGAAGTCAAGTGATTGCCCCCGATGCTTCAACGGTGATGTAAATTGTCTACTACTAGTAGTAGTAAGTAAACTTAGCTCCTAAGCATTACTGCTCAGTGGCGGAGAGAAACCGCCTTACCATAAGAAATTTGTTTGTAGATACGTTGGCTTGATCTTTAGCTGTTCTAATATTGAAGCATATTATATCCAGGCTAATTATGGGGGTATATCACTTCTCTGCTCAGCGTTGGAGATCTACGAAAGTAATCGACTGGCAGATATACAAAGTGGGTTTACACCATCACACAGCGTACAAGACCATATATTTACACTATATCACTGAAAAAACACTGTTAAAAACGATACACTGTACTTGGTGTACCTGGCGTTCTTAGATATGAAAAAGGCATTTGACTTGGTCAGTAGAGCAGGAATATGGCAAAGCCTGTGCAATAAAGAGTTTGTATGTCAACACAAAAAACCAGGTCAATAGGTCTGGATCTCGCGTATGAAAAAAAAGTTGATTAA
Organism: Diabrotica virgifera virgifera; assembly: GCF_917563875.1. Classification (NCBI taxonomy): domain Eukaryota; kingdom Metazoa; phylum Arthropoda; class Insecta; order Coleoptera; family Chrysomelidae; genus Diabrotica; species Diabrotica virgifera. The sequence continues at coordinate 189,454,821 of NC_065447.1, read as the reverse complement.
TAGCAAGCTGAAAATTTGTTAATAGCTTAAGGGTGTCTAGTCGGATAAACTTTGATATATGGGAACACTGGAACAGGGGTAGTTTTAATTGTGGAACAGGTTAAAAATTTGGAACGGTCACACCACGAAAACGGCACATTTATTTTGTCCGACAGAACAGACTTAAACTCTCCGAACAGAGATTAAACTCTCATGCAAAAATCAGACTGCTATTTATCACCTGTCATCATTCCTGGCATTTGACATATTCTACATGTTCCACTCATTAAAACGCCTATTTGGTGATAAATAGCAGTCCGATTTTTGCATGAGAGTTTAATCTCTGTTCGAAGAGTTTAAGTCTGTTCTGTCGGACAAAATACATGTGATGTTTTCGTGGTCTGACCGTTCCAAATTTTTAACCTGTTCCACAATTAAAACTTCCCCTGTTCCAGTGTTCCCATATATCAAAGTTTGTCCGACTAGACACCCTTAAGCTATTAACAAATTTTCAGCTTGCTATTAATCAACTTTTTTTCATGCGCGGGATCCAGACCTACAAGACAAGTAACCGAATCTCATGCGAATTTTCTAATAACGACGGGGTTAGACAAGGTGGCGTGCTGAGCCCACTGCTATTTATTTCTGTTGTGGATGAAGTGATTAAAAAGTTTTAAAGATTTGATTAAAAAGTGTTGGAAAAAGACTAAAAAATGCGCTATGGGGTATAGCAATTTCCAACAAATAAAAGTAATTGAAGATTGTGCATTTGCTGATAACATTGTTTTAGTTAAAAGAACTGAAAAGGCTCTCGCAGATAATATAAGAATCTGGGCAGAGGAACTAAAAAGCTACAAGTTAATAAAAATATGGAGAAAACGAAAGTAATGGCAATAGCCAACGAAGAACAAATGTAAATATTTATTGAAATCGAAGGGAAAAAAATTTAGCAAGTAGACCTCTTTAAGTATTTGGGAATAATGTTAAACAATAAAAGTACACAAGATTATGAAATTGGAAACAGAAAAAAATTGGCAACGAGAACTTATAATAATACTGTATAAAAATGTCCTAAAGAAGAAGGAAATATCGGGTAAAACCAAAATGACCGTCTATAAAACCGTATACCTACATTAAAATATATGGGGCAGAAAACTGGGTACTGAATGACAGACAAAGAAAACTAGTACAAGCTACAGAAATTAGATACTTAAGAAAAGTGGTGGGAGCAAGAAGATTGGACAAAAGAAGAAACGAAGTTATAAGACATGAACTTCGGGTAAAATCGCTCAACGAAAAAGTTAAAGAAAAAAGTTACAATGGGCTGGACACATAAGAATGAGTGGTGACAGACAAGTGAAAATGGCATGGGAGGCAAAATGGCAAAAATTGAGAAAAGAAAAGAACAAAGAAATAATACAGAGCATGAAACCTGACGACTGGGAAGAATAGAGCCGAATTTCAAGAACATAGAAATCAAAACCAAGATAGAATTTCAATAGTCTGCTCGCCAATAAGATTAACAACAGAGGAAATTAAAAATGTATGTAAACAGCTGAAGAGGAACAAAGCACCCGGACCAGGGGATATACCCGGAGAATTGTTTAAGTACGGAACGAACAAATTGTACCAATATCTTCGACAACTATTTCAAGAATGCATAAACACAAGCGAAATCCCTATGGACTGTAAGATATCATACCTCAGTACTATACATAAAAAGGGTGATAAAAATAATTGTGGTATTCTTAAGCTATTTCTTGTATCGTTCTTAGTATGAATATATTGTCTGTGGTGGCTCTATTTGGTCCGAATAAATTTTGATAATCCACTTTATACTGTAAAAAAACTGACGACAATATCTAAACGATACACCACGTCAAGTATATCTTAAAAGCCCTAAAAAAAGCCTTAAAAGTATATCTTAAAAGTCTAGAACCAGTAACTCTAAGATCAGTCAAAGATTCAACAGAACCGTTGGCCAGTCCAGGAAACTGTTACATTAACTCTAGTAGTGATTTAGTAGTGGTTTAGTAAATACTCGTTCGACTGAACACAGAGCCTTATTTCGACTTGGAAAGAAGTGTATGACAACAAAAAATAAAGCATTTTAGATCAGAATTTATAAAAGGTGTCTTTTGGAAATATAAGGATATGATATTAGATGGCACGTGTATATGAATCATGTGTAAGATCAATAATGACATATGCAATAGAAACGGGTGCAGATACAGCAGAAACAGAAGTAATACTTAGAATGTAGAAAATAAAAGCTTTGAGAATGTGGAAAGACTATAAGGGACGGAATACCAAATATCCAAATAAGAAATCTGTTAAATACAGGACATTATAGTACGATGGCAAAGATAGAAAAGACCGACATGAAACCATAAAATTAATTTTTAGACCAACAAGCATCAGACTATATCCTTTAGGTGGACACGAAAGGTTCTAAGGCCTAATAGAAAATGGCTTAGTAAAAGCCTTTGCTCCAGATTAAAATAGCTTATTTTTTATTTGGTCGTAGCTACCTTAGTAATTGAAACTAATTTAGACCTCCATATTTTTCATGTGTTTCATGCGTTTCATGAGTTCACCATGAAACCACAAACGAAAATGGGGAAGGCCACAAATGTGATGGTCAAATGATCTGAAGAAACACTCCTGGTCAAAATGGATGCAAATTGCCCAAGATGGAGACGCATGTAAGAAGGAAGAGGAGGCCTATATCCAAAGCTGTGTACGGCTGATTAGATAAATAGATTTCATGTGTTTGATAGTCTCTGCTTATTTTGATCTTATTTTCCAGTAATTTGTAAGTGTCTGTTTGTTGTATGATATTATTGTCAACATTTATATTTCCACTCATTACAAGTTTTTTTAAGTCTAGTTTTCTCACAGTTTATTTTTAATCCTGCTCTCTCAGACAGAGTTTTAAGCGTATCTTGTAAGTATTCTCCGATTAATACAACATCATCACTGCAAACCTTAGATGATTTTTAATCTTTCTCCATCTATATTGATGCCGATGCCCATACCTTGCATTGAGTGTTCTTAAATATTGACTGTAAAGCTGCCGTGAAAAATGTTGGACAAATTGCCGATGCCCATACCTTGCATTGAGTGTTCTTAAATATTGACTGTAAAGCTGCCGTGAAAAATGTTGGACAAATTGCCGATGCCCATACCTTGCATTGAGTGTTCTTAAATATTGACTGTAAAGCTGCCGTGAAAAATGTTGGACAAATATTGTATTCTCTTTATTATATCGCAACAATCCTGTGGGCAAATTAATACTCTAACTAAATAATGCTGATTATAGCTAGCCAGAGTAGCTAGCTGGTTAAAGTATTCATACTTCCTCCGTTACACAAAAAATTAAAATAAATCTAAAGGATAGACAATTCATCAATATTTCTACCATTATAAAAATATTTATTAGTCCATCTGAATATTTAACGAACTGGTCTCACCATTATTGTTATTGTTATTACCTAGTCAACATCTTAATTCTACATAAACCTTGTGACCCAGTTGTCGTGCAGCCTTTGGCCAACACTTATTAATATCAGTCGGAGATCTAGATAGATTAAATATTCAACACGCAAAGCGAAGACGCGCATTCATAAAGTTACCGATGTTACAAGGACATGAATAAGCCTCGCTGAAAGGAGCTTATAAACACTTCAATGAAGTTATAGCTCTGCTGTGCTATGGGATATCCGATAGTTCTTAGTCTCCTGTGATTAGACATAAGACAAAATAAAAATAGCAAAAAGACATGAATGTGCAGTTTGTGAGAACTGATAATATTGCTTTAATATTAAAAGTTCTATAACACTCAAATTATTATTATAACAAAATTAGTATCACGATATTATGCTAAGATTTTTTAATACTGGTACCGTAAAACGACATACACATTTCAATTTTCTTAACATACCTTAGGATCATTTTGGTCATTATCGCCCAATGAACGGTCCCAATCTTCCAATTTATAGATTTTGAATTTGTTGCAATTGATTTTTCATATTTTTTCTACGACCAATTAATAACATGCTCATTATTCGCTATTTTTCAATAGATAATAGCGCCCATTACTTTACCCGTGAGAAATAATTCATTAGTTACTCACGGGCTGAAGTTACTCACGGGTCACGGGTTGAAGTTAGATTCAATTGTCGCATGCTACTTTTAATATTCATCGTATATAAACTGCAAATAAAACTACATAAACTTGTTTACTTAATACAATAATTATTGTAATTTATATCAGTAATTAACTTTTTTAAAGGAATTTTAATTGTAACATTGTCAGTATATTTTTTACGTTTATATCTTATTTACTAAAAATTTTGACGATTTCCTTTAGTGACATTTAGTGATCATTTATTTTAGTGACAGTGACATTAGCGTATTTTGTTTGTGTTAATTGGAATTTATAACAACTAATATTGCGTTTATTTTTAAGTTGTATTGTGTTAAATAATGTGTTATAACATATTATATGGACATATACAGTGCGATGGAATAAGTGTTACCGCCCCCCTGTTAACTTGTTTATTTTAAGAATATAAGCAAAACGCTCGGACAGGTCGATTTTTAAACTAATCATAGTATATTATAGCATCAACGTTTCGAACTTTACGCGATTCCACTTCAGGTGACAGCCATAACTTTGATTTTTTTAAGTGGGAAAGTACATCATGTGACACCTCATTTCAAATCTCTTAAAATACTGATTTCAAAAATGTATAAAACTTTAATCCTGTTTGGGAGCGTAGGCGAAAAGTTTCGGTCGAGTTCTTTCTAAATGCAATCATTTTTTTCGAATCCTGAAAAAACTAATAAATATTTTTGAAAAGTTTAAACGCAGAATAAAATATTACAGTATTTTCGATGGTCCAAAGTCCCTAAGAACTCCCACAATGTTTATTTTAATAAGTCACAGTGGTGAAAAAAGAGAAAATTTAGTGTGATTTTTAATTTCAAATATATCATTCAATAGAAAATTTTGTATATTCTAGGGGACTGTTTGCCCTCGGTAATAATCTAATATTTCATTCTGCGTTTAAATTTTTCAAAAATACTTATTAGTTTTCTCAGGATTCGAAAAAAATTAAATGCGTTTCAAAAGAGTTCGACCCAAAATTTTCCACCTACGCTCTTAAAAAGGATTAAAGTATTATACATTTTTATAATAAGTATTTTAAAAGCTGTTAGATGAGGTGTCACGTGATGTACTTTACCATTTAAAAAATCAAAGTTATGCCGGTCACCTGAACAGGGATCGCGTAAAGTTCGAAACGTTGATGCTATAATATACTATGATTAGTTTAAAAATCAACCTGTCCGAGCGTTTTGCTTATATTCTTAAAATAAACAAGTTAACAGGGGGGGTAACACTTATACCACCGCACTGTATATAGTTATATTATTATATTATAATATGTATATAGTTAAATGTAAATATAAATAAAACTTTTTGAATGAAATACGTCTGCCGATAATAGCCATTTCGTATTTATTAGATTCATTGACAGTAGGTACAAATTTATGCATATAATTTTTCGGAAACGAAAAGAACTTGGATTGGCTATTTCTTGTTGTATTTTTACAATACATAAGAATTTGGTAAAAGTAGGAAACCAATTATTCAGCCACGTACTAGGGGTTAACAGCATATACATAAGTATTTTTGTAAATTAGTATAATTTGAATCTCGAGTAGTTAATAATTATATTTTTTACTAATTAAAATAAAAAAAATTCGTAGAAAAATTATAGCATTCTACTCGCATGTAATGGCTATTACTCACTCTGATGAATTATGATACTCGCCTACGGCTCGTGTCGCAAACTTCATCATCGTGAGTAATAGCATCATTAGGTACATGTCCGTTGAACAATATACTATTATTACAACTTGATCAGATTTTATAGTTATTTTCTTTATTTTTATTCTCTCTCCTCTATACCTCTCTATCTCTCTCTTCCTCTGCTGCCATCCCTCCCTGTGGAATATAGGGTGCTCTTGCGTTTCTTAGTAGATTTGAGTCTTCAGGGTCTCTTCGTATTCTACTTTCCATACACTTTGCTTTTCCTTCCAATTGGTCCACACAGTCACCCAGTAATAATACATATTTAAGATTACCAATATAATTTATTACTTAATATAGTTCTTTAGAAAGTTCGTAGTGGCGCGATAAAATGGAGCGTATCCACTAACTCTCGATTAGCAGGTCTTGTCCGCGTGGTTTTATTTCTATTTTGATTATTCCTTCGTTGACGGCGTACTGATTTTTGTGTGTATTTTGTTGATGGTTTTTGATTGATTTTCTTTCTTCGCTTCACCATAGAAGTGTATGTAACCTCCTTTCCTCATTTCTTTTTCCTATCACTAAATACTGCAATATCCATGTTGTCTGATGATAGTAATTTAAAAACTTCACTATCCTTTGTTCCTATTACTTCTACGTTTTAACATCTTCAAATTCATGTATACATTACGTTGCACGGTTTGTGCTGAACTATATTCAGTCGATATTCAAGTAGGGGTCTCCAACTTCTTGAAAATAAGACAAGACAAGAAGTTTTATGTCAATACCAAGATTTCTTGTCAAGAAAACAAGAAATCTTGAAATATCTTGACTAATAATGAAAACTCTAAAACGTATTTATTAGTGAAAAAGATAACATTATTTTAACATAACATAATATATTTTAGTGTGTTGAACACTTTATTTTAATTTTTTTTTTGGAAAATTGAAGATATATCCAGTTTGTCTAAAAGTATTTGACGGCGATACAGTTGTAGACAACGAAGATAGAGAGTTGTGATACTGATACAGCGATACTGAGACAGCCAAATACACTATGAAATTTGTATCGCGATACTGATACTTGCGACATGTGTCGATACCGATCTCAACGTGAATGGGAGCCTTAAAATCAAAGTAATGGAACTTGCAAAACCAGTTGGAGAAGGATTTGTCTCCTAACCGAACATAGCAACCATATGCAGAAGAAGATCGACAAGCTTGCAAAATACTCCAACGCAATGGGCCTTAAGATTAAATATAGAAAAAACAAAACTCTTAAAAAACAACCGCCAAGAAGCTAATATTAAAATAAAATGGAAGACAAATAGAGGAAGTAGGTAAAATATCTACAAAATACTTTATAAATAAATCGTTGAGACAAATCTTAAAAATATACTGGTCTGATAAAATAACAGACGTAGAACTATGGAGAAGAACAAAACAAGAGAAAATAATAGCCACAATTAAAAGAAGAAAATGTAACAAGTGATCGTGAAATAATTGACCTGAGAAGCAGAGAGCGAGAAATCGAGTGGAATGGAAAAAGAACATTTTGAAAGAAAAGATGGTCTCTTTCACCGTTGGCTAAGAAACGCAAGAGCACCCGATACTCCATAAGTAGGGAAGGCAGTAGAAAGAGAGATAGAGAGAGAGGAGAGAGAATAAAAGTAAAGAAAATAACTTTAAAATCTACGGAAGATGTAATAAAATTATGAAAAATCACAAATTGCAAGAAATTAAAAATCTATAAAAATTAGAAGATTGGGACCGTTCATTGGGCGATAATGACCAAATTGATCCTGAGGTATGTTAAGAAAATTGGAATGTCTGTCTAATCTCATTTTACGGTTCCGATATTGGAAAATGTTAGCATATAATGTTGCTAATTTTCTTATAATAACTGACTGTATTACTTTTAATATCTTGGAACAGTGAAGAACTCCATAAATGATTACTTTCTCTAGTGCCTTGCACAAGAGATTTAAGTTAAAGCTGAGAGTTAGGTTGGCTAGGTGCTACGTTTTCTCGACTTTGTTTTTGAAATGGAAGCTTTTACCTTATATAAGGTATCAATGATATAACTTGAATCATTCGAGCTGTGGGTGTACAGAAGTACATATTCTGAAAATATCGTGGACAGAACACGTCACAAGCAAAAAGGTTCTGAGAAATATGAATAGAGGAACGGAAATGTTAAATACTACCAAACAATAAAATTTAAAATATCTCGGACATATTACATGTGCAGAGAGATACAACTTGCTCCAAATAATAATGTAGGAAAGGATCCAAGAAAAGAAGCATAGCGAGACGTAGAATATCATGGCTGCGCAACCTGAGAGAATGGTACGGATGTACATCAAATGAACTTGCCAGAGCTGTCGTCTATAAAGTCCGAATAGCTACGATGATTGTCGACCTCCGTCGACCTCACTTAAAGAAGAAGGCAGTGTGATGTAAAAGTTACACCTGAACAGTTAGACCTGTGAGGTGTACCTGATAATGTGTGGCGGGAATAACTAGGCTCTCAGGTTAGCCTCAAGAGCTTATTCCTAAGATAGGTATACCTGTCAGGTGGAGGGACAGGATAACTAGTAATATCATATAAAAAATTCTAGAGAATAATATGGAAAATTTAAAAAATTTTGTTCTTGCTGAATATTTATTTGATATACTTAAATTTTATAATTTTAGATTACTATAAATATTTGTTTCGATGAGAATATTTTAATATCTCCGTGTGTGTGAAATAATAATTACATCACCAATTTCCTTCTCACTGTTTTTCATATGATTTAGATAATTTCTCCTAAAGGCTTAATAACATCCTGCAATATCAGGATGTTTAAATATTCTCCAGATCTCCGTACTCTACCGAATAAATCATCTACGAAGTGAGGTAAAAGTCTTATAAATCAGTACAACCAATTAACGTCGTTTATTCACATGGAATTCGCATGAAAACGAATCAATTTTTATCGTATATACGAGTAATTAATAGTGTCACATATTTTAAATGAATACTGCACGTATAAATGACTTGAGTTATTAGTTTATAACCATCCATTTTGGAAAAATGTTATGTGATCAGTGGCGTTGTTCTTTACCTACTTACTTAGGCATTAGTTGTTTACCTTACTATTAATGATAAAGAAAGGTTTAGTCTTTATTAATGATGAACACTTCAAAGTATCGAACTATTACCTAAAATAAGAATCATCATGAAATATGCAACACCCAAGAGAGCGGCACCAATACAAACAAAAATCCAAAGTGGAAGAAATAACTACTGAATTCACGAAATACAGTGGAATCCCGATAAGTCGGCCCCAGATAACCCGGAAGTCCGGCTAACCCGGACCGATTATCATCAGACAAACATTTCAACAATAAAAATTTATGTAATATAATATTTGAGAGATAATGTGTATTTGTGTAATTTAAACTATACGATAGTAAAAATAACTCATGGCACACAGCGGCAGAGCGACGTTCATTTTCTCGGATTATCGGAAACAACAGGCACCTGTATTCCTTTATTTATTTCAAACTGTCTTAGCATTGTTCAAAAAAGACTAAAAGACTATTTAAAAAATTCTTTTTTAAACAATGGTCTTAGTCTCCTCTGTTCTTAAATAACATAATATTGTTTCGATTGTGACCGTATTGTGTGTAGTACAGTCGTATTTTTCGCTTCCGTTCTGTAATCTTGCTTCAGATAGGTTTGTGTTTGTGTGTTTTTTTGTCTACACATGAGTTTTTTACCAAGAAATGAATAATACTGTATACTCTATACAACTATATGTAATTTAGATGTGTACTGTGCATATATATTTCATGTTATTTCAATTATAACGGAGTTTATCTGTAAGTATACCGTATTTTATAAATATTTACCATATTCTCTGGCTAACCCGGTTTTTCGACAACCCGGATCGGCCGCGGTCCCGATTAATCCGAGTTATCGAAGTTCCACTGTAGTTAAACAAAAAAAGAATATCAGAGCAGATTGCTGAGAACATTGCTGAAACATTAGTAAAAGATCACATTGAACAAAGCTGGAAAAAATTGAAAAATAACATAATTAACATAACAACAGAAGCACTTGGAGAGAAGAAAGTAAGAATTTAGGAAGGAAGCAAAAACAAAATGTGAAGAAAAGAAAAAATTCTTTTTACAATACAGAACACTACAAACACAACAGACATACACTCATTATAAACTAATCCGAAATGGAACGATTACGAATAAAAAGGGAACAGTGGAAGAACTTCTCAAAACAGGTGGAACACAACTTCTACTTATCATTAATGTTGTTCTGAAGCTATTTTCTTGTGGCATTTTTATAATCAAGTATATTCAAATGGGAAATAAGCCACAATTTTACCTAAAAATGATTTTATTAACGTTTCGACGCCCAAGTCGTGTGTCGTTGTCAAAATACAAAATAATAATAAATAAACAAAAATGTTGTTGCTTAGTAAAAAATTCTTCTAATAATTTATTTAATCTGACTCATTTATATCGGCAATTCAGACACGTATTATACATTTTAAAGTAGACGACTTTAAAATGATATTGCCAATATTGATGAGTTGCGTTCCTGGGACGACTTTACTAAAAGATAGTTCATTCGATTACATGAAATCAATCCCAACTCAAGAATATCCGCCACAAAAATCATAGCATGTGATCTGTCTTTAAAAAGACAACCAAATGCAACGGTGGTACTGAAATTCTCGCGTTAGAGATTCCATAGTAAATCACGAGGGAAAACCAGGAAAAACCTCGTGATACTATCCCGACATCGTAAGTATTTGGGTTTACATTTAGTTTACTCTCAAAAACTAATACCAAATTCTGACTTGATATTTTAAATTTTAAATAATACTAAAATAGGTACTAAATATGTACTAACTCGATATGTTACTGATTTACTAATTGTGGTATTTTCTTTCTATTGACTTCCTCCTTTAATATGGGTAACCACATCCTACTGCATTCTACCGAGGAATTTGCGACACAATTGGTTTCATTTAGCATAATTAGAGCCGCTTCTTTGATTTTTCTCTTTTTACTATCTGCTTCTTTTAGGACTATACTTGAATCTCTCCACTGAACTCTATGTTCATTATCCCATGCGTGTTGACATATTTGAGATCTATCAAATTCTCTATTTTTTATATAAGACTGATGTTCATTTACTCTAACGTCTAATGGTCTTGACGTTTCACCTACAGAAAATTGTTCGCATTCACAAGGTATTTTATAAATACAATTCTTTGTTCTTTCTTGTTCACTGCTAGGTTTAGTTTTAGATAGAATAGATCTCAATGTGTTTGTTGTTTTGAATGTTGTTGATATGTTGAATTTATTTCCTATTTTTTTAAGTTTCTCGGATAGTCCTTTTACATATGGTATTGATATTTTCCTCGTATTATTTCTTGTGAATGTTGTAGGATCCCGTTCTAAGTTGTTCTGTTCCATTCGATCCAATCTTGACAATTCCTTATTTATAAACGATATGGGATAATCATTTTTTAACAAAACAGATGTTAACAATTGTTTTTCTTCTAAAATTGAATTTTCGTTAGAACAAGTAATTTTGGCTCAATCATATAAAGATTTAATGATTCCCTTTTTAACGTTGATGTTATGATTTGATTTGTAATTGAGATATCTGTTGGTGTGTGTTGGTTTTCTATACACTTGAGTCTCATATCCAGTATCCTTCTTTGAGACCAAAACATCGAGGAAAGGTAGGGTGTCATTGTATTCCTTTTCCATTGTAAACTTTATTGTCTCTTCTTGATCGTTTATAATATTCAGGAACGTATCCAACAATTCCGATCTATGAGGCCATATGGAAAACACATATGGTGGAGATATGTAGATGATGTGTTTTCCATATGGCCTCATAGATCGGAATTTTTGGATACGTTCCTGAATATTATAAACGATCAAGAAGAGACAATAAAGTTTACAATGGAAAAGGAATACAATAACACCCTACCTTTCCTCGATGTTTTGGTCTCAAAGAAGGATACTGGATATGAGACTCAAGTGTATAGAAAACCAACACACACCAACAGATATCTCAATTACAAATCAAATCATAACATCAACGTTAAAAAGGGAATCATTAAATCCTTATATGATAGAGCCAAAATTACTTGTTCTAACGAAAATTCATTTTTAGAAGAAAAAGAATTGTTAACATCTGTTTTATTAAAAAATGATTATCCCATATCGTTTATAAATAAGGAATTGTCAAGATTGGATCGAATGGAACAGAACAACTTAGAACGGATCCTACAACATTCACAAGAAATAATACGAGGAAAATATCAATACCATATATAAAAGGACTATCCGAGAAACTTAAAACAATAGGAAATAAATTCAACATATCAACAACATTCAAAACAACAAACACATTGAGATCTATTCTATCTAAAACTAAACCTAACAGTAAACAAGGAAGAACAAAGAATTGTATTTATAAAATACCTTGTGAATGCGAACAATTTTATATAGGTGAAACGTCAAGACCATTAGACGTTAGAGTAAATGAACATCAGTCTTATATAAAAAATAGAGAATTTGATAGATCTCAAATATGTCAACACGCATGGGATAATGAACATAGAGTTCAGTGGAGAGATTCAAGTATGGTCCTAAAAGAAGCAGATAGTAAAAAGAGAAAAATCAAAGAAGCGGCTCTAATTATGCTAAATGAAACCAATTGTGTCGCAAATTCCTCGGTAGAATGCAGTAGGATGTGGTTACCCATATTAAAGGAGGAAGTCAATAGAAAGAAAATACCACAATTAGTAAATCAGTAACATATCGAGTTAGTACATATTTAGTACCTATTTTAGTATTATTTAAAATTTAAAATATCAAGTCAGAATTTGGTATTAGTTTTTGAGAGTAAACTAAATGTAAACCCAAATACTTACGATATCGGGATAGTATCACGAGGATTTTCCTGGTTTTCCCTCGTGATTTACTATGGAATCTCTAACGCGAGAATTTCAGTACCACCGTTGCATTTGGTTGTCTTTTTAAAGGCAGATCACATGCTATGATTTTTTGTGGCGGATATTCTTGAGTTGGGATTGATTTCATGTAATCGAATGAACTATCTTTTAGTAAAGTCGTCCCAGGAACGCAACTCATCAATATTGGCAATATCATTTTAAAGTCGTCTACTTTAAAATGTATAATACGTGTCTGAATTGCCGATATAAATGAGTCAGATTAAATAAATTATTAGAAGAATTTTTTACTAAGCAACAACATTTTTGTTTATTTAGTATTATTTTGTATTTTGACAACGACACCCGACTTGGGCGTCGAAACGTTAATAAAATCATTTTTAGGTAAAATTGTGGCTTATTTCCCATTTGAATATACTTGATTCTACTTATCACAAAGAGAAATATGGAGAATAATGAAAGGACAAAAAAAAAGAGATGAACGATCTAATAACGAGAACTAAGAACCAGACATACTCAGAAAGAAATGTGAGCAGACCACTTCCTTGTTTGCTAAAGGTGACGATAATGAAGCACCAATACCAGAAGTGACGATAAACGACGAAATAAACATTGAGTAAAGGAAACATTGAGGAAATTAAAAAATAGAAAATCACCAAGTAAGGACAGAAAGAGAGACAAATCAACAGACTAATATGATAAAAATAAACTGAATGGAACTCTAACTCTAGCCATTCCTAGCACACGAACAACAAGGCATTTAGTCGGGAAGATCATACACTGATGCTATATTCAATTATTCACCATGTGGCAAGTGCAATAAAAGAAATCACTAGAATATAACAAACCGGCATATTTATTTATACTCCGGTCAACTTACACATCCGAGGTTACAAAAATTACCATTCAAGCTGAAAATTGACAGGATTGTTCAAAATACATACCATCATAAATGAATTTTAAAAAGTCCTCATAAATTCGACCCGAGCTAAAAAATTTACGCGGGGTCAAAGGTCATCAAATATAGCTTTTAGCGATTTTCAGCGAAATCATAAAATTAGTTCTAACAAAAATTGTAGAATGGATAATTATCTATAAATAATGTCTTATTCCTTTTTTCCTGAGAGCCACCGTTTTTGAGATACAACGATTCAAAAAGTTGTAATCGTCATAATATGCGCACACGTTCCACACAGTGTACTTAGCGCGTTTTTTAACGTGGTTTCCCCAGTAGGCCTATTCCACGGATCTGTTATGATTCTGTTTAATTTGAAGCTATTGAATAATTGATATTGGCAAGGGTTAAAAATGATAAAAGTTATAAAAAGCGGTATAAATTAAAAAAAAAGGGAAATTCATCCAACTGGTTCATAATTTTCTAATACTTCTGCTTCCTCTTCTCCTTGTTCTTCTTCTTCACCTTCTAGTTCTTTTTCTTCTTCTTCTTCTTCTTCTTCTTCTGGTTCTTGTTCATTCTGGGTGCAAGTAAATTGCCCCAATAATGACACATCGCATGGCTCCTCGATAGAATCAAATGAATCCTTAATTGTTGGTGATTCAACATTGGAGCACGGCCAGTTTTGACAGTGCATGCTACCGAACAAAACAGTCCAAGTTTTTGGCAACCACATTTAGCGCTACATCCCTTTTTACTTTACACTTGCAAAATATTGTGTTCAGGTGTTTTCCGGCGCAGGTGGGAGTAAAGTTTGAATTCGTTCTAACGAACTGTTGACTAATTTCCATCCCCAGTCTTTTGGATCTAGCTGATAATCAAGCCACACTTGAACTTGGTAATATACCCGAAAAAGATGTTGATGAGCAGCCGCTGGGGTCGGAGGAAGACAAGATAACTACACTTGTTTTTTATTTCGAGTATTTTTAAAGAAACATGCATATCGAAACTTATCTAAGCATGTAGTTTATTTAGTCGCTCCATGCATAGAGAGAAGAAAGCTAATTCCGTTGGAAATAACTTCTTGTGGAGTTGAATTAGTTTTTTTCTAAACTTCAGCGCTTTCAAATAAACTTGTTTTTCAAACATTTTAAAAACAGTCGTTTTACTCTTCCTGCAAAATGCCGATGTTGTATCACAGCCAGTTATTGCGTGTAAAAATAGTATATGGTTTTGACACTTTGCAAAATTAGATAAACTTTTCGATTAATATATTTCCGATTGGTGTTGAGCTTTTCCAGGTTTAAAAAAAGATAGTTTTTTCGATTGGGGTCCGAGCAGTGAGTAATACGAGCAAGTCTACATCTTCACCTACAACAATAGTTGTATTTGTTAAATTGAATTGCTCTATATGGCTGTTTCAATTCTCATTACGTCATCTACTTGAAGTATTTCGCCACCCAGGAAGATTACGGTGTAATTTGCATAATAGTAAACAAACTAAATTTTAAAGTTTATTGTATATTGAAATGTTCATTAGTACTTAGCACAATAAACGTTTTGCATAGAAAGTTGGTTTTCATTATTATGTTCAAACCCTTCTGAGAAAAGAATAGGTAGGCTAATTAGATTAGCCGACGTACCGATAGAACGTGTTTATTTCAACAAAACCCATCTTTACAAATTGAATAAGACGCATAAGTAAGAAGAATTATTATAAATTAATACTTTGTCATATCAAATTACTATTTTTGTTGGGGATTAGCCGTAAAATTGAAATAATTCTCATTATTTTCGCGTTAAATTCACTTTGTAAAGATTTTTTTATTGGCAATGTAATATAATACAGCTTATACATTGCATCCCTCGGTAAACCGCAAGCTGTATAGTAGAAACATTATCATATATTTATAATATCTTATATTGTTATGTGTAACATAAGTTAAGTTGACCGATAGAATATTATGTTTACTTGTATTACAGCTTCAGTGATGTATATACGTCGTGTACTAATACATATTATGAAGATTAGAACTCTTTCAACTATTTGAATCGTTGTATCTCAAAAACGGTGGCTCTTAGGAAAAAAAGTATTAAGATATTTTTTATAGATAACTATCTAGTCTACATTTTTTGTTAAATAAATTTTATGATAAAACTTACCGTTTCGCTGAAAATTGCTAAAAACTATATTTGGTGACCTTTGACCCCACGTAAATTTTTTAGCTCTGGTCGGATTTATGAGGACTTTTTATATTTTATTTATGATGGTATTTTGAACAATCCTGCCAATTTTCAGCTTGATGGTAATTATTGTAACCTCACTCCTATTTCGAGTCTAATAGACCGGTCTATTATATTTCGTGGACATTTGAATAGAGTTAAAATTAAAGGATGAAATCAGCAGTTGCAAAAATCTAAAACATCTTTGCATTGGCTTTCCATCATGGATGATGCAGAGTCGATGTACGAATCTTCTTTTTCTTCAAGTGCCATCTCTGCAACGGAGGACGGCAATCATCATAGCTATTCTTACCTTAGAGACGGTTGATCTGAAAAATTTATCAGATTAACATCCGTACGATTCTCCAAGCATGCGCAGACATGATACTCCACGTCTTCCTATGCATCTCTTTCTTAGGATCTTTTTCTGCATATTCAGTTGGAACAGGTTGTAATTTTTCCGAGAGATTCCAATTTTTCTTGTTTTGTTTGTATTTAAAATTTTAGTTTTGATGTTCATACTTCTCAGAAACTCTTTGTTTTTGACGTGTTCTGTCCACGACACTTTTAGAATTCTTCTATATGCCCACAATTCGAGTGATTCCAGTTTTTCCCACAATTCGAGTGATTCCAGTTTTTTAATTGTTCTCGCGTTCAATGTCCAGACTTCCATTCCATAAAATAAAGTTAAGAATACGTAACACATCGCCAGCCTATATCTTAGCTCCAACTTTAAATCTCTTGTGCAGACCACTCTTCCAGTTTTGATGAAAAAATATCCTCTAGCCTTTTCTATTCTGATTTCCTGAAAGTAATCATTTATTGAGGAGTTGATCATTGTTTCAAAATATGCATATTTGTCCACTCATTCGACTCACCTCACGGGGGTTCTATCTCACCCCACGTCTAATTTCAATTTCCTCTGACAGCTGTCCGTTAACACGTTTCTTTGCTCTCTGCTTATAATATAAATCCGATATAATCAAGAGTTCGTTGTTATCGATCTTCATTGAATTCAGGACATTTATTAATTGTTCATGTTGTACTTTATCGAATGCTTTATTAGAATCGATAAAATACGGATATGTTTTGAATAACGTCCAGGTACCTGTGTATCAGCATGTAAGATAAAAAAGATTCACGGGTTCATAGGCTTTTACGAAAACCAAATTGTTTATCATTAATGTCTATGTCCAGTGTCCAGTTTATGATAAGTTTGGTTATGAATGACTTTCAGTAGTAACTTTAACACATGATACATCAAGCTAATGGCGCCATAACTACTTCATTTTATTGTGTTTTTCTTTATGAAAAATAAATAAATATCGACTTTAGTAATTATTTGGGTAATACGCCTGAAATATAAACTTGGTTCAAGAGTGTCACTAAAACATCAATGTGTTTCTCATCTATAATTTTTAGTACTTATTTCCATAGGAAACATGTCAAGTTCAGTGGCTTTTCCCGCTCTTCATTCTTTTGTAATATCTAGACCTAGTTCTTCTGTAGTAAGTTATATTTATTACAGGTTCTCTATTGCATCGCCGAACAATTCGTCGATCTATTCTGCCTAGCGTTGTAATTTCTCATCAAATGTGTCTGTGCTATAATAATCCCGTGCATATCCAGAAGTGCACTAGTGATATTTTGATTTCTTAGTCCTGCCGTTTCTTTATTTTTCATGTGTAGATTAAGTAGATATATTTTTTAACAGTCCTCGATCTCTCTACGTTTCTCTTCCAAGTTTTTTTCTTTTGCCTACTTTATGGCCTTCATGATCTCGTGGTTAATCTTCTCTGGTTATTTTTCTACGATATTCCATCATATTGAGTATCTCATCATTCATCCATTCCTCTTTTCTCCTTATGGAAATCTTTAGTAATTCTTTCCACGGCTCCAGCAGTAGAAAATGTATTAGTCGATAAAATGCTTGTCAATATTATTGTTGTCTATATTCAGTTTGCTACAAATCATAATATGCAGTTTGTTTTGAAGGCACTCTTTTACATTTGGTTCTTTAAGATTGCTTGTCTCTATTGTAGGAGTTCTTTGTTGGATCCGAAATTCATGAGGAAACTGTACAGTTTTTCAAGTACTCCAAATTAAACAAAGGCGTAAAATATATATTTGTTTATAAAATATACTTGTATATACTTGTATGTACTAATATATTGGAACCCTTTTTTGAAAGTTTTGTGATCTAGTTGTTCTCAATTTATTACCGGATCAAAATAATATACTGTCGGTATATTGCATTAAAACTTTGAACATCATAATTTAATAAATGTGATCCAATAAAATTATACCTTGTAAAGATATGTGTACTTGTCAAAAAAGATTAATTAAATATTGTTAAAAAAATCGAAAGCTACCGAAATAAAGACTATATCGCTTTCAGTATGGGCACCCGCCTAAACCGAATATGGCACCGCAAGGCAAAAACCCTTAATAATTAGAGCAAAAGCTACTTGTTGCGCCAATGCTTCGACATTATTAATTACTGCTTATTAATGCTTTGGTGCAATTTATTTCAAGAGCACGTACGCACGACAATGATTGATGTTTCACACTGCCGCATAAGTACAGAGAAAAATATAATTTATTATAAAAACCGACATAGGCTTTTCTTGAAAATATACGGTTATCAACTTCAGATGAATTCGAAAAAGAGAAGAATGACGATGCTATTCAGTAATTTAGCCGTCAATTAATGGTGCATGAAATTGTAATTGCTATTTATTTGTCCACCAATTTTAAGTCAGTTGATGATAGGGACCATCATTTATTTCGTACTGCAAAACAATAGCTTTTTATTACCATTTATTAAAAGCCTTTATACCTCCCTGAGATTCGGTGTGCATGGTTGATAAGGCATTCATCTAGATTGTTTACTATCCTAATTATTGCTTGAACTGTATTTTCTATGTCTACCTACACTGAAGCTAACCTTCAAAAATCTCCCGATTTTTAAGAAGTGGTTTCCATTACTTTCTCCAATCTCTTCTTTCTTACTTTCCCGTGTCCTTTAGATATCATTACTTTGTTCACCACTCTTGTCTATTTTATCCTAATACTTGTATAGTTCCAGTTTCCTTTCCAAATAGTGGATTAGATGGGCGTAAAATAGAGAAACATAGAAGCAATTGGGAGAGATCTGCATAATACGGACGTGAGAGAGAGAGAGAGGGGGAGATTTTATTTTTTCTAAGATAGAGAGAAGAGAGAGAAGATCATTAATAAATGTCGACACTTCTTTCCCATTCTTTGTTTGTTTTAGTCAATATTTTCCCTTTCTGTTAATTTTTTTAATCAAGCGATCTTTAACTAATTGATGGATTCGACCGTTACTTGATGGAAGTTCATTTTATCTCACAATAAAACACTGAAAAACGTTTGTTTTCTATACTTCCACAAAATTTATTACAACTATGTTATTACTACAGCTGTTTCGGCAAAGTGCCTTTCTCAAGTGATAGATTTTACAATGTGTTTGCCTTTTTAAGTCTTTAACTGAAGAGGTTGAGGAGTGGGGAGCTGTTTGTCTCGAGTTGGTCATTCAGAATTATATCTGTATTTTTCAATTTATTAATTTCCATTGATTCTAAAAGTGATAGCTTAAGGACTTTATTTTGAATATGTAGAACTTGAAACTCTTCATTGAAAGAATGATTATGATCTAGAAGGTGAAGTGCGTATGTAGAAGTGTCTGTTTTTCTATTGTTGAAAGCCCTTTTGTGTTCTGCTATCCGTTTGTCAAAAGTTCTGCCAGTTTGACCGATGTAAGTTTTCGGACAGTCACCACAAGTTAGTTTGTACACACCACTCTGTAGTTGCTTTCTCTTTCGGCTTTTATTGTTTTTAATATGTTTGCTTAAGTTGTTGTTAGTTCTGAAAGCTGGTGTTATTCCTTTCTTTTTTATGTATCTGGCTATTTTTGTTGTTATTTTGCCAGTATATGTGAGAGAGCAGAAGGTACTGGGTTCTTTCTGTGGTGGTGGATACACTAATTTCAAGGCTTTCTTATGGAGCTTTTGGTTTAAAATGTTGTTAACTGTTTGTTCGTTATAGCCATTGTTTACTGCTATCTGTCTAATGATATTTAGTTCTGTCTCGAAGTTATTTTTTGTCAGAGGAATTTCTGTCAGTCTATGTATCATGCTATGGTAGGCTGCTAATTTGTGTTTTGTAGGATGGGATGATGAATTGTGTATAGTTGTGTCAGTATGGGTAGGTTTATGATATACGGAGAACTCATGTTTGTTGTGTAGTCTGGTAATCGTTACATCTAGAAAGTTTATGGAATTATTCTGTTCTGTTTTTATTGTGAACTCAATATTACTATGAAGTGAATTAATGTATGATAGAAATTGGTCAAGTTGTCTGTTAGTTCCTGTAAAGCAGACTATTATATCATCCACGTATCTCCACCAATGTAAGAACTGTTTAAATACGGGGTGTTTAGAAATTGTTGTTTCAAGTTGGTTCATAAATATATCTGATAGTAATGGGCTTAGAGGATTACCCATAATAAGTCCTGCACTGTTGTTTGTGTAAATTTGATTATTGAATTCAAAATAGTCTTGATTTATGAAAATTTCAAGAAGGTGTAAAATTTCAGATGCAATGATCGGATTTGTACTATTATGTTCTAAAAGGTTTTTAACTAAAACAAAAGTTTCTGTAGGAGGAACACTAGGAAAAAGATTTTTTACGTCAAATGAAATTAGTCTGGAGTTGTTGGCTCCAATAAGACCTGTAGTTTCTTTTTATACAGCTCCGTCATATAAACTTTCAAAAAAACTGTCAGATATTATTACAGAATACACTAAATTTTCACCTAAATTCACCGTAAAAAATACACTAGAACTAGTTAATAAAATACAACATTTTCAATTGCCCAACAACTCCAGACTAATTTCATTTGACGTAAAAAATCTTTTTCCTAGTGTTCCTCCTACAGAAACTTTTGTTTTAGTTAAAAACCTTTTAGAACATAATAGTACAAATCCGATCATTGCATCTGAAATTTTACACCTTCTTGAAATTTGCATAAATCAAGACTATTTTGAATTCAATAATCAAATTTACACAAACAACAGTGCAGGACTTATTATGGGTAATCCTCTAAGCCCATTACTATCAGATATATTTATGAACCAACTTGAAACAACAATTTCTAAACACCCCGTATCTAAACAGTTCTTATATTGGTGGAGATACGTGGATGACATACTAGTCTGCTTTACAGGAACTAACAGACAACTTGACCAATTTCTATCATACATTAATTCACTTCATAGTAATATTGAGTTCACAATAGAAACAGAACAGAATAATTCCATAAACTTTCTAGATGTAACGATTACCAGACTACACAACAAACATGAGTTCTCCGTATATCATAAACCTACCCATACTGACACAACTATACACAATTCATCATCCCATCCTACACAACACAAATTAGCAGCCTACCATAGCATGATACATAGACTGACAGAAATTCCTCTGACAAAAAATAACTTCGAGACAGAACTAAATATCATTAGACAAATAGCAGTAAACAATGGCTATAACGAACAAACAGTTATTCTCCTTTTCATGAACATTTTTCAGTGCGTCACAAATTATAGAAAAAAAGGTAAGTCCGTGATAATACATATTTATGACATTTATTCTAACGTGACATTTTAGTTAAATCTGACAGTTGTCAAATTTTATTTTCAATTTGGAATAAAACCAAATCAAGTGTGTCTATTGCATTTATAAAATGGTATTTTCTTTCATTTGTATAGTCTTATAAATTGTACAGATTATATTGATAATATTATTATTTTATTTAATAAATAATTCTTTTTTGATTATGGCGCCATCTATCGACAACTAGAATAATCACCGAACTAGAATAATTACCGAAGTATTCCCAGACGTGCCTTTTTTTCTGTCACATACAATTTAATGCGTTAGAGAGAAATCGAAAAACTGTGACGCACTGAAAGATGATCATGAGAAAAAGAATAACAACATTTTAAACCAAAAACTCCATAAGAAAGCCTTGAAATTAGTGTATCCACCACCACAGAAAGAACCCAGTACCTTCTGCTCTCTCACATATACTGGCAAAATAACAACAAAAATAGCCAGATACATAAAAAAGAAAGGAATAACACCAGCTTTCAGAACTAACAACAACTTAAGCAAACATATTAAAAACAATAAAAGCCGAAAGAGAAAGCAACTACAGAGTGGTGTGTACAAACTATCTTGTGGTGACTGTCCGAAAACTTACATCGGTCAAACTGGCAGAACTTTTGACAAACGGATAGCAGAACACAAAAGGGCTTTCAACAATAGAAAAACAGACACTTCTACATACGCACTTCACCTTCTAGATCATAATCATTCTTTCAATGAAGAGTTTCAAATTCTACATATTCAAAATAAAGGCCTTAAGCTATCACTTTTAGAATCAATGGAAATTAATAAATTGAAAAATACAGATATAATTCTGAATGACCAACTCGAGACAAACAGCTCCCCACTCCTCAACCTCTTCAGTTAAAGACTTAAAAAGGCAAACACATTGTAAAATATATCACTTGAGAAAGGCACTTTGCCGATCTTTAACTGTTTTGCTATAATTTTCGACTTTTTTTATTTTTTGGATTTCCTTTCCAAATTTTCTGTGATATTCTGACGATAGTTATGTGTTGAATGTTGTGATTGTGATTATGCAAATCAACTCAGACTGGATGAGAATGAAATAAAATAAAAGATTTCTATAATTAATTAGGAGGCTTCTTCTTCTTCTGGTGCCTATCCGTTTTGACCTTATTGACCGCTGCCCTAAAAGTCTAGTAGTAATCAAGTTTAACCATTTTCGTAGGTTACGCAACCCGGATATTCTTCGTCTTCCTGGATTTTTCTGTTCATACACCTTACCTTGAAGTATGGTCCGAAGTATACTTCAGTGAAATAAGCTAGAAATAGACCATGTTCGGGACACTCAAAGATTCAGGTAGCTGACTACTTTTTTAGTTATTGTAGACCTATATAGGAAGAAAACCTACCTGTTTCCTGCCTAGAGTTCGCGTCCATTTTTTAATAATCATTTTTTTAGTAAAATTGTGGCTTATTTCTTCCCATCAAAACTAGTTAATTTACCCAACTTTGAGTGGAACACTAAAGTTCTAAAGTAGTTTTAGTAAAAGTTATTAACAAATAACGATTTTCTCTTATTTTGCAGTTTGCGTAGCAACAAATTAAGTTTTTAACTTTCAAAAGTCGGTAATTTGAAGCTTTTTCAACGTTTTAAAAAATAAAATTTTGTAATTTTATGTTAACTATTTATCTTTTTAATGGTGTGCAACAAATCGAAAAAATCGCGATTGTTGCACTAAATTGTTAATAATTAAAAAACGCACTCGAACTCTAGGCAGGAAACAGGTAGGTTTTCTTCCTATAGGTCTACAATAACTAAAAAAGTAGTCCGCTACCTGGATCTTTGAGTGTCCTGAGAAAATCCTTATTTCTCTGGACTAGTAGGTCGTCTCGTTGTTCTTTACGCAATATATGTTGCATGTCTTCCGGTTTGTGCAGAACTTTTTCGTTTGCAACTTTATCTTTATCTGTCCAGAAAATCCCCACTATGAGTATATAGCACCGTATTTTCAAATGCTTGGAGTCTCTCCAATGACGCTTCAGGTCCATAAACTCTCCACTTTACGGGTCATACATAGAAGAACCGAGAATAGATAGCGTTTTACTACACGAACCGAACATTTATTTCTAATCTTACATAGGGACTAGTAAAGATTTTTTTTTATTTTGATGTAAGCTTATTTTGCCTTCTTCTTCTTGCCTTCGTTGTGGGCCCACTGTTTTCATCCCATACGGTTCATCTATGATGTTTTTATTTCTTTAACGTCCCCTATTGGATTGCCTTAGCATCTGTTCAGCATCCTAGCCTTTTTCGTTTAGAGAGGCCTACTTTGGTCTTTTTATGGAACTTGAATGAATTTTTCTTACCTTTTAGTATCTCGATTTCTTCACAGTGTTCTTCCAGAATTCTGTTTTTAGCTATTTTCATAGCTTTTCTGTTCTTATAATATTATCTTATCTCCTCAGAAGAAGATATTCTCTCCTTATAATAAGGAGATATTATCTCCTTATAATATTATCTTATCTCCTCCTCTTATCTTCTTATAATATTATCTCATCTTATCTCCTTATCTCAGAAGGCTTGCCTATAGAGACATTTCAACAGATGACACAGTCATAATGTGAAATGAAGTAATACAAATATGATGTACTAATGCAGGAAAAACCTGTCAAAAATACATCGGGAAAACTTTCAGTTTATTAAATAAAAAATAATGTGTGTGTACTTTGTACGCACGTAGAAGTTAAAAATAAATATACTTTAAACAGTTTGTTTTAATTTTTTTTAAACACCAAACTAATTTTATGCTTACCGCTTTCAAAAAAATAAAAAAAAATATAGGATTGCTCCGGATTCGAACTCAAGACCTCTCGATCTCTGGCCGAATGCTATACCAAATAGGCTACGAGGACTGTGTCTGTATCGGTTCGGACGTACCTAATGACAATTCACGGTAACAAACAGACAAGGTGAAGTATAATAAATATACAATAAAATGTTTTAATATTACTCATCTTAACACTACTATATTCTTTTCACACCTCTTCTTGCACTGATATATTTATATACTTCGTCTAATTTACTAACCGTTGCACGTCATCCGCGTCATAGCCTGTGACGTCGCATGATATCAACGATTTGGCGGTAGGTGTGTCCTTTTTGAGAATCATTTTGCCGAGTACACTGGAATTAGAGCCACTAGACATATTTTATTATATACGCGTAGAAATAATATTTTAGGATTTCTATTAATGTTAACCTAAAGAAATACACAATAATATGTTTCATTTAATTTGTATAAATGGATTATAAAGCGTTTTTAAGAAGCACATTTGTTCGGAACACACTGTAAATGTAATCGAACGAAGGTGACATTTTAGAATAAATTGGTAACATTTACTTGACAGTTGCGGTGATGACACTTCATATTTGTTTATATTCTTTACTATAAGTATCTGTTCTATTATATTTACTGTTTTTATTATTTACTTTACTATAAAAAGATCCGCTACTATAAAAATATAAATTTCACCAAATTTATCACGACTTGGAGTAATCGAGGTATCTGACAACTTTTTTAGTTGTTATTGTAGACATATACAAAGAAACCTATCAGCTTCTCCCAAGAGTTCGGAGCCGTTTTTTAATAATTAATAACAATGCAGTGCAAAAACGCTTGCACTGCAAATCTTAGAAGATTATAACTTAATTGTTGTTCTCTATTTCTTAAGTTTTCATTTATTTACATAGAATATTAATTTGTTTTGTTTTATAATCCACGTTTACAATAATTATGTGATCTATTTGATTTAAAATGGATTCGGGATTTTTTTATACTTTGCAACTATGTCAACTTAGATCTCTGGCGTAGATAATGGCATGCAACGGTAAGTAAATAGGGCTTTTCATCGATTGTCATTTGTTTCGAGCTTCTGTCATGTGTCACATAATATTAATATATCTACGTCATACGTCTCTAGTTTGTATCATTGTTATATACCAATAACGTATGACGTAGATATATTAATATAACGTGACACATGACAGAAGCTCGAAACAAATGACTGTGAATGAAAAGCCCTATTAAAAGGACTGTACATTACTTGAAAGATTTAGCAACTAAACGCCATACTGTCTGTGTGCGCATGCGCGCAGTACTATGAAATTTTACTCACAATCGCGCCTAAAGAAGTATAACTTCAAAAAATTGACAGAAAACCAGTTGAGTTATTGGTGGCAGCATTAGTAATTGTGTCCTCCAATCACAATTACTAATTAGGGACACAATTGAGGACACAACTGGAAATACGTGGCGCAAAATAGAAAAGATTGGATTGAATTGGGGGAGGCCTATGTCCAAAGTTGGAATACTGAAGGCTGAAGAAGAAGAAGAGAAAATATTAATAATAGTCACTAAAATAACAAACAAGAAAATTGCTCAAACTCTTTAAAATAATGGAAATATGCAGGCTAACAGGTTTATTTAAAACAATTATTGAATTTGGACATTACTAGGAAATGGGTACCTATTAGCATCTTAATCCTTGTCTATAAAGATAAAGAAGAGGTTTAGATGCCAAGTTATAGATGCATAAACGAAGAAACCAAAATATACGAATATCAATTTTGATTTATTCAATCAATAATAAAGCAGATCAACAACAGATGTAATTGTCATTATTTATAAGATAACTGATAGCAAAATAAAGAAATAATAAAACAAACACTCATAAATATTATGTCATTCACTGATTTTGATAGCGCTTATGCTAGGGTTCCTCTGGAGGTTGTGTGGTGGACACTCTCTATGTGAAAGGAGTTTCCGGTGAGTATATAGGAAGATTGTGAGAGATATGTACGATGAAGTAACAACTAATGTTAAAACGAGTGTAAAAGAGACTGATACGGTAACATTCACTGGTGCTTAATGATTTCTGATGAGGTTGTAATATTAAGTAAAAGGAAATTAGAACAAAGACTGGAACAGTAAAAAGCGGATGATCTGGAATGTAAATTTAAAGACGAGCTGATTATTAATAATAAGATAATAGCTTTTAATAGTAAAACTATTGTCGAAACGTATGTTTTAACTATTCATGATCTCTTTAAATAGTATAGATAATACACTCACCGGCACAAAAAAACAGGCACCCCAAAAAATGGCTCATTTTTAATGTCTTGCATTTCCTAAACCTGATGTCAGATAAGTAATTTTTAAGTAATTTTTTTAATATGTTATAGCCTTATTCTTTAACAATATCGCTGCAATAATATTGTTGCTAGACAGGTACATTGTCATTGTATACAGGGTGTAGAATCAAACTGTGTCTTTTTTCTCAAATTTTGGAACACCCTCTGGAATGTTCTAGCTTTTATAAAATACTGAAATTAAAACCCAACTATATCCTCAGGTTTTCTTAACATTCTGTTTTTTGATTCATTCGCTTATGTTGGATAATGAAAAAGTTGGGAACTTTAACAACTACCTCTATTTTTCGTCAATACAGGGTGTTTTTAAATAAGTACGGCAAACTTTAAGGGGTAATTCTACATGATAAAGTAATGACAGTTTGCTTTATAAACGTATGCGCGCAAATGCTTCGTTTCCGAGATAGGGTGTGTTGAAATTGTTCTTACAAACTGACGATTTATTTATTGCTCTAAAACGGTTTGTGATATGCAAATGAAATTTGGTAGATTTTAAGAGGTAGTTATTGCGCATTTTTGGCATACAATAAAGAATTTTATATTCACTATTGGCGTGCATACGGGATATATCTAAAATGTTTATACCCATATGCACGCCAATGGTGAATATAAAATTCTTAATTGTATGCCAAAAAATGCACAATAACTACCTCTTAAAATCGACCAAATTTCATTTGCATATCACAAACCGTTTTAGAGCAATAAATAAACCGTCAGTTTGTAAGAACAATTTCAACGCCCCCTATCTCGGAAACGAAGCATTTGCAGGCATACGTTTATAAAGCAAACTGTCATTATTTTATCATGCAGAATTACCGCTTAAAGTTTGCCGTATTTATTTAAAAACACCCTGTATTGACGAAAAACAGGGGTAGTTGTTAAAGTGCCTAACTTTTTTATTATCCAACATAAGCGAATGAATCAAAAAACAAAATGTTAAGAAAACCTGACGCTATAGTTGGGTTTTAATTTCAGTATTTTATAAAAGCTAGAATATTCCACAGGGTGTTCCAAAATTTGAGAAAAAAACACAGTTTGATTCGTACAACCTGTATACAATGACAATGTACCTGTCTAGCAACACTATTATTACAGCGATATTGTTAAAGAATAAGGCTATAATAAATTAAAAAAATTACTTAAATCGGACATCATGTTTAGAAAATACACGACATTAAAAATTACCCATTTTTTGGGGTGCTAGTTTTTTGTGCCGGTGAGTCTAGATAAGGATGCATGCAGTACAGTAATAGCAGGATTATGTTGTGTGACAAACAGATCTCGATAAAATTGAAAAGAAATGCTATAAAATTGCCATATGACGAAATATAATATACGGCACTAAGTACTAGACAGTTACAATGAAAAATGAGAATACTAAATGCGTGTGGAGGAAATAAGATTGCTTATCTACACTACACACATCAGGGGTATTCTAGAATTGGCACCAGTTGATGCCAAAATAAAAGGGGATAGTTTGTATTAGTTTCAAAGATTGTTTATATAATAATATGTGCTGAGTCCAATAATATGTTTCTCTACACACCCATTTCTCTGTTTTCCAACATTTTTTTTTGTGATGTTTTTCTGTCTCTACCATTATTTATCTTATATTTTATTATTAAGTTATTTGTTCTTTGGGGATAAGTAACAAATATGTTAGAAAATAATGTTCATTCAACAAATGGCTAAGGGAGCGTTCAAGTATTACACAACGCGATTTCTAAAGATTTTTGACCTCCCCCCCCCCCTACGTAACGCACTGTAATGGGCGTTTAACTATTACGTAACGCAATTTTTGAAGATTTTTGACCCCCTTCCAACCTGCGTTACGTAATACTTGAACGGCCCCTAAAATAATTTAACTGACAGGGATACTAACTAAACTTATAAGTCTAGAAAACTACCAAGTATTAAAATATATCATGGCATTTACATAATAAATGATTAAGAACTAGTTCACACTACGTATGTTTACCATACATAGAAGTTTCTTTGTTTAGAAATATATGACCACCTTATACCATGATACTGGCACCCACTTCAGTCCGTCCATACTATTAATGGTGGTAATGGTTAATAAAATGCAAGAAATACGAATTCAACTACTTACATTAATTATTATACAAATTATAAGAATTACACATATGTATTATTACTTTTTCACGTATATTATCTGCAATTATATTCTGAATACGAATAAGGACGATACTCCAACAGATGATACCGGGAGTACATTGTTGATCGTTTTCTATATAGTCCGTCCCAGTTTGAATTTACAGTATAGGAAACATAGGCCAAGCAGTCCTTATGAAAGTTTTTATCGCGGTGATGCTGATTTTATCAAAAAGAATTTGTAATCAAACATAAGAGAGAATAAATGAATACTAGTCCTGTCGACAGGGGGGGTACAACGGCCTCCTGTATTCAGATGGACTTACCCAAGTTTTTTTTATGTATTTTGACCTGCAGAACACGAATTTTTTGGGTAACAGTTGATCCGGATGTCGATAAGATTGTTATAAACCAAGAAGTTGAGGAATCACATAACAGCGATTTCTTGCAAAAGAAAACATTTTTTTTGTATTTTTTGGGCCATTCTAATCAAAAAATGTTCCTACAAATTTTTTCGTAGGATGCATAGTTTTCGAGATAAACGCGGTTGAACTTTCAAAAAATCGAAAAATTGCAATTTTTGAACCCGAATAACTTTTGATTAAAAAATAAAATAGCAATTCTGCTTACCGCATTTGAAAGTTCAAGTCAAATTATATCGGTTTTAGTTATTTGTATTGCTAAAAATTTATTATTTTATTGTTAAAACAAAGCTATAAATACCTAGTGCTTGAGTGATGTTTTCAATGATTTCTCATTTAAAATCGAATGAGTAGGTAGAGGAGGTAAAAGTGCAAGCGGGGCTATTTCTACGTAGCATGCATTAAAACGCATGTATTAGGCACGGGAAACACTATGTGTTTATAGCTTTTTTTAACAATCAAAAAATAAATTTTTCGCAATGCAAATATTCAAAACAGATAAAATTTGACTTAAACTTTTAAAGGCAGTAAGCAGAATTGCTATTTTATTTTTTATTCAAAGGTTATTCGGGTTCAAAAATTGCAATTTTTCGATTTTTTGAAAGTTCAACCGCGTTTATCTCGAAAACTATGCGTCCTACGAAAAAACTTGTAGGAACATTTTTTGGTTAGAATGACCCAAAAAATACAAAAAATTGTTTTGTTTTGCGAGAAATCGCTGTTATGTAATTCCTCAACTTCTTTGTTTATAACAATCTTATCGACATCCGGATCAACTGGTACCCAAAAAATTCGTGTTCTACGGGCCAAAATACATAAAAAAACTTGGGTAAGTCCATCTGAATTAAGGATAATTAATAATTTTAGGATTCGTATGCGATTAAGTTTATTTGATATAATATATAGTTATTACGCACATGAATCCTAAAATTGTAGATTGCCTTTCTAAAACAGTTTTAATTTAATCTCTCTAATGTTCGATTACAAATTCTTCTTGATAAAATCGGCATCATCGCGCTAAAAACTCTCATAAGAACTGCATTGCCAATGTTCCCTCTACTGTAAGTCAAGGTGGGACGGACTATAGTTATAAACAATTTAAAATTGAAAAAATAACGAAAGAAGACGATTTTCAAGGCTCAAAAACATACGTAAAAAATATTATTTTTGAAATTGTGAAGTACATAAGTTCAAGTTCAAACCTTATATTAGTTCTTGATAACTATTTTGGACTTAGTTAATTTTGAAACATTGTTTTTTAGTTGTTAATGCCCGTCTTCCCATAAGAAACCTTCCTCATTAACAATTAAATAAATATATTTTAGAATAAAACATTGCAAAAATTCTTAGTGGGACCTGATAGAAGAAGTTTTGAACTTGAATTTATGTACTTACTTGATGATCACAAAAATAATATTTTTTACTTGTGTCTTTGAGTGTCTTTTTTGTGAATAAAAGAACTCACCGGTCAGAACAAAAAACATGCAAATAACATCGTTGATAGAGACGGAAAACTGATTATCACTGATTTGGATAAAATAGACAGATGGAAAGAATACATTGAGGAACTGTTTAATGATGAAAGGCCCGAGCTTGAAATTAACGAAGTAGTTACAGGACCTGACATAACTATGGACGAAATTGAACAAGCAATAAGATTAGCAAAGACCAGAAAAGCGACGGGACCAGACGAAATACCGAATGAAATAATAAAGCTCTTCGAAAATTCAGGTAAAAGATCTCTCCTTCATCTTTTTAATAAAGTTTATCAAACTGGCTATATACCAACGGATTGGCTGCTGTCGACTTTTGTGACGATACCTAAAAAAGCAAACGCGAAAAGATGTAGTGACTACCGAACCATTAGCTTGATGAGTCATGTTTTAAAGATATTTCTACGAATTTTGCACTCTAGGATGTACCAAAAAATAGAAGAACAGCTTGGTGATACACAGTTTGGATTCCGCAATAACCTTGGGACCAGAGAAGCACTGTTTAGTATTCAGGTTATGGTACAGAGATGCAGAGATGTCGGACATCCGGTCTATATGTGTTTCATTGACTTTGAGAAAGCCTTTGATCGGGTAAAACATACGGAAATGATTGCTATTCTTCAGAAAGTGGGTATTGATGATAAAGACCTACGCATTATCAAAAATCTTTACTGGCATCAACGTGCAAACATCAGGATTGGCTGGGACACGTCTGAAGAACTTCAAATACGAAGAGGAGTAAGGCAGGGCTGCATTTTGTCCCCACTAATATTTAACATCTATTCTGAGTTTGTTTTCAATAAAGCAGTGGATAATGCTCAATGTGGTATCAAAATGAATGGCGTCAATATTAATAATTTGAGATATGCGGATGACACGGTGTTAATTGCGAGCAATTATGAAGAACTTCAACATCTGATTAATAGGATTACCACAACGTGTGATGAATATGGACTCAAGCTAAACACCGCAAAGACCAAGGTGATGGTTGTCAGTAAGACGCCAATACAATCGGAAGTAGTAACAGCTTATGGTGAACAATTAGAAAGAACTAACAGTATCACCTACCTTGGTTGTAATCTAAATGAGAACTGGGACATGAGCAAAGAAATTAGAATACGTATAGAGAAGGCCAGAGCTGAATTCTTTAAGATAAAGAAACTTTTATGTGGAAACAACATTACTTTGAATCTTAAAATTAGATTAGTGAGATGTTATGTGTTCTCTACTCTTTTGTACGGTGTCGAAGGTTGGACTTTAACAGATACTCTTCTCAAGAAATTGGAAGCCTTTGAAATTTGGGTATACCGAAGAATACTACGAATAAGTTGGGTGGATAGAGTTCGTAACGAAGTTGTTTTGCACCGGATGGGAAAAGTCACAGAAGTCGTCAGAACAGTTAAAAATCGAAAACTTGAATATTTTGGGCATGTTATGCGACACCCAGAGAGATATAATATACTCCATTTAATAATACAAGGCAAGGTAGACGGAAGAAGAGGGCCAGGTCGAAGAAGAACGTCATGGCTTAAAAACCTGAGAGAATGGTATAACAGATCCTCTGCATCCCTTTTCCGAGCTGCCGTTAACAAAATTACTATAGCCAATTTGATAGCCAACGTTCCATAATCGAGCACGGCACATGAAGAAGAAGAAGTCTTTGAGCCTCGAAAATCATCATCTTTCGTCTTTTTTTCGGTTTTAAATTGTTTATAACTCGAAAACGATCCACTTAAGAGAAAAATTACAAAAGACCATTTTTGTTTAGATTCAAAAAATCTGAATATATGAATATATGCAGGAATAAACAAACAATAAACAAAGGATTAATAATCTTCGAATTCCTGAAAGAATAATAGAGCAGGAAGGCCAGAGAACACCTCGAAGAGACTCTTGGGCAGGAAATATCGGTAAGTAAAGGAAATTGATATTGATATTAACCAAGATAAAGACTTGAGAAGAAATAATGTAGTTAGGGATGCCAATCTTGCATAGGGATAAACGCACAGAGCATGGTGATGATCTGCATATAGGAAGATTGCGACAAAAGGTACAGAATGGAAGGATACGTGAATTTGTGAATATCAAACTCACAATAATAGAGGACATTAAAACCAAACACAAACAACTGAACTGAAACTGAAAAAAATGTAAATAATGTTAATATGGCAATACTTATGGTAAAACCACTAGACTATTGACTACACAATCCCCATACTTAAAATATGTACAGTAAGTTTATTATCAAAATGAGATGAAGTAATAAATATCACGAATATAAAAAATACAATAAACAAAAAGAAACTAGGAATATAGCTTCCTAACTTCACTGAAAATAGGTTACTAATATCATGTCCAATAAGTAGTATTATCTAAAAAAAATTTAAGAATTTAATACTTGGTAAGACAAAATGGATTTCCCAGAACAACGTAACCGTAAAAGATTAGTGCGTTCATAATGACCAAAATTATTTACTTCAATAGTAGCTCTTGAACCCAAATTAAATTTGAATGCAACTAGGGGAGTGCTTATAGATTTTCACTTCGGAAAAAATCAAACAAGATAGAACTTTCTGTAATTTCATTAAGAAATATTTAATAAACAGCATATCAAAAAGTTCTACTCGAGAAGTGGGTGCTTCATTTTTTATTAAACAAATGAACTGCGAAATCAGATGTTTGTTTAAATAACTCCTAAAATATAAATTGTAGAAAAAAACTGACTTAACCGTTGAAAAATTCAGAAAATTTAAAAAAAACCCCGTATAAACATTTTTCTAAAATTAAATCTGTAGCTTCTATAATTTTTTATTTATAACTCTAAAGTCACCCTTCTCATAAACATTGGCGCACTGTAAACTAGCGTACGGCGAAGTGCACGGTTGAGTTATTTTAATGTAATTCTTTAACCAATGAATCAAATGAAATTTTATATATTGATCATGAAAGAAGAATAATTTAGCTATTTTATGGTTGTAATAAAAAGAAATTAAATGTATGAGCATAAGTATGGTGTGGGCGGAAAGTGAGACTTACATGAATTTGGTTTAAAAATGATTTAAAAAGGTGTAACTAATACAATTTTTGTTATAAAACTCTCAATTTTGCACAGCTTACCTTTCAGACATCTTATTAAACGAGGTTTCTCTCAAAAAAAATCTCAAAAATTTAATTCAAATGATACGACGTCTCAAAAATGTAATTTTTGAAAACTTCGTAGTTTTACAGAATTATCACCATTTTAAGACGGTATTACTCAAGTTTGAACAGATTTATTACAATTTTATATGCGCTTTTTTAAAGCTTAGGATGTAATCTTTAAAATGAACTTAATTATTTTACTTTATAAATGAAATAAACTATTTCTTCTTGAGAAAATTATTAAGAAAGATAACAAAAATGTAATACAAAAACCGAAAATTCATCATCATCATTGGCTCGACAGCCCTTTCTGGGTCTTGGCCTGTTCCAGGATTCTTCTCCACTCTGATCTGTTTCGTGCTTTTTTTCTCCAGTTTTTATTTTTAAGGTTTTTATATCATTTTCTATTTGTTCTAAATATTTCAGCTTCG
Organism: Diabrotica virgifera virgifera; assembly: GCF_917563875.1. Classification (NCBI taxonomy): domain Eukaryota; kingdom Metazoa; phylum Arthropoda; class Insecta; order Coleoptera; family Chrysomelidae; genus Diabrotica; species Diabrotica virgifera. Next base: position 189,420,430 of record NC_065447.1, on the reverse strand, counting down.
GTCTTCCTCTTGTTCTTTTTCCTACTGGCATCTGTTTGAATATTTTGTTTGGTATTTCGCCTTCTTCCATTCTTTCTACATGTCCCATCCAACACAGCCGTCCTATTTTAATGAATGTTATGATATCTGGATCCTGATATATTTCGTATAGTTCAAAGTTGTACCTTCTTCGCCAAATTCCATTTTCTTTTGTGCCCTTATATATGTGTCGCAAGATTTTTCTTTCAAAGGTGGCTAGCAATGTTTCCTCTCTTTTAGTGAGTGTCCAGGTTTCTGAGCCGTATGTGAGTACCGGTCTTATTAGGGTTTTGTATATTTGGCATTTTGTTTTCCTTGCGACGTTGTCTGATCTTAGTTGCCGAACTAAGCCATGATAACTTTTATTGGCAATAAATATTCGCCTCTTCACTTCCTCTGCTACGTTATTATCAGATGTGACTAGGGATCCCAAGTATGTAAAGTTTTTTACCCCCTCAATGTTGTATTCTCCTATTTTTATATTTTGTGGCTGCCTTATTTCTGTGTTTTTACTTACCTGCATATATTTTGTTTTGTTCTGGTTGATTTTCAGGCCACTATTTTGTGCTGCTCGTTCTATTTGATTGAATGCCTCTATCATTTCTCTTCTTGATCTTGCGATTATGTCAACATCATCTGCAAATGCTAGTATTTGCACGCTTTTATTAATTATTGTTCCTCGAGTATTGACTGTTGTGTCCCTCATTATTTTCTCGAGTACAATGTTGAACAAGATGCATGATAGAGCGTCTCCCTGGCGTAGTCCCTTTTTCACATCTATTGTTTCCGTTAGTTCGTTTTGTATCCGGATTTTACTTTCTACTTTTAGAGATTCTTTTATCAGTTCTATTAGTTGTGTTGGTATATTAAATTCTTTCATTGCTTTTATTAAGAATTCTCGGTTTATATTGGCATAAGCGCTTTCGAAGTCTATGAAGAGATGATGTGTGTCGATGTTATGTTCACTTGTTTTTTCAAGGATCTGTCGCAGAACAAATATCTGGTCTATTGTTGACTTCTGTCTACAGAAGCCACTTTGGTACCTGCCAACTATTTTTTCAGCGTGTGGTCTAAGTCTTTCATAAATGACGTTAGACATTATTTTGTATGCTGCATTCAGCAGCGTGATTCCACGGTAGTTTCCACATTCTAACTGATTCCCTTTTTTATGTAATGGTACAATAATACCACTATTCCACTCCGCTGGTAGCTGTTTATTTGACCATATCTTTGTTATCAATACATGTATTGTTTTCTGTAGTGCGTCTCCTCCTTCCTTCAGTAATTCCGATGGTACTTGATCCGATCCCGGTGATTTATTATTCTTTAATTTGTCTACTGCTGTTCTAATCTCGGCTATTGTTCGTGGACTCTTTTCTCTGTTGTCTGCTTGGTCTAATGGTATATCAGGGTTCGTTTCACTCCCATCTCCTTCAAGCTTTTCCGTAAAATGTTCTGTTCATCTTCTTAGTATCTCTTGCTGTTCTGTCAATATATTACCTTCCTTATCTCCACACATCGTCGTTCTCGGTTTGAAGTCTTTTCTGCTTTTGTTCAGTTTCTGATAAAATTTTCTTGTCTCTGTCGATCTACTTAGTTCTTGCAGTTCCTGAAGTTCTTTGTTCATATATTCTCTCTTTTTTCTTCGGTGAGTTTTCTTTTCTTCTCTGCGTAGTTGTTTATATTCTTCCTCTGCTTGTCGGGTTCTGTGCCCCTGTTGCATCAGTAAATATGCTGTGTTTTTTCTGTCTGTTATAATCTGACATTCTTCATCAAACCAGTCATTCGTTCTTGTTCTTCTTTCTTTACCTTCTATGCCTAACACTTCTTTAGCTGTCTCTTTTATGATTTCTCTGCACTCTTCCCACTCCTTATTTGGGTTTTCATGTTTTGGTCTGTTTTCTAGTTTGATGCTTATCTTTTCTTTATACTCTTTATTTTTGTTTGTTTCTTTGAGTCCTTCTACCTTGTATCGTTCATGTTTAGAGCCTCTTTCCTTTTTGATGTTTGAAATTCTAGCCCTTACTCTACTTTCGAACAGGTAGTGATCAGAATCCGCATTTGCCCCTCTTCTGGTGCGGACGTTTTTTATATTCGATTGGTGTCTCGAGTCTACAATAACATGATCTATCATATTTACTGTCATTCCATCTGGGGACTTCCAGGTACCCTTGTGTATATCTTTGCGAGCGAAGTCGAAAACCGAAAATTACCAGTTAAAAAAATGTTTATACAAAGTGATCAAAACTTTTTCTATAAAACTTACCTAAAATACATTTAATAATAAGCTTCAACAATAATAAATGTTCAACAAAAAAATTTTTTTTAGCTCTTATACAGTGTGTCTGCGTAAGCTGAAACCTATTGATAACTTTGTCATTATCAGTTTTGCGAATAAAAGTTATTCTTTATAAAATACTCTGCATCGTATATAATCTAAGATGCAACTATCAAATGTCAAATTTTATTAATTTTATACGAGGTGTGTCAAAAAATATGAATTTCACTCAGGAGTAAAGTACCTTTATAATTCACAATATCGAAAATTGTTATTAAGAAAAATTGTTTGGAATTAAAAAATATGTTTCAGTGTTCAATTACATCCTTCTAATTAAAATATTGTGAATAATAAAGGCACTTAACTCTTAAGTTAAATTCATATTTTTTACATACCTCGTATAAAAATGCAAAAGTTTGATATCTGTTGGTTGTATCTTAGATTTTAGACCAGGTAGAGCATTTTATGAAGGATAACTTTTTTTCGTAAAATTGATAATAGACTAGTTCTCATAATTGTAATAGAATGATGATGGGTATTCGTAATTTGAGAAAAAATTGAAATACCTAACTCTTAAGTTAAATTCATATTTTTTACATACCTCGTATAAAATTGCAAAAGTTTGATATCTGTTGGTTGTATCTTAGATTTTAGACCAGGTAAAGCATTTTATGAAGAATAACTTTTTTTTCGTAAAATTGATAATAGACTAGTTATCATAATTGTAATAAAATGATGATGGGTATTCGTAATTTGAGAAAAAATTGAAATTTTTTTTTTTCGATTAGAATGATGTAATTGTATATTAAAACATAGTTTTTAATTTCAAACAACTTTTCATAATAGCATTTTTTGATATCCTGTTATATGTAAGAACTTTCCTCTTTAACGAAATTTATATTTTTGACATAACTCGTATAAAATTGTTAAAATTTGATATAAGACTGTTGAGTTTTAAATTTTTGACTATCCAGAGCATTTTATGAAGAATACCTTTTTTCGTAAAATTGATAATAAAAAAGTTTTGCGTGTGGTTCTTAGCTACGCAGACATACTGTATAAGAGCTTCTATATAATAATTTTTAAATTGTAAATTGTAATACCATATTCGGATTCAGCATAATCAAAAACAAAATAGAAACATATTTGATCAAAGTAGAATGATGAATTTAACGATATTTTTAAAATTATTTATACAAAACAATTGTTATTGTTTAAACAATTAATATTAAACAATTAGCGGCCAAATCTGCGAGTAGAACTTTTTACTTTAACATGTATATAAACTAACAAAAAAAGTTTTAGAAAAATATAAGCTTGTTTGAATTTTTCCGAAACAATGCATGTTTTCGTTCTAATTGCACTCCCCTAAACTACGATATAAAAATGCAAATCTAGTCATAATATTGGATTTTATAAAAATGTGGTTTTATGGAAGAATGTGGAAAATATCATTGACACAACACGTATCAAACATGGAAATATTAAGAAATGGGAAAAAGGGAAAAGAAATATACTCAATTTCAATTCTACCTTACTCAATACTACGAAGAAAAGAAAAATGAGATAGGTCACATACTAAGAAATGAAACAATGAAACATATAAGTTAATGAATGAAATCGAAAAAAAGTTTATTTAAAAATTGGTTAAAAATGTAATTTTCATTACAATGAGTTGTGGATTAACTATACAAACACAATACTTAACTTAGACATACCACAAGAAAACATACCATACTTTGAATACCATACTTTGAAATTAAATGACGGTAATGAAACAAGAAAACTTAAAAATAAAACGTTTTTTGTATTAGTAGTCCATTCTTTCACGGTTTTTGCTCTAAATTTTAAAGAACCGCTTGGATTGACATTAAATTTGGTACGCATAGCTTACATGTCAAAGCAAAAAAGTGATATTGTGCCGATGTGTGCTTTTGTCCTGGGGGTGACTTTCACCCCCTTTCGGAGGTGAAAAAATATAAGTCTAAAATAAGTCCGGAAATGGATAAACTGACTAATTTTAAGTAACTTTTGTTCTATAGAGCTTTTTCGCCAAGTCAACACTTTTCGAGTTATTTGCGAGTGAATATGTTCATTTTTCAACAAAATAACTACATTTTTAGACGGTTTTTCGCAAATAACTCAAAAAGTAAGTATTTTGTCGAAAAAAACGTTCTTAACAAAAATATAGCCTGTAAAAAAGTAAAAAAAATGGTGTACGCGTTAGGTCTGTGGACCTCGTAAAACCAGAGTAATAGCCAATGAAAAATAGAGTCATATTCACCAAATTTAAAATAGAATAATTCGAAGGGAAATATCCAAAAATAAGCACTTTTAGGGGAAAACCATTACATTTACATTATAACTTCTTTAAAGTGTTTTAAAAAAGCTTTATTTCTGTTTTTATAAAAAGTTTCTAGCATTAAATTTAAGCAAGTTACGCTCAAAATAAAGTTGGTCGCTTTTGTTATGGCAAAAAAAATCGGGAAGACCATCTCCTAATTAGCAACTTAAATGAAATTAATCGTTACCGCTCCACAAATAATTTAATTTTACTTATGTTGTGTTTATATGATCTGTAAGTTTCATCGATTCAAAGTGCTTATTTTGGAAAAAATTTGGTTTTAAAATAAAATTTTTAAAAATTTTAATTTTGAAAAATATGTTTTTTTCAAAATGACTGAAAAATTGTTAGAGATACCAAAAATCTCGAAAAACAAAAAAAGTCAGCATTGTTTTTCTGAATATCATGTATGTTTTTGTTTTTCTGTTAGACAAAAATTGATTGAGATTTGGTGTTTTTAAATTTGCATACATTCGTGATGAGTGGCTCGTTCAGCCCCTTTTAACTACAGCCCTTTCAAAAATAAGGACTTTGAACCGATGAAACTTACAAATTATTTAAACAATACATACACGGGTCAAGAAACTTGTGAAGTCGTAACGATTAAGTTCATTTGAGATACTAATTAGGGGGTGATTTTCCCGATTTTTTTACCAAAAAAAAAGGGACTAACTTTATTTTGAGCTTAACTTGTTTACTTTTGATGCTAGAAATTTTTTTTATAAAACAAAAATGAAGGTTTTTTTAAACACTTTAAATAAGTTGTAATAAGTGTTCCCCGAAATGTGCTTCATTTTTGGTTATTTAACGTTAAAGTATTCCATTTGGAATTTGACGAATATGATCCTATTTTTAATTAGCTATAACTCTGCTTCTACTAGGTATAGAAACGTGATATACACCATTTTTTTAAATTTTTTTACAGGCTATATTTTTGCTAGGAATGTTTTTTCGACAAAATAAGTACTATTTGAGCTATTTGCAAAAAACCGTCTAAAAATGTGGTTATTTTGTTGAAAAAATTAACATATTCACTGGCAAATAACTCGAAAAGTATTGACTTAGTGAAAAAACCCTATAGAACAAAAGTTACTTAAAATTAGTGTGTTTATCAATTTCCGGACTTACTTTGGACGAATATTTTTTCACCACCAAGAGGGGGTGAAAAGCACCCCCGGGGCAAAAGCACATATCGGCAGAATATCACTTTTTTCTTTGAGTTGTTAGCTATGTGTATGCCAAATTTCATGTCAATCCAGGCGGTTCTTTAAAATTTACAGGTTTTGCAATATTTACCGTTAAAGAACGGACTATAGGTATAATAACATATTTATGGAGAAAATAATTTGTATTTTAAGGGGAATTATATGATAGCACAATAAGTCGTTTAAGCTGTAAATTCAATAGAAAGTCAAATTAAAATATAAATCAATAAATTATAAAAAAAAATTAAAATTTAAAAAAAATTATATAATAATATAGGTATTATAAATAATGAATTTTAAAAATAACCATTGACACTTCTAGATCAATTCAGAAATGTTTAACTAAAAAGAATATGCGTATACATACCTACATTCTATTAGGAATGATTAGCTACTATTAGCTATCCCTAGGTTGAGGTCGCTGTTCCCACCATTGCAGAACATCTTCAATATTTTCTTTGTGTTCTTCAGTCAACCCGTTTTCAGTCTTTAAGTGCATAACCGGAAGTTCGTTAATGTTAGGTTTCACATCACATAATTGTTCCTCCCTAGAGTTATTAAACACTGATATGTAACAATTGGGATCACTTTTTTCTAAAGAACCAGGACTTAGAGAACTGTCACTATAGATTCCTGGCGAGAGTGATCCTGTAGTATGCATGTTGTTTAAATAACTTAAGTCCTGAGCATTCACGTTAAATGGTAAATTGGGATCCAATAAAGAAGGATCTGTGAGCAAATGTTCATCGACCATAGGATCCAAGTTTTCGTCATCTTCATAGATGGTGTTTGAAAGAACTTGAAAGGCGCCTGATGAAGTGTCGATCTTGATGAATTGTTGTGGTGAGGAAGTAGCAGTAGAAGACACATCATCGTCATCATCTGGTGGTGACAGTATTTGATATGTGTAAGTAACATTGTTTGTCATTGGGTGGTTAGGAGATACTGACGACGTTGGTGATGGATAAGGATGTTCTGGTATGCCATCAGTGCTATCCATAGCTAAAATATCTTCCAAACTGCGTATATATTCAACTGCCATTCGGAGAGTTTCTACCTTACTCAGTTTTTTGTTGCCACCTCTTCCATTACTAGATTCAAAGGCTGCAGCTATGAAGTTGGGAATGTGTTGCCTTAAATTTGCAAATCCATTATTAACTTGTTTTACCCTATTACGTTCCCTAGCATTCCTTCTAGCTACTGATACCGGCGCTGGATTAGTTTTAAGTTCCTTGGCTGGTTTACTTGCTGGCTTCTTTTTCGCTGTGTTGGTGATGAGGACTTCATCTCGATTAAAATCCTTGGGCTGAGGAAGTAGCTGTGGTGGTTTTCTTAGCACAATAATCTGCCGTTCACTTTGTTTGTTGTTAACGTTAGTTTGCTGTAGGATGTTAAGTTTATTAAGCGGAGGATTATATTGTACGACACTGATTTGAGACATTGTAGAGTGTTCGTTCGGAGTTCTCAGAATAGACTAATTTTCGCGCTCGAGTTTGTCATCACTTAGAAAGTTCACTTCGGTCACTAAATAATAACATGAGAGCTCGTAGAAGCGGCTGCACCGGATGTTACAATTAGTTTGGCGCTATTATAGATTTGTCGCGTGCGACAGTGTTTTGAGGAATGAAGTTTTATATCAACTAATTTGAAAAGAAACACATTCGCACATGGCACGAGGCAAACAGTACAAACCCCACCCATTTTCGAGGGGTGGTTTCTGGATCACCAGCTGTTGGGTTACGTTAAAAGGCGGCATATAAGGGACCCGTACGGTAAACATTCGGAATTGGACGTACAGGTCCGACTTTAAAGATATTTACTCACATGAATGCAATTTGCTGTCATAAATATATATATATTTTTAATTATATTCATTGTGAATATTTCATAATAAGAGTGCATCATCACCAATTAAAAAAACTTGTAATGGTAGAATTTGTTCAGATTTAAGAAATTAGATTTTAGAAAATAATGATTCATTAAGGGTATCGGTACATAGTTTCGGCTCCAATGCTATTTAAATGGGATTCATTTTTTTTTAATCCTGAGAAAACTAATAAGTATTTTTGAAAAATTTAAAAGCAAAATGAAAAATTACCTTCTTACAGATGGCCGAAAGTCCCTGAAAACTTCTGTAATGTTTATTTTAATAAGTTACATGGGTGAAAAACTAAGAGAAAATGTAGTGTGATTTTAAATTTCAAATATATCTTTCATTCAAAAGCAACTTTTTATTTATTGTAAGGGACTTTCGGCCCTCGATAATAATTGAGTATTTCATTCTGCGTTTAAATTTTTTAAAAATATTTATTAGTTTTTTCAGGATTCGAAAAAAAAAATGGACACAATGTCCGTGGTGATATTTTTCAAATCGGACATTGAGTCGAATAGAACATGATGACCAGACAGTGACAATTTTAGATATTTGACATGGCATCGGGAATATTTTGAGTTGTTGATTAAATAATATTGATAGTGTATTTGATAAATAATTGATATAAGACGTGAACTTAATAAGAATTTATTTATTGTTTATTATTTTATGGAAGATCCAAGCAGAGAATACACCAGGATATATTCTGTGATCCAAGTATTTTGTTGTTAAAGATGTTTAAAATTGTAAGCGTTCCATAGTAACAATATATTATTAAAAAATCACTTTATCACTTTTCTTCTTTTCCCGATTGAATATTAGTTTTTGTTGTAAAGTACCTTTATAAATTATTACAATCACTGAATACACAGTTAGTGAAAAACTTATCAGTAGTAATTGCACGAGGGCTCTAAAATTATCAATTTGTTTCTCGAGTGACACTTTGACCGTTTTAATTTCACGACCGGAAGGGGAGTGAAATTATGTCAAAGTGGCACGATGGCAAGAAGTCGATAATAATTTTAAAGATCGAGGGTAATTCGCTGAGATTATTTCATGAATAAAACTGTCTTTTTAAATAATTTTAACTAATATTTGATTGATATCTTCATCTAAATATTTGATAAACGTGTTTCTTGGTGACTGTCACAAATTGTATTTTTCTCTGTGACAATTTGTAAAACATTAATTGTCATTCATGTCACTGAATGTTCATTTTTGCATAGCAACGAAGACTATCTGACGTAATGCTTGACGACGGGATATTATTAAAAATTATCACTTAAATTTTTATTTATGTAGCTTTCTATTGGTCAGAGTCTCCTATGAATGAAATAATCATCTTAAATTAACTGAATTAATAATTTAAGCAAGTAACAGTTATCCAAGAACATTCAAAAACTTCTCTAAAGTTAATCATGACATTGTCAAGTAATGTTTACATATCCACAATCCATATACCAGTGAGAATTTTACTACACGTAGTTTGCCGTGTAAAGACAGAAAAAGTAGGAATAGCCGTAAAATATTTGCGCCTTTACTCTAAATTGACAATTTTAAACTTTTAGTATAGTATAGTTGATCCAAAAGACGGCATAACCCAGACATCCAAAGTGAAAGTTATCCTTCAACACCAAATTGTTCTATATGGTCCACACAATGTCCAGAAAAAAGTCACACCATTTTGAGCGTCGGGTTTGGGGTGGGGGGGGGAGAGGGGGGAGAAATCGGTAAATTCGTAGTTTTTTAAGTTTTTCGCCAATATTTCTAAAACTATGCGGTTTAGCCTGAACAACATTCTATACAAAATTGTTCTATATTAAATTTGAAATAAAAAAGGCCCTATGCATAATCTTTCTAAAATGAATGGTTAAAAAGTTACGGAGGTAGTATAATATAACTGGTCCAAAAAAAGGCCTAACCCAAACATCCAAAGTAAAAGTTTTCCTCCAACACCAAAATGTTCTATATGGTCCACATATTGTTCAGTAAAAAGTTACACCATTTTGAGCGTCCGGTTTGGGAGGGAGATGGGAGAGAATCCGGTAAATTAGTAGTTTTTTTAGGTTTTTCGTTAATATTTCTAAAACTATACTTTAGCGTAAACAATGTTATATACAAAAATGTTCTACATGAAATTTAAAACAAAAAATGTTCTATACATAATTGTTATAAAATCAACGGTTCCAGAGTTACGGAGGGTGAAAGTCGAGGTTTTCGATACTTTTTATATTTTTTGGGCAATATTTATGATATAACTATACCAAAAACCCAGACATCCAAAGTGAAAGTTATCCTCCAACACCAAATTGTTTTATATAGTCCACATAATGTTCAGAAAAAAGTCACACCATTTTGAGCGTCGGGTTTGGGGGGGAGAGGGGGGAGAAATCAGTAAATATAATAAGTATCGAAAGCCTCCAATTTTCACCCTCCGTAACTCTGGAACCGTTGATTTTATAACAATTATGTATAGAACTTTTTTTGTTTTAAATTTTATGTAGAACATTTTTCTATAGAACATTCCTTACGCTAGAGCATAGTTTTAGAAATATTGACGAAAAACTTAAAAAAACTACTAATTTACCCACTTCTCCCCCATCTCCCCCCCCCCCAAACCGGACGCTCAAAATGGTGTAACTTTTTACTGAACAATATGTGGACTATATAGAACAATTTGGTGTTGAAGGAAAACTTTTACTTTGGATGTCTGGGTTAGGCCTTTTTTTGGACCAATTATACTATACTACCTCCCCAACTTTGGAACCGTTCATTTTAGAAGGGTTATGCATAGGGCCTTTTTTATTTCAAATTTAATGTAGAACAATTTTGTGTAGAAGGTTGTTCATGCTAATCCGCTTAGTTTTAGAAATATTGACGAAAAACGTAAAAAACTACGAATTTGCAGATTTCTCCCCCCTCTCCCCCCCAAACCCAACGCTCAAAATAGTGTGACTTTTTTCTGAACATTATGTGGACCATATAGAACAATTTGGTGTTGGAGGATAACTTTCACTTTGGATGTCTGGGTTTGGGTCTAACTATACCATACTATTTACAAATTTGAAGTAAATACCTGACGGTAAAATGAACTAAAACAAATCCATTTTTATTAAGTGTTATAAACATTTGAAAAAATGTAGTATTAAAAATATCAACGTGACGCATAAATCAATAAAAGGGAAATAAATGCGGTTTAAATCAACAGTCTACATGTCTTGTTCCACTACCAAAGTTTATTGGTCGATTTAGTGTTTATAATAGCGAATATAAGGACGGCAGACAGACGACGGACGCAGAAAGAGTAAAAAGGTCCGAGGTTTTTGCTTGGTATTCTTCTTTATGTTGGGCTAGCTTAATTATGAGCCAGCTCTTTGTAAATTATTTCTTTTAATAATTTTCCTTTACCTCGTCAGACAGTCAATGACATTCTGAATGTTTCCTTTTACTTTCGGTTCCTAGTACTTCCTCTGCAACTTTACCACTATTTTTAGATTATGGTGTTCTTCGTCTATATTTAACACAGTTTGATAATATAGAGCAACATTAGTTTTAGTTATATTTTTTTAATGTGAACTTGTTTTAGGAGAAATAGTTTATCTTTCATCTCCTTCTTCTCCATTTTGTTATCCTTCTTCCAATGTCTACAGAAGTATTCTTGTGTTCTTCAGTTTTATCATTATATTCTGAAATATTGTAATAGAAATTAAAACTTTTACCATATTTCTCAACTCACTATAATTTGTATCCTAGAGGTATCAATCAAATTTTCTTATAATTATAACTCAGTTATATGTGCAAAATAAAAGAATATTCAATTCTTTTATAAACTCAAAACAATATACCAACTTAATTTATCTATTTACAGATAGTAGTAATTATTATGACCGTGTGTTTTTCAGATTTTATTTTACAGAAGCCATCATAATATGACGGTCCCCAGGGAACGTCAAAATCTCCTTGCCAATGACAAGCAAAAAAGCCTTTTATTATTAGTGATTAGAGAAGAATAATTGTAAAGAAGTGTTTAGAAATATAATTGATCTGAAGTTTTTAGGAAAAGTTGCAGGGCCGCCGCTACCATGTGTGCTAAGTGTGCATCGCACACGGGCGGCCAACAATAGGGGCGGCCAAAAGCAGGCCACTGATGATAATACTTTTTTAAAACGAAAATCTATTCAAATAATGAAATAGTAATGATTCAAATAATTCTGTAAACTATTGCGCTACTAAAATGCGTTTCATTTATAATTTATAGTTCTTTTTTAATCCTAATCTAAACAAAAAATCGGAAAATATTATTTATGGTATGCACTGCCCTTTTGCAAGTATGGTCATAAAGCAGTTCCGGGAATACTTTTTCATTCAAAGCGGCTGGTGGCTTTCGGACTTTTAGTGGAGGCGGGCCACTCAAGTAGAATACCTCCACAGCTTCTCTTGCTCATCGTAAAAGGCAACAAATTGCAGCAGCTGTCCGCTCTCCTCTAGCCAAGCTCGTAACCTGTCCCTGTGTGATAGTTAATACACTCCCAACTATCATACGACACCCACCCCTACCCATCATACACGTCCCGATACCCAAACCTATATCCGAGGAGAATACCTCTGAAACCAGTGGAGGAATCCACTGACAACAAACGGATATGCATAATGATGATGGCTATGTATCATGTTAATATACCGCTACCCCAACCTTAAGGTGTATCACCATCACGCCGAAGGGGTGATGGCCCAGGGGTAACATAGTTGGTTACAAGCGATGCCTAAGGGAGATGGCGACCCGAGTGGAAAACAGCCTTGGAGGGGCAAGGGCGCACTGCCCCACTGAACCGATCGGCACGACCCAACTCGTGAAAAGAAAAATGGGACAAAAAAAGAACAACAATATAGGTGGAAGAGAGAGCAGCATGGGCGAAAGAGAAAACAAAAGAGGCAGGGAAAAGGAAGGGACGAAACTCGAGGGGAGAAGAGCTGGAAGCGAGAAGTGGAAGAAAAGGAATAAATCGGATCTAGAACCAGCGCAAACAAAAACAATGGAAAAGACGGAGAAGATAAGAGAGAAAAGAGGGAAGGAAGAGAGAAAGAACAAAAAAGAGAGAGGAAGAAAGAAAAAGAACAGGAAGAGAAAAGAGGGAGAAGAGAACAGACAGCCAGACATTTCATTTATTAAAAATAATAGGTAAAAATAGTTTATATGCTTGTGGAATTGGGCACACACTTATTGGTTATTATCATCTCTTTGGAAAGACAATGACGTCGACTTTTCAAAGTAACAAGACATTTACTCAATACACACACTACGCATAACTCCCCTTAGCTAGATGTAAGTATAATATGTAATTACGTGGCTAAAAGTTTAACGCCACGACCAGAAAACAAACAAAAAAAGCATTGTTAAACATTGTCAACAAGTTTTCCGAAACAAAAGCCCGAAAAGTCCGTTTTTACTTTTTTTATGTGTTTATGTTGTCTAGTCACGGTTTATTTTAATTAAATGGACGTTTAAATTAGGATGTTAGGATACACATATAATGGACGTTGGATCATGGAAATTAGAATTGTTAGATCTAAAGTAGCACGAAAAATGGTAATAAATATTTTAGTTAGATTTAAAATGATGCTTTGAAAGTAAGCAAATCGGGATTTGTCCTGACTCGAGGCTAATGTAAAAACGGCCCTGACAATGTGTGAGCGTGTGAATATTTATTGGGCTAGGTAGTGAGAAGAGAGAAGGCAATCTGGATCTGTTTTAGTAGATAGCGGTACTTGACATACGTGAAATCGGAAAAAGTTTTTTGGTTTCACGATTTTGACACACAGGAATTCTTTTAAAAATAGGAAATATGGAATTGCCTTAAAAGTTATGCTATATATAGGGTGGAAAGCACTTATGCAATAAAATTATTTCTGGCCTTAGTTTAAAAAATAATGACAGTTGAGACTCGCTGATTTCTCTTTTTTATATAAATTTGCGCTTTTTAAACATAAATTCAAATATAATATATTGTAATCCACGCAAGCCTAGCATAGTCCATAAACTGTATTGACAATGGAACACCATGTATTTTTTTATATTTTTAAAAGCTGCTTAATAACCTCGTCAGAACCACCGAGCTATACGTGCCACTATAAAGCTTGCGGTCTACGTCGCGTTTCTGCTATAGCATGCGGTCTACCGATGGATGCGGTGTATAACCCATATTATATTACAGTGCCGGCAAAAATATCTTTACATAGTGAATAAAAAGCATAAACCAGAAGAATTATTATTTTAAATATACAAATAATTTCTTATATAAATTTAATATTTGAGATAGGAATGATTTTGCGGCTTATTCCCAACAAAATAGTATTCTAAGGCCAGAGAAATGTTTCTCAGTGCAGCATGTTTAATATTCCTACCTTCGACACACGTTGCAGCAGCTTCGCGCCAGCGCGCATGAGCGTAGTGAAAACCGTTCAATAGCTGTTGCCTCTCTCTTTTGTAAATTACTCCGCGATTCATAAACATATTCCGGTGTGCATCACTTTACGATTTGGCAGACAAAAAAGAAATTGAAAATAAAACTTGTCAAAACTTTAAACGAGTTTTTCACAAAACTGCTTTTTCAAAGGTGGTAGACATTCTAACTCAAAAACTACTTGACCGATCCACCTGAAATTTGCATTGACTTTCTTTTAGTCCAGAAAGCCACTGCGCATCCGCTAGGAAAATATTCTAATTCGAATTTTTTACACAATCTTACTCAAAAAGGACTCCTTTTAACGAATTTGCATGTTGCCAGGACCAAAAGGTGGTCAAAAATTTTTTAAGCGTTTTTTTTTTGTTTTTTTCGTAAAATTATTTTTTTTTTGCATGGAAAAAAGTTTTTTTTAGGATTTTTGGATCATTCCAAACAGACAAGGTCTTAAGTGACTTTTCTCTAAAAATGATAGTTCTTGACAAATAAGCGATTAAAAATTGAAAAATTGCGAAATCTGCCATTTTTATCCCTCAAAAACTATGTGAAAAACTGAAAATTTGAATGTTACCAAGGTAGGTAGATATTCTTTAAACATCGATTGATGGAATCCCGAAGAGTTTTTTGCAATAAAATATTCAAAACTCCTTTGTTTTTTAATTGCTAATCAAGCGTGCGCGACACTATTTTCCACCGACAGTATGGTGCAAAAGAAAGGAATAAATTCGTTATTTCGTTAACCTGCGACTTTAAGGAAAAATCCCGAAATAGGTCGATTTTTATTTTTAAGTTATGATATTGTGGCATATATAGTATACTAGTGACGTCATCCATCTGGACGTGATGACGTAATCGATGATTTTTTTAAACCAGAATAGGGGTCGTGTGCTAGCTCATTTGAAAGGTTCTTCAATTATCTATTCAGTCATATAAACATTTACATAATTATTTATACAGGGTGCCCAAAAAATTTTTATTAAATTAAATTATTTGACAAAAAAATAAGTAGAAGGACGCCCTGTATAACTACTTATGTAAATGTTTACATTACTGAATAGAGAATTGAAGAACCTTTTAAATGAGCTACCACACGACCCCTATTCTAATTTAAAAAAATCATCGATTACGTCATCACGCCCCGACGGATGACGTCACTAGTATACCATATATGCCACAATATCATAACTTAAAAATAAAAATCAACCTGTTTCGGGATTTTTCCTTAAAGTCGCCGGTTTACGAAATAACGAATTTATTCCTTGCATTTGCACCATACTGTCGGTGGAAAATAGTGTCGCGCACGCTTGATTACCAATTAAAACAAAGGAGTTTTGAATATTGTATTGCAAAAATCCCTTCGGAATTTCATCAATCGATATTTACAGAATAGCTACCTACCTTGGCAACATTAAAATTTTCAGTTTTTCACATAGTTCTTGAGGGTTAAAAATGGCCGATTTCGCAATTTTTCAATTTTTAATCGCTTATTTGTCAAAAACTATCATTTTTAGAAAAAAGTCACTAAAGACCTTTTCTGTTTGGAATGATCTAAAAACCTAAAAAAAACTTTTTTCCGTGCAAAAAAAATAATTTTAGGAAAAAAACAAAAAAAAACGTTTAAAAAATTTTTGACCACCTTTTGGTCTTGGCAACATGCAAATTTGTTAAAAGGAGTCCTTTTTGAGTAAGATTGTGCAAAAAATCCGAATCAGAATATTTTTCCTAGCGGATGCGCAGTGGCTATCTGGACTATTTAGACATTTCGTGAAATAGCGACGCCGAGATATGTTTTGTTTTATTATTATTTTTTGTTTAACAATAATAAATATGTTGATTTTCGCCTATTTTTACAAATAAACTAAAAATATTATAAATCTACCAAAAAAAGTCACAAAATGTTGATTTCAAAACCGTACTCCCCCCTCTGAAGCATCAGAGAATTTTACCCTGTAGTTTTGCTGTCATCTGATCCAAAACTAACGAGAATAAATAAGGACTAATCACAAGCCTTTGTACAATCCTACTTTTTCAGATGCTTTTTCAAGATTAATGAATATAACGTTTATTTCGTAAATAGTAACGTTTATTTCTTTGTTCCTCTATTTTCTACTAACTGTATTATAATAGCAATTGCATCTATTGTTGATCCGACCTGCATAGCGCCAAACTGATTATCGGTAATTATTGTATGACAATTAATTGATTGGTTGACTTAGCTGTTAAGGAGGGACAATCGTAATTATTGTCCTATCTTACATTTCGAACATTTGTACTTATGGTAGTGGTCTTTTCGGGCCGCTGATCACAGTTTAAAGAAGCAGAAGAAGAAAAAGAAGATTATTAAGCTTCTTGACAAGTGACGTCCGCGCATCACTGTTTTTTTTTATATTTTATTTTTATCGCACAAGACATGGGTGGGTTCAAAAGAATCAATGGGGGGGGGGGGGGAGCGTACAAATGTTCGAAATGTAAGATAGGACAATTATGATTGTCCCTCCTTAACAGGTAAGTCAACCAATCAATTAATTGTCCTTCACATAACATTTCGAACATTTGTACTTATGGTAGGCTGTTGAAAGATTAAACAATATTGTGCGATAAATAAACAAAAGTACATTGCAATCCAAAAATGAATAGTACTTAGCAATTTTTTTTTAGAAACGTTACACAAAATATATACATATACCTAACTAACATATTAGAGCAATTATTAATTAAGATTCATGTTTATATTTTAATTATATGAGATGTGTACCTTCAACCAGGTACAAATAAACATAATAAGAAAATTAATGTTCTTACTAATATTAGTAACCTACACATGTAATATAATTACAATTACATACAATTACATGGACTCACCAGACAATACGGTTTTGCAAAGAGTCCGTAATCTTTTGCTAGAGGTTTATTATAAAAAATATTTAATACTTGAGAATTTTCTGTCCATCTCGCCGTCTCTCTAATATCTTCTATAATCCAGTTCTAACTCCCGCTGAGGTAGATGCATATCTGACACTACACACTTTAAAAATATTAGTGTCTATATTTTTAATTTAAAAAAATGTTATATCCATCTACTCAACGCTTGGGTAGATGTTGCTTTATACGTCTCTTTTTTTTTGTTTTTAGTTATAAACAAATTGTCTTCCGATTGAGGACGAATGTTTTAGAAATCTCTAAACACTCTCAACTGTGTTTTTTGTTTTCTTCTTTCTTATTCTTTTGCCCTTTAATTCGTCCAATTCTGAACATAGGCTTCCCCCAGTTTCCTCCATTCGCTTCTGTTTAGTGCTTTCTGTTTCCAGTGCGTTCCTCCTATCTTTTTAATGTCGTCTCCCCATCTCATCTGGGGTCGTCCTCTTGCTCTCTTTCCTGTCCATGGTCTCCATTGTTGTATCATGCTATTCCACCTATTGTCCGTTTGTCTAGCGTTATGACCTGCGAAGCTCCATTTTAGCCTGGTTATATGTTGACCTGCGTCTTTGACTTTTGTTCTATTTCTGACCCAGTTGTTTTGCTTTTTGTCTGTCAATTTTACTCCTAACATTGCTCTCTCCATGGCTCTTTGTGTCTTTATTATTTTATCCATGTTTGCCTTGGTCAAGGTCCATGTTTGGCATGCGTATGTGAGAATTGGGAGTATGCACTGGTCAAACACTCTTGTTTTTAAGTAATGTTGTATTTTTTTATTCTTTAGGACCCATTTTAATTTTCCAAATTCTGCCCAGGCTAATCTGACCCTTCTTTTTACCTCCGCTGTTTGGTTTTCCTTATTTATTTTTATAATCTGTCCCAAATATATATAATCATTAACCGCTTCTATTGTGGTGTCGTTTAGTATTACGTTTCTATTGTCTTGTGTGTTTGTCATTGTTTTTGTTTTGGCAAAATTCATTTTTAGACCTATTTGTTCGGATTCATTTGCTAGTTCGGTTAGCATGGTTTGTAGTTCTTCAAAACTTGATGCTATGACTACTACATCGTCTGCATATCTTAGGTGGTTTAGTTTCTTTCCATTTATGTTTATTCCCATGTTTGTCCATTCCATTGTTTTGAAAACATCTTCCAGTGCTAATGTAAATAGTTTAGGAGAAATAACGTCTCCCTGTCGCACTCCTCTGTTAATTGGTATGGGTTTTGTGGTTTCTTCCAATTGTACTGTCATTGTTGCTTTCTTATATATATTATGTATTAGCATTCTGTATCTGGAATCTATTCGACAGTTGTTTATAGCTTTTTCTATTACCCACATTTCCACGCTGTCAAATGCTTTTTCGTAGTCAACGAACGCTAAGTGCAGATCTATATGGTATTCGTTAGCTTTTTCTATTAGTGTCCTAATTGTTAGAAGATGGTCAGTGGTGCTATATCCCTTTCGGAATCCTGCCTGCTCTACGGGTTGATACGAGTCCAATTTGTGTGTTAGTCTGTTGTTGATAATCCTCATGAATAGTTTATACGTTTGCGACAGCAGTGAGATGGGTCTGTAATTTTTTATGTCCTTTCTGTCGCCTTTCTTAAATAGCAGGATTGTAAGACTTTCGTTCCATTCGTCGGGTATTTCTCCTTTATGTAGACACTGATTAAACAGATTTCTTAA
This sequence comes from Diabrotica virgifera virgifera, assembly GCF_917563875.1. Lineage (NCBI taxonomy): Eukaryota > Metazoa > Arthropoda > Insecta > Coleoptera > Chrysomelidae > Diabrotica > Diabrotica virgifera. The sequence goes on along the minus strand of NC_065447.1, from coordinate 189,401,648 downwards.
TGTTTGTAAGATTTCTTCTTTCCCTTCTTTCAACATTTCAGCAAGGATTCCATCTGGTCCTGGTGCTTTGTTGTTCTTTAATTGTGATAGTGCTGCTTCTATTTCATAATTTTCTATTTTTGGTAGTGTTTCTGAGTTTACATTCGTGATTGTTTTCTTGATATATTCCTGAGTGTTGAAGTTTGCGTCTTTCTTTGAGGTGTATAGTTCTTTATAAAACCTTTCTACTTCTTCTGATATCTTATCTTTTCTCCTCTCTTCTCGTCCTGTTTCATCCTTTATTGAAATGAGTAGTGGTTTCCCTAAATTTGGTCGTAAGCATTTTAGGCCCTTATTTCTCTCAATTACTTTCTCGATTTCATTTTCAGTGTGTTTTCTTAGATCCTCTCTGGTTTTTCTTCTAATAAGTTTGTTTAGTTCTACGTATTCTACTGTGTTTCTTTTGTTTTCGCTTATTAGTTTTCGTCTACTTTCCATTAATTTAACTGTCCCGCTACTTAATCTATTTTCTTTTGTTGTTAGTTTTTTGGCAGTTTTCATTCCCGCTTCCAAGAGTTTTTCTTTCATTTCTTCATTGATCTTATTAATTTCTGACTCTTCCTTTGCTACTTGTTGATTATAGTTTTCCCTTAAAGTCTGTCTATATTCTTCTGCGTTTTGTCTTATTCTGCTATGGTCAATAGCCGTTGGTTTTCTTCTAGATTTCTGCGTCGCTAGTTTGCTTATTTCTATTTTGGCTCGTAGTATGCGGTGGTCGCTGCCAGTTGAGAATTTATTAAGTACAGTTACGTCTTCGAAGATTTGTTTATTTTGGCAGAGGAAGTAGTCTATTTCATTTTTTGTCACCCCATTTGGGGAGACCCATGTCCATTTTCGGTTTGGCTTCTTATTAAAGTATGTATTTATTGCATGAAGGTTTTGTTGTTCCAAATATTCTAGTAGTCTTTCGCCCCTAATATTCCTTGATCCAAGTCCGTAGTTTCCTATTTTGTTTTCTGAGTCTTCCATTTTCTTTCCGATTTTTGCGTTAAAATCTCCCATAACGATTGTTGTTTTTATATTTTTGTTTTCCATTGCTGTGGTGATGTCATCATAAAAGTTATCAATTTCTTCCTCATCATGTGTTGTTGTTGGAGCATATACTTGTATTAGTTTCATTCTTGTCTTCCTGTTAATTTCTAGTATGATATATCCTACTCTATCTGATATGCTCTTATACTCGATTACGTTTTGTTTAATTTTCTCTTTGATCAGAAATCCTATTCCTCCATATGTTTCGTCCTCCTTTCCTTTGTAATAGAGGCGATTTCCTGATTCTAGGTCTATACACATTTCTCCTCTTCTTTTGACCTCTGACAATCCTACAATGTCCCATTTGATTTTAGTTAATTCCTCTTCGAGTTCGTACAACTTTCATCTTGAGCCATGGATCTGATATTATATGTGGCTATATGTATTCTGTTGCATTCCTTCTTTTTCCGTTTTCTCTGATTCGTTCTTGTCGAGCTTTTGCCTCCCCCAGAATCCATGAGGCTGATCGGTTTCCCGATGTGGGACTCCGGATTTCTCCTACCCACCTGGGGTCCATTTCCGCTTTGTTGTAAGTTCGACATTGCTAGTTTTTGTTTTAAATAGGTTGATATTTGTTTATTTATTATTATTATTATTTTTTGGGGAAGTCTTTATCCTATGTTATATCAAAATGTCAATTTTATCTTGATCCATGAAAATATTCTGAATTTTTATTAGGTACAGGGTCTGCAACCTCTGAACTGAAGTGAGTGCAATCAACATTACAAGTTTGTAAGATCTTTCAGTGAAAGGTTTGTGAGACGAAATAATGTTTCTAAATAAAGTAATACTGGTAGAGGGTCCCAAGTTAATTAATATTTGGGCAATTAAGGTTTGAGGTTATATATACATTTGTAAAAAAATTTAAAAATGTTTTTATAATATTCTAGGATATCTTCTATCAACGCCAATGCAGCAGTGTGAATGTTTATACGAGCTATAAATATAATCCTGTTCTACGATAGATTTAATAAACTTAAAATTTGATAATTCATAAGCAAAATGGTTATTATTTTATACTAAACCGTCACCATCTCTTGAAAACTGTATCATACAGATTTAGTGATTTGTTTTAATAGATGGGATGGAATCCTCAGGAATGCCTTTTCTTAAAAAGCTTGCCTGACAAGAATATGGAAACCCAAAGGATGTCCTGGATATAAAAGCCCAAAAAAAAATTCTAGATTAAATTTTTATCAGGTCCATAATTATCTTTTTGGTTGTGTAAGGTATGGTGGTCAAAGGTTGTGTACCAAGGCTGAAAAACATAAAATTTAAATCCATGCCAATCTAGAGTTAAGGCATTGGCTTTCTCTGATCCGGGGTCAGGGTTCAAAATTACATACCTTGCACATTTTTTTTTAGGATATGTGGCAAACATATCGATTTCTGGAATAAGAAGCTGCTCAAAAATTATAGTAACACAATTATCACTTAAAGAATACCTATTCTGTTTCTATTTTTAAAGATCTTGATTCCGAGTCAGGCAAAAGCATTTTTTTTTACTGTTGTATAGATGCAAAAATAATTTTTAAATTCCTATTTTCACAGAATTATTAAACTTATCTGCAAATGTTGAGTACTGTACACTACCCATCCTGTTAATGCAAGACAAAGCTGTTGCGTTATTTATTCCTAGCAAAATGTTACAATTCCTATATTCGTTGAAAAAGGATTTCAAGCCACTATATGCTGCTAGTAACTGAAGTACATTTATATGTAGTTGTTGTTCATGACTCCAAAAACCATGAGTTTTGTTATCAATGCAGCATACCCGTCATGCTAAAAGATATATGCATCGCAAAATATTTCAAGTACATAATTGGATTATTTTATATTTTGCTCACTAATTGGTATGTTATTTAACCACCAATTGTAATCGTTTTTAAGTATTTAGGTATGGTCATTTTAGTGTTATAACTATTAGTTTAAGAAAGAGGCTACTTTTCTTTTTTATTTATTTATATATATATTTTTTTTAGTATAATTTTCCATATTTAACTTCCATAAATGGACGAACTGTTACAAACTGACCGATTAAGGCTGCAAATGATCTTATTTTACATGTACTTTTATTTTTGATGTTCTGAATACTATTAGATATTTTTTTTGTCAGCAGGTGCAAAATATATCAGGTTCGAATCAAACGTAAAACCAAGAAAAGTTATATTTTGTGTGGGTGAAAGTATACTTTTCCTTTTTTTTTATTTATAGTAAATCCCAAGCAGAAAAAACATAGAAAATGATTAAACCATATTTTCATTACATTTTAAATATGATTTTGAAATTGGTAAATGGTCCTCTAAAAAATTGACAAAAGTAAAGCCTCCTGTTATCAGATTATTTAGGGCTGGTTTTAAAGTTTTTGTAAATATAAAAGCCGAGATATTATTCAAACCAAACGGTAAAGAGTTTAATTAATATAAAAAAGTGCTGTAGGTACTTAAATTTTAAATATTTTTTAGAATTTTAATGAACAGGAATAGCAAAATAGACAACTTTTAAATCTATTTTTGCCATAACCCTTGAAAATGAGCTTGAGGACTGACCTATTATAGTCTTCCAGTCAATTCAATTGTTTTAAATTCAAAACAAAATCTCTGATTTCCGTCCTTTTTGGGCACAAAAAACTACGAAAAATAAATTGTCCTTTTGTATGTGAAGAAGGAGAAATAGTAATTTTTAATTTTTTTGTCATACGACCAGTTTGGGTCTATGAGAACTTTTGGTGCTCTCTCTTCAGAGGGCGTTGTTTTAAATAAAATATTAAAACCTTAGACCCAACTTAAAACTTTCTTATCTGAAGTAATCCCTTTCCATATTTTAATACAGTTAGCCATATTACCCTATTAATTTTTATTGACCTTTAGTATGACATCCTGGTTGTTCTCATTTGCTTTTGGTACTGCTGTCTGTTCGATTGTTTATATCTCGATGCTAGTAGAGGGTGATTTGAGTACTCACTTTGTCCAATTCTTGGTCTGATCAAGGTTGGATTGAAGTTTAAACGCTGCTGATTAAAGTTGCTAGATTCTGAAAGAACTCTTGATGGAAGCTGAGTGGAAACAGCAGTTTGGCTTTGTGGTACAGTCTTTGGATAAACAGTGGTCTTTGTAATGACTTCAAAATGACTTAATAAAGCTGATTTTGTATCTTTGTTTAATATTTTTGACAAAACCAAACAAAAATTTATTGTAAGTACACTTACTAACTTTATAATATCAAGGTAGACGATAAAAATCAATGCAGAATGTGCAAAAAGTAGTTAAATATATCTTATTCTATTCTAAACTTCTGGGCTACTATAAGTAACTCTGCGAAATAGGAGTAGCTCAAAATAAAGATTTTCTGGGCTACTAAAAAAAGTACCCTCTTCTAGTTTTATTGTTTGAGGACAAACCAAACAAACATTTAATGTAAGCAGTAAACTTACTACCCTCGTAATATGAAATCTAGGCAAAATGTGCACAAAGTAGTTGAATAAATACATTTTATTGTATTCTAAACTTCTGGGCTACATTAAAGTACCTCGGAGAAATAGAAGCAGATAAAATAATCATAAAGATTGTCTGGGCTGCTAAAAAGTACCCTCTGCTGTAATTTTATTGTTTGAAGACAAACCAAACAAAAAACTTGGTGTAATTAAACTTGCTTGTAATCTTAAATCGAAGTAGAATTTACAAAAGTAGTGAAATAAATATAATTCTATTGTATTCCAAACTGCTGGGCTACTGTAAAAATACCTCTGAGAAATAGAAGCAGATAAAATGATCACAAAGATTGTCTAGGCTACTAAAAAATACCTCTGCTCTAGTTTTATTGTTTGAACACAAAACCAAACAAATAATTTAGTACAAGTAAACTTGCTTGTAACGTGAAATAGAAGTAAAATTTACAAAAGCAGTTAAACTAATATATTTTGTTCTATTCTAAACTTCTGGACTACTGTAGAGTACCTCTGAAAAATAGAGGCAGGTCAAATAATCATAAAGATTTTTTGGGCTGCTTAAAAGCACCCCTGCTCTAATTTTATTGGTAAACCCTTTATTTTGTTATATTTTAAACCTTTGGGCTATAATTTTATTGTTAAGCCCCTAATAATGTAGTCTGTATTACTTTGGGCTACCTTAAGGTATCCTTATTGACACAAACAATATAAATTTTTGCATAATATCATGTCTGTCGGACATTTTGCTACAAAATAAACATTAATAGGAAAACCAGTGCAGTGTGGCAACATAGCGCCTGTTACATCTCTGTGTGTTTTGACAAATACTATTGACGTTTTGAGTATTTCGAATAGGGAAGAAGGCGAGATATAATAACTATGACAACAGAGAAAATATATTGATAACAACAAAAAAGGACCCCAAGTTTGAATTTGATTAAAATTGTCATTTCGTAAATATTAAATATTTATAGTTCGATCTGTTCACACATAATTTAATTTATCTAACATAAAATAATTCAAAAATATCTTATAAATAACTTGGTCTTTTGGGATAAAACCAAAAAATATCATATAAATACCTTAACTCTACCAGTTTGTTGCAAATTTTCATATTTCCGCCTCTTTCGGGATACATAATTATTATAAAACTTTTTAATAATTTTTATAAAACTATTTGGAAAACACTTGTGATCAGTACACGCACAGAAAAAAAACAGTGATGCGCGGACGTCACTTGTCAAGAAGCTTAATAATCTTCTTTTTCTTCTTCTGCTTCTTTAAACTGTGATCAGCGGCCCGAAAAGACCACTACCATAAGTACAAATGTTCGAAATGTTATGTGAAGGACAATCTATATTATTTTCATTTAAGAAAATCCCAAAGATGACGGCAAAAATATAAAGAAGGTAATCCAGGGTATTCGAAGAGAAAGCTTCACACATTGACCAATTTTGTATTTTTGTCAAAACAATATATTTTTTTTCTCTTTAGGGGATTACAAATTTTGTTTGGGACATTGTGTATAGAAGTGACACTATTTTTAATATTTCTTTTACTGCGTTATAACGTACCGTTTAATAGTGCTGTATAACTCATTTTAAATTTTGGTAAAATAAATAAACCTCTCACTGCATTTCCTTCTTCTTCTTCTTCTTCTTCTTCTTCTTCTTCTTCTTCCTTCTTGTATGTAGGCTTTAAAGCCTGTTTCTTCTTCAGTATTAGCCTCCTAAATTGTTTAAGTTATCGGGCCATATTTTTCTTGGTTTGCAAATACTTCTTCGTCCATTTGGTGACTTATCTAGTGCTATTCGTACTATCCTATCCTCTGCCATTCTTATTCTGTGTTCGTTTCACTCCTGTTTCCGTTTTGTAACCCATCCATTTACGTCTTCTATATTGCATGATCTTCTTATGATTTCGCTTCTCTTTCTATCCAACAAATATTTCCCTGATATTTGTCGGAGTATTTTCATCTCTGTTGTTTCTACTACTAGTAGTCTTCTCGTTTTAGATGTGTCAGGTCTTGTCTCCGCCGGGTATGTTAATATACGTTTAATTACTGCTTTACAGATTCTTGCATTTGTGTCTTGTCTTAGGTGTTTGTTCTTCCAGATTGTGTCATTAAGAGATCCCGCCGTTTTACTCGCTTTTAAGCTTTGTTGTCGTACTTCCTCTTTAACATCTCCCTAACGGGTTATATCTATTCCCAGATATCTAAACCTTGCTTCTTGCTATATTATTTTTCCATCAATTTCGATTTTACATCGTAGTGGGTATTTAGATGTTGTCATACATTTGGTTTTTTCTGCTGATATTATCATATTGTATTTCTTGGCTGTTGTATTGAAGATGTGTGTTAATATTTGGAGATCGTCTGTCTCTGGTCTCGGCGATTAATGCGGCGTCGTCTGCATAACATAATATTTTGATTTATTTATTCCCCATTCTGTAACCATGACTTTTACGTACTGCTTCTATTATTTCGTCCATTATTATATTAAAAAGCAGTGGGTTTAATGAGTCACCTTGTCTGACTCCTGGTTTTGTACTGGTATAACTGCGTTAGTTTTCCATTCATCTTTGCCTGTATTCGATTATGAAAGTAGATGTTTTCGATGGTATGTATAATATTATTTGGTATGTTACTTCCATACAGTAAATGTAAGACTTCTTCGACTTGAATGCGATCGAAAGCGTTTGTTAGGTCTATAAAACATAGATGCTGGTTTATTGTAAGCAATGGCCGTTTCTGAGATTTTTCTCAGTACAAATACGGCGTCTACGCAGGATATTCCGGATCTGTATACGGATTCACTGCATTTCCGATAACATATCAAATAAATAAGGTCCAATTTAAATTGAATATAAGGAGCCTTAATAACACATTAACACAATAGTCGTATCAAAAACCATTGTATAATTTAAGAAAGAGAGCCACCTCTCAGAATGGTTACTATAAGTTGCTACAACTAAAGATAAGCAACTAGATCTTGGACTTCAGGTTCCAGAGTTTTAACCGAAAGTACTTAAGTCGCTGAAATAGTATACACGATATATTATCCGACGCGCCTTAATAAGACGAGAACAAATAAATTTTGTTTTGGTATTTTGATACCACCCCGGTTAAAAGTTGTAACCAGAAAAGCCACATTATATCGATTACATATGCTGAAAATAGTTCCAGTTTTGATGTCATTTCCCGTTAAAAAGTTGTGACTGAAGTTTGCCAAAAATTACTCAAGTCAAGACTAGCTAGTTAAAACTTTTACCGTTTCACAATCATTTCACCATCCAAAGATATCATTTTATTTGTAGTCACCCAATCTTGAAATAAACATGCCAAATACTCAATTTTTTTTCTACTAAGTTTTAAAAATTTTTTCTCAAAAGCTTGTCTCGACTGTTTTTTTTTCTAACACGCTTTCACTATTTCCTACGAACGCTACATCACTAGCATACTTAAGGGTTGGAGGTGGATGTGGGCATTCTTTGAAAATTTTGAATTTTTGATTTCTTTATTATTTTAAACGAAAGTACATAACTTCAAGAATACTCTCTAAAAATTTCAGATTGATTAGTACAAAATTACTGGAAATACAGCATGTTGAATATCCCTACCTTCGACACGCGTTGCAGCCCAACGTGCTTGGGCTTAGTGAGAAACGTTCAATAGCTCTTCCCCTTCTCTTTTGTAAATTACTCCGTGATTCAAAAACCTATTCCTCTGTGCATCACTTTACGATTTGAGAGACAAAAAAGAAATTGAAAATAAAAGTTATCTATCAAAATTTTAAACGCGTGTTTCTCAAAACTGCTGTCTTCAAAGGCGGAAGTAATTGTAACTCAAAAACTACTTGACCGATCCATCTGAAATTTGCATAAATTTTCTTTAGGCATTTCGTGATGTAACGCTGTCGAGATATTTTTTCTTTTATTCTTATTTTTTGTTTATAGTCTAGGCGCCAGAGGGGTCACCGGGTCATATTCAATTCTAATGGACAAACTCAACGGTTTCTTATGGATTTTCGGCTGCTGATTACGAATTTCGAGGGTGATTTCGATCCGAGTGGTCAAAAAATTGTTATAAACAATTTAATTGTTTATAAATTGTTTATAAAGCTCTGGCTCATAAACTAAAAGAGATAAAAAAATGCTTCAAATAAAATGTGTTCCTTAATAAAAAACGAAGAAAAAACCGTTTACTAAACTTAAGTCTAACAATTAGAACTCAAGATTTTGTAAAATTAGTGCACAATGCAAATTGCAAATTGCAAAATAAGTATTTTTCGAAGCTTTTTCGATCGTAACTCGGCTTCTACGCACGCAAATAAGTCTTAGAAGGTGTCGTTTTAAAGCTTAATTATCAGGCTTCCAAACAAAGTTTGTTAAATTATTTGATCTTCATTTGTTTTAAGGTTATACCCGTTTGAAGATACAATTTTCTTAAAAATATTGTACATTCATTTGTTTATAAGGGTTTCAAGCAAATTTGAGCTATAAACATTTATACTTTAATGAACAATAATGATAGAAAAACTCAAAGGGAACAATTTGAGGTTATGAAAATGTTCATAAGTTTATTTTTGACCAAGATGTCGGTATTTTAATGGCGCGCGCTATGAGGTGCAAGATCGGCTCACCGCGTAAAGGTTCACGCGCTAACTTCTCGATGCAAATTATAATTTCTATGTATACATACGTTGTCTTCATTTTTCATTTTTGAAGATCCTAATAAAATTTTATCATATAATTCTTATAATTAAATCATCATACTGTACTTCGTATCACCTTTCATTCTATTTACATTGTCTTCTATTTTTTGCACTAAATGAGAAAAAAACATTAAAAACTAATATTTCAGAAGTATAACCAAAAATTAAGTTAATATTATTTATTAATACTATTTTTACTTTTACAAACATTTTTTTCGTGCATCTGCAAATCTGCATAGAGATATACAGGGAATATCAGCTTTTTTACATCTGCATAAGTTCTTAGCGAAATTTTAACAGTTACATGGTGGTACAAGTCTGTTCTTGTAGGCAGTAAAACTAAAACTTTTTGAGGCTTCAGAGTCTAATTATCTATATGATATCCATATAAGGTGGATCTAGTTCTTTTGCAGCATCATCAAGTCTCGTCAATTGTGTGTATGCCGCCACATCATAAATGCTCGTTTTATATGCAATGATGATGATGCAAAAGAACTCGATCCATTTTTATATGGATATCACATATTGGCTCATTTTCATGCGTAGAGGCCGAGTTACGATCGATAAAGCGTCGAAGAATACATACTTACTTGACTGTGAGCCAATCTTGCGCCTCATAGCGCGCCGTTAAAATATCGACATCTTAGCCAAAAATAAACTTACGAACATTTTCAAGCTCAAATTGTTCCTTTTGAGTTGTTTCATCATTATTGTTAATTAAAGTATAAATGTTTATAGCTCAAGTTTGCTTGAAACCTTTATAAACAAATTAATGTACAATTTTTTTTAAGAAAATTACAACTTCAAACGGATATAACTTTCAAACAAATGAAGATCAAATAATTTAACAAACTTTGTTTGGAAGCCTCTTAATTAAGCTTTAAAAGGACATCTTACAAGGCTCATTTACATGCGAAGAAGCCGAGTTACGATCGGTAAAGCTTCGAAAAATACTTATTTTGCAATTTGCATTGTGCACTAATTTTACAATATCTTGAGTTTTAATTGTCGGATTTAAGTTTAGTAAACGGTTGTTTCCCCGTTTTTTATTAGGGAACAAATTTTATTTGAAATATTTTTTTTATCTCTTTTAGTTTATGAGCCAGAGCCTTATAAACAATTCATAAACAATTAAATTGTTTATAACAATTTTTTGACCACTCTGATCGAAATCCCCCCTCGAAATTCGTAATCAGCAGCCCAAAATCCATAAGAAACCGTTGAGTTTGTCCATCAGAATTGAAAATGACACGGTGGCCTCTATTTGGTGCCTAGACTATTAGCAATAATAAATATTATATGTTGATTTTCGCCCTTTTTTACAAAATATTTCGTTATTTTGACGTTTTGAGCTACGTGGAGAAACTTATAAGCAAATAAAATTTTTGAATTTTTTGTTTCACAGTATCCAATGACGAGTTCTGATGATCCATTTTTTGTCTCCGTAAAAAGTTGTCACTATTGACTTATTTTTCAATATTTTGCCTTGAACTGTTTTTTAATATTCTTTGAAATGTACTGAATTTAAATTAACATTAAATCAACATTTAATATAAAAATAAAATAATTCTTACATAGTTTCAAAAAAAATCACTAAAATTTTGATTTCAAACCATATCCCCACCCCTGTTAAGCACTAGGTACTTTTACCCAGTAGTTTCACTGTCATCTGATTAAAAATTAATGAGAATAAATAAGGACTAATCACCAAGCCTTTGTACAACCCTACTTTTACATGAAATTTATTCGTCTCTACCACACCTGTTCTAACACTAGTATTTTTTGTCAAAACAATTACTTTGTCGAATTTTGGAGGGTTACAAATTCTCTTTGGGACATCGTGTATATAAGCGGCACTATTTATATACAGGGTGTCCAGAAACTCTACCGACAAATGAAGACACGAGATTCCTCAGATAATTTTAAGACAATTTAACCCAATTCACCTAGTCCGAAAATGTTTCTTAAGGGAGCTAGAGCTCTTTGAAGATGGCGTCATGTAATTAGTTTTTCTTAAATACCTCCAGAACGATTCTATTTAGAAAAACGAAAATTGGTAAGCATATTTACTTTCCAGAGATGAATCGATTCCATCCATTGCGAATTTCTTGTACCGGTCATACTTGTCCGTTTTGGGTAGGGCAACGGGTATTTTATCGCATAACTTCTTTGCCTTTAACTTTTATGCATTCTTGATACTGGATGATTAAATTGTGAGGTATTCTAGTACTAAAAGGTACTCCTGCTTTAAGTCGGTAGAACACACCGTTTTCTAGAAAAATCGATTTGAAAGTTTTTCGTTCTTGGAATTTGAAAAAAAAAATTGAAAGAACTTTTCAACAAAAAACGAAGTATTTTACCCACATAAAGTACGAGTAACTTTTAGTACTCGAATACCACATAATTTAATAATCTAGTGCCAAAAATTCTCACAAATTAAAGACAAAAAAGTTATGCTATAAAATAACTGTTGTTGACCTACCCAAAACGGACGCCTATGGCCAGTACTAGAAATTCGCAATTATTGAAATCGATTTATCTTTGGAATATAAATAAATGTACCAGTTATCGTCTTTCTAAACAGTTTTTTTTTGATTTTTTTTTAATTTAAAAAGCAAAAAATTTTCAAAAGGATTTTTCTCGAAAACGGTGTGTTCTACCGACTTAAAACAAGAGTACCTTTTAGTACTAGAATACCTCACAATTTAATAATTTAGTGTCAAAAATGCATAAAAGTTAAAGATAAAAAAGTTATGCGATAAAATAACCGTTGCCCTACCCAAAACTGACGCCTATGATCGGTACTAGAAATTCGCAATGGGTGGATTAGATTTATACATATCTGGAAGATAAATATGCGTACCAATTTTTGTTTTTCTAAATAGAAGCGTTCTGGAGGCATTTAAGAAAAACTAATTACAAGACGCCATCTTTAAAGAGCTCTAGCTCCCTTTTTTCGGACTAAGTGAATTGGGTTAAATTATCCTAAAATTATCTGAAGAATCTCCTGTCTTGGTTTGTCGGTATAGTTTCTGGACACCCTGCATATATTTTTCAATATGTTATTAAATACCGTTTAAATAGTGCTAACTCATTTTAAATTTTGGTAAAATAAACAAACCACTCACTGCATTTCCGATAACAATATATCAAATAAATAACATCCAATTTAAATTGAATATAAGGAGCCTTAATAACACATTAACACAATAGTCGCATCAACAACCATTGTAATATTTAAGAAAGAGAATCATCTCTTTAACCTCCTTATATAACAGAATGGTTACTACAAGTTGCTACAACTAAAGGTAGACCACATGTTAGTGGGTGCACCGTGCAATTATGGGCACATGTGGCACTTTAAAGATCTATTTTTATAGCGATGCATTTCATTTGATCCAACATTTGGCATCCAGCTCGGTGTCGATCGAAGAGAGAAGAGAGAAAGAGAAGGAGATAGTTCCTTGACGTTAGCGAAAACATATCCACCGCGCACAAGACCCATATGGCCCCTAGACACGACTCTTCGTAACCCAGATGATTCGTCTGGTTTTGGGTTTTAAGAAGAGAGAAGTGACTTGAAAATTGGGTAATTTATTCTAATATGCATGGGAAACACAAATTTTTCGGAGATCTTAGGAAGAGCATGTGGCTGTTAGAGTATTTTAAGATCTGAAGTAATTATAGCATACAGGATGAATATATTATATCATCCACAAATAGCATTACATTCTTCATAATATGTGTATACACGCAAAGAAGAAAATTTGAACACAATAAATATCTTTGTGATGAATAGGGAGCGGATTTATATTAGGGATGGCGGTTTTTGACAAAACACCGGTTTTCGGTTATACCGGTTTTTTTTGCTTACGGTTTAACCTAGCGGTTATAACCGGCCAAAAAAACCGGTTTTTGGAAAAACCGGTTTTCGGTTTTTTTAATCCAATAGGTTACAAAGTTACATTTACAATACACTTTAGTTTGCGATACTCCATTCGACTCGATATTAATATGATCAAAATTAGTACATACTATCGAAAGAACATGTAAATATTTCTTTTAACACGTTTGTCTATTTGTAGAATAGGTACATTTAACTCATTTAATACTTCCTGTATGAGTGTATCGTTTTGAAAACGTAGCGAAATTCTTGGAGATTCGTATTCGTAATCAGTAATTCGATATTCATAGTCAGAGCATTATGTTTGGTAATCAGAAAAAGTCATTCACCCACTTTCAATGTCAAGAGTTAAGTGTGAAAAATAGATGATGTTTGCGTCCAATTCAACCAGATCACTTCTTACGTAAATATTATGATTACAAATACCTTTTCAAGGAAATATTATAATAAAACTTAATAATTGTTTCTGGCTGATGTGAGATTGCACTTTCACTTTGCTTCTGTATTTTATAAAATAAAATAAAATTTGAATTATGGTTTTGTTTGGAATAATTACTTGAGAATAATAATTATGATTGGGATCCAGAATAATACCTAACCTAATCCTAATCACCGTAAAAACCTAATAACCGGTTTTTACTTTAAAAAGAAAAAACCGGTTATAACCGGGACAAAAAAACAACCGGTAAAACCGGTTATTGCGAAGTAAAAAAACCGGTTTTAGGTTTAAACCGGTAGGTTTTTCCCATCCCTAATTTATATGCGATCAATTTTGATGAAATATGCGCATATATATGCAGTAAAAAATTACGAAATATGCGCAAGATATGCACAAAAATTAAAAAAATGCGCATTTCGAGAAATCACAAATTTTCTGTTCTATTGCATTCTAGGGGGTTCTTTTATAGGGGGCGGCAATCTTATTTAATTATTATCTTTCAAATAAAATCATTATTTTTTATATATGCAATTTATTCACATTTTTTACAAAAACTGATACCAACAGTTACCTATTTAAAATAAAACAACAATATTACTATATTATATCTTCGATTATAATTCACTACAATGTGTTTTTCCAAATTTTTTACGAGGAAACATTTTCAGATAAAATATTTCAGATAGAATCAGATAAAATATTTTTATAACTTGGAAAACGCCTTTCAACATCAACAGAAGTAATCGGGGCGTATTTAAAATAATTTGTTAAAGCCGAAAATTCTGAACCAAAATCAATTTCAAAATTTCCATTAAAAATTTCGCATATATGTCCTCAAAAGTTTTAAAGCCGTTTAAAGACGGGATCTGATCTAAAGCATGATTATTTCAATTTCCGTTAGAAAATCATAAAACAATATTCTCAAACAAATTCTCTTTACAATAGGGGATTTAAAAGCATCACCAGAATTATATTTACCTACTAAATCGGGATACAAATTGTACTAAATAATAAAATTGTACAATTAATAAAAGCAAATAAAATTCGGATTTCCCGGTAAACCATCATTCACCATTTTAACATCCTACAATCATTTTATAACGGCACAGTATAAAGAGGGATAACGGCGTACTATAAGTACTTTGTGCAAAGATCGGGTATTTTCTAAGAAAAAATCAAAAGGCAGTGAATGAGCCGTCCCTCTTCAGGTAGTTCTCGAATTAATAGAACATCCTGTGCGGTGAAATATTAATTTTGTGTCGAACTAAAAAATTAAAAAATTTTTTTGGACTTAAATGTTTTTAAATAGGCACAAAATATGCATGTTTCTTTAAAATATGCAAAATTTAGTAAAGTTCTCAAATATGCGAAATATGCATGCAATATGCATTTAGCATAAAATCCGCTCCCTAGTGATGAAAATACATATACATATTATGATAATAGTACCAACTAATAAATACGAACGACACTGTCAAAAACTTTGTAGAAAATTGATGGAAGAACTTTAATTTCGAAAATTCACGTACTTACTTCTTGAAAACTGATTGTTTAAAGCTGGTAAATCAATTAAAAATGATTAAAATTGTATTGAAAAATCCTTTGTAAAAGGTATAAAAACTTTTATTAAAATCCCTTTAAGGGCTACATCACAACAGAACGATTTCGATTTTCTTATAAAATCATCATCAGTATTAAAATAAACAGGTTGAATGCCTTAGCCCCCAAAGAAATACCAGGGTGAGAACCCTTTAAATGTTATATATAGTTGTTTTATAAATAGTGCAGCCGATATGTGAAACAATAACTGTCGATTTAATGATAAAAGTATATAATTTGGACCACATATACTACCCATATAAAGGTTAAAATTAAGATATGAGGCCATCTCAGATTTTACCTTTTACAAAAATGGCGGGCATCCAAAATGGCGACTATACACATGTGACTAATAGCACGATACCTTTTAAACGAGACGTCAGATTTCAACCTTTGGTATATAGGTTCCTTTGTTAATGTATAAGATCGAGGTCTTGAACAATAAGAATCGGTTTAACAAAAGCTGTGTTTTCCTGGTTTTTATGTAAAAATATATTGTTTTTTTTTTAAATTCTTTCACCCTGTATATAATAATTTTTCATAGAGTTAATACCGCCATTGAAAAGAGCGTAAAAATATTTTCTAGGAAATATTTTGAACTTTTTAGTTATTTTAATTACCATTTAATGAATGCATAATGTTTCTTCACATGTACCTATGTGCAGCAGATTCGTGCAAATATTATAAGAATTATTGTACATTTAATGGTAGAAGCATATAATTTGGACCACCTATATACTACACATACATATAAAGGTTTAAATTTAGATATGAGGCTTGCTCCAAGTGATACTGGTATCATCAGCAAAAAGAAAAATTTTCCCATCGATTTTTAAATTAGTGATGTCATTTATAAAGATAAGGAACAGAAGAGAACCCAATACTGAAATTTGCGGTACTCCACATACAATGTTTTTGAGACTAGTGTCACTATCATTTGCTCTAACTAGTTGTTTCTTATTATTCAAGTAAGATTGGAACCAATTCAAAGAAATACCTCTAATTCCATAGAAATTTAGTTTTTTAATCAAGATTTTGTGATTTATACAATCAAAAGCTTTGACATAGTCACAGAAAACAGTGGCAGTAAAAAGGTTATTGTTTAGTGCTTGATAAGCCTCATGAAGTACAGAAAACATGGCATCAGTGGTACATTTATTAGTTAAAAAGCCGAACTGATTTTGAGATAAAATGTTGTTATCAACGATAAAGGACATAAGTGGAGTTTTAATGAGTCTCTCAATAATTTTGGATAGTACTGGTAGTAAGCAATTTTCAAAAAAAAATATTTTTAGTGGTAAAAAGAACAATGATCACTATTTACATTTATAAGAATTTGCTAAATAAAATTTAATGTAATAAATTGAAAATGTTACAAAACACTAAAAATAATTTAAAAATTTTGTGACTTTATACACTTTTGTTCTGAGGTACGGATATAGTTACTTAATTGTATTTATCTTTGTATAATAAATATTTTGTATTCCTTACAATATTATTTTTCAATCATAATTTGTTCCTTCTAAAGTCTCACATGAAAAATATTCAAACTACAAGGTAATTTCTATATTTATCAAAATAGGGTTTCGCCAAAACAATATGGTCAATTAAGGTTCCGAGACCAAAAAAATTGGGAACCCCTGCCCTAGTATCTCAGAAAACATTATAGGTACATTATCCTACATATTTTATCTTTCTAGACTTAGTTCATAAATACCTATTAATATTCCAATGCTGGTACAATTTGGAGATTCATACACGATTTAAATATCAAAAGAAATTAGATCTCAATACTTTTCGTACATGCCCTTTTTATTGCAATAAAGTACATCCAATATATATCCGCGATTCACAGCGAGGGTAAAATAAATAGTCTATTCACTCACGGTAGGATATTGCAAAACCTAAATTTTAAAGAACATGAAATTTGTCATGCACATTGCTGACATGTCAAAGATATGTCAACGTCATATTGTTCATAAACTCTCTAAAAACGTGCTTTTTGTTTTGTTAAAAAAAGAATATGTTCCCGACCAGTATTAACACAGTGAGAAAACTCTATAAAACAAAAGTTGGCTTCTGGTAAAAAAGTTCTTGGCTTATTTTGAACGTATGTTGTTTTATTTCCGAGAAGGCAAACTCACCCCCAGGCAAAAGCACACTTCGGCATCACTTTTTTTCTTTGACGTGTTATCTATGTGTGTGCCAAATTTATTTAAACCGTGAGCAAATGGACTAATATATCCGCGAGTCACATCGAGGGTAAAATAAATTATTTTACCTGTCGAGACCCCAATTCCCCTACGACCATTCGCATACAAAAACTTCCTACTTTTTGCTACAAAACTAACAAAAAGCCCTTATTCCAAATTTTTTACCTTATTCTGTAAATCTGAAAAAATCCGTTATTCCTTTTGTGCTTCCGGGAGCATTATTTTAAGATTTATTTTAAAATATAGGGAGGAGGCTTGCGCATCTATCGGTAAATCTCTTTTGTTCGATTATTTTTCCGAATTTAATTTTAAAGGAACTGTCATGGGTCACACAAATCCACGTAACTACTACACTAAGAAAATTAGTTCCAACCAGTACCATTAGTAATACGTTTCTTTAAAAGAAGGTAATTGAATACAACAGCAAAATCGTATATAAAAGAGTATACATAGAATAGTTGTTATATGAAGTAAAATACAGACGTACTCTCAATCATTTCAAGTTCCCTCAAAAATTTTACAAAAAACAAAGTAAAAAATTGATATCTTGAACTAAAAATCAATACAGTTAAATAAATTAAATGCAGTGCTCGTGACCAATCTTAAATACCCACATTATTTGCTGTATTGTTTTGTGTATATTGTATGATATGTGTGTTTTGTTTTATTTTAATTTTGATGTGAATTTACTTATTTATTTATTGACGAATTTTAAAATACAATGTAGGTGTACCCCCAGAATATAATTTATTACTATTTATTTCTTTAATATTTTAGCTACAACTTTTAAGCTTTCCGATTTGTCATCCCTTACACGACCACTATCTCCTCTCATTAAAACATCAAGAAGTACTGACCTTAACAATTTAGGTTACAGCTGCACATCCACATCTAACATACATATTAAATATTTGACCCGTTTTGATCCAAACGTTGTCAATCTTACACTAACACATACACTAATAAATAGAAGTCTTTTAATAGATATAAATAAAAATAAAATATTTTTTCTACAACCGTGTTAAAAATACAATTTTTAGCACTCCATACGAGCGTTAAAAATGCTACTTTAAGGCACTAGTGCTTTAAAAATTTTATGGCACAGCAGTTCGTATTGACCGTATAGGCAATTTTGATGTAATGTCAAAAAAATATAAAAATGGAATGTTAGTCAAGTTCAAGTAAAAGTTTTTGTAGATATTGTCCTGTAATTACGTTTGTAGAAAAAATATTGTAGGATATGCGTGTTAAAAAGTACATTTTTAAGGCACTCATGTAAATTGAAGAACTCGCTTCGCTTATTCTGCAAACTTTCACATGCATGCCTTAAACGTGTACTTTTAACACTTATATCATAAATAACTATTAATAAGTAGAAATAAAACCTTTTTCTACAACCGTGTTAAAAATGCAATTTTTAGCACTCCATACTAGCGTTAAAAATGCTACTTTAAAGCACTAGTGCTTTAAAATTTTTATGACAGTGCAGTTCGTATTGACCGTATAGACAATTTTGATGTAATCTCAAAAAAATATAAAAATGGAATGTCAGTCAAGTTCAAGTAAAAATTTTTGTAGATATTGTCCTGTAATTACGTCTGTAGAAAAAATATTGTATGATATGCGTGTTAAAAAGTACATTTTTAAGGCACTCATGTGAATGTGAATTGCAGAACTCGCTTTGCTCATTCTGCAAACTTTCAAATGCGTGCCTTAAACGTGTACTTTTAACACTTACATATATCCTAAATAACTATTAAAACCATCACATTTGAAAAAAATTGTATATATGACATTCACCGTAGTTTAGTTCACAAACATAATAACAGGCACAGATTTGTTAAAAAATCCCATAAACTTGTTTACCTTTGCAATATTCTCCGTCTATTTCACCATATCCCGTTGGCATAACTTAAGCAGAAACATCATGTTAATGATTACTGAGGTAGTAGCTCCTTGTATCCGAATCATTCAGTGACTTGTAACCGTTGACCTGAAGATGCTCTGCATACTTTAGAGAGCGAAACCGGTCGTAGGAAGTTACAATAAATGATTGAGAGTACGTCTGTCTTTTACTTCATTTAAAATGAACTCTCACATGCAACCCATTCAACAATAGTTGTTATCTATTACGTACATGGTGCGGCATTACTGCAACAGTGCAAGGATGTCCAATTTCTCGTTTGTCGTAAGAAATACGAAAAAAATCATTTAAGTAAACATTGAGGCATAGATAGGACATTAGTTTAAAAATATTTTCAATTATACATGGCCACCCGAATTCCTTCACACACCTTCTCCTTTTCGCACCCCTTCGCTGACCATAAACTTATATGTTTCTTTTCCATTAATTTTAAGCGTATTCTCTGTTTATCTGAGTGCCACTTTTATCATTTTTACTAATTTTTCACTACCTCTAATTTCACATAGTACCTTGTATATTTCTTGTCGTTTTACTCTGTCAAAATCTTGTTTAAAGCCGGTGAATAGATTTACCATATTCTAGGGATGGAAAAACCGACCGGTTATAACCTAATACCGGTTTTTTTACTTCGAAATAACCGGTTTTACCAGTTGTTTTTTGTCCCGGTTATAACCGGTTTTTCCTTTTAAAGTATTAATTTAAGTATTAAGTTTATAACTTATTATACCTCTGAAAAAAATAATAAATTGGGAGAAAAATATTGTTTGTTTTAAATTAATCGATATTCTTGATTTGTTTAAGGTTTATATTCGTTAATGACTCACAAAATCGGCATCTGCTTTTAAAAATAGCTTCTGACATCCGAGTAGCGAGACCGAATACCTTAGCTATCTATCTAATCAGCTCTAAACATCTATCCGTGGATACGGATAACAAATCGGAAACCGATTTGACAACACCAATGACTGATTTCTATTGTCGATCCCAATTGGCTAGTTCGAACTTCCATTTCCACCTTTCCTATTCCACTACGCCACTACGCAATACCCAATATTCACGTCGACGCGCCGTTTATACAGTGAGCACGTAAAGGTTGGAATAAATTCATTTTCTCGAGAATGGACAATTTTGGAAAAAAATCCTGAAACAGGTCAATTTTTATTTTTAAATTACGACTTTTTGATATATATATTATACTAGTGACGTCATCCATCTGGGTGTGATGACGTCATCGATGATTTTTTTAAATGAAAATAGGGATCGTGTGATAGCTCATTTGAAAGGTAATTCAATTCTCTATTCAGTAATATAAACATTAACATAATTATTTATACAGGGCGTCAAAAAAAATTTAATTAAATTTATTGACATAAAAAGTAGAATGTGTATAATTTATTTAATTCCAAATTCATTTTCCTGCTATCAGAAAACAGGAAAAATTGTTTATTTGGCAGATAAATATTGTTTTTTGCTTAAATTCAATATTAAAGCAGCCACCAACCAGCCTCGTGACAGTTTAAACATTTAATTTAAGCGAAAAGCCATGATTATTTTTCAAATAAACATTTTTTTCTGTTTTCTGAGAGCAGTGAAATGTATTTTGAATTAAATAAATTACATACATTCTTCTTTTTATGTCAATAAATTTAATCCAAAAATTTTTTTTGACACCCTGTATAAATATTTATGTCAATGTTTATATTACTGAATAGAGAATTGAACTACCTTTCAAATGAGCTCTCACACGACCCCTATTCTCATTTAAAAAAAATTATCGATGACGTCATCACGCGCAGATGGGTGACGTCACTGGTATGATATGTATGGCAAAAAGTCTTAATTTAAAAATAAAAATTAACCTGTTTTGCGACTTTTTTTCCAAAATTGTCCATTCTCGAGAAAATGAATTTATTCCAACCTTTACGTGCTCAATGTATAACGATTAGTTATCTTGGTATTGATATCGGTAGTATCGATATGAATAATATTGATATCGATTCGACTGGAGCATCGAAGACTAAAATGCAATGAAAATGTAACGTTGTAACCTATTGGGTATTGGATATTGATTCAAAAAACCGAAAACCGGTTTTTGTAATAACCGGTTTTTTGACCGGTTATAACCGCTAGGTTAAACCGTAAGAAAAAAAAACCGGTGTAACCGAAAACCGGTGTTTTGTCAACAACCGCCATCCCTACCATATTCGTAGCTTTCGGCTTGTATTTCACTCAGCAGGAAAATTTAGGGCTGGACGGCTACGTCCTCTTTTACACTGATATTCTCCTAAGTCATTATCTATCTTTTGTGTTATCTTGTCTTTTATATGTACTGAAAGTATTTTAGGCAAGGCGCTCACCAACGTGGCAACCAAGTGACGTGACCATGGCGTCGAAGTCTGGCGTCGAAGTAGTGTGGTGACCCAGTGGCAGGTAGTATTGCTAAACCTGTATAAACATATGTGCGACCTTTCGATACGTACGACTACATATGTTTATACAGGTTTAGCAATCCTACCTACCACTGGGTCACCACACCACTTCGACGCCATGGTCACGTCACTTGGTTGCCACGTTGGTTGGCGCCTTGTCTTAGATGCACCATTTAGTAGTGCCATTCCCCTGTAATAGGGATGTTCACAAAAAATTAAAAAGTCATTTCAAACATGTAAAACGATTAAAAAACACCCTAGGAATAATTGTCCAAAATTTCAACAAAATTGAAAAAGCCTTTCTATAAAAAATCTTTATTAGAAATCTAGCATTATTTTAAATTTCAAGAACGCTTCTCTATTGGCCTGACGTCACTAGTTGCATACCCCAAGCGCGCGCCATTCTCATAGTGTTACTGTTTACCTGTTTGACGTCTCAGGTCATTTTATTTTGTTCTCTTCTTGTTTTATCAGGGTTAAAGTGGAGTTTTATAGTGAATTTGCTTAGTTTAAAGTGGATAGACTGTTTGTAAGGACATATTTTGGGTTTTACAAAAATAAACAAATAAAATGGAAGAAGGTTTTCAGAAAGCCGATTCGTATAAACTACCGACTGTAGTGTAGATGTAACAATGGTGTATAATTTATTGGCATCTTGTAAAAAAATAAATCTACCACAGCTTTACTGAGTGTATATTCCATATAATTTTCCATGTCTTCTTTAAGCTAAAAAAATAAATGCTTAATACTCCACAAAAAAAATAGAGAAAGTTGTATGCATGCATTGTACGCATGCATATTGTGTACATACATTGGCTGGTTATTACTTTACCTTGGTTAGGTGTATTAAAAATATTTTTATTCTTCTTCATGTGCCTTGTCCGTTGTGGACGTTGGCTATCATCATGGCAATTTTAATTTCATTTGAGGCGTTTCTGAATAACTCGATCGATTTTTGTCTAAATCATTGGCGTAAGTTTTTAAGTCATGAGTGTCTTTTCTTCCGGGTCCGCGTTTGCTCTCTATTTTACCTTGCGTTATCAGTTGGAGTATACACCATATTTATCATGCCTCATGATATGACCAAAATATTTAAGATTTCGTTTCTTAATTGTAAAAGAGATTTCTTTTTGTTTTCCCATTAGACGCAATACCTGTACGTTGGTGTGGGTCGCCCAGGATATTTTGAGGATACGTGGGTACACCCACATCTCGAATGCCTCTAGCTTTTTCATTAATGTTTCCATTATTGTCCAGGCCTCTGCGCCATATAGCAAGACCGGAAATAATAACATTTTAGCAGCCGCATTTTTAGTGGGAGAGATATTATGTCGCAATGGGTGAAAATATTTCTCATGCATGTTGTTAAATGTTGCTATGTCCTTTTTAACTCCAGATCTCATTTCGGTTGTTTCGTATTTCGAGTTGAAAACTGTTCCAAGGTAAAAAACACTTTTGAACTTGGGTATTATACATTTTCATTTCAACCAATCTTTTCACTAAATTATTAAGGATTTTAATATAATATAAAGTCATACCTACATCCACATGTAGTTATTTCAAGGTTTACTTTTACTGCATGTATTATTAGAATCCCGTTTTTAGGAATATCCCAGTTTAAGGAATACAAATTTGAGGTCCCGAAACTTTCTCATTTACTCTTTAAGGGGTAGGTGCAAAATCTTGGTCCAATGCTATTTAAATTCATTCATTTTTTCGAATCCTGAGAAAACTAATAAGTATTTTTGAAAAATGTAAATGCAGAAAGAACAATTACATTATTACCAAGGGCCGAAAGTCTCTGGAAAACTTCTATAATGTTTATTTTATTAAGTTAGTTCTTTAAGTTAGTTATGTTAAGTTCTAGCTGCAACAAACCATTTCTTTTTCTGTTTTAAATTGGCTGGAACGGCAATAAAAATCTTGTCAGAACTGTTTTTTGATGTATTTACACACCCAGGAACAAAACACCACTTATTTGGCTTTATTTTTAATAATTAAATACGTAAAAAACTGCGCACATTCAAATACACTGAGTAAATAAGTATACAAAACTAGTCGTCGATCAAAGACGTTACGACTGCTGACGTCACAGACCGTAGCCTCGCTGCAGGGTACCGTTTTTCTAGCCTCCAAGAAAATCAACATTAGGAACTCATTTATCTTAAAAAATATACATTTTTAAACAGTTTTATGATTGTTACGTTTTTATATACCTTGTAATCTATTGAATTTAACTATATTTAAAAATTAGTGAACATCCCTATTATGGCATTAACTTTTGTCGCCTTTTTTGTGAATTGAGCACAGTGTGGCTTCAGTCTATTCTTTTAATATGTGTGTTCTGGTTCCCATATTTTTTTAGCAACTTTTCTAAGTACTGTTTTTCCACATTTGAACATTTCAGCTGTTACTGTATCCATCGCTGGGCTCTTTTTTCTTTAGTTTCTGTATTATTTGTTTTATTTATTTTTCATTAGACGGTCTTTCCTCTGATTCTTTTTAATCAGTATTTTCCTTCAGTTCTTTTACTTCTTCTTCATATTCTGTTGTAGGTATTTCATTTAGAAGCTCTTCGATGTAATGTATTTTTTCAGTATGTTCAATAATATGTTCAGTATTTCCTCTCCACTTACTAAATTCCTTCCATTTTTGGTTTTGTAGTGTTGTAGCGTACAGATTTTTTTAAATTTTTTACTTCTTGATATAAGTTTCTATTTTCTCCATACTTAGCGCTTTTTTCTATGCCTTTTAATTTATCTTCGTTGTATTTTCTTTTCTTTGATCTTATGATTCTTTTGTCACGTTTTCTTTACTCGTTGTATTTTTTCTCTATCTCTGGTGTTTTTACTTGCATCATTTTGAGTTTTAACTTATTTCGTTCATCTAATGATATTTTACATTTCTCATCAAACATTAAACCCTTCTTTGTATTTATCCTTTATACTTCCATTGCTCGCTTGCGCTGCTTTGGTCATACATACCTTTATTTGCATCCATGTTTATTCAATATTTCCATTTTCTGCCATATTATCTAATATTTTTTTAGAGATTCTTCATCACCATCATCCAACCCTTTACGTCCACTGCTTGACATAGGTTTATCTTCTCTTGGTCTCCATTCCATTAACTTTCGTGTCCTTCTTGAGTCCTTCAGCCTGGCGACGTGTCCTGCCCAGTTTTATTTGCGCTTGTTGACAGGTTCTATAACATCTGTGATATGTACCTACCGCTCCTTTGTCTGTCTCAGATAAACAACTTTTAGAGATTATTCTTTCATAAATATTTAATTTGTTTTTCTTCGGGCAGTAGTCTAATAGATTTTATTGTTTTGTACGTTTTTCCGTTGGTTTCTAAGAGCTGGTAGAAGCTGTTTCATTTGTATTCCAACTATAAAGTGATCTGTATCTGTCCTCTAAATATGTTCTTATGATCTTTATACATGTTTCCATGTCTTTTTCGACGAGCACATGATCTATATAATTAAATAATGAAATACTAATATAACTATAAAAAATATAATTATAAAAAAATAATAAAATACTAATTCACGAACACGATGTCAAAAAGAGATGGAGAAAGAATTTTGCAGTTTATTAAATGAAGAATTTGACAGACAGCCTGTGGAGTTAACGGAGACAGTAACAGCAATGGTTACCAGAATAACAAACGAGGAAGTGGCTCAAGCGCTTCAAAAAATAAAGAAAGGAAAAGCAGTCGGACCAGATGATATTCCTGGGGAAGTATGGAGAGCATTAGGAGAGACAGGAATAACTTGGCTAGCAGGTCTATTTAATAGAATTATGGAAGTTGGACAAATGCCAGACGAATGGAGAAGCAGTATATTAGTACCTGTCTACCAAAACAAGGGAGACATACAACAATGCACAAACTACAGGGCTATAAAACTACTTAGCCACACCATGAAAATATGGGAGAGAGTAATTGATAGACGGATACGTGAAGAAACCGAAATATCCGATAATCAATTTGGCTTTATGCAGGGAGATCAACAACAGATGCAATTTTCATTGTAAGGCAACTGATGGAAAAATACAGGAATAAAGAGACCAACGCTCATATGGTATTCATTGATCTTGAGAAAGCATATGATAGAGTTCCTCGAGAGATTCTGTGGTGGGCACTCAATAAGAAAGGAGTCCCTGGCGAATATGTAAAGATTGTGAGAGATATGTATGAGGGAGTAACGACTACTGTTAGAACAGGTGTGGGAGAGACTGATAAATTTCAGGTGAAAGTAGGATTGCACCAAGGCTCGGTGCTTAGTCCTTATTTATTTTCATTAGTTTTCGACCAGATAACAGCGAAACTACAGGGTAGTATTCCATGCTGCATAATGTATGCTGATGATGTAGTGTTAAAAGGAAATAGTGAAAGAGACTTAGAACAAAAACTGGAAAAGTGGAGACAAGCTCTGGAGGAAAAAGGTTAAAAACTTAGTAGGACAAAAACAGACTGTTTAGAATGTTTAGAATTTAAAGATGGAGTTACTAAAAATAAAATGGTATCTTTGGATGGTGAAATGATTGTGAAAAGCAATAGTTTTAAGTACCTAGGATCGGTATTACAGTGTAATGGAGAAATAGATGGAGATGCATGCAGTGGAATTAGGGCTGGATGGATGAAGTGGAAAGAAGCGAGTGGTGTGTTGTGTGACAGAAAAATTCCAATGAAGCTGAAGGGAAAATTCTATAAAACAGCCATAATACCGGCTATGATGCACGGAACTGAATGTTGGGCACTGAAAAAGAAAGAGGAACAACGAATGCATGTGGCGGAAATGAGAATGCTTAGATGGATGAGTGGAGTGACAAAGAAGGATAAAATTAGAAATGAGTATATTAGGGGATGTTTAGGTGTGGCACCAATTGATGCCAAAATGAGAGAGCGTAGGTTAAGATAGTTTGTTCATGTTCAACGTCGAGACGTTAGTCACCCAATGCAAAGAATAGCTGAAGTGCAGATTCCTGGAAGGAGTAGGAGAGGAAGACCAAAGAAGACCTGGGGGGAGACGATAATGCAGGACATGTTGGTAAAGGGGATTAACAGTGATATGAGCCAAGATAGAATTGTGTGGAGAAATGCAATTAGGGAACCCGATCCCGCATAAGGATAAGGCAAAGAGAATGATGATGACATGATCTATATGGTTATCTATTATTTGTATGAATTTGTAATTCAATTGCGATTGATTAATTTTAATTAAGAAAATTTGTTTCTCTATGCCGTTGGTAAATTAATTTGCTCATCTTATTTTAATAGTTTTTAATATAAAATTGGCCAATGAGGGTGAAACGGACTATACCTTGTAAATTTTGCGTTATTCGTACCACTGCATATACCCGTGTCGCTAATAACTTTAGGCAGATGCGACTATTTAAAAAAGAATTGAGATAACACGTTGTAGTATGAATATTTTATAAAAGAAGATGATATGACAGGTACTTATAAAAACAAGGATTTTTATTTAATGGAATTTGAGGAAAAATTACAGTTATAGATCTTGTCCACCCTAATTGTACGTTCAAGAATGTAAATATATTTATAATTTTTGTTTTCATTAACTAAACACAGAACAAAGTTGTATGTGGGTCAAAAACAGCTTGAAGGCGCGCAAGATTGCACAAAGAAGTAGTTTATGTTGGCGCGGCCAACAATTTTCGTTTGTCACTTTTGCTCATTATGTTGATTAAAAAATAATTTTGGGGAAAAGAGTAAATATAATTATAGAATATTAAAGAAATGGTGAGATTATTTATGCAAGACTTTCCAAAACGAGTTATTATTTTAAAGAGGTAAGAAATATTAATCTTTTGAGAGATCAGTCTTGATGTATGAATTCGCATTATAAATTAAGGTTTGTTTTATAAGAAATCAGAACAACAAACTTTAAAAAAGGTAGCAAATGTAGAATGATCAGTTTTGTGCAGCATAAAATTAAAAATCTATTAAAAATCTTGCGTTTACAAAAAATGTAATTACATATTATGTACATTATCTTCCAGTGAAGAATATGTTTTCAATATTTATGATAGGGGAGCCCAAGCGGAGATTTTTGCAGTTAATCGAGCGCGACAGATTATGGCATGGGAGAAACCTTGTACCCTGTAAATGTACCCCTACCATATATTGGATCTTAATACATGGGAGTTCGTTAAGGGGGGTCCGAAAAAAATCTATCCTTAGAAAAACTCGAAATGGTCAGATGACAATAAGGTAAGTTAAGTACAGCAGAACAGCGTATATTTCAAAAATCTGACGGTTTGAGCGAGGCCTAAGGAAATGGGCGAGTCACAAAATTTCACGAGAAAAAAGCGAATATTTCGAGAAATAAACGTCAGATCGAAAAATAAAAAATACATGTTTAATTTTTTTTAAAAAGCTATCGAATGATACCAAATACGACCCCCCACAGAGAGGAGTGGGGGTAAATTTAAAATTTTAAATAGGAACCCCGCGATATTTCGCGAAATAAACATCAGATCGAAAAACTGCAAAACACACGTATTTTATATTTTTGAAAAATCTATCGAATGACACCAAACAAGACCCCCCACGAAGGTGGGGTGGGGGATTAATTTAAAATATTAAATAGGAGCCCCCTTTTTTTATTGCAGATTTGGATTACGTAAAAAGAACTAACTTTTACTCGAGATATTTTTTTGAATTATGGATAGATGTCGGTATAATTGGAAAAAAGATTGTTGTAAATGGAAAATTAAATTCAAAAATGGAAAGTCTTCACTTAAATGGAAAACTTTACTTAATTTTTTTTTTGGTTTTAGGACCTACACTTCACAACCCAATAGGTACCCAAAGCGCTTGAGTGACTGCACATTTTGCATACTTTGCTCCCCTAACAAAATACTTGGGCATCTTATTAAATGAAACTTGAGACCAAAACAAAGCCACCTTCATAAAGATGAGAAAATTCTTCTGCAACAGAGATATAAGTATCGTTCTTCAATTAAGAATGCTAAGAGGCTACGTATTTAATACGCTTTTTATTATACGGTGTAGAGGCCTGGACTCTCAAACAGAACAACATAAAATATATTGAAAGATTCGAGATGTGACGCTATCGTGGAATGCTGAAGATAAGTTGGGTTGAAAGAGTCACAAACTTTGAAGTAATACAAAGGATGGGAAAAGACCCAAAAATTTTATAAACGATAAAACGAAGAAAACTCTAATATTTGGGTCACATGATGAGAGGACATAAATACGCATTACTTCAAAATATAATGCAAGGAAAACTAGAAGGAAAACGGAACCCTGACCGTAGAAAAATATCATGGTTGCGGAATTTGAGAGAGTGGTTTGGCTGCACCACTAATGAACTCTTTAGGTCAACTGTAAACAGAGTCAGGATAGCCTTGATGATTTCCAATCTTCGATAGGAGTGACTCAAGAAGAAAAATTCGTTTGTTCGTAGATTGATAGCTCTGTGAAAGTTGTCACTTCATTTTTTGCGTAACCGGTCTATCATGAGAAGAGTCAACAAAAGAATGGAAATATTGGAAACCATTAAGACACGAAATCTGCAATACCTGGGGCATGTTATGCGTAATGAGAGATACAATATACTCCAATTATTTATACAAGGGAAAATCCAGGGAAAGAGAAGTGTAGGAAGAAGAAGAGTCTCATGGTTGCGTAGCTTGAAGGAATCGTACGGATGCACATCAGAGCAGCAGCATCTGAGATCAGAATAGCCATGATGATTGCCAACCTCCGTCGCGGAGATGGCATGTAAAGAAGAAGAAGGTTTATCATTCTTCTACCTCTTTTTTAATTTTTCCCTTGCTATCTTGAACCTGTCTTCCTCCTACTTATTTTATTTCCCTTTCCTTCCGGTGTCCATTTTTTTTCATTATACCTTAACCTGCCAGTGGTCGCTATATGAGATTTTCTCTCACGGTTTCAGAAAATTGCACAGAATTTTTTTTCTGGGAAATTATACGCTCTGTAGTTCCTTCTAGTCTCCTAACTATCCTCCCTCGACAATCTAATAGACTCGTCCGCTTAGATAGTGACTCAGTTGACCTAATATCACCCAATTGTTGAGTCAGCGCGCTTCAAGTGAGACATTCTCTCATCAAGCGACCACCCGCGTTACGAAATGTACATAAAAATTAATTTTATTTTGACACTTAAAACCTGAAATAGTGTAAAAAAAATTGTAATTATTGTCATCAATCAATTTTTCCAGAGCATTATTGTTATATTTGTGTGCTGTGCCGTAAATTATCAAGATACGGAGATTGACTAATATTTGTTTAATTCCGATTATTTCTTTTTATTTTATTATATTATTATCTATATTATGTTATATTATTTTTTTCTTATTATTAGTTAATTAAAAAAGTTTAAAAGCTGTTTTAAAAATTTTATTTTGTAAAAAAGGCAAAATTTGGATATGTGAGAGAAAATCTCACGCGCGACCACTCGCGTAACAATCTACCTAGCGACCAATGCCGGGTTAAGAGGATGGTTACGTATTTTCGGCTGCAATGCTATTCAAATGGGGATTCATGTTTTTTTGGATCCTGAGAAAACTAATAAGTATTTTTGAAAAATTTAAACGCAAAATGGAAAATTACGTTATTAGCGAGGGCCGAAAGTCCCTGAGAACTTCTATAATGTTTATTTTAATAAGTTACAGGGGTGAAAAACCAAGAGAAAATTTAGTGTGATTTTTAATTTCAAATATCTGATTCAAAATAAACTTTCTATTTATTCTAAAGTGGATGATCGACCTGCGAGCCATAATACCGCGGTTTTAAAGAACGACGGTTTTACTCGCGGCTCGTTGGTGCAGATCGACTAGCGAGCAAAACAGTCGTCTTAACCGTTCACAGGCAACATGTCGTAACCTTGTTACTTTCTTTCCTGTAGGAAGCTCGCAATGATTGAATTTTTTCTTGACATCGGCTCTAGTTGAGTTTTGGGTTAATGTTTTTTATGATATTTAAGGGTTTAGCATATTGATGGTGAAAGTTCCCAACCTCCCATGTCCATTTTGGGTATTTTGTTTTGTTACCCTAAATTAAAGAGACATATAAATATGTATTTTTACTGTTTACAAGCTCTTATGTCGTTATTTCATATGGCTATCTACAAACCAATTAATGAAATAACGACAAAGGAAAAGGAGCTTGTAAACGGTAAAAATACATATTTCTTTAATTTAGGGTAACAAAACAAAATATCCAAAAATTGACATAGGAGGTTGAGAACTTTCACCATCTATATGCGGTAAGTCGAATTACTTTGTTTTTGTACTCTGGCGATTTACATTTCCATAAACAAGAACAGTCTCGTAAACAATCTATAAATTCCAATAAAAAGTCGTGGCTGAGAGTTCGCATATTCATGATTAAACTGGTCTTTTCACTTCAACGGTCGCTGAAAACTGCCGGTTTGGCTCGCCAGCCGTGATACACGTGCGGTTTTGAACGACGAGCCGAGTAAAAAATAAAACAAACTGACGAGCCACAAGCCAGGCTCGTCGGTATATAAAACCGCGGTAATGCAATGATACACTGGCGAGCTTTACCGACGAGCCACAAAACTGCGGTTTTACTCGCCTGTCGATCAGGGCTTTAAGGGACTTTCGGCCCACGATAATAATTTAGTCTTTCATTCTGCGTTTAAATTTTTCAAAATATTTATTGGTTTTTTCAATATTCGAACAAAATGAACACAATGTCCGTGGTTATATTTTCCAAATCTATCTTTGTCTTACAACGCACTCAGTCGAATAGAATATTGTCAGCATATTGTCAGTCAGACACTGACAATCAGTGACAATTTTAAATATTTGACATGGTACCGAGAATATTTTGAGTTGTTGATTAAATACTATTAATATATACATAGTGTATTTGATAAATAATTGATTTAAGACGTGAACTTAATAAAAAGTTATTTATTGTGTATTATTAGTGGAAGCTCCAAGCAGAGAATACATCAGGATAATATCGATACATTTTTGGCAAAGTAACGTAAGTGACATTTTTGGCGAAAATTATGTTTTTACATTAAACTAAAGTTACTATTGTTTAGAATGTACTGCCAAAGTGTAGTAAACCTAGAATTACTTTAAACATTTTGGCAGTACCTTCTAAACAATACTAGCGGAGAACCTTGATTTGCCAAAAATGTCACTAAGTTTACTTTGCCAAAAATGTATCGATATATTCTGTGATCCAAGTATAATGTTGTTAAAGATGTTCAAAATTGTAAGCGTTCCGTAGTAACAATATACCTATTATTAAAAAATCACTTTAACACTTTTCCTGTTTTCTCGATTGAGTATGTATTAGTTTTTGTTGTACATATAAATTATTACAATCACTGAATACATAGTTAGTAAAAATGTTATCACATTTAATAACTTAATTAATAATTTGCAATTATGCAAATAACAGTTATCCAAGAACATTCAAAAGCCATCTCTTTAAGTTAATTATGACATTGTCAAGTAGAATGAAATTCTAGAAATGTTTACCAGTATCCATATATCCATTCCAGTGTGAATTTTACTACACGTAATTTGGCGTTTAAAGACAGAAAAAGTAGGGATAGCCGTAAAATATTTGCGAATTATGTACCGATGGCCTTAAGACAAAAATTGACTCATAGGTACAAAGCGGATTCCTAAATTCAAATTGGGTTGTATCCGGGGTTTTTCGCAATAACTTCTTATTCGTCCATGAATAATGCGAAGATTTTTTTTAGCAGTAATAAAATTTAACAAATGCAACTTTTAAAATTTCTTACTGTTATTGTTATTAGTAATGTTCTGCTATTTTATTTGTAAAATTATTTTTCTAGAATTTTGAGAATATCCTTTATTTTACAAGAAAATAAAAAAGCTATTTATTTCTTTAAATATTTTTATATTTAGTCAAATATAATATATAATATAGTAGGGTCACTGCACCACAAGACGCATACCAAATTGGTATGTTTAGAAGAAGTGGGTACTAATACTTTAAACAGTTTATGTGCTGAAACGCCCCAAAACTATAGAGCCCCTGAAAAACTTAGAATATTTCCAGAAGGGTTAAACTTCGGCAGTGAAAGTGGCACACGTCACAAATCACCCCATTCTCCAAATCGTTTTATCTCAAATGCACAGGGTGGGCAACAGAAAACAGTCCACCTCGATTTTAAGTAAATGCCGAAACAGGTCGATTTTTATTTTTGTATTGCAATTTTTTGGCATATATTTAATACTAGTGACGTCTTCCATCTGACCGAAGATGACATAATCGATGATATTTTAAAATCGGAATAGGGGTCGTGTGGTAGCTCATTTGAACGGTTTGTTCAATTCTCTATTCAGTAATGTAAACATTAATATCATTATTTGTACTGGGTGACCAAAAAAATAATTTTTGAATTAAATTAACTGACGAAAAAAGACGAATGTATGTAATTTATTTAACTCAAAATACATTGTACTGCTGTCAGAAAATCGAAACAAATGTTTATTTCACAAATAAACATTTCTTTTCGCCTAAATCACAAACAGCCTTCCACCTACCTCTTGACAGTTTGAACATTTAATTTAAGCGGAAAGCAATGTTTATTTTCCAAATAAGGAAAAGCAATAGGATGTATTTTGAGTTAAATAAATTAAATATGTGTACATTCTTCTTTTGGCGTCAATTAATTTATATAATTCAAAAATTATTTTTTTGCTATCCTGTATAAATAATGATATTAACGCTTATATTACTGAATAGAGAATTGAAGACCATTTCAAATGAGCTACCACACGACCCCTATTCCTATTTCAATAATCATCTATTACGTCATCACGCCCAGTAGGATGACGTCACTAGTATGAAATATATAATATATCAAAAAATTGTAATTTAAAAATAAAAATCGAGGTGTTTCAGTATTTCCTTAAAATCTAATAACTACTGCCAAATATCGAGGTGGACTGTTTTCTTTAGCCCACCCTGTATATTTAAAAAGAACAACGTTAAAGAGAATACGGTATTTTATATAAGAAATAATCGTTCGATTATTTTTAACTTTTACTTTATAACGAATTTGATTTACATCTATTTTTTAGATTTTTGTATATCTACTACAAAATTACGATTTTCTCGTATTTTGTAAACGTACAACCTTAAGGCACGTATAGATATGGGCGCCGAACACTCCGCGCTGTGTGTGCGGTACGCGTTCGTGGTGGATTCGTTAGATTAGTAAGTACGCGTTAGTACGTGTTTTCAAGTGGCACACAAACGGTGAGCACACGATCCAACTTCTGTAGGCGCCAAAAACGCACGGCGCACACACAGCGCGAAGTGCGCGACGCGCATATCTATACATACCTTTATATCTTATTTTTTCAAAAGATTGCATTTACGATACTTTCAGTTTTATGAATAATTTCATATAACTAAAAAACTTACTTTCCGAGATATTTTTAGTTTTCATCAAATTTCGTGAATATGTGAAGACTAGAGATATATAACGGGCCAAGTGACAAAAATACACAATCGAGAAAAATGAGTTTTTATCAGGAAACGGAACGCTATACTAAACGGCGGACGCTATCTGTTGAATTTATTTAAAGCTGTTTCCAAATGCAAATATCACTTGGCCCATAATACTGGTCAACGGCATTGTTGCATAGGGCATAGACCATTATAATGAAAAAAAAACAGAAATATTGATTTTTTGTCGCTTAGCCCGTTATATAACGTATATACCCACCCTCCATGTATCTTCAAACAGAAAACATAAATCAAAACAATATGCAACAAATATGTAACAGTTTTTACAATGAAAAAACAATAACATATTTTTGGAAAAAATTTTAAAGCATAAATTTTGATGCTATCAACTTCTTCTGGAACTCATTTGATAGGTATTTCTGAGTAGTTTGACAAGTGTTTAGTAAGCACCTATACTAAATTTACAATCAAGATGCAGTAGAAATAAATAAACCAAGACACGTTAAATGCTACTAGGGGCACTACTAAATCATAATTTACCATGTATAAACTTTGGAAATCATGATTTGGGATTTACAATGTACTTATATGTATACATTGTAAAGTAAATTATGATTCGGGGGGAAGCATTTAACGTGTCTTGGTTTGTTTATTTCTACTGCATCTTGATTGTAAATTTAGTATATATGTTATAAATTGCACCGTTTTCCGTTTTTAAGCTTGAATAAGATCTGAGTAGGTACCTACTCGCCGAAAAAAGTATACATTCAATTACTTATAACTCACTTTGAATTAATATTAAAAGGTTTTTCAAGTAGAGAATTTCTTTGGTATTTATTAGGTTTCATTTTGGTAATAATAACTTTTTTGTACAAATTTAAAAACTTTAAAAAATTAAATTGTTTTTGAGTTATTTATGAAAAACCGCATTAAAGCATGCATTTTTTTACGAAAAATTAAAAGCATAATTTATGTTAATATACTTCATAAATTTCTACTTTATTAACAGACTAAATCAAACTAAAGTCTATATAGTCGAGGAAATGAAGCATTTTGGCTCGCAATTTTTTCGTCCTGCATGGATTTATTTAAAATTTTCACAAAAGGTAGGGAATAGTCCAAGGATCATCTTCTATATCATGCCGCTGTACGCTTAAACCTTGGGGGTGGTTGCCACTCCATCTCGGGGGTGGGAATTTTTTATTACATTTTAACCATGTAAATCGATGTAAAAAGTAATTCTATGAAAAAAATGTTTTTTACATTTTATTTGTAGAACTAATATTTTTCGAGTTACTCGCGCTTGAAAGTAACAGTTTTTCATCGAAAAAATCGACTTTTTTAGAGGGTTTTTTGAGAATACCTCGAAAAATATGCATTTAATCAAAAAAACTGTAGATAACAAAATTGTATCTTTTAGTAATTCAAACTAAATTCTTTTTCTATATTATCTTTAATACCAATACAAACCGACATACGGCATGTTAAAGGTTAGCTTTTCTTGTCAAATGCAAAATTTGAAATATTCAAAGCCAAATAACGGGAAAACTGTGCATTTTTCGAGGAAAACTTAAATTATGTTTTTTTAAGTATACAATTAAGCCTTTCAAGTAATAGTAATAAAATATGTCTAGCGTAAAAATGGAGCGACTTATGATCAAAAAAAGGTCGGTACCTGCTTTTCTCTACGAAAAAATCAGTGAAAATAACCCGCTAACTACCCTCGTAATTAAAAATTGTTCTTCACTTTTCTGTAATTCCGTGTATATTTGTATTGTCAATACACCCAAGAAGTTTGACCTATTTAAAAGGCCTAATTTTAGCAAAATTGGAGTTTAAAGAAAAAAAGATTTTTTGCAATTTCGTATTTTTCACCTTTTACTTCAAAATATCTCCAAACTTACTGGAGATACGAAAAAAATGATAAATCACTAAATTGTAGCTTTTTTAATAACTAAAATTACATTGCGCGTAGATTTTATTACAGTGAAATCCTACAAAATTATTTTTGAAAAAACTTTTTGTCGCGAAAAATGAAGGAGCTATAAAACGATTTTTTTTTTTCGAAATATTCGAATAGTCCGCTTATGGAACATCTTCAATAATACTACAGAACTGGTTGGTATACTGGGAGATGACTTAAAAACTATTTGTATTTGTACTTCTACATATTTGTAAATTCGTATTTTTGTGTAAATAAATGTTTTTGTAATTTTTTAATCTTACTTTTTTTTTTCTGTGTAGATCTATTAAAAATTGTAATGTTCTTAAGGGTGGTTTTTAAGGGTAAAAATATTATATTATATCCAAAAGCATAAAACAATCATTATTTTTAGCCAATCAAAACCAAATTTTACCCATATTAAAGTTTACAATGTTTTTATATAATTTTTGAGAATAAGGGGTAGTGTACACCCCTAAAAATAATCGACGCCCTTGTCATGTTATAGAATATGAAGTACATGGTGAAATGCTCCTAATCCCAAATTTTTATGTAAATCGATCCAAGCCGAAATTATTCTTTTAGGATAAGTAATTTTTTATATATAGCTCCAACAAGGGTGGTTTTAAGGGTTGAAATATTATGATAATATATATTAAAGCATAAAACAATCATTATGTAACTAATTAGAACCAAATGTTGACAATATTAAAGTTTAAAATGGTATTTTATAATTTTTTACAAGTAGTTTTTTTAGGCGTAGGTTTCACCCTTAAAAAACCAAAAGCGTACAACGGCTCAATATAGAAAATGAACTAGAGGGTGAAATGAGCCTAATCCCAAATTTTTGTACAAATCGATGCTGGACGAAAAAATTGCGAGGTTTTGCCATTTTTCCAGCTTCATTTCCTCGACTAATACATGTTTTGGGTAGTACGTGGTACTGTTGAGGACTATGGGATTGGCCCGCATTTTTTTGACGCTTATGGTGATTACCCGCACATGTACGCAGTAGTAACGACAAATAAAATCTTTACAAAGTGAATAAAACGCATAAGTCAGAAGAATTATTATTTTAATTTTACAAATTAATACCAGAGAACAATAACCACAGAGAAACGACACCACCGTACTTAAAACGTGTACCGTTTTTGAAGACGCATGCGCGAACCTGGTTGCTTTATGTGTTCCCAACACATGCTAATTCCAGTTAATTCTGTCACTCTGGTTGTTTTACGATAGTCCGTAGGCGTGTATGGTAAATACTTGACTTAACAAGTTTGTTTGAGCATTTATATAATAATTATAATAGTTAAAATGTCTGGTTACTCGTGTGTGGTTCACGGATGTTCCTCTGCGACAGGAAGAGGAATAAGTTTATTTAGATTTCCTAAGAATAATAACAGGTAATTGTTATTGCTTTGTAATTTTTACATATTAGTTATTAGGTATCTAATAGTCTTAATTTGACTTGATTAAATATTATTGATAATAAATCATGAAGAAAGTGATTCATTTCCTTGTATACATTACCCCTACGTAATGCATAAATAACTAAACTTCGCTCTGCCAAGCAAGGGATACCTATTTCAAAATAAAAATAATAAATTTGGTGTCAGTGCATGTATTTCATAACAGACGCAAGTCTCCGAAGGGCCAACTAGGTCAAAACAGATGTTGTCCGGGTATCATCGCATGCCAAGATATTAAATTTTTACTAAATAAAAATATATATAGAGTTCTATACACGACAATTTCTGATTTACACGACGCAAACAAAATCAAAATACTATTCAAACTAAAAATTGTTGGAGACATAATTGGGAAAATCTTGCCAATGATTCTTAAAACTTCGATCAATATAAAATATTTACCACGATCAAATGCCTTTTAGAAGTCAATAAAAATAAAAAAAACAGTAGATGGGGGTATAACAGTATGCCAACGAAAATATGTAATCCACTATTCTGTTGGCAGCTATTTTGGATTTTCTATAATGAACTCTTTTCTACTAGTCGAGCCCCTTCATTTGATATCTATATTGAGGTGGTTGTGAAATTAAATATCTAACCCACCATTTTTTGGCGGCCATTTTGGATTTTCTATAATGAACTCTTTATTAGTAGTCAAGCCCTTTCATTCGATACCCATATTGAAGTAGTTGTGAAATTAAATAATATGTAACCCACCATTTTTTGGCGGCCATTTTGGATTTTCTATAATGAACTCTTTATTAATAGCCAAGCCCTTTCATTTGATACCCATGTTGAAGTAGTTGTGAAAAAATATGTAATCCGCCATTTTATAGCGGTGGACATCCTGGATTTACAATGATACTGAATGTATAGTGTATGTAATGTTACAAATCGGTGTAATTGTAACGATTCGTATAATACTTTTTTTATTATTTTTTAGATTGTTGTATATTTATATTTATAGAAATATACTCTTACAGTACTTCTTGGGTTTTTATTCGTTTGCTCCGATATTCGACTTTAAAGGAAAACTGTACTTTTGATAGGTTTCCAAGACAAGAACAATAGTGACATTCGATTTCAACATAAAGTTTTTTGTTATCGATAACGAACATTTGTCACCCAAAGAGAATTGGAACTTTCAGAGTTTGTGACATTTCTGTAGCCGTTACAATGGCTGTGTTATTTTTCGATAACCTATATTAAAAAATATAATTTATTAGGAAATACCTCGACGAACAAATTATATCTTGTATCAGCCCAAGCCAAAAACAATCAGTGAAAGCCACACCCACCGTAATAAATAGGTATATTTTATTATTGGTCTTTCAATGCCAAAATCAGGATAAATAAAAAGGTATTTTCATTTATGGTTCCAATCAATATGATTTTCATCATTACTTTGCATTGTGCGATATATTTGCAACCTTTTGTAAATCAAAAATAATTCCATTATTATAAAGAATGCCAACAAAAGCCGGCCCTGTACGCAACTTTTTTCTCTGTGCAATATTCTATATTTATTGAAAGTCAACATAAGTGCTTAATTTTATTTACGAATTTATATTGTGTGATATGCCCACTGACTATTGCTTCGATGGTCGCTCTGGTTGCTTTAAGTGTCGTTGGCGGCTTAGCCACCAAAGATCAAAGGCGTGTCGTTTCTCTTTGGTTATTGTTCTCTGTTAATACTTTGTCTTGTCAATTTACGATTTTAGTTGGAAATAAGCCACAAAATTGGCATATTCCCAAGTAAAATAGCAAATTGATAAAAAAAATTAAATTATTATTACAGTGGACTCTCTCTATAACGAACTCGGATATTACGAGGTTTCCCTTATAACGAGGTACACTAGATGCTAGATGTCACACGAAATTGCTATTGAACTATAACATCTCTATAACGAGGCATATTTGGTTATAACGAGGATAAATTAAATCGAAGAATATGTTTCTTTACCTGTTTTTACTGCAGTAATGGCTATAAATAAGTACTCCAACCGCCTGTATGTAGAAATGCCCATTATCTGTGTTATTATCGAGGCCAGTGCTGTAATAAACTCCACCGCCTGCAATAAACTTCTTCCTTTATCGACCGATATTGAATATTGTAGGAAATTTACAATTTACGATGGCGAAGTCTCATTGTTCAGGTCGACCATCGACACCTAATAAACTACGTAAGCGGCATCAAAATATTTCAATATTATTGTTGTCTGATATAACGAGATCCGCTTATAACGAGCAGGCGCGGATCCAAGGAGGGTCACTGGAGTCAATTGCCCCCTCCTTGAGACCTCGCCTGGTGGTCTACTGACACTGTTTTTAAGAAAGAGATTACGATTGAACATAAATAGTGAATTTTGTGTCCTGTTGATAACTGAATAACTGAAACATAAATATGGCAGAATTCCTTGAAATCGAAAATTATTAAAAGTCTTTGGAACGTAATAAATGAAAAAATCTGTTATTGCCATCTATTCAATTCAATGCCAGAGACTAGATAAAAATAGTAATTGCTGGTGCTGTTATGGTAATTTGATCATTTAGTAAAACCCCCCGAATAGCTTTTAGAAGGATGTCCAAAGTATTATGTAACAGAGACCTAAAATTGGCATTAAGGATCCGACTACTTCGCTGCTACGTGTTCTCGGTCTTACTGTATGGTGTCGAGTCTTGGACTGTGAATAAAATCGATCTAAATGGTCTTGAGGTTCTCGAAATGTGGTGCAATAGAAGAATTTTAAGAGTTTTTTGAAAGGAGAAGATTCGAAACCACAATACTAGAATGTCTGAGCAAGACTACTGCGATTATAGAAAGCATCAAGAAGAGATAGCTGGATTATGTCTGACGTTTAATGAGAGGTCCCAAATATAAGCTGCTACAAAATATTATTCAAGTGAAAATAGCAGGCAAACGCAGTCCAGGACGAAGAAGAACTTATGGTTGATTTAGGATGGCAATAAATAAAATTAAGATACCTATGATGGTAACCAACGTTCTGAAAGGACATGGTCCATGAAGAATAAGAAAATAACAGCCCATCCCGAAAAAAAAAATCCTGCGTACGCCAGTCACGAGAAAATTTGTATTTCATTGCCCCCACCTTGCAAGGTTGCTGGATCCGCCGTTGATAACTAGGTAATTAGTCCGTCATTTCAGTTCTCGTTATAGAGAGAGTCTACTGTACTAAGTATTAAGTTGTAAAAGTAAAATAATAATTCTTATTATTTATGCGTTTTATTCACTTTTTGTAAAGACTTTTGTCGGTATTGTAATATTATACACCGCATCCATCACTAGACCGCAAGCTATACTGGAAACGCGATGGTAGACCGCATACTATAATAGCACCAAAATTGTATTTACTAATAACGGTATCTAAAAAAATACACTACGGAACAGTATAGCCCCACCGAGGTCATATTATGCAGTGATTCGTCTATAATCAATTTGATACAAGAACCTAAGCTTACATAACATGAAATCATTTTGATCCCCTTTACAGTCGACCATGATAAATTACCAATTGTTCGCTAGTGTATAGCATCTGTATAAAATGACTGGCTAACTTTAGAGTGGCAGTTACGAAGTAGAATAGAAAATCCCGTCAATTGTTGTGCAAATTTAAGCTAACAGTCGCGTGGCAAGAAGTGTGACTGGCTAGACATTCCCTCTAAGCTCAGGTATTTTTCGCTCTTTTTGTCTGAGTTTAGATGTTGTATGGTAGGGGAAATTGGGGTTATTTTCCCGAAATGTTTGATATAAGTATTTTATCTTGGTATACCAAAGGTCTTCAAATTATTATGATGGGTAAAATCGAAGAAAGCAAAGGAATGGGTAGAAAGCAGGCCTCTTGGTTGCAGAATATCAGGGAGTGAACAGGAGTAAAGAAAGCAGAACAACTATTTAGAATAGCTCGAGACAGAGACAGTTTCGCCATGTTAATCGCCAACGTCAAGTGGACTTAAAAGGGCACGTTAAGAAGAAGAATACCAAAGGTCAGTAAAAATATAGGCTCGTGAAAAAATATTTAAAACACGTTTAAGTAGTTTTAAAAAAATAAATTGTTTAAAGACTCTTCAGTAGATTCTATTGAAATATGTGGTGGTCATATTAATCTGTTATTATGTCACAGTGAGTTCTAATATTTTTTCAACTTACTAAGGGTTAAAAATGATTATTGGGAGTCGGTTGTGCTGTATATACTCCGGGTCACCAAGAACCTCTAATGTTCAAGTTAGATCAATGATTCTTCATACTCTGCGGGGCTGTCCATTAATCACGCGAGCCTGGAAAAAGGGGGATTGGTCCATAAAAAATCATGAAATATCACATGGGGTAAGGTGGGGGGTTGGTAGTAATACATCACGTGTATTTATCTTTTCGACAAACGCGTGATACTCAACAGAAAAGCCCGTAACGTGTATTTAGTTTGTAGTCAAACGCGTATAAAATCAAATCAAACGCGAAATCACCAGGGGGTGAAGTGTGATGATCGCGCGATTTTGCAGTTGTCGGGTGGCCTATATATTCCAAAGCCTCAATAGCATGATGGCAAGACGTTTGCTTCATTTGCTCTACGTCGGTCTCTTGAAATTACTCCAACGTATGAAGGCTTTAGCAAACTGATTTATGACCTCTGTTGATCTAGTCTACAGAAGAATCGTCAGGTACTTTTGGAAAGGACATGTCAGCAGTGCGTATTGTACTTCTGTACAAATAATGAAGCTAAAGGTCATTTGAATTCTTGTCAAAAGCAGCTAAATCCGAGCAATAATAGTCTAGAAAGGCACAATGTTTGAAGTTTCCCCATCCTTACGCGACGATCGAATGGTAGATCGAGAGAGATTCTCTGAGTAGTGCGTGAAAATAATGACGCCGAGTAGCTTGATGAAACCGAAATTGGTCTCCAAAGCATTGTGCCAACAATTACTTTCCAAGTTATTGGTGTTGAAGAAAGTCTTGCTAATCTGTGATCCGAGGATACTGTACATTAAATTAATAATGTTCATGTATTAGTCCAAAAAAGTGTTTCGCATTTATTTAGATACTAAAAAATACACGTGATATTTGAGGGGAGGTGGGAGTTAATCTTAAGGCTTCCCATGTAGCACCAAGGGGGAGAGGGTTAAAAAATGACAAAAAAATATCAAGCGATTAATGGACCGAACCTGTAGAAATGTTAGCCATTTATCAAGCTCTGGAATGAGCAGTCAACAAAAAATTTCTAACCACTAAGCTCTAATTATGTCAGATTGAAGGTCTGCTTTATTCGATTTAGAAAACTCACGTAAACATTTAAATAAAAATAGTTGTCCACAGGGAAGCTTTGGTATATCCGGTAACATCACAGCATATTTTTGGTTAACGCAGCGATCTTAAGAGGATCAGAAATAACCTAATGAGCCTGTTGTCCTCAGAATTTACCCCGATAAAAATATTGTTTCATGTCAACTGAGTGTTTGATTCACACTCTGGCGCAAGAACAAACATCTTTTCTACAAAATCAAGCTTCTCTCTTATACTTATGTTAGCGAAACTATAAAATAAAATAAACCAACTGGGAATTTTTAAAAAGATCAATTCAATTTGTATTGAATGAGTCGGCTTGTTTAGCATTTGTTCCTCATATTTATCCTTATGTAAAATAGTACCAGCTATCTAAGAGACTCATTAATATTCAGCTCAGAGTGTTGCTATTGTTGGAGGTATGAAATTCCATAAACAAGGGATCTACCTGTTTTATGAAATGACCCCTTATTTATGTAATTTAACATTTCCAACAATAACACCCCGTTGA
The DNA here is from genome assembly GCF_917563875.1 of Diabrotica virgifera virgifera. Taxonomy (NCBI): domain Eukaryota; kingdom Metazoa; phylum Arthropoda; class Insecta; order Coleoptera; family Chrysomelidae; genus Diabrotica; species Diabrotica virgifera. The sequence goes on along the minus strand of NC_065447.1, from coordinate 189,358,179 downwards.
GCTGAATATTAATACCTGATACGGGTATAATATTGCTCCTCCCTTGCCTATGTTTACGTTGTAGTGAGTTTTGCGTACCCTCTTGATTTTGGATATGTCTTCAAGGAATGTTTCCATATCTTTATCGTCTATACTATTATACTATATCTCTTGTTTTAGTTAAGTATTAGATACATAACTCTCACAAGGATGCCGTTGATTTTAGTTACTAGTGGCTTAGTCTTCTGTTAATAATAAATGCTACTCCGCCTTGTCTGCCACGTTTGGTACTGTATATCCTAACTTCAGAATGGTAGTTTTTGTCTCCCGGTAGTCGTGTTTCACACATACCCAATACGTCCCATTTTATGTGTTCATGCTTCTTTTCCAGCTTAATGAGGAACTCTCCCATACAGCACAGATCATCTTTAAGATATCTCATTTTCAACCAAATATGGTCTTAATGTCTTGAGACTTTTAAAAGATATCTTTAAAACGCCAAATTTAAGATATCTTTAAAACGCCAGATTTAAGATATCTTTTAAACATCATAATTGTAAGACATTTATTCTTAAAAATAGGTTATAATTACGAATTTAAAAGTTAGGTTAGGTTAGTAAAATATTTAAGAAAAGAACTGGTAGCTAAAAGAAAAACTCCAAACAAAAGCTTTTTCGCATCAGTGACTTCAGTGTATTTCCCATATCTTGTGATGAAGATATGGTTTTATTTGAGGGATATTTAGAAGACTCTCCAGATTTTAATAATGCAGTAGGTTTAGATTTAGATTGTTTATTATTAAAGTAAAAAATTAACTTTGTTATCAAGAGTAAATGCATGTCTCCTAATTCAACAGCTTACCTTAACAATATGCTCTTAAAAATATATTTTTTAGGTACCTATCGGAGCATGTTAAAGTCGGAGGATCATAAGCCTATGATTTTGTATTAAGAGTTAGAAAATTAATTATTAGCAATGAGCAAGCTTTAAGCACAGTTGGCTGGGACAAAAAGGCAAACAAAAGATTTGTGATACCCGAATTGCAAATCTGATAATTGGTAAAGTTTATTCTACATGTACATGTAAAATTTTAATAGCAATAAACGTATTTTTAGAACCTAATTATTTTTATTAAAAGTTCATTTAAAATTTTTCATAAAAAATTAAAAAGAAAGCTATCCTAAACACCTTAATATTAGACAAAAAAATACATATTTAAGATGTAAGGATTTGTAAAATTAGTACATCTTTAAGACGTCGTAAATATATTTTTCCGGAAATACCAGACATCTTTAAGACGTCTAAAACATCTTTAGTGAGTTATCTTTTAGATTTATTTAAGATGTCTTTGTGTTATCTGGGCTGGTGTGCTCATTGTTCTAGTATTATTGCGACTTATACTTTTGTTGCATTTAACTTACGTTTTACCCTAAGTTCTTATATGAAAAAGTGCCCTGGTAGGGTGCTTTGTAACCTTTCAATAATATTTCAAATTTGACATAGCAGTAGACAGGTCAACGTGAAAACTCGTCACCTTCAAATAACTTCGTATATTCAAATACATTTATAGTTTTATTTCAAAACTATTGTTTTCCTTCTTCGTCTTCTTCAAGTGCTTTCTCCTTATGGAGGTTGGCTAGTACAATTGCAAAATATTTCCTGTGTTTTCCTCTTATTAGCTGTTTAAAATTTAGCCTTGTCGATTGTCGGCTCTTTCTTAGCCACGATAGTCTTTTCCTCCAAGTCACCTCTTTCCTTTTTTTTCTTTCTCTTCCTTTCCTTTTTTTTTTCTATCACTATTAGTTGATATGTGGCCTAGCTGTGATATGTTTCTAACTTTTACTATGTTAAAAAGTTTGTGTTTCTTGTCTATTTTATGCAGCACTTTATCGTTTGAGGTATGTGATGTCCATAAAATCTTGAGTATTCTCCGGTAGATTCACAGTTCAAACACTTACGATTTATTTAGAGTTGATGTTTTAAGGGCCCACGTTTCAACTGCAAAGAGAAGAGTCGGCCAGACGTAGAATTTTGATAAAAAATGTCTAATTTCAAGTTTTATTCCCTAATCGCATAGCAGTCTTTTGATTTTGTTTTCACCCAGTTTTGAAAAAATGTGAAAACTGAATTATCCACGTCCGTCTGTCTGTCTGTCCGTCTGTAATCACAACTACTCCGTCAATATACCAGCTAGAATGACAAATGAGGTGCCAAATGAAAGCTTATAATCCAAGGATGGTACTAAAGGTGAGATATTTGACGTAGTCTGTCTATCAGTCGGTCCGTCCAACCGCGAATATAACTCCTCCGTCAATATACCAGGTAGAATTACAAATAAGATGTCAAATGAAAGCTTATAATCCAAGGATGGTACTAAAGGTGAGATGTTTGACCGGGACTGTCTGTCCGTCGGTCCGTCCGACCGCGAATATAACTCCTCCGCCATTATACCAGGTAGAATTACAAATGAGGTGTCAAATGAAAGCTTATAATCCAAGGATGTTACTAAAGGTGAGATATTTAACGTAGGCTGTCTATCCGTCTGTCCGTCCGACCGCGCATATAACTCCTCTGTCATTATACCAGGTAGAATTACAAATGAGGTGTCAGATGAAAGCTTATAATCCAAGGATGGTACTAAAGGTGATAAATTTGACCTAGGCTTTCTGTCCGTCTGTCCGTCCGACCGCAAATATAACTCCTTCGTCATTATACCAGGTAGAATTACCAATGAGATATCAAATGAAAGCTTATAATCCAAGGATGGTACTACAGGTGAAAAATTTTTAACTACTTAATTTTTAATTTTAATTTTAGCAAAAATGACTCAAAATTAGTAAATTCGTATATCAATCCACGCAAAGTTACACGAAGAATTCAAATAACGTCTTCCAGTTCTACTTTCGATTACTTTGGGTGAAAACCTAGGACTTACGAAGTCCAATTACTTGTTTTCAAAAGATTTTATTGCCTGTTCTATTCTCGATCTTATTTCTAGATTAGAATTTAGGCTGCTATCTTTCTAACATCCCAGGTACTTTAACTTGTTGACCTGCTCTAAAATGTGTCCATCTATTTTCGACTCTCGTCGAAATTCGCAATCAACACCGTATTATCGGTGTATCTGATGCTGCTGATATTTACGCCATACTGAAATCCTCCTGTGCCTCTTAAAACAAAAACTCAGACTAAAGATCAAATAGCAGAGGTGACAAAATACATCCTTGTCTAACTTCTCACCTAATTTCTACTGCAGAAGTAGAACCTTCAATCCAAACTGTGGCGTTTTGGTTACAATACAAGTTTTTTAGTAGATTGATGTTCTTTCCATCTAAGTTAACTTCTTGCAAACGTTCTAATAATAAGACCCGTCTAACTTTTGTTCCCTTCCTCACAATAAAGTCTTATCAGGCAATATTATTCTTGCTGAAATTTTTGGTAAAAAGACATAAAAACGCATATTTAGAACTATTTTATTTATTAGAAATGCAGACAAATTTAACTGCACCAAATTGTAAAATGAAGATTTGAAAATAACCAAACAAGCCCCAGTCTCTCCTACACGCTATGGTTCCAAGCGAGATGCAATATATACGAATCTGAAAGCCGAACATCTGGCGTAATTTCCTTGCCATTCTTTACATTTAATTCGTCGACCCTTAATTCGAATGCAATGCCCTTTGGATTTTTGTATGTACAGGATTTTAAGGATGAGGTATTGCATGGATAAGAGGTGCACCAGACAGACACAAAACCAAAAAGGAGCTTCCGCTTAACCGGTTCCCGCTGAAAATGACGCGACGGTTCAAATTGTATATGTTGTTATAACCTATTGTAAAAAAACCAAACCAAAACTTTACAATTTAACAGTACTTTCTTAACACTATAACACTGGCGAAGCGTCCACGTAACCATTTGTAACAGTTAAAAATCTTGCAAATAAATACTTTATGACTATTATGAAATAATTCCATTTATTTATCCATTTATTTATCTCAGCGTTGTGACTGCATAAACTTCACTGATGATGCATAAAGATGCTGAAATAGCTATATGGAGATGGTGGTCCAACTCTGAATCAAATATAAACAAAACCTGCCTTGATCTTTTTGATCAATTCCATTTATATTTTTTACCAACAGAAATATTTGTTAATACGTAGTACCTACCAAATTCAGTCATCATTCTCTTTGCCTTATCCCTATGCGGGGTCGGCTTCCCTAATTGCATTTCTCCACACAATTCTATCTTGGACCATATCAATGTTAATCCCCTTTACCAACATGTCCTGCCTTATCGTCTCCCCCCAGGTCTTCTTTGGTCTTCCTCTCCTACTCCTTCCAGGAATCTGCACTTCAGCTATTCTTCGTATTGGGTGGTTAACGTCTCGACGTTGAACATGACCAAACCATCTTAACCTATGCTCTCTCATTTTGGCATCAATTGGTGCCACACCTAGACTTCCCCTAATATACCCATTTCTAATTTTATCCTTCTTTGTCACTCCACTCATCCATCTAAGCATTCTCATTTCCGCCACATGCATTCGCTGTTCCTCTTTCTTTTTCACTGCCCAACATTCAGTTCCGTACATCATAGCTGGTCTTATGGCTGTTTTATAGAATTTTCCCTTCAGCTTCATTGGAATTTTTCTGTCACACAACACACCACTCGCTTCTTTCCACTTCATCCATCCAGCCCTAATTCTACTGCATGCATCTCCATCTATTTCTCCATTACTCTGTAATACCGATCCTAGGTACTTAAAACTATTGCTTTTTACAATCATTTCACCATCCAAAGATACCATTTTATTTGTAGTAGCTCCATCTTTAAATGAACATTCCAAATACTCTGTTTTTGTCCTACTAAGTTTTAAACCTTTTTCCTCCAGAGCTTGTCTCCACTGTTCCAGTTTTTGTTCTAAGTCTCTTTCACTATTTCCTACTAACACGACATCATCAGCATACATTAAGCACCATGGAATGTTACCCTGTATTTTCGCTGTTATCTGGTCCAAAACTAATGAGAATAAATACGGACTAAGCACAGAACCTTGATGCAATCCTACTTTCACATGAAATTTATCAGTCTCTCCCACACCTGTCCTAACACTAGTCGTTACTCCCTCATACATATCCCTCACAATCTTTACATATTCACCAGGGACTCCTTTCTTATTGAGTGCCCACCACAGAATCTCTCGAGGAACTCTATCATATGCTTTCTCAAGATCAATGAATACCATATGAGCGTTTGTTTCTTTACTCCTGTATTTTTCCATCAATTGCCTTATAATGAAAATTGCATCTGTTGTTGATCTACCCTGCATAAAGCCAAATTGATTCTCGGATATTTCGGTCTCTTCACGTATCCGTCTATCAATTACTCTTTCCCATATTTTCATGGTGTGGCTAAGCAGTTTTATAGCCCTGTAGTTTGTACATTGTTGTATATCTCCTTTGTTTTTGTAAACAGGTACCAGTATACTGCTTCTCCATTCGTCTGGCATTTGTCCAACTTCCATAATTCTATTAAATAGACCTGCTAGCCACCTTGTTCCTGTCTCTCCCAATGCTCTCCATACTTCCCCAGGAATATCATCTGGTCCTACCGCTTTTCCTTTCTTTATTTTTTGAAGCGCTTGAGCCACTTCCTCGTTGGTTATTTTGGAGACCATTGCTGCTACTGTCTCCGTTGACTCTACAGGCTGTCTGTCAAATTCTTCATTTAATAAGCTGTCAAAGTACTTTCTCCATCTCTTTTTGACATCCCTTTCGTGAACTAGTATTTTATTATTTTCATCTCGGATACATCTAATCTGATTAAAATCTTTTGCTTTCTTTGCTCTCTGTTTGGCTATTTTATATATCTTCGTTTCGCCTTCCCTGGTATCAAGTTGATCGTATAGGTTTGAATACGCTTCTGCTTTAGCTTTTGCTACTGCTACTTTCGCTTCCTTTTTGGCGACCATATAGTTTTGAAGATCTATGTCCGATCTGGTTTCTTGCCACTTTTTATATAATTTTCTCTTCTCTTTTATGTTTCCTTGTACTTTATTTGACCACCACCAAGTCTCTTTATCTTCAAACTTCTTTCCTGACGTTTTCCCAAGTATTTCAATAGCCGTCTCTCTAATAATATTGGCCATTTTTCTCCAAATTGTGTTAGGGCTTCCTTTCATGTTCCAACATATTTTTTCTACTATTCTTTCCCTGAATAGACCTTCCTTCTCATCTTTTAGCATCCACCACTTGATTTTTTGTGGTCCTCTCCGATATTTTTGTTTAGTTTCGCTTTTTACTTCGATGTCCAGAACAAGCAGCTTATGTTGTTGGCTTACTGTCTCACTAACTATTACCTTGCAGTCCTTGCATTCACGTATGTCTTCTTTCCTTATCATGAAGTAGTCTATTTGGGATTGATGTTGTCCACTTTTGTAGGTAATAAGTTGAGTTTCTCTCTTTTTAAAGAATGTGTTAACAATCGCCATATCCAATGCTGTTGCTAATTCTAGCATGTCATCTCCAGCTTCATTTCTAGTTCCAAAGCCTAATCCCCCATGTATTGTTTCATATCCTGTCTTGGCTTGGCCCACATGTGCATTGAAATCACCTCCTATTATAACTTTCTCCTCCGCTGGAATATCACTCAGTATGTCTCCCAATTGATCATAGAAAGCTCTTATTTCATTCTCACCCAGACCTGTTTGAGGAGCATACACACACACAACATTCAATACCTCTTTATCAATTACAAATTTCACTGACATCATTCTATCACTCGTTCTTACAACATCTACTACGTTATCTTTCATTTCACTATCAGCAATTATACCAACTCCATTTCTAGTGTTACTACTGCCTACATACCACAATTTATATCCATCACCTAGTTCTTTCGCCCTTTGTCCTTTCCACCTAGTTTCTTGAATACAAGCAATTTGAACTCTTCTTCGTTTGAGCGCATCCACTAACTCCAGACTCTTACCTGTAAGACTACCAAGATTCCAAGACCCTATCCTGATTTTTCTAACCTGCAATGGTGTTCCCCCTGAGATAGTCCTCACCCGGAGATCCGAATGGAGGCTCATTTTACTTCCGGAACATTTTACCTCAGGAGATGCCATCATTTCAGTATAAGTTTTTATTTCGTTTGGAGAAGGTCTTTTCATTATTATGGCCTGAAAAGATTTTTGGATATTTGATGCCTGAATGCCTTTTCTATCAGCACCATACCCTGCCCTGTCCTGCACGTTTAGCCAATACACCACCAATGCAACCAAAGTGCAGTATTACCCCACACCCGCCTGCATTTTTCTGTATAGGCCAGGATCCCTACTGTAAGGACTGCCCTATAAGCCAATGTATTGTTGCCCGTATCCCGCCACTAGGAGGCTTGTACTTCATTCGGGATACATTTCAAATTCCTACCAAATTCAGTAAATAGCCAATTAGACGCACGAAAATATTGGCGAGATTACATGTGAATACATTTGAATCCGTTGCAAGGTTGCACGTTATTATATTCCGTTACCACTTCTAGTTCTGGCAACGAAAGATGATTCTCGCTATCGGTCGAGACTGAAAATTTTGAAGGAATGACGGCTCCAGAGACGGCGCGGGCACGCTGTGTATATCAGTATTGTCACCATTTTACAATATGGTAACGTTAGTTTAGTAGCTATTCGTGCATTTGAATTTGAACATGGAAGAATGTTGCTGCGTAATCGATCAACTACTTGAAAAGTCATTATCCTTGTATATTTTTTTTATATATAATTTTGAAGAAAAAAATGAAATTATTGAAAATAGAAGATTTAAAATATATAAACACTAGTTTTCAAAATATATGTTCTGTTCCCTACTTGTTTATTTTTGATGTTAATTTTATTGTAGAATAATCTGTTTAGTTTGTTTATTATTTATTGTTATACCTATTACATGCATATAATACATGTATACATAATTACAAAAACTTATATTTGGGAGGTTCAAAATAATTGTTATCTACTTTTTATGTCATATTATGTATAAGTTTTTAGTTTGTAAAAACTGTCATTATAGACAGCAGTGCGTGAAGGGTTTAAAGTGTGCGTGAAGTAACAATGTATTTTAAATAGGATTTGCTTTTTCGCACACTTTCAATGGGTTTTTTTGGCACACTTTCATATAATCAAGTATCCTTAACTTTCGCGTTGTCATATTTATGACAATATGAGCAATGACTTACAATAGGGTAGCCGAACGTCCCGAAAAAACGATATTTTCCCGTTTTTTAACGATTTGTCCCGGTGTCCCGAAAAAGTCTCTCGGGACGCCTAAATGTCTCGTATTTTTTCTTCAATTTCAATTGTTTCTTCAATTTCGGCATTTCTTTTCGTTATTATTTCTCCCTCTCTTATTACATTGTGGTCCAGTATTGTTCTCGTTATTGTTCGTTCCAATTTCGGAATGCTATGTTCCTCTTTCATATTAATCGTCGTTGTTTCCATCCCATATGTATCAACAGGTCTTATTAAGGTATTATATTATTTCATATTATACTTGTCTTGTTTCTCAACAGATTTCTAATCATTCCATTCTAATCGCCCCAAACCCTCCTTGGCAGTGGCGTACCCGGAGAGGGGACTTGGGGGTTAAACCCCCCTCCCCAGAGAAAAATTCTACGCTACTGCTCCTTGGATGTGTCCCTTTTTTTTAAGTTTATGATTTGGTCACCCTAACTTACAACAAAATTTTTGACAGTTTTGTGGTTTGAAAGTAGTTAAGATTTTTAAATGTAAAAAGTTCTAAAAATTGTAGAATAGAAATGAATTCCAGTGACGAAGAGTTACAGTTTTTTTATTTGTTTATCGTAGATAAAAATTTGTATGAAACTGTGCGTGAAGTACTTTTTGAGAACTTACGCGATGTATAGCACTCGCTCCGTTGTCGCTCGTGCTCTAAATATCGCGTGCGTTCGCAAAAAACATACTTCACGAACTGTTTCATAAATAACTGTTTTTCAATAAGATTTTTTTACATCTAATTTTGGTAACACTTTAGAAAAAGTCACGCTTCGCCACTGCACTATAAGGTCTGTAAGTATAGTAACATTAACAACTGTCATTTGGTATATCCTTCAGATGTCAGATGTCAATCCATGTAAATCAGTAGATTCGTTAATAGCAGCTTTATATCTAGTCAATCAGCCAAAGGAAATGGATAAGAGAGAAAACAAAAGTAAAAAATGTAACTGAACATAAACAGGGTTAAAATGGAGATTTGCGGGCCACAATGCGAGACAAGAAGATAAAAGATGGAAAGCTGAAATACAAAACTGGAGACCGTGGACAGGAAGAAGAGGAAGAGGAAGACCTCAGATGCGATGGAAGGACGATATTGTAAAAGCTGCAGGAACTAACTGGAAAAACGTAGCCCAAGGAGAGACGGAAATGGAAAGATTTGGGGAAGGCCTATGTCCAAAGTTGGATAGAAATGGGCTAAAAGAAGAAAAAGAAGAAGAAATCAGCCAAGATACTTTTAAAACTTTCAGTGGACATAGCAGCTTAGCAGCTATGTATTAATGTATTTATGAATTATATTTCAATAAAAACTAAATTTTTCACCATTGACAATGTTCGTATTTTTATAAAAAAAAATACAGTTTTCATGGCAGAAGATTGGTCTTTTTCACCACTGTGGGAACTTAAGTTCCCAACCGCTAGGTTATGTTTAGTGATGGATACAAAGGAATCCGATTTTACATAAAAATGAGATATTTCAGCAATTTAGAGATTACTGTTGCCGGTATCATAAAATCGTAAAATTATAGAATTATCTAACTTTACATCAATGTATTGTGGCAATTACATGGCCGTCTCAGTTATTATTTATGAAATTTCAAGAGGCGGTCACTTATTTTAATTATAAATAAGAAATACAGAATAAAGCATGCAGACGTTAAAACTATACATACAAATAAATATACTACTACCACTACTACTACTACATACTACTATCGGTTAGTTTACAGCGTTCTCCGACGCCTTCCGACTCCTAACCGCCATTCTTCTCTGTTTAGCCGTAGACCTGGAGGAATTTTTCTTTCCTCTAGTTCTTTTTCAATTCCCTCCCTCCATTTTCTTCTCGGCCTTCCTCTGTTCCTTCTCCCTTGTGGTGTCCACGTCAAAATTTCTTTAGGGATCCTGTCATCTGGCCTTTTCTGTACATTGCCGTACCATATGAGTTGTTTGGTTTTTATGTCATCAAATATTGTATGTGTCACTTCCCATCATTTCTCGTATTCTCTTATTTGGTATCTTATATCTTCTTGATTTGCCTGCTGCTCTTCTCCAGAAGAACATTTCTGTTACTAGTAACATTTTCTCTGTTTTGTTTCAGAGGCCAAACTTCACTGCCATAGGTGATTATACTATTAAGTATGGTATTATATAATATGAGCTGTTTGTTCGTTTTAGATATTGTTTGGTCCCACATAATGCTTTTTATCATGGATATGGCTTTTCTACCCTGTATGTTTATGTCTTTTATAGCAGCGTCGAATGTTCCATCTTGATTTATCTTCATGCCCAGGTACTTGTATTCATCACAGTGTTTAATTTTTACACCATCGTCTAACGTAATGGACTGCTTTGTCACTTTAATACATATGGCTTCAGTTTTCTTAATGTTGACTTCAAGAACCCATTTGTTATATTCTTCTATTAGCTTCCGTGTCATGTAACTAAAGTCGTCATGATCCTGAGCCATCGGAATTTGGTCATCAGCGAAACATAAGTGTATAGTGTTGTCTCGTCATTGAGAGGGATTCCCAGAGACATGTTAACCGTAGATAAGGCATACTGAGCAAAAAAGCGTAACGCGCGACAGTCTATCGGTGGTCTATCTATGTCTTTTTACTAAGCGATACCGCTCATATGACGGACAAAGATGGCTAGACCACTCAAAATGAATATTGACCAATGGCGTCCTTGATATCGGCGTTACACCTCGATGCACAGAGCGGTCCATAGCTAGCCTAATCTACAGGTTATTAAATCTATGAGGATTCCCATGCCATTACATTTTCATTTCCATATGCATACAAGTATATGTAAGTAAAATATAAATTTATAAATAATAGTAGGTAATTGAAATTTAAGGTGGAAGGGGGAAGGCAGACAGATAGCTATTTCTGCATCTCATGCTTGATCAGTGTAGCCTAGCTATGCAGCCCCAAACTCTGAACGAAAAATCAACAAGCCTGCATTTTTTAAGGGAAATCACCGCGATGCAGTAATTCCACCTTTGAGACGCAAAACAGCGACATCTCTAGTAAAACAAGGAAGACGACGAAAAGACCCAGGTTCAAAGTTTCTGTAGTAAAACAAAATAATGGTGAAATTAAAAGGTGAACTGAAATTTAAGGTGATTTTGCAAATAATAATCTAGTGGGACCGTTTGTTCCCTACTGGAATCAGAATTATCAATTAGTAATTCTCTTTTAGACATGAGACGAAACCAGTCTTTTAATCAAAATGAGTTATAAAAAGCTATATATAGTTTAATCAAAAGAACAACTATCTGCAGCAACTGATGAGTCTGACTAGACCTCTCAAGCAATACTTATCTAACAAACCAATCTAATACATGCTGCTAGGATACGATTATATTTCTGACAATAAAGAAATCTATGCCAGTAAACAGGGCCGCGCCGTCCACGTGTGCAATGTGGACGTTATTACAAAAATTTTGCGCCGGTCAAAGCAACACTTACCCATTTACCGACCTTGCCACCCTGTATGACTCAACTTCAAAGCTAAGCAAAGGTTGTAATCAGTATTTCAAAATCTTTTAAATAAAGTGTCACATGATGTACTTTCCTATTTAAAAAAATCAAAGTTATGCCTGTCACCTGCAGAGGGATCGCGCAAAGTTCGAAACATTGATGCTATAATACTATGATTATTTTAAAAATCGACCTGTCCAAGCGTTTTGCTTATGTACTAAAAACAAGTAAGTTAATAAGGGGGGGGGGTAACACTTATTCCAGTGCACTGTATAAAGAGATAATATTTTCGGAAATTCAGAATATATTTTCGGAAATTCAGAATCAATGGAAGAAAGTTCCCACGTTTAATAATAATTATTTAGTAGGTGTAACTGAGCGGTTGATAAGTTTGGGGAGCTCCAAAGCCAAAATTAAAGGAAGAGTCACGGTTGTTCTCCACTACAGCCAATTTGCTGGTTTCCAGCAATCTTATATAATATTCATAGAATTTTAGGTGTGTTCTATAATTTTACTTTTTATTCACAGCATCATGGCTGGTAACTCATTTCACACTATGAGACCCAGACGCTGATTGGCGTAAATTGTTAATCGACATACTGATATCCCTAGAGATCATCTTTCATAATAGGTTTTGGGACAAAATAACGAAGTTGCGCCCCAATTTCTTCTGCGTGGCAGAAAATAGATTGTAGTAAGGAACTGAAAATGCTGACCTGTCGTCGAAAATCTAATAGTCAGTCGGGATCGGAGGACTAAGAGTTGGACAATACAGAACATAAGCAAGATCAAAGATATGTTACCCAAGACAAGTTGAAGAAAAGTAAAATGTGAAGGTTCTTATGTAACGCCAGGTGCATTTTATGCTAGTATGATTAGCACATCTTATGTTTCTGCTCATGCATGGTACTGATTACAGGCAGTGTAGCAAAAAGTGCTTTAAGGCGGAGAAAAATGTTCAATGTCTGGTGGCTCTTCAGACTAATTAATCCACTTTTTTAACCTACTTTAAATATTCTTGAGCCATTATAATTACCAGGTTAAGCCAAAATATTAATTGTTTTGGCTTAGACGGAAGTTAGACGGAAAATTGGAGAGGGCATATATAAGATTATAGATAGTAAATGATTCAAACAATTATTGTACAACAGGTTGTTTCTAAATAATTATAACAAACTTTAAGGGGTAATTTTAGATAAAAAATAATTAAAGTTTGCTTATAAACTTATGTCCGCAAATGCTTTGTTTCCGAGATACGGGGTGTTGAAATTTTTCATTCAAACTGCCAATTTATTTATTGCTCTAAGACTGGTTGAGATATGAAAATAAAATTTGGTGAGTTTGACCAGGTAGTTATTGCAATTTTTTTTACATATAAAAAAGAATTTTATATTCATCCTTGGCGCGCATAAGGGTAATGGTCCGCATTTTTTTTTGAAAGAAAAAAACAGTACGCCACTAACATATTTCAAATAAAAAAATGTTTTTAAATTCCACGTTTTATTTATGATCAAATACCTGTCTTGTCTTATTTTCATATGGTGCACCGTTTCTAGGCAAAAAATAAACATCTTAGCGCTTATTTTTCATTTCATTAATACGAGTACCTTATAAGAACTATCTAATATAATAATACTAAACTAGAATAATAACAGAAAATAACACTAATAAGATTTCAACCAGGCGCAAAGCTAAAACAAATGTTAAAAATGGTCTCCTTCGGAGGTGACATCTTCTTCTTGCAGTACCGTCTCCTATCGGAGGTTGGCTACCATCACAGCAATCTTAACTTTGTTGGATGCAGCTCTGAACAACTGTATTGAACTGCACCCATACTACTCTCTTAAATTTCGCAACCAGGAAATCCTCCTACGTCCCACATTTCTCTTTCCCGAGATTTTTCTTTGGATTATGAGTCTTAGCAGAGAGTACTTTTCTCCTCTCATTATGTGGCCTAGATATTCCAGTTTTTTCGTTTGTATGGTTTTTATGACTTCGAATTCCTTCCCCATCTTTAGCAGAACATCTTGATTTGTTACTCTTTCTGTCCATGGTATTTTCCACATTCTCCTGTAACACCACATCTCGAATGCCTCAATGTTTTTGATGTTTGTCTTTTTCAGCGTCCAAGCTTCCATGCCGTACAGCAGAACGGAGAAAACATAGCACCTCAACATTCTTGTTCTTAAGTTTATATTTATGTCCCGGCTGCATAGGAACTTTTTCATTTTGACAAACGATTGTCTCGCTATCTCTATTCGCCTCTTGATTTCTCTTGTCTGGTCATTAGTGTCAGTGAAGCCAACCCCTAAATATTTGTAGGACGTAACTCTTTCAACTGGCTGATTATTTATTGTTAAATTCACACTGGTGTATAGTTTCTTCGTTACAATCATGAATTTAGTCTTTTTGATGTTCAGTTTTAGACCATATTTATTGGTATGAGTGTTTATGTTTTCCAACAAATACTGTAAATTTGCTAGGTTATCTGCTACTATTAGCGTGTCATCAGCGTATCGTATATTGTTAATTAACTCTCCGTTAATGTTCATACCAATATTTTGCTCTAGGAGTGCTTCCTGACATATTGTTTCGCTATATATATTGAATAGTAGTGCAGAAAGCACACAACCCTGACGCACACCTCGACGAATCTCAATTTCTTCGGTTAATTCATTATCAACCTTGATTTTTGCTGTTTGTCCCCAATACAACCTGGATATAATATTAATGTCGCGACTGTCGATGTTTTTGCTTCTTAGGATTTCATACAGCTTTTGGTGTCTGACTTTATCGAAGGCCTTCTCAAAATCTATAAAACCTACGTAGAGGTCTTGGTTTACATCCAAACATCTTTGCATTCAGACCAAACAAAGCTTCCCGTGTTCCCAGTCCACTTCTGAATCCAAACTTTGTGGCGCTTATATCCTCTTCTAGTTTATTAAATATTCTTTTGTGAATTATTTTTAAAAATACTTTCAGTGTGTGGCTCATCAATGCTATAGTTCTGTGGTCTGAACACTCTCTGGCGTTATTCGTCTTCGGGATTGTGACAAAAGTAGAGGAGAGCCATTTCTTTGGTATGATGCCTGTTCTATAAATTGTGTTAAAGAGGTTTACCATTATTTCAAGTGTGTCGTCGTCTATAAGTTTCAACAATTCTACAGGAATTTCATCTGGCCCTGCAGCTTTACCCTTTAGTGTTCCTTATAGCAGAAGGAGGTGACAGAAGAATTTTATATTCCTCGTTGGCCCGCGTACGGTTAATACAGTAGACTCGCGATTATCCGAGGTATCTGGGACCGTGACTACCTCGGATATGGAAAAACTCGGTTAACACTCAGATTAGTTATGTTGATAGAAAAACACGTAAATAACCATAACTGTGGATATTTTAATCACAAATCTAATAACTTTTACTGTCTATAAAAGATAATAAAAACATTTTTCTACAACCGTGTTAAAAATGCAATTTTTAGCACTCCATACGAGCGTTAAAAATGCTACTTTAAGGCACTAGTGCTTTAATAGTTATTTTCCTAACTAGTGCGGAAAGTGATACTTTCACGCACGAGACTGCCGTTGACCCGAACGACGCGATAGCGGAGTTCGGGCAAGCAGTCGAGCATCCGCATTAGTTAGGAACAATATTTTTCTAGGGCCGTACGTTTGGAAAAAAGCCACAAAAAATAGTCATAATATCAATTTTTATTTAGGAGTGAAAATACACAAATTAATTCTTTGACAAGGTTGTCAAAACCAAACTTTCAATTGTAACGGGTTACCACGACGACGATATTGCCTTCCATGACGACGATTCAAAACCATTGTAATTGTCTACTGATTTGACTTTCAAATATTATGTCAAAATAATTTTATTTCATCGAATTATTGCGTTAATTTCGTGCACTTTTCTGCACGGTTTTATGTTAGCAAACTTGATATTTTCTCACAGTATAAGATATTTGACATTAGTGTGCAGAAAAGTGACGTTTCTGTGCCGCAAAGTGACGTTTCTGTGCCGCAAAGTTCTTTTCTGCACAGTTGACTACCTCATTCTGAGTAACGTTATATTCTGTTTACATCCGTGGACTACCGCATTCTGAGTAACGTTATATTCTGTTTACATCCGTGGTTAAACTTTAGACAAATATATAACCTATAAGACAATTATTATATTTAACTATAGCATAGAAACTAAATTATGGATGTTACAACTGTTTTATTTTACAATTTTATTCTTATTAAACATTTTATAATTATCAAATAACCAATAAGGATTTAGCAACCTGTGCAAGAGACGTCGAATGAAGTAGGTTTTGTGTAAATCCGTGACTGAATAAATATAATGTCAATAATGTGTAATAATTGTTTAAATTTAAACAAATTAAGGCAGTGCATTAATTTTTTAACTGATTTCTGTAGAATTTATTTAGGTATAAGGAATTTAAATTGATTAGTAGGTATTAATTAAATACAGTTTAAAATTTATCACATAGGTACCTATTATAATTAATCGTCGTTTGGAAATTGTGATTTTTATTTTTAGGAAAAACTGTGCTTGTAGAAAAAGTATAGTGTGAAACACGTGCAGAAAGGTAATTTCTCACTCGTTTGAATTGCGGCACTCGCTTGCGCTCGTACCGCAACTTTTCAAACTCGTGAGAAATTAGTACATACCTTTCTGCACTTGTTGCACAATATACTATTCCCGCACGCCGTGCGGAAAAGTGCAACTTTCGGAAACGAAATGCGTGCGGGAAAGTGGCTGATTTAGCACGGCCGTAGAAAAAATTTTTATGGCACAGCAATTCGTATTGACCGTATAGACAATTTTGATGTAACGTCAAAAAAATATAAGAATGGAATGTCGGTCAAGTTCAAGTAAAAGTTTTTGTAGATATTGTCCTGTAATTACGTTTGTAGAAAAAATATTTTATGATATGCGTGTTAAAAAGTACATTTTTAAGGCACTCATGTGAATTGCAGAACTCGCTATCGCTCATTCTGCAAACTTTCACATGCGTGCCTTAAACGTGTACTTTTAACACTTATATAACTATTACCTTATCAATATTACTGTTTAAAAAAATATTTGATTGATTTTTGCGTAAGCTTCATTCCTCTTTTTGAGGCAACGATGTTGCGCCAAGGTTGAAAGTTGTAACTCACCAGTTATGACTTTTGCCTCGGTTAACCGAGGGGCTCGGATAACCGAGACTCGGATAATCGCGAGTCTACTGTAGTCTATATTTTTCTAATGAAAAAAATAGTACCCCACTGAGATATTTCAAATTAAAAATTATTTTTGAATTCCTCGTTCAATTTATGACATCAAAGTTGACTTTTTTCATATGAGGCGCCGTTTTTATGCAAAAAAAATAAAACATTTTAACGTTTACAAAGTATTTGAAAAAGTTTATATAATATGGAAACTACCTCGAATACTTTGTAAGCGTAAGATGTTTTATTTTTTTGTATAAAAACGGAGCATCACATGACAAAAAGGCAATAAATATTTTTTGGTATAAATTATACGAGGAATTCAAAAATTATTTTTAATTTGACATATATCAGTGGCGTACTATTTTTTTCTTAAAAAAATTCAGATCAATACCCGTACGCGCGCCAATGATGAATATAAAATTCTTCTATCACCAGTGAAGGTGGTCATTTTGAACGTGTGTTTTAGCTCTGCTCCTAGTTAAAATATTATTAGTGTTATTTTTTGTTATTGTTCTAATTAGTTTAGTATTATTGTGTTAGATAGTTGTTTATAATGTATTAATGAAATGAAAAATACGCGCAAAGATGTTTATTTTTTGCATAAAACGGTGCACCGTATGAAAATAAGAGAAGTAAGGATTTTTATCATAAATTAAACCTGGAATTCAAAAATAGTTTTTAATTTGAAATATATCAGTGGCGTACTGTTTTTTTTTTTTTCTTTAAAAAATTCAGAACATTACCCGTATGCGCGCCAATGATGAACACAAAATTCTTATTTGTATGTCAAAAAATGCTCAATACCTACCTCTTAAAACTTACCAAATTTCATATTCATAACTCAACCAGTTTTAGAGCAATAAATAAATTGGCAGTTTAAAAAAAATTCAACACCGTGTATTTCGGAAACAAAGCATTTCCGGACATAATATGTCTATAAAGCAAATTGTCAATATTTTTTCACGTAGTTTGAAACCCATTAAAGTTTTTCATTCTTATTTAGAAACACCCTATATATAAACAATTATTATTGTTTGAATCATTTACTATCCATAATTTTATGCTCTCTCCAATTTTCCCTCTAACTTCTAACTTCATTTATATAGACCAGTTTAGAAATTCTTTACCATTCTAATCGATCTGTCAGTTTGAGGATGTTAAAAAATTACATTCTCTCGTCTGAAATTCCTAATTAATATTTCATATTATACATAATATTTATCAAGAATGTCATAAGCCGCACATCTTTTGTCAATTTCCCTGATTAATGTCTTTAGTGTATGTTTACATTCTTAATTCTTAGTAAATTGTCTACGGGTTACATTCATTTTCTACAGTGGGGTTCGATTATTCTTTTAAGGGGATTTCTTATTTAAGTAGATACAGTTGATATTATACAACTTTAGGATTAATCTACATCAATATAAATCAATTTAATTATTGTAATTATTTGTAACGATTATTGTAGTCTAAGATCCGAATCGAAGTCGATCTTCAGCCATCTGTTATCCGGATGAAACATTTTTTTATTTTTCAGAAATAGACAAATATGACTTGCAGGGGTTGCCTATCAAATCTTGTCATAACTATGCTTGGGGGCGTAAGGTTTGAAATCAATATTTCAAGCATATTTTTGTTTTTTTTTTAAGGTATATTATAATTGTTTTATTTGTTAATTAAGTAAGCATACTCAGTCAGTACAATTCAAAAAATGTTCAAAAAGAAATTCAAGGAAAAACATTGAGAAATAGTGGCAAATTTTTAAAGAAACCTCAAAAAACAATAAATTTTGCGGTGGACATCAGAACTCACAATTAGATCATGCGAAACAAAAAATTCAAAAAGATTTTGTTAGCTTATGAGTTTCTCGAGGTAACACTGTCGAGATTTTTTAGTTTTAACGATTTATGACTTTTTGATATCACTCAAGTCAAAACAACGAATATATTTGCAAAAAAGGTGAAAATCAATATATTCATTATTGTTAAACAAAAATTGTCTAAAGAAAATATAGACAAAATAGGAAACTTGCACTAAAAATTTTTTTGCATAAAATTGTTAATTTATGTTTTAAAATGTTATGTTCAAAATATTACGTCTTAACAATGAATAGTGTACGTAAAACATATGGTCAAAATTCCGCGCCTAAAATTTCCGTTTCAAACAACTTCCGCAACAAAAGCGAGAGCTGGGGTCTGACGTCACAGGCCACTCGTATCGTTTGCCCATTCGGTGGGCTATTGCATTTAATGCAGTTTGCCCTTTAGATAAATAATATAGTTGAAATATCTTGTTTTGCTCTGTGGCAAAAATGATTTTTTCTGTGACAGGCAAAATATTAACATTTTATCTCTGTTGACATGTATCAAAAAGTTCTTTTTTATGAAATTACTTTTGTCGTTTCTTGTGTTGAAGAACAAAGAAGAAACAAGTAACTTAAAAATAAACAAAAATTTTAGTAATAAAAGTAAGAGTAACTAAAAAGTGTCGGTGCTACTATAGTATGCGGTCTACAGTCGGGTTTCTACTATAGCTTGCGGTCTACCGAGGGATGCGGTGTAAGTACAAGCTGAGATGATAAAGATATTAACTTGTAAAATTACAATATTGATTCTTCTTATTTATGCGTATTATTAACTTTGTAAAGAAGGATTTTGTTGGCTATGTACACGTTCTATCGGTACGTCTGCTAATCACCATAATCTTTTCTCAGAAGGCTTTGAACACAATAATGAAAGGCTCCAGTAGGTACTAATAAACATTAAAATAAAATATAATCTTTATTATAATGCAAATTACAGCGTAATCTTTTCCAGGATATACGAAATCCTTCGATTAGAGGTAGGTAGATCAAACCCACGGGGTAAACCAATAATACATATAATGGTACCAATCTATTGTTATAAACGGTTTAAACATGCTTATTAACAACTCTTACTTATTTGCCTTGACACCTCCCATTTCTCCAATAGAATAGCTTTCACTACTTTTTATAAAAGTTGCCACCATGAAGACATCAACGGCAACGGTAGGTAAGTTAGTCAGATTGACATTTTGAAAAACCATCTTCCGTCATATTATGCGTTTTAAACTCTTTACAAAGTAGCACTCAACTTTATCAATTTCAGTTTAAAACTAAGCTGATTGGAGAACTACTTATTACAATATATAAGATAAACATAAATAATACCTAGGAATTTTCCATTAAAGACGATTAAAATGTAATATACCCGTGATACCTACCCTAATCGTGTTGTCTCCTACTGCTAGGCACAGTTGACAGTGGCCCGTGACGTCAAACCAATAGAAGGACGTTCAAGAGCCTCCTAAGGTATTTGAATTTTATAGCATTTTCAAAGCGTCGTAATTAGCGTACGGGTTAAAAATATTTGTTTTTTTCGCATGCAAGCGTTTTAAGATCATGTTACCTTATGTTTTTTAATATCATTTTAATATTTAAAAATTTATGCATGTTCCCTATTCCAGGTGAATCGCTCAAGTAGTACCTATATTTGAGTTACAATGTCTACCGCTCTTGAGAAAAGCATTAAAAAAACGCGTTTCAAAGTTTTGTCAACTTTTATTTTTAATTTCTTTTTTGTTTGTCAAATCGTAAAGCAACGCTCACCAATGTACTCTGCGATTCATTTCGAATCGCGGAGTACAAGAATGGTCCAAGAAATGGCGTATTAAACTAAATCCATACCTGTAGATTTCACCAACAAAAAAAAATAAATACAACACCAAATAACATTAAATGCACTACTCTACCATATGCTAATACGGCAAAATATCTAACTCTAAAAAGGTCGGAATTGCTAAAAAAAATATTTTCTCAATAACTGTTGTAAAAATTAGTGTACAGCTTTGAAATTTTTGTTAAATAAAGGTTCTTTGGTGCTTAATATGTGATAAAACTTTCAAAGCGATTCATTCAATTGTTTAAATTTTATTCAAATTGTTTATCCGAGAGAGCATTTTTTTTGCAATAACATAGGTCAGAAAAAAATGACCTTAGAACCATTCCACAAGTGTCAACTGAAAAAACATGAGTTACATTTAAAAAAGTGAATAAAAAATGCATTTTTTAGTTAAAATAATTATGCAAAAGTATCGTCAATTTTTCTTTATAAACTTTTTGAATAACTTTTTCCAAAAAAATTAACTTTTTTACCCTGTTTTAAGTGCACAACTACCAAGTAATGCTATATATATCATAATTGATAAAAAATTGTAATAAATATGTTTTTCTACGACCGTATAATAACTTGCTCATTATTCGCTATTTTTTCATAGATAATAGCACCCATTACTGTACCCGTGAGTAATAATTCATTACTCACGGGCTGAAGTTACTCACGGGTCATTACTCACGGGCTGAAGTTAGATTCAAGTGGCGCATGCCATTTTTAATATTAATCGTATATAAACTGCAAATAAAATTACCTAAACTTGTTTATTTAATACAATAATTATTGTAATTTATGCCAATAATTAACTTCGAAAAATTTTTAAAGGAATTTTAACTGTAACAATGTCAGTATATTTTGTACGTTTATATCTTGTTTACTAAAAATTTTGACGTTTATCATTTAATTTAGTGACAGTGACATTAGCGCATTTTGTTTATGTTAATTGGAGTTTATAACTAATATTGTGTTTGTTTTTCAAGATATATTGTGTTAAATATGTTATAACATATTATGTATAGTTATATTATTATATTATATATAGTTAAATGTAAATATACATTATAACTATATATTGAAATACGTCCACCGACAACAGCAATTTCCTATTTATAAGATTCACTGACCGTAGGTACAAATTTAAGCTTATAATTTTTCGGAAACGAATAGAACTTATATTGACTATTTCTAGTTGTATTTTTACAATAAATAAGAATTTGGTAATAGTAGGCAACCAATTATTCAGCCACGTACTATGGGTAAATAGCATTTAGGTATTTTTGTAAATTATTATAATTTAAATCTCGAGTAGTTGATAATTAAATTTTTTAATAATTAAAATTAAAAAAAAAGGTCGTAGAAAAAGTATAGTATTCTACTCGCATGTAATGGCTATTAGTCACTCTGATGAATTACGATACTCGCCTACGGCTCGTGTCGCAAACTTCATCATCGTGAGTAATAGCCATCATTACATGCTCGTTGAATAATATACTATTAATTTCTTATATAACAAAATAAAAAGTTTATAAGGAAAGATTTACGATACTTTTGCATAATTATTTATTACTAATAAATGCATTTTTTATTCACTTTTTTAAACCAAGTTGAAAACATAGCTCATGCTCTTTCATTTGACACCTGTGAAATGGTTCTAACGTCATTTTCTTCTGACTTATGTTATTGCAAAAAAAATGCTCTCTGGGATAAACAATATGAATAAAATTTAAACAATTAAATTAATCTCTTTGAAATATTTATCACATATTAAGCACCAAAGAACGCTTATTTGACAAAAATTTCAAAGCTGTACACTAATTTTTACAACAGTTATTGCGAAAATATTTTTTTTTTGCAATTTCGACCTTTTTTCGCAATTATATTAACAATAAATGAGTATATCAAACTTTTTCATTTTAAAGCTTTTTCCATAATCTCGAAGATAATTGTACTAAAAAACCATAAGTTTCCCTGTTTTCCATTGATTTGAAAAAAAAGTGAAAAATGCCATTTTTTGACACTTAATTGTTTTTAAATAAAAATGGCCGCCAGATCCTACACAGGAAATAGTTACAATTTGCTCTTATAGGTAATACCTGTAGAAAAAAACACTTCCGTACCCTGGCTGTTCAAGTGTCATGGAAAAAACCTTATTACCCTGGGCTATATGTGGTTATTCCATTCTTATTTTCTATTTAGTGTCCATTAGTTTATACACTGTACGTTACATTTTCTTCTAATTTCTAATATCTTCACTCTTCTTTCGATCCCTCAGCGGTTTTCCTGCAATTCTTCTCAGTACTCTCACCTCTGCGGTTTCTAGTAATATTTGTGTTGTGACTGTATCGGGTCTTGTTTCTGATGCATATGTCAATATTGGTCGTACACTGGTTTTATAAGTTCTTGACTTCATCTCAGTGTTAATATGCCGATTGCGCCATATAGTGTTACGAAGAAATCCTGCTAAATATCTCAATACCTAAAGTTCAAAATATCAGAAAAATATAGATAGTACCATACACAGCTAATATTTTTTTCAAGTGGTTTACCTTGTCGAAAAATGCATCAATTATTATTTTATTAGGTAAGATAAAACAAACATATAAAACCACCCTTTCTTGCTTCCGGCGACACTGGTCTACTAATTAAACGTAAGTCACCAAACGAGCACTGCCAACCACTTGGGTGGTCTTGGACAACGACAAATTAGCGTATTTTTTTAATAGCAGCTCATTGTCAACTGTCTTTATAACCGCTCTTTTAATATCAATAAATAGGGTTTATTAAAATTATTGCTTCTTTTTCCATGAATGTGCGTGCGTGATGAAGTGCTGTTGATTGTCTTTTGAGAAAAATATCTAAAATAGGACTTTCATGATAATGAACTCACACACATGGCTAACATTTTACTACTTTTAAGTAGACTAAATTATTGAGAAGATTGCTCAAATAAAACTGGTAGTACTCTTCCACAAAAATCCTTTATTTCCTTTTGAATTTACTAACATCATGTGAGATAATTTAAATTACATTAAAGAGACGTCAAAAAGGTAAAACAACAATAAATCTGTTATCAGCATCTTAACCAAATTTGATTTAAAAAATTTCATCAATTTATTCGTAGAAATATCTGGTTTTTTATAAAACAACTAACACAAAAATATATTATAATGTAGGTATACAGCTAGATATCAAATACTACAACAATGACGTACACATTTCTCCACAAGAATTACTTCCTTCGGGCTTATTATCGAGAAAATACTTACTAGATTCATCGGTGTCTTCAAATTCCTTTAGATCCCCAAAACAATACAGTCCACCACTAACTAATTCCTCCCAGCAGAATAACGCCTTTCAGTCTAACCACTATTCTCCTCTCGACATTAAATCTAACCAAGGTTCCTCCCAATTCTAGAATCAATCTAATACCATTGGTGCTTGCCCAACCTAGCAACGGTGTATCTAGTCTACCACCTCCATTTAGAATCTCTATGATAGAAATGACGCAACAAGAGAATTAAACGACATAGCGGCCTAATGCACCACTTGGATGGAACGATTCGTTACCTCATCTTAACAAGTCTTTGTAACAAAAACCAATACCTGAACTGGGTGTTGTTGATCTCATTACGGGTCCTTAGTATGGCGCAGCACAAGCTCATCCCGTCTTCTTCCACTTTTCCCGCCACCTTTTTCTCGATCTTCCTCGTCTTCTTGGACCAATTATCCTTCTGTTCATCAGAAGTCTAGGCATTCGATATTTTTGCATTCTTACCACATGTCCTCATCGTCGGATTTTTTGTGCTTTGACAAAATTGGTAATGCTGAGTTCTTTATACATTTTCAATAATCCCTTGATATTTCCCATTCCCATCTGCAGTCTATTTCCCACTAAAGATATATCCCATTCTCCTTTCTCATCTCTCTAATATTTTCTCCTCCGTTTTATTTAGTAACCATGTCTCACGGGAGTGTGTTACGGTGGGTCTGATCCTGTTTGGAATATTCTTAATTTGAACTTTCTGAATATATTTATATTTTGCCTTCATTTGTGACAACAGGTTACGTTACTTCTTGTTTTATTTCGCTGTAAAATAAATCTAAAATAAAATGGGAATGTACGTGTGTCAAAGAGAGAAAACAGATTTTGTAATTCGCTTACTCTATAAATCTTTCTAAGGGATTAAGGCAGAGGCTTACTCTTATCTTATCCTATTATTATTGATAATAAAGTAGGTATAATTTGGTCAGTTATACCCAGTGCCGGCGCTAGGGTATAAGGTGCCCGCCTGCAAAACTAGCACAGGCGCCCCCCCTCCCCACACACAGATACTCGTACAACCCCAGCCTCGTGAACATTATGTTTGTCCAAATGGAACAGTGAGACCCACATGTCCGAAGATCAAACCGGTAACACTGCGTAACCTGACCCCGTATCTATCTGACCCCTCAAGATGTACCACCACCCCTCCCCATCGCAGTACATAACGAATAAGAGTAAAAACATGCCGAAGATTCGAAGATACATGGATGAGCGCGGAACAAACCTTCATTTTCTTATGAGATCGCACATAGCAGGGATGTGTCACCCGTTTACCCTCGCGACCTTGCATTGCGGTTTACCTACAGCGATGTCGATGTCAAAACAGGATACGGAAAGTATCTTCGATAGGATCTGCCAGTCATCGATGTAAACCTCGACCGCGATCGCGACTTACACCGCGCTCATTCATGTATCTTCGGCATGTTTTTATCCTTACCGAAGATACTTTCCGTATCCTGTTTTGGCATCGACATCGCTGTAAACCGCGATGCAAGGTCGCGAGGGTGAACGGGTGACAAATCCTTGGTATGTGCGATCTCATAAGAAAATAAAGGTTTGTTTTGACATCGATGTAGCGACCGCGATCGAGACCTACATTGCGCTCATCCATGTATCTTCGGCATGTTTTTACCCTTATGAGGCTTTGTACTGAACGTTATCTTGGATGCACTGGGTAATGGAACACATCCTCTGTATTACTATATGTGGTTAAACCACCTGATTTTAGGGGTAGCTAGAAGAGCTTTTCTCCCTATTAATGACTTGATTTTGGACTTGTGTCCTAAAAACGTGTGTTCCGGGCAGCGAGGCACCGACTTAAGTCGGTGTCCCGCTATCCGCAAATGTTCCCGGTAAATAAAGTTCGGTTACAGTTTTATCAGACCCCTCATCTGACAAAACAACTTCACTTTTTTAAGAAATTGGCTAAGAGAACTAAGATTGTTTTTTTGTGTCATTTCTTCTTTTTCAGCTTTTATTTTTCGATTTGTGCCCGAGATAATTTTTTTTTGAATCCATTTTTATTTAACTAAATAAAAATAATATTTTAACCGTAAATTAATAATAGTACTGAGTAGTACTTAACCAATATAATTTTTTATTAATTAAATGCTAGATTCTTTAACTGACAAACTATTCTCTATTATAATCACATGAAATAATACTAAATCTAAAGAGCTCTAAAACTCTAAACTAAATTTTATATAAAATGTTTATTTTAAATATTATGTTTTTATGTGATTAATACTTAACTTGATACCTATTAATAGGTAATTACATAATACTTAAATAATTAGAAAGGCGCAGGCGGCAAGCAAACAATATCACAATCTTGTTTATTTTACTAGAAATCATTCATTTCCTCTCATAACTGCTGATACAAAACTAGCAACTTGCAAGAAATTTAAAGAACATAAAAAAGCATTCTCATTAAGAGCAAAGTTGATTGGTTGAAATATGATATCTTTCACCAATAAATTACATTACTACATGGTAAGAATTCTATGCCGCATTACATCTTTTTGTATATTATGTGATATACAAAACTAACAAACACAGATTAGGGTATTATGACGAATTTAAACCATATTTAGAAAATTAATTTTTCTATTTTAGTATTTTACATAAAACCAGCAGAAAAAAGTTCATTTTGGCGCCCCCCAAACAGGGGCGCCCGCCTGCAATGCATCCCTTGCAGGCCCGTTATCGCCGGCCCTGGTTATACCACCTCTAATCGGCTTAAGCTAATGGTGAATGGACTGTCTTCAACAGCCGCTAGATTAATAATAGGTGTGTTCTAGCATCAGTTTCAAACGGTTTGAAACCATCAGCGAATAGTCGACCAGTGCGAGTAGAGGGGATAGCACTGGTGACTGTTTTATGTTCTCTCACTGACCAACTGTTTGCTGACGGTCTCTGACTAGATTGACTGTTTGCTAGAACGAACCTATTATTTATGAATGCCAGTTTTATGGACTTCAAAATACGATTTCGATAAACTTTAATTACAATTACCGCCCTAATTAAGCAAAATTCAGAGTTATTATTATATTCAGAGTTATATTTCGGGATGAATCTATTCATGTAAATTTTATTTAATTTGCGTGACATTATATTTTCCATAAAATGTGTGCAGTGCAGCTGATTTTTTTTCAGTCATGTTCAACCGTACTTCAATGTTTAATCAAAAATATTCTTCGCTACCATCTTTAGTTTTTCACACTCTTTGCTGTAATTTTAGCAAATTTTCATTTTTAATATGGTATTGCCTTTTTTTGTTTCTGTATATCTTTTTGAGTTTGTTTATAATTTTTTTTATTTTTACTCTTCATTTTTTCTTTCATATTGACCTGTAATAGCTACTGTATTATTGCCTCATACCTACTTGGTTTTTTTTAGGCATTCGTTACCAAACCAACCCTTCACTTTACTCTCAATGTTGACTCTTGTTCTCGTTTTCTTACTTGCCTCCTGTGTTTTTTATTCGTTCCCAAGATTTTGTTTTATTTGTAAGTTTTTGTTACACTGTTCCAATATTTTTATTAATCATTATATTCTTTTTTTATTTCTTCTAACTTTAATTTTTTAAATAAAAATGGTATACATTTTTATTTCATAGTCGTATTACTCCGTAGAGTAACTAGGTGCATTTTTCCGTTGGAACTTTACCAGCTGAAGACGGGGGATGTGAATTGCATAATGTAGAATTCCTTCCCTCTCGTCTTCACTGCAGCATCCATTTGACTTGCAAATTGTAGAAGTCTTGGAGGTGTCACCAGGAAAGTTTACCAATAAGTTTTCAATTTAAAAATCTTTTAGTAATATTTTTAATATTTTCAGTATTAACAATTTACTATTAGGATTGAAAACTACTTCGTCTTTCAATGCCAGATGGCGCTAGCCACCTACTATCATCACTTCAGTTGCAATGGGTGGGAAAACCTCTCGATACGAATCAGTTAAAATATGGAGAACAGTGCCTACGTTCCTTCCGATGAAGGCTCCAATAAGAGCCGAAAATCGCGATTCAAGGGACTGGACTGCACTATGTATTCTAATTGAAAAGTAAGATTGTTTTGCCTTCGCATTGCAACTGAATAAAAATGGTATACATTTTTATTTCATAGTCGTATTACTCCGTAGAGTAACTAGGTGCATGTTTTCCATTGGAACTTTACCAGCTGCAGACGGGGGATGTGAATTGTATAGTGTAGAATTCCTTCCCTCTCGTCTTCACTGCAGCATCCATTTGACTTGCAAATTGTAGAAGTCTTGGAGGTGTCACCAGGAAAGTGTACCAATAAGTTTTCAAAAGTGTACCAATAAGTTTTCAATTTAAAAATCTTTTAGTAATATTTCTAATATTTTCAATATTAATAATTTACTATTAGGATTGAAAACTACTTCGTCTTTAATTTTTTAATATGATATTTTTTCGTCTTTATGTTAAAGTTAGCTTTGTTTTTTTGTTCTGCAAAAGTTTTCAGATATTTTAGTATTAAGTATCAAAAAAAGATAGGCCTAATTAAAGTTTGCCCCCTCTTAGTACGACCATTGTGATATTATTCATGTACTTCTTTTTTATGAATTCATGGTCGATCTGGTGGATTGTGTTTCCTTCTGGAGTTATCCTTTATGTATTTCTTTTCTTTGTCGTTATGTATTTCTTATTACAATGTTTTTCTCAACAATAATTCTCAACATCTTACAAGACAGTGAGGATAAACTGAAAATAATGCCATAATTTTTTGAAAACTTGTTGTCTGGCAACTGGCAATAGACTGGTTTGCCGAATGGAAATTTGGAATTTGGAATAATTATTGTTGAATGGAAACAAGTTTGAGAAACAAATTAGAACATTATTTTCTTATTGATTCTTAATATCATGTACTATTCGTTAGATTATTTTTTAATACTTACATACAAAATTCAAGTCTTTGTACCTAAATAAACATTTAGTGACATTTTTATCACATCTAATGTTTTTCAACTTGTCAAAGTGAACAACACAGTTTAGCAATAAATACTCAAACGACGATATCAATAAAATATTAGTTAAAATTATCTATAAAAATACAGTTTTATCCATGAAATAATCTTACCGAATTACATTCGAGCGCTTAGAATTTCCGGTATGGTCCTCAGGAAAATTTGACTTTATAAACCTTATAGCCAGTCTTCCATCCTTCACCTCTTTCACTCAGAACATTGCATGTTTTAGTTCTACTATTTCGCAACCCAATAGAAATTTACTCCTACCTAAATCATCATTTACGTTAATGTATTGTTTATTTCTGCTTATTTATTTTTAAACTTAACTTTAAAAGTAAAAATGTGCCCTTCACTTATCTTTATTCCCACGTTTTCACAATTACATTTCCTTTCTATTTAATTAACGCAATTTGTAAAAATATCGTAAAGTATATCGCAAAGAGAAGAAAAAACGAATAAAAAGCGAAGTTTTAACTGAGCAAACCAATAAAGCACTCCTTACAATTAAAATTTCTGCAGTTACTTTAATTTCTGCAATTCAGTGACTAGACATAAAAAAGATTCAAATTATTACAACTCTACTTACAAGACCATTAAGAGTAATTAAAAACTCAATTACTGCTTGAATGGCTTCAAGTGGTACAAACAAAATAAATTAATTCCAGTACACTATATCTGCCATTGAGAAAATTACTCGAAATGTCCGGATAAACATTCTTTTAAAATTACATCATGGTGTATAATTTATACCTATTATGATTATTACTACACGGGCAAAGGAAATTAACTAGTAGATTGGAAAAAATTATCTTTATTTCCATAGATTATCGCTTACCGCATGTTTAGATCTATGTTTAATTATTTAACTAAATCCCCCTACTATCAACTTCTTGGTTTGCTTCTGTTGTTCGTCAATATTTTTTACTGTGAATATTAAGAAAAAGCTTAAAAATCAACTTAATCCGAAGTAAAAACTAAGACTTTATTTAATTTGAAGAAAATTCAGTGTGATAATCTACAATAATGGCAACGAAAATATGACGAATTTTGGACAACTTGTATATTAGTGCAAGTGCACCCTAATATCTATGTGCATATTTTGGCATTGGATCCGAGCTTAACATGCAACACCATTGCCATATCCTCTATTTATTCATACTATCACCTATCACATTACATAAAGTTGCATTTAAAAAATACATAATATGTAGTTTTGAAACACCAATAAAGTAAAGTTTTTTTTTAAGTTGTTTTCACCAATTTTTAAAAAACGTAAAAACGTTGAATTATCCACGTCCATCTCTACGTGCGTCGGTCTGTCTGTCTGTCTGTAAACTCAACTCCTCTGTCATTATACCAGGTAGAATAACAAATGAGGTGTCAACTGAAAGCTTATAATCCAAGACGGACGGACGGGCAGACGGACGTAGATAATTCAAGGTTTTCACAATTTTTCAAAATTGGGTTAAATTTAAATGTTCTTATAAAATTATTCTATTATTCTTGTAGGTACATTTAACATTTATTGAAATTATGAAAGAAATAAACAAAAAAGTATGGCAATACTGTGACGCACAAGCATAAAATTCAGACGTAGGTTACATAGGGTGCACTAATATACAAGCTGTCCCGAATTTTAATGGTAACGAAATGCTTAACGAAAGGTAAGAATATTTTAATGAATTTATTTTAGCTTAAAGTTACTAAGATGTATTTAAATCATATAATATTTTTTCAATACATCTTTTTCGTCCTCTTTGATTGAAAAATCCAGATATTATTCTGAACCCTGTCTCATACTGCAGTCACTATTTCGCTAGTAGGTACAATACTCTTACTCGACGTTTACCTAGTTACATTAAGCTGATACTGTTCAACCTGTCTTGGCTGCAGAGCTGAAGGTGGATAATACTAGGTTCCCAATTCCACATGATAATAAAATTTGTTTGATGTGGTACTGAGTGGTAGATAGCTTCCTTAATTTGTAGGCCACATGTTCGCCATAAATTAAAAATTCGTCTCTTTCCTGGACCGTGTTTTGCAAGAACTTCATTACATTAAAAGCTTCTGTCTGTATCCATTAAACCACGAGTATTTGGGTCACCTGAATAGAGGTCATAAATACGCATTACTTCAAAATATAATGCAAGGAAAAATAGATGGAAAACGGAATCCAGGCCGTAGAAGAATGTCGTGGTTGCGGAATTTGAGAGGGTGGTTTGGCTGCACCACTAATGAACTTTTAGGTCAGCTGTAAACAAGGTCAGGGTAGCCTTGATGATTTCCAATCTCCGATAGGAGTGGCACAAGAAGAAGAAGAAGCCATGTTTTCATTTTGTCGCTTGACACTTTGATGGGTGTTACTTATTTCACATAACTATAACAGCCTCCATCGCTCATTTCGTTGCAGTTTTCATTTTCAGCTGTCTCTACGTTTTTTCACTAACCTGCAACAAATTCATAAACTGAAACACCGATTTTGAAAAAAGTCGGTAAATTTACAATCCCTGGTAATTCACTTTATACTTTTGTTCGTTTTATTTCAGACACAAATTGTTGCTAGCACCAATTGCAAGTAGAAATGTATTTTTGACTATAAAGGAATATTAATTTAGTATTTTTACTATATTTAGTACTCTTTGCAATGGTTGATGCTAGAAAGTAAAGTTAGATGCCAGGGACGCATATGTGATGATGGAGTATTTGCGAGTAGAGTGATCCCGAAAATGATATAGGATGGCTTTTTACAGTTACCGAAAGAACATTTCTTTCCTAGGATAAATGATGACAAAATGCTTTACGTTTGTGTTGCTGGCATACCGCCATACTATGAAACCTTACCCAGCTGTACAATGGAAACGAACAAAACAATGAATTTTTAACTGGGTGCTGGAAATGCTTTTGGAATAGTATCTTCAGTTTTCCGATATTTACGCAAGCCACTACTACTTCACCTATAGAAAAGAAACAAAACTGTACTTACCCGCATATCTACTTGCATAATTTTATGCGAAACAGTACCACATTTAACGAAATTTAAATGCAGCTACACTCCAACAGGAACTTCGGATTCGGAACATAAAAATACGGGAGAGGTATTTCCAGGTCGCGTATTTCCGTTTGCGTGTTCGTTTCACGACAGCGCGATTTTGAAGTAGACACGGAAATGGCAAAACATTTTTGGTTCCAAAAAGGTGTTGATTTGAAAGAGCTGACACCCGAACTATGTACGGGTTTGCATTGTACCGAAACATGCGGCGTTGGGTTGGAATGCTACAATCAGTGGAAGGGTCACTGTGATAATGTATTTTCCATCTCCACACCACAGATATCTCTCTCTTTCCCTCTCTCTCTCTCTCTCTCTCTCTCTCTCTCTCTCTCTCTCTCTCTCTCTCTCTCTCTCTCTCTCTTTGGGCATTTCTTTTAACTCATGCATAGATCTCTTGCTTATTCTTGTAATTTGGCCAATCCATTTTGCTGAGATCTTCCTCCTGATGTTCGACCTGCTATCTTTGTAAGCTGAATTTTTGAATATACCTTTGTCTTAAAAATTAATCTGAATTATTTGTCCTGTGATCGGTCCATGGAATTCATAATATTCTTTTCTAACAGAACATTTTCAGAGGCATCTATCTTTTCTCTTTCCTTAGTTCTCTTCTTTCTTTCTTGTGTTAGAGTTCAAGATTCACATTCATATGCTAGTATCGGGAATACTATATTTTGTAATATGTACTAGTTTTTCCATATTTGGCTATCTTTCCTATGGCCACTTTTGCTAAATCAAATCTAGGTCTAATTTCCTCCTGTTGAGACGCTATGTTTGTGATGAATGATCTCAGATGTAAGTATGAGCTCGCAACCTCAAACCGGTGAATCGTGATTATCTGTGGATGATTGTTATCTAGTCTCTTCACTATTATGATCTGTGTCTTTGATATATTTAACTGCAGACCAAATAATTTACTTTTGTTTTCAACCACTCATATGAGATCGATTAACTCTTCCTGACGATTTACAAGTAGGGCTCTGTCGTCTGCAAAACGTAGGAGGTTTATTTTCGGTCATTTATTGAGATGCCCTTTTCCCATACTTCAAGCGATCTTGTCATAACGTGCACACATATATGTTAAATAATTGTAGAGACATCTTTGTCTGACATGTATACATCTTTGTCTGACACTTTGTTCTGGAATCAATTCATTTGAGAGTGGATCAATTACTTTTACTCTTACTGTGGTGTGTTTGTATAGTTCATTTCGAAGCCAAATTAAGTATTGTGGTAAACCTACTTTTTTAATAGATGCCATAAGTATTGCCAATAGAGCCTGTTGAACGTTTTGCGATAATCTATAAAACAAATCCAGTTGGAGAACTTTGAGTTCGCAGACAAGATTTGTCTCCTAACCGAACATAGTAACCATATGCATAAAAAGATCTACAAGCTTTCAAAATATTCCAAGGTAATGGACCTGAATATCATCATCATCATCTTGGTGCTATAGCCCTTAGAGGGCCTCGACCTTCTCAAGCTTTCTACGCCATTCTGTTCTGCCCCTTGCTTGCATTTTCCAGTTGCCGACTCCGATCTTCTCGGCATCTTTTGTTACTCCGTCCATCCACCTTAGCTTTGGTCTACCTTGTCTTCTCATTCCTACGGGTTGTGCTGTTAGAATCTTTTTTATCATGTTCGATTCAGGGGCCCGGATTACATGTCCTGCCCACTGCAGGCGGTTTCGCTTAATTATAGTGGTAATATATTTTCCACCAAACGTATGCTTGTAGATATTCTGCAGTTCAAAGTTATATCAACGCCTCCATATTCTGTTCTCACAGAGCGCTCCGAATATCTTGCGTAGCACCTTTCTTTCAAAAATCGACAGAGCGGATTTATCTATTTTAGTTAGCGTCCATGCCTCTGATCCATATGTGAGAACGGGGACAATCAATGTTCTATACAGCCTTATATGAGTTTTTTGAGACAGACATTTGTTAGCTAAGTACTTTGATATACCATGATAACACCTGTTTGCAAATAGTATTCGCCTTTTTATTTCCCCTAATGTGTTATTATTGGGGTTAACCGATGTCCCTAGATCTATGAACTCTTTGACCGCTTCGAAGCTTTGGTCGTTGATGATTAGATCTGCGTCAACATTTCCAGCTCTTGTGTTTGTGTTAGTCGCCATGAATTTGATTTTATTGTGATTTATATGTAACCACATTCGTTCTGCTGCTGTTATTAGCTCGGTTAGGATTTCCGCAGGTCTCACCCTGGTTCTTGTTACCCTGGACTGATCTATTAAATATTGTTTTCCTGCTATCTATATTAGCGTCTTGTACGACTTTTTCTATAGCAATTTAGTGATATCCGATAATAGCAATTTCCAATTTATTAGATTCATTAAGAGTAGGTACAAATTTATGCTTATAATTTTTCGCAAATGAATAGAACTTGAATTGACTATTTCTTGTTGTATTTTTACAACACATAAGAATTTGGTAATAGTAGGCAACCAATTATTCAGCCCAGTACTAGGGGTAAACAGCATTTAGGTATTTTTTGTAAATTATTATAATTTAAATTTCCAATAGTTGATAATTATATTTTTTACTAATTAAAATAAAAAAGGTCGTAGAAAAAGTATAGTGTTCTACTCGCATGTAAGTGTCGTAATTCATCATCGTGACTAATAGCCATCATTACATTCTCGTTGAATAATACATATACTACAATCGGATTACTTACTGCATTTAGTATTTACTAGTTATAAGAAATTTTTTTATCAAAAAGACAATAATATTGAGAAGGTAATACGGTCTAATTAGTCACTTACTGAGTTACAGCAAAGAAGTAAAAGTACATGCATGACTAATAAAGTGTTCTGGCTGTTCAAAAGTAGGTTATTCATTAGCTGAAAACAAGCGTGAAATTACCTCTAACTGAACAATAAGAAAACTCTCGATACTTTATAGTAAAACATAAGTTTATTGTGCAGTCACGTTTTTTTGATAATTTGAGAAGATGACCGACGGACGTATAAATCTCACAAGCCGCGGTTATATTCTCTCAAAAAACAGTTAACTCATTCTTAATGGGTTGATGTTTTTATCTACATTATTACAAGTAGTTGTTCGGTAGACGGACAGCTTTAATAAAACCCTCATACACTGTAAATGAATATTTATGATCGCATTAATTGTTTTTTATCACTAACACTTCGAAAAACAATAAGGATATCACTAAATGTTTCCATCAGTGACGTTCGCGTGAAAATGCGTTTATTAATTTATTATACATGGGGGTACAAAAATCGTATTTCAAAAGTGTTTCGTAAAAGTGGTTAACCCTTAAGTACAGTACTTATGCGGCAAAAGAAACCGTACTTAAATAAATATTGACGTGTTTATTATTATTTATATATATATATATATATATATATATATATATATATATATATATATATATATATATATATATATATATATATATATATATATATATAATTATAGGCCAGGGTAATAAGACAAAAATATACCCTGTTCGTGACACTTCAGCAGCCAGCGTACTGAACCGTTTTTTCGACAAGTAATACCTATAAGAACAAATTGTAACTATTTCCTGCGTAGGATCTGGCGGCCATTTTTATTTATAAACAATTAAGTGTCAAAAAATGGCATTTTTCCCTTTTTTTCAAATCAATGAAAAACAGTGAAACTTATGGTTTTTTTAGTACAAATATCTTTGAGATTATGGAAAAGCTTTAAAATGACGTATTACATAGTTTGATACACTCATTTATTGTTAATATATTTGCGAAAAAAGGTCGGAACTGCAAAAAAATTATTTTCGCAATAACTGCTGTAAGACTTAGTGTACAGGTTTGAAATTCTTGTCAAATGAGGGTTCTTTGGTGCTTAATCTGTGATAAAAATTTCAAAGCGATTCATTGAATTGTTTAAATTTTCTTCGAATTGTTTATCTCAGAGATCATTTTTTTTGCAATAAAATAAGTCAGAAAAAGATGACGTTAGAACCATTCCACAGGTGTCAAATGGAAGAGTATGAGCTATATTTTCAACTTGATTTAAAGAAAGCGAATAAAAAATGCATTTATTAGTAATAAATAATTATGCAAAAGTATCATACATCGTTCCTTATAAACTTTTTGAATAACTTTTTCCAAAAAAATTAACTTTTTTACCCTGTTTTAAGTGCACAACTACCAAGTAATGTTATTTATATCATAATTGATAAAAAATTGTAATAAATATATATAATTTCTTATATAACAAAATAAAAAGTTTATAAGGAAAGATTTACAATACTTTTGCATAATTATTTATTACTAATAAATGTATTTTTTATTCGCTTTTTTTAAACCAAGTTGAAAATATAGCTCATGCTCTTTCATTTGACACCTGTGAAATGGATCTAACGTCATTTTTTTCTGACTTATGTTATTGCAAAAAAAAATGCGCTCTGAGATAAACAATTTGAATAAAATTTAAACAATTTAATGATTCGCTTTGAAATTATTATCACATATTAAGCACCAAAGAATCCTTATATGACAAAAATTTCAAAACTGTACACTAATTTTTACAACAGATATTGCGAAATTAATTTTTTTTGCAATTCCGACCTTTTTTCGCCATTATATTAACAATAAATGAGTATATCAAACTATGTAATACGTCATTTTAAAGCTTTTTCCATAACCTCAAAGATATTTGTACTAAAAAAACCATAAGTTTCACTGTTTTCCATTGATTTGAAAAAAAAGGAAAAAATGGCATTTTTTGACACTTAATTGTTTATAAATAAAGGTGGCCGCCAGATCCTACGCAGGAAATAGTTACAATTTACTCTTATAGGTATTACCTGTCGAAAAAACGTTTTAGTACCCTGGCTGCTCGAGTGTCATGGAAAAAACCTTATTACCCTGGACTATTAGTATATCAGTCAACGCAGTCAACGGAGACAGTGGCAGCAATGGTCACCAAAATAACAAACGAGGAAGTGGCTCAAGCAGTGGTGTCATGGTGTGGGAACGCGTGGGAACGCCGTTCCCGCACTGGTTAAGAAAAGAAAAAAAATAATAGAGAATTTAGGTTTTGTACACAAAAATTAGCAGTGCGTTCCGGCACTGCGTTCCCACACTGCTAATTTTGCCATGACACCACTGGGCTCAAGTGCTTCAAAAAATAAAGAAAGGAAAAGCGGTAGGACAAGATGATATTCCTGGGGAAGTATGGAAAGCATTGGGAGAGACAGGAACAAGGTGGCTGGCAGGTTTATTTAATAGAATTATGGAAGTTGGACAAATGCCAAACGAATGGAGAAGCAGTATACTAGTATCTGTCTACAAAAACAAGGGAGATATACAGCAGTGTACAAACTACAGGGCTATAAAACTGCTTAGCCACACCATGAAAATATGGGAGAGAGTAATTGATAGACGGATACGTGAAGAGACCGACATATCCGAGAATCAATTTGGCTTTATGCAGGGCAGATCAACAACAGACGCAATTTTCATTATAAGACAGTTGATGAAAAAATACAGGAGTAAAGAAACAAACGCTCATATGGTATTCATTGGTCTTGAGAAAGCATATGATAGAGTTCCTCGAGAGATTCTGTGGTGGGCACTCAATAAGAAAGGCATATGCACCCCTGGTGCATACGTAAAGATTATGAGGGATATGTATGAGGGAGTAACGACTAGTGTTAGGACAGGTGTGGGAGAGACTGATAAATTTCATGTGAAAGTAGGATTGCACCAAGGCTCGGTGCTTAGTCCGTATTTATTCTCATTAGTTTTGGACGAGATAACAGCTAAACTACAGGGTAACATTCCATGGTGCTTAATGTATGATGATGATGTCGTGTTAGTAGGAAATAGTGAAAGAGACTTAGAACAAAAACTGGAACAGTGGACACGAGCTCTGAAGGAAAAAGGTTTAAAACTTAGTAGGACAAAGACAGAGTATTTGGAATGTTCATTTAAAGATGGAGTTTGGATGGTGAACTGATTGTAAAAAGCAATAGTTTTAAGTACCTGGGATCGGTATTATAGAGTAATGGAGAAATAGATAGAGATGCATGCAGTAGAATTAGGGCTGGATGGATGAAGTGGAAGGAAGCGAGTGGTGTGTTGTGTGACAGAAAAGTTCCAATGAAGCTGAAAGGAAAATTCTATAACACAGCTATAAGACCGGCTATGATGTACGGAACTGAATGTTGGGCGGTGAAAAAGAAAGAGGAACAACGAATGCATGTGGCGGATATGAGAATGCTTAGATGGATGAGTGGAGTGACAAGAAAGGATAAAATTAAAAATGAGTATATTAGAGGAAGTCTAGGTGTGGCACCAATTGATGCCAAAATGAGAGGGCATAGGTTGAGATGGTTTGGTCATGTTCAACGTCGAGACGTTAATCATCCAATACGAAGAGTAGCTGAAGTGCAGATTCCTGGAAGGAGTAGGAGAGGAAGACTAAAGAACACGTGGGGGGAGACGATTAGGCAGGACATGTTGGTAAAGGAGATTTATATTGATATGACACAGGATAGAATTGTGTGGAGAAATGCAATTAGGGAAGCCGACCCCGCATAGGGATAAGGCAAAGAGAATGATGATGATGAGATATATTTAGTATACATGATAATAATATAGGCTTGCAAACTTTATTCATGATAAGGTTCCCGATAAAACAGATGTTTAAGATGCCCTTCTTTCAGTTTCAAGAATTCTTCGTAACGTCCACAAAAGTATTCCATCACGTCTGTGAACGAATGCTATTAAATTACACGAAAAAACCGCTAGAATTTCGGTCCGAAATGTCAGACACTGGATTGGTAAGAAAAAAGCATCCTTCAGCATTCTTCATATGTACGTATTAGGTGGTGTCAGGTGTGGTGAGTGCGATGGGTATTGAAAATCACTGCCACTAGAAATAAGGCGATCCCCAAAAGCGACCCTCTGGCCATGTGACACGTTGCCCCATCTTGCTGAAACCATTGTTGATTAAGTGGTAGGTTCCTGACACGACATTAAACGTTAGAATAAGTGAACATCAGTCTTATATTAAAAATAGAGAATTTCATAGATGTCAAATATGTCAACACGCCTGGGGTAATGAACATACAGTTCAGTGGAGAGATTCAAGTATAGTCCTGAAGGAAACAGATACTTCGTAAAAAGAGAAAAGTCAACGAAGCGGCTCTAATTATGCTAAATGAAACCAATTGTGTCACAAATTCCTCAGTAGAATGCAGTAGGATGTGGTTACCCATACTAAAATAGGAAGTGAATAGAAAGAAAATACCACGATTAATAAATCAGTAACATCTCGAGGATAGTATATATTTTATATTTTAGTGTTATTTATATATTATCTATGTATTATTAATATTAGTTGTATTTAAAATAACATACATATAAAATCAGCATTTGGTGTTAGTTTTGAGAGTAAACTGAATGTAATATCAAATACTTATAATGTATATACTACCGAATACAATGTCGGGATAGTATCACGAGGTTTTTTCCTGATTTTTCCTCGTGATTTACTATGGAATCACTAATACGAGAATTTAACTGTCACCGTTTCATGTAGTTGTCTTTTTAAAGACAGATCACAGTCTATGATTTTTGTGACGGATATTCTTGAGTTAAAATTGATTTCATG
The DNA here is from genome assembly GCF_917563875.1 of Diabrotica virgifera virgifera. Taxonomy (NCBI): domain Eukaryota; kingdom Metazoa; phylum Arthropoda; class Insecta; order Coleoptera; family Chrysomelidae; genus Diabrotica; species Diabrotica virgifera. The sequence goes on along the minus strand of NC_065447.1, from coordinate 189,318,501 downwards.
TAATCGAATGAACTATCTTTCAATAAAGTCGTCCCAGGAACGCAACTCATAAATATTGGCAATCTCATTTTAAATTCTTCTACTTTAAAATGTATAATATACACATATGTCCAAAAGTTTGGAATATTGGAATATTTCGTCTTTTTATTGATTTTTATACAGGGTGTCCCGAAAAGATTGGTCATAAATTATACCACACATTCTGGGATCAAAAATAGTTCGATTGAACCTAACTTGTTTTAGTACAAATATTCTCATAAAAAAAGTTACAGCCCTTTGAAGTTACAAAATGAAAATCGATTTTTTTCAATATTTCGAAAACTATTAGAGAGTTTTTATTGAAAATGGACATGTATCATTGTTATGGCAGGATCATCTTAAAATAAAATTATAGTGAAATTTATCCACCCCATAAAAATTTTATGCGGGTTTCGTTCTTTTAAACCCCCCAAACTGTTGTGTACGTTCCCATTAATTTATTATTATGGTACCATTAGTTAAACACAACGTTTTTAAAACTTTTTTGTCTTTTAGTATTTTTCAATAAGCCAGTTTTTATCGAGATGTGGCTTCTTTTTTAATATATTTACATAAACATTTTATGGGGGTTTTGTTTCTTTAAACCCCCCAAATGTTTGTGTACGTTCCAATTAAACTATTATTGTGGTACCATTAGTTAAACACAGTATTTTTAAAACTTTTTTGCCTCTTAGTCATTTTTTTGATAAGTAACCTTTTATCGAGATATGGCTTCTTTTTCAAAATATACCTAAAAATGTAAATTATAAATAAATTTTCAGATTATTAACAGGTCTCTATATAATCATACTTAACCATATACAAATATGTGCACCGAGAGAACAATTTCTTTTCTCCTAAAACACCAATTTCTTTGAGCAATATTTCTTAAAAGTTAACATATCGTATTAACTTAAACATACCGGTTCACATATAAAGAAATGAGTTTTTAAACACAACTCAATAATTTCTTACAGATAATTTCTTCAATACTAAGAAATGCATTAATGGTTACATTTAATTTTCTTATCCTAAAATTTTTATTTCTTAAACTGAAAACTACACATATTTTGCAGTATAAGAAATATAATGTTAAGTTAATTCATATTTATATTTGTGAACAAGAAATTTTCTTGCAATCAAATAAATATTTTAAATCACAAGAAATAATTCTTCAGAAATACCCTCTGTAGTAACTGTGGTTATAAAATAAAAACTTTGTCATTAATGCCCAAATGTTACTTGCACAGAGATTTTCTTCCACAAAAGAATTGCGCAGATTAACTATTTATGATTTAGTCGTCAGTGTTTGTCAAGATGGCGTGATATGTTCATGTTCATATAGATGGATGTTGGATTTATTGGTGTACTTTAAAAATTAAAGGAATATTTTGAAGGTACGTACATATATAGGTATTAAATACAAGTAAATTGAGTAATTTAAGATGTAATAATAATATTGTTGCGTATCCGAATGGTTAAAAAAGAAACATAATAGTATCTTTATATGCTTTTTAGGTATAATGATGGACGACTCTAAAATAAAGGAGCTTATTATTCTAACTGGGAAATATGCCACAATTTAAAGCTGGGACAGAATGATATAATATATAGCTTCAGAACAATATTAAGAAAGGAGTTATTAACCAACTGTCGGGCCTTCCAGAAATGGTAGAACTTCATACATGTAAGTACCTTTTTAAAAATGTGTGTACTTATGTATCAACTATAATAGGTTTCTTGAATGTATCGTCTTCTATAAAAATATACAGTACAACGCTATATCAAACATGGCGGGTGCAACGCTGAGGATTTTTTCTGTTAATTTATTTGAGATAAAGAAATCAGTTAGTCTAAAAGAAATATATGTTTATGGTTAAGAAATATTATTGCCGAAAACCGTGAATTAGTTAATATGTATTAAATGACTTAGATGTAAACTAATAATACTTTCCCGTAATAAAATTTCTTAATGATTAGATATGCTGCCTCTTTTAGGTTACAGAAATTAAGAAAATTACATATTATTATGTCTGCTTCAATGTTTTACATTGTTTGTATTTTCCCTCGTGTTTTAGCTAAACAACGTTTATTGTGTGACTTAATATTATACAGATAAATAATTAATATTTCATTAACAAAAAGAAAAAAATAAACAAAGATGTGTAGGTTAAATAATGCCATGTTTGAACTAAATATGATTGATTATTATTAGTATGTATTAATAGTTCTTATGTGAGGCCGTGTATTTGTTTTTTTTTTTGTATTTCCTAAATTTGTCAAAATAAATACATATATCTTTATAAAAAAAATTTTATTAAAATAAGTTTACTCTTTCTACATAACGATTTTGTTTTAGTGAACTGCTGATATACAAAGTGCTATTAACAAAAGAAGGAAAATTTGAGGAAGTTGGATTTGCCTCTCCATCCTTTTATTGTTGTGTAGAAGCCAGTGGTTTAAGAGTGGAGAAAATATTTGTATGTAATAATAACGTTTTATATCTTGTTTTATTAATAAATAATGATTTTACCTTAACATAATGATTTATTTCGCCGCATGTAATATCACTTTATTTTCAAGAAATATTAACTTAACTCTAAATATACGTTTATCTCTGCGAAGTATATTTCTTAACATTAAATAAATAAATTATTAATAGTAAAATAATAATATTCCTTACTAAGAAATATTATTGCTCAGAAAGAATAGTTTTCTAATGTGTAGAAAATATATTTTTATGACTAATAAAATTAATTAACATCAAGTGTAATTTCTTTCTGATAAATGGGTTTGAAGTTTGCCAGAAAGTGATAGTTCAATCATGTTTATGATATATATTTCTTTGGCTATAGTATAATTTATTTGAAATATTTTAGAAAATTATATCTTATATACAAAGATATATTTCTTAGGCAATATGCCAAGTCGATCTTTCTTAAATATTAATAAAGTTTCTTTATGTCAAGAATTTTTTTCTCTCGGTGTGGTAGATTCGAAAAATATTCAAAATATCTCGATAAACACTGGCTTATCGAAAAAGTACAAAGAGGCAAAAAAGTTTTAGAAACATTGTTTTGAACTACGGGTGCCACAATAGTAATTTAATTGGAACGGACACAAAAGTTTGGGGGGTGTAAGGGAACAAAACCCCCATAAAATTTTTATGGGATGCACAAATTTCACTTTAATTTTATTTTAAGGTGGTGCTGCCATAAGAATGCCACATGTGCATTTTTAATATAAATCTCTAAGAATTTTCGATATTTGAAAAAAATATATTTTTATTTTGTAACTTCAAAGGGCTGTAACTTTTTTTGTGTGCACTATTGTATATAGGTAAGTGAGGTTCAATCAACCTATTTTTGATCCCAGAATCTGTAGTATAATTTATGACCAATCTTTTCGGGACACCCTGTATATGAACTTTTCTGAATAGTTAAACTATAATTTTGTTTCAATTCTTAACAATACTAAATAAATCTCAAAACCAGATAAACGATATGCAAAAAAATTATTTATTCTCTTGGAGTGAACAACTTAGAAAGTACAACCTACATTTAAAAATAAATTAGTAAAGAAAAAAATAATTTTTAATAAAACTAATAATTAATATTTCCTCCATTGACCTGTATGCATGCCTGTAGGCGATTTGGCATGCTGCCGATTAACTGGTCGAGCTGGACTTGAGGAAATCTCTCCCATTCTTCACGAGCAGCATCTTTTAGTTCGCGAAGTGTAATAGGGGGATTGTTTCGCTTTTTGATGCGTCTCTTGAGAATGTCCCAAGCTTGTTCAATAACGTTCATATCGGGGGATTTCGAGGGCCACTGTAATGTAGATATTCTTTCTTCTTCCAGAAAATTTTGTACTGCTGCTCTTCGATAAGGAGATGCGTTGTCATGCATAAACACAAATTCATCACCTACTGCCCCTCGGAATAGACGTACGACAAGATTTAAAACTTCCTCGATGTACACAGCACCAGTGACACTTCTCTCCAGAACCAGCAGTGGCGTCCTTGTACCACTCATAATACCACACCAAACCATAATACTGCCACCTTCAAACGGGACACGCGGTTGGGCTGTTTCTAGTCGGGCTTGTCTTCCTGGGGCCCTCCAAACCAGTGTTCTTCGCGAATCAGATACAAAGCCAATTTTTGAATCATCAGAGAACATCACGTTATTACAGTTTAGACCATGTTGCACCATTTCTGTAGCCCATTGCAACCTTACTATTTTGTGTTGGTAGGTTAGTTTAGGAACATGTAAGGACCTTCTACGATACAAATTTACCGCATGTAGTCGGCGTGTTAGTTTTTGCCGTGAAATATTCAGCCTTGCAGCCTAGAAATTTCTCTGGATATACCACTTGTGAATTCCAGACGATTTCTTCGAGCTATCAATGTTATCTGCCGATCTTGTGTTGCTGTTGTACATCGACTTCTACTACTTCTGGGACGATGCTTGACGTCATTTGTCTCTTGGTAATTTTTAATATTTTAGATACAGCACTCTGAGTAACATCAACAATATTCGCGATGTCAGTTTGGCTAAAGCCCTGTTGTAACAAAGCAATTACTCTATATCTGCCAAAGTGAGATATCACGTTTCTAGGCATTTTTAAACGGCTCAATTCAAATTTAAACACAGTCTGGAATAATGTGTAAATACGCTAATCAGTTGAATGTGACCAATGGGCAAAATGATGCAAAAACGATTTAAAGTTTTTACCATTTCCATGTAAAAACGCTCTAAAATGAATATCAAAAACAGTTTTGAAACCACCATAGTAGGGCTTCCAATCCCGCAGCCTTAGTTCAATCTCGGTATTTGCGGGACTACCAATTTTCAATCCCGCGGGATCTCGGTATTTGCGAAAACAGTCATATTTATATCGGGTGGTGAATCGTAAAGCGGGCCATAGGAAACTCAATGTAAAATTCTAAACTGTTAAATTCCTGCTTCCCTAATTATTTTACATCAAAAGTCATGAGAAGCTATTTGTAGAGGATTAAAATCTGTATTAAAAACAAAAGTTAAAAACGTACAACGAATTAAACACATTCCAAAATTTTGAAAAATATGATACATTTGCCATATCTGTTTAAAATTTAGGCCCACGTTACTATTTAACTGACAGTGCGCACACTATTGATTGAATATGAATATCTTTATGATTAATATTTTCTCCTCAACTGAGGGAATCTTATCAACTTTATTATGTTTTAAACAATAAACGATAAAATAAAAATGTTGACAGTTCAAATATTGTTAATATTAATAAGTTCATTGTGACCGAACACAACCGTTACACATCATGACATTGTGTGTGTCATAACTTTGGCGTCTAAGTCTAAAAAATTTATTATATTTTTACAAAATTTTGGAAAATGTTTAGTTGGTAGAACAATTTTAACAGTTATTTTCAATACAGATTTAAATCCTCTACAAATAGTTTCTTACGTGCTTTGATGTAAAATAGTTAGGGAAGCAGGAATTTAACAGTTTAGAATTTTACATTGAATTTCCTATGGCTCGTTTTCCAATTCACCACCCGGTATAAGGCAAATAAAACAATAAATTAATAAAGCCAGTAATAATTTTCAGTCCCGCAAATCCCGCGGATCCCGCGCCTGTAATCTCGCATGATGCGGGATTGAAAAATGACGCGGGATCCCGCAATACCGAGATCTCGGTATTCCGGGATTGGAAGCCCTACACCATAGGCATAGATATATTATTTGTGCGTATTCCAAACTTTTGGACATGTGTGTATGTCTGAATTGCCGATATAAATGAGTTATAAATTAAATTATAGAAGAATTTTTTTACTAAGCAACAAAATTTTTGTTTAATTTATTAACATTTTGTATTTTGACAGCGACGTCCGAATTGGAAGTCGAAACATTAATAAAGTTATTTTTTCAAGTTAAATTGTGGAGTATTTCCCAATTAGAATAGTTAATATTTTTTAAAAATATTACAACTAACTCTTACTTACAGTGCGGACTGCACACCACTGGAATAATAACAAGGAAACAATTTTCCGGTTAGCTTCTGCATATGTACAGTTTTTTGGCTTCCAGCTGAACAATAAAAATAATTTCTAAAGCGTTAAGGTACGAAAAATGGTCATACCACTTTCTTGTGGTCGTTTCAAAGCTTTGATGAGAGACTTCTTAAAAGTATTCTCTTAATTTATGACACTTCTTTAGTTTCCAAACATATCAATCAAGGACTGAAAAATACTAAAGTGTCAGCTTTATAATAATTATGCTTTAAAATTAGTAAAAATTTTTTTCTTGCTGTTGTAGCTCTTGTGAAAAATGACATTATTATGTTGTTGCTCAAACAAATGTACCTTTAATAAGAGTTGTTAGTCTTAAAAAAAAGATTTAGAGGTTCAATAAGATCAATAGATGAACAGGATAATAAAAAATTATAACATGATAAAAGAATTGGAATGAATAAGTTAAATTAGAGATTTCAAAAAAATGTAAGGGAAAAATAGTTCGACTAACCTTCGATAAGTGTAGGAAACATATTTACGAGCAATGAATTTTTAAGTCATCAATAAAAGAGAATTTGAAATATTAGAGGCACTGCCAAGTATAATAATAGTTGATAATCTTCTTCTAGTCATCTTCCATCGTCTTTAAAAAAATCTGAAGATACAACGTAATTAATTGATACCTTAAGGGGTCGTTTCACTATTACGTACCGCAGGTTGGCGTGGAGGGGGGGGTCAGAAATCTTCAAAAATTGCGTTACGTAACGCCCCATTACGGTGCGTTACAGTTACAAGGGGGGGAGGGGGGGTCAAAAATCTTCAAAAATCGCATTACGTAATACTTCACCAAGAGAACAATTTCTTTTCTCCTAAAACACCGATTTCTTTGAGCAATATTTCTTAAAAGTTAACATATCCTATCAACTTATACATACCGGTTCACATACAAAGAAACGAGTTTTTTAAACACAACTCAATAATTTCTTACAGATAATTTCTTCAATACTAAGAAATGCATTAATGGTTACATTTAATTTTCTTATCCTAAAGTTTTTATTTCTTAAATTGAAAACTACAAATATTTCGCAGTATAAGAAATATAGTGTTAAGTTAATCCATATTTATATTTGTGAACAAGAAATTTTCTTGCAATCAAATAAATATTTTAAACCGCAAGAAATAATTCTTCAGAAATACCCTCTGTAGTAACTGTGGTTATAAAATAAAAACTTTATCATTAATAATTGATGGATTCGACCGTTACTTGATGGAAGTTCATTTTATTTTATCTAACAATAAAACACTGAAAACGTTTGTTTTCTATACTTCCACAAAATTTATTACAACTATCTGACTACAGCTGTTTCTGCAGAGTGCCTTTCTCAAGTGATATAGTTTACAATGTGTTTGCCTTTTTAAGTCTTTAACTGAAGAGTTTGAGGAGTGGGGAGCTGTTTGTCTCAAGTTGGTCATTCAGAATTATATCTGTATTTTTCAGTTTATTAATTTCCATAGATTCTAAAACAGATAGCTTAAGGCCTTTATTTTGAATATGCAGAATTTGAAACTCTTCATTGAAAGAATGATTATGATCTAGAAGGTGAAGTGCGTATGTAGAAGTTTCTGTTTTTCTATTGTTGAACGCCCTTTTGTGTTCTGCTATCCGTTTGTCAAAAGTTCTGCCGGTTTGACCGATGTACGTTTTCGGACAGTCACCACAAGTTAGTTTGTACACACCACTCTGTAGTTGTTTTCTCTTTCGGCTTTGATTGTTCTTAATATATTTGCTTAAGTTGTTGTTAGTTCTGAAAGCTGGTGTTATTCCTTTCTTTTTTATGTATCTGGCTATTTTTGTTGTTATCTTGCCAGTATATGTAAGAGAGCAGAAGGTACTGGGTTCTTTCTGTGATGGTGGATACACTAATTTCAGGGCTTCAAAAACTCCATAAGAAAGCCCTGAAATTATATTATTAATATATCGGATCTTATAATTCGATTCCAGCAATAAAATTGCTGGTAAATAACTTTTCCCAAAAATGGCCTATTCTCCGATAATCAGCCCAGACTAAAAGTAAATTGAGTAATTTAAGATGTAATAATAATATTGTTGCGTATCCGAATGGTTATAAAAGAAACATAATAGTATCTTTATATGATTTTTAGGTATAATGATGGACAACTCTGAAATAAAGGAGCTTATTATTCTGGGAAACTGGGAACTGGGAAATAAGCCACAATTTAAAGCTGGGACAGAATGATATAATATATAGCTTCAGAACAATATTAAGAAAAGAGTTATTAACCAACTGCGGGGCCTTCCAGAAATGGTAGAACTTTATACATGTAAGTACCTTTTTAAAAATGTGTATACTTATGTATCAACTATAATAGGTTTCTTGAATGTATCGTCTTCTATAAAAATATACAATACAACGCTATATCAAACATGGCGGGTGCAACGCTGTGGATGTTTTCTGTTCATTAATTTGAGATAAAGAAATCAGTTAGCTTAAAAGAAATATTTTTATGGTCAAGAAATGTTATTGCCGAAAACTGTGAATTAGTTAATATATATTAAATGACTTAAGATGCAATCTAATAATAGTTTCCCGTAATAAAATTTCTTAATAATTAGGTATGCTGTCTCTTTTAGATTATAAAAATAAAGAAAATTACATATTATTATGCCTGCTTCAATGTTTTACATTGGTTGTATTTTCCCTCTTGTTTTAGCTAAACAATGTTTACTGTGGGACTTAATATTCTACAGATAAATAATTATTGTTTCATTAAAAAAAACAAAAAAATAAACAAAGATGTGTAGGTTAACTAATGCAATGTTTGAACTAAATATGATTGATTTATTATTAGTATATTAATAGTTCTTATGTGGGGCCGTGTATTTGTTTTTTTTTGTATTTCCTAAATTTGTCAAAATAAATATCTATATCTTTATAACAATATTTTTATTAAAATAAGTTTACTCTTTCTACATAAAGATTTTGTTTTAGTGAATTGCTGATATACAAAGTGCTATTAACAAAAGAAGGAAAATTTGGGGAAGTTGGATTTGCCTCTCCATTCTTTTATTGTTGTGTAGAAGCCAGTGGTTTAAGAGTGGAGAAAATATTTGTATGTAATAATAACGTTTTGTATCTTACATTAATAAATAATGAATTTACCTTAACACAATGATTTATTTCGCCGTATGTAATATCACTTTATTTTCAAGAAATATTAACTTAACTCTAAATATACGTTTATATCTGCTAAATATATTTCTTAACATTAAATACATTAATTATTAATAGTAAGACAATAATATTCCTTACTAAGAAATATTATTGCTCAGAAAGAATAGTTTTGTAATGTCAAGAAAATATATTTTTATGACTAATAAATTTAATTAACATCAAGTGTAATTTCTTTCTGTTAAATGGGTTTGAAGTTTGCCAGAAAGTGATAATTCAATCATGTTTAAGATATATTTCTTTGGCTAAAGTAAAATTTATTTTAAATATTTTAGAAAATTATATATTACATACAAAGATATATTTCTTAGGCAATATGCCAAGTCGTGAAAATAGGTAAATTCACTTAATCAACTGATCACCAAAACCTACTACAATAAGAGAATGCAAACATTTGAGTTCTTCCTGTAGTGCCTATCCGTTTCGGATGTTGGCGACCATCATGGCAATCTGTAATTTGCACACTGCTGCTCTGAAAAGATTTGTAGTTTTTGTGTTGAATCAGTTACGTAGATTTTTCATCGATTAAATAAGTCTCTTTCCTGGTCCCTGTTTTCCTTCTACTTCTGATATCTGACTGAGATTCTGATTAGTAACGTGGCCGGTTTGAGATATCTTCAGGATTTGACGATAAAGCCACATTTTGAAAGCCACAATTTTCTTGCAGATCTGTCTTTTTAGTTTTGCATATAGCCGCTTAGAGGGCACCACCAATAAAGCCTTCCGACACAAACGTAATCCCAATCTTTTGTTGACATAAATCGAGAGTTTCATTGCAATATGAGAGAGTTATATAATGTGAGAGTTTGAAATTTGCATGTCGGTCGAAAAATGGATTTTATTCGAGAACATTTTCGCAATCCTCCTCCAAGTGCCTTCTCTATTAAGGTTGGCGATCAATATGGCAAATTTCTCTCTGTTCTGGGCTTGATGGATTAAGTCATTCCCTGTTGTGTGGGTCCAATCTCTGATGTTTCGGAGCCAGGATTTTTTCTTTCTTCCTATACCCCTTTTACCTTCGATTTTGCCTTCTAATATTACCTGGAGCTGCTCAAATTTCCTATGGCGCATTATGTGTCCTAGATATGACGTCTTTCTAATTTTGATTGTGTTGACCAGATGAGGACGTGTGTTCATTATTTCCAGTACTCCTTCATTTGTACTTTTGCTGGTCCAGATTATTCTTAGTATTCGGCGGTACATCCACATGTCGAATGAATTCAGTTTGTTGACGTCATATTGTTTTAATATCCAGGTCTCACAGCCATATAATAATAGAGACCACACATAACACTTAAATGTTCTCAATTTTCGCAATAATTGTTTACTATTTTCGGAGTGGATTATCCTAACAACAATGTCGCGCTGAAATGGTTTCTGTGCTTGGAAATAAAGCATCATACCAGTCAACTATTTCCCGCTGGTACTGCGAATTTCAACGTGGTCGCTCGAGTCTCAGCTTCGAATCCAGATTAGGTCCACCCAAAACATGAGTCACACAGCCAAACAGTGATGCGGTTCGTCAGCTAATTAAGGATGACCGCTGTGTAACATACCGGAAGATAGAGGCATCTTTGGACATTTTAAAGACTTCTATCCAAAAGATCCTATATAAAGAACGGGATGTTAGGAAGTTGGCTTGCCTTTCGATCCCTCGTTTGTTTACAGAAGTGAACAAAGCGGTTCGCTTCAATTGGTGTTGAAAAACATTGGAATTGTTCAACAAAGGAAGCTCAAAAAACGTTTATATTTAGTATTGTTAGAAGCGATGAATCTTGAATTTACTCCTAGCAACCGAAAAATAAACGCCAATCCGCTGTGTGGGTGTTTCACGATGAGGAACAACCAACAAAAGTGATCCGTTCTCGAAGTGTGTCAAAGAAAATGGTGGGCAACTTTTGTGTTAAAATCTGGTCATGTGGCACTTTACAAGATCGAAAACAGTTACTTACTGATAGGTATACAGGATGTCCCGAAAAGATTGGTCATAAATTATACCACACATTCTGGAGTCAAAAATAGTTCGATTGAATCTAACTTGCCTTAGTACAAATGTGCTCACAAAAAAAGTTACAGCCCTTTGAATTTACAAAATGAAAATCGATTTTTTTAAATATATCGAAAACTATTAAAGATTTGTTATTGAAAATGGACATGTATTATTCTTATGGCAGGAGTGAGATTTGTTTTATGGGGGTTTTGATCCCTTAACCGCCCCCCAAACTTTTGTGTACGTTCCAATTAAACTATTATTGTGGTACCATTAGTTAAACACAGTGTTTTTCAAAACTTTTTTGTTTCCTATTCTGTTTTTGATAAGTCACCTTTTATCGAGATGTGGCTTCTTTTTCAAAATATACCTAAAAATTTAAATTATAAATACAGTTTCAGATTATTAACAGGTCTCTATATTCGTACTTAACCATATACAAATATGTGGTGGATTCGATAAATATTCAAAATATCTCGATAAACACTGGCTTATTGAAAAAGTCCTAAGAGGCCAAAATGTTTTAAAAACAGTGTGTTTAACTAATGGTGCCACATTTATAATTAAATTGGAACGTACACAAAGGTTTGGGGTGGTTTAAGAGAACAAAACCCCCATAAAATTTTTATGGGGTACACAAATTTCACTTTAATTTTTATTTAAGATGCTGTTGCTATAAGAATGCCACATGTCCATTTTCAATGAAAAATCTAAAAGAGTTTTCGATATATGAAAAAAAACTTGATTTTCATTTTGTAACTTCAAAGGGCTGTAACTTTTTGTGTGTACAATATTGTATATAGGTAAGTGAGGTTTAATCAACCTATTTTTGACACCAGAATCTGTGGTATAGTTTATGAACAATCTTTTCGGGACACCCTGTATAACTGTTTGTTTACCAGAAGTTATCGCGAAACTCCGACAAAGCAACACACAACGGCGAATCATCCTACATCATGACAATGCAAGTGCTCACACTGCCGAAAAGACGATAGAGTTATCCATCCACCGTGTATCCCCGACCTAATTCCCAACGACTTCTTCATGTTCCCAAAGATCAAGAATTCAATGAGAGGGCGGCGATTCCAGTCGCCAGAATCGATGCCTTTAAAATAGCGATTTGCAGGTGTCAACTGAAGACTGGAATAACTATTTTACCAATTGGTTTGATCGTATGCAAAAGTGTATCTATCTTTGTATGACATAGTTTAAAAAGGAATAAAGTACATTAAGTCTATTATATTTTTTGTTTTTATGGCTATATGCAAGATTAAAAAACAACCTATCGTAGCTTCGGTGAGAGTCCATGACTCGAGTCAAGAGTCGATAACATCGTAGTAACTTGGTTTTATGGGCATTGATAAATCATGACATTTGAAGACCTTAGCTATTTTTTATATCATTAAAATTGAAATGGGAATACGCTGGACATGTAGCTAGGAGCGATCTTAACAAATGGCACAGAACAATTCTAACCTGGAGACCATACGAACACAAAAGACCCAGAGGCAGACCTCCTATGAGATGGACAGATTATCTGAAACGAAATGCCGGGAAAAATTGGCTACAAGTAGCTTACTACAAAAAAACAATGGAAAGGAAGACTTGAAGAGACTTATGTTCAGATGTGGACGTGAACGGCTAGACGAAGAAGAAGAAGAAAAGGCAGATCTTGTTTTCTCGGGCTATCATACATTTGATTTGTAGGGAATAGTGCCAATTTTCATTGACGTTTCACCAAGATAAGTGTATCGTTGTCTGTACTTATTATATTTATTGATCTTTCACAATGATTCGTCCAAGTTGCTGTTCCTTCTTCGAGATCATCATACATTTTTTTTTTTAATGTTTAGTAAAATTCCATATATCTGACTTACCTCTGTAATCTTTTTCATTAGCTCCTCAAGAGCCCCATACCTGTCAGCAATACCACCGTATCGTCTACGTTTCTGACATTGTTGATACATTCTCTGTTAATTCTAATTTCGGCTTCAACAATCTCTACTACTTATTGAAAGTGTTCCTCAGAGTATACATATTATGTTGAACCGCAGGGGTGATAGTATACGTCCACGTGTGATTTTGATATCGAATTCTCCTGCATATCTACGGATAGATGTTTGATTCCAGTAAAGATTGTTAATAATTCTTAAATCACAGGTTCTTAGAGAACTTCGTTTATATAATTATTTGTGATACTTATTTATTGAGCATCTTTTACACACACCAATTTTTTTATTTTGTTTTCAAGTTATTTTCTTGTGACATTTTAATAGCTTTTCCATATATTCTATGCCTATTTGTTTGCAGAGTAACATACCTACCTACCTTATTATTAAGTAGAAGTACATATTATCGTAAATACTTAGATTAAACGTAAGTAATTGTGAAGTCACACTATTTTAAAAAATGTAAAAAGAATTACAATTCTAATCTCAATCACGGGTGTGGAGTATGTATTGAAGGGACGTTGAAATGAAATTCAATGACACGTTGAAACTTAATGCTCGCTGGTCTAAGGGATTAAATCTCCCGATAAATATCATTTGAAAATTCTGATCCAATAATCCTTACCTCTATTATAGACATGCGAAACAATTGTATTCTGATTTCGGTCACATGATATTTACCTAGAGAGCTTAGAATAGGTCACGAAATCGAGCGAAAGCCAGAGAAAATAATTGAAGGGTGGCTTTAACCGTAATATTTATTTTGTTATTTGTATAAGCCTGGAGGTACCACCAAATGTTCTTTTCCCATACGACCACTTTAACGGTTTTTAGCGAGGGTGAGGTCAAAAATATAGATTTATATTTCAACGAAAAATTCTTAGAATATACAAAATTACATGTATGTAACTAATTATCATTCTAGCGTTCAAGCAGTGAACATCTATTTCGAGTTTATTATCAGCGAGCAATTATTTTGGCTATACAAAAACCAAACTCATTGACAGTTGAAGTGTAAATATTATAATTATAATATTTTTAAATGTGAATGTGTGTGAATTTCAAAAAATGGATGATTAAAATTACATCCAAGGAGTAAAAAAAACATCTTCGCAGTATGTATAGTCAGTCATCCCAGGCAGGGTCATCAGAACGTACCTACATCTGGTAATGTAAGCAAACCTGGCAAGCCTCCAACAGAAGCTGCCTCTTACAGACCTATGAGCCTGCTGCCTATACTTTCTAAAATATTTGAGCGACTACTGCAATGTAGAATAAATAGTATAACCTCGATTAATAATTTAATACCAAATCGTCAATTTGGCTTTAGGGAAAAACACACCACAACTCAGCAATGCCATAGAATAGTAAATTTAATCAGAGACGGTTTGGAAAACAAGAACATTTGCACTGCAGCATTTCTAGATATTCAGCAAGCCTCTGATAAGGTTTGGCACCAAGAGCTGTTATAGAAACTAAAAACAATTATACCGAGTCAGATTTACTTACTTCTAAAATCATACCTTTCCAATAGACATTTCGATGTCAAAATGGAAAAAGATAACAGAAGCTACCAGCTCATAAAGGCAGGAGTACCCAAGGCAGTGTTTTGGGACCATTTTTGTACTTATTATATACTGCTGATATACTCTAACTATCTAACTACCAACGAAACAACTATCGCCACGTTTGCCGATGATACAGCAATAATTGCGCTTGACCATGATCCAGTATTGGCCTCTAACAAAGTACAAACACATTTAGATCGATTACAAAATTGGCTCCAAAAATGGAAAATCAAAGTAAACCACGAAAAATCGGCTCACATAACATTTACGAAGAGACATGTAAATTGTCCACATGTTACAATAAACCACCAAGTTATCCCAATAAAGACAGAAGTCAAATATTTAGGTATTCATCTTGATGAGAAACTAACATGGAAAGCGCACATTAAAGCTAAAAAACAACAACTCCAATTAAAAAACAGACAAATGAATTGGCTTCTTGGTAGAAGATCACAATTATCAATAGAAAACAAACTGGCAATATACAAAATAATACTAAAACCTATACGGACCTACGGGATTGAATTATGGCGATGCACGATACCATCAAACACCAAAAATCTGCAGACATACCAATCAAAACCTTTAAGAATCATTGCAAATGCACCCTGGTATATTTCAAACCAAACATTACATGAGGACTTAAAAATATCATTCATAAAGGACGTAATAGGACTGCATGCGACCAAACATAGAAAAAGAAGTATTAATCCAACACCGAGCTGATTTCCACGCTTACCAACTGTCCATTACCAGTTCGGAGACTCAAAAGACAGTGGCAAGAAGACTTGTGTGAGTGACACTTGTGATAGTGAATACAGTGGTAAATAAGGTGGACCGGCACTGGCCGGCAACACCTACAAAACATTACACAATTTATCAGTTTTACTTAATACTCCTTTGTTCCGAGTAGATTGTAAATTTGCAAGTTTCAAATAAAAAAAATGTATATAACAACTGTCAATGACAATACCTCGTCACCAACGGAATCTACTGTGAAAAAAATAAATAAACGTAATTATTAATACTCTGGGCTAATTAGCAAAATTCATGGAAAAGTTATTTACCAGCAATTTTATTGCTGGAATCGAACTATAAGATCCCATATATTAATAATATAGGTATGCAAAGTCCGCAGATAGTGTGCTACTTTTTTTATAAACAAAATGGCGCCGACAAATCGTATTTCTTTTTATTGCTCTATAACTCCGAAGATTTTTACTTTACAACAAAAACACCCAAATAAAAATTCACCGCAATTGAATTCTGCATAGAGATATGTTTTTCACGATTTGCTCCGACGAAAATTTTCCTCGGAAAATGCGGGTTTTCCTAACAAAAACTCTAATTTTCAAATAAAGTTTTAGGTAAGTAATTATTAATCAATAATTAAATAACTTAGTGACATCAAAGCTTTCTTGGTGTAGATTGTAATTCCAGAAGCCGGTGAAAATTAAACGAATCTTTTAGCAATAATTCAATTGTTAATTAACAATTTACGATCGCAATAATAACCAAAATAAACATGATACATTGATCAAACTTATAAAGATTATAAAGATGAGATGCATATTTAATATTTTATCGACAAAACATAAATTTTTCTTATTTTTGCATAATCTTTAAATTTTGAAAAGAAATAGTTATAATACGCTGGTCTAATTAGTAAAGTACAAAGAAAGTTTATTTACCAGCAATTTTATTGCTGGAATCGAATTATAAGATCCTATATATTATTAATATAGATATGCAAAGTCCGCAGATAGTGTGCTAGTTTTTTTATAAACAAAATGGCGCCGACAAATCGTACTTTTTTCAATTATTGCTCTATAACTTAATGAAATAAAAGATTTCTTGGTATAGATTATAAATTCAGAAGCCGGTGAAAATGAAACGAATATTTTAGCAACAATTCAATTGCTAATTAACAATTTACAGTCGCAATAACAACCAAAATAATCATGAGACATTGATCAAGCTTAGAAAGATTATAAAGGTGTGATGCCTATTTAATATTTTGTCGACAAAATATAATTTTTTCATTTTTTTGCATAATCTTTAAATGTTTAAAAAAATTGTTACAAACAAATTAACATTTCTCAGAAATTGTTTACTATATTCTAATTTTAAAAATACTTAAAATGCGTATTTCATAGGTCTTGAAAATGAATATTTTAAAAAAAATTTCCAACCATTTGCAAAAAAGTTATGAAACAGCAAAATAAATATACGATTTCTCCGTTGTTTATAATTTGTTTTAATTGTTTCAAAGCTTAAAAGTAAGTCTATGGTACAATCTAATTACTCACAAAGAATGTCAAAAATTAGTGCAATGGTTATATTTTAATCAAAGATTAAAATTACTTTTATTTGTAATTTTTAGCGCAAAAGTAGGCCTGATACAGAGTCGGAGCTAAAATGTTCACTCGAAGCGACTGACACGCAGCATATATTATTTATTAAAAGTGTACGTCGCGCGGCCGATCGTCGATATTTTTTTGTAAATAATTAGCTTGTACTTTAAACTCACTTCTACGCTTTGAAAGAATTAAAAAAAATTATAAACACCGTAGTAATCGTATGTTTATTTTGCTGTTTCATAACTTTTTTGCAAACGGTTGCAAAAAAGTTTTAAAGCATTCATTTTCAAGATATTTGAAATGCGCATTTTAGCTATTTTTTAAAATTATAATATAATAAAAAGTTTCTGAGAAACGTTAATTTGTTTATAACTATTTTTTTAAAACATTTAAAGATTATGCAAAAAAATAAAAAATTTATATTTTGTCGACAAAATATTAAATAGGCATATCATTTTTATAAGATTTCAAAGTTTGATCAGTATATCATAATTATTTTGGTATTATATTATTGCGACCGTAAGTTATTAATTAACAATTGAGTTGTTGCTAAAATATTCGTTTAATTTTCACCAGCTTCTGGAACTATAATCTAAACCAAGAAAGGTTTTAAGTCACCAAATTATTTAATTACTGGTAGATAATTACTTATCTAAAACTTTATTTGAAAATTAAAGATTTTGTTGGGAAAACCCGCATTTTCCGAGGAAAATTTTCGTCGTAGCAGATCTGGAAAAACACGTCTCTATGCAGAATTTATTCACGGTGAATTTTTATTTGGGTGTTTTTGCTGTAAAGTTAAAATCTTTGGAGTTATAGAGCAATAATTGAAAAAAACACGATTTTCGGGCGCCATTTTGTTTATAAAAAAGTAGCACACTATCTGAGGACCTTGCATACCTATATTATTAATATATAGGATCTTATAATTCGATTCCAGCAATAAAATTGCTGGTAAATAACTTTTCCCAAAAATGGCCTATTCTCCGATAATCAGCCCAGACTATAAAGGTTTTTCTCCTATGACACCGACCCCTCCAGGTAAACAACAAAATTGATTTGTGTAGTATGGACCCATAAAAGAAGAATCTATAATGTTTCCAGTAGTTAGTTTTTTGAACTTAGTTATTTATTACTTAACATTTAGATCCAAAACGGTCAATTTTCACATTTCTCGTCTATCACCAAAAAGTAAAAAATTTGAAACGAATTTGAGAGAAAAAGATTTTTGTCTATAAAAACCCTTCCAAACAGTGGCGGATCTACAGGGAGGGAAAATGGGGAAATCTCCACCCCTTAACACGGTCTAACATCAAAGAAAAAAATGGAAGAAACATAAAAATGTATTAGCTGATATGACACTTCAATCACAGACAGACAAATTCGACTCAATAAATACGCTAGTTAGTCAAAAAGGGAACTTAGTGCATATTTTTTTTTTATTGAAAATTTACCGCATCCACCAAGAGGTGATTAGCGGGAATACAGTGTAGGAGTACAGTTCCAATAACTTACAGTCTATAATATAATTCCATGAGTTTTAAATAATTAGCGATATTATTATCTATAATTACAGTATGTATCTAAAATTAAGAATACAGTGTAGGTATAAAATTCCAGTAATTTGGATTCTATAATATAGTCCTAGATGGACTGCCCTAATCGAGCTAGAACGAGTTATTTCGCATTGGACGACCTCTGTAATATTTTGCAGTTTTGGTGGAGAAAAAGTTGATGTTAATTGATAGGAGTCACAGTGAAGTGAATTTATTGTGTTGTGCCCCTGCTGGTGATATTTCGGTGAGTGAAATTTAGTTTTACTGCACTTACTGGCACTAAATATAAACATTCACAACACCATATTTGCTAAACAAGTTTTTGCTTCTCTTATCAATAATCACAATAAACCTATTATTGGAACAACTAATCAGCTGTCGATAGGCAGCCAGAATTACGATGAGTAATTACTGGTTGCTGAGTATAATATACACAAATAGAAGCCAAAAATAAAAGATCATCTCTAAGGTTGCTTTTGACTACGAGGGCACCCTAAATAAAAAAAATATGAGTTCACCATCCGAAGATACCACCACAATGACAAACACCTCACAGCCTTCCACTTCGTACACAGCAGCAGTAAAGAAAAATATACCACCGAAAGTATCCTTCCCCAGTAAACAGCAAGCCGTAGTGATGCACTCTGAAGAAGACCTTAAGTTATACGACTACGTCAAATCCATAGGAGACATTATCGGACCAAGAAATATATGCTTCGCCTCAAGGATCTCAAACAGCAGAATATGTATTTATTTAACCAAAATCGACCTAGCTTATATCCACAAACCCTACTATTAATATCGGAAGCCATATCCTGTCAGTAAGAAAATTAGCCACACCAGCAAAACGACTGATCATATCTAATATATGTCCCTCAATACCACATGAAATGTTAGAGACCGCCCTGAAAAATATAGGACTTCAGCTAGTTTCTCCAATATCATTTGTACGATCTGGTATTCCAGGAGATGAAAACAACCATATTTTGTTCTTCCGTAAGCAAGTATATTTTGTGCCACCCCATGGTAATCCTGAAGTTGAAACATTCCTGATTATTCCATTTGACAATCTTGATCATAGATCATTTTTATCCACAGATAAAATGATTTGCTTCTTATGTAAAAAACCTGGCCACACTGCATCAAATTGCTCCACTCCTGAATCTAATCAATCAGAAAATTCGAACAAAACACCTTCCCCTCCTTCTGATATTTCCCAAGTTGCAAGTCTAAACACACCACCGGTAGCTCCACAAGACCATAATTCGGAAACTCGCAATGACACGCAAAAAATGGATATAGATTCAAAAGGTGCAAAGAGACCAAAGTCATCGGACTCGTCAGAAATAGAACAATCAACTAATTCAGAGTTTATGAGACCAGAGCAAGCCACAAAAAAAGCAACTCAACCCAAAAAGAAACTCAAAAGGGACTCTTCAATTCACGATGACTGCAAAATATCTTTGGAATCCAAGAATGCAATCAGAGACCACTACCAAAAAGATTCTTTTATGTTACCGGTCGATAACTTCATAGCTTTCTTAGAGAATTGTTACGGTAAATCCAGCCCACTGAGTGAAGCACTTCTGTTTACAAAAAATATAGAAGATCCCCTCTCTGATATTTCCAAGATCCACAAATCACTAACAGATAGATCTCTCAAAAATCGACTCACTAGAATTATTAAAAAAATTAAAATGGAACTAGGCTCAAGTAATTCTGACGCAGAAAGCATAATCTCGGTATCCTCACAGGACAATTTCGAAGAAGACCATTTCTCTGAAGGTTCAGCCACATCAGAAATATAAAGTAATCATTTTCAATTTAATCCAGTGGAACTGCGACGGGTTTTACCCCCGTCTAGAACGTATTCAACAATTAATTATGGACACGAATGCTGACATTATCTGCCTACAAGAAACAAACTTCAAGCAAACGGACAAGGGTTATCTTAATGGTTTTGAAGCACATCACTTTTTAAGAACAAATTACATTAGAGCTAGCGGAGGCACTTCGATAAATATATTTCTAAAGACTACTATTGTCAAGAAGTACACTTAACCACCACAATAGAAGCCATTGCGGTTACTCTTTGGTGCCCAAATATAATTACTATCTGTAGCATTTACAAACCACCTTCCCACAATCTTACTGAATCTGAACTAATAAATTTAATTAATCAACTTCCAGCACCCTTTATTTTAGTAGGTGATTTTAATGCCCATAATTCACTTTGGGGATCGGAAAAAACATTTGGTAGAGGAAAAGTCGTTGAAAATGTTCTAAACTCCTCGAAAATCTGCATCTTAAATACTGGATCCCAAACACACTTCACCATTTCTAGTGGTACTTTCTCCTCAATTGATCTCAGCTTATGTGATCCAAGGTTAACACCACTTCTAACGTGGACCACAATGGACTGCCTTTATGATAGTAACCACTTTCCTATCTTGATTTCTAATTCAGAGCGATTCATCAGCAAACCCAGAGCAAAAATTTCAAGATGGAAATTATCTCAAGCTAACTGGAAAAATTTCTCAGACTTCATTGAAAACAAGATCAACCAGGTACAACTGTCAGAAGATCCTGATACAGCACTAGACTCCTTAGTGAGTTTAATCTCCCTAGCCGCTGAAACACACATTGGAACATGCACAATATCGGCTTCTCGAAAAACTGTACCCTGGTGGAATACTGATAGATCTGGATCCCGCGTATGAAAAAAAAGTTGATTAATAGCAAGCTGAAAATTTGTTAATAGCTTAAGGGTGTCTAGTCGAATAAACTTTGATATGTGTGAACACTGGAACAGGGGTAGTTTTAATTGTGGAACAGGTTAAAAATTTGGAACGGTCACAGCACGAAAACGGCACATTTATTTTGTCCGACAGAACAGACTTAAACTCTTCGAACAGAGATTAATCTCTCATGCAAAAATCAGACTGCTATTTATCACCAAATGGGCGTTTTAATGAGTGGAACATGTAGAATATGTCAAATGACAGGAATTATGACAGGTAATAAATAGCAGTCTGATTTTTTCATGAGAGTTTAATCTCTGTTCGGAGAGTTTAAGTCTGTTCTGTCGGACAAAATAAATGTGCCGTTTTCGTGCTGTGACCGTTCCAAATTTTTAACCTGTTCCACAATTAAAACTACCCCTGTTTCAGTGTTCCCATATATCAAAGTTTATTCGACTAGACACCCTTAAGCTATTAACAAATTTTTAGCTTGCTATTAATCAACTTTTTTTTCATACGCGGGATCCAGACCTATGAATGTAAGAACGCTATCCGAGAAAGCAAAACGGCATTAAATAAATATCGTAGAACCAGAACCGAGGCAAACCTGATCAAATTCAAACAACTACAAGCTATAGCGCGACGAGTCACAAAACAAAGTAAAAAAGACTGCTGGAATAAATATATATCTTCCATATCTGTTGATGCTCCTTCCGGTCAAGTTTGGAAGAAAATCAAACAAATGCATGGGAAAACAAGACACTTGTCAATTTCAGCCCTTAGTTTTCATAATTCAATAGTAACGGAAGATGACCAAATTGCTAACATCATGGCAACTCATTTTCATAATAAAACCAAAAATGACCACTACAAAAATACTCTAATTCCCCATAAAGTTATTTCCTCTACTACAGATCTGTCAGATGACCTTCACGCTTTAAATTCACCTTTTACCTTTTAAGAGATTACTTTTGCGATATCTACGCTAAAAAATTCTGCGGCAGGAACTGACAATATTCCATCCATATTCCTCCAAAACTTAGCTATCAATGTACTTACAAAATTACTTTCATTTTATAATTCTCTTTGGATCAACGGAAAGTTTCCTAACCTATGGAGACAATCAATCATTCTTCCAATTAAAAAACCCGACAAACCTTTAATAGAGCCATCCTCATATATACCCATCTCATTAACTTGTTGCATGTGCAAATTAATGGAAAAATTAATCAATAATAGACTTATCTCGTTTTCTGAAAAGCATAACATAATTAGCTCGGTTCAATCGGGATTCAGACCACAACGAAGCGCAATGGACAATTTAGTATTACTACAAAATCATATAACCGAGAATTTCAATAAGAAACATGATACAGTTGTGGCAGCCTTCGATATTGAAAGCGCCTTCGACAATATTCCAAAGAATGTAATATTACAGAAACTTATCGATAATAATATTACAGGCAATATTTACGCATTCATAGATAACTTTTTAAATTACCGTAAATTTAAAGGTAGAATAAATGGAAGTGAGTCGCATGTTCTCGAACAACTCAATGGTGTACCTCAAGGCTCTGTTTTAAGTCCAACTCTGTTCAACTTAACAATTAATGATATTTCAGAAGAAGTTAACCAACCGGTAAAAGTTCTACTATACGCTGATGATCTACTTATTTACTGTAGTGGAGCAAGCATATCCAGTACATCAAATCTTATTCAAAATGCTGTAAACAACGTATATTCCTGGTCAACACAACATGGCATCAAACTCTCCAACTCAAAATCTAAAATATTAAGATTTACCAGAAAGCAATCAAATGCTCATAACCCGGAAATATATCTAAACGGTGTTGCTTTACCCACAGTAAATCATCATCAAATTTTGGGGCTAGTATTCGATCAGAAGTTAAATTGGAAAATACACTTAAAAAATCTAAAGGACAACTGTGCTAGTAAACTAAACATCTTGAAAACACTTGCACATCATCAATGGGGAGCAGAAGAGAAAATGATGCTGATAATATACAGATCCCTGATTCGTTCCAGGTTAGATTATGGTTGTTTTCTGTACATGACTGCATCCAAATCTGATTTAAAGAAGTTGAATCCGATACACAACAGTGCTCTGAGGCTATGCTTGGGAGCATTCAGATTCAGTCCCTCAGATAGTTTACACGTTGAAGCTGATAAAGCTCCACTTTGGGTCAGACGCCAGCAGCTACTACTTAACTACGCTGCTAGGATATCAGCCACTCCCAGTAATTTAGTACATTCTTTGCTTACCCCCAAGAAAATATTGGTCTTACTTCTGGCAAACTACCCACGATTCGACAGCTACTCTCACCGCTTTTACAAAATAGAGACTTGACAGCTACTTCCCCAATAAGATCTCCTCCGTTCCTCCTTGGAATAAAACTATCCCCAAAATAAATACTACCTTAAGTCAATATCCCAAACATGAAACTCATCCGTTAATTCTCCAACACATGTTCCTAAATATTGTTAGCCAATTACATTCTAACCTAATAATATACACCGACGGCTCCAAGAATAATGTCAGAGTTAGTTGTGCAGTCACAACGTCAACAGAAATCATCAAAACATCGACCCTCCCATCAATTTGCAGCATTCATACAGCTGAATTAGTAGGAAAACTTCACGCAATAAACTCTTTATCACATAACCACGCATCTCCAGCAATTTGCACTGACTCCTTAGCATCTATTAATTCCATAAAAAATATTTTCACAAGACATCCAATTGCTAAAGCCATCCATGACTCAATTAACTCACTGACCTCCCAAGGAGTCTTTCCGACAATCATCTGGGTACCCTCCCATGTAGGTATTCAGGGAAATGAAAGAGCAGACGCCGCAGCCACATCAGCACTATCGTCAACCAGTGATCCTGAATGTATCCAAATAGACAAAGATTTAAAATGTCATTTTAAACATTTAACAGGCAATTGCTGGCAAACCCATTGGGATAGGCTGCCTTCGAAACTGAAAGAAATTCAACCGAATATTGGTACATTTACAGCGCCGAATATCTGCAGAAAATCAACCGTAGTACTTAGAAGACTGAGAATTGGGCATACCAGACTAACCCACGGATATTTAATGGCTTCTGAAGACCCTCCTATGTGCCAATATTGCCAATGTCAGCTGTCAGTGAAACATATCCTATTCGATTGTCCAAAATATCAACATGAACGACGATTTCATGGACTAAAGAGTAGCCTGAATGAAGCACTATAAACTCGCCAACTGATATTCTCAACACCATAAGCTACCTAAAAAGCCTAAAATATTTTCAATAAAATATAAATCTTCATGTAATGTAAATCACTAGTATCTGTGTATTAATTGTATTTATGTATTGTTAAATAATGTATAATTGTACCTGTGTCAATGATCATTGTAATCGAGACACGTTAATTAAATAAAAAAATATATATATAGTCCTATACATTTCAAATAGTTTGCGATATTGTCATAGTAACCATCTGTGCCTAAAAGTTTGTTGATGTTGCTAGGAATATTGAATCTAATTCGTTCACTTGCAAAAAGTGGACAGTCAATTAAAAAAATGTTTCACATTATTTATTTCGTCACATATTTCACATTTAGGCGGATCGTCTCTTGTAAACAGGTGAGAGTGCGTGTATCTTGTGTGATCTATACGCAGACGTGTGATAACAGTTTGAAGTTTTCGGGTTCGTATTCCCGATAGCCGCGGGCTAACATTATCCTTGATTGTTCTTAAAGATGTCTGTAAATATTTCCATTCTTGGTTCCACTTACACGTGATTAGATTTCTAAAGTACGATTTTTTGTCACTTGCGAGATTTCGACTCTCCGTTATCTCTGTTTCGACACTTTCCGACACTTTACGGGCGCACTGATCTGCTGCTTCGTTTCCATCGCGAGTGAATCGCTTAGGATCAAGCATTTTGGTATTTTGTTTTTGTTGATATGTTCAAGGGCTTTGAGTATTGCATAAAGTTCTGCAGAAAAAATACTGAAATATTTGGGAAGTCTAAAATGATATTGATTGTTAGGGGTTACATATGCAGCACCTACTCCTGTATTACATTTTGATGCATCTGTGTATATCTTGTAGCAATTATCTCCATGTTTGGCTATGATTGAATTAAGGTTATTTTTAAAAACAGCTGGATTTGTTGAGTGCTTACTAAATGCAGTAAGATTATAATTTATTTGGGGGGTATCAGTTTTCCAAGGAGGGGGATGGTCCAAATTTATTAGGAATATATCTGGAAAGTTTACTTCTAAATATCTTAGATAAAATCGAATTCTCCCATAGAAACGTTCGAAAGGATTTCGAGTGAAGCTTGTTGATCCATTACTTTAGAGGTTTTTTCACATGGATTTTTAGTGGGAATGTTCTCTTCAGTGAGAATTATTTTGCTCTCTTTAGAAGTTGACAGTAGGGTTTGAGGAGTAGAAAAAACTGAAGAGTGTTTTTTAATATTTATGTTGTTTGGATCTCCCTCTTCAGCTTGATGTGACTGGGAACCATTATCGGTGACGGAGTGGGAGATTAGCGTTGAAGTAGGGTTCTGTGAAGTGGAGTTTTGGGCTTGAGTGGGAGGTATTGTATTGTTGGTGTTTGGACATTTGCTTGATATATGGCCTGTTTGCTTACATGCTTAGCATGTAAGATTATCTTGAGATATGGAGATTCTGTAGGTGACGCTTTCGTAATTTATTAAAATAGAATCTGGAATCATGATACTACGTGTGCTGACAAATACTTGTCTTCTGAAGCTTTTTATGTGGTTGTATTCAGGTAAAGAAGCACCGATTCTTAAAAAGGTTATGGGGGAGACGAGGTTTAGGCCCATTTCTTTCAATTCTCGGATGAGAACATCATGAGGCATGGTCGAGCAGACACTGGATAATACTAATCTTTCTGCTGGGGTTATAAATCGTCTAGCTCGTACGGTTTCTTCTTGTACTTGTATAGAACCATATTTCTCCATTAAGTTATCTACGGTGAGTTTGCTACTTAGGTACATACATATTCTGTTATTGGATAAACGAGAAGAAAATAAAATATTTTTTGGATTTATTAAGGTGCCTAACGGAATCAAGTAATCTTGAATGAGGGCATTATTTATAGCAATAAATATTATTCCCTGCTCTTTCGTTGGAAAAAAATTCTGCTGAGAAGCAGCTGAGCTGTAAGATTTACTAATTGGAGAGACGTTCTGTATAGTAACATCGGCAGACATATCCATTAATTATTTTTACGCAGTCACATAAAAGTATTACCTCTCTGTGCTAGCAAAAAACAATACTGGTTGTTGTTTACTATTGATAAATTTTGGTTAATTACGGTACATATAATCATATGAAAAACCAATAAAACCAGTTTAGGATGCGACTTTAGGTTTGCCTAATATTATAATATTAAAACTTACAGTCTTAAATGCTATTGGTTCACTTTGATTTAAATTAACACTTTCGATATTCGTAATAAAACACAAAATATCAAGAGCCGAGACAAACAACTGTTTCTACTTATTTATCAGGGCCGAACTCCCTTAGTGCATATTATAAAGTATTATTTATGTCTTTTATGTAGTTTCGGTTTATCTTTTTTCTGTCTTTTGCTTGGTGTTCCATTGGATGTTCCCCCTAAGGATAATTTCCCCTCCCAAGGCAAATATCTTGATCCGCCACTGCTTCCAAATGGTATATTCTGAATGTTTTTATCCTTACCTGCTGCTTAGAAAATTACTTAAAAAGTTGAAAAAGATATAAGTCAGATATTTCGGTTTTCTATAAATCGTAAAAAATTTTTAAAAATAAACTTAAAACCTTCATATTAAATGGAATGATGGTTACTGTGGTGCTTAAAATAGGTAGGTATGTTGGTGTTGGTATGTTCAAAATTTCAAAGTCATCGGTTAAATGGTTTAAAAGTTTTTTATTTTCTTTTACTATTGTACACTGATCAAAATGAAAAAGGAGCACTTATGAATATGTTCGTAATTTTGAACTAATTCATTTTATGACTTCATCTATTCATTTTATTTCTTAATCTGCCTGAATTGAAAATTGAGCCAAATCCCATCTTAAAGTTTAGGAACAGACACGCCTACACACGTTTCATTTCATTGTTGTCCTAGTATTTTGCCTATTTTGGAATTTTGGATTCATTTGGATTTTGTTGGCTGTTTTGTGTGTATTTTTTAAAAATTTTGTTTGTCATTTGTGAATTTTATAAATTTACCACAATGCAAAGTGATTATTTAAGGAAATTATTATTGGAAACTCCCCAGAGGTTTTAGAAAGGTAGGCGAAACAATTTTTATTTACTATTCATTTTTCCCTGATATTTATCAATAATGATGAATTTTGCAAGCAATAACATTATTTCTTCTGAGCTTCACCGATGAAGCATAAGGATACTGAAATAGCTATATGGAGATGGTGGTCCAACTCTGAACCAAATATAAACAAAACCTGCCTTGATCTTTTTTATATTATTTCTTTTATTGTTTTAGATATTCATTGAAGCTAAAAATAATTGGAGATTTAGATCCATATACAATTCAGTCATCAGAATTGGATTTTACAGTGCATTCCATCAATTACTGTTATAATGCTATTTAGATAGACTGGTAGAGTCTCACAGTTACTACTTTAAGCAGCAGATGAAAGCATACAAAAGCCTTCAGGCACATAAAAGTCTTCACAACTGGATTTGTTTTGAAACATTTGATGTTTTGATGATTTCTGTATTATTCTTGGAAAGGTAAGTCTTTATTTTATTTATTCACCATTAAGAAATATATGGGTAACAGTATTAGTGTCTTTCGGATAAATGGGTTTTAAATATTACATTTATTTACGTTTATATATCTGAAAACTGCCATTTATTTGAAAAAATCCGTACTCGTTTAAAAAAGGATGCACATGCATATTTTTACCAGAAGAGTAAATAGTGACATCTTCGTGTACACTGTATCTCCCTTGCAGCAAATTTAGTACGAAAAATATGTAACTCCCCAGTTTGTCATACCATACGATTGACCTCACTGTTTAGAAAGTGATATTTTCAAGAAAGAGTTGGTGGTAAATAATATTAATACACTCATTAAACAATATAGGTACAAATGTTAGTACCTATTTATAAAATATTCCATTTTAGCATTATATCTTTTAAAATGGGAGATACATAGTATTCGCATTAGTCATATTTAGAGAAATAATTTTTTGTGCCTCTGTAAAATTTGGATAAATGGAGTTACGCAGTTTACAGATTAGGTTGACAACATGTAATTGCTATGATAGAAAAGAGAATAATAAACAGTCATGATTGTTTGTCCTAAAATTATATTATATGAATGTCTGATTTTAAAATATTCTCAATCATCGTAAAGAACGCAAATACTCTAATAAAAATATATTTTTGTAGTTGAAGCATTCCCACAAAGATAAAATATTTTTTTTAGGTGAATAATTCCCAAAAAGCTAATGCTAAACCACTAGATGCTTGGGTGATAGCCATTTCCAATGGCATAGCAAATGCACATTGTATGTGTATGGCCGGTAATAGTGAAGTTTGCAGCCATATTTCAGCAATCTTATTTGCAGCTGAGTATGCCCACAGCAAGACAGAAGAAGAAGAACCCAATGCATGTACAGATGTTACAGCTATGTACATTCTCTGGTGAAAAACTCATGAGTTTTCAAACTGTTCGGTCAGAGTGCTTGTTGCGCTCTCTAAACGAACTGAAATATAAGACGGCTTTGGCTTCATGTTGCAGAAATATGAAAATGGTTAGTCATTTTGAATTATAATGTACTTCTTCATCATGAGTATTTATGTATAGGGCTTTTCATTCACAGTCATTTGTTTCGAGCTTCTGTCATGTGTCACATAATATTAATATATCTACGTCATACGTTATTGGTATATACCAATGATACACACCAGAGACATATGGCGTAGATATATTAATATTATGTGACACATGACAGATGCTCGAAACAAATGACAGTCGATAAAAAGCCCTATTAGTCTTTTAAGTGTGTATTATCAGATATCACATGTAAATTGTTTTTATCATTTTAATTTGGTCATTACAGTCCTTTAATCAAAAAATATATTTTTCAGGTGTCTGTGGATCTTTTTGTATGCAAAAATTTGTAATAATTATTTGAAATCATTTTGAGGATTATAAGAGTATGGAAATATATGTGAGAACACAGACTGTTATAGTCTTATCCTATTTTTTATCATTCAATCGTCTTCTTTAAAATTTATAAATATAAAGCAGATAGTTTTCATTGAAATTCAATATATTGGGTCTTATTTGTATGTATTCATTTCTGACTAAAGGTACGATTCCGAGAACGACTGCAGACGGCAACTGCAAACATCAGTTGCAGTTCTCGGCGTTATGGACGTTATTACTTTGCACTATTTATCTGTATGAGACTGATTCCGACATCTGACTGCAACTGCTGTCCGGCAGAACGTCAGTTGCTAATAATTATGCAAATTATTAGTGCAAAATAATGACGTCTGTCATGGTGACAACTGTAACTGCCATCTGCAGTCGTTGTCGGAATCGTACCTTTAAATTATGTGGTATAATTATAATAATTATATATATTATATAACTTAAATGGTTTAAACTTAAGTTTGTTATTACATTGTGACGTAAATGTTTAATTTGTTAATAAATGACTTTAATGACACTTTTAACACAGTAAATACTTATAATATAAAAAGTGAAAATTCTATGTATGTTATATATGTTGCATTGAGGATATTGTAATTACTTATATGCATTTTAACAAGCCTTCCATTTGGTTTTACTTAAATGGAAAAATTGCAATACTAACAATGCCCATACGAATAATTGAATGGGTCTGCCGAATAACGTTGTAAGCGCCACATGGTTTGTTTTTGAGAAGTCAAAGAAAAAGTTTTAATATTGTGATGATGGTGAGTTTATACATTTTAAGGCTTAGTACCTATATACAGTTTTTAAATACAAACTGTATTTAAAATGTATTTAAACTCACCTTTAAAATGTATAAACTCACCATTATCACAATATAAAACTTTTTCTTTGACTTCTCAAAAACATAATACATAAAACATAAAACATGTACATAATACCTACCCATACCTACCTACCTACTTTAAAGTTTTCATGCGCCATATTATAAAAATATTGCATTTTGTTAAGGACAAAATAAACTTCAAAGGTTTCCAGTGTGATCAATATTTTTACATTTATTGATATAATTAATTATTTATATGGGAAATAAGCCACAATTAAAATGAAAAAAATAATTTTATTAACGTTTCGACGCCCAAATCGGGTGCCGTTGTCAAAATACAAAATATTACTAGAATAAACAAAAGGAAATAGCTTCAGAACAACATTTATTGATATAATATTATAATTATGCTAATATACATTAACAACATTTAATTTTATCAACATTTTTTAGCAATAAAGATGGACTTTTTGCTGTGCCATCTGCAGGTGATCATTGAAAAATGAAGCGTCCACAACGGCATTTTACAGATTTCTGTAAGATCGGTTGGATTCTAATTTTTGTAGTACTAAGAAATCTTGTTTAGATGACCATGTCTATGTATTTATTTTTCTTACTATGCGATATACACTGTATACCTAGGTATATACTTATAAAGTTTTCAGAAATTCTGAGTTGACGTGACGACTGTCTCTTAGTAAAAGAGTAAAAGGTAAAAGTGCTCTGTTCAAATAAATTAGGATAACAACCAAACCGGTATTAATTATATAGTTGGGTGATAGATGGCGCAGGTGTTAGTTTAGCTAGCGTACATCGGTTCATCTATACCGTTGACTGATAAATTATACTGGTATTCTCCCGTATTTATCAATCAACGTCTATACTATATCCTTAGAGGATGGAAAATTTTACACAAAATTTACACAAAATTTTCCATCCTCTAAGTCTATATCCAATGAACTACTACATATTACCATTTTCTGTAAGGTTCCGAAAAGTTTATATGTCCACCTTTTTGTTCTTTAAAAATAGGTACCTAATTTCTAATGTTCTGGATTAAACAGCCAGTAGGCTTAACCACTTAGGTTTATCTTTCTCTAAGAGATGGCGCCACCAGTACATTAGGTTTGCTAGAATAGGATTGTTTCTATGGTATAGCTCGCTTTTTTTAAGACATTAAAATTTCGTTTTGGTTTAGTTTGTGGTATGTAAATATTTATCTTGTGGAAATAATAATTGTAATATTTCATAGAAATATGATAAACTTACACTACTGGTATCGCCATCTCTTAGATTCTTCCTAAACTATTTAGATTTAAAAAATCTACAAAGATTTCCTCCAACACTCGTCAACGTTCTACATTCTACATGGTTCACATATTATTCGCGAACTCAACCGACTATAGGGGGCAGTGCAGTTGCATGAAAATGGCCGATGTAATTATTGGGAAAACGTATTTTGGTATAAATTTCATTTGATTGAGACACCTATTTAAAATTAAAAATCACACAAAATTTTCTCTTTTTTTTCACCCCTGTAACTTAAACATTTTAGAGGTTTACAGGGATTTTCTCGGCCCTCGCTCATAATGTACCTAATCTTTCATTCTGCCTTTAAATTTTTCAAAAATATTTACCTATTAGTTTCCTCAGGATTCGAAAAAAATTAATGCATTTAAAAAGCATCAGCCCGAAAGTTTGCGCCTACGTTCTTGGAGGATTCATTAAATTTTTCAAAACGACCTAAATAATAAGTTATTATTTTGTTTAACTTTTTTACTAAAGACTAAACATAGTAAATAATTGTATATTATTTTTTTATTTTATGTGCATATTCAGTCACCTCTATGATTACGACTTTTCGATGTCAGTTGCAGCGCCATCTATCAATAAGTATCTTAGTTCCCGAATTAAGAGGATTTCTTTGTAATTCGGGTTATACCCTACTCGTCGAGAGACAACTCATCGAATTCGTAGTCCCATATACCCTAAATGCATACCCACCAAATCGTATACAATATTTTTGATTTACACAATCCACACACTAGAAAATAAAAAGTGTACAAAAAAAAAAAAAAAAAAAATAATATACCAGTGGCGACCCGTGACTTTTTCTAAAGTGTTACCAAAAACCAGATGTAAAAAATCTTATTTAAAAAAATTATTTTGAACCTCCCAAATGTAAGTTTTGGTATCCAATCCTGTGGGATAAAATTAAATAAATCACTATTCCCAAAATCTAATAGGTATAACAATAAAATACTAAACAAATTAAAGATATTATTCCACCATTACCATAAAATTAATATAAAAAAATGAACAAGTAGGAAAAAGAACATATTTTGAAAACTATTGTTTATATTTTAAGTCTTCCATTTTCAATAATTCTTTCATTCTTCCATTTCTTCAAAATTATATATAAAAAATATACAAGGAGAATGACTTTTCAAGTAGTTGATCAATTACGCAATACTCAGCAACACTCTTCCATATTTAAATGCAGGCACACTGTCAGGGCCGGCGATAACGGACCTGCAAGGGATGCACTGCAGGCGGGCGCCCCTGTTCAGGGGGCGCCAAACTGAGCTTTTTGTTCTGCTGGTGCTATACAAAATATCAATTTAAAAAACCAAAGGGCGCCTATGCTAATGTTGCAGGCAGGCGCCTTATACCCTAGCACCGGCACTGCACACTGTAATCTGTAATAGGTACTAAACCAACATTACCAATCAAAAAAATGGTTACAATACTGATATACGTTCTGAAAACGAGCTAGCCCCGAGCGATAGCGAGGTTACCACTGCCAAATGTGGTAACAACGTATAATAACGTGCAACGGATTCACATAATCTCGCCAATATTTCGTGCGTCTAGTTGGCTATTTACTGAATTACGTACTATTAACAAAATATTTCTGTTGGTGAAAAATATAAATGGAATTATTTCATAGAAGTCATAAAATATTTATTTGCAAGATTTTTAATTGTTACCAATGGTAACAGTGATTACATGGACGCTTCGCCAGTGTAATGTACCTAATATATTATGAGGGTGTTAAACCTAAAGTGGCATAAGCCATATGCATTGAACAAGACCTACATTTTGAAATATAGGTCTTGTTTTATAATCTTGATATTTAGACTTTTTAAAAGGGAAAGTGGTGTAATATTTTACTGTATCACTTACTGTATTACTGAAGACTTATACCACTTTTCCTGATATCTCTGATGACAAGAGGTATTCAGAAAAATTTATAAAGAGTAATATAAAACAGTTTGCACCTCTTTTTCCAAGATGACGGCAGGGGGAGGACAAGTGTGTCAACCCAGAAACTTGAACATAACCTTATAATAACTCCTACACATTACAAAAATAAAATTGCCCTCATGTGAAATGAAATACTAAATGTAACATTTCTATTGACTATAAAGACTAAACAAACAGCAGTCAAAAAAATAGAAGATCGAGCGTAGGGTACGGTTCCCAAGCTGGGATTTTTGCAGTTACTCGAGCGCGTCAGCAAATCACATGGAGAGAAACCTTTCACCCTGTAAATGTACCCCTACTATATATTGGCTCTTGCTCTTAATACAGAGGAGTTCGTTAAGGGGGGCCCGAAAAAATATCTATCTTTAGAAAAACTCAAAATCGTCAGATTAAGATAAGGGAAGTTAAGTACAGCTGCACCGAGAGAACAATTTCTTTTCTCCTAAAACACCGATTTCTTTGAGCAATATTTCTTAAAAGTTAACATATCCTATTAACTTAAACATACCGGTTCACATATAAAGAATAATTTCTTACAGATAATTTCTTCAATACTAAGAAATGCATTAATGGCTACATTTAATTTTCTTATCCTAAAGTTTTTATTTCTTAAATTGAAAACTACAAATATTTTGCAGTATAAGAAATATAATGTTAAGTTAATGCATATTTATATTTGTGAACAAGAAATTTTCTTGCAATTAAATAAATATTTTAAACCACAAGAAATAATTCTTCAGAAATACCCTCTGTAGTAACTGTGGTTATAAAATAAAAACTTTGTCATTAATGCCAAAATGGTACTTGCAAAGAGATTTTCTTCCACAAAAGAATTGCGCAGATTAACTATTTATGATTTAGTCGTCAGTGTTTGTCAAGATGGCGTGATATGTTCATGTTCATATAGATGGATGTTGGATTTATTGGTGTATTTTAAAAATTAACAGATATTTTGAAGGTACGTACATATATAGGTATTAAATAAAAGTAAATTGAGTAATTTAAGATGTAATAATAATATTGTTGCGTATCCGAATGGTTAAAAAAGAAATATAATAGTATTTTTATATGCTTTTTAGGTATAATGATGGACGACTCTGAAATAAAGGAGCTTATTATTCTAACTGGGAAATATGCCACAATTTAAAGCTGGGACAGAATGATATAATATATAGCTTCAGAACAATATTAAGAAAGGAGTTATTAACCAACTGCGGGACCTTCCAGAACTTCATACATGTAAGTACCTTTTTAAAAATGTGTATACTTATGTATCAACTATAATAGGTTTCTTGAATGTATCTTCTTCTATAAAAATATACAATATAACGCTATATCAAACATGGCGGGTGCAACGCTAAAGAAATCAGTTAGTCTAAAAGAAATATATGTTTATGGTTAAGAAATGTTATTGCCGAAAACCGTGAATTAGTTAATATGTATTAGATGACTTAGATGTAAACTAATAATACTTTCCCGTAATAAAATTTCTTAATGATTAGGTATGCTGTCTCTTTTATTATAAATTACATATTAAATTACATATTATTATGTCTGCTTCAATGCTTTACATTGGTTGTATTTTCCCTCTTGTTTTAGCTAACAATGTTTATTGTGTGACTTAATATTATACAGATAAATAATTAATATTTCATTAACAAAAAGAAAAAAATAAACAAATATATGTAAGTTAAATAATGCCATATGTTTGAACTAAATATGATTGATTATTATTAGTATCAATAGTTCTTACGTGGGGCCGTGTATTTGTTTTTTTTGTATTTCCTAAATTTGTCAAAATAAATATCTATATCTTTATAAAAAAATTTTTATTAAAGTAAGTTTACTCTTTCTACATAACGATTTTGTTTTAGTGAATTGCTGATATACAAAGTGCTATTAACAAAAGAAGGAACATTTGAGGAAGTTGGATTTGCCTCTCCATCCTTTTATTGTTGTGTAGAAGCCAGTGGTTTAAGGGTGGAGAAAATATTTGTATGTAATAATAACGTTTTATATCTTGTTTTATTAATAAATAATGATTTTACCTTAACACAATGATTTATTTCGCCGTATGTAATATCACTTTATTTTCAAGAAATATTAACTTAACTCTAAATACACGTTTATCTCTGCGAAATATATTTCTTAACATTAAATAAATAAATTATTAATAGTAAAATAATAATATTCCTTACTAAGAAATATTATTGCTCAGAAAGAACAGTTTTCTAATGTGTAGAAAATATATTTTTATGACTAATAAAATTAATTAACATCAAGTGTAATTTCTTTCTGATAAATGGGTTTGAAGTTTGCCAGAAAGTGATAGTTCAATCATGTTTAAGATATATTTCTTTGGCTATAGTAGAATTTATTTGAAATATTTTAGAAAATTATATCTTACATACAAAGATATATTTCTTAGGCAATATGCCAAGTCGATCTTTCTTAAATATTAATAAAGTTTCTTTATGTCAAGAATTTTTTTCTCTCGGTGTGGTTCCTAAAAAAACTGATACGACTCTTAGTAAGATTTGATCACTTTGAGCAGTGTATGATTGGTTTGACATTATATTATATTTATTATGACAGACAAATAATAAAATAAACAAACAAACAGCCATTTTTTGAGGTTGAAGTTATTTGACAAATTTTAAGATTTGGCAGTGACAGTGACAGTATGTAAATAATAAGGATTTATCCTTCAAAATATAATAAATTAAATATAATTAAACTCATATTCATTATATCACACCTCATCAAAAGCTTTTTACAAGAACATAGTCAGCGATTTTGATATGGCTTAGAGCCAGACTACATCAAGATCGCCTATAAATCGTGCTGGTAATTGCCTTGCAGCGAGACCAAAAACAAAAAGAAGAAGAAGAAGAAAGTACACTGCTTAATTTTCTACAAAATAGGCTTTAAGAGTCGTATCAGTTTTTTTTTTGGAACCAGCTGTACATGCAGAAAAGTGTTATATTTAGATCTGATGATTTGAGCGGGGCGGAAGGAAATGGGCGAGTCACAAAATTTCACAAAAAAGCGAATATTTCGCGAAATGAACATCAGATCGAAAAACTTAGTTACTTTACTTTAATAACTTTAAAATCTTAAATAGGGGCCCCCATTTTTATTAAACATTTGGATTCCTTACGTAAAAATAAGTAACTTTTATTCCAGCCATTTTTTCGAATTATGGATAGATGGTACTATAATCGGAAAAAACGATTATTGGAAATGGAAAATTAAATTAAAAACTGGAAAGTACCCAATAAAATTGAAAACTTAGCTTAAATTTCTTTGGGTTTAGAACTTAATCTTCACAACTACAACATAATAGGTCCCCATAACGCTCGAGTAACTGCAAATTTAGCATACTTGCCTCCCCTAGTAATAAGTAGGTACCATGGGTGGGTACAGTTAAAAAAAAATTAAATAATCTGATATGTATATAGGTTTTTATAAATTTCATGTCAAAAACAGTTTCAACAGCTCCCTAGCAATAACAAATTTTCGGAACAGTTAACACGTTACTTCCGGGACGAGGTCTATTTGGTCCCTTCAAAGTTCGTTGTATATGGAGGAATCAATTTTTATTAGACTTTAAATATGGCGTTAGGAGGTCTAACAACAGACCTATTTAGAAACCTTCTCATCTGGCGGTTCGGGATGACCCCGAAGAGGTTGTAAGGTATTTTTGAAAATTGCTTTGTTATAATAAATGACAACTGAATATTTTTTATTGAAATTCATTGTAAAACTCTCAAACAATATTTCTTTCTCACAGTTCCTAGATACAGGATCCTGTAGTAGTAAAATATTCATAATTAAGATCCATGATCATTTTATAAAAATTTTATTGAAATAAAACTCAAAAATACAGACATTTGTAAAAATACTGAAATTCATTATTTACATATTATAACGTTGTCCATTTTCTTTTTGTGGACAGTATTGAAACATAGTAAACACGAGGAAACCCGTGAAAACGCGAGGCTTATTCGACCTCGTAGTTTGCAAATGGGTAAAAATCGAACTTTATGACGGTAAGGGGTAAAATCAACCTCGTACATTTTCAACGTAAAATGGCTCAACAATAAACATTTTACAGCCTTAGCAGGTGGGGAAGTTTTAAAAATTTTAATTCGTCAGATAATAAGAAGTTATGACTAGGTCAGTAAAACCTCGTTCCGTCAAATAGAAAGTTATTTAAAACATTTCCCGCAGGCAACGTGTTTTAAAAAGTGAGTTACACAAAATATGTGTAAAAAAGACATACACGAATAGAATATATTATATGCGTATAGATCACGCGTCATCACGAGTGTAAATACGAACAAAATAGTTACATCATTTCATGAAATATTACAGAGTTTAACAAAACACCCTTTAAATAAATACACTAACTATCATTCCATTATAAATGCGCATTTTTTCAATTTAAACTTTTCCGAAACATATTTACATACTCAATTAAACATGAACAATTTTGTTGAATTTGAATTTTTGATGTTTTTTTGTAGATATTTGAATACAATAATGGTTAGCTGGTTCGTGTAAAGGTCGCATAATTAGAAAACATTCGAAATTTGATATTCGGTGTACCCAAATATTTATAACATGCTCCATATTAATAAATTAAATCTTACTTCATTATTTCTGCGAGGAAATTTCTTCTAATTTGCGAACCTGATGTTATTTAGCCGGTGCCCGTTCGCATATTTACAGATGCTTGCGTGTGTAGACACCAGGGTGTTGAAATCAGTTAGGGTTTGGAGAAACGGTACATTTACAGATGCTAGCGCGTGATGACACCACGGTGTTGAAACCAGTTAGGGTTTGAAAAAACAGTACGTTTACAGACGCTAGCGTGTGTTGACACTAGGGTGTTAAAATCAGTTACGGTTTGGAAAAACAGTACATTTACAAATACTAACAGATTTGGACACCAGAGTGTTGAAACCAGCTAGCTTTTTTAGTGCTTATACATGCATAGATGCTAACGGCTATTGATTTTGATTTTATATACCTACTGTTGTGGAAAAATATTTAAGTGATTTAGGTATTAATGAATAATTAAACGTTGTTGGGATATAAACAATAATACAGAGAGAGTGTGTAATTTGGAATAAATTCAATATCTCAAGTACTAATTGTTTTTTTGAAAAATGCTCAGACCCGTCGATTAGTATTTCAAATTGTCCTTTTTGACATTCAATAATAATGTATACAGGGTGTCCCAATTTAGAGATATGACGTCATCATTGATTTTCTTAAATGTCAACACTGTCATTTTGATAGCTATTTTGATAGGGTGTGTAAAGTTATACACAACTGCAAAATATCAAATTTTTATTCTCCACCATTTACAAGATAATATAAAATAACAAAGTTAGGTCTGTAATTTGGAATAAATTCAATAATTAAAATACTAATTGTTTTTTTGAAAAATGCTCAGACCCGTCGATTAGTATTTCAAATTGTCCTTTTTGATATACAATAATAATGTATACAGGGTGTCCCAATTTAGATATATGACGTCATCGTTGATTTTCTTAAATATCAACACTGTCATTTTGATAGCTATTTTGATAGGGTGTATAAAGTTATACACAACTGCAAAATTTCAAATTTTCATTCCCTACCATTAACAAGATAATAAAAAATAAAAAATGTATAATACGTGTCTGAATTGCCGATATAAATGAGTCAGATTAAATAAATTATTAGAAGAATTTTTTACTAAGCAACAGCATTTTTATTTATTTAGTATTATTTTGTATTTTGACAACGACACCCGACTTGGGCGTCGAAACGTTAATAAAATCATTTTTAGGTAAAATTGTGGCTTATTTCCCATTTGAATATACTTGATTAAAAAAATAAAAAAGTTATGAAAAGCAATAAGTAATCAAATAATAATTGAATTTAATTATTTCAATTAAGCAAATGCTCATAACGTTGCCCATTGACAATATGACAATAATTGACAATATGACAACATTATGAGTATTTGCTTAATTGAAATAATTATTAAATTCAATTATTATTTGATTACTTGTTTTTCATAACTTTGTTATTTTTTATTATCTTGTAAACGGTAGGGAATAAAAATTTGAAATTCGGCAGTTGTGTATATCTTTACACACCCTATCAAAATAGCTATCAAAATGACAGTATTGCCATTTAAGGAAATCAATGATGACGTCATATCTCTAAATTGGGACACCCTGTATACATTATTATTATATGTCATAAATGACAATTTAAAATACTAATCGATGGGTCTGAACATTTTTCAAAAAAACAATTAGTATTTGAGATATTGAATTTATTCCAAATTACAGACTCTCTCTGTATATTAACACAAAAAAACAACATAAAAAATAATGTTGTTCTGAAGCTATGTGCTTGTGGCATTTTTATAATTAACTATTTAGATGGGAAATAAGCCACAATTAAATTAAAAAAAATAATTTTATTAACGTTTCGACGTCCAAATCGGGTGTCGTTGTCAAAATACAAAATACATACTAATAAATTAAACAAAAATGTTGTTGTTTAGTAAATAATTACACTTTTATAAAAAAGAACTTTTTTATAATAAAACCTTTTTATTAATTATAGGAAAGAATATAAAATAATTTAACGATAAACGATTTAACGATAACATGCTTCAAATTTCAAAAATTACACTCTAATAAAAAAGTACTTTTTTATAATATCACGGTTTTGTTATTGTACATATATAGGATACAACATGTTTGGAAAGAATAATTAACTTATAAAATATGAATTTTTAGTAGGTTTATTAATTGTTGTTTCTAATTATGATTCCAAAAATTACACTAGTATAAAATAGTATTTTTTATAATACCACGGTTGTTTAAAATGGTATATATAATTTTAAGTATATAAACTTTTAATTATTTAAAAATGAATAACCATTTTCAATTTCGTTGCAAAACGAAAATACAGCCGAACCATATTCTACTCCAATCAGAGAGTGCAGCAAACACCTCTACCGGTTTCGAAACTTATTAGTCTCTCATCAGGAGGCACATATGCTGCTCTCCCTGATTCCCTCATCTTCCTTAGTCTCAGCATCCGTATAGCTTGCAAATTGTAGAAGCCTCGGAGGTGTAACCAGAGAAAGTTTCCATTGTTTTCATTCTGGTAGGATATAGAATAGCATTATGTTGATTTATATGCCATTAGAGTGAAAACTTAGTCTTTTTTTAATTATTTACTAAAACAATTAAAAAAAGATACGCAACAGCCTGGTTCCAACTGGGGACATCTCGATCTGCAGTCTAATGCCACTGAGGCACCATCAATTTGTAGATATCGATTTATTAACGTAGTTTAAAATATCATTGCATTAGTCACATTTTTAAAATACATAGTTTGAAATAAAAAAATCGATTTATCCATACAGTGTGATTGGTCAGTTGGGTCAAGCTTTGTAGATCCGTTATAAGTAATATATAGTAATAAAAGTTAATAACAAAAATTGTAGCCCACTTTGATTACAGATTGATAATCAGTAATCGTAAATTGTAAGTTTTAGACAATTATTCAGTCATGGCTTACTTAAAATTTGGAAATATTTAGACCCGTAATTATTAATAATTTTGCTCTGAAAAATGAAAATATCTCGAAAACTAATAAATTTACACATAGGGAATGTTATATAAAAGTATTGTAATGGTACTTTTCGATAATAATATAAAATACAGGGTGTCCTATTTAAAATTACTGAGAAAATAATGTACTTGCGTTTTGACTCACCCTGTATTCAATATAAAGAAAATTAGCAAAACAACAATTTACGAAAATTTTGACAATAAATAAAAAAATATGACGTCAACAAACCATTGACCTTGTGCTTGCTTTTCTTTATACAGGTAGTTAAACTTGTTACGATTTTCATATAAAATTGGTGATAACTTTGTAAATACCCCGTATAACATACCAAACATTTATATTTTTGTAATCGAAAAGTTACGAAGATTTCGAATATAAAATAAAATACAGGGTGTTCTATTTAAAAAAATTAAGCTTGGTCTGCCACTACATTATCGAACACCCTGTAACATTCTAACTAATTTTGTAATGTGAAGCTCAAAGTTTTCTACAATTTTTGTTATTAAGTTTTATCGCTATACATTACTATAACGGATCTACGGAGCTTCACCCCACTAATTATTAATCACCCTGTATAAGAGCAGTAAAATATTGCATTGTTAGCTAGTTCTAAGCTATCTTGAAAATGTCAGGTGTCTAGGTAGCCTAGAACTATTTTTAAAATGGATTACAAAATTTGCGGAGTCCGTGACACCAACCAACCCAAGTATATAAAAAGGTTTTAAAAATACTTTAAAATGTCTAATATATGTATGACTTGCCAATATAAATGAATCAGATTAAAAAAATTATTAGTAGAATTTTTTACTAAGCAACAACATTTTTTTTAATATAGTAGTATTTTTATTTTGACAACGACACCCGATTTGGGCATCGAAACGTTAATAAAATTATTTTTTTCAATTTAATTGTGGCATAATTTCCCATCTAAATAGTTAATTATAAAAATTCCACAAGTAAATAGCTTCAGAGCAACATTATTTTTTATCTTGTTCTTTTGTGTTAATATATTATTGTTTATATCCCAACAACGTTTAATTATTTACTAATACCTAAATCAGTTAAATATTTTTCCACAGCAGTAGGTATATAAAATCAAAGTCAATAGCCGTTAGCATTTATGCATGTATATTAATTACTAAAAAAGCTAGCTGGATTCAACACTCTGGTGTCCAAATCTGCTAGTATTTGTAACTGTACTGTTTCTCCAAACCCTAACTGATTTCAACACCCTAGTGTCAACACACGCTAGCGTCTGTAAACGTACTGTTCTTCCAAACCCTAACTGATTTCAACACCGTGGTGTCAACACGCGCTAGCATGTGTAAATATGATGTTTTTCCAAACCCTAACTGATTTCAACACCCTGGTGTCTACACACGCAAGCATCTGTAAATATGCTGCCCGTTCAGTAGAATACCTTTTACAGTGTCATGCAAAGCTTCGATAAATATTCTTTTAGAGTAAAGATTGTGTGATGAAATTTTCACATATTCGGTGTGTTCACTGTCAACTCTAAGGTTTGCAGTCTGATTCTATTAAAGGTTTCTAATTATTTCAGATCTTGGTTGTTAATTCCTGCTTCTTTTAGTATTTGTATCATCTTGGCGTGTTGTACAATCCGACAAGCGAGAACTGGCTGCCGACCTTCTCGTATTGTGTATTTATCGCTGTGTGTTTTCGCTCAAGGTCACCCGTCAGTTCTGGTTTGTCGGATTGTACTCGATCAAACTCTTTCTCGTAATCAACCAGACATGCTTATACGTCGCAATTGACGTCTCTGCATCTCTGGAATAAGACTTGTATTGAAAACAAAGCCTCTCTCGTACAACCAACAGCATTTATGAACCCAAACTGGTTGGGCGAAATTTGATTTTCACATAGCTTTTAAATTCTCGTATGGATTACCTTTAGGAACAATTTTAGGAGATGACTCATCAGGCTTATCGTACGGTATTCTTCAGCCATTCTGTTAATATTTCTCCAGAGTTGTATATGTTGTTGAATATCTCTGTGATTATTACTATACTCGTTGAATATCGTTTATTCGTTGTCCATCAGTTTGAGTAGTTCTGCTTGTACAGGGGCGTAACAGAGGGCCCCGCAGCATGAAGCTTGCGGGGGGGCCCCAATCGCTTAAGGGCCCCATCTTGTCATCTGATATTATGTAAAAATCTGTTATTCTTATATTATTTTTACGTTGTCTGTTTAAATTTAAAAACGTAATAATTTCTAACTAGATGTATTTGCCAAGTGAAAGTGAATCATCTCATAATATCTAGAAACTTAATCCCTTCCGGCCTACCGAAATTTTATGGCAGCGACAATAAACTATATAATGCTTTGTACGTTACTACTGAAAGATATTAGAATTGCAATTTGCCGAATTTAAGAACAATATTTTTAAATCTAAAAATGGGTTTTCTTTCTAATATATTACCTACTTTTAGTATTTCGATACAATATTATCACCAGTAATTTCATATTGGTTGTTTGCATTGAATGTTATTTATGTTTGTGTTGTTTTACGGTTATAGTTGCATCAGTTTGGTACGCATTTATTTAACAATTATTGACGACTTTTCTTGTGTAATCATTGGACAATCTCTCAACAGATAAACGGTAAGATAAGGAAATTATAACACTTACGCTTTAGAGGAGTCAATGTAGAAAAACTTGCATAGTTTCGGTTTCGGAAAAACTCAAATAAGCTTATATTTTTCTACTAAAACATTTTTTGTTAGTTTATATATCTTATCTCAAAGTGAAAAGTTCTACTCGCAGATGCCTCTAATTGTTTATTAATTCTTTAAACAATAAAACTGTTTTATATTAAATAATTTTAAAAGATATCGGTGAATTCATCATTTTATTTTGTTCAAAAATGTTTCTATTTGCTTTTTGATTATGCTGAATTAGAATATGTCATTAAATCAGGGCCATAAGAACGATATTGGGGGCCCCGGGGCAAACGTGATCTGGGACCCCCCTACCGGGGGGTCTGGGGTTAATCACCCAGCAGAAGGAGTCCGGGAAAATTGATATTTAACCACTTGAAAACGCATTTTAATGTACTCTATGACTGAAGTTTCCTGTACCTACCTACATATTGCTATTTTAGTTGACCGACACAAAAAAAATTTGAAATCACATTATTTTAAGCTAAATATTTACCATCAATATAACATATTTT
This sequence comes from Diabrotica virgifera virgifera, assembly GCF_917563875.1. Classification (NCBI taxonomy): domain Eukaryota; kingdom Metazoa; phylum Arthropoda; class Insecta; order Coleoptera; family Chrysomelidae; genus Diabrotica; species Diabrotica virgifera. Next base: position 189,273,890 of record NC_065447.1, on the reverse strand, counting down.
CTGTTTTTATAAAAAATATATTACCTACATATAATGTTACCTACATTCTTCGGCTATAATGTAGGTTTTTAATCGCGTTATATTGCCTATAGGCAGTATAACGCGATTACAATCGCGGGGCACCCTTGGCCGGGGGCCCCGATGCACTGCCTCGATTGCCCCAATGGTAGTTACGGCCCTGTCAGACATTAAAATTTGAAAATTTAAAATAAATTTTTTTGAGCACTTATAAAGTATGTCTGCGTGGCTTCGAACCATATGGGAAACATTTTTATTATCAATTTTAAGAAAAAAGTTATTCTTCATGAAATGCTCTTAAATCTGAAATACAAAATAAGCCAGATAAACCATCAGATATCAAAGCTTATCAATTTTATACGAGGTAAGTAAAAAAATAGGAATTTAACTCAAGGATAAAGTACTTTTATATTTAACAATATACGATTTTAATTTTAATATGTATTTACATCCTTGTAAATAAAAAATTAATTTTTCCAAATATTTCTCAAATTACCGATAACCAACATATCATTTTATTACAATTATAATAACAATTTTATTATTAATTTTTTAATTTTACGAAAAAATTCTTTATAAAACTCTTATCAGATTCTTTATAAAAAGCTCTGCATTATCTCAAAACGAAGATTCAATCGTAATATGTCACATTTTACCAACTTTATACGAGGTATGTCGAAAAATATGAATTTCTCTCTACACATGTATTTTGTCCGACAGAACAGACTTAAACTCTCCGAACAGAGATTAAACTCTGCAAAAATCAGACTGCTATTTATCACCAAATGGGCGTTTTAATGAGTGGAACATGTAGAATATGTCAAATGACAGGAATTATGGCAGGTGATAAATAGCAGTCTGATATTTGCATGAGAGTTTAATCTCTATTCGGAGAGTTTAAGTCTGTTCTGTCGGACAAAATAAATGTGCCGTTTTCGTGGTCTGACCGTTCCAAATTTTTAACCTGTTCCACAATTAAAACTGCCCCTGTTACAGTGTTCCCGACTGTATCCCGAGTGTATCCGACTAGACACCCTTAAGCTATTAACAAATTTTCAGCTTGTTATTAATCAACTTTTTTTCATACGCGGGATCCAGACCAGATATTGTTTAACGCAAGAGCAGTCGCGCTCACTTCTGTCACGTAAGCAGTCGCGCGTAGAACAAAATCTAACAATACGAATTTAAAACAAATTTTAATTTTATAATATTTTTGTTTGCTTGTTATGTTAAAAATATCTATTTCTAACAATTTTAAAACTAATTGGTTCCCACCAAAGCCATAAATTCCACAAAAAAAATGAAATTAAAAAAAATTAAAAAAAAAAATCCTACGCATTACTACAATCTTCTTCGAGGCACTTACAAGTGGAAAGTTATGTTGCAAAATTTTTCATTAAGTTATCACGGAAAATGATAAAAAGTTGGATTTTTTCTAACGGGGCGACTGCTCCCGTGTTAAAAGGGGCCCCATTTCAAATTCTGCGGGGGGGGGGGGGGGCCGACGGAGTTTGTTACGCCACTGTGCTTGTATATTATCAGGACTTGCTGCTTTGCCATCCTTTAGATGTGTTATGGCAGAATAAACTTCCTGCTTTAATATTATTGGTCCATAATTTACCTCTTCTTCTAATTCAAAAGTGTTATTTATCTCTTTGGTCTTCAAATAGGTTTTCTAGGTATTCTTTTCACATTCTAATTTTAGTATGTTTGTCTAAGATGATGTTTCCGTCAGAATCAGTTAAATTTCCTTTCAATTTTCCTTTTCCTTTACTACACATTAACTGTAGCAAAGTAAACATAAATACCAATGATATTGATGAGCACTAGGATCGACTAAAACATTTTCTAGTGGAACCGTGTAAAAAAACACTAAAAACTTTGGCAATAACAAAAGAAGAATAGATAAATGACTAGATAATTAATATGCTGGAGCCACAGAGACAATGTAAGAGCAAAGATAACAATAAATACAACATTAACAATCAGACCAGGAACATGATAAAGCAGGCAGAAGGCCCTATGTCCAGCTGAACGATTTACGTACTGTATATAATAACTCATTTTATGTATTTGTATAGACGAGATTTAATAATTTGGTTGAAGAAGCTGATATAACTCTTCGCCTTAAATTAACGACATTCACGCTTTTAGAAAGCGCTATACTTGTCTTGTATGTGTAAAAACGTGTTTAATAAATATTTTTTACAATGGTATTGGTTGTTTATCTTCAAAAATAATTTCTTGTAATAGCAAAAAATATCTTAGAAGAAGGTTTATTGTGCATCAATTCACTTTTTATAAATTAAGCTAATACCGAAATACCGGTATTTTTATTATCAATACCGGTATCGAATACCGGACAAAAATCGCCCGGGATCTGGGTATTCGGGATCCTGGAATTCCGGTATTGAAAGCCCTACCGCCATCTTTCGAAATTATAAGTAAACATATCCGTGCCATTTTTTTGATAAAAGTATAGGATATTTGGAGTCAATTTAACCTTTAACTACCCGCGCATCAAGTTATAACATAACTACACGCGTGGCGTACTTTATACGCCACAAGAAAATACACTTAAAAACAGCGGATTTGTTTATTTTTTTTGAGAAAACCTACTTAGTTGTTTGGTATAAACCTTATTCGGCATCAGCGAATACTTGGAGTTCCTTCTCAGTAAGCCAATTGGGATTTATAAATGAAATGTGATTCCATGATAAATAAAATGACTAATAAATTTTTTTTTGAAATGTGATTTTTTACATGAGAAAAAGTATTGTTTATAAAGAAAAATATATTTTGTGCCATAATGACTAAAAACAATTGAAAGATGTACTTATATTACTACTTATATTATTATAATCGTGGCGTATATTGTCCACCACCGGAAACAACAAATAATAAACTGTAAATTATGATCTTCCCAGAACGCCGATTATAACGAAACTAAAACCAATTGTAAAGCACATTCCAGTGATAGGTTAAAAAGATAAACAAGGTGAAAAATTAAATTTTTAAATATATTTGCAGTAGAATTCTTATATCTGTGGTACAAAATACGCCAGCGCGTGCAGTTAAAGGTTATCGAGATAACTCGATTTATTCATTTTTTGAGTTGTGTCATTTTTCTTCCGGATGTGCAAAATGTTAACATTCTGCAAAATATAAGTGACTACTTTTTCCCAAGAAAAATATGCAGAAACAATAATATTTTAGAACCACACCGCATGCCTATATCTCAAAAGCTTTTATATAAAACCAGTTTATTTATTACACCAGATTTTATGTAGATTTACGTAACCTTCTCGGCATCCTAACTCACATATTTTTATAAATTTAGTATGTAATATTCAAGCGCAAATACGACGTTTAACGTAAAATGTTCCCTTTACCAGAGAGATTCTCGTGGTAAATATATCGCTGTAATATTCAATGATAGAATCTGAGAAAAACCGAAGTCAATGATGCATGCTACAGCTAAATTTATGACGTCGTTTGTTTTCCTTGGAAGACTAAATGAAATCGGATCAAAATGTAACTAGATTTTTAAAAGACAAAAATATTACTTCCATTTTAAAAACATTGTTAGAACAAACTAGGGATGGCGGTTTTTTTACAAATCACCGGTTTTCGCTTATAGCGGCAGTGGCGGCTCGTACCACTTTAAGAACGTAGTGCCAGAATTCGGCCAGCCGCCAAAATTTTTAGTGACGGGTTCACGATATTGTCAAAAAAGTTATAAAAAAAAATTTAAAAATAATGGGCGCTGATACTTTTACCTTATGTATCTTATGTATACTTATCTGAGGTGCCAAGAAATTGTTCAAAATTTATCAAAACAGTTCCGTAAATTCATTAAAAATAAAAAACTCTCAACTAAGAAACTAATATTATAAAATTAGAAAGAAATCCTTTGTAAAAGGTATAAAATTTTTTTATTAAAAATCCCTTAAAAGGGCTACATCACAACAAAACGTTTTCAATTTTTTGTGATGTAGCCCTTTTAAGGGATTTTTAATAAAAAAAAATTTTATACCTTTTACAAAGGATTTCTTTCCAATTTTGTGATTGATGGTATACAGCCAACTACAGGAAAACTTTTTCTTTTCCTTGTGGATAAACTAATATTACTTAGCTTGTACATATTACGATTTAAGGATCCCCCAAACCGACGCGAAAGTTTTGCAACGCGAATTTTCCGTAGCGGAACATTCGCAGGCGGAGCGGTAGCGGACAAGGGTTCCCCATATTGACGCGAAATCCGACGCGACTATTCGCCATACAAATGTGAACAAATTATATTTTTAAATCGGCCAACAGGTTTAGGAAATACAAGACATCAAAAATGACCAAACTTTTAAGTGGGCGTAATCTCTATGCACGCAAATTAATAATAATATTATAATATATAATGAAAACTTATCATTTTCTCCTAATCCTGACCCTATACTATTCCAGACTTTATCCTTTTTTCTTATATTTTTATAATCTTCGTCCGTTAAATCATATATTATAGGATATTGTTTAACAATTTCAATGAGTTTTTCTGTAACAACCATTTTAAAACACGCGAAACTACAACGGTAGCGGAAAATACCGTGCATGCAGCGTTTCATGAAAGGAACGCTGTTCTGCCGCGACCGTTGCGGATTCCGCGCAAAGTGGTCTGAACACGTTCATAATCCGCCGTCCCTATCGATTCGCCGCGACTCCGCGTAGGTTGCGGTTGCGAAAGTTTCGCGTTGGTTTGGGGGATCCTTTAGTCTCTATTTACAAAATTATAAAAATAATACTATTTCATTATTTACACCCATGCACAAAGTTGTGTTAATACCACTTTTAAAGTTTACGATACATTCTTCTTGTTTTTTTTTGTTGCAAAGTTTTCAATGACTTTATTATTAAAATTATCAGTACCATTTACAAAATGCTTTTCTGCAGATACCTAAGTCGTTCTTCTTTTATTGTATTTTTAACTAATGTTTTAATTCGTTTTAACATCGAAAAACAGCGTTCTGCTTCAGATATTGATATAGGAATGGTAATTAAAATGCTTAAAAGTTAAATAGTTTCTTTCAATGTGCTTCTTAGACTTTCCACATTTAATAAAACTCATAGCGGAATAGTACTTAATTCGTCTCACTAATACAGTACTTCTAATTCAGTTTTAAACTGAGTTTTGTTTAAAAACTAAAATTGTCTCCATGTTTCATTAAAAAATGATTAGGGGAACCGACGCTTGTAAGCAGAAAACTTCTCCGACATAAATAAATTAGAAGCAACTACATGTCAGGAGACGGTAGACCTTTGAAAGATCTGGAACTTTTAATATTATGAACCTTTAAGTCCTTGTCTAATTCGGCGCTAAAATTGACCAGTTCCTTAAATATGCCTCTATTTTGTGAATTTTTTTTTTCGTCGTGACCTCTTTGCATATATTCCGCTCTCTAGTCATCTGCATATCTAATGTTATTCAACTCTTCACCATTTATTAATATTTAATAGTAGTGGTTTGGTTTGATTGTTAGATCAAATAACATAGAAACTAGGCGTCGAACAACGTCGCAAAACGTTATAAAACTGGTTATACAGTGATGAGCGTGCTAATAACCGGCAAAATAGCACAAAAGATGGAAGACGTATTAAGTTGTGAGATAAAATGTAATGAAACTAGTCGAACTGGGAAATTTAGCGATAGTAACCTTTTTATTTACATTATATTGATTGCTTCCCAGCTTTACACCTATCAGAAGAGTGTGTCAACTAAAACTGTCACTGTGACAGTGGTATTTGCCAAACTCGTCCGATACGTCTAAAGTTGAGAAACAATCAATATGATGTAAATTAATAGGTTAATATCGCTAAATTGCCCAGGCGACTAGTTTTATTCCTTTTTATCGCACAAATTAATACGTTTTCCATCTTTTATGCTATTTTGCCGGTTACTAGCGTGCATATCACTGTATACAGTGATGAGCGTGCTCATAACCGGCAAAATAGCGCAAAAGATAGAAAACATATTAAATTGTGAGATAAAAAGGAATAAAACTAGTAGAGTTGTTAAATTTAGCGGTAGTAACATATAAATTGACATTATATTGATTGTTTCCCACCTTTAGACATATCAGAGGAGTATGTCAACTAAAACTGTCACTGTGACAGTGGCATTTCTCAAATTCGTCCGATACGTCTAAAGGTGGGAAACAATCAATATAATGTCAATCTATGAGTTACTATCGCTAAATTTAACACCTCCACTAGGTTTATCCCTTTTTATCTCACAACCTAATGTGTTTTCCATCTTTTGCGTTATTTTGCCGGTTATTAGCGTGCTCATCACTGTGTACAGTATTTTGGAAAGCTAGTCGTACTTGTTTATGTCATATAGTCCTTTCTAAGTGTTAAAGGGAACCAAGGAAATACGCAATAAAATAAAAAAAAATAGTAAAAAAATAACCATTAATTTATTAAAAAAATTAATATATTAATATTAAAACATTATCCAGGAGAAAATAAACAATAATACTTTGTAATACGAGCACGTTTTTCGACTTCGTGGTTAAGATGTGACATAGACTTTGATCCAGAGATTCTTAAACAAAAAATTTTGTGTTTAAAATCCTTTTCCGCTCCCGGATCAGACGGTTTCGCCGCAATTTTATTTAAGAAGTGTGCAAACTCGATTATCCATCCGTTAAGTTTTATAATGAAAATCTCATTTTTGTCACACACTTTACCTGATGGCTGGAAAATCTCTAGTGTTACTCCAATTTATAAAAAAGGTGACAAGTTAGATCCTGACAATTATAGACCAATTTAACATCCATTGCAGCTAAATTGATGGAATCAGTTATTCGCGAATCGGTTATGAACTTTCTCTTAAACAATAATAGAATTCCTATTTCCCAGCACGGTTTTGTACCGGGAAGATCGGTAGTTACTAATATGTTAACATGTGTTAATGACTGGTCTCTTTGTTTGGACAGTAATCAATCTGTTGATATTATATATTTAGACTTTACTAAGGCTTTTGATCGAGTTTCTCACAAGAGACTACTATTTAAGCTTGAACATAACGGTATTAGAGGAAACTTACTTGAGTGAATTAAAGGATTTTTAATAAACCGTAAATTTTGCGTACGCGTTGGTGACTGTTGTTCCTCAATGTTTAGTGTATACAGTGGCGTTCCGCAGGGTTCAGTGTTGGGGCCGATTTTGTTCCTAGTGTACGTTGCTTATCTGCCAATTCACCTTAAAGTAACATGTCGCTTTTCGCTGATGACACACAGTTATATGCAAATCCCCTTTCTGGTTACAATCAATTACAGACCGACCTTCAAGAGGTTGCTAAGTGGGTATACGATTGGTGCTTGTCATTAAACACATCCAAGTGTGCAGTTCTACATTTAGGTAAAAACAATCCAAGGAATCGGTATGTACTTTCAAATGTTTCTCTAAAAACTGTTTCGCAGCAAAAAGACTTGGGTGTACTTGTGACGGAAACATTATATTGGTCTGAACATATCCAGTCGGTATGCAATAAAGCTAGAACATCAGTTTACTTATTATCTAAGACTTTCTATAAGATATCGCCAAAAAATTTTGTTGCTCTCTTTAGTGTATATGTAAGACCTATTTTAGAGTTTGCCGGACCCGTGTGGAATGTCGACTGGCAAAGGGATTCTGATCGACTTGAATCTGTGCAAAGATGGGCAACAAGAATTTCTTATGGCCGTCGTCGTCCTTCCTCCGAAGAACGGTTAACCTACTTAAATTATCTTACATTTATGGACCGACGACTTCGTGGGGATTTAATAATTGCTTATAGAGCGTTACAGGGAAAGTTTGGGATAGATCTCTCACATCTTTTCCCTTTGAGTAACGACCTTAGATTGCGGGGTCATCCATACAAATTAGCCAGACAACAGTTTCACAGTAAATGTCGTGAGAACTCTATATCCAATAGAATATTTTATACCTGGAACTCACTTCCACACGACGTCGTCGGGGATGTACTGTAAATTGCTTCAAAAATAAATATGACTCTTTTGGTTCTGTATCACGGGAACAATAATTTTTCGTTTCTTAAATTAAATTAATTTATAAGTCGTATGTAGTCTTAAGTTTAGGTTTCTTTTTGCATAGTTCTTTTTAGTCAAATGGAGCTACATAGGTCCTAGACCTCGGCTCCTTTTTCTTTAATAATAATAATAATAATAATAATAAAGATCGTTTGCTATCCATCAACCAATATACCTACTGGAATCTTTGTAAGGATTCGATCTGTTTGTTTTAGATACGAATATTAATGTCGGCATTTGGTGCACGTGTAACAGCCTTTACTTTTGTTTTATTTTTGTTTAAATTCAGCCCCAAGCGTCTGTGACATTTAAAAGTCGTTGCATGGTGCAACGCAATGGTGTCGTCTGCGCATCTTAAGTTGTTTACGTATTCTCCGTTGATTTTTACTCCTTCATCAATATTTTCTAGGACATTTTGAAAGATCTTTTTGGAATATATATTAAATAATAGTGTAGAAAGTACACAGCCCTGACGAACTCCTCTTTTTATTGACTTTCCTGCTGTTAGACGATTGTCTATTTTGATTATTTAATTTCATCCCAATATAGGTTTTTAATAAGGGCCACAGTGTTATAGGAAGCTAGGACAAATAATCCCTGGACAAATTATCCCTAGACAAAAAATCCCCAGACAAAAAAATCCCCACAAAAAATCCCCACAAATAATCCCCACAAATAATCCCCGGACAAATAATCCCCGGACAAAAATCCCTACAAAAAATCCCGGACAAATAATCCCAACAAATTTTTTTGGACAAAATATCCCCACAAAAATCCCCAAGAAATATTAGCTGTCGAATAGTTCTCACAGCAATCGCCATGAAACCTCTTTTCGGCACGAAAATAATGATTAGCAATTAAAACTAAGAATGAATTGTAATTTCGATGACCAAATTTTGAATTGTGAGTTTTTTGACTGTGGGAATATTGTAATTATTCGCTTAAATCTTTTGCTCACTCTGCTTTGAATAACTCTGTTTAAAACATGCCCATTCGTGATGATAACTGCTTGTCCTGAAAACGATATTCTTGATCGTAATGCAAAAAGACCTGTTCCTTTTTGGTAAATTAACATCAAACATATGTAGTCATCATCATCTTCAATGGCGTTATAACTCTTAGGGCCGGTTGTTCGAACGCTAATCAAAAATGATCATTATCAAATATTTAATTACTGTCACAACTGTCAATGTCAACTTTGATTGGGTTGCTGAAAACATAATTATTGATTACAATTATGAAATTAGTTAATCAATTATGTTAATAATTGGTATGTTAATTGATTAACTAATCTCATAATTATAATTAATTACTTTTTCAGCAACCCAACCAAAGTTGACATTGACAGTTGTGACAGTAATGAAATATTTGATAGCCGGCCCTTAGAGAGTCTTTGCCGAGTGTACTATTGTCTTTCATGTTTGTCGGTCCTGTGCCACTATCAGGGGCGTAACAGAGACCCATCTTGTCGTCTAATAATATGTAAAAATGTGTTATTGTTATATTATTTTACGCATACATACGCAACGTTTTTTAAGCAATGCAATATCTAGATATTGAAAATGAAGTTACCCATCAGATAGATACAATGTATCGTATGTACCTATGTATTAATAAAATTTTAGATATCTACAATATATTAGATTATACAGGATGTCCCAAAAAATTGGTCATAAATTATACCACAGATTCTGGAGTCAAAAATATGTTGATTGAACCTAACTAACCTTAGTACAAATTAATATTCGCAAAATAAGTTATAGCCCTTTGAAGTTACAAAATGAAAACCAATTTTTTTCAATATTTCGAAAAATATTAGAGATTTTTTATTGAAAATAGACGTGTGGCATTCTTATGGCAGGAACATCTTAACAAAAAATTATAGTAAAATTTGTACACCCCATAAAAATTTTATGGGGGTTTTGTTCCCTTATACCCCCCTAAACTTTTGTGTATGCTCGTATTAAATTATTCTTAAAGTATTATTAGTTAAACACAGTGTTTTTAAAACTTTTTTGCCTTCTAGTACTTTCTCGAAAAGCCAGTTTTAATCGAGATATTTTGAATATTTGTCAAATCCACCACTTATTTGTATATGGTTAAGTACGATTATAGAGACCTGGTAATAATAGTAAAAATCTATAATTTACATTTTTATAATATGAACATATACTAAGAGTCAAAAAAGTTTTAAAACACTGTGTTCACTAATGGTACCGCAATAAAAGTTTAATTGGAACGTACACAAACATTTGGGGGGTTTAAAGGAAAGAAACCCCCATAAAATTTTTATGTAAACATAATAAAAAAGAAGCCTCATCTCGGGTTTATCGAAAAAAGACTAAGAAGCAAAAAACTTTCAAAAATATTGTGTCAAACTATTGGTACCACAATAATAATTTAATTGGAACGTACACAAAAGTTTGGGAGAGATTTAAGGGAACAAAACCACATAAATTATAATTTTTTGTTACGATTTTCCTGCTATAAGAATGCCACATGCCTATTTTCAATACAAAATCTCTAATAGTTTTCGAAATATTGGAAAAAATTTATTTTTATTTTGTAAATTTAAAGGGCTATAACTCTTTTTATGTGCACATTTGTACTAAGGTAAGTTAGGTTCAACCAACATATTTTTAACCCCAGAATCTATAGTATAATTTATGACCAATCTTTTCGGGACACCCTGTATATTTCTGAAAAAATTTGGTTTTATCATAAAATTTTTTTGTTGTAGAAAAATGCCATTTTTTAAATATAATATAAAAAGTATTAGCAAGGGCGGATCCAGAGAGCTCCCCCTCGAGAAATAATTAAACTATATAAATTTAAATATTTTCAGTTCAAATTTATTGTTTTTAGTTTCAAACACATATCCCGCTTGCTAAAAGAAACATGTTTTAGCTTTGTGCTGAACGGTAGTAAAGGTTGTGCTGAACGAGGTAAAGTGTGAGCTAACCTAAGCTATGCATGTATCATAAAAAAGTTCTTGGCCCCCTCGAAAATCGGTCTTGAGTATTAGTGATACGAAAACTCTCAAAGAGTAAAGGAATGTAGGTTTTGCTTTTCTAAATATATTGGTTTTATTTTGTTTTTCTGTAAGACATATATATATTGTTATATTTCTATTTGATATGAAAATTAAATTTTGATAATTATAGACAAAATTCAATTTAATATAAAATATTTTCAATTTTCTCAACCACGGGCATATAAATTTAGAACAACCTGTATACAACAAATTGTTATATTTAATTTTAAGAAGTGATTAAACGAAACTCGGGACAATGCGCTTAAAATAAAACTCAAGTGAAATCGATAATAGGTCATCATCGTTGTTCGCGGAAGGTTCGATCATTAGCCGATGCTAAATAAGACTTAGTGGAAGTAGATAATAGATCATTAAATTTTGTAATTAGTAGAAAGTAATTTTAGAATGGGAATTAACTATTTTTCTTTTGAAATCCATTAAGCATATTTAGAAAGATTAAAAATTGGTTTTGAGGAATACTGCGAATGAGAGTTGGTGGTGAAATTTTGATTTGTGAATCTGGAAGGGATATTTAGAAAGTAGGGGAATGAATGACAAATAGAGAGAATGTTTTGAGCTGTCGAGAAGTGAAGTCCAGTAGTAGACGGTAGTGTCCGGAGAGTGAGAAAGCCGGTGTAGTTCCGTGAGTGTGGAGTATCTATCGTTGGAACGAGAGGTAGGCCAGGTTGAGAGTAAAAGAACCTCCTTGAGCCAAGAGTTCCCGGTAGCTGATTGCAGTTTCGAAAAAGGTAGAACACAGCATCACGACAGAAGCAGGAAACGAGAGCTATACGAGCTAGTTTCAGAGGAGAACATTACTGGAAGCCAGGACGAGGTTTTGATTGCAGCCAAGGATAGCAGGAAACGGGTCTTGTGTGAAGACATTCTCAGTTCACCAGAAAAAGGTCAGTCTCATTTGTTTGGACATGAATGTATGGGTTTTTCGTATTAAATACCACATTTAAAATTGAAGAAAACATAATCAATAATATCAGAAAAGCTTCATCAAACTTAAATAGAATTGTTGCTAATAAATCATAATAGTTAAATGTTAATAAAAACTTTCAATTGGAAACCAAAAGGAAATAAGATTCCCATGTGTAAATGTTATGTTTAAGAATAATAAGATATAGCAAATATTAAGCAGTGATTGCCATTTAAATAAAATAAACAATATTTTGATTACAATTGTAACCCATACGTGTTATTATTTTACTCTTTTCTTTCCTATCCCGATTAGGAACCATTGAGAAATACTTAGAAGCCACGTAAGTAAGTAATTAATGTTATAAAAAGCCCTGAGATTGAAAACATATTGATATGTGATCTGGTAAATTAATTAGATTATTATTAATGCATTGATTAAATTAAATGACATATAAAAATATTATCTCATATCAATAATCAAGATCACAACAACTGTCGTCCAACGTGGAAAGCATGGAAAAGTATTTCTAGTGGCAAATTTGAAGGATAGAAAGAGTAAACCCGGTATTTGAAAATTTATATGCCTGTGGTAAAAAGTGAGATACTTACATTTAATAACATAAAATTTTAGATCTCTTTAGGTACAAATTTTACATAACTGATTTAATATTTTATTTTTACGATATTTACATTTGATATATTTATTGACAATTTATAATATTTGGGTGAGAAAAGTCGTCTTGGTAACATACTAGTAAAATTTCATATTTGGCGGGGACAGTACTTCTTGAAAACAAAAAGAACATTCAGACCAAGAAGATATTTTAGACACGACAATCATGGCATCAGAACAGCAAGAATTATCAGGAATAGATAAATTATTACAACTAATGCAACTCCAGTCAAAAAAAATGGATAAAGTGGATCAAAAAATGGAAGAATCACAACAAAAACTGGATAAAAAACAGGAAGAAACATCAAAGAAAATGGATGAAACAAAAAGAATATTGCAAGAAAATCAGAAGGAAACAAAACAAGCCATAGAAGAGAACAACAAGAAAATGGAGGAACGCATAGAAAAGTATGAAATGAAAATTAAAGATCACATGCAAGAACAAGAAATGAGATTGAAGGATCACATGAAAGAACAAGAAATGAAAATTCAAAATAAAATAAAGGAGTTAACGAAGGGCCAGAAAAAGGAACTAGAAAATTTTTAAAATAAGTTGGAAAATGCTATTCAAGTAGACAGAGAAGAAGTGGAAAAAAGAATCACAGAAATAGAAAAACAAGTCACCGAAAACAGGACGCAACAGAATGTCGGAGAAAGAAGAGAAATGGTTATACATAGCACAGATGACGTGAAGATAAGGTTTGGCGGGGATGTAAGAAGATTACACCCAGTGCCGTTCATAAATAGCCTGAAAAAGAAAATACAGCACATCGGAAATTTCGAAACAGCAAAAGAAACTATCAGAAACCATCTAAAATATGAAGCAGGCCTATGGTTCGATTGCAAAGAAGAAGAATTTGACAGTTGGCAACAATTTGAACAAAAATTTTTGAATTATTTCTGGGGAAAAGTCCAACAATTGGAAATTAACAAGGAATTGCAAAATGGGAAATACAATGATAGGATGGGTATATCAGAAAGGACATATGCATTACAAATTTACTATAACGCAAAACATTTACAATATAATTACTCATCGGAACAATTAGTCGAACTGATTGCAAGACATTTCGAAGAAACGCTGGAAGACCATATCACATTGCAAAACTACAAAGACATAGATAGTTTATGCCAATTCCTACAAATAAGAGAATCACGTTTAAGAGAAAGAAAATCAAGAAGGTCGCGAGAAGATTACAGGCCCCGAGAAACACAGGATTACAGAGATAGAAATCAAAATAGGAGGGACTATACAAGACGAGATTTTAATCCCAGAAGGGAAAACGAAAATAGAGACAACGGAAGAGGAAATTATGAACAAAGAAATAGGCAATGGAATGAGGACAGAAATCGAGAATACCAGAATAGAAACACCACACTCGCAAATCAAGAACACAGAAATAATGGTAGACAAAATGAACAGGGATATCGAGAAAACCGAAACAGATCCGACAGACCAAGAGAAAATAGAAGAGAAGTAAATAATACCCAGACAGATGAATATGACGGAGAGATACATTATGACGAAAATATAAACAACGATGAGCAACCGGCGTCTTTTCACGACGGCGCTCACTAAAAACCAAAAATCAAACAGGAATCTTTTGTAACCCCAAGGAGTTTGTTAAATTGGCAAGAAACAACGAAAAGAAAAATGAAGTTAATTTAAAATTTGTGGATGGATTTATCAACGAGAAACCAATTAAAATTATGATAGACACTGGATCTGAAATAACATTGGTCAACAGAAAACTAATAGAAGAAGTTAACTTAACAAATTTAATTTACAAAATACCTAGGGTAAATTTAGTGGGCGCAAACAAACGGACATTGGAAACTATAAATGAAGGCATACGAGTAATGGTACGACTGGGTAAGAAGATGTATGCACTACAATGTGTAATAATGCCAAACATGTCACATGACATGATAGTAGGAGTTGACGAATTGGCAGAAAAACATGTAGTGATAGATTTTAAAAATAATACGATGAATATAACAGAAGAAAAAGAAAAAGAACAGGACAAGGAACAGGAGAAACAAAATACGGACGAATCAGGTAAAGAACAAACAGTGGAAATGAATTTGGCAACGAAGCAAGGACAAAGAAGAAAAGGGAGAAAAAGTCAGAAAAAGACAAAAGAAAATGAAACCTGTGGCTCCTCAAAAGAAGAGTTGAGCCCAGAAGAAGAAAAATTGAGAGTATCAAAAGCAAAAGAAAACTGGGATTCCTCAAAAGAAGAGATGAGCTCAGGAGAAGAAGAAATAAAGCTAACAAATGAAAGCGAAAAAGATATGATCGAAACAGTGGCATTTGAAGAGGAGGCATATGAAAACGAGGATGCAGAATACACGGTAAAAGTATGTGAAAAATCTGAGGAAAAAGACAGAAGATTGATATGGGAAAAAGGGAAAAACAACATAATAGCCGACACTCTAACACAGGATGAGGACACTGAAAATAAGGAAACAATTACTCTACAGGTGGGACTAATTAGAGTAATACAAGAAGAAGGGGTATAAGACGTAGATTAAAGTAAGGAAATATACAGGGAGTTGATTTTGCCTCGAGAAAATTTATTTAAAAAATGCAGATAAATTTTATCGAATACAAGGCGGGGATTTGTTATATTTCTATTTGATATGAAAATTAAATTTTGATAATTATAGACAAAATTCAATTTAATATAAAATATTTTCAATTTTCTCAACCACGGGCATATAAATTTAGAACCACCTGTATACAACAAATTGTTATATTTAATTTTAAGAAGTGATTAAACGAAACTCGGGACAATGCGCTTAAAATAAAACTCAAGTGAAATCGATAATAGGTCATTATCGTTGTTCGCGGAAGGTTCGATCATTAGCCGATGCTAAATAAGACTTAGTGGAAGTAGATAATAGATCATTAAATTTTGTAATTAGTAGAAAGTAATTTTAGAATGGGAATTAACTATTTTTCTTTTGAAATCCATTAAGCATATTTAGAAAGATTAAAAATTGGTTTTGAGGAATACTGCGAATGAGAGTTGGTGGTGGAATTTTGATTTGTGAATCTGGAAGGGATATTTAGAAAGTAGGGGAATGAATGACAAATAGAGAGAATGTTTTGAGCTGTCGAGAAGTGAAGTCCAGTAGTAGACGGTAGTGTCCGGAGAGTGAGAAAGCCGGTGTAGTTCCGTGAGTGTGGAGTATCTATCGTTGGAATGAGAGGTAGGCCAGGTTGAGAGTAAAAGAACCTCCTTGAGCCAAGAGTTCCCGGTAGCTGATTGCAGTTTCGAAAAAGGTAGAACACAGCATCACGACAGAAGCAGGAAACGAGAGCTATACGAGCTAGTTTCAGAGGAGAACATTACTGGAAGCCAGGACGAGGTTTTGATTGCAGCCAAGGATAGCAGGAAACGGGTCTTGTGTGAAGACATTCTCAGTTCACCAGAAAAAGGTCAGTCTCATTTGTTTGGACATGAATGTATGGGTTTTTCGTATTAAATACCACATTTAAAATTGAAGAAAACATAATCAATAATATCAGAAAAGCTTCATCAAACTTAAATAGAATTGTTGCTAATAAATCATAATAGTTAAATGTTAATAAAAACTTTCAATTGGAAACCAAAAGGAAATAAGATTCCCATCTGTAAATGTTATGTTTAAGAATAATAAGATATAGCAAATATTAAGCAGTGATTGCCATTTAAATAAAATAAACAATATTTTGATTACAATTGTAACCCATATGTGTTATTATTTTACTCTTTTCTTTCCTATCCCGATTAGGAACCATTGAGAAATACTTAGAAGCCACGTAAGTAAGTAATTAATGTTATAAAAAGCCCTGAGATTCAAAACATATTGATATGTGATCTGGTAAATTAATTAGATTATTATTAATGCATTGATTAAATTAAATGACATATAAAAATATTATCTCATATCAATAATCAAGATCACAACAATATATATATATATATAACCGGTTCTATAGCGTTCTACGCCTTCCGGTACCCAATCGCCAAGCCTGTCGATCTAGCCAGTCATTTTCTTGAAGATTTCTGTCTGACATGGCTTTTGTAATTCCTTGTTTCCAGGAGATCGGTGGCCTTCCTCTTTTCCGTTTTTCTGGCGGTATCCATCTCATTGTAATTTTTGGTAATCTTTCATCTCCCATTCGTTGGACGTGTCCATACCAAGTAAGTTGGTTTCGTTGTACCTCGTCCACTATTGTTTTCTGATTACCTACTTTTTCTCTGATCTGTTCATTTCGAACATGGTCCCATCTCGATATTCTGGCAGATCTTCTAAAAAAATCCATTTCAGTAGTAAGCAGCTTATTTTCGGATTTTTTTGTCATTTGCCACACTTCGGAGCCATACGTTAAAATTGGTTTCAGAATAGCGTCGTACATCCTCATTTTTGTATTTAAATTTATGTTATGTTGCCATAAGACAGGGTTTAGGGCTCTAGTAACCTTTCTAGCCTTCGTCACTCTATCATCTATACTGGGTTCCGTTCTTCCACTATTTGTTAATTTAATCCCTAGATATATATATACTCTGTACAACCCCTGATGTAGTCACTTCCGTCAAGATCTAGGTCCTCCTGTTGTATTTGGTTACCGATGTGTAGATATTGTGTTTTCCTTATGTTTACCTCTAAACCCCATTTCCTGTATTCTTCCATCAATTTTCTGGTCATATATTCTAAGTCTTCCTTATCTTGGGCAACTACCACCTGGTCGTCTGCGTAATTCAAAGTGTATAATGTTATGTCTCCGATTGGTATACCCATACCACTGCATTTCTGCTTCCAAAGTCTGAGAGACTTTCTGTAAGACAAAAATTGTTTAAAATATGGCTATTCAAAATTTGCATACACTCGTGATTAATGACTCGTTAGAGCCCTTTCAAATAAAACTCATTCAAGAATAAGCAATTTGAACCGGTGAAACTTACATGTCATATAAAAAAAGTTAAGTAATCTGTAAAGCGGTAATGATTAGTTTCATTTGGGGTGCTTCATTTTTTGATTATTTCACATTAAAATATTCGATTTGGAATTTGACGAATAAGAACAATTTTTCATGAGCTAAAAATTTGCATTTACTGGGTCGATAGACTTCATTTTTATATAAGCTACATTTTTGCTACTTACTTATGAATACTTACTTTTTGAGTTATTTGCGAAAAACCGCCTGAAAACGTGTTTTTTTTTGTTGAACATTTTCACTCGTAATTAACTCGAAAGGTATAGACTAGACCAGTTTGGTGGTGAGATTGTTAATTACACGGTATCGCCGTATTTCACGTTCATTTACTGGGCTATAACACATAGGGTGAGTCATGAGGAACTGTACATACTCCTACCTCGTATAGAGGCTCCCATGGGGAATAACAAATGACCATTAAAAAGTGTCTGCTCCCATTGTTTAATAATATAGAGGGCGAGTTTCGCATTTTGACAGAAATTTGTATTCGTCATAATTTTTGAACGGTCAGATCGATCTGTCTCTTATTTTGGCCAATCGTTACACTATTACCACCTAATCAACTAATTTATTCAAACCATAAAAAAATCAGGTCCGGCTTTAAAAAAATTAGTTCGTTTGGGTCTTAGAAAAAATTTCACCCTGTATACGCTTTTTGAAAACTCTAATATGAATTTTACAAATTAGACAAATAGGCAATTAAAATGGCATATTTATTTTTTTCCGCACACGATTACTTAATTTTTCATAACAAAATCAAATTTCACTATGAATTAAAAGTTTGGTAAAGTGAACCATAGATTAAAAAAAATAACTTTTACTACAAAAATTAATTTTTTTTGCACAAACAAGTAATTTACGTTACCATCCAATCAACTGATCTATTCAAACTAGAGAAAAATCAGGTCCGGATTTAAAAAATTAGTTCGTTTTGGTCTTAGAAAAAATTTCACCCTGTATACGCTTTTTGAAAACTCTAATATGAATTTTACAAATAAGACAAATAGGCAATTAAAATGGCATATTTATTTTTTCCCCACACGGTTACTTAATTTTTTATTAAAAAATCAAATTTGTCAAAATCGGAATTTTCTAAAAATGAAAAAAAAAATGAACTCACGGTTCAACTCGATACAACTCTGTTCCATTTTAATATTTTTTTTCTAAAATTTTTACAGCACATACCTCTTACCATTATGAAGACTATGAAAATTGTTGTAGACTTTCATTCTTCTTCTTGTAAAAGTTGCAAACTTGTAAATCGCAAAAATTAGGTGGAAAAATTTAAAATTTATCAATTTGATCACATCTATGTTAAACTGTAGAGTCCAAAAGAAGTGTTATGGGAAGTTTTAGATCTAGACGTGTTATAGAAAAAAAAAATGGTAAAACTTTTAATTTTAAGAAAAACGTTGTTTTTGTAAATTAATTTTTGTAAAAAAAGCTAATTTTTTTAAATCTATGCAAAAACTTTGCCAAACTTTTTATGCATAGTCAAATTTGATTTTTTAATAAAAAAATAAGTAATCGTGTGGGGAAAAAATAAATATGCCATTTTAATTGCCTATTTGTCTTATTTGTAAAATTCATATTAGAGTTTTCAGAAAACGTATACAAGGTGAAATTTTTTCTAAGACCCAAACAAACTAATTTTTTAAATCCAGGTCGGATTTTTTTCTAGTTTGAATAAATCAGTTGATTGGGTGATACCTAACATAAATTAAATATTTGTTAAAAAATTTAAAAAAAATTCATTTTTGTAATAAAAGTTATTTTTTTTAAATCTATGGTTCAGTTTACCAAACTTTTAATTATTCATAGTCAAATTTTATTTTTTTTATAAAAAATTAAGTAATCCTGTGGGGAAAAAATAAGTATGCCATTTTAATTGCCTATTTGTCTAATTTGTAAAAATCATATTAGTTTTCAAAAAGCGTATACAGGGTGAAATTTTTTCTAAGACCCAAACGAATTTATTTTTTAAATCTGGGCCTGATTTTTTTCTTGTTTGAATAAATCAGTTGGTTGGTGGTAACATAAATTAAATATTTGTTCAAAAAAAAATTCATTTTTGTAATACAGGTTATTTTTTTTTAAATCTATGGTTCACTTTACCAAACTTTTATTTATTCATAATCAAATTTGATTTTTTATATAAAAAATTAAGTAATCGTGTGGGGAAAAAAATAAATACGCCATTTTAATTGCCTATTTGTCTAATTAGTAAAAATCATATTAGAGTTTTCAAAAAGCGTATACAGCGTGAAATTTTTTCTAAGACCAAAACGAACTTATTTTTTAAATCCGGGCCTGATTTTTTTCTTGTTTGAATAAATCAGTTAATTGGTGGTAACATAAATTAAATGTTTGTTCAAAAAAAATTAATTTTGGTAATAAAAGTTAATTTTTTTAAATCTATGGTTCACTTTACCAAACTTTTAATTCATAATCAAATTTAATTTTTTTATAAAAAATTAAGCAATCGTGTGCGGAAAAAATAAATATGCTATTTTAATTGCCCATTTGTCTAATTTGTAAAATTCATATTAGAGTTTTCAAAAAGCTTATACAGGGTGAAATTTTTTCTAAGACCCAAACGAACTAATTTTTTTAAAGCCGGACCTGATTTTTTTCTAGTTTGAATAAATCAGTTGATTAGGTGGCAATAGTGTAACGATTGACCAAAATAAGAGACAAATCGATCTGACCGTTCAAAAATTATGACGAATACAAATTTCTGTCAAAATGCGACACTCGCCCTGTATATTATTAAACAATGGGAGCAGACACTTTTTAATGGCCATTTGTTATTCCCCATAGGGGCCTCTATACGAGGTAGGAGTATGTACAGTTCCTCATGACTCACCCTGTATAAGTATTTGTTATTTACACATGTCGTATTTAGTAATTTTTAAAGGGGGCCTCATTGCCAATTCTGCGAGAGGGCCCCGACAGATTTTGTTACGCCACTGGCCACTATTTCTCATTGTCTCACTCCCATGTTCTCCAGATCTTCTCTGACTGCATCTTTCCTCCTTTTTCTAGGCTATCCTATAGACCTTCTCCTTCTCGGGGACTCTCCCCGAGCAGCTAATTTTCTTTATGGATTTGTGGATGCACACAAATGCTTAATTAGATTTTATAAAAACCGGATATCGAATAGTTACGCCCAGTTTGTTCCCAAAAGCACCAAAAAGGTCAAAATAATCAAAAAGCTTTGTATAACTTTCCTCGAGATGCGTGGTTCTGGCATTGGAATTCAAATTAGTGGAAATTTCAGTTGTTTTGCACATGAATAACAGAAGTAAAAAAATAATGGCCTTACTAAATGAAAATAAAACATATACCGAATCAGTACAAAGTGATATACTGACTGACAATAATCCTCCTATATTTCCCTTAGAGGTTTATAACATTTATAATGCCAACATTGCAGAAGCTTTTAGCAATGACATTATCATCTTTGAGGAACCACCAGACGTTGCAGTAGAAGAAGAAATATTTAGTCACGATCTCACATCATGTTTCAACTTAGCAGCAGATAATGGTTTGGATGCCGGTATAAGTAGTGATCAAAATAAGGAAAATACAAGCAATCAAATCAATACGGATTTTGAACCAAATGTTGACAGTGATTATGAATTAGAATCCACTACTTATTATTATTAGATATCCACTTTTAAGTATTTCATATTTACTTTTAAGTATTTCATCCTAGCACCAAAACATGTTTAAAGAATTTAAGGTTTTGTTTTTAACTTAGAATGTATTTTTGATTAATAAAAAATAAACCCTATCAAAAATCTTTTCAATTTCATCATTTTTCTTGTTGGCATAAACGACAATTTTTGATTTTCGTTTCTTTTTTCATTAATGGCATATATCCCTTTTAAGCGCCATATTGACTAACCTTACAACGATGCGATCGACACAAACGCCAGAGGTAAGTTTGGCATATTCACCAATGTTATATCTTGATTGGAGATAAGCGCCATTTTATAGTTTTTAATTTATTTCAGACAGTATTTTCAGCCATATTAATGTTCACAATATATTAAAATTTGAAAAAAAAATCACCAATTTTTTTGAATCACTGTGCAGATAAGCAGAATTGGCAAAAATAAAAATAATCAGTTTTTTGTGTTTTCTGAAAAATCAAGTTAATGTCGTTTATGCCGTTTTGGCTTGACAGCGTCGATATCAGCTCTCATGCACTGAGGCTGAAAATATTTGCGTTAATTGCATTTACTGAAAAACTTTTAGAGAACTATTCGGCAGCAAATATTTCTTGGGGATTTTTTGTCCAGGATCTTTTGTGGATATATTTTGTCCAAAAAAATTCGTTAGGATTATTTGTCCGGGATTTTTTTGTGGGGATTGTTTGTCCGGACCCCGTGTTATGGTCTATACCATGTTGCGTTAGGGTTTCTATGAGTCCTGTGGGTTTTACTCGATCAAACGCTTTTTCGTAGTCGATTGAACAGTAGGGTGGTGCGAAAAAAGTCAAGTTGATAATCCCGTATCGCTATAGTGCGGAAAAATTGCGATTGGTAATTACAAGAAAAACAAAACAAAAATTATTAAAATCGGACTTAATCTTCCGATCCTGCAACGGGCCTAAAAATGATGAAAAAATGAAATTTTACCTTTTTTTTTCGGAAATTTTTATTTATCCTCCATGTACGTTTTATTTATCGCTATAGTAAAATTTATTTACAGTTTGCATGGTTGAGTAAGAAAAATAACAGTTTTATCTAACGAATATCTTCCCATCCCGCAAGGTCAATCAAAATCTATAAAAATTTGAAATTTTCGATGATTTTGATGAATTAAAAAACATTTAGTTATCTCATTTTTCTCCTACATTGTGAAGTTTTTCGCATGTTTATATATTGTATGCCAATACAAAACAACCCAGAACTCACAACGAGGAGGTGGTTGCACTTCCAGCTCCACACACACCCTTCTCTCTAACCAACCAATGAGTGTGATTTTTACATTATTTACATAATAAATTTCTTTTCCATGTGTGTATCCAGCTTTTAAACGTCAACTTTGTATTGTGATTTGGTGGTAGAATCTGGCAGCATGGACCTTGATGTAAGTGTTGCCCTTATGAATCCATCTCTTGATTGGGGCCCATATACATTAGACCAGGGGTAACCAACTTAATCGGACTTGAGATCTACTGTCTGCCTTTCTAATTCTCTGCGATCTACCGACTAGGAATTTTCGTAATATTTAGAACGGGAATAGGTTGGTAGGTAGATAATTTTTTCTTACCATCCATCGTAGGGGTCGCGATCGACGGGTTTGCCTCCCCTGCATTAGACGATGCTTCCGTGACCCACTTTGGGCACCTCCCATCAGCTTGCGTGTGTGAAGCGTTTTACATGTCTGCTCATATGGGGGCAGGGATAGAACTAACTATAAAAATACTGGGGGGTCGAAATGGGGCTAGTAGAAGGAACAGACACATAAAGCCTCGTTGCAAGACGGCAGCTCAATGGTTGTGCGGTGGCTAGGTCGCAGATTCGTTAGGGAGGGGTGTTAAGAAGACTAACTATCATAACCAAATACAAAAGCGTACTTACTCAGACTAGAGGATTTTTCTACTATTTAAAGAAAGGACGCCGTTCGAAATAAATCCTCTGGTTCACATATGGGTACTTACTGGACATATTCCGTACTTACGGGTACCAAATGGGGGGACATTCATCTTCGATTCCTCGTTTAGGGTTAAACTAGGCTATCATTTCTCATTCTATGATTCTATGACTTCTATGCCATATTTCTTTTCTTCTACTTTAAAACTTACACAGTTGCATTAGACATCTGGTTAATATTTTTCCAAAAGGTTACAGAAAGAAAAGGTAGATACACTTACAAAAACGTTTATTTAAAACTTTAAAGTTTATTTTTACTATAAAAAAATACTTTCTTCAATATGAAGTTATTACAACTACTAATTTACAAAACTTTGACTTTGATATTACAAAGTTTTTAACCTGGTTTAGACTTAACAATACTCTCAAATATGAAAATGATTTTACATTACAAAAGAACTTGTTGGACAGTGTATGTCAACATAAGATTTGACGTAGCTGTCAAATGTCAAAGTCACTGTCATTTACCATTATGAAAGCAAAAGCAAATTATTATTATTTTTAAACTCTTTACCAGCAAACTTTATATCCATTTGTAATCCTTACAAAATTAAAAAAACGTCTCATACCTTTTTAAATCACTCTTCCAAACACAAACATCCTGTCATCACGCTTCGAAAACTTTACGGGGATCAGACAAAGAGACTTCGGTGTCCTTGACACGAGGTGCAGGGGGGCGACAAGCACAACTTGGAATACTTGGAAACAGGAACATATACTTATACTGGAACGGGAACTTAAACCATAATATCTCTACAGAACATCATTAGGGGATATTAGCCATCCATGGCTAACAACTAGGGCTTTAGAAGAATAACAACCATCACCATACCGGCTCAAACTACGTTGCCACAACATGTTACTGCGTATGCACCCGATTTCCACTGTAAAAATCCAATATTATGGAGCGGAACCTTGCACGGGGTTCTTCTATCGTCACAGAACAATAGATCAAATCATTCTCTTAATTAAACTTAGCGACAACAGACAAATTCAAACCGGCAGGTGTGGCACCTGGAGTTCCACGGAAATGTCTTTACATTTCAAACGTACCTGTAGAACTGACTCCACAGATCACTTAACTCTCTTTAGATGTTTCACGCAGGTATCTCAAGGCCATCCTAAACTAAATGTCATTTTTAGTAATGATACGTTTTTTGAGATGTCGCCATGCACCTGGAGTGAAGATTTCTTCTATATCACTGAGTCTGAGTGTCATTATAATTTGTCAATTGTCATCATTGTAAGTATGCCCTTATCTTTATGTCAGTAAATGTTTATCTGATTGTTAGCAATAATAAAAAATCCTGATTTAGATAAAATGGATTCAAATACAGTTTCTGAAACAAAACGAATGTGATTTGAAGATCCCTAGGAAGATCAAATTCCTAGCTTACATTTGCATGGTGAGTTCAACAAGTATTTGTTATTAGAGAACAAGTAACACAGTTAGTGGTGTAGGGAAGCAAAAACGAATGTAACACCAAGTAAGTAACCCCTACTGAAAATATATAATTAATAAAATTATTTTAAGTGAAATAAATATGATTATTATCAAATCAATTATATTATTTTTTTGTTTTAGTTGAAAGTCCTTCAACAAGTAGAGATGCACACATGTTTCAATCATTTGAGATACCCTTTTGTAGAAGTATTTGGAACTCAATTTGGAAGATAACTATTAATACTTTCATTTGTAAAGATACGATTTGTAAAAAAGTATATACAAAGTGGTTTTGCTGGTATTAAATAAATAAATAAAAATACGTTGTCGTGTCTTATTTTTTCCCAAATGGTATTTTGTATATTTGAAATTAAAAATAATTTGCATATTTTAAAACCAAATTATTTTTTTTTTCAACTATACAAATATTTTAACCTAACATTTTCTTCCCACCAAAATTACATTTTGAAATTCCCGCTTGCATTAGTTCCGATACAAGCGGCATGGAGCGCTGTTTTTCATATTTAACCAAAGCGTTATCGTGAAACATCTAGAGGAGGTAGGTGATCTGTGACTGACTCTAAACTTTTTTCTCCCCGCGACACTGGCGGGTGAAGAGAAGACACAGATTCCATAAAAAGGCGCAATTGCTGAGCGATTTTTGTCTTTATAGGTGCTTATTTGACAAAACATTTACTTACTCCGAACGGGCTATTCCATTTGTTCAAGGGGAGTGCGGTACTTTGGACGAGTCAAAACATTTTTTAAAGGGAAGTACTGTACTTTTCCAATGTTACGCAATAATCTGTAACACTCTAAACAGGGACGGTTTTAAAATATTTAGGGTAGGATATTGAATTAATAAATTGAAAAAAATAGATACTTTTTTGGGGATTAAGATATTAAATCAATGAATGATATTTATAATACATTATAGCGGAAAATCCATCTGCTATATGTGTCAGGGATAGTTTTGTACATTCCAGTCTGGTATGTCGCCCGATGTAATGTAAGAACATATATCTTCATTTGACACTTCGAAGAAGTGGTGTAGAAGATAGTTTTTTGCAAGAGTCTGCAATAGTTTTGCAACATTATATTCCAGTCCATTATTTCAGTTTAGTCCCGTGCTTCAAAATGTCAAGTACTACGGAGAAAGGAAACACATTAGAGAGCTAGGGCTAAGGAGAGTGTTAAAATCCGGATAGACTAAAGCCAAGGACAAACGTATTAGAAATTTCATCCCCCTACTTTAAATTTTGAAGCAGAGGACTACACTGAAATATTAGATTGGAATGTTGCAAAACTATCTTCTCCACCAGTCTTCAAAGCGTTTCAAATGAAGATATAAGTTCCTACATTATATCAGGCAACACGCCAGACTGGAATGTACAAAACCATCCCTGTCATATGCAAGCAGTCTAGCGGTACGTAGAGTTGGTCACGGAAGTATCGTCTAATGTATGTGGGACCCAATCAAGAGATAAATTTATCAAGGCAACACTTAAGTCAAGGTCCATGCTGCCAGATTTTATCACCAAATCAAAATTCAAAGTTGACGTTTAAAAGCTGGACACAAACAAATGAAAAAGAAATGTACTATGTAAATAATGTAAAAAACACACACTCATTGGTTGTATGGAGAGAAGGGTGTAGGTGGAGTAAAAAGTGCAACCACCTTCTTGTTGTGAGATCTGGGTTATTTAAATATTTTTATACAATATCTAAACAAATGAAGAGCTTCACAATGTAACAGAAAAATGAGACAACAAAATGTTTTTTAATTTATCAAAATCATCAACAATTTCAAATTTTTATAGATTTTGATTGACCTTGCGGGATCGGAAGATATTCGTTAAGTACGTAAAACTATTGTTTTTATTACTCAACCATGCAAACTGTAAATACATTTTACTAGAGCGATAAATAAAATGTACATGGAGAATAAATAAAAATTTCCGAAAAAAACTTATTTCATTTTTTCATAATATTTAGGCCCGTTGCGGGATCGGAAGATAAAATCCGATTTGAATAATTTTAGTTTTGTTTTTCTTGTAATTACCAATCGCAACTTTTCCGCACTATAGCGATACTGGATTATCAACTTGACTTTTTCGCACCACCCTATTGAACAGTGAAAACAAAAGACAACACTAATGTTAAAATAGTATTAGATAACGCGCGGAGTTGCCTGCAGCATTGTGTGTAGGGATAGTTTCCTTATGTGAAATTTGATATTGCAATTTTTTTTCAGTATTTTGCGATGCATATTCGGTGCACTTTTTGCATACAGTTTTATTTATTTCGATCAACAATAAAGTAGTGCATTGTCTTGTAAGGTCAAATGTTAATTCATTAAAATTCATTCTAAAATTTGACAAGTAGGCAATTGCTAAGCAATTAAATAAACATGGTTAAAAAACGTAATAAACAATGGAGTGATACAAACTCGATTTTTGAACTTGTTACAATTAAATAATACCTAATACCAAGTAGAAATTAAATAACACGTAATTTTTGTACATAATTAATTTTGATACACATAGTCCAGGGAAATAAGATTTTTCTAGTGACACATACCCCTCCAGGCCGAAACCAAATTTTTTGAGTAGTATGGACATCTATATTAATAACCTATATGCTTCGTGCAGCCGATTTTGATGATATACATAGTTATAAACAAATGAAGGTCAAAAAACGGTAAACTTTCGCTTTTCTCGTCTATAACCAAAAAGTTAAGCATTTTAAACAAATTTGAGAGTAATAAACTCATAAATCTTCTAAAAGATTTCAATATGGCGTTCGGTGAATATGTCTATCCTTATTGGTTGCTTAGAAAATTGCAAAATAAATAATAAATTTTGAGTTTATATAGGTAAATATTCATAACTTACGTAAAAATTAACTTAGAACCTTCTTATTTCATGAATTGTTGAAACTTTTGGTGCTTAAATTATATTTTAAATTTCAAAGTATTTGGTCAAATAGTTCAAAAGTTATTTAATTTGTTTATCCCAAATTAA
Organism: Diabrotica virgifera virgifera; assembly: GCF_917563875.1. Lineage (NCBI taxonomy): Eukaryota > Metazoa > Arthropoda > Insecta > Coleoptera > Chrysomelidae > Diabrotica > Diabrotica virgifera. The sequence goes on along the minus strand of NC_065447.1, from coordinate 189,246,037 downwards.
CTTTTTTTGCAACACTATAAGTCAGAAAATTATGAGGTTACAATAAGACTTCTGACAGTTTATGGAAGAAGAACATTTATACTATTGACTTAATTAAAAAAATATGACAAAAAGTAATTTTAAACAGTGTAAAATTATTTTGCAAAAACACGTTAATTTTTTTGCTTACTTAAAAGTAATTAGAATAACTTTTTAACCGTTACCCGTAGAAAAATAATTTTTTCATATTTGGAAAGACTGAATTTTTATATAAATTTAGAAAGAAAACAATTGTTCTAGGAGAATTAGGGACGAAGTTAGCCCCCCTTCTTTTAATTCACATGTTTTTGAAAAATAATGTTGCTGTATTTAGAATTATTTTTTGTATTTTTTTAATTAAATTAATATTATAAATTTTCTTCTTTTATAAACTATCCAAAGTATTACTGTCACTTCATCATTTTCTGACTTACAGCGTTGCAAGCAAAAAAAAAATGAATTTGGGATAATCAAATTAAATACATTTTAAACTATTTGACCAATTGCTTTGAAATTTAGGGTATCATTTAAGCACCAGAAGTCTCAGCATTCCGTGTAATAAGAATGTTCTAAGTTAATTGTTACATAAGTTATGAATATTTATAAAAACTCACAATTTATTATTTATTTTGCAATTTTCTAAGCATCCAATAAGGATAGACATATTCAGCGAACGCCATGTTGAAGCTTTCTATACGATTTACGAGTTTCTCACTCTCAAATTTGTTTAAAGTACTTAACTTTTTGCTTATAGACGAAAAAGCGAAAATTTACCGTTTTTTGACTTTCATTTGTTTATAACTATGTATATCATCAAAATCGGCTGCAGGAAACATATAGGTGATTAATATAGATGTCCATACTACTCAAAAATTTGGTTTTGGCCTGAAGGGGGTTGTGTCACCAACATGATATTTTTTTTTCCTTATTTCTCTGAACTAATAGATTTTTAGAACAACAGGAAGCTTACCCAAATTAAAAAACTATATGAAATACTCTAATATCAATAGCCCTATTAATTAAATAATGCTTATTTAAAATATAAATAATATTTAATTATAATTTTAACAATTTGCATTGTGTCTGTTTATTGTGTGGAAATTTGTAATAGGTTTAAACAAAGGGTATCCCCCGCGGGGGCAAAAGATAGGCAAAATGCTCTCACTCCCAGAATTCAATTTTATTAATTTTTTTACGTTCTATGCAACTAAAAAATATGATAACGCGGATTTTTACCTCGCCACCCCCCTTACCGAGAGAAATCAGAAAACAGTGCCGCAAAGATAAAGCTGATTACATCTCTCAAATATGCAGAGAGATAGAGGAACATGGCTGTCGAAATGAACCGAGGGACTTATTCCAGAAGATCAAACTCTTTACCAGAGAATTTAAACCTCAAACGTGTTCTGTAATAGATAAGGAAGGTAATTTAAAGACCGATACTGATGAAATATTGGAAACATGGCGAAACTACTGTGGCGAGTTATATAAAAATAACGAGGTATCAGCAGAAAATCAGTGGCCTTCTGACTACCCTAGAGAACTTACTGTCATACTCGCTGAAGTCAAAGATGCAGTTAAATCACTAAAGAGAAATAAATCCCCAGGCCTTGATTCAATACCATGTGAAATACTACAGTTACTAGGTGACAAAGGATTACATATCATCCATTCTATCTATGTCACTGTTTAGAATTCAGGAAAATGGCCATCTGATTGGTGTACCTCAATTTATATCCCACTACACAAAAAAGGAACTACTACCAGATGTGAAAACTACCGCACACTGTCACTAATAACACATGCTAGTAAAATCTTGTTGCATATCATCAATAACAGATTAAAAACCTATCTACATTACCAAATACCTCAGGAACAAGCGGGGTTTTTAAAGGGTAAAGCTACAAGGGAACAAATCCTGAACCTAAGACAACTCATCGAAAAGTCTAGAGAATTTTAAGTACCTATGATTATATGCTTCGTTGACTACCAAAAGGCATTTGATTGTGTAAGCTGGATAAATCTGTGGTCAATTTTAATAGAAATGGGCGCACCAATGCACCTGGTGACACTTATTAAAAATCTGTACCAGTCTAATATAGCGACAGCACGACTAGATCAGAAGTTCTCAAACCAATTCAAGACCGAGAGAGGTTAGACAAGGATGCGTGTTGTCACCTGACTTATTTCACATTTATGGTGAACATGTCATGAGGATGGTTTTAGAAGAATGGGCCGGTGGAGTAACAGTAGCTGGTAGGAATATCTCCAATTTAAGGTTTGCTGATGACACTACACTTATAGCAGCAAATGAGTAAGAAATGTTCTGCGAAGAGTTGAGTACGAAATCAATAGAGTTGGTCTGAAAATCAATAAAGCTAAGACAAAAATAACGGTGGTCGACAGATATGACACTATTAAACTGACTAACATATTACAGGAATACCAGATAGTAAACACCTTTGTCTGTCTCGGGTCTAGTATAACTAACGATGGTAACTGTGAAGCAGAAGTTCGGAGACGTATTGGTATGGCAAAAAATGCGATGAGTCGCCTAACTAAAGTTTGGAAAGACAGATCTATCTCTCGAAATATCAAGATGAGACTGGTGAATGCCCTTGTATTCTCAATATTTCTATACGGAGCAGAGACTTGGACTCGCGCATGCGAGCGCCAAAAAATTGATGCCTTTGAGATGTGGTGCTGGATAAGAATGCTGCGCATACCTTGGACAGCTCATAGGACAAACGTTTTCATTCTAAACCAACTCAATATTAAAAAAGGCTGTCCACAATATGTCTGCAACGAATTCTGCAATTCTTTGGTCACGTGGTTCGCAGAGGTGACGACAGTTTGGAGAGATTAATTGTTCCTGGAAACGTTCCGGGGAGAAGATCAAGAGGACGATCACCAACTAGATAGTCTGACCAAATAAAGCATTCAGCTGGAAACTCATTCTGCGAAGCTCTTAGAGCAGCTGAAGATAGAGACCAATGGAGAAACATTGTTAGAAAATATTGGAAGAAATCACGATCCTCAGTAATGGGGAAACGACAGGAGAGAGAGAGACCCCCTTACCCCTCCCCCCACAGCCAAAAACGTAGATTTTTAGATTTAATTTTTTTTAGTTGGGTTGCAATTGATTTAAAAATTTCAATAAATTCACACGTGTAGCTGAGGCTTTTACAAAAGAGGTCCATTTTTTATGGACCCATAGGTCGAGTGTACATAACCTCAATTTTTTTTTTAACTTTTTAAAACCTATTACTTTTTTTGGAGGGGGCTGCAGGTCCAATTTTTTTTTTGTATTTTGTATATTTTATCAACAGATATCTCTCTGATTTTTTCAGATTTTTTCGTCAGGTGCGCCATTTTGAAAAATCAAGAAAACTGTTTTTTTATGGGGTTTTTGGGGATTTTCTCCATTTTATAGACTGCAAAATATATCAAATCAAGGTTTGGTTAATAGATTATGTATAACTTAAAATAGCTGAGTATATTATGATATTCAAAAATTGGGCGAAACACTTTTAAACCCCCCAAAAACCATGTTTTTTTAAAGTTCTGTAAGGATTTTTGCGGGTCTAATTATATTTTTTGTGGTAGATACAGCCTGAATATTTTTTTTATTTTTTTTACGTTCTATATGATTTTAAAAAATTAGGACTCACCGCAATTGTAGCACATTTTCCCTATTCCCCCTCCCCCACAGCCAAAAATGTCAATTTTTCGATTTTATTTTTTTTTAAGTTGGTTTGCAATTAAATTATGAATGTTATTCTGAAGCTATTTATTTGTGGCATTTTTGTAACTAACTATTCTAAATGGTCATTTTTTAGTTAAATTGTGGCTTATTTTCCATTTAGAATAGTTAATAATTATTAAATTATAAATTACAAAATATTCACACGCACAGTTCAGGCTTTTACAGAACATCTATTTTTATGGACCCCAAGGGTGAGTGTACATATTATATCCTCTTTTTTTTTGTTCTTTAATAAGTACGTATATTTTTTTGGTGATTGATGTATGTCTATTTTTTGTGTTTTGTGTATTTTATCAAAAACTATATTTCTGACTTTTTCAGATTTTTCCGTAAGGTGCGCCATCTTCAAAAATCCGCAAAACTGGTTTGTTCATCCACATTTTTTTACGTTTGATGTGTTTAAAAAATAAGCCTTAGCCCAATGTTAGCCCTCTTCCTTCTCAACCTGCCCAATAAATAATAATATTTTCCTTTTAATTTTTTTTCTCAGTATATCTGTTGCTCAATTTTTCCTCAAGTACATAAACTACATTTAACAAAATAATTTCAAATTTTTGCAATATTTCTACATAAAGTAAAGATATTGTGATATGTTTTGGGTGGGATACAAAAAACAAAAATAAGACACAATAATCAATTTAAGAAAAATACATTATTTTAATATATTCTACTTCTTGTTGTTTTGTGAATCAAAACATTTTGTTCTTTGTTCATTAGTTTGTATTTAGTAGGTACCCTAATATTAACTTTCATTATACATATTCTAATTATTCAAACATGTGCTTGTACCATCTACATATCCTATATCTCTGCTCTGCCTATTATAATGTCATTTTGCTTCACGTTTACTGCCACGTAAAACACCATAAAAAGAATAAGAAAAGTATTACCAAAGAATATATAGCTCCGTATATACTCGTAGAGTATTCGGAGAGTACAGTTCTAAAGTCTTCATCGCTGTCTTCGTCTATTACAGGTATAACATCTGTATTGTCAAAAGGTTTTGTAAGATATTCTGCTGGCTTGATGATTTTTGTAAAATATCTTCCATGCGATAAATATTATATTATGGCAGTTAACAAATCCACATGGTGCTAGGCAGTACCGCGGTCGAAAAATTGTTAAACAATTTTTTAAACGAATTCAAAAAATCAATTTTTTCACTTAGAACAAACTTGTCTTAGATTCTCTGAATCAACCTGAGCAAAAAAGGTCTCCTGTGGTTTTTCTATAAAATTGACTGTTGTCGAGTTACATGCAATTTAAAATTTGAAAAACGTGAAAATGGCCATTTTCAAGGCTTAATAACTCGATTGAAAATTATTATTATGAAAGTCATAAAGTGACCAACTCAAAGTTTAAAGCCCCCCCCTACAAGAGCCTGAAGAAATTTTTGTCATTATTTTATTACTATTATTTTTAATAATTAAAATGAGTGCTAAGCACGTATTGAACCGGCCGTCCGCGAGAGAGATGTACAATTCATTGGACGTTTTAAAAAAATATCGATTGGAAGTAAAAAATACGTTTTAAAAAAATAAAAAAGAATTTTGAGGTTATATTATGTACTGTACACTCGACCTACGGGTCTATAAAAATAGATATGTCTTGTAGAAGCCTCATAAAATTTTTAAATTAATTGCAACTTAACTAAACAAAGGGAAGGGGTAGTGGGCTAAAAATGCGATTAGTCTTATTTTTTAATCAAATATAACGTAAAAAAATGAAAAAAAGTATCCAGCCTGTATCGATCTCAAAAAATATAATTAGACCCGCAAACATCCTTACAAAACTTTAAAAAAACATGGTTTTTGGGGTATTTAAAAGTGTTTCGCCCAATTTTTGAATATCCTTATATACTCAGTTATTTTAAATTATACATAATCTATTAACAAAACCTTGAGTTGATCTATGTTGCAGTCTCTAAAATGGAGAAAATCCCCAAAAACCCCCTAAAAAACAGTTTTCTTGATTTTTCAAGATGGCGCACCTGACGGAAAAATCTGAAAAAAATCAGAGAGATAGCTTTTGTTCATCAGAGATCAGAGATCAGAGATTGTGGCGAGCTAAAAATCCGCGTTATCTCATTTTTTAGTTGCATAAAACGTAAAAAAATTAATAAAATTGAATTCTGGGAGTGAGGGCATTTTGCCTACCTTAACGGGGGTACCCTTTACCGATAACGGGAACGTAAAATTTTAAACACAGCTGATGACTAATAAATTACTATGTGAATATGATACAGGATGTCCCAAAAGTAGCGGGACGGTCGAATATTTCGCAAAATGAACATCGGACCCAGAAACTGAAAAATATTTTTCAATATTTTTCTTACTCATCGTCATGGTGTTGCTATTACAATAGATGAATATGTGAAAAATATGTAAATAATTTCGTTCTATTTGTGCAAGATGTGCTATCCTGTATTCGAGATAATGTATAAGTTTACGTACCAACGGCGAATAAAAGTAAAAAAAACAGAAGAATTCTATCCACAATTAAAAGACTAATGCGTCGTACAACAAACAAATATATGCATAGTGTAATGGACGACTTTAACCCCAAATATTTGAAACCATAATAGAAGACCATGGGCGCTAGGAGAAAGGAATGAAAGAGCGAATTACTTCTGTCAATATAAATCATTAGTAATTACTGATAGGTCGTTAAAACTTTCCCTTAACACGTTCCCTTTAACGTTGGTCCCATGGGACCAAAATGTTTTTGTTTATTTATTTATTAACGGCATTTTTAAAAGAACACTAAGAGAACAACATGGCCTAGATTCTAGATAGTATATTATATGAAGTATGATTTCTTAAATATATATTAATTTTGACGAAATAACCAAGTGTGGAGGCACATATATGGAAAATATGGCTGCCGGGGAATGTGTTAAGGAGATTATATACTTGGAATTCACCCCAAGTAACTCAGAAAGAATCTCTTTTCAAAGACTCAATAGAATAATTAGATAGCGAGTTAGACGGGTCTGATACACTTAGAGAAAAATTAATTCAAACTTTGGAAGAAACCAGAAACTGAAAAGCGGCTGGTCCAAATGATTAAGTATTTACTGTATTAAGTCCAGTGGCAAATGTTGAAACCTACTAGACGAGAAAAACATTAATCTTATACTTATATTTTTTAACAAAATATATATTACCGTAAAGATACTCAGGCAATGGATCCAATCTGCATTTGTTATTCTAACTAAAAAATCCAAGTCAATAAGATGTATGGAGTACTTTTGATAAGCCTTGTGTATCATTTACTAAAACTATTTCTACGAATCCTACACTCTAGCTACACTATGAAGAAAGACGTTTAAAGAGAAAAATGAAGCATAAGTGAAAGTCAATTTATTTGGCAAAGGATGGCCAAACCAAGGATGGTTTATTCCCAGTTCAACTATTTCGCCTCCAAAACCCTCTCCGTTAGCAGATACATGTTTTTAAATGTTTTATTGATTATGACAAGTCTGCTCAAGTAAATTGGGTTAGATGGTAAACTAGGTCAGTAGAATTAGCACATAAAAGTCGGAAATACACCAATTTAAGATATTCAACACAATTTGGGTTTCGCAAAGGCCTTAGAACGCGTGAAACACTTTTCCTACTTAATATCTTAATACAAAGGTGCCTAGACGTCAATCAAGATATCTCTCTGTTTTATTGACTATAATAAAGCTTTCGATAAAGTACGACATGAACAATTAATGAATGTCCTGAAATTAAAGAAGATAGACTACAATGACCTCAGGATCATATCTAGTTTATACTATCAGCAGCGAGCAAAAGTACGTGTTAACGAATAGTTGTCAGAGGAAATTAGAATTAGACATGGAATGAGACAGAGATGCGTATTGTCCCCAGTTCTCTTTAATGCCTACTCGGAAGAAATCCTAAAACCTTGAGGGGGAAATAGCTGGAATAAAGGTGAACGGAGTTCCCATTAACAACATTAGATATGCGGATGACACAGTAGTCTTAGCCGAAAATATTGAAGATCTTCAGAGACTGGTTAACAGAATAGTGATATATAGCCAAGAATACGGTCTAACAATGAACATCAAGAAGACAAAATTTATGCGAATATCTAAAACTCAAAGTAATAACGAGAATCTCCTCATAAACGGAACCAACGTCGAACGAGTAGACCAATATGCATATCTTGGAACAATGATCAACTCCTCAAATGATTACTTCCAGGAGATTAAAATTAGAATAGAAAAGGCTAGACCGAATTTTAACAAAAAGAGAAAAGTGCTCTGCACAAGATATCTAAGGTTAGAGCTAAGAATAAGGTTGGCTAGGTGATACGTTTTTCCGACTCTGTTTTACGGAATGGAAGCTTGGACCTTGAATGCGGCATGAAAGAAAAAACGAGAATCATTCGAGATGTGGGTATATGGAAGAATTATAAAAATATCATGGACAGAACACTTCACAAACAAAGAGGTTCTGAGACAGTTGAATTAAGAAATGGAAGTCTTAAATACAATCAAAACCAGAAAATTGAAATATCTCGGACATATTACACGTGAAGAGAGATACAACCTGCTGCAACTCATTATGCAGGGAAAGATTCAAGGAAAAAGAAGCATAGAGAGTTGCAGAATATCGTGGCTGCGCAACCTGAGAGACTGGTACGGATGTACATCAACCAAACTTTTCAGAGCAGCCGTCTTCAAAGTCGGAATGGCTATGATGATTGCCGACCTTCATAGCGGAGATGGCATTTGCAGAAAAAGAAGATATTCAAATTCTCAAAGGAGACAAGTCTTTTTGTCGCCTTTTCTTTTCAATTTATTTTCTGAATTTGTTTTGCGAGAAGGTCTTACAAGATATAGAAATAATAATAGAGATGAATGGAAAAACGAAAATAACATACACAATAAAGTAAGTAACATCCAAAATGCTCACGATACAGTCCTCCTTCCAATGATAGGAGGCCCAGTAAATGAAGGCCATATAAAATATTCATATGAAAGTCCATCTTAAGGCGCATTCTCACGGTTCGATTTTAGTTGATCAACTTAAGTGGATCAACTAAAATCGTTTAAGTTTGTTCTTAGTTTTAATAAAATGGTGCCAAGTGTAGTTATACGCAAAAGTATAAATAATATTAGTAGTTTATTGATTCATCAACTCACAAAAATTATGTTAGGATAAAATAAAGAACATAAAAACGTCATTTCTGGAAACGAAATTGGACTAAAAGAAGAAATGAATGTGGTATTTCAGAAACTCTGCTAAAAGAACTTGTTTTGACTCTGACCACTTTAAACTCATTTTGTTGATTTGAAGCATAACTTTTTTTATGCAAACTGACCAGATAATATTGATTTAAGTCGACCAACAAATGTTCATACGTTTTAAACGCGATTCAACTCATCTGAAAAATGTCGATGAATAACTTGAACGATAAAGTTTGACTAGATCAATCTTTTGTCGAATCAACAAAAGTTGACGAATTAAAATTGAAACATACGTTCTTATAGTAGTTATTATCATTCGATTTTAGATGATCCACTAAAATTGATCAACTAAAATCTTATGAGAATAGCTGTGAGAACATATTTTCAATTTTAATCGGTCAACTTTTGTCGATTTAACAAAATATTGATTGAATCAAGCTTTATCGTTCAACTTGACATTTTTCAGATGAGTTGAATAGTATTTGAAGCGTATGAACATTTGTTTGTCGACTTGAATCACTTTTTTCTGCGTAAATTGTTATAGTTTAAATTAACAAAACGAGTTTAAAGTAGTCAGAGAGTGTTATGTTCAGATGTTTATATCCTTCTGTATCCTCTAAAGCAAGTTCTTTTAGCAGAGTTTCTGAAACACAACATCCATTCCTTCTTTAATCCAATTTTCTATCCAGAAAGGATGTTTTTTACGTACTTTATTCCATCTTAACATAATTTTCGTGAGTTGCTGAATCAGTAAACTATTAATAATATTTATATTACTTTTGGGTATAACTACACTTGGCGCCATTATATTATAATTAATTGCTTCTATTTTTTTTATTTAGCTAATGCTTCGACAACTAATGGCCATTGGCATGGTAGGTATGGTAAATTTTTGCAGTTAGGTACCTAGTATCAAGTGTAGTGTGTGTGTTAAGCAAGTGTCTTGCTACTTTGCAAAGTCGACGTCATTGTCTTTGCAAAGAGACGCTAATTGTATCCTAACGTCTGCCATCCCTCCAGTGAGTACCGATCCCTCCAGTGAGTACCGATCCCACAAGGACAGAAACTATTTTCATTTATTAATTTATAAAAAGCACCTCCTCGACTAGCGTCAAAAAACACCAACTGGGCAGATTTCCAATACTACCTAGAAGAAAACATTAATCTTAATTTACGAATTAAATCTCCACACGAAATAGATACAGCAGCTCAATATTTCACCACCCTTGTGCAAGAAGCGGCATGGCAATCTACACCACGAACTGAACGCAGACCGACACATACAACAAAAAATGTTCCCCTACACATTTGGCAACTCATTGCAGAAAAACGTCGTGCGAGAAGAAACTGGCAAAGATCTAGAAACAACATAGATCAACATATTATATACAATAGACTACGTAGACAACTTGGAATAGCCATCAAAGCTGCAAACAACGAAACCTTCGAACATTACATTACAAACCTTACAGCAAATGATCAGACGCTATGGAAGGCGACTAAGAGGCTCAAAAATCCATACACAACTATTCCTCCCCTCCATAAACCAAATGGTGAATGGGCTCGTTCCAACAAAGAAAAAGCTGACGTCTTTGCTGAACATCTTACGAGTGTAAGCCAGACCTTCAAACCGAGCCACCAGACTCTGATGAAGAAGTGGAAGAACTAATTAGCGCAGCATGTCAAATGTCCCTTGCAATCAAAAGTTTTACTCCTATAAAAGTCAAGAAAGAAATAACCAAACTCAACTCACGAAAGACTCCAGGTTATGATTTAATCTCGGCACAAGTACTAAAACAACTTCGTCGTAAGGCCATTATTATGCCAACAGTAATATTTAATCGCATGCTAAGCGTATCATACTTTCAAAAAATATGGAAATTTGTAGAAATCATAATGATGCTTAAGCCAGGCAAAGCGGCCAATGAAGTAACATCTTATCGACCCATCAGCCTACTCTCAATCGTTAGAAAAGTTTTTGAAATATTGCTGCTATAAAGAATATAGGCAGCTCATGAATTCCTAACATTACTTTGGTTTTCAAGAACACATCAGTTTGGTTTTCGGGAAAAATCACTCTACCACACAACAAGCCCATCAAATAGTAATTGAAATATCAAAAACTCTCGAAAAAAGGAAATACTGCAACGCTGTATATCTAGATATCTCACAAGCGTTTGACAAAGTTTGGCATAAAAATTAGCACTATCTAGTAACTATTTTCTCCTAATCAAATCCTACTTATCAAATAGATATTTCTCTGTAAAATTCAAGGACCAACAATCCAGCCTCTGTCCTATTAACTCCGGAGAGTTCCGCAAGCTAGTGTTCTCATGCCGCTGCTTTTCTCACTCTACACAACCGATATACCAGAGTCTCATAATACTACGATCGCTTACTTTGCTGATGACGTAGCAATAGTAGCTGTAAATGAAGATCCCATACAAGCCTCACAAGACCTGCAACACCCCCTGGACATACTCAGTGAATGGTACACAAAATGGCGAACAAAAGTAAACAAAACAAAATCATCTCAAATAACGTTTACCAACCGCCACAACATATGCTCAACTGTAAGAATGGAAAATGTACGAATACCAACAGTAACAGACGTTAAATACCTTGGCCTCCTTCTTGACCAACGTCTTACTTGGAATAAACATATCCAGACCAAAAGAAGACAGCTAGACTTGAAATTCCGGCAAATTTATTGGCTCCCTGGTTGCAGATCAAAACTCAACATCCAAAACAAAATTCTTCTGTACAAAGCAATACTCAAACCAATTTGGTACTACGGACTACACCTCTGGGGCTGTGCAAAGTCAACATCACTGAATACTATCCAAAGATTTCAGTCTAAAATTCTAAGATAAATAGTGAATGCACCATGGTACGTAAGTAATGGAACACTTCACGAAGACTTAAATATACCTTTCATCAGAGAAGAAATCCATCGAGCCACGGAGTCACAAAATGAGCGTACCATTCACCATGAAAATGACTTAGTAAGGGAATTATTCCATAATGGCCCTGCCACAAGGAGACTAGATAGAACCTGGCCTCAGGACCTATTTTAAAACATAAATAGAATAAGATGAGATATCATTGAAAGTCTCTTCTTCATGCCCAAAAACATGGAACAAATTTACTTAATACTCTTTTAATGATGTAGATTGTAAATAAACATAATTACATTAAAAAAAATTATTAATTTATAATAAACGAAAAATTCCTGACTCTGGTGGGATTCGAACTCACGACCATTCGGACCTTTCGCTTTCTATCTAAAGGTAGGCACTGTTACCACTGGGCCACGGAGGCATGCTTCAATTTTGTTTGAAATGTGTGAACAAAAACTTGACCGATTTTAGTTGATCTACTAAAGTAGATCAACTAAAATCGAACAGTGAAAATGTGCCTTTAAAATAAATCTTTTGAAAACAAAACCGAAAAGAAAATATGGTCACCAGAAAACGGGATATAGACAATCTCAAAGTACGGATAGTTAATCAGAAAATAGAAAGGGTAAAGGGATTTATGGAACGCTGAATAAATGCCAATCAGGAGGCTGATTATGAAGTTATATTAGATTTGAAATTGTCAAGAACACATCTTAAAAAAAGGTATTTCACGGTTGTATCCTACCTGTTTTGACCTATGCTTTGGATACATGGCTCTTACAGAGTTACCAGCCAATATATTAAGAAAAACACAGCGGGCCATAGAACGAGCTATTAGTCTAAGAGCTAGAGGCGAGAAATCATCGTCATAAGTAATATGGAGTTTGGCATGTGAAATGTGTCTATTGTGTGCTGATAATTATGACCCCTTTCAGGCTGACACCTCAGTGGATACAGGGAGTAGCAATAAGGGATGAAAGGGGAAAGTTAACGCAGTCATTAAAGGTTTTCACCTTCTATTTTGTTAAACCTCCATCGATTTGCATGAAAATTGGTGAGTAGTTAGAGCATACCTCAAGAAATAAAACTGATATGGTGCCAACGTGCGCTTTTGCCCTGGGGGTGGATGCCACCCCTTCTCAGAGGTGAAAAATATTTTATTAAAAATAACCCCACTAATCGATAGAGGGACAAATTTTAAGCAAAATTTATTACCTCTAATTATTAAAATAAATCAATACTTTTTGAGTTATTAAAGATCAAAGATTTGAATTTTTCGTGAAATAAATGCATGATGTAAAGCGGTTTTTCGTAAATAATTCAAAAACTGTAAGTTTTATCAAGATAGTTATGATTACCCAAATTGAAGATAATAAAAAATAAAAGAGATTTCTTATTCGAAAAACATTTGAGAATTAGTAAAAAGTGAGTTATAGGTGATGGAATGTATATTTTCTTTTTCGGCTAGTACTCAAATCTATGTATTCAAGCTCAAATAACGGGAAAATGGTGCATTTTATAAAATATATTTACTGAACACTTGTCAGAGTACTTAGAAATATGTATCAAATGAGCTCCCGGAAAAGTTAATACCATTAAACATTATGCTACAAACATTTTTCAAAGTTTAGGCTCCAAAAATTTGGAGCTTAATTATTATATTATTTATATAAGTTTTTAAAATTGTTTTTAAGACATTTATATAAAATATAGCAAAAATGTATTTGAATATTATGTCAAATGTGCCCATTATTGGACACCCTCAGTTTCTGTACATATTCAGTTTATACAGGGGCGGTTCTAGACCAAAAAAAGTGGGGGGCAAGGGAACACAACCGGTGGATAAACAAGATAACGTGCCTTTTTAACGAAAATTATAGTACAACAGTACTGTAAAAACTGAAGGGGGGGGGGGCAGCTGAAGTGAAAAATAAATAGTATTTTCAACAAAAATTTTGATTTCGTTTATAAATTCGCAAAGTCCGTTCGTTCGTTCCTGCGTTGCCACCCCTGCCATATCTGGAGCTTATGTACCGATGTCAATGTAGTTTTGTCTCCTGAATCTAAATCTGAAAACGGCATTTCGATATTTCAAACCATCTTCGAGATAACCGACCTCAAAGACAAGTTGCATCTCGGGACAGCAATTTATGATTTTTTAGCAATTTTAGATAGCGAGATAATTCTACAATGGAGACACTGTACGTAAAAATGTTAATGAGAATTTCATATTATTTCAAAAATATATTACTTCATATAAACTGTAAAAGAATTGAAATATTAAATAAATAAATATTACTTATTAATTTTAATGTAAGTAATGTTAAATGTCAGGTTACAAATTTTTGGTGCTGTCTACCCAATGATTTATGTATTATGTATATTATATTGTATAATATACAGTGTGTCTACTTAAGTTGGACACATATATTACGGGACACTTTTTTATTTTTAATTTTACGAAATAAATTTATAATTCATAAAAAGTTCTGCATCGTCTAAAACCTACGATTCAATCATCAGATAGCAAATTTTATCTATATTATAGGAGGTATTTTAAAAAATATGAATTTCGCTCAAGATTAAAGTACCTTTTTTTCACACTGTTGTAAATTATTGTTACTACGAAAAATTGTTTGCAATTAAAAACTGTATTCTAATATATGCAATAGTTGTTATTATAATTAAATAATTAATAATTATTATAATAATGTAACTATTATCTACATTCTTCTAATAAAAAGAAAATATTTAATTTTTTTCTCAAATTAGAGATACCTACCAATCATCATTTTCATTTATAACTCTTTTGGTATTAATTTTACGAACAAAAATTATTTTTCATAAAAAGATCTGCACGGTCTAAAATCCAAGATGCAATCATAAACATAAGATTATATAAAATTGTATCGATTTTAGTCGATGTGTAAAAAATATTAATTTGGCTCAGGAAATTCGCTCAGTAAAGTGCTTTATAACTCACAATATTTAAATAGTAGAATAAAATTGCACATTAAACATAATTTTTAATTCCAAACAACTTTTCGTAATAGCAATTTTCCATATTAGGAATTTAAATACATAAAAAACAAAGTTTTCGTTATAATAATGCTCGCATTTTTAACTTGTTATATTTAAATTGTAATAAAACGAACTTGATAATAAATTATAATCCTAACTTCATTCCCGAAATTCCTTTAAAAATTATTCTGTTAACAAATTTCAAAATAAATAAACGAGTATAAATACCGTATGTTTTAATTTTCACTTTCTCCTAAAAACTCGAAACGGTTCTCTTATTTTCATCATCACTTGCTTAGCTTTGATGTTATAAACTTCATCTGGAGCTCACTTGATAGGTATTCTTGAGTACTTTGACAAGTGTTCAGTAAATATATTTTATAAAATGCACTGTTTTCCCGTTATTTGAGCTTGAATACTTAGATTTGGGTACTAGCCGAAAAAATATACATTCCATCAACTATAACTCACTTTTTATTAATTCTCAAAGGTTTTTCGAACAATAAATCTCTTTTATTTTTTATTATCTTCAATTTTGGTAATCATAACTATTTTGATAAAACTTACAGTTTTTTAATTATTCACGAAAAACCGCTGTACATCATGCATTTATGTCACGAAAAATTCAAATCTTTGATCTTTAATAACTCAAAAAGTATTGATATATTTTAATAATTAGAAGTAACAAATTTTGCTTAAAATTTGTCCCTCTATCGATTGGTGGGGTTATTTTTAATAAAATAGTTTTTACCCCCGAGAAGGAGTGGCATCCACCCCCAGGGTAAAAGCGCACGTTGGCACCATATCAGTTCTGTTTCTTGGGTTATGCTCTAACTACTCACCAATTTTCATGCAAATCGATGGAGGTTTAACAAAATAGAAGGTGAAAACATTTAATGACTGCACCAACTTTCCCCTTTCATCCCTTATTGCTACTTCCTGTATCCACTGAGGTGTCAGCCTGAAAGAGGTAATAATTATCAATATACAATGGACACATTTCACATGCCAAACTCCATATTACTTATGACGATGATTTCTCGCCTCTAGCTCTCCGTCTATATGTTAACAGTCTCTCTAAGAGAACAGATATGAATCTATTGCGTGCGAAATAGGACTAAGGTGGAAGATGTAATTGTAAGAACTGCAGAAGCTAGGTAGAACACGTTATACGACAAGATAAATTATACACATTGTACATTGGAGACCACGCTAACACAGTCGTAGTAGAGAAAGGCTACAAAAACAGTGGCTAGATGACATCAAAGTAAAAATGGGGAGAAATTGGCACCAAATATCACAAATAAGGGAAAATAGAGAATTTGTGAGGCATTTGTTCAGGAGTGGAAACAAACAAGCTGAGGAAAAAAAACAAGAAGATGTATATCCCATTTTATACAGTGAGGTTCTTGTGTAATTTTTCTTCTGATGAGATAATCTTGGTAGTATATGATAAGGTACGTCATGGTCTTAGTCTTAGGTAGCCTAATCCTGACCGAAATTTATCATATTTCCTTCTTCGCCTTACAGTGGTACCAAAATAACCTGATACTTCAAGATTGTCAAAGACTGAGGACCATAAGTCTCTATTTTTAAACTTAATTAGAGAAATTGGCCAATAATTTACCATAATGATAGTAAGTGGGGAGGTGTAGTAAAGAAGTTTGAGGTTTGGACTTGGACAGGATAATACTTTAACTTGGAACTCACCTCTTCGTCTTAAGGGTTGTAGGAAAAGATGCAGGAGCTCGTGTGAACAGAAGAGGTGATATCTTTAGTATCTTTACTCTAGGTGTCATAAACTCTCGTCTATGACACCTAGAGATGAGACACGTGGGACGACAAAAAAGATGATTGAAGAAACATTGCAAATTATAGTAGTAGAGGAAGACCACAAAATATAAGATTGGGGTTAGATAGGATAATACTGGAACTTAGAGTTCGCTTCTTCGTTCTAAGGGTTGTAGAAAAAAACAGGGGAGCTCGCGCTGGCAGAAGAAATAATACCTTTTATATCTGAACCGTATGGTTTAGGAAAGTTGGTCGAGAACAGTTTGTCGACGGAAAATTAGTCGATAACATTTGGTCGACAAAGAGTTGGTCGAATGCACAATTCATCGAATGTCAAATTCGTCTACGAAAATTTGTTCGAATGGATTTTTCGTCGACAAACTGTTATTTATCTTTAGGATAAAGTGATTAATATTAGAGAGTTATTGCCAACGTCTTTTAAGTCGACCTGTAATAAAAGATCCTTTATTTTGACATATAAGCATGCGCAGTATTGCGTCTTTTATTTTTGTCTTTTAATAAAATACAGGCCGCCTGTATTTAAGGAAAATTAGAGGACACCTTTATTTTAATAAAAGTTCCTTTATTTTGACATAACGTGTCAAAAATGTGAAGAAAGGTCTAACTTCACTTGTATTTTGAATTTATCTTGTCGCTTCTTTGGATTGATAATTTATGTATTGTGGGATTGATATTTGATTAAACTTTCATCATTAAAGTTGTATGTTGGGTTTAATTTATTAAAAACAACTCTAAGTAATATTCTGAGATATAGATTATTGATGTTGTGACCCAAACGAATATAGAAAAGAACATTTTATTGAAGCTTGAGTTATTACAAGAAGTTGTAAAAAGGAATATTACGTAAATAATTTTAAATTGTTACTAATTACAATGATCAGACTTAAAATATCAGTAACTCATTTATTAAACTCAATATATTTTACATTTTTCTATAGAAATAAATATTTATTTAAGATATAAGAGATTGAAGATATAAGATCAATAAATTTTAATGAAAGTTAGGATTTGTTAAAATTCTAGATTCAAAATATAGTTCTATTCAACAGATATATAACAACAGGTTAACAAAATAAAACAAAGGTTAAAGTATTTATTTTTGAAAATTTAATCTTTTATAGATTAGAGTCTATAAAGTTTTTAATCAAAAGTATTAATACACTTTCATTTTCATGCCATCTTCTTCTTTTGGTTCTTATCCGTTTCGAATGTTGGAAATCATATAGCAATCGTAACCTTGCTAGCTGTGATTCGAAACAGTTCCATTGATATTCTCCCTCTACCAGGTTTTCGCTTACCTTTGACTGTACCTTGCAATATGTACTGCAGCAGGGAGTAACGGTGCTGATTTATCATGTGTCCCAGATACTGCAGTTTTATGCGTTTAATGGTAAACACAATCTCCAATTCCTTCTTCATTCCTCCTTGTTCGTGATCCATTTCATGCCATCAGTATTTGTTTATTTAAACATTGCCAAAAAAATTAATAAAAACCAGCATAAAGCTTAATTCTTCTATTATCTTTTTGTATATCGGGAAGTTTATCTAACAGATTAGAGGTCTTTTCATTTTCAGATAACTAATTATTGGGAAGTTTATATAACAGTATCCTTAGTATCTGTCTTTTCAGCTCCGGATAACTAGTTAACGGGAAGTTTTTCTCTGTCAGATATCTATTAGTATCTAATCTGTCAGATAAACTTCCTGATAACTAGTTATCCAGAGGTGAAAAGAAAGAAAGAGAGGGCCAAATGGATAAAAGATCAAACGCCAATAGCATATATGTATATATTTATAAATTTATTATTTAAAACCTGCTACAGTCGGAAAAATGAAAGAATACCCATGAACGAACATATAAAACACGCTGTATTTTCCTGTCACCGTGTCACAAAGAAAATAGCCCAGCGCAAGTACATGTAATAATAATTATTACATGTACTTGCGCTGGCCAATTTTTTGTATGACACGGTGACAGGAAAATACAGCGTGTTTTGTATGTTCATTCATGGGTATTCTTTCATTTTTCCTACTGTAATGATCATAAAATACCTTAAAATCAGTCACCAATATAATATTTATATTTATTTATAAATTTATTAACAAACTGCAGTCCAATAAAAATAAAACTAATTTAAGCGCTAGCTTTAAATGTCGAACAATAATTTTAAACAAACACACACACAATTTAGTCGCATTAGATTAGCTCCTGGTTGAAAATGTACTGCCACAGCTTCTATATCAATATCAACAGCACACTCATTTGCCAGTATTTCAACGATTTCTCTATTATGTACTACTGCAATATGTAAAACTGAACAAGCTGATATTATTCTTTGAATAAAAGGTAACTTGCATCTCATTACATATGGTAAAATAAGAAATCTCTTCACAATACCAAATGTTCTTTCAATAACAATTCTTGAAGGGACTTATGATGGATTATAAAAACACAACTTCTGTCTGAAAATTCTGGAATGGTGTCATTCGGTAGTTGTAGTTGAGGAATGGATATCCACTATTCCCTAATAATATATTCTCCAGAAATTCCCCATTACATATACCCATAATGCAAAAATATTTAAAAACTCCTAAAATAGTATTTCCAATTTATTGCACTTCCATATTATTGAACGATGAGTATTATGGGATATATTATGTTGTTCTCTAAACATCTTTAAATGACAAAATAATTAATTTAACGTTTTACTCTTCAATTATCTTATTTTAATTTATATGGACAAATGGAATTTTATAGGTTATTTTTATATTTACAAAAATATTTCATGTCATTTGTCAAAATAAAAGATTATTTAACTGCGTTTGCAATACCACTCTTTTAGACCCGTCCTGTATTTGTCCTTTATTAAAGTATCCTGTAATAAAGGATCCTTTATTTGCCGGTGGCAATAACTCTCTATTGACAAACGACGGATTATTGGTTTTTATTTTGTTAACTGGAATATTGTATTATACATACCTGAATTTATTTCTTTTTGAATTTCGTTAATTTTTTTTTCTAAATCTTAATTATTTTTAAATTTATTGAAAAAATTGGCTGCGGTGGGAGAGTAAACTGCAAATATAAACCGATATTTTAATTAGTGATGTTGTTCCGTTCTTCTTTTTGGTGTCGGCGCACTTGCGAACGGAGCATTTCCGGACAAGTCAAATTTGGGGCACTTGCGGACAAGACGAAATATGCGAGATGCTGAGGTAAATAAATTTTTAGGGAATCGAGACATTTTCGTACAATGTTTTTGACTGGAAGAATCAGTAAATATCAATAAAAAAGTAAAGAAATCGTGAAAATAAACTTCCCTTCGCATTATATCCATGGCTTAGGACTGACAATATATAAAAATTTTTTTTTGATATGGTACAAAGAAACTAGTAAAAAACAATTTTGAAGAAATATAGAAAAGGTTCCGAATATGCACGAATTGATTATAGCAGGAGATTTAAAGGCCAGAGTAGGCAAACAAGACAATGGAATAAGGTTGATTAATCTATGCGAGGAGTATGAACTTAAAATATACAACACGTTCTTTGAACATAATGATATCCATAAATTTACTTAGTACCAACATACACGTAGACTTAAGTCAATTATTGACTATATAATCTCGAGACAAAATGCAAAATTTAGCATCCAGGATGTTAGAGCTTTCAGAGGTGCTGATTGCTGATCAGACCACTGCTTAGTAATCGGTAAAATTTATGTTCCATTTACACCGAAACAAAATAACTCCGAAGAAAAAAAAACACAAAAGGAATTCATATGATCCAGAAATAGAAAAATATAATATTAACAGCTTACAACATGAAAGTACACAATATCTGTACCGTAACAGACTTGAACAGAAACTAAATTAACAACAAATAAAAACCGAAGAAGAATATAATCACATAAAAACACGCATAAAACAAGCAGCACAAGAAGCACTAGTAAATTTAGAAAACGGAAAGAAACCAGAATGGTGGGATAAAGTTATCGAGAAGAAAATAGAGAAGAAAAAACAACTTCACCTACAACGTCTACAAAATCAGGACAACATTGAAATTCAACAACAATACAGGGACCTAAATAGAGAAGTAAAAATAAAAGTGATTAAAAGAAAAAAACGCAACCTGGATCAAAAAATGTTAATACATAGATCAACAATTAGGAGGAACTAGGAGTTCAGAAGCATGGAAGATAATAAAGAATGTCAGAACATCACAAAAAGGTGGGCACACAATTAAGAGTATATCTGATGCCGAGTGGGAACAACATTTTAAGGAATTATTAGTAGAAAAACGACTACAATACATAACAAGAATATAAGAAAAAGAGAATGATATACAGAGAGAACACGAAATAGAACTAGATAAAAGCAAAGTGCAAGAAGCTATTAAAACTATGAAATCCCGGAAATCACCCGGGGCTGTAGGAATTAATCCTGAATTAATAAAATATGGACCACCCAAACTATGGGATATGCTTAAAAAACTTTTCGAAAGATGTCTAAATGGATAAAAAGTGCCAGATGAATGGCTACCATCACATATTACTCCCATACATAAGAAGGGACCTAAAAATAACCCCAAAAACTGTAGGGGAATCGCAGTCATTAGCACCATTGGAATACTATACTCCAGGATATTAAGAAATGAAATTGAACAAGAAGTTCAAGGAAAACAAGCTGAAGAATAAGCTGGTTTTCGTGCGGGACGTTCAACCGTAGAAAATCTCTTCACTTTAAAAATAGCACAAGAAAAAAGAATACAGAGAAATCAGGAAACTCACTTCGCTCTTATCTATCTAGAAAAAGCCTATGATAGTGTCCAAATAATATAACTATCGAAGTCAATGAAAGACATCGGTATCGATGGAAAACTCATAGAAGCAACTAAAATGTTATATGAGACCACTAAAACCAGAATCAAAACGGCAAAAATTTCACTGAGATATTTAATACTTCAAAAGGCCTCCGACAAGGATGTTGTCTATCTCCCACTTTCTTTAAAATATACCTTGACCAATCCTTACAGAGGTGGACAAAAGCAGTAAAACCGATGGGACTAAAAGTAGGAGACGACTCCCTATTTACATTATACTTTGCGGACGACCAAGTTGTTATAGCCCAAGATCAAGAAGACTTAAGCTATGTGATACGGAAGCTAAATGAACATTACCAACAGGCAGGAGTAGTAATAAATATGGACAAGTCAGAATACTTCATACTGGGAAACGAAGACATTGAAAACCTATCATTGGAACAAGGATATATTGTTGGTGTGAAACAATGCAAATATTTGGGAGCTATATTTAACAAACGAAAAATAGTGAAGGTTAAATACAACATAGGATCAATAAAGGTAGAAGCATCACTAGATCCCTCAATTCAATTTTATGGGACAAATATATCAGGATGGAAACAAAGAGAAGAATATATGAAAGTATAATGAAGAGCGCTACAATCTACGGTGCAGAAGTTTGGGACATAAGTGCAAGAAATAAAAAGAAGCTACTTAGTACAGAAATTGACTTTTTGAGGAGAAGTTGTCAGGTTTTGAGATTAGAACATGTAAGAAATGAAACAATTAGAGAACATAATATGAAGGTGGAAAAAACTATAATAGGCGATATTGAAAAGAGACAGCTGACATGGTTCGGTCACGTTAAAAGAATGAATGAGACTCGCTGGCCGAGAAAAATATTAGAGTGGGTCCCACCCAGAGGTCCCCAGTGGGAGAGAAGAAAAAGAGGACGACACGGAGAAGCTGGAGGGACAATATTCAGGAGGCAATGGATTCGAGGCAATTAGATGAAGTTATGTGTTACGATAGAAAAAATTGGAAGCTGGGTATAGAGAGGCGGCGACAACCGTAGAAATCCATTATATATACAAAGAAACTAACTTTATATATTGGTGTGTTTCCGCCATATACTATTCCCTTTGCGTCTTTGTCGACGAAAAATTAATTCGATCAAATTTTATTGTGCATTCGACCAACTGTTTGTCGACTAATTTTCCGTCGACGAAGTGTTCTCGACCAACTTTCCGACACCGGCACCGCATGGGGTGTTAGGAGTACTTACCCGCTAACTTATATTTTTTTATAATAACTTTGAGTTTAATAATAAACTAGGTCTAATCCGAAAACTAAAATAAATATAGCGCAGCTATTTTGAGTGAACGTAGTTTTAAAATTTGAATATAATTGTACTTTTAAATTTCAAAAAAAATTGCGTGTTGTTACAAAATAAAATCACTTCAAATTTGACGCGGTCTTCTTAATTACAATACTATGAATTGTATTTTTCCTTACTTTGTTTTAAAATAGATTTACAGGTCCGTATACATAATATTAAAGTTCTCGGATACCTTCCAGCATTCATATATAAGAGATCATATATAGACAAATAATTAAAACAAATAATGCTCAATTTAGAAAATTTATAAATTACGAAATTACGAGGTAAAGAAAACTGCCAAAGGGAAGACGTCGTGAAATTTATTTAGGTATGTTGTTTTCCCCCATTTTACGCCATTAAAATGTGAAAACCTTGCATTATCCATGTCTGTCTGTCCGTCCGTAAACACAAATCCTTCTTTATTAGAATAGATGTAATGACAAATGAGGTGTCAAATAAGAGGCTATAACCCAAAAATGGTATTAAAGATGCGAAATTTTACTTAGGACTTGTAATTCCACATTTGCAACCTGGAGTACTGTTTTAAAATCGCCGAAATATTACAAGCGATATATTATTCGACGCGCCTTAGCAATACGAAACCAAATAGATATATACATCTAGTTTTTGTAACTTAAGATTAAAACATTGTAACCGAAAGTACCACATTATAGTAGCAGAAATAGTACATAGGATACAATAATCGCTGAAAAGTCGAGCTCGATTTAGTTCTGGTTTTAATGTCATTTGCGGTTAAAAAATTAGAATGACTCAAAATTATTGCAAGCGTAAATAAATTGACGCCGACCAAAAACCTTCTTCTTCTTCTTCTTCTTCTTCTTCGTCTAGCCATTCACGTCCACATCTGAATATAAGCCTCTTCAAGTTTTCCTTTTTATTGTTTTTTATTGTACCCTACTTGTAGCCAATTTTTCCAGGCATTTCGTTTCAGATCATCTGTCCATCTCATAGGAGGTCTGCCTCTGGGTCTTTTGTGTTGGTATGGTCTTCAGGTTAGAATTGTTCTGTGCCATTTGTTTAGATCGCTCTTAGCTACATGTCCAGCGTATTCCCATTTCAATTTTAATGATTTTTGTACCACATCGGTCACTTTGGTTTTCTGTTTTATCTATGTGTTTGTTTTCCTGTCCTTAAGTGATATGTCAAGCATTGCTCTTTCCATTGCGTGTTGAGTGACTCTGAGTATGTTCATATTCTTTTTTGTGATTGTCCATGTTTCTTCTTCTTTTTGTTTCTTCCGTTTGAATTTCCCTATTTAGTATTATTTTTTGTCCCAAATATATATATTCTCCAACCTTCTCTATAACTTTGTCGTTTATTATTGTCACGGTTTCTTCGGAGTGCATGACTTTTGTTTTGTTTAAATTCATTTTCAGTCATATTTTAGAAGATTCTGTGTGTAGTTCTGAAAGAATTTTCAGGATTATGTCATCCGCAAATCGTAGATTATTGAGGTAGCGGCCATTGATGTTTATTCCCTTACATTTCCAATTTAGATTTTTAAACACGTCCTCCAAAACTAAGGTGAACAGTTTGGGTGATAGAGTGTCTCCCTGTTTGACTCGCCTGTTTAATGTTACAGGGTTCGTGTATTCATTTTCATTTAGGTAGTACCTATGTAGCTGTAGCTTGGTTCATAGTTTCTTTTATTAAGTTAATATATCTGCTGTTTATTCTACAATTTTGCATTGCGTTTATTACGGCCGTGTATTCTATAGTGTCGAAAGCTTTTTCGTAGTCTACATATGCTATGAAAACTGGAAACTTGTATTCGTTACATGTTTCTACCAAAAACCCAAGACCAAAAACCTAGGACTTACGAAAAGATCAAATATCAATAAAGGAGAAGACCCGTCATCAATTACCAAAAAACATATCGAATGGGGCTTGTGATAGGTAGATCCAGAGGAAGACCAAACATAAGATTCCAAGACCAGATGATTGACCTCGGGAAAGGACTTACAGCCTTATGGGCTAAAGATAGATACAAGAAATAAGAGAACAATATTGTAAAAGAGACCAATTCACACAAAAAAACTGTAAAACTAAAGATTAGTATTCTTCTTCCACTCTAACTTTTTCCATGCGTCACGAATCATTTTTAGACAAGTTAAATCAAAAAGTAAATTAAAAGGTACGTCGATGTATAGTCAGAGTGTCAGTGGTAATAATTGGGAAATGGCTATTATCCCGATGGAGGTATTTTATAAAGTTATTTTATTGAAGTATTTAATCTTTTTGCACTATTGAGGAGATAAATCGATTCAACATTAAAGAACTTAAACATCATGCCGAGTGGATAAATATAGAATTGTAATAAATAAATAAAAAAAAAAACAAAAAGCAAACAGTAATCTTGAAAATAAACAAATAAGTTTCCATTCGACAGAACTATAGCCACACTCATAAATTACTTGTAACTTTTCCTTAAAGAATAAATAGGTACTTACCGAAAGTAGTCAAATTAAGAGATAATAGTAGTAAGCCGTTCTAATAATTATGTTTGAAAATAAAAAGTACAATTTTACTAAACTAAAAGTTAAATAATTTAAAAAACTGAAAATAAACAACAAATTGAAATATTAACCAACAAATTCGCCATCACTGTCACTTAAAATCATAAACGACAAAATTAATAGTAAACAAGATATCAGTAACATACCAATTTGTTTATCCTGGTTTAACTTATTGTGATTTCTATGGACAAGAGGCTTAATTTTGCGATACTAGTTTCTGTGAGTAGAAAAGAGACCTAATATAAAAAGTAACAACAATAAAAAACCGCTAAACGTTGTAAAAATGAGTGGCGCATACAATATTCCAGCTACAAAAGATCTGATATGAATATTACGTGGCGCGAAAATGTATTTTCATTTTGATGTAAAACAAAATTCTAATTTTATTTTAAAAGATTTCTTCATAATATTTGTCCAATTTGAAGTAAAACGCGCCACAAAAGTGTAACTTTGATACAGTTTGAATTTTGAAACCCTTTTGTGGCGCTTTTACTTCAAATTTAGCAAAAATTATGAAAAAATCTTTTAAAATAAAACTAGAATTTTGTATTGCATCAAAATGAAAATACATTTTCGCGCCAGGTAATATTCATATCAGATCTTTTGTAACTGGAATATTGTATGCGCCACATATTTTTACGGCGTTTAGCGGTTTTTTATTCTTGTATCAGGAGTTTTTCAAAGTTATTTATAAATTAAATGTATAAATTTGAATGCAATGTTTCTCGATTACACGTTAAGCTTTATAAATGGTCGCCTTTGTCGCATTATCTCCCAAATGATATAGTGTTCATCGAATGTACACTAGATTTTTTTTCTATTCGAAATAGATTGAAAAAAATATTCGAATGGCCGGTAAATGACCTCGGATTGCCCGTTGCCAGATCAAATTAGCGTCGTAACCACTACAACTACATAAACCATTTATTGAATAATCGTTAAGTGGATTATACTTTTGTAGCTTAATAACTTCTAAACAGATTAACCGATTTTATTCACTAAACATGAGTTTGAAACGTATTGACAAGTAGTATCTTATGCATCTTAGGTCAGGTATGATAACTGAAGCTATTACAGGAATTATTGAGCTTGAAAACCGCTCTTCCCATAAGAAATAGATTTGATCATATTTATGAGGCCATAACTTGAAAATTCGAATTTTCCCGTAGTATACACCGTTATATTCGTTTAGAGTCCTCCTACAAACGCTCAGTTATTGGCGTAATTCGTAGGTTGAAATTTTGAGTAATTGTCAAAAATACAAAATATTCAAAGTTTAGTTTTTCAATTTTTTGGCTATACTGAGCCATGTGTATATCTGATCCTGGCAGCTTAAATACCATTTGAAAGCTTAACTCAGCGACGTTAATTTGGTATATTTACTGTTCTCCTGTCTCTTCTTCGTCCGTTTTGTACTTACCAAGTCCTATAGCTGACTTATGGGTAGTCAAAACTCACAAACTACACCTGTTCTGAATCGGTCCTCACCCCCTCTTCAAACACAGAAAAAGAATTCAGATCGGATTAACTTTTCCACACACATACATACATACATACATACATACATACATACATACATACATACATACATACATACATACATATATACTACATACATACATATCCACAAACACTTTTCATTTTTTAAATAAAAATTGACTTATATTTCTGAGCTCGCTAACTTTTGAACGGTATAACCGATTTTCAAAATTAGATATGCGTTGGAAAGGTAATGCTCGTTTCTATTAGAAGCCGCAAAGGTTAGAGTTAAATTTTCAAAATTTTTGGAGTTTTGGGGAGGAGAAAGAAAAACAGACCCTAAATAGGAAGGGCCGTAAAATCCACACCCTTGGAACAAAATGGATGGTTGACATATAAATGGGTAAGTCTTGTCCTGAACTTTAAGATGGGAGTTCATCCAATTTTCAATTCAGTCAGATTTAGAAAATCGAAAATTTCGTGTATATATAATGACGCGTGTAGGGGGTGTAGGTGTGCGCCACTGGCGAGAAATGCCGTTCTCTTGTAATTCGTTAATATTTTCATGCATGGGAAAAGTTAGAGTGAAGTACTATATACACTGATTACCTTCGACGGGAATCTAAAGATCAACAAGACGTCTCTCCATATTTTCGGATCGTGGCAGTAGTTACACCAAGGTGTCATCTACTGTAATGATCATAAACCAAAACAATTAATTAATTTTTTAAAATTAGTCAGACTATTTATATAAATATAATGCCATACAAATATGTTCTCGGTGTGCAAGTACTTGGAAGGGAATTGAGAAACGATCGTGCGCGAATAGCGGAGAAATATTGCAACTTTCTTAAATAATTCCTGTTGTCAATTGAAATTGTCAAATTGACGTACATTTCATATCTACTGTCATTGAAGAAGAAAAATTAAATGTTGCTCCACAATATTGATATGATATGCAATTATTATATAAAGGTAAATTTAATTAATTGATTGGCTGACTTACCTGTTAAGGAGGGACAATCATAATTGTCCTATCTTACATTTCGAACATTTGTACTTATGGTAGTGGTCTTTTCGGGCCGCTGATCACAGTTTAAAGAAGCAGAAGAAGAAAAAGAAGGTTATTAAGCTTCTTGACAAGTGACGTTCGCGCATCACTGTTTTTTTTTTATTTTATTTTTATCGCACAAGACATGGGTGGGTTCAAAAGAATCAAAAGGGGGGGAGCGTACAAATGTTCGAAATGTAAGATAGGACAATTATGATTGTCCCTCCTTAACAGGTAAGTCAGCCAATCAATTAATTGTCCTTCACATAACATTTCGAACATTTGTACTTATGGTAGGCTGTTGAAAGATTAAACAATATTGTGCGATAAATAAACAAAACTACATTGCAATCCAAAAATGAATAGTACTTAGCAATTTTTTTTTATTTTTTTTAGAAACTTTACACAAAATATATACATATGTATACCTAACTAACATATTAGAGCAATTATTAATTAAAATTCATGTTTATAGTTTAATTATATGAGATGTGTACCTTCAACCAGGTACAAATAAACATAATAAGAAAATTAATGTTCTTACTAATATTAGTAACCTACACATGTAATATAATTACAATTACATACAATTACATGGACTCACCAGACAATACCGTTTTGCAAAGAGTCCGTAATCTTTTGCTAGAGGTTTATTATAAAAAATATTGAATACTTGAGAATCTTCTGTCCATCTCGCCGTCTCTCTAATATCTTCTATAATCCAGTTCTAACTCCCGCTGAGGTAGATGCATGTCTGACATTATACACTTTAAAAATATTAGTGTCTATATTTTTAATTTAAAAAAATGTTATATCCATCTACTCAACGCCTGGGTAGATGTTTCAATGTTTTAAAAATCTCTAAACACTCTCAACTGTGTTCTTTGTTTTAAATAGGTTGATATTTGTTTATTTATTATTATTATTATTTTTTGGGGAAGTCTTTATCCTATGTTATATCAAAATGTCAATTTTATCTTGATCCATGAAAATATTCTGAATTTTTATTAGGTACAGGGTTTGCGACCTCTGAACTGAAGTGAGTGCAATCAACATTACAAGTTTGTAAGTAAGATCTTTCAGGGAAAGGCTTGTGAGACGAAATAATATTTCTAAATAAAGTAATACTGGTAGAGGGTCCCAAGTTAATTAATTAATTTATTTTTATTTATTTCCTTATTTTAAAATATTTTTTATTTATTTCCCATAAAAAATACGTAATTATAAAAATGCCACAAGGAAATAGCTTCAGAACAACATTAAGTTAATTAATATTTGGGCAATTAAGGTTTGAGGTTATATATACATTTGTAAAAAAAATTTAAAATGTTTTTATAATTTTCTAGGATATCTTTTATCAACGCCAATGCAGCACTGTGAATGTTTATACGAGCTATAATTATAATCCTGTTCTACGATAGATTTAATTAAATTAAAATTTGATAATTCATAAGCAAAATGGTTATTATTTTATACTAAACCGTCACCATCTCTTGAAAACTGTATCATACAGATTTAGTGATTTGTTGTAATAGATGGGATGGAATCCTCAGGAATTCCTTTTCTTAAAAAGCTTGCCTGACAAGAATATGGAAACCCAAAGGATGTCCTGGACATAAAAGCCCAAAAAAAAATTCTAGATTAAATTTTTATCAGGTCCATAATTATCTTTTTGGTTGTGTAAGGTGTGGTGGTCAAAGGTTGTGTACCAAAGCTGAAAAACATAAAATTTAAATCCATGCCAATCTAGAGTTAAGGCATTGGCTTTCTCTGATCCGGGGTCAGGGTTCAAAATTACATACCTTGCACATTTTTTTTTTTTTAGGATATGTGGCAAACATATCGATTTCTGGAATAAGAAGCTGCTCAAAAATTATAGTAACACAATTATAACTTAAAGAATACCTACTCTGTTTCTATTTTTAAAGATCTTGATTCCGAGTCAGGCAAAAGTATTTTTTTTACTGTTATAGATGCAAAAATAATTTTTAAATTCCTATTTTCACAGAATTATTAAACTTATCTGCAAATGTTGAGTACTGTACACTACCCATCTTGTTAATGCAAGACACAGCTGTTGCGTTATTTATTCCTAGCAAAATGTTACAATTCCTATATTCGTTGAAAAAGGATTTCAAGCCACTATATGCTGCTAGTAACTGAAGTACATTTATATGTAGTTGTTGTTCATGACTCCAAAAACCATGAGTTTTGTTATCAATGCAGCATACCCGCCATGCTAAAAGATATATGCATGGCAAAATATTTCAAGTACATAATTGGATTATTTTATATTTTGCTCACTAGTTGGTATGTTATTTAACCACCAATTGTAATCGTTTTTAAGTATTTAGGTATGGTCATTTTAGTGTTATAACTATTAGTTTAAGAAAGAGGCTACTTTTTTTTATTTATTTATATATTTTTTTTAGTATAATTTTCCATATTTAACTTCCATAAATGGACGAACTGTTACAAACTGACCGATTAAGGCTGCAAATGATCTTATTTTACATGTACTTTTATTTTTGATGTTCTGAATACTATTAGATATTTTTTTTTGTCAGCAGGTGCAAAATATATCAGGTTCGAATCAAACGTAAAACCAAGAAAAGTTATATTTTGTGTGGGTGAAAGTATACTTTTCCTTTTTTTTTTTTTATAGTAAATCCCAAGAAGAAAAAACATAGAAAATGTTTAAACAATATTTTCTTTACATTTTAAATATGATTTTGAAATTGGTAAATGGTCCTCTAAAAAATTGACAAAAGTAAAGCCTCCTGTTATTAGATTATTTAGGGCTGGTTTTAAAGTTTTTGTAAATATAAAAGCCGAGATATTATTCAAACTAAACTGTAAACAGTTTAATTAATATAAAAAAGTTCTGTACTTAAATTTTAAATATTTTTTAGAATTTTAATGAACAGGAATAGCAAAATAGACAACTTTTAAATCTATTTTTGCCATAACCCTTGAAAATGAGCTTGAGTACTGACCTATTATAGTCTTCCAGCTTAAAATATGTGGCTTCTATAAAGCAA
This sequence comes from Diabrotica virgifera virgifera, assembly GCF_917563875.1. Taxonomy (NCBI): domain Eukaryota; kingdom Metazoa; phylum Arthropoda; class Insecta; order Coleoptera; family Chrysomelidae; genus Diabrotica; species Diabrotica virgifera. The sequence continues at coordinate 189,215,031 of NC_065447.1, read as the reverse complement.
TTCAATTGTTTTAAATTCAAAACAAAATCTCTGATTTCCGTCCTTTTTGGGCACAAAAAACTACGAAAAATAAATTGTCCTTTTGTATGTGAAGAAGGAGAAATAGTAATTTTTAATTACTTTTCAAGTAATTTTTTTTTTTGTCATACGACCTGTTTGGGTCTATGAGAACTTTTGGTGCTCTCTCTTCAGAGGGCGTTGTTTTAAATAAAATATTAAAACCTTAGACCCAACTTAAAACTTTCTTATCTGAAGTAATCCCTTTCCATATTTTAATACAGTTAGCCATATTACCCTATTAATTTTTATTCACCTTTAGTATGACATCCTGGTTGTTCTCATTTGCTTTTGGTACTGCTGTCTGTTCGATTGTTTGTATCTCGATGCTAGTAGAGGGTGATTTGAGTACTGACTTTGTCCAAATCTTGGTCTGCTCAAGGTTGGATTGAAGTTTAAACGCTGCTGATTAAAGTTGCTAGATTCTGAAAGAACTCTTGATGGATGCTGAGTGGAAACAGCAGCTTGGCTTTGTGGTACAGTCTTTGGATAAACAGTGGTTTTTTGTGGCTTCGTAATGACTTCGAGATGACTTAATAAAGCTGATTTTGTATCTTTGTTTAATATTTTTGACAAAACCAAACAAAAATTTATTGTAAGTACACTTACTAACTTTGTAATATCAAGGTAGACGATAAAAATCAATGCAGAATGTGCAAAAAGTAGTTAAATATATTTTATTCTATTCTAAACTTCTGGGCTACTATAAGTAACTCTGCGAAATAGGAGTAGCTCAAAATAAAGATTTTCTGGGCTACTAAAAAAAGTACCCTCTTCTAGTTTTATTGTTTGAGGACAAACCAAACAAAAATTTAATGTAAGCAGTAAACTTACTACTCTCGTAATATGAAATCTAGGCAAAATGTGCACAAAGTAGTTGAATAAATACATTTTATTGTATTCTAAACTTCTGGGCTACATTAAAGTACCTCGGAGAAATAGAAGCAGATAAAATAATCATAAAGATTGTCTGGGCTGCTAAAAAGTACCCTCTGCTGTAATTTTATTGTTTGAAGACAAACCAAACAAAAAAACTTGCTGTAATTAAACTTGCTTGTAATCTTAAATCGAAGTAGAATTTACAAAAGTAGTGAAATAAATATAATTCTATTGTATTCCAAACTGCTGGGCTACTGTAAAATACCTCTGAGAAATGGAAGCATATAAAATGATCATAAAGATTGTCTAGGCTACTAAAAAATGCCTCTGCTCTAATTTTATTGTTCGAACACAAAACCAAACAAATAATTTAGTGCAAGTAAACTTGCTTGTAACGTGAAATCGAAGTAAAATTTACAAAAGCAGTTAAACTAATATATTTTGTTCTATTCTAAACTTCTGGACTACTGTAGAGTACCTCTGAAAAATAGAGGCAGGTCAAATAATCATAAAGATTTTTTGGGCTGCTTAAAAGCACCCCTGCTCTAATTTTATTGGTAAACCCTTTATTTGGTTCTATTTTAAACCTTTGGGCTATAATTTTATTGTTAAACCCCTAATAATTTAGTCTGTATTACTTTGGGCTACCTTAAGGTATCCTTGACACAAGCAATATAATTTTTTGCATAATATCATGTCTGTCGGACATTTTGCTACAAAATAAACATTAATAGGAAAACCAATGCAGTGTGGCAACATAGCGCCTGTTACATCTCTGTGTGTTTTGACAAATACTATTGACGTTTTGAGTATTTCGAATAGGGAAGAAGGCGAGATATAGTAACTATGACAACAGAGAAAATATATTGATAACAACAAAAAAGGACCCCAAGTTTGAATTTGATTAAAATTGTCATTTCGTAAATATTAAATATTTATAGTTCGATCTATTCACACATAATTTAATTTATCTAACATAAAATAATTCAAAAATATCCTATAAATAACTTGGTCTTTTGGGATAAAACCCAAAAATATCATATAAATACCTTAACTCTACCAGTTTCTATTGCAAATTTTCATATTTCCGCCTCTTTCGGGATACATAATTATTCTCTGATGACTTTTGTGGTATTTTAAACACTTTCTAATAATTTTTATAAAAGTATTTGGAAAACATTTGTGATCAGTACACGCACAGAAAAAAAACAGTGATGCGCGAACGTCACTTGTCAAGAAGCTTAATAACCTTCTTTTTCTTCTTCTGCTTCTTTAAACTGTGATCAGCGGCCCGAAAAGACCACTACCATAAGTACAAATGTTCGAAATGTTATGTGAAGGACAATTAATTGTATTTTGCTTGAAGTACTGCATTTTAATAACTAATTTTAAATAATTACTTGATAGAAGTTCATTTTATCTAACAATAAAGCACTGAAAACGTTTGTTTTCTATAGTTCCACAAAATTTATTACAACTATGTGACTACATGTTTCTTGGCCATGTTATGAGGAATGAACAGAGATATGGCTTGTTGCAACTCATTTTTCAAGGCAAGGTATTTGGAAAGAGAGGACCAGGGAGAAGAAGAATATCCTGGCTTCAAAACCTGAGAAAGTGGTTTAATACATCGACAACCGGACTATTCAGAATAGCAGCAAGCAAAGTTAGGATAGCCATGCTGATCGCCAACATCCGGAACGGATAGGCACCTTAAGAAGAAGAAGATGTGACTACAGCTGTTTCGGCAGAGTGCCTTTCTTAAGTGATTTAGTTTACAATGGTTTGCCTATTTATAGTCTTTAACTGAAGAGGTTGAGGAGTGGGGAGCTGTTTGTCTCGAGTTGGTCATTCAGAATTATATCTGTATTTTTCAATTTATTAATTTCCATAGATTCTAATAAAGATAGCTTAAGGCCTTTATTTTGAATATGCAGAATTTAAAACTGTTCATTAAAATAATGATTATGATCTAGAATCTAGAAGGTGAAGTGCGTATGTAGAAGTGTCTGTTTTTCTATTGTTGAAAGCCCTCTTGTGTTCTGCTATCCGGTTGTCAAAAGTTCTGCCAGTTTGACCGATGTAAGTTTTCGGACAGTCATCACAAGTTAGTTTGTAAACACCACTCTGTAGTTGTTTTCTCTTTTGGTTCATTGTTCTTACAACATTAAAACAACTACAGAGTGGTGTTTACAAACTAACTTGTGGTGACTGTCCGAAAACTTACATCGGTAAAACTGGCAGAACTTTTGACAAATGGATAGCAGAACACAAAAGGGCTTTCAACAATAGAAAAACAGACACTTCTACATACGCACTTCACCTTCTAGATCATAATCATTCTTTTAATGAACAGTTTCAAATTCTGCATATTCAAAATAAAGGCCTTAAGCTATGTTTTTTAGAATCTATGGAAATTATTAAATTGAAAAATACAGATATAATTCTGAATGACCAACTCGAGACAAACAGCTCCCCACTCCTCAACCTCTTCAGTTAAAGGCTTTAAATATGCAAACCATTGTAAAATAAATCACTCGAGAAAGGCACTCTGCCGAAACTGCTGTAGTCACATAGTTGTAATAAATTTTGTGGAAGTATAGAAAACAAACGTTTTCAGTGTTTTATTGTTAAATAACTAATTTTATTTACTACATGCAATTGTCTACGTTTTAATAACATAACCTGAATCTTATATTTTCTTCTTATTATTTTTTTGGACTATGGCCTTGACAATATTTTATTTACTACATGCAATTGTCTACGTTTTAATAACATAACCTGAATATTATTTTTTCTTCTTATTATTTTTTTGGACTATGGCCTTGACAATTATCCAGTAACCAGGACTAATATAATTGGCCAATATAATTAAAAGTGCGAATAAAGTTGCAGAGCGTAGAAATAGGTGTCGCTTTGCCGAACTTGCAAGGTCCCAATACGAAGACGATCCGATAAGTACTTAATCCCACCCCCTGGTGGCATCACAATCGCAAGAGGGATTTCGTATCGTGTAGTACATTCTCGTAGACGGCTACCATTTTTTGACCATGTGTAAAAGTAGGTGTGTCCGCGGATTTTACAAAATTAGAAAAAAAGTAATAAGGTCCGTGCTTCGAATCTTATTTTCAGGAGAGAAATTGCTCAGTGAAATCAAAGAGCATTTTAATGCTTTGTAAAATAACTCTTATCCTTGGATGTCCACTGTCAAAAATTGGTTTGACGAGTTTCACCGTGGTCGCACATTATCTGTTTTTGATGAGACACGTCCGAGTGCCCACAAAAGGGCTAGCATGTATGATCTTTTTCTTTAGCCAATTCCTATCCAATTTTGGATATAGGCCTTCTCCAAATCTCTCTATTTCCGTCGGTACTGGGCTGCGCTTTTCCAGTTAGTTCCTTTAGCTTTTAAAATATCGTCCTTCCATCGCATCTGAGGTCTTTCTCTTCCTCTTCTTCCTGTCCACGGTCTTCAGTTTTGTATTTCAGCATTCCATCTTTTATCTCCCTGTCTCGCATTGTGGCCTGCAAATCGCCATTTTAACCCTGTTGAATGTTCAGTTACATTTTTTACTTTTGTATTCTCTTTTACACATTTGTTTAATTTTCTGTCTTCTAGTTTTATTCCCAAAATTGATATTTCCATTTTTCTCTGAGTTATTTCTATTTTGTTTAAGTTGGCCTTTGTTAATGTCTTTGGCCAAAGGTATGTATAATAACGTGATAAATATCCAGGGTCTCGTATTGACATACCGTCGATTATGAGTACGCGAGATAGCTGAGATGGTACGCATTTTAAAGGCTGCGTGGGTCATATACATATGGCATGAAATTTTGAGCATGAGGAAGATTCCGGTGCGATATGTGCCGCGTTTGCTCACTACGGGCAACATGATCAATCGTGAGGTGAGACCGCTTCATAGCAGTATTTTATATTAGTTAAGAGCACTGTTTAAATCTGCAGAAGCTTTTGCGTCGCTTCGTTGTCGTCGACGAATCGTGGATCCGCTGGTAAACCCCAGAGGCCGAGGAATAATCAAAATGGCGACGAAGTCGAAGATTGTGTTATCAACCGGAAAGGTGATATCCACCGTTTTCTGGGATTCACAGCGTTCTACGTCGACTACTCGAAGAAGGCCAAAAAGATCACAGAGCTCTACTATGCCGTATTATGGGCATAGTAGATATTGGAGCAAAAAGCCCCATTTGGCGAAGAACAATATATACTATTCTACCATGAGAACCGATCGACCCATACATCCGCGTCACCATGGCCAAATTGGACTACGAAAGATTTGGTCATGTTGTTCCCAAACTTGAAAAAGTCACTCGCTAGGTAGAAATTTAAACCGTGTGCGATCGTTCATCGCCGCATGGAGGCCTACCTTGCAGATTTTGAGAAAACGTATTTTTCAGGGGCACGCCAGGTTTCCCCAACACGACTCTACCTTATCGGCAGAGTCTACGAGAAGTGTACGTGTAAATTGAAGCTATAATTACAAAAATAGAAATAATATGTATGTCTGTGTACTCACTTTATAACGCTCAAATAATTACGGGATCTGGCTTTCAATGCATATTTTTTTTATAATTCTCGTATCAAAGTTACGCGTGAAGTTAGGCGTACTGATGACAGTTAGATAAACATGGGCAAACCATTTTTCAGATGGGTTAAAGAGGTTGAGTCGTCGATGGGTGAAGTGTATGGAACTAAAAGCAAACTATATTAAGAAATAAATTGACACTTTTAGAAAGATTTTTTTTTTATTTTGTAGGCTAAGTAATAATTATCGAACCGCCCTCTTTTAATATCATTATTTTTGTTCGATATGTCGTATGTATAGTATTTTTGGTTTCCAATGGATACTGAATGATGGCAATTAATATACAGACCAATTAAAAATGCTCTGTCAAAGATCAGCCTTGTAAACCTAGAATGATACCCTAAAACCTCATGCTCATTGTAGAAAATACATACAGTGAGCACGTAAAGGTTGGAATAAATTCATTTTCTCGAGAAAAGACGATTTTGGAAAAAAATCCCGAACAGGTCAGTTTTTATTTTTAAATTACGATTTTTTGGCATAATATGTATCATACTAGTGACGTCACCCACCTGTGCGTAATGACGTCGATAATTGTTTTAAATGAGAATAGGTGTCGTGTGATAGCTCATTTGAAAGGTAATTCAATTCTCTATTCAGTAGTATAAACATTAACATAATTATTTATGTTGTCCAAAAAAATATGTATGTACAGATTGTCCAAAAAAATATTTTTGAATTAAATTTATTGACATAAAAAGAGGAATGCATGTAATTTATTTAATTAAAAATACATTTTACTGCTCTCAGAAAACAGAAAAAAATGTTCACCTGCCTGCCTCCTGCCTCTTGACAATTTGAACATTTAATTTAAGCGAAAAGCGATGATTATTTTTCAAATAAACATTTTTTTTTCTGTTTTCTGAGAGCAGTGAAATGTATTTTGAATTAAATAAATTAAGTTATAGTTACGCCACTGGTGATAGTAAACACGTGATAAATCCGCTCTGTAAGAAAACTTCGAAATAACGGAAACTTACAAGTAGAAAATTGCGAAATTGTGACCATTGGAAAATTGGAACACTTAGCAGTGAATGTGAGTGAAATACGAAGCCAAAAACAAGATTTAGTAAGTCAAAATCGTTTATAATAAAAATAGAAATAACCTTGAAACTTGCACACGGAATAGATATTTTGACATCCGCACTTTTGAGGTGTGTCAAATGTCTTACGCCTGGTGTGCATAGAGCAAACAAACTGAACGGTAACCACAGAACACATTATTACATAGTTACATATATTACGCCGATAGAGTAGGCAACACATAATACTTACAAAACAAGAGTGAAGTACGCCGATAGCGTATGCAACACAAACTCAGCAATAGTAAATTATTGAATAAAACATTATCAATTAAATATGAGTTTTCAAAAAGAACAGATAATAGAAATTAAAGAATTCATAAAGGAACTGATCGCCGAAAATGGAGAGGAAATGATGAAAGAAACAAGAGATCTAATCAGAGAAGTGAAAGAAATGAATCAGATGTATACGGATGAAATAAAAAGACTAATAGAAGAAAATTTGCAGATGAAAAACGAAATAAAGGAAATACGAGCTAAAATGAACTACATAGAGGAAGTAGAAAATAGAATAGAAACGAATGATAGGGAAAACAGGAAAAACAATATAATCATAAACGGATTGGATATACCAAATATTAACGAAAAAGAAATAGAAGACCATGTCAAAAACTTCGTCGATAAGGAATTAAAAGTTGCAATAAATAATGCAAAAGTAAGAAAAATCAAGAACAAAACATACTTGGTCAAAGTAGATAACTTCCCAAAAAAATTGGAAATAATGAAAAATAAAACACTACTAATGAGAGGAGAACACAAACAGGTTTATATAAATAATGATCTGACTGTAAAAGAAAGAGCAATCCAAAATAAACTCAAAATAATTGCAGAAAAAAAGAGAGAAGAAAACAAGAAAGTAAAAATAGGATATCAAAAATTAATAATCAATGGAGAAAAATGGATATGGAGTACAAAAAATAATGAATTGATACAAGAACAAAGAAGCAATAACACGCAAACAAAAAACTGGCTACAATAACCACATGGAAAAGAGATGGCAAGACATCAACGGAAACGACGAGGCAAAGAACAGGAAATGAAAATGGTAATGGTAATAAACAAACAATTTGGAGACTAGCAACGTGGAATGTGAGAGGACTAAATGGAAAAGAGGCAGAATTAAGCTATGAGTTTGATAGAAACAGAATAGAAATACTAGGAATAACAGAAACCAAAAAGAAAGGCAATGGAGAAATGTATTTGGAAGGTGGACATATTCTCATATACAGCGGTGTGCCAAACGAAAAAAGAGCAGCAGCGGGAGTGGGATGTGTAATACATAAAGACAGAATAAAGCACATACAAACATGGGAAAGTTGGACAGAAAGAATACTTACAGTAGAGATGAAGGATGAAGGGGAAGAAAACCTAACCATAATCACGGTGTATGGCCCAGATGAAAATGAGAAAAAGGAAATAAAGGACAAATTCTGGGAAGACCTCAACATAGCCGTAGAAAACAGTAAAGGAAATATATTTATTATTGGAGATTTTAATGGTAGAGTAGGAACCAAAGATATGTCGACATCTGATGTAATTGGAAAATATGGTGAGGAGGTGAGAAATAACAATGGAAGAAGATTAATAGAATTTTGTGAATTAAATAGCCTAATAGTAGCAAACACACATTATGAGCACAAAAATATTCATAAATTTACAAGACAAGGACCAAGAGAAACGGAAAAATCAATAATCGACTACATACTGATCGAACGCAATAATAGAAGGGCACTCCAAGACATAAGAGTTAGAAGAGGACCGGAAATAAGCAGTGACCACTACTTATTAGAAGCTAAAATAAAACATAGGATAGAACCCCAAACTAGACCAGCAGAAAATAGAAAAAAGATTGAGTTCAAAACAATTAAAAACTATAAGCTTAGAGACAAACAAATAGCTCAAAAATACGAAGAACTGACAAACTTAAAAATAACAAACTTGATGAGATCAATACAGGTAAGCAATTTGGAACAAAAATGGCAACTACTCAAAGATATATTAATTGAAACGGCAAAAGAAGCGTGTGGGGTGTACAGGAAAAACAACAAAACTAAACAAACGAGCTGGTGGAATGATGAAATCAAAAACCATGTAAAAATGAAGAAGAAAATGTGGGAAAAGTACTTAGGGAACAAAACCGAGGAAAATTACGATAGATACAAAGAAGAAAGAAAGAAAGTAACAGACATGATAAAAATAGAAAAAGAAAAGACCTGGATACAATTCGGACAACAGATGGAATACAACAGTAAAGAAAATCAGAAACTTTTCTATCGAACAATGAAAAATATAAGAATAGACAAACCAACAAGAGATACAAGAATAAAAAACACAGATGGAACAATAATAACAGACGATCAAGAAATAATGGAACGATGGAAGCAACACTTTCAAGAACTACTAACTAGTAATGAAGTAAACAGAGAAGAGAACAACGAAGAAAATGAAGAAAGAACAGAACAGGAAGAAAACACAGATGAAATAACAAACGAAGAAATAGAAACAGCAATAAAGAAACTTAAAAATGGGAAATCTCCTGGACATGATAGAATAACACCAGAAATGCTGAAGTATATGGGACTGGAAGGTAGGAAATTGCTCAGAAAAATATGCAATGAGGCATGGAAGAAAGAAGAAATACCGTCGGACTGGGAGATGGGAGTAATACTGCCCATACATAAGAAAGGAGATATCAAAGAATGTAACAATTATAGAGGAATTACACTATTATGTACGGCACTGAAAGTATATGAAAGAGTATTAGAACAAAAGCTGAAGAATATAATAGAAACGACACTAGAAGAAGCCCAGAGTGGTTTCCGGAAAGGCCGAGGGGTGCAAGATCACATATTCACAGTGAAGCAAATAACAGAAAAAACACTACTGACTAAAACCAAAGCGTACATGGCCTTCATCGACCTAGAAAAAGCATTCGACAGAGCGAAAAGAGAAACAATATGGAACAGTCTAATTAGAAGAGGAGTTTATAGAAAACTAATAGAAGTCATCAAAAGTCTATATAAAAGAAACACGAATTACATAATGCATAAAAATATGAAATCGCAACAATTTAAAACATCTGAAGGCTTAAGACAAGGAGGAGTCATGAGCCCTACACTCTTTAACATCTTCATGGACGAAATAATCAAAGAATGTATACCACAATTAAAAAAGCTACATGTAGGTTACCGAAACCTAGAAAGAATAGGAATATCAGAATGTGCATTTGCTGATGATGTAATTGTCATGGCAGATAAAGAGGAAGATCTAAGAAATAATCTACAAACATGGAATGAGGTATTAAATAGGCATGGGATGAAAATAAACACACGCAAAACAAAGATTATGGTAGTAGCACAAGAACAACCCGTATTAAACATACAAATCAATGGAGAAACAATAGAACAGGTAAACTACTTTCAATACCTGGGAGTAACAGTGGAAAACAACGGAAAACAACACAAAGATATAGAAGAAAGGATTAACAAAACGTCTAAAATATTCCACGCAATTAACAACAAATTTTTAAACAAAAAAGAAATATCCAGAAAAAACCAAAATAACTGTCTTCAACACGATATACAGACCAGTACTTACATACGGGTGCGAGTCTTGGGTATTAACAAGAAGTATGAAGAGTAAGATCCAGGCACTGGAAATGAAATACCTAAGACGAGTAAAAGGAGTATCAAAAAGAGACAGACTAAGAAATATAGATATACGAGCGGAGCTCAAAACTAAACCACTCCTAGAATACATCGAAGAAAAACAGCTGAGTTGGTGGGGCCACATGAAAAGAATGAGAAGAAACATACCAGTAAGGAAAGTATGGGAAGCAAGAATTCAGAAAAAAAGAAACAGAGGAAGACCATCAGAAAACTGGGATACAACCATTGCGAAGATTATCCAAAAGAAAGGGAAAACCGTAGCAGAAGCAAGCAGACTGGCGCAGGATAGAAAACAATGGTCAAAGTTTGTGCACACGTGAAGAGACATTAGTCCCGACACTGAAAAGTAAAAGGGACTTAAAAGACTATATATATATATATATATATATATATATATATATATATATATATATATATATATATATATATATATAAATTACATACCTTCTTCTTTTTATGTCAATAAATTTAATGCAAAAAATTTTTTTTGGACACTTTGTATAAATAATTATGTTAATATTTATGGGTGATTATTAAAGCTCGGATTTATAGGCAACAAAAATTGAAGAAAAAGGCGCCTATATAGGCAAAGATTTTTATTAAAAAAGGCAGGAATATTAACATTTAGGCAAAATATAGGCAATAAAGGAATATAACGTATTATTTATTGTACAAAGTGAATTAACGTAATATTAACTTAAGGCAGGTATATTTACACATCATAATCATAATATTAGTATAAATAAACTAGTAACTAAATAACTGTTAATTAATTTGTAACCACTGTAACCACTTAAAATTTTATAACTAATAGAAACAACTAAATGTTTTTCAATATTTTCGGTCTTAAAACTATGTCTTCGAACACTTAAAATTAATTTGTACATTGAAAACGAACGTTCGACATCGAAAGATGTAATTGGAGCATATTTCAGAGCGGATAATAAATCTGGCATAATTTGTAATTCCTCGGAAAATGTCCCATTCAAAACTTTAGCAACATTAGATAAAAACGAAAAACCTTCATTCTTGTCGAAAACATATTTCATTTTTTTAAAAATTAATTGACCGTGACTTCCACGTGCCGATTTAATTTTCGTCTTTAAATTATCTATTAATTTTACTGACTCACATAAATTTATCTCTTGTTTTTCTAATAAGGTAATTGTGGTAACTATTAATTTATAATTGTCATTGATATAAGCGAGTTCCTGTTTCAATTTGGGATTTTTTAATATTTTTTTTGCTTCTCGAATGGCTTCGGAAATATCATCATCAAATTCTGATATAACTGATTCTATTTCATTGCAGTGTTCAAAGTAAAAAAAACTGCTTTGAGCCAGGTTCCCCACCTTGTAATTACTGGTTTAGATGGCAAAGGGACACCGGGAAGTCTTTCTTTATATATTTGCACCATCAACGGAGCCTTTACAAAAACTTTTTTCATAAAATTTATAAAATTATTTACCAACGGAAACAGATTTCTTATTTCTTCAGCAATTCTATTTACCCCGTGGGCTACACAAGTGCAATGAATTAAATTAGGATAAAAAATCTTTAAATTAACAGCAGCTTTTAACATATATGCCGCAGCATCTGAAAGCATTAAAACTATTTTATTCACTGGTATAGGGTTGGGTAAAAAGAGGTTTGGTAAACTATCTTGTATAAGTCGACTTATTGTTAAATCGTTTGTTTTTTCCAATTCTTTAACGGCAACTAAATAAGGTTTTCTCGCAAAGTTTTCGTTCAAAATTCCAATCATTAAATTAGCTATATACCTGCCGCATACATCTGTCGTTTCATCCACGATAATATACAGAAAATTGCCCTCTAACTCCCGCTTAATTTTTGAAATACATTCCACAAAACATTTCTCCACAGTATGTTTTCTCAATGTACTCTCGTCCGGTAAGGATTTATTAAGATATGTTTCGAAAAAGCATTTAAAACTAGGGTTATTAGCTTTATATAGAGGAATGTTGGATGCAATCATCATCTGGCATAAATCAAATTTAAATGCGTCTTCCTTCTTTTTTTTTTGAACTGCTTAAACTATCCCGCAGAGATATTTGGGCTAACTTAGAGGAATTTAATTTTTCCAAATTACGTTTATTAAGTGGGGTTCCACAATGCTGGTCAATAAAGTACATTTTTTTACTTGAAATCTGAGAATTTAAAAAAAATAATTAGAATTCTAAAACCGCTTTAGAATTTAGTTATGTTGTGGGACGAGAAAAAAAGAGAAAAAATAAAACTTACCGATTTGCCGCATGGTTTACAAAATCCATCTCCTTCTAGTAAAAGTTCCAAATAAGGTGCGATCCATAGCCTTAATTTAGATGTCATCTTTTCACACAAATATCTAAAACGTTTTAAAGCGTGTTCTTTGCTTTTCGGTATACGCAACAAAACTAAACTAGGATATAGCAATTTGTGACTAAACTCTCATACAGTAACCGACTGTACAACTGATAATAAACTAACAAAGCTTAGGGATTTCCAAATAGTTAACCCTCAAGTCTCGATCAGGTACATTTTCCTAGAAATCTGTTATATAAACAAACCATTGATATTTTATTATTGACCCAACATTTTATTATAGAATGGTTTAGTAATAGAATAATATCATGGGTAGTACTATGAAATTTTAAAAAAGGCACAAATAGGCGGAATTTACGAAAAAATGCAAAAAATGCAAAAACAATTATAATAGGCAAAATAGGCAAAAAAAGGCATTTTGCCTATAATCCGAGCTTTAGTGATTATATTCCAAATCACTCAAACTTGGAGCCAAAAAAATTTGGTTCTCCGATTTGTCTGAAAATTGGTATATTGCTTCCGCGGGACGTAAAAATAAAATATTTAAGGTCAAAAAATCTTCTTCATTTTTTCTTTAAAATGATTTTAAAGCGATTTTACAGTGATTTGGAGTTTATTTAAACAAATTTACATTTTCTATCGTAAAGTATCAACGGAGAACAGAATCTTTTAATAGAAGGGACTCAAAAATGTCATTATATGGCATTATAACAAGTTACTTTGATGGAAAAGAAGTTTTCGATCAAATTTTATAGTGTAGAAAACGTTAAAATACCGTTTTTTACATTTTTCTCCATTACCAAAATATATCATAATCGATTTGGCTGAAAAATTGCCCACAGATAACCAAAACATAGGACTTTAAGTGGTGAGAAGAATTTGAATTATATTACAATACCAAAAAAGTTACATGCAATATCATAGTCAAAAATATAGGCGTCTACTGTAAGTACAATTAACCCGAAAATATCGACCTCACGAGAAAAATTGTTAAAAATTGTTAAAAATTATTAAAAATAAGTTGTAATAATTGTAAATACGATTTATTTGAAACAATTTCAGTTCCTACCATTTTTGTCCAAAAGTTAAAAATGGCGGAGATATTGAGCAAAACAGTTTCTCCTTTAAAAACAAGATGGCGGCTAACGTAACGGAGGAATTCATTCGTCATTTTAAATTTAGGCTACTATTGACTCCCCTAAAGATTAGAAAAATGAAATTTTGGGCAGCTCAGCATACAAGGTCAAATGCTATCCCGACTGGACTAATATAATTTTGAGTCTGATATTACTGCATGTAACTTTTTTGGTATTGTAATATAATTCAAATACTTCTAACCACTTAAAGTCCTATATTTTGGCTATCCGTGGAAAAATTTTCAGCCAAATCGATGATGATGTATTTTGGGAATGGAGGAAAATGTAAAAAACGGCATTTTAACGTTTTCTACATTATAAAATTTGATCAAAAACTTGTTTTGAATCAAAATATTCCAATCAAGACATTTTTGAGTCCCTTATATTAAAATATTATGTTTTTCATTGATAATTTATGATATAAAATGCAAATTTGTTTAAATAACCACCAAATCACTGTAAAATCGCATAAAATAACATTTAAAAAAAAGAGAAGAAGAAGATTTTTGACCTTAAATATCTTATTTTTATGTCCCGCAAAAGCTATATACCAATTTTCAGACAAATCGGAGAACCAAAATTTTTTGCCTGAGTGATTTGACATGGAATGTACCTTATACTACTGAATAGAGGATTTAATTACCTTTCAAATGAGCTATCACACGACCCCCATTCCGATTTAAAAAAATCATCGATGACGTCATCACGCATAGATGGGTGACGTCACTAGTATCATATATATGCCAACAAGTCATAATTTAAAAATAAAAATTGAGCTGTTTCGGGATTTTTTCCAAAATTGTCCATTCTCGAGAAAATGAATTAATTTCAACCTTTACGTGCTCACTGTATAATAACTAATACTATATATGGGGATATTTAAAAAATGTACATATTATTATTGCTTGAATGGGACGCGACTTACTAAAGTATTGATCAGATGCTGATGTCTTCCCAGTTTACTATATGGTGGAAAAAGAGATTAGGAGTGATAATGGGAAAATATATTGAATCAATAAACCTGAAGAAATTGAAACGAATTTTAAAATTATAAGTGAAGTAGATGACGCCTTTGTAAGCCAGTTCATTGAACAAATGGATACATGTATTATCTGAATTTGAATTTGTAGATACCTGCAAATGATTAATGATTGACAATTGATTAATTAAATTCGAGAAGCTGACAGAGAGTTACCGACAAAGCCTTGCGTGCCCGAGGCAAATACTGCCCTAAATACATCTAAGCTATTGCAGTCGGCTTTTTTTAAGATATTGTTGACGTTTCCTGTTCTTTGTGCTAAACCAAATAATGTGTCATATATATACAGTGATGTGCGCGCTTAAAATTTATCCACAAGGGAGTGGAAGTACAAAACGTTTTCGGTCAAACTGGCCATCATCAGTGTTAACGTCCAGTGTACAAGTAATTGTAACTAGCCACTTTAATAGATGTAAAAGCCTCTAAATAACATTATTGCTACATTGTATGTTATAAAGTAGTCGACATTAAGTCGATATCTTAAGATTATAAATATCAAATGTGGATGTATATCATCCTTGCTCGGAATTGCACAAGGTTGTTGTGTTCGGGTGAGAGGTTACAGGCCAACTAGTTGGCATGTTGGTAAGAGTTGGCCTGAAACCTCTCACCAGAACACAACAACCTTGTGTAATTCCGAGCAATGATGATATACAAGAGACAAAAGAAGGTGGGCTGAAGAACTGAAGAGACAAAAGAAGGTGGGCTGAAGAACTGGCAAAACAAGCAGAAACAGCTGCACAACACAACAGGACTAGAGAGCTGTATCAAATTACTAGACGATTAACAAAAAATGGGCCCAACTCTTCGAACATTGTAAGATCCAAGACAGGTGAATTACTTACTACAACGGACGACCAAAAAGAGAGGTGGAAAGAGCACTTTCAGGAGATGCTAGGCACGTCCAGGTATAAGCAATATACATGCAATATAGACTTGCATATATCTTGCGAGTCCCCTTCCAAAACGGAAATAATAACAGCTATCAAATCTCTGAGAAATAACAGGTCCCCGGGAATCGATAATATTGCTGCCGAACTACTTAAAACTGACCCGCATCTAACCGCTGAACTTTTGCTCCCCATAATCCGAGAGGTGTGGGAAACAAACAGAATTCCAGCAGGCTGGAAAAAAGGTAACATTATTAAGTTTCCAAAAAAGGGCAACCTCAGACTGTGCAAAAATTGGAGAGGAATAACCTTGCTTACCGTCATAAATAAAATTTTTACGACGATCATACATAAAGGATTAACAAACAAGGTTGAATTTCGAGCAAATCAAGCAGGATTTAGACCAGAATCTTCCTGCATAGATCAAATTAATACTGTGAGGGTTATAATGGAACAATCGCTTAAATGGAATACACCTCTATGCATGGTTTTTGACAGCCTCTCTCATGCTGCTGTATGGAAAATTCTAGAGCTAAGAAACATTCCTCATAAAATAATTTCCATTATATAGTCACTGTACACTGAGGCGACGTGCAGCGTGACACAAAATGGGACCAACAGTGACGAGTTTGACGTACTTACTGGAGTCAGACAGGGATGTGTGCTTTCTCCTTTTCTGTTTAACATAATTCTAGACTATGTACTCTCCAAATTAGACTTCGACACAAAAGGAATACAATGGACGTTAACCACACGCCTAAGTGATCTAGAATACGCCGACGATATCTGCCTGTTAGAGGTTCCAGGATGTGGCCGACCAATTGGAAACACTATCCACTGAGGCCAATAAAAAAGGTATAAAAATCAATATTAGTAAAACCAAATCCATGAGAATAAACGCAAGGAACAACACGCTATTTAATATCGACAACATGCAGATTCAAATTGTGGAAAATTTCACGTACTTTAGAAGTGTCATAACAGAAAGCGGATGTGCAGAAAACGATATTCGTATGAGGATACGAAAAGCTCAACAAACATTCAGCATGCTTAACCCTGTTTGGAGGTCTGGGGAATATACTATAAGGACAAAGATCCTAATATTCCAGTCAAATGTTATGTCTGTTCTACTCTATAGATCAGTGGCGATGCGTGACTTTTTCTGAAGTGTTACCAAAACCAGATGCAAAAAGTCTTATTAAAAAAATGACGATATGGCTAAATGTATATATTCACTCACCGGCACAAAATTCCGCCACGCAAAATTTTTGATTAAGTTTGACAATCTATAATTTTATTATAATTTGTACTTCGATTTTCAAGATTCTTGCAAGTTTGTACGTACATGTATTGATGTCAATTGCTATTATTCCGGTAACAAAAAATTTTTGCTTAGATAGAATTATACGGGGGTGAATGTAAGCGTTGTTTGTTCTCCTAATTTTAAAAAATTCTGTGGAAAAATTGGAGGGTTGATTTTATTCCATACTCCTTTTGTATTATCCTGGAGGTATCACTAAGGTCATGTTTTTTGAATTATCTGAATATCTCTTTTCTTGTAAGAGCTGTAATTAAAAACACTGCTTTCAAGGTTTATTTAATTAAAAATATCAAACGCACTAAAATTAACAAAACAAAACAAATTTAACAACAAAACAAAACAAACCAATAGCGGTTATGTCCACCTCTTGCAGCAACGACCGCTCGCAATCTGTTTAGCATCTAATAAAGATGTGTTTTCCTTGCCTGGGGAATAGCCCGATATTCCTCTACCAGGGCCATAACTGTACCAAATTTTCTGGAGGCCTAGGATGACGGCAAATAGCTTTTTTTATTCATCCCATAAATGCTCAATATGATTGAGATCTGGGCTGCATGCGGGCCATTCTAATCTTATCAATCCAACCTCAATTGTATAAGTCAATCAGTGTTTTTATTTACAAAGAAAACTTTACTACAAAAAAAAATTTACTTACAAGAAAAAATATATTCGGACAATTCAGAAAAGAAAATATTGGTGATGTCTCCGGGAAAATGAAAATGGGACTATGAAACAAAATCAGCTATTCCATTTTTCCACAGAATTTTTCTAAATTAGGAGAAAATACAACGCTTCCTTTCACCCCTCTACAATAACATGCAAGCAAAATTTTTTGTTACCGGAATAATACCAAACAATACGAATACATGTACGTACAAACTGGTGTAAGAATCTTGAAAATCGGAGCACAAATAATAAAGTTATAAATTGTCAAACCTAATAAAAAATTTTGGGTGGCGGAATTTTGTGCCGGTGAGTGTAGCTTCAATAATATAATTTTGTATATTACTTGAAACTCTCGAAAAAACAGATGTTTCTAGATATTGACAAATTTTTGATCTTTTTTGGCAATTAATGTTAACAATTCCCTGTAATTGCCTCGATTGTCAGAGTCGTCGCACTCAAAATAACCACGAAACGCTAGTTCTTGTTTCGCCCAAAAACACACAGTATCGATTATAAGTGTGCTAAGGATATACCTACCTATTTTTTAACAAACTCATTATGTTTAGCTATATTTGCTTTAAAAGCTTGATTAAGAGAACTTTTGATTTTTGTTTTGCCGAACTGAATCAAATTGGGTATACATCTGACATGTAGGCAACAGAGAAATTTCATGTCTCCTTTTTAAAAATCTAACCCTATTTAAATCGTGAACCTGGTCCACGATATGGCCAAGGACAAGGATTTTCACAGTACCAACTAAATTTAGAATATCGAACTACTTTTGTTGATTCCTTTTTTAAATTGTTTAAAATAGGTTTTTCATTTTTAATCTCATTTTTTTCTACAAAATTATACAAGGACAATTACTTTTCAAGTAGTTGATCAATTAAGAAGCGACTTTCATCCATGGTTAACTTCACGCACACTTTTTATAGTTACTGTCACCAATTTTAAATCTGGTAACAGCGCTACTGATACACAGCGCGCTTATGCCGTCGCTTCTTCAAAATTTTCAGTCACTAGCCGGTTCCGAGATCCAGCGTGGGTATATAACCATTTTAACCAGAAATGAGCCTGGTAACACAGTATAATAAAGTGCAACTGAGTCACATAAACTCGCCAATATTTTCGTGTCTACGAGTAGTTGGCTATTTACTGAGTTAGGTACTATTTCCACATAACATAGTAATATATTTCTATTGGTAAAAATATTGGTAAATAGAATTATTCATCGTCATAAAAAATTTATGTGCAAGATTTTTAACTGTTACCAATGGTAACAGTGGTTACACGGACGCTTCGCCAGTGCTATAGATGTGAAACCTGGAAAGTGACAAAATCCCTTACAGAAAAATTTCAAGTCTTTGTTAACAAATGTCTACGAAGAATTGTCCGTATTTTCTGGCCAAGCACCATCAGAAACATAGATCTGCTACAGCTGACCCAACAAAAGAAGGTAGAAAATGAAATAAAATCCAGAAAGTCAGGGTGGATAGGTCACACACTCCGAAAAGATAGTTCCAGTATTGCAAAAACTGCCCTAGAATGGAATCCCCAAGGAAAAGGAAAAAGAGGTCGCCCAGCGCAAACCTGGAGAAGATCCATCATGGACGAGATAAGAAGTCAAGAAAAGTCTTGGAATGAGGTGAAGGCCCTAGCGCCAAATAAAACCCGATAACGCGTTTAGGAGTTCAAGAACATTATATATATTATATACATCCACATTTGATATTTATAATCTTAAGATATCGATTTAATGTCGACTACTTTATAACATACAATGTAGCAATAATGTTATTTAGAGGTTTTTACACCTATTGAAGTGACTAATTTCAATTATTTGTACACTGAACGTTTACACGGATGATGGTCAGTTTGACCGAAAACGTTTTGTACTTCCACTCCCTTGTGGATAAATTTTAAGAATTTTAATAAATTCATATACCTTTATACAACAGAAGTGTTTACTTCGTTCCACGTTGTTAAAATTTTAAATTTACCCCCACCCCTCTCCGTGGGGGGTCATGTTTGGTGTCAGTTTTTCGATATGACGTTCATTTCGCGAAATATTAAGAGCCAATATGGTAGAGGTACATCTGCAGGCTATCAGGTTTCTCCCCATATGATAACCTGACACGCTCGGACTCGGACAATGCAAACACAAGTTTCCTGCATACCGGTGAAATGAAACTGATATACATGCGTCTCAAACGGCTGGTCTGAAACGGTCCATATGGTCTCTCATAGGCGTTTGCTGCATAAACTCAAATGAAATTCAAAAGTAAATGACGGTTTCAGTTTCGTTACATTTGCTTTTCATCGTATGTGGTGGGCCTAACGTGATGTTGACATCACGCTGAATTATCGCTAATTTCACGCGGAACGTGAGATCTAATGCGAGACGTTGCATCTAATGCAGAGCGTGATATGTTGCATCCACACGTAAAAATCGAGTCACTACCAATGGAGATACACACGGTACACACATTGGGTGAAATGCACAAAACGCAGTAGGTGCTATTGCTTCAGCAAATAGTATCTACTTTGTAGCAGTTTCTTTTATATAAAAGTATGTGCTTTTGTTGGGACGAACATTCTACACAACAGAAGTACATACTACTGACCTGAAGTATTTCGCATCACACCAATCGTGATGGAACTAGTTTTCCATGTGCTTGTGATTTGTGAATTCACATTTTTAGGTAGGTACCTAATTATTTGAATTGTACCTTAGTAAAAATAAGTGACTCAGAATCCGAAGTGACAAATATTTACGCGAGGATAAAAATGAACAATTCTTATTTATTAATCTTCTTGAGAATTACTAAATTTTATTTGATAACAAAATGACCCCAACAATCTTCTTCTTAGTTTGTAGATTTACATTCTACGACTCACATTTATAAAAACTGCTATGTTGTAACAAAAAAAAAAAAAACACTTACGCCGAAGTCGTTCATCCACCAACTTCACTTAAACTGAAGCGAATACTACTAAACTAGCAAATACTTCAAAAGCGTAGTACATTCTTCTATATATCTGGTAAATAGCAGCATATTTTATGCTGCGGAGGAAAGTAAATGCTTTGCAAGTGTAGTAAAAGCTTTAAAAAATAGTACACACTTGAAGTATTAGCAGATACTACGTTTTATGCATTCCACCCATTGCCTCTTGCCTTTTCAAAATAAAAAATAATGCTGCATGTCTAACAGTAAACGTATCTCAGCAGACCCATGCCTATCAGTAGACGTTGTCACGTGCGTGGTTGCATGACATCTTCTCAAAAATCAGCCCAATAGTAAAGAAGATATGGCGTAATACCGTTTTGGCAATGCCGCCATCTTTATTTTTCATCTCAGCGTTCTGGTTACTCCCTCCGCTTTCCAACGAGCCCTGATTCGTCACGATCCGATGAGACGGGGCGCCTCCACCACAAAACGAAGCAAAAATGAGCAGAATGGACCTTAGCGATTTTATTAGTAGTTTTCCTATAAGAAATAACATGGGTCGCCTCCACCAATTATAAAAAAATGCACATAATATCAACAGAATGATTCTATGTTATATACATTATCAGCGATGTGTCAAGTCGTTTAGACGCTACATACCTAATGTTCCTTTGACAATGCATCCATGTCTGAAGTGACAACATTTTGGCAGATAAGAAAGAATTGTGAAAGCCGATGAGAGAGAAGAATTGTTTAGACTATACACTGTGCAAGAAGCGATAGACTGAATCAGTGTCTTTTTTTATGTTGAGAAATAGGTGCTAGATGGTTTGGACATAGGTAAATATTGTGGCTGATAGGTGGTATGAGAGGGCGATTTGTGTGATGATATGAAAGAACTGTGATAGACGAAATCCAATCCCCACATTACTTTGATACTTCCGACGTCAATAGGTACAAAAGCAACGAAGATACGATATGGTGCTGTTGTGGCAATGTTGTTATGTTTATATTTTGTTTGTCGTGTCGCTTATACTAAAATTGGATCAATAGCATCGAAGATACGATATATTGTCCTTTTGGCAATGTCGATGTGTTTGTTTTTTATGTCAACATATTCGCTACCCCGTCTTCTTTTATTTTACGATTTAATTGTTAATGGAGATACGATATAGTACCGTTTTGGTAACATATTTATAGTTACTTTTATCGTGACACATTTTCTACCCCTTCTCCTTTCCAATGAGTCCTCTTACGCCACTATTGGACCAATGACAACTGAGATATGATATATTGTCATTTAGGCAATGTATTTGCGTTTGCTTTTGGTGTAAACGTATTCATCGCCTCCTCTTTCGTTTAACGTCTTACACGTTCGTAGTAACCGGACTTATACTAACGGAGATACGATATAGTGCAGTTTTGGCAATGTCTTTGCATTTGGTTTACAATAATATTGCTATTATCTATCTAACGGTGAACATAGCACACCAGACTCATGTCCATCAGCAGACTTCACGTGGTTACATCTCACACGTCAAAATCAAGTCAAAACCATCGTAGTATAAACAGTGCTTCTTACTTTTTCAAAATCAACAATAATGCTGCTGTTACATGTCTAACGGTGAACGCAGCCCATGCCTATCAGTAAATTGGTCCTGTGTTTTTTTCTTCTTTTATGGCCTTTGGGAACTGCGCCCATCTAGCCAGCAACACTTCTTATATTCAACGCCTAACCAAACCTACTACACACTAAGACCATTACAAATCCAATCGAACAATCAAGGGTAGGGAAGGGAAAAAAACTTTTCGCACCCAGGTCGTTCAGGGTGACTAAACACATAGACTATTATTACCAGCGAGATAAGACAAAGGTAGCAAAGCTAGCAAAGAATGTAAAGTTTCAATTTACACGACTTAACATAATCTAGAAGAATCATAACGATTGACGGTTTTTTCAAAGCTAGTAGGTTCATCAGATTATATGGGGGATAAATGTGTTCTTGCAATAACTGCATGTTCAATAGATTTCTTTGTGTCACATGTGACAAACATTCAAAAAATATATGATCCAAGTCACTTATTGTGTTGAAATTGTCTGTCCTGTGTTGCGTATATCACACGGTACATTGCCTCATGCCTTCTTAAAGTCGACAATAATGGGTAACGTAATATTTAAGCTTCGAATTCCTCACCTGGCAAATTTTTATAGAGTTGAAAGACTGATAAATTTTTGTACACACTTGAATGAATGAAGGAAGTGAAAAAAGTATATTAAAGTGTGTATATTTAATTTCCTTAGTTAAGCGCTTTCGAAAAAAATGTCATCTTCAGAGCTAATGGTCAAAGTATAAAAAAGTACCACTACTTAGAGTTGTGTGTGCATCATCCACTTAAACATTACAAACATATAAAATTTTAAAGATGAAGTTAGTTTTAAATCCTAATAGCAAAATTAGTAATATGTATTGAAAAATATTAAAAATATTACTCAAAGATTTTTAAATTGAAAACTTATTGGTATATTTTCCTGGTAACACCTCCAAGGCTTCTAAAATTTGCAAGCCAAATGGCTGCT
Organism: Diabrotica virgifera virgifera; assembly: GCF_917563875.1. NCBI lineage: Eukaryota > Metazoa > Arthropoda > Insecta > Coleoptera > Chrysomelidae > Diabrotica > Diabrotica virgifera. The sequence goes on along the minus strand of NC_065447.1, from coordinate 189,191,841 downwards.
GCAGTGAAGACAAAGGGAAGGAATTCTACACTATGCAATTCACATCCCCCGTCTGCAGCTCGGTGAAGTTCCAACGGAAAATGTACCTGGTTACTCTACGGAGCAATACGACTATAAAATAACAATGTATACCATTTTTATTCAGTTGCAATGCGAAGGCAAAACAATCTTACTTTTCAATTAGAATACGGAGCGCAGTCAAGTCCTCTGAATCGCGATTTTCGGCTCTTATGGGAGCCTCATCGGAAAGAACGTAGGCATTGTTCTCCATACCCTAATTGACTAGCGTCGCGAGTTTTTCCCACCCATTGCAACCGAAGTGAAGGTATTAGGTGACTAGCGTCATCTCGCAATTGAAAGATGAAGTTAGTTTTCAATCCTAATAGCAAAATTAATAATATTGAAAATAGTAAAAATATTACTAAAAGATTTTTAAATTGAAAACTTATTGGTATATTTCCCTGGTGACACCTCCAAGGCTTCTACAATTTGCAAGCCAAATGGATGCTGCAGTGAAGACAAAGGGAAGGAATTCTACATTATGCAATTCACATCCCCCGTCTGCAGCTCGGTAAAGTTCCAACGCAAAATGCACCTGGTTACTCTACGGAGTAATACGACTATAAAATAAAAATGTATACCATTTTTATTCAGTTGCAGTGCGAAGGCAAAACAATCTTACTTTTCAATTAGAATACGGAGCGTAGTCCAGTCCTCTGAATCGCGATTTTCGGCTCTTATTGGAGCCTCATCGGAAAGAACGTAGGCACTGTTCTCCATACCCTAATTGACTAGCGTCGTGAGTTTTTCCCACCCATTGCAACCGAGGTGAGGTATTAGGTGACTAGCGTCATCTGGCAATTGAAAGATGAAGTTAGTTTTCAATCCTAATAGCAAAATTAGTAATATTGAAAATTTTAAAAATATTACTAAAAGATTTTTAAATTAAAAACTTATTGGTATATTTCCCTGGTGACACCTCCAAGGCTTCTAAAATTTGCAAGCCAAATGAATGCTGCAGTCCAGCGAAACTCGCGATTCAGAGGACTGGACTGCGCTCCGTATTCTAATTGAAAAGTAAGATGGTTTGGCCTTCGCATTGCAACTGAATAAAAATGGTATACATTTTTATTTTATAGTCGTATTACTCCGTAGAGTAACCAGGTGCATTTTCCGTTGGAACTTTACCGAGCTGCAGACGGGGGATGTGAATTGCGTAGTGTAGAATTCCTTTCCTTTGTCTTCACTGCAGCATCCATTTGGCTTGCAAATTGTAGAAGCCTTGGAGGTGTCACCAGGGAAATGTACCAATAAGTTTTCAATTTAAATATCTTTAATATTTTCAATATTATTAATTTTGCTATTAGGATTGAAAACTAACTTCCTCTTTCAATTGCCAGATGACGCTAGTCACCTAATACCTTCACTTCGGTTGCAATGGGTGGGAAAAACTCTCGACGCTAGTCAATTAGGGTATGGAGAACAGTGCCTACGTTCTTTCCGATGAGGCTCCAATAAGAGCCGAAAATCGCGATTCAGAGGACTAGACTGCGCTCCGTATTCTAATTGAAAAGTAAGATTGTTTTGCCTTCGCATTTCAACTGAATAAAAATGGTATACATTTTTATTTTATTATATAAAATTTTGTTCATGGTAATGGGTATCACCCAACCATTTCAAGTGATGTCGAGTAGTTGACTAACAGCTAGTAGTCAGCTGTAGTCAGCTAGCAGTAGAAGCTTATATTTCAAGTATATTCAAATGGGAAATAAGCCACAATTTTACCTAAAAATGATTTTATTAACGTTTCGAAGCCCAAATCGGGTTTCGTTGTCAAAATACAAAATACTATTAAAATAAACAAAAATGTTGTTGCTAAGTAAAAAAATTCTTCTAATAATTTATTTAATCTGACTCATTTATATTGGCAATTCAGACGTATATTATAATAAATTAATTTTTTAGTAAAATTGTGGCCCACTTCCCATAGAAAACACTTAATTATAAAAATGCCACAAGGAAATAGCTTCAGAACAATATTTATACATACCTTGAAAGATTCAGCAACTAAACGCCATACTGTCTGTGTGCGCATGCGCGCAGTATTATGAATTTTTTCTCTCAATCGCGCCGAAAGAAGTATAACTTCAAAAAAAAATTTGAATTAAATTAGTTCCAATATTTAGATTACGTCATCACACCCAGATGGATGACGTCACTAGTATGATATTTATGCAAAAAAATTATAATTTAAAAATAAAAATCGATATGTTTCGGGATTTATATTTATATTTATACAACGGACTTTCGGCTTTAACGGACATCCGGTCCCCCCAATTAGTCCGTTTTATCGAGGTTTTACTGTATTTAAAAAATTCGAAAAACATCGCTTTTTTCTTTGTTTGCTTATAACTTTAAAACGATTCATTTGGGAACAAAGTCGTAGAAAAAGAAAATAAAGATAATTGAATTTTGTATAATATACGACTGGTTTAAAATGTCTTAAATTATTCTCCTTTCTGCAAAATAGCAATAAATAGAAAATAAAGGGGCAAAAAAAACACTGTTCTTATTCAATGTTCTTCAACCACTTTGGTTGCACTTAGAACCTTCATAATTGACTTGGAAAATTCTTACAGCATACTTAAACCGTCCACCAAATTTCATTAAAATCGACCTAATAGATTTTGCATAATAATTTTGCAATCTAAATTTTTTTTTAAATTTCTGAACAAAAAGTAGACCATTTAGAAGTTTGCTAATTTTTTTTTTACATCTAAAGAGGTTCTCTGCCTATCTAATACACTTTACTGAATTAAAATCGGATTATCTAAGCGGCCTCAGCACTGTTTTAAAGTTATAAACAATTTTTTGGCTTATAAACAAATACAGTGAGGACGTTTGAGTTGGAATAAATTCATTTTCTTGAGAATGGGAGACTCTGGAGATAAATCCCGAAACAGATCGATTTTTATTTTTAAATTATAATTTTTTTGCATAAATATCATACTAGTGACGTCATCCATCTGGTTGTGATGACGTAATCTAAATATTGGAACTAATTTAATTCAAATTTTTTTTGAAGTTATACTTCTTTAGGCGCGATTGAGAGAAAAAATTCATAATACTGCGCGCATGCGCACACAGACAGTATGGCGTTTAGTTGCTGAATCTTTCAAGGTATGTATAAATATTGTTCTGAAGCTATTTCCTTGTGGCATTTTTATAATTAAGTGTTTTCTATGGGAAGTGGGCCACAATTTTACTAAAAAATTAATTTATTATAATATACGTCTGAATTGCCAATATAAATGAGTCAGATTAAATAAATTATTAGAAGAATTTTTTTACTTAGCAACAACATTTTTGTTTATTTTAATAGTATTTTGTATTTTGACAACGAAACCCGATTTGGGCTTCGAAACGTTAATAAAATCATTTTTAGGTAAAATTGTGGCTTATTTCCCATTTGAATATACTTGATTATAAAAATGCCACAAGAAAATAGCTTCAGAGCTTATATTTCAATCTCGATAAAGATCACTAATAATAAAAACTCACAGTATGGGGATTATTATGCAGTACTAAAATAAGCAATAACAAAATACCATGCCATCAATTCAATATATTATATTCTGATTTGTAACCAAGCCAACCCTGGTCAAAATAAAAAAAATTAGCATAGCGTCCGCTACATATAAACCATACTTGCCTTGTTCAACTCAGACTGTAGCTGTTATCCAATAGTCTCACTAAGTACATTAAAAAAAAAACAAAATGTCTCAACCAGTGGTAAGTAAAAAATTTCATTAATTAAATTAGGTATTTAGTTACGATTCAAAAATATATTATTTAACTTATGAATTAGCAAATCCAAAATCATAGACATAAGTTCTGTTTTATAAACAAAATTTCTTTTTCTAATTGTTGTAAGGTTTATTTCCTTTACAACTATACCTACATTTTTCTACGAATTACTATTTTTGATATGCCTACATACTTCCTTTCTTTAATTTTTAAGATTTTAGTTTTACTTTTTTTCTAACACCTTTATAGAATAAATTTTCTAAAATGTCACAAAAACAGCTTGTTTTCATAACTAACTTTATCTATTGTTAATAACAATCTATGCAAAATTATATCTCAATATATTTATACTTCAGCAACGAGATAATCAGCAGCACATTATTTCTTAAAATTACATACTTCTTTGTCTAAATTTACCTATATTAATTTTTTTTATTATTAAAAAATTCTATAACCACACAAACAATATTTGGAATTCTGTTAAAATGTTTAAATTTTATTTATTACTGAAAGCGTTTAGTGTTAAATTGATACTTTCTTCTTCTCTGTTGGATAACAAGTCTACTTCCTTTTCCTTCCCTAACTAGTTCAAAGTTCAAAGTTAGAGTTTACAAAAATGTGTCTGTATATTCATTTTAAAATTTTTGAATAGTTTAATGCTCGATGTTTATAATATGTCGTAAAGAAATATGTAATATTTATCGGTTTGTAGGGTAACAATACCATTTAAAAAATATATCTGCTGGATATTTCCAAAATCAACGTGCTAAACTGTGGATATAAGTAGTTTTATCTGAAATTACCCTTGTATTTTCTATATATTTCTTATCACTAAAATTGTTTTAATTAATACACAAGCAACCTTTGGTGAGATTATCTTTATCAAGTTCTGTCTTCTTGATAGATTTTACAACAGCTAAGGCATAATAATTGAGGGTGTTAAAACCAAAGTGGTGTAAGTCATATTTAAAGTCTTGCTTTATAATCTTGATATATAGACCTCTTAAAAAGAAAAGTGGTGTAAGGTTTTACTGTATTGCGGTAAAAACTTGCACCAGTCACTTTTCCTGATTTTTCTGATGGCAAGATGTCTTATATATCAAGATTATAAAGCAAGACTTACACCGCTTTGGGTATAGTAACCTTAATTCTAAACTATTAAGCTTAGATAAGAGCATTTGTCACAGGCACTATAGGTACACATAATCCTCCCATTTCATCGGCATTTATTTCAGAAAATAAAAAATATTATTATCAATTGATGATAATTTTATTTACATTTTGTGGTTGAAATGTGATTAATCCCAGGATCAAAATATTTGTTCTAATAAAGTCAACGTCATCACTTGTGTCATAGTCATAAGGTAGAGCTGAGATCTTCCTAAAGTATTCTTTGCTATTCACTTATATTCAATGACGACCGTTGCCAGTATGTTAAATCAATTTTGCTAACATTCTCATCTACACATGTCCATTTAACTTTCCATCATTGTAGTAACTCTTGTAGTAGTGGAATGTACTTTGATAATAATTAATTCTCCGTGAGTCCTGTTGTAGGTGTCTATTGTCACTTTTTAAGGACACAACTCTTTATCTAACTCAACTCTCCATACAACTTTTGGTCTACCTCTACTTGCACTTCACTTGCCTATGACTGGATGTGAGTGGGACAATAAAATATTATCTGGAGGGATTGTTCTTTTGTGAACGCGCTAGATATGTCCATGCATGCCTGTCTAAGTCCTTCGATTTTTATGCGATATATATGACATATATTGAAGACCAAGATAGTTCTTATAAAAGGGAGTATTGAATATTGCTGGGAAGAGACGAGCTGAAAGAAGACTATGTTGAAAGATAAATACATTTTCTTTCAAAGTTTTTGTGCTTTCTTTGTTGGGTCGGGTACTTCTCTAGGAACAACTACGTATAACAGACATTTCAATAAAGTTACCTGTATTTCTTTCAGGTTCAACCTCTTGAGACTGAGACTAGCTCTATTCTTACTAGTAATATACCACTAATTTTGATTGGAATTATCTCAGTTTTATTAGGATACCAATACTGGTTTAAAAACCAACGATATGTTCAGATGGGCAATAAATTCCCGGGACCTGCCACTTTACCATTTATAGGAAATGCTCACTTAGCATTTGGAAAATCTGCTCATGGTGAGTGTATTCGACAGTATAGAAAATAGCCATTATTTATGTCTATATGCACGATATGGTATTTCAAAAACTATTTTAAATATTATCTCTAAGAAAATTTATAATCTACCAACACGGGGGGCCAAATATATTTGGAACCCATTTTGACCTTAAATAACTCTTTTAGTTTTGTTTAATCTTTGATCAAAATTGAAATCTATATTGATATTGCATATTTAAATTAAAATTTACAAGACTACCAACAAAAACTGAAGGGGGCTCTAAGTAAGAGATATTTTTATAAAGGCTTATTTTCAAGGTCGTTCCAAAAGTCACCCTGTTAATATTTAAACTCATTCAAAAATTAGTAAAAACTATTAAACAGAATCCGGAAAGACAACTCTTAAAATTTTTTAAGCGTTTGCTTAACAAAAAGTTAATTTCCGTTTTCCCATTATTTATGCTGCCAGTTAAAACTATCACTGAAGCGCAAAAATGACATTTACTTTTTAGAATTGTCACTTATTCAAGACCTAACATGTAGCCTCCAAATAGCCCTGATCTTAACTCGATTGACTACAATATTTGGAGTACATTAGAAGCCATGATTGACGAAAACTCTATTTTAAACACTATCGATGAATTTAAACATCGGATAGTTTTTTGTTGGAACTAATTTGGCCAAGAAATTATTAACAGGTCAATTTGACAGTGACGTCGATGACTGCAAGCTATAGTAAATAACCATGGGGGACACCCCCAAGGGGAATCCATAATGAATTTTGTTAATTAATTTTAGGTTGTTTCACTTAGCTAAAAATTTTTTATTACCCTTTGAATAAAAAATAAATTTAATAAAAATAATATGTACGCCCTTTCAAAATGTCATTTATTTTGCTTCAAACGCTCAAAAAATTTTAAAATGATTTAAAGGGTATTCTTTTCGGATACAAATAATTAGTTTTGAATAATTTTTACTACCTCTAAAGCTAGTCTTTATAAAAATTACCCTTACTTAGACCCCCCTTAAGTTTTTCCCTCATTTGACCTACCGTGTATATGTAGGTATATAATTTCTTCTTCTTTTGGTATCATAACCCTAGATGGGTCTTTGCCTATTTGGCTATGTCCTTCCAGTCAGATCTCTCTTGTGGCATTCTCCTCTATTTTCTTATATTCATGGTTTACAGATAGTCTTCCACGTCATCCAACCATCTCGTCCTGGGCCTTCCTTGTTTTCGCCTTATGCATGGAACATATTATAGTTCTATGTCGTATTCATAAACTTTTTCTTGTATCGTTCTTAGTATGAATATGTTATCTGTAGTGGCTGTATTTGGTCTGAATCCATTTTGATAATCACAAATTATATTAGGAGTATTCTGACAATCTATTGTAGATAATGCCAGAAAGGATTTTATATATTACATTGATCAATGTAATTGGTCTGTAATTCTGGCATTCCCTCTTATCTCACTTTTTATATATTGACTGTATAAGACCAACTGCCAATTCCTCCAGCATTTGCTACTTGGTCCATATCCACTTTATCAGGTAATGGATTCTTCCCCAGAGTTCGTATCCTCCATATTTCAACAATTCTGCCGAAAATCCGTCCGTTCTTGGCCGTTTACTGTTTTTTAGTTTCTTTATTATGTGAACTACTTCTTCATAATTCGGATTTTCAATGTACTGCTCCTCCGTTTAATATTATTGTCTCGTTTGGATCATTTCCATTGTCTGCATTTAGGTTTTCCTTGAAGTATTCTTTCATCTGATTATAATTCTACGTTTCTCTGTTAGTAGTTCTCCGTCCTTGTCTTTGCATATTGTCAATTTTGGTCTAAATTACTGTGTGCTTTCTTCTATTCTTTTATAGGATTTTCTGCTTCCGTGTCTGTTGTTATGTTCTAGGATTTCTTGTACTGGTTTTTTTAAAGCCTCTCCTTTTTCTTCTTCTATAAATTTCTCAGCTATTTCTTGCGTTTCTTTGAAGTTGGTTAAGCCTAGCTTGTCTTTTTTCCTCTACTGCAGTTATGCATTCATCATCATACCATTCCGCATTTCTTTGCCTTTTGAATTTTCCGACAGTTTCGTCGACAGATTCCGTTATTATTGTTTTTAATTGTCTCCAAGTCTCCGTTGCTCCTCTGCAGTATTTTCCTCTCTGATACCGTTGAGTTTTATTTGGAGAGGATTTTGATATTCTTGTCTCTTTGTTGGACTTTTAAATCCTTAAATATTCCATTTTTTAATTTGAATATTTTTCCCTTTTGCCACTGTCGCGATATTCTGCCGCAATTTTCTTTCACAAAATAGAGATCTGAGTCAACGTTCGCCTCGCGATATGTACTGACAAAGTTATGTCTGTTGCCCACCTTTTTGATATGAGTATGTGGTCAATTTGATTGGCTCCATTGGTTCCTGGTATTTTCCGTATTCCTTTATGGATATCTTTTCTTTGAAAGTTAGTACTGACAACTACATAATTATTTACTAATGCAAATTATGCAACCATAAGTCCATTTTGACTGGTTTCAGTATGCGAACTATATTTCTCAAATATGTTTAGGAAATTTTCTTCTTTCCCCAGCTTAGCATTAAAATCGCCTAATGTTATGAAATCGACTAATAACAAAAATATAAAAAGTTTTTATTTTCTACTGAAACAAGTAATTTTACTAATGTCCAATTTCAGGATTGTTTGAACTGGCCATGGCATATTATAAAGAATTACAAATTGACGTTGGTAGGATTTGGCTTGGGCCTAGATTGATCATTGGCGTTGCAAATGCCGATGATATAGAAGTAAGTATCATAAATAGAAAAATATAAATACAAACACACTTATACTTCCTCTTTTTGTTCTTAGATTATTTTAGGCAATAGTGTTCATTTGGAAAAATCTCCTGACTACGGTTTATTCGAACCCTGGCTTGGTGATGGCCTACTCATTAGCAAAGGTAAATATGTATCTGAAAAGCATTTTATGACAATATATATGAAATTTTTAATAGTAGGGCCTTGGAAGCTAGATTTGCAGTTACTAAAGCGTCATGGGGTCTTATTGGGTTATGAAGATTAGGTCTTAAAAACCAAAGAATATTAAGTTAAGGTTTATATTTTAGTGGAGATGTTCCATTGTTTAATTTAATTTTTAATTTCAAAAAATCGTTTTTTGGAAAAAACGATATCGAAAAAACGTGTCGAATACAAGTTACTTATTTTTACGCCAGGAATCCACATCTGTAATAAAAATAGAGGTTCATATCTAAGATTTTTAAGTAACCCCCATAACACCTACGTGGGGGGTTGTGTTTGGTGCAATGCGATAGATTTTTGAAAAATATTGAAACGTATTTTTCAGTTTTTTGATCTGTTGTTTATTTCCTGAAGTATTCGCTTCTTTTTTGTGAAACCTTGGACCTTAAACATTATTCTTCAAGTACTTAGCTTACTTTGTCTTAATCTAACGCTTTCGAGTTAGGATATATTTTTTTACGGACTGCTCCCATTGCACACTTCTGTATTAAGAGTTCGTATATAGTCCAGTATAAACCGAAGATTTACAGAGTACAAGGTTTCTCCGCATGTGATTTTCTGACGCACTCGAGTAACGCCCAAATTTCTTTCTTGGGCTACCCTACCACAGTGTTAGTACGAAGTTTCAGAATCTGTTGGTTTATTATAGATTATTTTATTTGTATTGAATCTTCAGTAATTACACACGTTTGTATTTATCTACAAAACAAAAAATGTGTAATTTGCTAAGCTTATATAATTTCTATTGACATATTGACAATGTTGAATATATCCATCAGAGACAAAGTTTCAAATAAAACAAAGTATTATATATATAGTAAATATATAGTATTTTTCTTGACATTTATTTTTTCAACGAAAACATAGAAACTTAAAACTAGAAACTTGAATAAAATTAGAAAATCCACGAGGAAAAAAAGGTTTTTCCTGTAGTTGGCTGTATACCAGTTATTACAAAAAACCATAAAATCCTTTATAAAAGGTATATTTGTTAAAATCCCTATACAGGGCTATATCACAGAACAGAACTAGTTTTCAATCGGCTGACCGATCATCATCAGTGTTTGCTTGAAACTAACATTTGCTGGTTAGCATGTTAGTTTCAAACAAACACTGATGACGATCGGTCAACCGATTGAAAATTAGTTCTGTTTTTAATGTAGCCCTGTATAGGGATTTTAACAAATATACCTTTTATAAAGAAAATTAGAAACTTATATCGCAGATATTTTTATTGAATGTAATGTGTTTATTTTACTACTTTTCCAGGGGAAAAATGGAGGTCCCACAGGAAAATGATTGCACCAACTTTCCACACCTCAATCTTAAAATCTTTCATGCCAGTATTTAACAGAAATGCTACTGCTTTGGTCGAAACATTTAGAAAGGAACAGGGAAAAGTATTCGATTGCCATGATTACCTCAGCAGTACAACTGTAGATACTTTGCTAGGTAATATTATATTTACAAACATAGTCACAATACAACAGGAATTTCATCATTAACACCGTCTTGCCTCATTCCTATCATCCTTTACCAACGCTATCTATTCAAGATATCCAGTTCTCTTAGATTTAGCTCATTCATCGATTTTCTGATATCCTCATTCCATGATTTTCGTAGTCTACTCCATTTTCTTCTTCCTAGTGGCCTACAATTAAATATTCATATAAGCCATCTCTGGTCAGGTATGGCTAATAAATGTCCAATCTACTTCAAGGACTGTTTTTGTATGCAGTCTATCACTGCCTCTTCAGCTTTTATTTGCGTTCTTATTTCTTTATTACATCTCCTTGATATGTTTACTGTACTTGCGCTTACTCTAATATAAGTCATTTCCGTAGCTAAGCTCCCCTTTTTATTTTTGCATTAAGAGACCACACTTCTGACCAATAGCTCAAAACTGATTTAACCATGGTTCTGCCATTCCTTCTTTTCATATGGAATATTTTTATCTCATCCCAATAAATTATGACTTCTTAAGATCTTACTATTGTAAACTGCACCTTACGATTTCGCCGATCCATTCTTATCAAAATATGCTTCGAGGTATTCCACTATTTACGTTTACGTTAGGCAGCCCTTGAAAGCTCTAATGAATCTTCTTCTCCTTCTTTATGTGCCTTGTCCGTTGCGGACGTTGGCTATCATCACAGCAATTTTAATTTTGTTTGCGGCGTTTCTGAATAACTTGATCTGATTAATCTTCTTCAGATCTTCTTCTGAATAACTATAATGCATATCTTTTATATTTATCATGCAGTATTTACATCATGAACTCTAAATCATATCAGTTTTGAGCTAGTACAACTTGCTATTATAAAATAATCTTTTTAAGAATGAATTGGTCTACTTTTGTAGTTCACTTTATCCCTTTTGAATTAAATGTGTTAACAATCGTCATATCTAGTATTATTGAGAACTTCAGCATAGTATATAGCTCCAAAACCTAGTTCTTAATCTGTCGGTTGCAATCCTTTTTTATGCCCCTTTTTAACATTACTTATTTTATAGGTCTGGATCCCGCGAATGAAAAAAATGTTGATTAATAGCAAGCTGAAAATTTGTTAATAGCTTAAGGGTGTCTAGTCGGACAAACTTTGATATATGGGAACACTGGAGCAGGGGAAGTTTTAATTGTGGAACAGGTTAAAAATTTGGAACGATCAGACCACGAAAACGTCACATGGATTTTGTCCGACAGAACTTGGATTTAATTTGTTACCATTTCATTAAACTCTCATTCAAAAATCAGACTGCTATTTATCACCTCTCATAATTCCTGTCATTTGACATATTCTACGTGTTCGACTCATTATAATTCCCATTTGGTGATGAATAGCAGCCTGATTTTTGCATGAGAGTTTAATGAAAGGGTAGCAAATCAATTGAAAGTTCTGTCTGACAAAATACATGTGACGTTTTCGTGGTCTGACCGTTCCAAATTTTTAACCCGTTCCACAATTAAAACTTTCCCTGTTCCAGTGTTCCTATATATCAAAGTTTGTCCGACTAGACACCCTTAAGCTATTACAAATTTTCAACTTGCTAATAATCAACTTTTTTTCGTAAGCGGAATCTAGACCTATAATATTTAATTTCATTCCCCTGCTTTCTTCTTAAATACGTTGTTTTCCAGGGACACCAACGACCAGTCGTAAGATTTTTCCTTTGTACGCAGTAGACTTAAATAATGTGATATACCATTGGAGGAAGGTTTTCAACCAGGATATTCTTTATCGTCCATATATACGTTTTCGTTATATTTTCCATTGAGTAGTCACATCTCATCATCATTCTCTTTGCCTTATCCCTATGCGGGGTCGGCTTCCCTAATTGCATTTCTCCACACAATTCTATCTTGGGTCATATCAATGTCAATCCGCTTTACCAACATGTCCTGCCTTATCGTCTCCCCCCAGGTCTTTTTTGGTCTTCCTCTCCTACTCCTCCCAGGAATCTGCACTTCAGCTATTCTTCGTATTGGGTGATTAGCGTCTCGATGTTGAACATGACCAAACCATTTTAACCTATGCTCTCTCATTTTGGCATCAATTGGTGCCACACCTAGACTTCCCCTAATATACTCATTTCTAATTTTATCCTTCTTTGTCACTCTACTCATCTATCTAAGCATTCTCATTTCCGCCACATGCATTCGTTGTTCCTCTTTCTTTTTCACTGCCCAACATTCAGTTCCGTGCATCATAGCTGGTCTTATGGCTGTTTTATAGAATTTTCCCTTCAGCTTCATTGGAATTTTTCTGTCACACAACACACCACTCGCTTCTTTCCACTTCATCCATCCAGCCCTAATTCTACTGCATGCATCTCCATCGATTTCTCCATTACTCTGTAATACCGATCCTAGGTACTTAAAACTATTGCTTTTCACAATCATTTCACCATCCAAAGATACCATTTTATTTGTAGTAACTTCATCTTTAAATGAACATTCCAAATACTCTGTTTTTGTCCTACTAAGTTTTAAACCTTTTTCCTCCAGAGCTTGTCTCCACTGTTCCAGTTTTTGTTCTAAGTCCCTTTCACTATTACCTATTAACACTACATCATCAGCATACATTAGGCACCATGGAATACTACGATGTAGTTTCGCTGTTATCTGGTCCAAAACTAATGAGAATAAATAAGGACTAAGCACCGAGCCTTGGTGCAATCCTACTTTCACCTGAAATTTATCAGTCTCTCCCACACCTGTTCTAACACTACTCGTTACTCCCTCATACATATCTCTCACAATCTTTACATATTCGCCAGGGACTCCTTTCTTATTGAGTGCCCACCACAGAATCTCTCGAGGAACTCTATCATATGCTTTCTCAAGATCAATGAATACCATATGAGCGTTGGTCTCTTTATTCCTGTATTTTTCCATCAGTTGCCTTACAATGAAAATTGCATCTGTTGTTGATCTGCCCTGCATAAAGCCAAATTGATTATCGGATATTTCGGTTTCTTCACGCATCCGTCTATCAATTATTCTCTCCCATATTTTCATGGTGTGGCTAAGTAGTTTTATAGCCCTGTAGTTTGTGCATTTTTGTATGTCTCCCTTGTTTTTGTAGACAGGTACTAATATACTGCTTCTCCATTCGTCTGTCATTTGTCCATTGAGTAGTCACATGTAATTTATCATATTTCGGATTTTTCGTCACATGGGCAAAAAACTCTCATTTTCTTCTTTTTATGATATTCTGAACATTCCATTCTTAGTTAAATAATGTAAAACTGCTTGATTCATTACTCTGTCTGTCCATGATATCCTTAGCACACGGCGATAAGCCCACATCTCGAAAGCATATATTCTTTTACATATTGCTCATAGAATATAATCCTGAAACGGAAAAGCTAAATAAACGTACTCTTAAGCGAATTTAACGCTCTGATAATTAGGTTTTGCATCTTTTTAACGTTCTGGCTTGCACAATTCCGCATTTCATTTTCAAAAATCCTTTTTGCATTTCATGAAACAACCTAAATATTTGCCTGATTGTACTTCATCCACTGCTTCTCCATGTACTCTAGTGTAAGTTACGCTGTTAGCTAGATTTTTGTTTTTGCTGATGACAATCCTTACGATTTCGTTTGTACTAGTTTATAAACTGTTTATTTACTATGGTCTGTAATATTCGATAAAACTGTCTGTATACGTCATAATACGTTGCTAGCAAAACCTCTTAATGAGAGAAATTATATCTTCTTTTTTGTCTTCTATAGGCTTTGCAAAAATTATTTTTGCGTGTAAATTAAAGGCTAACCGAACTTTTTAACTTCTGTCCAATTTCAGTTGAAACCTACTATTATCCAAATGTCAAACCAATCCAGACTTGTTTCATTCAATATACCTGTATATTATTTGAAAATTAAAGTAAGGATAATTATTATATTATATATATATTTTTTAGAAACTGCTATGGGTGTTACAAAAGAACACGACAGCAAAGCTGGATTCGATTATGCCATGGCTGTTATGCGGTACGTATCAAGAGTGGACATACTATACAGATATAAAAAATTAACTTAATCTTCTTTACAGAATGTGTAACATCCTTCATCTTAGACATATGAAATTCTGGTTGAGACCTGACACCATTTTTAACTTCACCAAACTGAGTAACATCCAAGTAAATCTTTTAAAAGTCATTCACGATCTCACTAACGGGGTAAGCGTTTTACATTGTACTTAAATTTATTACACGAATATCATTAAATACGTGTCCTCAAATGATCTTTATAGAATTTAACATTTACGTTATTTTTACGTGATAACTGTGCTGCATATAGCTTTAGTGTATATTTTCACATTCTTTTAGACTATCAAGAGAAAGAAGGCAAACTATTTTGAAAGAGAAAAGTCTGGAGAAAAGAGTTTGTATGAACAAGCAGTCAAGACGTCCAAATTTGACGAAAAACAAGGAAACCTTATTGAAACTCGCGATCTAATGTCAAATTTATTAAGGGATGATTTGGATGAAAACGAGGAAAATGATGTCGGTTAGTAAAAATTATGTGTTTAAAAGAAATAGCGTAATTTTCTGGAAGTTGTCTATGATCTATGTTTTAACTATGTTATTGATGTCTTGTAGGTGAAAAGAAAAGATTGGCTTTCCTTGATTATCTTATTGAAGCCAGTCAAACCAAAGGAAATGCACTTAGTGATAAAGAAATAAACGAAGAAGTGAATACCATTATGTTTGAGGTAATATTTTGTTGTTATACATTTTCGGGTTTTTAATCGCGCATTCTTATTTAAGTAGCAGATTAACTTTGGATTTTTTACTACTACGTTATACCGTTTCTTTTTATGGCCCGAGCCATAAACCTGTTATATTACTCACATCGAAATGAGTACTCTGGCTTTTTCCAAGACCTGTTTGGTCTTCCCTATCCCTAGGCTCTAATTGGTAACCTCTTACTGGTAATTCATCCCATGTGGTCCTACCAAGAAAGTTGTTTTGCTCTATGGCATCTGATAATGTTTCAAAGTTCATTATGTTTTTCAATCTTGAGCCAAAAATTTTTTAGTATCGCATTAATTCGGTCTTGCATGTTCTATTGCCCAGATTTTTGAGCCATATGTAACCGTACTTTCTATCAGTTTTGTGAACAACAGTTTTTTTGTTTCTTGTCAAATATCTTTACTCCATAATAACAAGATTATTTCACTTGTGATGGGTCTTGCTCTGGCCATTTCTTGAAGTATGTTCCTCTCGTCACTTCCATTTTTAGTAGGTATAAGTCTCAGGTATCTATATTCATTAGTATGTTGTATTATTTTCACTTCTACGTCTAAATAATTTTTTGACAGCATAGTGCCATGTATTACGTTTCGTTTGTTCTGTATTTTTTATGTATGTAGTATCTTCAACGTAACCTGCTGGCAGAATTTGGTCGCCAGCAAATAGCAAGGTGCTTATTTTCTTTTGATGGTTATACCTTCTCCAATGTGTACTCTCCCATTCTATTTACATTTTTTAAACAGTTTTCTCAGAACCAAGTTCATACAGATTTAAAAAAGGGTGAAAGAGAGAAAACATTTCTCAAACTCTTGGTAACTTTAAAGAATCTTGAGTATGAATTTCGCGTCATGACACAACTAGTGTTCCCTTTATAAAAGTTTTTCACTGCATTCGTATATTGTGGGTATATTCTGCTCTCTGTTAAGGATTCCCAGATTCCCACAATATCGGAACACTGTCGTAGGCTTTGCTTGAGTTTATAAATACTACGTGCAGTTGGCATGTGCTATGCAAGTGATTTCTTTAATAATAAAATTGTTTCACCCAGCTCCAAAACCACTCTCTTCCACCATGATTCAAACTAACTTTATATCCCATTTCTCTGTATTTTGCACAGTCAGACTTACTGCCTATGTACCTAATCAGTTTTCCTTTCGAATGTAATCTCTTCCTCATTCAAACATTTGTTACGTCCAAATCACGGTTAAGTTTTCCAATACTACATCCGGCAAACATTTAAATAGTTCCACAAGTCTCCAGGACCAGATGATTGAGTATTTTTCATTTTTAATAGCTTTTTTGTTTCTCCTTTTGTAACTGGATCACACTTTTTCTGATAAATCTGAAAGTCGTAACTAACATTTTAAAATGGCACTCTTTATTCTGTTAGTAAATCGCTATTATAGTTTCTTTACGTTTCTTGGCCAATTGGGTCTATCCTTTCATTTTCGTTTCGATTTATTTTCAAAGAACTTACACACTTACAGTTTTTCAGACTACTCTAGATTTCTTTTTCTTCAAGTGCCAGCTCCGCGACGGAGGTCGGTAATCATCATAGTTTTTCGGATTTTGGAGACGGCTGCTCTGAAAAGTTCATTTGATATAGATCCGCACCATTCACTCAGGTTGCGCAGCCACGATATTCTGCGTCTCCCTATGCTCTTTTTCCTTGAATATTTCCCTGCAAAATGAGTTGGAGCAAGTTGTATCTCTCTCCATGTGTAATATGTCCAAGATATTCCAATTTTATGGTGTTGATTTGTATTTAAGACTTCCATTTTTTATTTATCTTTCTCAGAACTTCTTTGTTAGTGACGTGTTCTGTCGATGATATTTTCAGAATTCTTCTATCCACCCACAACTCGAATGATTCTAGTTTTTTCATTTATGCCGCATTTATGGTCCAAGCTTCCATTCCGTAAAACACAGTCGAGAAAACGTAGCACCTAGCCAACCTTACTCTTAGCTCTAACTTTAGATCTCTTGTGCAGAGCACTTTTCTCATTTTGTGGAGTTGATCATTCTTCCAAGATCCGCATTGTCATCTTCGCGAGTGTCATCCGCATGTTTAATGTTGTTAATGGAAACTCCGTTCACCTTTATTCCAGCTGTTTCACCCTCAAGAGCTTTTTTAGGATCTCTTCCGAGTAGGCATTAAAGAGAACTGGCGACAATACGCATCCCTGTCTCACGCTAGATTTGGAGATCCTTAATAAGTCACGTCGATTTCATGACATGTTCTTTTCCAGTATTCGATTTTGGTTTTAGTTACCTCTTTCTTGGATAGGTAGCAAGGTAGCTAGCCATCTACTATATCGTTCTTTCTCTTGTTCCTCTAATTCCTTATTTGGCCAAATGTTTAATTTTTTCGTTAATTTATCACCTATAGCCTCCTTTGCCGCTTCCTCTAAGTACATTTTAAGGATATTGTACATTTCCTCTGGTGGTCCTGCAGGTTTAGCTTTCATCTTTTTAGCTAGTCTAATTTTGTATAGGAACATTGTGATGTCTTTATAAAAATAACATAAATACATATAAAATAATCAAGCTACAGAGGTAAGTTGATTTTAGGGTCACGACACGACTGCTGCTGCTTCCAGTTTCGTCATAAGCTTATTGGGTATCCATCAAGACGTTCAAGAAAGAGCTTTTAATGAATTGAAAGAAATCTTTTCCGACAATTTGCACCGACCTGTCACATTTAATGACACGCTTCACATGAAGTACCTGGAAAGGGTAATTTTAGAATCTTTGAGAATGTATCCACCAGTTCCTATGATTGCAAGAAAAGTGAACGAAGATGTAAAACTGGGTAAGCTTGTATTTGGTGTCTGTATATTATACTAGATATTTTTCTATACTTTTCGTTAAGTTATATTCGGAGAATCAGTACACTAAATCAATATTCTGCAGCTTATGCAACTAAGCTATTTATAATTTAATTGAAGGTTCTATAAGTATCACTAATCATCATCATTAACATGTACACGTCCATTGCTGGACATAGGTCTTCCTCTACTCTTTCCATTGGCCTCTGTGTTGTGCGGCTTGGCTCCAGTTACTGATAACACGCGGCAGATCGTCGGTCCATCTGGTTGGTGGGCGCCTTCTGCCCCCTAGTACTTCTTGTCGTAGTCTTCACTCGACAATAAGTTTTTCCATTGGTTGTCTGATAATCTGGCGACGTGTCCTGCCCAATTCCACTTTAGCAAGGCGATTCTTTCGACAGCGTCACTTGTTTTAGTTCTCGACGTAGTTATTCTTTTGGGTTTCGGTCTCGTAGAGAGATACCCAACAACTCGTATTCCATCGCTTACGCGAGTCTTAGTTAGTACCATTTTTGTGAGTGTTATGGTTCGGCTCCTTAACTCCATATATGAGTACAAGTTACACACACGGGTCAAAGATTTTCCTTTTGAGGCATATGGTTAAATCCGATTTAAATACATAGCTTATTTTATCAAATGCTTTCCGGGCTAATACTATGCGACGTTTGAGCTCTCATGTCTGGTTATATTTGGGTGTCATATGCAGCAGCTTAACTTTTAAACTTATTAATTACTAGGTAGACTATGCATTTGCAATTTACTTAAATGTAATTTTAGTAAATTGGATTGTTATTGTTTTGTTTTCTTGACTTTTTATAAGCTTTGTCGATACAATTGTACAATTTTTCATGACAATAAAGTATATTTCTATTCTATTATCTCTGCCTAATCGAATTTCATATCCCAAATACTTATAGGGTGCAGTTTGCTCAATATCCCTTCCATCAATAACAATTTTACAATTTAGCACCAGGTTAGTTATTATCTCCGTCTATTTCATGACTCCAAGGCAGCGTGATATAACGTTTTCAATATTATTATTGCAAAATTTATACGATCGGCTATAAGGACCATATTATCTGCGAATCTCAAGTGACTGAGCTTCTCTCCATTTATATTGATACCATATTCGTTCAGATCTGCCTTCTTACTTACGTATGTTCTAAAACCGTCGTGAATAGCTTCGGTGAGGCGGTGTCTCCTTGCCGTACTCCTCGCTGTATCACCAAATATTCATTAAAAAATTCAGTTACTCTTATAAGAACGATGGTGCTAGTTTTTTAAGATTTTACTTTCATTTAAGACACCCCCCTATGTGTTAAAAGTTTAAGACCCTTTATTAACAAGATTACTTAAAGATTTGTTCTCTAATGCATTTACTTCTCCAGATAACTGGATATATGCGAAAAAACTTATAGTAACCCAACTTAACTTAAATAAGTTTTCTCATACTAGCAATAATATGCAACGCCTTTTCCTACGTCTCTACATTTTGAAAATAGTTTTCTTTAATATTTATTTTTTTTTCAGCTTCTGGTGACTACACCATTCCTGCAGGAACCACTGTAATTGTATCCCAATACATTCTCCATCGTAACGAGAAATACTATAAGAACCCTACGGTGTTCGACCCTGATAACTTCTTGCCAGAAAAATGCCAAGAACGACCATACTATGCTTTTATTCCATTCAGTGCTGGTCCCAGAAGTTGCGTAGGAAGGAAATACGCCATGCTCAAGCTCAAGGTACTCCTTGCTGATGTCATCAGGAAATTCCACATCGAGTCAGTAGATAAAGAAACAGACTTTAGGCTTCAGGGAGATATCATTCTTAAAAGGGAAGAAGGATTTAGGGTTAAGGTGACTGAAAGGGCTTGAAATATAAATTAATTGTAAAATATGGGTCGAATTATTTGTATAAGCATGTCTATATATTCATCTATACATACTGTTTTACTTAGAAAGTAATTTTATTGTGTTACTAAAATTAGCGATTCTATTCTTACTCTTATGGATCTAATAATAAATTATATTTATTTTTATGGCATTGTTTATTAGTTATCAACCCAAGTCCAAATCGAAGTAGTAGTTTTAAACGGAGTTGAGTCGTGGACTCTCACAGACGTCACCTGCAAGAATATTGAAGCTTTGGAAATGTGGCTTTATCGTCGAATTCTGAAGATAGCTTATACCGACCACGTTACTAATTAGGGATTTTTGTTGAGAATTAAAAAAGAAAAAGAGAACCATAATAATAACAGCAAAAATCGGATACCTCGGTCATATCATGAGAACAACGAAAGATATGGACTGCTGCAACTAATCTTGCAGGAAAAAGTAGAAGTAAAACCGGGACCAGGAGGGTGAAAGATTTCCTGGCTGAAAAATCTACGTACGTGGTTCAACCCAACAACCACCAATCTTTTCAAAGCAGCCATGTGCAAAGTACAGATTGCCATGGTGGTCGCCAACATCCAAAACGGATAGGTACTACAAGAAGAATAAGAAGTTTTAAATACCCAAAAAAATGCAGGTATTTTGCAGGGTGCAAATACACTAAGCGCCAAAATTAACGCACCACCTTAAAAATGGGACAATTTTAATGTCTGATATTTCCTAAACCTGTTGTCCGATTTTAGTGATTTTTTAAATATTTTATAGCTTTATTCTTCAGGAATATCGATGTAGTAATATTGTTGCTAAACAGATAAGTGTCATTGTATACCGGGTATAAAAATAATAGTGTGTTTTTTCCTCAAAGTTTGGAACACCCTGTGGGATATTCTAGCGTATATAAAATATTTAAATTAAAACTCAACTGGAACCTTAGGTTATCTTAACATTTTGCTTTTTGATTCATTCGCTTATGTTGGATAATAAAAAAGTTAGGTACTTTAACAACTAGCAATGTTTTTCATCAATACAGGGTGTTTTTAAATAAGTGCGACAAACTTTGAGGGGTAATTCTGCATGCAAAAATAATGACCGCTTACTTTATAAGCATGTTTCCGCAAATGCTTCGTTTCCTAGATACGGTATGTTAAATTTTTTCTTACAAACTGACGATTTATTTATTGCTCTAAAACCGGTTGTGATATGCAAATGAAATTTGGTGGGTTTTAAGAGGTAATTATTGCGCATTTTTTGACGTACAATTAAGAATTTTATATTCACCATTGGCGTGCATACGGGTCATATTACCCGGTCACATTACCTGTATGCACGCCAATGGTGAATATAAAATTCTTAATTGTATGCCAAAAATGCCCAATAACTACCTCTAAAAATCTACCAAATTTCATTTGCATATCTCAACCGGTTTTAGAGCAATAAATAAATCGTCAGTTTGTACGAAAAAATTCAACATCCCGTATCTCGGAAACGAAGCATTTGCGGACATATGTTTATAAAGCAAACGGTCATTATATTTCATGGAGAATTGCCCATTAAAGTTTGACGCACTTATTTAGAAACACCCTGTATTGATGAAAAACGTTGCTAGTTGTTAAGGTACCTAACTTTTTTATTATCCAACATAAGCGAATGAATCAAAAAGCAAAATGTTAAGATAACCTAAGGTTCTAGCTGAGTTTTAATTTCAATATTTTATATACGCTAGAATATTCCACAGGGTGTTCCAAACTTTGAGGAAAAAACACACTATAATTGTTACACCCGGTATACAATGACACTTATCTGTTTAGCAACAATATTATTACATAGATATTTTTGATGAATAAAGCTATAACCTATTAAAAAAATCACTAAAATCGGAGAATAGGTTTAGGAAATATGAGACATTAAAAATGTCCAATTTTTAAGGTGGTGCGTTAATTTTGGCGCTTAGTGTATTATGTGAGATGCAAATATCCAGGTATAAACAACTATAGTACGACCAGCATTCTCCTATGGAAGCGAAAAATGGACGCTAATAAAAATAGAAGTAAATAAATTATTGCTGGTGTGGAAACGTAAAATACTTCGAGTAATAACGGATGTCCTAAAAGTTTGGCACAAACTTCATTGGCTTTAATTTTAACGTAAACAAAATAATACCAAGTTAACTTAGGAAACAAAAGTTTATTTACTTTTTCTACTGTCAGTTAAGATTTATTTATTCCAAAGTTTTCGCTTTAAGATGTATCAATTAGAAATACGAAAGAGTATTGGGCTGGTACCCATAAGTTGTTGGGTGGGCTGGTACCCATAGCTGAAATCTGTCGAATAATCCAGAACGAAAATATTTTACGCATAACCATTTATAGAACAATAAACGAGTGGTAGCAACGAATACCATATCTCAATTTATCAAAAATACCCTGGGCTAATTAGCAAAATACAAGGAAAAGTTATTTACCAGCAATTTTATTGCTGGAATCGAATCTTATTATTGTATGTATTAATAATATAGGTATGCAAAGTCCGCAGATAGTGTGCTACTTTTTTTATAAACAAAATGGCGCCCGAAAATCGCGTTTTTTTCAATTTTTGCTCTATAATTCCAAAGATTTTAACTTTACACCAAAAAGACTCAAATAAAAATTCACCGCAATTAAATTCTGCATAGAGACGTGTTTTTCGCGATTCACTTCGACGAAAACTTTCCCCGGAAAAGCGGGTTTTTCCAAAAAAATCTTTAATTTTCAACTAAAATTTTAGATAAGTAATTGTTAATCAATAATTAAATAACTTGGTAATGTAAAAGCCCTTTTTGTATATATTATAATTCCAGAAGCCGATGGAAATTGAATGAACCGTTTAGCAATAATTGAATTGGTAATTAAAAATTTCGGTCGCTATAATAACGACAATAATTATGGTGCATAAGAATAACTATGATTTTTTCATAAAAAGACGCTATACCTATCTAATGTACTTTACAGAATTGAATTTGGTATATTTAAGCGGCCTCAGGAATATTATAAAATTATAAACATTTTTTTTGGCTTATAAACAAATAGAATATCTCGGAAAATATTATACTAAATTAAATTGTGAAAGCGGTATTCAAAAAACAGCGGCAGGACGCTTCTTTTAAAAGAAAAAACGTTTAATTATGACGAGTGGTTCCTGAGATACAACCGGTCAAAGTTGACCGAAATTTACGGCAAAGATATAAACAATAGGATCATAATTTTTACAACCATCAACTTTTTATTTTTGTCCTCTTTCTCCACACCTATTTTCATATCTTTAAAATACTCGTAACATATATTATTATAATAAAATCTATCGATAATACGTGTGAAAATTGCCAAAAACAGCAAAATTCCAATCAAAAATTAGGTTGGGGAAAATGTAACCCTCAAAGTTCAAAATCGGTATACGTTAAAAAAATGCATTTTCTCGGCTTCCCATGGAGCAATTTTCTTCATTCTTTTTTTGTTCATAAGTAACTAGAGTAAACAAACTTGCTTTTGTTTTGTTATAATATATTAATTTATTTATAAGAAGAGAAAACTACATATTTTTCCAGTTGTAGGCTTTTTTTTAGATAAACTTACTACAAGTGTACCTTTTAAAGTTAACAACATAAATATTCTCATTTGAAAGCTGTATAATTATTTAAACAATTTTTATTTAAACAAATTAAAATTTTGTGTTATAATAAATGAATAAATTTATTATAACAAAACAAAAGCAAGTTTGACATTTCATAATGCGTTAGTTAGATGGCTCTACTCGAGTTACTTGGGAACAAAAAAAGAATGAAGGAAATTGCTCCATGGGAAGCCGAGAAAATGCATTTTTTTAACGTATACCGATTTTGAACTTTGAGGGTTACATTTTCTCCAACCTAATTTTTGATTGGAATTTTGCTATTTTTGGCAATTTTCACACGTATTATCGATAGTTTTTATTATAATAATATATGTTATAAGTATTTTAAGGATATGAAAATTGGTGTGGAGAAAGAGGACAAAATAAAAAGGTGATGGTTTGAAAATTATGATCCTATTGTTTATATCTTTGCCGTAAATTCCGGTCAACTTTGACCGGTTGTATCTCAGGAACTACTCATCATAATTAAACGTTTTTCTTTTAGAAGAAGCGTCCTACCGCTGTTTTTCGAATACCGTTTTTTCAATTTAATTTAGTTTAATATTTTCCGAGATTGTTTATTTGTTTATAAGCCAAAAAATTCTTTATAATTTTAAAATATTCCTGAGGCCGCTTAAATAGTCCAAATATCAATTCTGTAAAATACATTAGATAGGTATAGTGTCTTTTTATGAAAAAATCATAGCTGTTTTTATGTATCATAATTATTGTCGTTATTATAGTGACCGTAAATTTTTAATTAACAATTCAATTGTTGCTAAACTGTTTATTCAATTTTCATCAGCTTCTGGGATTATACTCTATATGAAAAGGGATTTTACATTACCAAGCTATTTAATTATTTATTAACAATTACTTATCTAAAAGTTTAGTTGAAAATTAAAGATTTTGTTGGAAAAACCCGCTTTTTCCGGAGAAAGTTTTCGTCGAAATAAATCGAGAAAAACACGTCTCTATGCAGAATTTAATTGCGGTGAATTTTTATTTGAGTGTTTTTGGTGTAAAGTTGAAATATTTGGAGTTATAGAGCAAAAATTGAAAAAAACACGATTTTCGGGCGCCATTTTGTTTATAAAAAAAGTAGCACACTATCTGCGGACTTTGCATACCTATATTATTGATATATACAATTATAAGATTCGATTCCAGCAATAAAATTGCTGGTAAATAACTTTTCCCAAAAATGGCCTATTCTCCGATAATCCGCCAAGACTAAAAGTGGATTTACTGCACAGAGGTCAGAGAGATTGGTTAAAGGAGCAAAAAACAGGTACGACTATCAACTCGAAGATTGGCTCGACATTACAGATCTTCTAGGAGTACGATGTTGTTGGAAATGAGATTTAAATATCTAAAGAAACGTAAATTCCCCAAATATTCTCAAGTGTAACTCTTTCGTATTGGGACCGTTCAAGTTCGGAAAAGCGACACCTGGTTTCATAGCTCAGCAACATTTTTCGCACTTTTAATTATATTGGCCAATTATATTAGTCCTGGTTGCTGGATAATTGTCAAGGCCATAGCCCAAAAAAGAATAAAAAGACAAAGTAAGAATAAGGTTACGTTATTAAAAGGTAAACAATTGTATGTAGTAAATAAAATTAATTACTAAAATGCAGTATTACAGGTAAAATATCTACAATTAATTAAATTCACTTTAATAATTATTGCATATCATATCAATATCGTGAAGCAATAGTGGAGCAAATAAACATGAAAGAGACGAAATCTGACGACAAAATGTTTAAAAATTAACAACTTCTCTTTTAACTCGTTTAAGCATTTTGGATAAATCTCGTTGTTATTTAAATACTTCAAAGACGATACAGTAAAATTTTTAAAAGGAAATATTAACAGCGACCAAAGATAGAGCGAGGTAAATTTGAAAAATCATCATAATTTATTTTTCGCATTTTTGCATAAAATTTGATTTTTGGACATGTTCCACCAATTCTAGTTAAAAATAAACTTCATATTCGAATTAAGCAATCTTGAAAACATACAGTATGAGAAAAATTTGTCATTCGGCATAACGTAACGTCGATATAACGTAATTTTAGGGATTGCTGCCGCTCGCCTATATGTCTAGCGTTGAGCCCAGGCATTTAGCTGTGTTGCCCTGAGGAATATCTTGTTTATTATTTTTAATTGGTGCGTAGAGTATATGTTTTTATTATTAGTGAAATCAACATGTGCTGATTTGCTTTCATTCATTGTAATCTTCCGGACATGAATGTAATTATAGTTGACTAATTAAGTTTCATTATCAGTATAAGTTTTATTATCACTATTAGCGCGCAAAAATACCTTGTTTGTAATCAACTCATCGGAAATAGGATTTTTATCAGATATACTGCTTACATTTGCAATAATATTGGATAAAAATAACTGAGTATTAGTCGAAGCAATAAATCACTGAACCTCAGAAAAAAAAACGACGAGACGAATCCTAATAATTCTTTTGCATTCGATTCGTGAACGCACCAGGAAACTTTGTGAGCCCTAGCCATGAGACAATTTTTAAAAACTTCATACAAAAAATGCATTCTTATCCAGATCCATAGAATGACAGGATACTATCGATTTTATGAACAACATTTTTTCGGCAGGAGTGTTGTAAAATGCTAAGGGAATATACAGGTACATATTATAGTGAGGGACAAAATTATGGAATAAATTAATTTTCCCTAGAAAGGTCGATTTTGGAGATAAGTCCCGAAACAGATCGATTTTTATTTTTAAATTATAATTTTTTTGGGAAATATAATATCATACTAGTAAGGTCATCAATCTGGACGTGATGACGTAATCGATGATTTTTTAAATAACAATAGTGGTCCAGTGGTAGCTCATGTGAAAGGTTGTTCAATTCTATATTCAAAAATATAAACATTAACATCATTATTTATAAAGGGTGGCAAAAAAAATAAGTTAAACTTAATAATTATTTTAACTAATATTTTAACTAATTAATTAAATTAAATTAATTGACGCAAGAAGAAGAATGTGTGTAAATTATTTAACTCAAAATACATTTCATAGCTGTCACAAAATATGAAAAAATGTTTATTTCAGAGATTAAATTAAATGTCAAACAACCTCCCACTTACTCCTTGAAAAATTTAACATTTAATATGAGTGAAAATCAATGTTTATTTGTCAAATAAAGTTTTTAAATTTTATACCTAAATAATGATGTTATTGTTTATATTAATGAATAGAGAATTGACCAATCTTTCAAATGAGCTACCACATGAATTATTACCATTTAAAAAAATCATCGATTACGTGATCATGCCCAGATCGATGACGTCACTAGAATGATATGTCTGCGAAAAAATTAAAATTTAAAAATCAAAATTGACCTCTTTCGGGATTTATCTTCAAAATGGTCCATTTTAGAGAAAATGAATTTACTACATAATTTTGGGCCTCTCTCTGTATACAGGGTGTTTCATTAAGAATTGTCCATATCATAACTGGAGAAAACTTATCACAAAATACAAAAATTTTACTCAAAACACTTAAATAAAATATTCTTCCTTACCGAGATACAGAATGTTTTACTACAAATGTTCTAAAACGATTTTAGTCCATTGTTAAAGAACCTTCTAATATTTTTTGTTCACACTTGACACACAGTTTACACATGTTAGGATACTTTAACTAGTGTGAAAAAATAGTTTTCCGCTGTTGCCAGAGGCGTGCAGTAGGGATATCTACTTCCTTTTCACCCCTTTTCTCCCGTTACAATCTACGCCACTGTCGTAATAATCATTTCAGGATGTTTTTTTATTCTCCGTTAATTTTTACGTAAATATCATTCTTTGTCTCAATGCGATAGAGTAAATAGTTTTCAAGTTATTTGCGTTTTAATGTAATGGATTAAATAAGATTATGTATTTTAAACACATAGTCTTATTGAATGTAGTTTAAAAGACATACACCCAAACTTATATGCAATCACCATGTATTTCAAAACAATATTTATTTATTTTGAAAAAACTTCTTATTGTTGCTAAGAATAAAGGTTTTTTTTGAAAATAACCAAAATCTATAAGACAATCGGGAACAGCTCGGTACGGTATAGGTTATTTGCTTGAGGTGCAAATTTAACGAAAATAAATAAACTAACTTTTGCGTCCAAAAACGAAAATATGCTTCATGTGGTGTTATAGAACTAACAACGTGGAAAGATTATTGGTCTTGTGGAAGAAGTAATGGACTCAGAGGGACATAGCTGCAGAGCTAGGCCTAACACAGGGCGTTCTGTCCAAAACAAATACTAGATAACAGGAACTAGGAAAGCTCAAAAATAAAGCAAAGTAAAGTCGCCAAAAAGTAATAACGGCTCGCCACGATCGTTTAATTGTCCAATCAGCTGATAGACACCCAACCATTTCTCGCCAGCAGCTCCAAAGGCAGCTTTTGGAAGCTACATGTGTAACTATTTCAGTTGAACCGATTAGAAGAAGAGTTCGTGCTTAGAAGTATACAGCAGGAGACAGTTATATGTTCCCGAGTTATCCAGGCAGCATAAGATTGATCTCCTAAATTGGCGTCTTCACCACCAAAACTGGAACATTGGGAGTTGACAAAATGTGCTATATTCAGTAAAAGCCAGGATTTATGTAAAATCAGATGACCCACGAAATCGTGTACTTGGAGGTCGAGGAAGACAAGCAAGAACGAAAACTGCCAGATCTGTTCACAAATATAAAAGGGGAGGTGTAATGTTCTGAAGAGGAATTGTGATCCGTGAAAATACTCTTTAATTTTCATCCAGTCAACTTTAACTGCTCATAGGTATGCTGATAACGGGTCTAGGAAAGTTGGTCGAGAACACTTCGTCGACGAAAAATTAGTCGACAACATTTGGTCGATAAACAGTTGGTCGAATGCACTATAATTCATCGAATGCACAATTCGTCGACGGACATTTGATCGAATGGATTTTTTGTCGACAAACCGTTATTTATCTTTAGGATAAATAGGTCTGGATCCCGCGTATGAAAAAAAAGTTGATTAATAGCAAGCTGAAAATTTGTTAATAGCTGAATGGTGTCTAGTCGGATAAACTTTGATATATGGGAACACTGGAACAGGGGCAGTTTTAATTGTGGAACAGGTTAAAAATTTGGAACGGTCAGACCACGAAAACGGCACATTTATTTTGTCCGACAGAACAGACTGCTATTTATCACCTGTCATAATTCCTGTCATTTGATATATTCTACATGTTCCACTCATTAAAACGCCCATTTGGTGATAAATACCAGTATGATTTTTGCACGAGAGTTTAATATCTGTTCGGAAAGTTTAAGTCTGTTCTGTCGGACAAAATACATGTGCCGTTTTCGTGGTCTGACCGTTCCAAATTTTTAACCTGTTCCACAATTAAAACTTCCCCTGTTGCAGTGTTCCCATATATCAAAGTTTGTCCGACTAGACACCCTTAAGCTATTAACAAATTTTCAGCTTGGTATTAATCAACTTTTTTTTCATACGCGGGATCCAGACCTAAAAGGGATTAATGGTGGCAAACCACGGATTATTGGTTTTTAATTTGTTAACGTGAATATTGTATTATACATATCTGATTTAATTTTTTTTTGGGCTTTTGTTAATTTTTTTCTAAATCTTAATTATTTTTAAATTTAATAAAAAAATTGGATGCGTCAAATAGAAACCGATATTTTAATTAGTGATGTTGTATTTGGTGTCGGCACAGTTGCGAACGGATCATTTCCGGACAAGTCAAATTTGGGGGCACTTGCGGACAAGACGAACTATGCAAGATGCTGGGGTAAATAAATTGTTAGGAAATCGAGGCATTTCCTTACAATGTTTTTGACTGCAATAATCAGTCAATATCAACAAAAAAGTAAAGAAATCGTGAGAATAAACTTCCCTTCACACTTTATCCAAGGCTTAGGACTGGCAGTCTATAAAATAATTTTTTTGGTATGGTACAAAGAAATTGACTTACATGTTTTCGTGTTTCCGCCCTTTGGGTCTTTGTCGACGAAAAATGCATTCGACCAAATGTTCGTCGACGAATTGTACATTCGATGAATTGTGCATTCGATCAACTGTTTGTCGACCAAATGTTGTCGACTAATTTTTCGTCGACGAAGTGTTCTCGACCAATTTTACGACACCGGTTGATAACCTGTAGTTGGGCTCTGGAGAGGTGCAACAGGAGAAAATTTAATTTTCGTGCATGATAATGGACCTCCACATACCATTAGAGTGACTAGAGGCATTAAAGCAGAGGGTATCCCTTGTTCGGAGTAGCCTGCTTGCTCACCCGAGCTTAATCCTGTAGAGTATTTGTGGGATATGCTTAAAAGAAAAATTAGAGCTCGCCGGGAAAATCCACAAAACACCACACGGCTAGTACAAGCTGCTCTTGAAGAATGGAGCAACCGACCACAACAAAATATTGACAATTTTATTAGGAATGTGCCCACGCAAACTCAACCTGGTCTAAAGACTAGAAGTGATATCACTAACTACAAAAAAAAAAACAATTTAAACATTATTCGTTTTACGTTAAAATTTTTCATGCTATTGATTTTAAAACAACTAGTTTCAATTTGTTTTTTAAATACTTAGTGGGGTAGATTGTGAGGGGAAAAAGGAGCGAAAATGAAGTATATATCCCTACAGCACGCCTCTGGTAACAACGGAAACTATATTTTAAGACAAGTTCGTTCAAGTATCCTAACATGTGTAAACTATGTATCAAGTTTTAACAAAAAATATTAAAAAGTGTTTTAACAATGGGCAAAAATCATTTTAGAATATTTGTAATAAAACACTCTGTATCTCGGTAATAGACTGGGAGATATTATACAGAAGTTCCGCCACGATTTTCTAAGTCCTGACTTTTGCAATACTGGAAGGGTAGACGATGTACTTACAATCTGTGGAAACATCCACAAACCTGTGATATTTTCCTGTAAAAATGAGATTTTCCCAAAAAATAAAAATAGGGTTTTGCGATGAATTTCTAAGTCCTGCCATATCCGTAGATAGACAGGATACTATCGATTTTATGAAGTACATTTTTTGGGCAGGAGGGTTGCAAACGGGGTAACGGAGTATATATGTATACAAACATGTAAGGAAAATAATGAAATTTTCATGATTTTCTAGGTCCTGCCAACTAAATAAACTAAACATATTTATCTCAAAATGCTCAAAAAAAATATTGGCGTGACGTCTCCTAATGTTTAAGTATAATTATCCCTTGGAATATTCTGCGAAAAATTTTCACCCTGATTCCGTGATTTTCTTAGTCCTGCTTTTAAAAAGTTATAATACTTAAATCAATCAATACCTTTTCGGTACTCGGCAGGAAGGTTAAATGGTTCTTGTAAGACGGCAGGAGTCCTAGATTTGTAAGAAAATTCGTGAAAAAGTCAACGATTTTCTGAGTCATGCCATTTTGCACATGTTTCAAGAATCTTAATATAAGTCTATTTACAAAGAGGCAGGATGGTTTTATGGTTATTTTGTATACAGGGTGGGGCATTAGTGTGACAAAGTCCAATTACTCGTTTGTCGTAAGATATATGAAAAAATTTATTTAGGTAAAACATGGGCCACAGATAGGACTATGATTTAACAGTATTTTTTAATATACAGGGCTACCCGTTTTGAGAGGGTGACACAAATTTATGTTTTTTTTAATGGAATACCCTGTATATTTTTACATTTTTGGATTCTACTCAATGTTCTCTTTAATAAAATATAGTGTTTTGAAATATTATACGAGGTAGTTTAAAATATAATTACGTTTTTTTGTTAATATTGTAGGAACATTCAAACCCTATACATATTGTTAGTGATTTGATATCCAAACTTCTATTAATTTATGTTTAAACGATTTTTAATATAGTCTACTATTGTCAGTTATTAATAGTATACCAAAATGTTTAATTTTAGTATACGGGGTTGGTTGAAACTCGGAATGAGTATTTTCTGAGTTTTCTTAAATAGGACACCCTGTATTTTAGTATTATAATAAAATGATATTTTATGGTACCTCTTTATTTGTTAAGCATTTTCTATACCATATTTATATACTAATTTCGGCAGTAAATTGATACAGACAGATTACTCAGGTGGTTTTTGGGGTTTCTGAATAAGAATGTCACATTAGAACAGATCTTTACCTAGTGCTCGGGGTGACTGATATACACGCCATATTCTTAAATTTCGAGGCTTTCAGACACTAAAGTGATGCGAGTAGATTACTCGAGGAGTTTTGTGGTTGCTGAAGATGAATACGCCATCAGAATCGACCTCCAAAAACCCTCTAAATTCGAGATCAGTCACCCTGGGCACCAGGTACTCCGAGGGTCAATTGTAATGTCATATTCGTGTTTGGCCATCCCAAAAACCCTCGAATAATCTGTTTGCTTTAATTTATTGCCGATATCCCACGAAACTCCAGACGACGTGCCTTAACAGCAACTCTGGGCACTAGGTGATTCGGAGGTCGGTTCTGCTTGTGTATTCGTAACTCCATAAACCTCCCAAATAACAAAATTTTGCCCTTAATACACTGATTTTGACAGGTTTATGCATTTTTGGATGCATGTTATGCACTTAAATGCAATTTCCACCCATTTTTATATTGTACACCTTTTCCTGATGTTATCCTGAACACAATGCAAAAATTTGCAAGCAGATAGGTGCTGTATTTAAAAATCGATTTATTCTGGTGTTGTTAGTGTTAGGACATTTTGCTATTAAATATAGGAAACAATATCAGGACAATATCTACAATCCTACAATATCAGGAAAACCAGTTGAGTGCCGCAACTTAGCGCCTGTTATATGCATGTGTATATTGTGGGAAGTAAGAAGGCGGGATAAAATTGCTATGCAACAAAAATATATTGATAACAAAAAACAACGTTTCATGAAAATAAAACACGGCTAAACAAATCTTAAAGTCCGCCTACCAATGAAACGAGTGTGTTTCATGCTCATAAAACATTTTTATTTTCGGAGAGTCGCATAAACGGCCGGACGTCTATTTGTTTAGCAGTGTTTTATTTCCATGAAACGTGATTTACGTTTTATGTTTCTTTGATGTGCGGCCTGCCTAAGGGAGCTAAAGCTCTTTACAGATGGCGCGTTGTAATAAGTTTTTATATCTCCAGAACGCTTCCATTTCGAAAGACAAAAACTGGTCCGCCTTTTTTTCTTCCAGAGATAAATTGATTCCATCAATTGCGAATCTCTAGTACCAGTCATAGGAATCTTTTTTGTATTTCCATTTTAGGTATTTTTGACACTAGATTATTAAATTGTGAGGTATTCTAGTACTAAAAGGTACTTCTGCTTTAAGTCAGTAGGATGCACGGTTTTCTGGAAAAATCCATTTTAAATTTTTCGTTTGTTGAATTTGAAAAAAATTTAAAAAAAAATTAAAAAAAACGGTGTATTTGCCGACTCAAAGCAAGAGTAACTTTTAGTACTAGAATACCTCATAATTTAATACTCTACTCTCAAAAATGTCTAAAAATTTAAAGACCAATAAGTTATGAGGTAAAATATCCCTTGATCTACCCAAGACGGATGCCTATGACCAGTACTAGAAATTCACAATTGATAAAATCGATTCATCTCTGGAGGAGAAATAAACGTAGCAGTTTTCGTTTTCCCAAATAGAATTTTTCTAAATTCTTTTAAACTCAAAAACCAAAAAACGAAAAATTTTTCAAATCGATTTTTCTAGAAAACTGCGTATTCTTCTGAGTTAAAGCAAAAATTCCTTTTAGTAAAAAACTATCCGAGAATTTAATAATACAGTGTCAGAAATGCTTAAAAGTTAGACAGAAAAGTATTCGATAAATCATCCGTTTCCGTACCCAAAACGGACCCCTATGACCGGTACTAAAAATTGACAATTGATAATTGACCTTTGACAATTGATCTCTGGAAGATCAATAAGTGTACCAGTTTTCGTTTTTCCAAATAAAAGCATTCTGGAGCTATTTTAAAGAAACTAATTACAAGACTTCGATATGCTTCTTCTAGACGAAGCATATCGAAGTATGATTCTTCTAGACGAAGCATATCGAAGTAGAGGTCGTCCGCCAACCAGATCGTCTGATGACATCAAACGGATCGACAGAAACTTGACGCAGACAGCACAGGACAGAAATGCATGGAGAAGACTGAGGGAGACCTATATCCAGCAGTGGATAGATCCGGGTTGAATTATGACGATGATGAATTACAAGACGCCATCTTTAAAGAGCTCTAGCTTTCCACGGAAGCATTTTTGAACGGGGTGAATTAAGTTAAATTTTCTTAAAATTATCTGAGGAATCTCCGGTTTTCGTTTGTTATGAGAGTTTCTGGACACCCTGTATAATATAATGGGTAGGTAAATTTCCTACTATAACCAATAAATTGTAAAACTTGTTTATTTACTTTTATTGCGTTTACTTAGATAAAAATATGATCTAATCACTTAAAATAAAGATGTTACAGTTTGCTATTAGATTTGAAAAGTGTGTAAAAATTCCGAGACATTATTCAGGAAAATAATATTTAATAGGATACGATTGTTATAATGATATACCAATTAATTTT
This sequence comes from Diabrotica virgifera virgifera, assembly GCF_917563875.1. Taxonomy (NCBI): domain Eukaryota; kingdom Metazoa; phylum Arthropoda; class Insecta; order Coleoptera; family Chrysomelidae; genus Diabrotica; species Diabrotica virgifera. Next base: position 189,157,573 of record NC_065447.1, on the reverse strand, counting down.
TTGTATTATTCATCTTTGCGGTTATCCTGACAAGTTTTAAACGGTTTTAGATTAGTGTTTTTTAAGCATACTCGACATGGCATGACTCAGAAAATTGTGGTGATATGAATATGTTTGTATAACACCCTGAAATAATTTTAAAGACACACAATTTAACTTTTTTTATACGAAATAACTATACAACCATCCTGCCTCTTTGAAATTAGATTTATATTAGCCTTCTTGAGATATGTTCGAAATGGCATGACTTAGAAAGTCGTGTAATTTTCCACGAATTTTCTTACACATTTTTTAACTATATATAGTAAAAAAGGTGTAACTAAACATCCTGCCATTTTGAATAATGTCTACTGAAACTATTTATTTTATAACAAAATCTATTTTATGACTTAGAAAATCACGGAACCAGAGTGAAAATTGTATACAGAATTTTCCAAGAAACAAGTGAAGTTAAACATTAGGTGACGTCATGCCAACATTTCTTTTTGGTCATTTTGAAATAAATATGATTAATTTATTAAGTTGGCAGGACTTAGAAAATTATGAAAATTTCATTATTTTCATTACATGTTTGTATATCTGTATACTCCCTTAGTCCTTTTGCAACCGTCCTGCCCAAAAAAATTTCTTCATAAAATAGATAGTATCCTGTTATTCTATGGATATGGCAGGACTTAAAAATTCATCGCAACTCCCAATTTTTTTTCATAGAAAATCTAATTTTCACAGGAAAATGTCACAGGAAACCAATGGATTTTTCCACAAATTGTAAGTACCTTCTCTAACCTTCCTTTATTGCAAAGGGCAGGACTTAGAAAATCGTGGTTGAACTTCTGTTAATATCTCCCGGTTAATAAGGCAGATTATTTTATTTAAGTGTTTTAGGTTAAATCTTCGTATTTTGTGCTAAGGTTTCTCCAGTTACTATATGGACAATTCTTAATGAATATACGCAAATACAATGAAAATAATGAAATGCTCATGTAATTTAACATTTTTTGTAGAATCAGTAGTATTCTGTCATTCTATGGATACGGCAGGACTCGGAAATGCATTGCAACACCTCATTTTTTTTTCCAAGGAGAATCTAATTTTCACACAAAATGTCACAGAAAACTTGTGGATTTTTCCACAAATTTTCTGTGTACCTCCTCTAACCTTCCAGTATTGCAAAGGGCAAAACTCAAAAAATCGTGGCTGATCTTGTATCTAATATCTCCTAGTCTACGATTATACGTATTTGACTGATCAGGTATAATAGGATAATTATTTGCCAATAATTGTGCTGGTGTGACTAATTGGAACTGCTAGTGTGACTTATTTGGAAAATTTGAGTACCCGTTTTGAATATTAGTATTTCCTCCGCCACTGTTACTCTGTATTATCTACTAAATATTGTCATTTCATTTTACTTCATTTTTATAAGAATTCGGTTTATGTATGCTAGGTACAAAGACAACAAAAAATTAATCTTTTGTCGATATATATACTAATACAAGTTTCTTTTAATTTGCTTTTAATTACTTTGCTTTAATGCTGAATACTTTTTCTATCTCCTGATAAAGGAATATCACATGCTTCGGCCGATACAATAAAATATGTTAGTGTCATACTTATATTCGGATATGTACCAAGCCAACCCTGGTCAAACTAAAAAAAATTAGCATAGCCACAGCTACATATGAACTATATTTGCCTTGTTGAACTCAGATTGTAGTTGTTACACAATAGTCTCACAAAGGATATTAAAAAACAAACAAGATGTCTCAATCAGTGGTAAGTAAAAACTTAAATTAATTAAGTTGTTAAGTCTAAAGAATACTTTATTTAACTTAAGATAATGTTATGCACGGAGAGATATACTAAACTACTCGTATATTATGGTATAATATACAGATAGTTTTAAAAATTTGGCATCACATCTGGCATTTCAGTTTGGCATTTCGTGAACGGATTATCGAATTTAGCTGTTTTTATATGATTTTAGATTTTCGCTGTTTTTCTATTATTTTAAACCTTTCTTTAGTATTTACACAGTTGGGCAAAGGTTTACTCAAACTTCTTTTTTGAACTTATACCGGGTGGAGGAAAAGATATGTTTTAGTGATGTTTAGTTTGTTAAGCATCGAAATCATATTGTAGTCTTATAGTTCGTAATTATTACGTGTTTTGAATGTTCCTGATATATTTGAAAACAATGAAAATAGACGGTTATATTCTTTAACATGACATGTTTTAACTGAAGCACAACTAAATTCAAAATAAAAAATAACAGTTAACAAATCTTTAAAAACAGAAAGGCACATAACGTTAAAAATTATTCTACTCAGCGGCAAATGAGCGGTATGCACAGCGCAGCATAAGACAGTCGAGATTGTTTAATGGAGGCTCTAAAAGGTTTTGAGGTGGAATTTCCTTGAGAGCAAGTACGGATTCGGTGTCCACATGAAGGCTGTTTAAATAGCGAGAAATACATTACTTACAGGATATTATTTTTTTGAACACAGTTCCTTTCGCAGTATAAATAAGAAATAACTTCCATGTTATTGTATGATAAGACATTCTCATGTATTGCATGTCATCACTTAAAATACATAACAATTATCATCATCATCATTCTCTTTGCCTTATCCCTATGCGGGGTCGGCTTCCCTAATTGCATTTCGACACACAATTCTATCTTGGGTCATATCAATGTTAATCCCCTTTACCAACATGTCCTGTCTTATCGTCTCCCCTCAGGTCTTCTTTGGTCTTCCTCTCCTACTCCTTCCAGGAATCTGCACTTTAGCTATTCTTCGTGTTGGGTGATTAACGTCTCGACGTTGAACATGACATCTTAACCTATGCTCTCTCATTTTGGCATCAATTGGTGCCATACCTAGACTTCCCCTAATATACTCATTTCTAATTTTATCCTTCTTTGTCACTCCACTTATCCATCTAAACATTCTTATTTCCGCCACATGCATTCGTTGTTCCTCTTTTTTTTCCACTGCCCAACATTCAGTTCCGTACATCATAGCAGGTCTTATGGCTGTTTTATAGAATTTTCCCTTCAGCTTCATTGGAATTTTTCTTTCACACAACACACCACTCGCTTCTTTCCTCTTCATCCATCCAGCCCTAATTCTACCGCATGCATCTCCATCTATTTCTCCATTACTCTGTAATACCCATCCTAGGTACTTAAAACTATTGCTTTTCACAATCATTTTACCATCCAAAAATACCATTTTATTTGTAGTAACTCCATCTTTAAATGAACATTCCAAATACTCTGTTTTTGTCCTACTCAGTTTAAACCTTTTTCCTCCAGAGCTTGTCTCCACTGTTCCGGTTTTTGTTCTAAGTCTCTTTCACTATTTCCTATTAACACTACATTATCAGCATACATTAGAGGCCATGGAATGCTACCCTGTAATTTCGTTGTTATCTGGTCCAAAATTAATGAGAATTAATAAGGACTAAGCACTGAGCCTTGGTGCAATCCTACTTTCACTTGAAATTTATCAGTCTCTCCCACACCTGTCCTAACACTAGTCGTTACTCCCTCATACATATCTCTCACAATATTTACATATTCGCCAGGGACTCCTTTCTTATTGAGTGCCCACCACAGAATCTCTCGAGGAACTCTATCATATGCTTTCTCAAGATCAATGAATATCATATGAGCGTTGGTCTCTTTATTCCTGTATTTTCCATCAGTTCCCTTACAATGAAAATTGCATCTGTTGTTGATCTGCCCTGCATAAAGCCAAATTGATTATCGATATTTGGTTTCTTCACGTATCCGTCTATCAATTACTCTCTCCCATATTTTCTTGGTGTGGCTAAGTAGATTTATAGCCCTGTAGTTTGTACATTGTTGTACGTCTCCCTTGTTTTTGTAGACAGGTACTAATATACTGCTTCTCCATTCGTCTGGCATTTGTCCAACTTCCATAATTCTATTAAATAGACCTGCTAGCCAACTTATTCCTGTCTCTCCCAATGCTTTCCATACTTCCCCAGGAATATGATCTAATCCGACTGCTTTTCCTTTCTTTATTTTTTGAAGCGCCTGAGCCGCTTCCTCGTTTGTTTTCTGGTAACCATTGCTGTTACTGTCTCCGTTAACTCCACAGGCTCTCTGTCAAATTATTCATTTAATAAACTGTCAAAATATTTTCTCCATCTCTTTTTGACATCATGTTCGTGAATACATAACAATTACAATATATAATTACAACATAATTAAAATACATAACAATAAAGAGTAAAACCGTCTAGTTTCTTTGTTACGAAAGATATGAGAGAAACTAATGAAACAAAATGTTCACAAAATTTGAGACTGCAACATAGTTTTGATGAACACATACCTTTTTACCTGTGTCTCAAACATTTGTTTCAGTTAAATCACATGTTAAAGAATAAAACCGTCTGTTTTTTGTTTCTAATGATATCAGCAACAATCAAAAAACAAAATATTCACAAAACATAAGACTATACTAAGACTTCGTTGTATACTCACACTTGTATATTGTCTTCCTTACAGAGCATCTCAAACTTAACATAAGAAAAACATTTCTTTTCAGCCACGCGGTATAAGTACAAAATAAAGCCCAACTATGTAAGTTCCAAAGAAAAATCTAAAAGAATAAAAAATAGCAGAATCTGTTAGTCGGTTCACAATAAAGTCAACTATGAAAATGAGCATAATATTAGCTGATATGCATATAATAGCTTTTGAAACTATGTTTATATCTCATACTATAGTACACTCACTACAGTAGTGAGTGGGCCTGCATACACGTAACCCTAATATATATTATGTTTCCCCATGACGTAATATCCCCCCGTTCTCCGTGCGTAATAAGCTTTATTAACTAGCAAACCCACAATCCAAAATTAGCATAAAAAATCCAAATTTAACACAGATATGTTTTGTTTCATAAACAAAATTTCTCTTTCTAAGTTGTTTAAGAGGATCGGAACGTATTTTCGGCTGCAATGCTATTCAAATGGGGATTCATTTTTTTCGAATCCTGAGAAAACTAATAAGTATTTTTGAAAAATTTAAACGCAGAATGAAAGATCACGTTATTAGCGAGGGCCGAAAGTCCCTGAGAACTTCTATAATGTTTATTTTAATAAGTTACAGGGGTGAAAAACTAAGAGAAAATTTAGTGTGATTTTTAATTTCAAATATATTATTCAAAATAAACTTTTTATTTATTCTAAGGGACTTTCGGCCCTCGGTAATAATTTAGTCTTTCATTCTGCGTTTAAATTTTTCAAAAATATTTATTGGTTTTTTCAGGATTCGAAAAAAATAAACACAATGCCGTGGTAATATTTTCCAAATCTATCTTTGTCTTACAACGCACTCAGCCGAATATAATATTGTCAGCTATATTGTCAGTCAGACACTGACAATCAGTGACAATTTTAAATATTTGACATTGCATCGGGAATATGTTGAGTTATTGATTAAATATTAATGAAATATAGTGTATTTGATAAATAATTGATTTAAGACGTGAACTTAATAAAAAATTATTTATTGTGTATTATTTGTGGAAGATCCAAGCAGAGAATAACATCAGGATAATATATTCTGTGATCCAAGTATTTTGTTCTTAAAGATGTTCAAAATTGTAAGCGTTCCATAACAATATATTATTAAAAAATCACTTTAACACTTTTCTCGATTGAGTATTAGTCTTTGTTGTACAAATAAATTATTACAATCATTGAATACATAGTTAGTGAAAAAATTATCACATTTATTAACTGAATTAATAATTTCCAATTATAAAAATAACAGTTATCCAAGAACATTCAAAACCCATATCTTTAAATTAGTGATGACATTTTCAAGTAGAATGACATTCTATAGTCTGTTCGCTAAACTCAGACGCAACTTTCTAGATATTTTAGTTGGTAATTTTGCCAATTTTAGTAAAATTTGCAAAAAATAATTACTAAATAGTTAACAATCACTAAATAGTTAGTAATTTTGCCAATTTTTGCAAAATTGTCAAAAAACAAAAAAATTATCAACTAAAATATCTAGCCAGTTGCGTCTGAGTTTAGCGAACCGACAGTAATGCTTATATATCAATACCAGTGTGAATTTTACTACACGTAATTTGCCGTGTAAAGACAGAAAAAGTAGGGATACACGTAAAATATTTGCGAATTATGTACCCATAGCCTTAAGGTTTATAATCCTTTAAAACTACAATATTTAGCAACAATTTTCTTTTTTATAAGAATTATTATTTTTGATCTACTTCTTTTCTTTAATTTTTGTGATTTTAATTCTACTTTTATTCTGCAGCCTTTTTAGAAAAACTATTCCATTTATAAATAAATGTTTTTACTTTCTTAAATGTTACAGAGGCAATAATATTATAATTAAAGATATTCTTTTAGTACCTAAAATTCTTCTTCTTCCTCCTACTTTATAAATAGGCTCATGCCTGTTTTCTGTTTTGTCCATCGTCGACCATATCCTCTGCACAGATAATGTGCTGGGCATGTTCGATGATGAATGCTTCATTGCTGACTCAATAACCTCTGACCACCTTCCTTTGTTAGTTAAAACTAACTTCACAGAACCTCCACAAATAAGACCTGTTATATTATAGGGAAGATTATCGTAAAGCTAATTGGGAACTATTCCAAGACTATATCGATCATAACATTCCTCAGTTAGGTAATATGTCAACCATCAACGAAGTTGACACAGGAATCTCTAAAATCGAGAGCCTTCTACGGGAGGCCTCATCCTTAGCAATTCCAGTAACTCGATACAATCTTTTTACTCCAACTCTACCTCCCAGAATATTCGCTAACATCAAAACAAAGCGACGACTAATCAGAGAGTATAAAAGATATCGAGACCCCCTCATCAAAACAGAATACAACCGACTCTCAGCGTCCATCAGGCTGGAGGTCAACAGGCTGAAATAAGCTCAGTGGAGGCATGTTACTTCTCAGCTGGACTATAGAGAAGGGAGTAAATTCTGGAACAAGTTCAAAATCCTAACAAAACAAAAGTCTAAACATCATTCACATCTTGTAGTCAATAACGTCATCCTTAATAATTCACTAGGTAAGGCCGAAGCTTTTAAAAGCTCTCTCCAAACAGCCTTCATCTCACCCAACAACCCAAACTTCAACGAGCGACACAGACGCAATGTCGAAAGGAGAGTGGAAGAAATACTCCAAAACCCCCAACACATGGCAGCCTACCCTCATCCGATGGTGGCTCCTGTGGAGGAGGAAACCGTCAGGCAGATGTGTAACATAGGAAAAAACACATCTCCTGGCCCAGATGGTATCCACAGAAGGTGCCTCAAAAAACTTCCAGAGAGTATTATACCCCTGCTTACAAACACAATAAATGCATGTCTCAGGTTGTGCTATTTTCCAACTTCATGGAAAGTAGCCAACACAGTCATGATTCCTAAACCTAGGAAACCACCTACCAGCACAGAATCCTACAGACCTATTTCTCTTCTAACACTCTAGGTAAAGTCTACGAGAGAATCCTCAAGGAGAGACTCGTAGAATTCCTAGAGACAAACCACATTCTCCCCAGTTTTCAATTTGGATTCAGAGCTGAACATTCCACACGTAACGCATTGATTGAAGCAGCTACTTTCATTTCCCAAACCATTAATGAGCATAGAAAATATGCTATAGGCATCTTCCTAGACGTCCAAAAGGCCTTCGACCAGGTCTGGCACCCAGGCCTGATCGAAAAACTCCACCGATTTGGACTGCCTATAACATTTATCAAACTTATTCATTCCTACCTCTCAAATCGAACAATTCGCGTCAAAGTCGCTAACCAATTATCCAACCCATTTACTCCTCAAGCAGGAGTGCCACAAGGATCCATATTAGCTCCTATACTATACACAGCGTACAACAGTGACATTCCCCATCCCATTAATCGAACCGAGTCAATCCTACTTTACGCCGACGATACTGCACTGCTCACTGCAGGCACTGCGCGAGGCACGCTAGGACGGCCCTCTGCCTTCGATAGGGCCCAAACTCTATTAGACAAGGTAGTGAGGTGGTGCAATAAATGGAGAGTCACCCTCAACCCAGCCAAAACACAAATGATTGCCTTCAGACACCCTCGTAGTGCTAGGTACGAAACAACCAGAATAACCCTTCAAGGAGAAACTCTTGAATATCGTCCGTCGGTGGTCTACTTGGGAGTCCACTTCAGCAGGACACTCAATTGGAACATCGACATCCAACACACCCTAAACAGGGTAAGAAACAGAGCTAAACTCCTTGGGGCGTTATCTGGAACGTTTGGAGGCACATCTAGCAAGACTCTCCTGCACACCTATAAAACCTTCATAAGGCCCATTATCGACTACAGAGCGCTCCTTTATGCTTCGCTATATCAAGGATATACTAATAAAATCCTCGGATGCGAGCGTAGAATTCTCAGAAAGTGCCTCAGGAAACACTGGAGATATCCGTCGGTATTGGTACATCCACTCGCTAAACTACCCCCCATAAATGAGAGAATCCGTTCTCTCAGCAACAAATATGTCATACGAACGATTAATGGTAACAACCAAAGGGCTAAAAATGTCCTAATTACTCCTTGCAATCGGCGAGGGCATATACTCACCGGGACTCCCAAAAACAAAGTTCCATTCCCTCCGGCCAATCTTCTACAATTGGCCAGAAATGAACTTCCCGATGAGTACTACGAAATACTTGAACAAACTCCCTTAATGTATCGCAGATAGACAACTGCATCCCCACACGCTGATCTAAGAGCCGTTCCTCTAAGGTGACATATTTGGAACCCCCTCACTGACTGGTCGCTTGCTGAGCATGGCAATTTCTATCTTTCGCTTCTACAGCTTCTGCGCTAAAACCACCTTCTTAACCCAATCCACTAGCAATTCTGCTTCTCCACATACCATCGACGCAATCTCCCACACTCCTGAAAAGGAGGATCCTTCACCCTGAAGAGGCTTAAGCCTAAACGGGGTATAAACGACGAGTTTTCACTTCACTTTTCTGTTTTACTTCGGTTTTTAGTCTTAATTGACGTTGCCTGGCCATCTTTTACTTGGTCGTCCCAATGATCTTTTTCCCTTTGGCGATTTGTCTCCTGCTATTCGTACTATTTAATTTTCTGTCATCCTTTCTATGTGTCAGTTTCTTTCTATTTTTTTTGGCCACATGGTTATTTCCTCCATACCACATCTCGCTCGTATTTTCTCACCTCTTACTCTGTCTTTTAGAGTTTGGTTTGATATTTTTCGTAAGACTTTCATTTCTGCTGTTTTCAGTAGTCTTTGTGTTTTCGCCCTATCTGCTTTTGTTTTCGTTGTGTACGTCATTATCGGTCTTATTGTTGATTTATTTATCCTGGTTTTCGTTTCCGTTTTGAGGTATGTGTTTCTCCAGATTATGTTGTTGAGACATCATGCTGCTCTGTTCGCCATGTTCACTTGTTTTCATACTTCTTCTTCCACTCTTACTTAGCTTGACAGTTTTTTCCCAAATATTCCGTTTCCATCACTTGTTCTATTATTTTATTATTTACGACCAGTTTACATTATCTGTGTTCCGGATTGTTCTGTTGTGATCGGTCTAGATATGCCCATGCATCCCTATCTAATGCCTGGTTGCACCAACAGATCTTAAGCTCCAGCTTAGCTAAGCTCTACTTATAGATAGGGCCTCCTTGAGTATCACTTACGTTGCATCATAATTTTAGATTCTTACCTTATTTTCAATTATATATATATTATTATATTATGGTATTCTTATTGTAATATATTATAATTATATTATATTAATTCTTATGATATTCTCGACTTAAGCTTAAGATCTGTTGGTGCAACCGGGCATAAGTCCCATTTTTATGAGATATAATACACTGCGCGTCAGAGGAACGGGCACCCCTCAAAATGGGTCATTTTTGATGCCTCGAATTTCCTAAACCTATTGTTCGATTTACGTGATTTTTTAAATATTTTATGTGTATACACCTTTCTTAGGCATCAACGCCCTTCGGTAGGGATCCATGAAGGAGTATCACCAAGCCGCAAGCCCTTATCCCTTGCAGCACCGCTCCTCTATAGGACGATCAGACGCCAGTATATTCCAGACCAAACCGTAGAATCTATTGAGTTTTATACTACGGCGTTGGCCTTTTATTAATTTCATGACCCAGCTGAGGCTTGAACCAGCGCAGCGATCGCAAATCGTAAATCCACTAAACTTGTCGATCCACTGCGCCTCAGCTAACTGGACCGTCTAGAGTCTAGATCGACGATAATATTTTATATCGCTGTGATAATATTGTTGCTAGACAGGTAAAATTGTCATTGTATACCGAGTGTACCAATTAAACTGTGTTTTTTTGTCAAAGTTCATTACACCCTGTGGAATATTCTAATATTTATAAAATACTGAAATTAAAAGCAAGCTATAGCCTCAGGTTTTCTTAACATTCTCTTTTTTTATTCATTCTCTTATGTTGGATAATAAAAAAGTTATGTATTTTAACAACTAGCCATGTTCTTCATTAATACAGGGTGTTTCTAGATAAGTGCGGCAAACTTTAAGGGATAATTCTGCATGAAAAATTAACGGCCGTTTGCTTGATAAACATATGTACGCAAATCCTTCTTTTCCGAGATACGGGATGTTTAATTTTTTTTACACACTGACGATTTATTTATTGCCTTAAAACCGGTTGAGATATGCAAATGAAATTTGAAAGGTTTCAAGAGATAGTTATTGTATATTTTTTGACATAAAATTGAGAAATTTTTATTCACTATTGGCGTGCATACGGGTAACATGACCGGGTAATATGACCCGTTTTCACGGCAATGGTTAATATAAGATTCTTAAATGTACGTCAAAAAATGCGCAATAACTACCTCTTAAATCCTACCAAATTCCATTTGCATATCTCAACCGGTTTTAGAGCAATAAATAAATCATCAGTTTGTAATAAAAAATTTAACATCCCGTATCTTGGAAACGAAGCATTTGGGGACATATGTTTACAAAGCAAATGATCACTATTTTTTCATGCAGGACTACCCCTTAAAGTTTGTCGAGCTTCTTATAAAAAGGAGTACAGAATTACACTCAGAAGGGCTCTGAGCTGAACGAAGATTATGTTGAAAAATAAATAAATTTTTCCACAATTTTTGTGCTTTTTATCTTGGGTCGGGTACTTCTGGAAATACCCACGTATAACAAACATTTCAATAAAACTTTATTTCTTTCAGGTTCAACCTCTTGAAACTGAGACTAGTTCAATTCTTACTAGTCATATACCTCTAATATTGATTGGAGTTATCTCAGCTCTATTAGCATACCATTACTGGTTTAAAAACCAACGATATGTTCAGTTGGGCAATAAATTCCCAGGGCCCGCCACTTTACCATTAATTGGAAATGCTCACTTAGCCTTTGGAAAATCTGCTCACGGTAAGTGTATTCGACGATATAGAAAACAACCATATATTTATATCTTGGTGTAAAATATTAGGCCTGGATCCCGCATACCAAAAAAAAATTTGATTAATAGCAAGCTAAAAATTTGTTAATAGCTTAATGGTGTCTAGTCGGAAAAACTTTGATGCATGGGAACACTGGAACAGGGGAAGTTTTAATTGTGGAATGTGATTTTAATTGTGGAATGTGTCATCCTGACAAGTTAATGATTGTGAAAACTAGCAGGTTGTTTTCAAGTTTATTCAATAGCAAACTTTATATACCGGGTGTCCACTTATATTTCCCCCATTTTAACTGCCTATAACTTCTAAACGGCTCAAGATAGAAATATGCCGTTTTCGCTGAAAGGTTTTATTTGAGTAAACGTTTTGTTTGAATGAATTGAATTTTTTATATCGCTTTAAAAAAATAGCGGATTTTTGAAAAAAAAAACGTTGTTGAATTTTTTTTAATGAAACACCCAGTATATCTTTTTGTAAATTGAAAGAAAGGACATTCACCTATCCAGTGATATAAATTTTTTTAAATATGTTGTCAAATGACTGAGCAATTAATTTTTAAAGTGAGAGATGCAATGTGAAAATCACATAAACGAATATCAATTTGCTTAGTTATTTTAATCATTGTAACAAACCAGCCCCTTGTGCGACGTCTATGTAAGGGGTGCGTCTGGCCACCAGCGACACATGCCTTTCCGGGAACCGATACTTAAGTCGCCCTAAATAGTGCCCTAATATGTGTGGTCTTCTCTGACCGTTGCTTATGTTTTAATGTTTTGCAGATGTAAGAAGGACACACAGACACTATTCTTAGTTTGTGTTCTTAGTTAGCATTCAACTTTTATACCGTACATATGAAATACAACGTTCGATCCTTTTATCGTATTTTCATTATAAACAATTCCAAAAACCTGAGAATAATAATTATCGTGGAGCTTACCTTTATAAAGTACGTAAATCGTTCAGCTGGACATAGGGAACATACATTGTATATATTTAGATACATAAATACATACCAACCAACCAAAGCCATACAACCAACTGTTGGTTGTAAACCTCTCACCTGATCACAACAATCTTGTGCAATTTCCGAGCAAGGATGATATACATCCACATGTGATATTTATAATCTTAAGACATCGACTGAATGTCGACTACTATATAACATATAATGTAGCAATAATGTTATTTAGAGGTTTTTACACCTATTGAAGTGGCTAGTTCCAATTACTTGTACACTGGACGTTTACACTGATGATGGTCAGTTTGACCGAAAACGTTTTGTACTTCTACTCCCTTGTGGATAAATTTTAAAAATTTTAATAAATTCATATACCTACATACAACAGAAGTGTTTACTTCATTCCACGTTAAACTAGTTCATTATCAATTTTACGAAAAAAGTTATTCTTTATAAAATGCTCTACCTGGTCTAAAATCTAAGATATAACTAACACATATCAAACTTTTGCAATTTTATACGAGGTATGTAGAAAACATGAATTTTACTTAGGAGTTAAGTGCCTTTATTATTTACAATATTTTAGTTAGAAGGATATAATTGAACACTGAAACATATTTTGTAATTCCAAACAATTTTTCTGAATAACAATTTTCGATATTGTGAAATATAAAGGTACTTTACTCTTTTAATGAAATTCATATTTTTTGACATACCTCGTATAAAATTAATAAAACTTTGATAGTTGCATCTTAGATTATAATATAGGATGCAGAGTATTTTATAAATAACTTTTTTTTCGTAAACTGATAATAAAAAAGTTATCAATAGGTTTTAAGTTACGCAGACATACTGTCATCATCATTCTCTTTGCCTTATCCCTATGCGGGGTCGGCTTCCCTAATTGCATTTCTCCACACAATTCTGTCTTGGGTCATATCAATGTTGATCCCCTTTACCAACATGTCCTGCCTTATCGCCTCCCCCCAGGTCTTCTTTGGTCTTCCTCTCCTACTCCTTCCAGGAATCTGCACTTCAGCTATTCTTCGTATTGGGTGATTAACGTCTCGACGTTGAACATGACCGAACCATCTTAACCTATGCTCTCTCATTTTGGCATCAATTGGTGCCACACCTAGACTTCCCCTAATATACTCATTTCTAATTTTATCCTTCTTTGTCACTCCACTCATCCATCTAAGCATTCTCATTTCCGCCACATGCATTCGTTGTTCCTCTTTCTTTTTCACTGCCCAACATTCAGTTCCGTACATCATAGCCGGTCTTATGGCTGTTTTATAGAATTTTCCCTTCAGCTTCATTGGAATTTTTCTGTCACACAACACACCACTCGCTTCTTTCCACTTCATCCATCCAGCCCTAATTCTACTGCATGCATCTCCATCTATTTCTCCATTACTCTGTAATACGGATCCTAGGTACTTAAAACTATTGCTTTTCACAATCATTTCACCATCCAAAGATACCATTTTATTTGTACTAGCTCCATCTTTAAATGAACATTCCAAATACTCTGTTTTTGTCCTACTAAGTTTTAAACCTTTTTCCTCCAGAGCTTGTCTCCACTGTTCCAGTTTTTGTTCTAAGTCTCTTTCACTATTTCCTACTAACACGACATCATCAGCATACATTAAGCACCATGGAATGTTACCCTGTAGTTTCGCTGTTATCTGGTCCAAAACTAATGAGAATAAATACGGACTAAGCACAGAGCCTTGGTGCAATCCTACTTTCACATGAAATTTATCAGTCTCTCCCACACCTGTCCTAACACTAGTCGTTACTCCCTCATACATATCCCTCACAATCTTTACATATTCACCAGGGACTCCTTTCTTATTGAGTGCCCACCACAGAATCTCTCGAGGAACTCTATCATATGCTTTCTCAAGATCAATGAATACCATATGAGCGTTTGTTTCTTTACTCCTGTATTTTTCTATCAACTGCCTTATAATGAAAATTGCATCTGTTGTTGATCTACCCTGCATAAAGCCAAATTGATTCTCGGATATTTCGGTCTCTTCACGTATCCGTCTGTCAATTACTCTTTCCCATATTTTCATGGTGTGGCTAAGCAGTTTTATAGCCCTGTAGTTTGTACATTGTTGTATATCTCCCTTGTTTTTGTAAACAGGTACCAGTATACTGTTTCTCCATTCGTCTGGCATTTGTCCGACTTCCATAATTCTATTAAATAGACCTGCTAGCCACCTTGTTCCTGTCTCTCCCAATGCTCTCCATACTTCCCCAGGAATATCATCTGGTCCTACCGCTTTTCCTTTCTTTATTTTTTGAAGCGCTTGAGCCACTTCCTCGTTGGTTATTTTGGTGACCATTGTTGCTACTGTCTCCGTTGACTCTACAGGCTGTCTGTCAAATTCTTCATTTAATAAGCTGTCAAAGTACTTTCTCCATCTCTTTTTGACTTCCCTTTCGTGAACTAGTATTTTATTATCTTCATCACGGATACATCTAATCTGATTAAAATCTTTTGCTTTCCTTGCTCTCTGTTTGGCTATTTTATATATCTTCGTTTCGCCTTCCCTGGTATCAAGTTGATCATATAGGTTTGAATAGGCTTCTGCTTTGGCTTTTGCTACTGCTACTTTCGCTTCCTTTTTCGCCACCATATAGTTTTGAAGATCTGTGTCGGATCTGGTTTCTTGCCACTTTTTATATAATTTTCTCTTCTCTTTTATTTTTCCTTGTACTTCGTTTGACCACCACCAAGTCTCTTTATCCTCAAACTTTTTTCCTGACGTTTTCCCAAGTATTTCAATAGCAGTCTCTCTAATACTACTGGCCATTTTTCTCCAAATTGTATTAGGGCTTCCTTTCATGTTCCAACATATTTTTTCTACTATTCTTCTCCTGAATAGACCTTCTTTCTCATCTTTCAGCAGCCACCATTTGATTTTTTGTGGTCCTCTCCGATATTTTTGTTTAGTTTCGCTTTTTACTTCGATGTCCAGAACAAGCAGCTTATGTTGTTGGCTTACTGTCTCACTCACTATTACCTTGCAGTCCTTGCATTCACGTATGTCTTCTTTCCGTATCATGAAGTAGTCTATTTGGGATTGATGTTGTCCACTTTTGTAGGTAATAAGTTGAGTTTCTCTCTTTTTAAAGAATGTGTTAACAATCGCCATATCCAATGCTGTTGCTAATTCAAGCATGTCATCTCCAGCTTCATTTCTAGTTCCAAAGCCTAATCCCCCATGTATTGTTTCATATCCTGTCTTGGTTTGGCCCACATGTGCATTGAAATCACCTCCTATTATAACTTTCTCCTCTGCTGGAATATCACTCAGTACGTCTCCTAATTGATCATAGAAAGCTCTTCTTTCATTCTCACCCAGACCTGTTTGGGGAGCATACACACAAACAACATTCAATACCTCTTTATCAATTACAAATTTCACTGACATCATTCTATCACTCGTTCTTACAACTTCTACTACGTTATCTTTCATTTCACTATCAGCAATTATACCAACTCCATTTCTAGTGTTACTACTCCCTACATACCACAATTTGTATCCTTCACCTAGTTCTTTCGCCCTTTGTCCTTTCCACCTAGTTACGCAGACATACTGTATAAGAGCTAAAAAAATTTTTTTTGTTAAACATTTATTATTGTTGAAGCTTATTATTAATAGTTATTTATGATATAAGCGTTAAAAGTACACGTTTAAGGCATGCATGTGAAAGTTTACAGAATGAGCGAAGCGAGTTCCGCAATTCACATGAGTGCCTTAAAAATGTACTTTTTAACACGCATATCATACAATATTTTTTCTACAAACGTAATTACAGGACAATATCTACAAAAACTTTTACTTGAACTTGACTGTGAACTTGACTGACATTCCATTTTTATATTTTTTTGACATTACATCAAAATTGGCTATACGGTCAATACGAACTGCAGTGCCATAAAAATTTTAAAACACTAGTGCGTTAAAGTAGCATTTTTAACGCTCGTATGGAGTGCTAAAAATTGCATTTTTAACATTGTTGTAGAAAAATGTATTTTAGGTAAGTTTTATAGAACAATGTTTTGATCACTTTGTATAAACATTTTTTTACTGGTAATTTTCGGTTTTTGTATTGCATTTTTGTTATTTTTCTTAGTTTTTTCAGACAGAAATAATTTATTCATTAAAAAGTAAAATAATTCAGTGCATTTTAAAGATTACATCCTAGGCTTTAAAAAAGCACCGATAAAACTGTAATAGATCTGTTAAAACTTGCGTAATACCGTCCTAAAATAGTGGTAATTTTGTAAAACTACGAAGTTTTCAAAAATTACATTTTTGAGACGTCGTATCATTTGAATTAAATTTTTGAGATTTTTTTTGAGAGAAACATCGTTTAGTAAGATATCTGAAAGGTAAGCTGTGCAAAATTGAGAGTTTCATAAGAAAAATTTTATTAGTTACACATTTTTAAATCATTTTAAAACCAAATTCATTTAAGTCTCATTTTCCGCCCACAGCATACCTATGCCCATACATTTTATTTTTTTATTACAACCATAAGATAGCTAAATTATTCTTCTTTCATGATCAATTTATAAAATTTCATTTGATCCATTAGTTAAAGAATTCCATTAAAATAACTCAACCGTGCACTTCGCCGTACGCTAGTTTACAGTGCGCCAATGTTTGTGAGAAGGGTGACTTTAGAGTTATAAATGAAAAATTATAGAAGCTACAGATTTATTTTTAGAAAAATCTTTATAGAAAATTTTTTTGTAAAATTTTCTGAATTTTTCAACGGTCAAGTCGGTTTTTTTGTAATTTAAAAAAACATCTAACTTCGCAATTCATTTGTTTATTAAAAAATGAAGCACCCACTTCTCGAGTAGAACTTTTTGATATGTTGTGTATTAAACATTTCTTAATGAAATTACAAAAAGTTGTATCTTGTTTGATTTTTTCCGAAGTGAAAATCTATATGCATTCCCCTATGAGACTAGAATTTTATTTTCAATCAAAATTAAAATACATTTGTGGCCACGTAATATTCATATCAGCTCTTTTGCAGCTAGAATAGCGTGCGCCACTCAGTTTTAATACGTTTTGCAGTATTCTTGTATCAGAAGTTTTTAAAGTTTTTAGAAATTTTTATGAACTTGAATGTAGTAATGTTGCTTAATTAGCTGTTAAGTGTTATAAATAGTTCAACCATTATCGCCGAAATGGTCTAGTGGTAACGACACTAAACTTGGTATCGGGTAAACCGAGTTCATATCCCAGCTAACTCTATATATATTTTTCAATATAATTTCTTGTGTCCATCGAATGTACACTAGATTTTTTTATTTGAAATAGATTGAAAAATATATAGGAAAGGCTGGCAAATAAACTCGGATATCCCCCTAGTTTAATTTTATAACCCCTAGGACATATCAGCGATATTGGTTAAGTGGATTATAATTTTGGAGCTCGATAACTTCTAAACGGTTTAAGCCATTTTCACCAGTAAAGACGCGTTTGAAATGTGTTGATAATTAATGTCTCATGAACCTAAGATTATATAATATGATTATAAAAGTATTATAGGATTTAATGAGCTTTAATAACCGTCTTTTCCCATACGCAATGAATTTGATGTATATGAGGCCTATAACATAAAGATTCGAATTTTCCCAAATATGTGGTATATGCCGCTAGATTCTACTGGAGACCTCCTACAAACGCTGTTATTGGCGCAATTCGTAGGTGCAAATTTTTGGAGAATTGTCAAAAAACCAAATTTTTCGGCTATACAGGGCCGTGTATATATCCGATCCTAACCACTTAGGAGACGTTTGAAATCTAATCTCAAGCGCTATTGATTTGATGTATTTGCAGTTTTCCTACTTCTCTTTGAACCTGGGATACATTACTCACCCAAAAAATATGCTCTGGTGTAAATACCCAGTCGTGTAGCTGACTTATGGGTGGTCAAGTCACAGAATACACTTGTTCTAAATCGGGCTTGACCCCTTCTTGAAACATATTCCACACACATGGTAGGTGAACCCAAGCGGGGATTTTTGCAGTTACTCGAGCACGTCAGATTATCATATGGGGAGAAACCTGGTACCCTGCAGATGCTCCTATACAAATATTGGCTCTTAACACAGGGAAGTTCGTTAAGGGGAACCCGAAAAAAAGGTCAATCTTTAAAAATACTCGAAATTGTGCGATTTGAGCGGGGCGTAAGGAAATGGGCGAGTCAAAAATTTCACAAAAAAGCGAATATTTCGCCAAATTAACGTCAGATCGAAAAACTAAAAATATGCCTTCAATATTTTTCAAAAGTATATCGAATGGTAATATACATTACCCCCCACGGAGAGGGGTAGGGGGTAAATTTAAAATTATATGTACAAACCTCGCGATATTTCGCAAAACAAACATGAGATCGAAAAAGTGCAAAATACACTTTCAAAATATTTTTGAAAAGTCTATCGAGATATTTATTCGAGACGTTTTTTCGAATTATGGATAGATGGCGCTAGAATCGGACAAAATGCTTGTTGGAAATGGAAAACTAAATTAAAAAATCGAAAGCCCCACTAAAATGGAAAACTTTACTTACACAATACACTTTACTTACTTAGGTTTTAGGACCTAATAATCACAACCCAATAGGTTCCCATAACGCTCGAGTGACTGAAAATTTAGCATACTTTGCTCCCTTAACAACATATCCACACACACACACACACACACACACACACACACACACACACACACACACACACACACACACACACACACACACACACACACACACACACACACACACACACACACACACACACACACACACACACACACACACACACACACACACACACACACACACACACACACACACACACACACACACACACACACACACACACACACACACACACACACACACACACACACACACACACACACACACACACACACACACACACACACACACACACACACACACACACACACACACACACACACACACACACACACACACACACACACACACACACACACACACACACACACACACACACACACACACACACACACACACACACACACACACACACACACACACACACACACACACACACACACACACACACACACACACACACACACACACACACACACACACACACACACACACACACACACACACACACACACACACACACACACACACACACACACACACACACACACACACACACACACACACACACACACACACACACACACACACACACACACACACACACACACACACACACACACACACACACACACACACACACACACACACACACACACACACACACACACACACACACACACACACACACACACACACACACACACACACACACACACACACACACACACACACACACACACACACACACACACACACACACACACACACACACACACACACACACACACACACACACACACACACACACACACACACACACACACACACACACACACACACACACACACACACACACACACACACACACACACACACACACACACACACACACACACACACACACACACACACACACACACACACACACACACACACACACACACACACACACACACACACACACACACACACACACACACACACACACACACACACACACACACACACACACACACACACACACACACACACACACACACACACACACACACACACACACACACACACACACACACACACACACACACACACACACACACACACACACACACACACACACACACACACACACACACACACACACACACACACACACACACACACACACACACACACACACACACACACACACACACACACACACACACACACACACACACACACACACACACACACACACACACACACACACACACACACACACACACACACACACACACACACACACACACACACACACACACACACACACACACACACACACACACACACACACACACACACACACACACACACACACACACACACACACACACACACACACACACACACACACACACACACACACACACACACACACACACACACACACACACACACACACACACACACACACACACACACACACACACACACACACACACACACACACACACACACACACACACACACACACACACACACACACACACACACACACACACACACACACACACACACACACACACACACACACGCGACGCGAACGAAAAACGGACCCAAAAAGGGGGGGCGCAAAATCGACACTCTTGGCTCAAAATATGGAACTGGCGAGTCTTTTCCTAAACTTTTAGATTGGATTTGGCTCATTTTTCAATTCAACAGACAGATTCAATGACAGTATCAAAAAGTTCCTATATATGTATAGTGTGGCATGTAAGGGGGTTGTGTGCCACTGGCGAGAACTACCGTCTTCTGAGATATGTATGTGAACAACAAAGTTTTTATTTTCTAAAAAATAAGTAATTTTGCTAATGTCCAATTTCAGGATTGTTTAGAGACGCAGTTCAATATTATGAAGAATTCAAAATTGATGTCGTTAGGTTTTGGCTTGGATCTAGATTGATCATTGGCATCGGAAATGCCGATGATATAGAAGTAAGTAATATAAATAGAAAATGTATATACAAGCACACTTATATCCCTTCTTTTTGGTCTCAGGTAATTTTAGGTAATAGTGTACATTTGGAAAAATCTTCTGAGTATAGTTTATTCGAACCCTGGCTTGGTGACGGCCTACTTATCAGCAAAGGTAAATATAAATATCTAGAGTCTTAGAATCTAAAAAGCATTTTATAAAAGTCACGACATTTTAAAATGTTATGGTATAACTTTTTATAGCACATTTTTTATATATTATGTACAGTAGAACCCCAATTACCCGGATGCGGATTATCCGTGCTGCGGATTTTATATTACTCAAATTGCATTTTTGAGGTTTTATCAAAATAGCGTCATCGTAAATCACTCGACGGTAACTCAATACGCCGAAAGAGAGACTAATAATGAAATATTTATTTTTTCTGTTATTTTTTATGGTAGCAAACATATTTATGTTTGTGTATACGTACATATGTATTATACATACGAAATACATGTTCGGATTATCCGTGTTTTTCAATAATTATCCGTGCCACCTCCGGTCCCGAGGAGCACGGATAATCGGGGTTCTACTATATATCTATCAATTATTTATTTTGCAATATATTTCAAACTTCGTAATTCCAGTTCTTTTCATGTATTCCATCACAGTCACGTCATCACGATTTATGTTTCTTTTGCACAATCCACGTTTTGCCGTGTAAGTTTTCCCATCATTTCTTATTATATTTTCCAAACATTTAAAAAAAAGACTGGTTCTATTACTGTTCCTTCATCCTATTTATAGTTATTTCTTTTCTTTTTCTCATCCTTAATATATCATAACTTTTGTTAATTAAGAATATTCCATTTTAAATTCTGTATGGTTTTTCCTATACACCTGACACCCAAAGTGGTCTACTATTTTTAAATTTTCTCTTCGGTGTTTGTGATTAAAAATATACCAACAACGTAAATAAATGAGTTGATCATTATTGCACATGTTGCATTTGTCTACTCTCTAAATAACAACAATAACGTAAAAAATAATCATTAGTAATCATTTTCTATGCATATTCTCTTTATTTAACGAACAGTAACACAACTGTATTCTGAAGCTATTTCTTTGTGGAATTTATCTAATTTTTTATTCTAACTGGGAAATAAATTAAGGACTGTCACAATTTAATTTAAAAAATGATTTTATTGACGTTTCGACTTCCACGTCGGACGTCGTTATCAAAATACAAAATATTACTAAATTAAACAAAAATGTTGCTGCTTAGTAAAACAATTCTCCTTATAATTTAATTTAATCTGGCACATTCATATCGACGATTCAGGAATATATTGCCAATATTTAGAGGTGCGTTCCTGGGATAACTTTATTGAAAGATAGTTCACTCAATTACATGAAGTCAACTTTAGCTCAAGAATATCCGTCACAAAAAATCGTTGCATGTGATTTATTTTTAAAAGGGCACACACATATAACGGTGACAGTTAAATTCTCGTGTTAATGATTCCATGGTAAATCACGAGCAAAAACCATGAAAAAACCTCATGAAGTCATGATACTATTTTAAGTCAAGTTGTGGCTTAGTTCCCAGTTAGAATAGTAAATAACATAATTGTCCTACATTAATGTCAATGAAATCAAAAAAACTGTAAACGTGTTACGAGATTAGCCACGGAGAATATGGTTCCATCAATTTGGAAAAGATCCACGAGGTCAAGATCACAAGCAACATCCACTAAAAAATGGATTAACCAAATTACCGCATTCGGAAAAATACTAATGCAAGATTTAAAAGAAAGTCTACACTAAAATCACGATAAAGATGCACTAGAAATAAACAAGCACGAGGAGCACTCCCAAATCATGATTTGGGAGTGCTCTCCGGGGTCAAAACTAAAGACAGATATATTTTTTCTTATTTTAACACCATCGTTTCCTTCAAAGATATTTATTTTGCAAACAGAACCTTTTAAGTTAGGATCGCTTGTATCGCAGAACTTTTTTTTTAATCTAATGTATATATTATTTTTTTACTTTTTCAGGCGAAAAATGGAGGTCCCACAGGAAAATGATTGCACCAACTTTCCACACCTCAATCTTAAAATCCTTCATGCCAGTCTTTAACAGAAACGCTATTGCTTTGGTCGAAACATTTAGAAAGGAACAAGGGAAAGTATTCGATTGTCATGATTACCTTAGCAGTACAACTGTAGATACTTTGCTAGGTAATATATTTATTAAAATATTAAATATTATTATAATAAAATAAAATATTTTATTATTAGGCTATTGATTATGTATTTTAGAAAGGAACTACAACGTTAACGGGGTTTTATTGTTTCATAGAGTCAATGGAACTCTATATATGAAAAAACCGCGGAGTGCTACCATTTAAAGGGGTGCGTTTTTGAGAAAAGGGTGAATTAGTCCCTAGGCACAAGGCAAATTAGAGTGAATTCTATTCACCTTTGGTACAAACACGTCTACAAAAAAATTGTTTCAGGTTAAATTTACTATCGAAATATCACATTTTAAAGTCAAAAATATTTTTTTATACAAAAATATATTTAAAAGAAAAGCAAGAAAAAAACACGAAAGGTAGCATTTTTGTTTCTTGCCCTACAACTTTTTTTCACGGGGATATAGGTATAGGCATTACTTCATAGGAAAAAAACTTCCATCCTTCCTCTTTAAAATGGCGTTCGGTGTAAGTCTGTATAATTTACAGTTTCCAAAATATGATTTTTCAAATTTCGGCACTCACAACAATTTTGGGCGATTTTCCTTGTTACTTCGCAAACATTGTTCTGTAACTTTTTTGTACGCAGCTTTAGGTACATGCAATGTTACGTTTAGTAGGAAGCAAAGTCAATTACCTTTAAAATGGTCTATCGTATAAGGCTGTATGACTATTTTTAAGTAAGATATGGTTTTTCGAAATTTTATACTTTTAATGATTTTTGATATATTTTACGATTATTTTTAAATTTCTCATTATAACTTTTTATTGTATACTTAGTGCAATAAAAAGGAAAGCTTATTTTCTTTACTTTAAAATGGTGTATTGTAAAATATTCTAGGTCTATTTTTAAACAAGATATGCTTTTTCATAGTTTGACATATTATACACATGCAATAGGTCCCACTAAGTTGGAACCATATGGAAAACTTTTTATTATTAACTTTATGAAAAAATTATTCTTTATAAAATGCTCTGCATAGTCTAAAACCTACGATGTAATCATCAGATATAAAATTTTATCAATAGTGTACGAGGTATGTTAAAAAATATGAATTTAGCTCAAGAGTAAAGTACCTTTATATTCCACAATATCGAAAAGTGTTATCAAGAAAAGTTATTTGGAATTAAAAATTATGTTACAATATGCAATTATATTCTAATTGAAAAAATAAAAAAAAATTAAATTTTTTCTCAAATTACGGATCCGCTTGGATATCCCACGGATATCTTGTTTAAAAATAGTCCTAGAGGTGATTGCAATACAACATTTTAAAGTAAGAAAATAAGCTTTTTTTATTCTAAAATGTATATACTTAAATGTACAAGAAAAAAAAGTCATAATGAGAAATTTAAAAAAATAATCATAAAAAATATCAAAAATCATTAAAGTATAAAAGCTTGAAAAAGCATAACTTGTTTAAAAATAGTCGTACGACCTTACACAGTAGACAATTTTAAAGGCAATTGACTTTTCTTTTTACCAAATGTACCATTGCATATACCTAGAAATGCGTAGAAAAAAGTTACAGAACAATGTTTGCGAAATAATGGGGAAAATTTCTCAAAAATTCTGTGAGCGGCAAATTTTGAAAAATGCTATTTTGGAAAATATAAATCATAGAGTCTTCTACCAAACGTCATTTTAAAAAGAAAGGATGGAAGTAATTTTTCGCTAAAGCAATGCCTATACCTATATCCACGTGGAAAGAAATTATTGGGCTAAAAACAAAATTACTTTCTTTTGTGTTTTTTTATTGCTTTTCTTTTGAATTTATTTTTGTAAAAAAAAATACTTTTGACTTAAAAATATGATATTTCGATAGTAAATTTATCCTGGAACAATTTTCCTTTAGAAGTGTTTGTACCAAAAGTGAACGGAACTCACCCTAATTCACCCTGTGCCTAGGGACTAATTCACCCCTTTCTTAAAAACGCACCCATTTAAATGGTAGCACTCCGCGGTTTTTTCAAACATAGATGTCCGTTGACCATATGAGACAATAAAATCCCGTTAACGTTGTAGTTCCTTTTAGCTTTCTTATTTTGAACATAATCAATAGCCTATATAATATTAATATAAAATAAGCGCATCCTCTTGCGTTTTTTTTAGGGAGACAAATAAAGATCGACGTTAACCATTCATTGGGTAATCTGCCTGAGCTAAAATTTTCTTCAAGAGTGTCACTAAAACATTAATATGCTGTTCATCAATAACTTTTATTAACTCGATAGGAAGCATGTCAAGTCTAGAGCTTTTTCCGCTCTTCATTGTTTTTAATGCTTGTACTTGTACTATTATTTCTTCTTTTGCAATATTTGGACCTATTTTTCCTGATGTAAGTTCTCTATTATCTAGGTCCCCTTTTTCATCATCGAACATAACACATCCATTTGTGTTATAATAATCCCGTGTCTATCCAGAACAGTGGGATTTTGGTTTCTTAATCTGCCATTTCTTTGACTTTCTTATGTAAATTAAAAAACTCGTATCTTTTTTGGAGGTCCTCGATCTCTTTACATTTCTCTTCAAATTTG
Organism: Diabrotica virgifera virgifera; assembly: GCF_917563875.1. NCBI lineage: Eukaryota > Metazoa > Arthropoda > Insecta > Coleoptera > Chrysomelidae > Diabrotica > Diabrotica virgifera. The sequence goes on along the minus strand of NC_065447.1, from coordinate 189,131,636 downwards.
TTTTATTTTGCCTGATTTATCATCTTCCTTATCTAGTAGTTAATCTCCCTGTATTTATTGTTTGTTCTTATACCTTTGTTATTATATGGTCTCCGTTGTTCTATCATTTTCATCATTTAGTTGTTCATCCATTGCTCTATTCTGCTTAGGGAAGTCTTTAGTATTTCTTTACAAGGTTCTAAATAGTAGAAATTGGTTTAGTCGATGTCATTGCTCGTCAATATCGTGTCTATGTTCAATGTTTGTTTAAGCCAATCTTTAACAGTACTTCAGTCTTATAGATACAATTGAGCAAGCCTGATAGGAGTGAGATTGTCTATAGTTTTTAGGGGATTTCAAAACGTCTCTCAAAATAGAAAAAAATAGAAGAAAAACGCAATCCAGGCCGTAGAAGAATATCATGGTTGCGAAATTTAAGAGAGTGGTTTGGCTGCACCACTAATGAACTTTTTAGGTCAGCTGTAAACAAGGTCAGGGTGACCTTGAGGATTTCCAATCTCCGTTAGAAATGGCACAGGAAGAAGGAGAATACGTCTATCTGTAGTATATCTGGTCCCAGTGCCTTTTTATCTTTAATGCTTGCTATGCTGTGTAAAAGTTCTTATTTAGTGATATCCATGCCGTATCATACAGTAGTAATATTTGAGTTACCCCTATTTCCTATAAAATTATTTTTAATATATTTTTATTTTTAATTTATAACTTCCACCGCATTCTATGCATTCTTTTATCAGCAATTACACCAATTTTCATCCTTTATCTGCTATACATATATTATGTATTCTCTTTTTAAGAGCGTCCATAAATTACATATTATTCTTCTTAAAGCTCCATCTCTATTACTGAAGGTTAGCAATATCTACAGCAAATTGCTCTCTATCCTAAGATGTTCTTAGCATCGAATGTGTCTCCTTGCCTGTTCAGACTCTTATATTCTTCAGCCAGGAGCATTTTATTCTTTTTTTCTCGTTTTTCTGTTTTTTTTTTTACAATACTAAGGAGTTCTATCTCAGTCCCCGTTATTCTCAACACCTAGTTGGTGTTCATGTGCTCTGTCGAAGAAATCTTCAACATCCTTCGAAAAATCCACATCTCAAAGGTTTCTATACGCATCATAATTGTAATTCCGAGGGTTCATGTTTCCACTCCGTATAGCAATATGGAATATACAGGGTAGCGAGAAAGTATGGAAACACGGTAATTTCTGGGAAACCGCTTGAACGATTGTTATAAATTTTGGTAAGTAAGGATATTTCTAATACGGTCGATATGATAGTGGTAAGTACATTGTTGTCAAATCTTCCGTTTTTCGGGAGAGCTAATGAAGTTTCTGATTTTAAATGGAACACCCTATATATTTTTCACGTTTTGAAGTCCTTAAGAAATGCTGATTATTTTTCATGTTATGTTTCCTATACCTAAATGCCATAATTTCAGAGATATTGCTACATTTATTAAAAAAAAAAAATTAACAAATTATACAAATTTATTTTTTTGGACCGGGTAGATATTATTTTAGGTTCTTTGGGTCATTGGGAACAATACGGTCTTTGGTCTAGGTCTTTTGTCGGTCATAGGTCTTTTGTAATTTTCCTCAAAAGTTAATAGTTTCCGAGTTATAAACATATTAAAACTGAAAAAAATCGAAAAATGACGATTTTCTGGGTTCAAAAACATAAGTAAAAAATATTATTTTTGAAATTATGAAGTGCCTAAACTCAATTTCAAACCTTATTTTATCAGATGCCGATAAGTGATTTCGTCTTATTTCATTCTACAACATTATTTTTTAGTTGTTAATGCAGCCCGATAGACCGTCCTCGCATATGAGCTTTATTAACAATTAAAAAAAAACAGTGTTTTAGAATAAAATATGTCAACAATTCTTATAGAGATATGATAGAAAAAGTTTTGAGTTTGAATTTAAGTACTTTGTAATTTTAAAAATGATTTTTTTACTTGTGTTTTTGAAGCTTGAAAATCGTCATTTTACGATTTTTTTCAATTTTAAATTGTTTATAACTCGGAAACGATTAACTTTTGAGGAAAATTACAAAGGATATTTTTTGTTACTAATGACCCAAAAATAATATCTACCCGGTCCAAAAAAATAAATTTGTATAATTTGTTAAACTTTTTTTTAATAAATATAGCAATAACTCAGAAATTATGGCATTTAGGTATAGGGAACACATGAAAAATAATCAGTAATTCTTAAGGACTTCAAAACGCAAAAAATATACAGGGTGTTCCATTTAAAATAAGAAAGTTCATTAGATTTCCAGAAGAACGGAAGAAATGACAACAATTTAATTACCACTACAATATCGGCCGCATTAGGATGTTCCTACTCACCAAAATTTATAAAAATCGTTCGAGCGGTTTCCGAGAAATCACCGTGTTTCCATACTTTCTCGCTACCCTGTATGAATGTTTTTGCTAATTAATATCGGATATTCAACGATAAGGTAGAGTTTATTAGGAATTTTTTCATTATTCGAAATATCGTGCTCCATACGCGCATGTATCTCGACCCCGTGATTAAGATTGTTTGTTATCCAGCAACCAAGATTCCGGAATTTTTGTGCAGGTTCTATCTGTTTTTATAGATACGAATATTAATGTCGGCATTTGGTGCATGTGTAATAGCCACTACTTTTGTTTTATTTGTGTTTATATTCAGTCCCAAGCTATCTCCCTCTCATGTTGTGAGATTCAAAAGTTGTTGCAAACCCTCAGCACTCTCCGCAATAATCAGCCCTGTGATGTATGACTTTATATGACCAAAGTTATGTTTAACGTTTGAGTTAAAGTTAAGATAACTCTCAGGAATAACGATCCCATAACTATTTAGGTAAAACTCGGTGTGATGTATCCGCCACCGTTATGAGATAGTTATTTCTTCAACGTTATATTAGAAATAACATTTGAGGAACAAAGTTTGAAGTAACAAAGATAACCTGATGTAGAAATAATACAAGTTGGAGTGAGTGCGAGGGTTTGTTCGTAATATGCTACAGGATCGGTAGATGATCGTAAAAGTAAATACCCGTCGTCGGCCACCGCCGATGACCGAACAGCAAACAGCTGTTTGAGTTCGGTGGTGTTTCAACCGGTAGATAGAAACAGGGTTGCCAGATTGGTGTATCTTCCCACAATTTTGGGGTAATTTGAAAGCGTCTAGGGAAATTTTTCCAAGCAGAAATTGTAGTGGGATTTTTTGGCGGCAGAAAATTATGGAGGTTTTTAAGGAGTCATGGTAAATTAAATTTGCGAATGTACATAGAACTAAATATTATACACCCATATAATCGAAGACGGTAGGAATTATGAAATATTTTCAGGCCCTCGTTGATAAGTAGTATAATTTTGGTTTACTGTTCTCTTCATTTGACTACTAATTTATTAAAATGCGGCAAAAATTTAAATTTGGGGTGTTTGAGCTTCAATTTGAGGGAATTTCACACTTTCTAAGTGGGGGATTTATAAAATATCATCTGGCAACTCTGGATAGAAAGCTCAGTAGGTACTTAAAATTAAATTTCAACTTGTATCTCTAGATTTGATTTTTGTATAGTTTTAAAAATTGTATTACCCTTCTATTCTTATTTATTAAATTATTAGCTTCTAAATTCACTTGATTTCTGTCTAAAAACAAGTCAAAATATGAACCTAACCTTACATAACTACAGAGTTATCTCATAACTTGAGGTTTAACGTCGCGTTATAAAGTGACAGTTGTTATATCAGATGACTCAAGAACTGTCAAGAAATAACGCAAGTAGTTAAGTTAAATATGATACATCACACCAATTCGAAAATTATAAGTTAACTACAGGATAACTTTACGATAAAGATAACTTCGGTCATCCATCACAGGGCTGAATGACGGTGTCGTCTGCATTGTTTACCTATTCTCCGTTGATTTTTATTCCTTTTTCATTATTTTCGAGGGCATTTTGAAATATCTTTTCGGAATATACAGTATGTCCCTGTAAGTTGTATCCATATGGAAAACTTTTTTATTATTAATTTTACGAAAAAAAGTTATTCTTTATAAAAATCTCTGCATGGTCCAAAACCTAAGTTTTAACCATCAAATATCAAATTTTTTGAATATTATACGAGGTATGTCAAAAAGTTTGAATTTCGCTCAAGAGTAAAGTAGCTTTATTTTTCACAATATTGAAAATTGCTATTATGAAAAGTTGTTTGGAATTAAAAACTGTATTCTAGTATGCAATTACATCCTTCTAATTGAAAAATTTTTTTTTTGAAAAATTATGGATAACTAACATTATTTTCATTTATTTTAATTCAGATAACTCTTTTATTATTAATTTTACGAAAAAAAGTGATTCTTAATAAAAAGTTCTACATAGTCTAAAATCTAAAATACAACCATCTTTTGTCAAATTTTATCAATTTTATACGAGGTATGTCAACAAATATGAATTTCGCTCAAGAGTAAAATACGTTTATTTTTCACAATATCGAAAATTTGTTATTATGAAAAGTTATTTAGAATTAAAAACTATGTTTCAGTATGTAATCACATCCTTCTAATTGAAATATTCTGAACTATAAAGGTACTTTACTTTTGATCTAAATTTAACTTTTTTGACATACCTCGTATAGAATTGATAAAATTTGATATAAGATGGTTGTATTTTAAATTTTAGACCATCCAGAACTTTTTATTAAAAATCACTTTTTTTCGTAGAATTAATAATAAAAGAGTTATCAGCATTGAAATAACTGAAAAAATAATGATAGTTTTCAATAATTTCTCAATTTTTTTTTTTAATTAGAAGGGTGTAATTGCATATTGGAATATATTTTTTAATTCCAAACAACTTTTCATAATAGCAATTTCCAATATTACGAAAAATAAGGCTACTTTACTCCTGAGTGAAATTCAAACTTTTTCACATACCTCGTATAATATTCAAAAAATTTGATATTTGATGGTTAAATCTTAGGTTTTGGACCATGCAGAGCTTTTTATAAAGAATAACTTTTTTTCGTAAAATTAATAATAAAAAAGTTTTCCGTATGGATACAACTCACATGGACATACTGTATATAAAAAATAATAGTGGAGAAAGTACATAGCTCTGACAAACATTTTTAAAGCTCTGACGAGCTTTTTATTGAAATTTCTGCTATCAGACGATTGTCTATTTTGATCGATGCCACTTGATCCCAATGTAACTCACAAGAAACTCGTCTTTTAGCTGATCTCAGCATTTTTGTAGTTATATCTGGAGGCCCAATAATGCCTCTCTCGTACCAAGCCAAATACTAAATCCAAATTGATTGTCGCTCAGATTTCTCTCGAATTTTCTGTATATACGTTGATGTACAATTTTGAGCAAAATTTTCAAAAAATTACTCATGAGGCTTATTAATCTGAACTGTAAGCATCTATTTGCTTTATTTACATCTATGAGTATCTATTTGCATATTCTTAGCTGGCAGAATTCGTAGATTCAAAGATTTCATAAGTAATGATTTATCTATCTTTATTATTTACGATAAACATAAAATTATGCTTCTTTAGTTCGTCTTAAAACATGAAAATAAGATATTTCAAAATTAAAATAAAGATTCCATTATTGTACCAGTTCTCAAACAGGGCAAGAATAAATCGGACCCAGAGTCTTACCGACCAATCTCCCTAACATCTAATATGTGCAAAGTACTTGAAAAAATGGCAAGCAACCGACTAATGTGGTACCTAGAAGATCGACAGCTACTTAGCCCTATACAAAGTGGATTTAGAAAGTCCAGATCTACATTAGACAACATAGTGGATATTGAATCTGTAATTCATGAGTCATTTGGATGTGGTCAAGAATGTCTGGCTGTATTTTTTGATATAACGCGTGCATATGATACAATCTGGAGATCAGATATCATAAGAATCCTGTCAAGTTGGTCGATTAAAGGAAATATTATCAAGTTTATTAATAATTTTTTATATAGGCGAAACTTCAAAGTTCGAATAGACAACTTTCTTTCAGACTCTAAAATCCAATTAAACGGTATTCCTCAAGGGTCTACTCTTAGTGTTGCACTTTTCCTTATTGCCATCAATGACATCGCTAAGTCACTTAGCCCATTAGTCAAAGCCCGTCTATTTGCTGATGATCTTGTTATATTCTGTCGTGGTAAAAATATATCAACAATGACGACCCATATACAGCAAGCCATTTACAAACTAGAGAATTGGTCGAATACTACTGGCCTAGAATTTTCACCCACTAAAACGAAAGCAATGATCTTCAGTAAAACTCCAAAGAAACAAGTAAATTCACCGAAACTCTTCCTAAAAAATTTACCAATAAAGTATTCAGAATCGATCAACTTCTTGGGAGTAAAACTGGATAGCCGACTATCTTGGCAAGACCACATCCACTCTCTCCGTCTGTCAGTTCAAAACGGCCTTAACTTAATGAAAAGTATCTCTCATAAACAATGGGGTGCCGATTTCCAAACTCTTATGACTGTATACAAAACCCTAATTCGTTCAAAACTAGATTATGCTGCTGTTGCCTACAACTCAGCCAAAGGTTCACTATTGAAAGTGCTAGACACAGTTCATAATTCAGCAATTAGAATTGCACTGGGAGCACACTACACAAGCTCAGTTGAGTGTATGTATGTTGAATCAGGCGAACCATCCCTTCAACTCAGGAGAGAATACCTTAGCCTCATGTATGCCTTAAGAGTATCAACTAACCCACATGTACCTGTTTATAAAAACACATTTACAGATAGATTTCCATCGACATTTAATTGTGGGAAAAGATTGGATCCTCCGTTTTATCATCGAGTGAGAGCAACGTTACAGAGCTTAGACACAATAATCCCACACACTTACAATACTTTTAAAGTCAGCCAACACATATTACCATGGACAATTGCTCTTCCTGCTTGTAATACAAACCTATCTGCATTCAAGAAAGGTGACACACCAGCAAAAATCTTCAATCAGAGATTATTAGAGATATTAAATGGTTTTAATGATCACATCCATATTTATACCGATGCATCCAGATCTGCAAATGGAGTAGGAGCGGCTTTCACAACAGATAACTATAACAGTTCCTACCAGCTCCCTCCCCAAACCTCCATATTCTCAGCTGAACTCTTTGCTATCCTCCAGTCATTAAAGTTTGTTAACACACATGACATCAAATTCTCAATAATCATTAGCGATTCCCTAAGTGCATTAACGGCCTTGAGGCGGGTATACCCCAAACATCCTATCCTCCTCTTAATTAAGGCGGAACTCTTGATATGCCAACAAAATCAAAGATTAGTTCAGTTCCTCTGGGTACCATCACATTGCGAGATAAGTGGAAATGATAAAGCTGACACATTAGCAAAAAATGCGAGTGAGAATCCCTTAACAGACATCATAACTACTTGCGTTCATACTGATCTAAAGCAATATTTTAAAAACAAGATCATGACAAAATGGCAAACAAACTGGAACGAATCAAACTCTACATTAAGAACAATCAAACAAAGTATATCACCGTCGAAACATCCTACAAAGAGAAGAGACCAAGTGCTCATGTCCAGATTGCGACTTGGTCATACGAAGATCACCCACGACTTTTTATTAAAGAAGGAAGCCCCTCCGATGTGTTATGTGTGTGATAGTGAACTAACAGTGCAACATATAATAATAGACTGTCCCCTCTACGTTATAGAACGGCAACATCAACAGTTACCAACTACAATTAAAGATTGTTTAAGTGAAAGTAATTCATGTAAGACTCTTAATTTTTTACGTACTATAGGACTCATTAACCAAATTTAATATACCTAAATTTTGTAATTTGATGTAAATACAGTTCATTGCTAATAACCCTTGTGGTTGAAGCAAATTGTAAATAAAAAAAAAAAATTAAAATAAAGGTATTTCTATAATAAAGATTATTATATATCTTTTAGAAACTGCTATGGGTGTTACGAAAGAACACGACAGCAATACTGGATTTGATTATGCCATGGCTGTTATGCGGTATGTATCTATACTGCACATACTGTGTAATCTTTGACATAAAAAATTTTAACACTCTTTACAGCATGTGTAACATCCTTCATCTTAGACATCTGAAAGCCTGGTTGAGACCGGACATCATTTTTAAATTCACTAAACTGAGTACCATCCAAGTAAATCTTTTAAAAGTTATTCACGATCTCACTGACGGGGTAAGTAAGTTTTTTAGGTACATGATATTTAACCCTGCTGTCCCGTTCGAGTCAACTACACAAATGTACTGTTCGGGTCAATATGACCCAACTATGCTTTACGCTCCTTAATCGAAATAAAATAAGCTAATGGTGATAAACAAAACTTTATTAACAAGAAATTACGGTCAATTAAACAAAAATTATGTTGTTAATGTAATTTAAACCTTATTAACAAAAATAAAAGTTATCTTTTTTTCCAAAAAACCTAGTAACAAATATCTACAAAAATTAAATTCAGTGTACGACTGGGACAGTAATAAAAAGAATGGATTCATATCATATGTTTATGATATATATAACATAATAATTGGTAGTCTTGTTATCGTTTTAGGGCAAGTTTACAGCGTGCTCGTTTAGCAGGCGGAGTTAGATTGTCCATAGACGGTTCACTAGCATTTCCATCTAGTCTACTTGTTTCTGTTCATGTCCTTTTTACCAGTTCGTGAAACCATTTAGTTATTGGTATATTTTTTCTGGAAATGATGACTGGTGTACTAGTTTTTCCCAATTCCTCAAGAAAAATTCACCGTTTTGTCAGTTTACTGGTATTCCATTGGATAATTATTGATGCCCATAACACGAACGCGTTGTAGGCAGAAATGTACAGCAGATTATAAAAAAACAATCATTCGCCAGTGATTTATCTCTTCTCACATGTATATGTGCCAACAAGCTAATCTAGAATATCAACTGCTCCCTTATTGGAATTGTAATCTAAAATAATTTGGGGCTTTTTCATTTGATGGAAGTGATGCATGATGCATCGATTTATGATGCAAAGTACTCATAAGAACAACATTTTTAATATTTTTAGAAATATTGTCAACAACAGTGGTATCTTGCGTGAAACAAAAAAGACGAGCTATGAACTTATTTATTCGCGATTTTTGCTGAAAGCTCCGGTTTATTTTACTGATAGTCCCCGGAATTGTATCTACTTTGTTTTAGAATAATTTGTCCTTAATTTTACGATGTAAAAAAGTTATTACACGTAATATTGTGGCCTTCCAAGTCACTACTCAAGTCACACATCACACGCATTACTGTATAGATCTGCAATTTTTGAGCATAAGAAGTTTTGCTGTTCATAATTACATAAAAACCAAACTTGTGTGCCATATTTCGCTGGTTTGCTTGGAATATACCATTTGAAGGAAGAGCGGCCTCTAAAGGCAACTAGTTGCTTATCGATTGTAACATTTTCATCAGGGTTAAAAAATTTTGGTACATTTTCAACCTATGTTTCCTAAATTTCACGTATTGCAGCAAGTTTACCAAAACATCTCCTATCCTGTCTAGTAGTTTTGTTATCAAAACGTATTATTTGCAAACTTTTTGTAAATATATCAAGCGACATTGCCAATTTAAATATATTACGACCCGTTTCTTCATTCCACAAACTTTTATTGGATTCGCCATGGGACTTATAAACTCGAGCTAAAACTAAACGACCAAGGTATTCTTGGAAACCAACTTTATTCATGTCTTTCCAGTTGGTTCCAAAGACATGCTGTCCGTCCATATTGGTCATATTTATAATTTGATTTGCATCACCGTCCAGCTATACTACAGTTTATTGTACAAGTTCTAGCTTGCAGAAACCCGTTTTTATTTAGAGACGTATCCGGCTGACAGACACACAGGTACTGCCAATATAGAATACTGCCAACTAAACACACATACAGAGGTAATTTTTAACGGTTTAAATATGCGGGTCATATTGACCCGAACGTACCATAGGTAACAATTTCATTTTTATCAAAAAAATCAGGAAGTTGATTTTTTATCTCATATGCAATAGAAGGACCTCATATTAGTGAATAAAGTCACGAAACACCAAATCGTTACTGTGCGTAGTAATTTGTAAAATAAGAAATAAATTATTTTTTGGGTCAAATAGACCCGAACAGGACAGCAGGGTTAAATTTGTTATACAGACTTTGGACTGCTAACGAATGATGGAACAACTGCAAAAATTAACACTGGATCAAGGATGTCTGAGGCATTTAAGGCCACGAATGGATTGAAGCAGGGTTGCTGTACTTCGTCTACTTTTTTCAACATTTTTTGGAACAAGCAATCAAGCTGTAGAAAAGAAAAAGTAATGGCATAGGAATCCCTCTCAATGACGAGACAATACTACACACTTTATATTTCGCTGATGATCAAATTTTGATTTCTCGGGGTCATGACGACTTGAGTTACATGACGTGGAAGCTAATAGAAGAATATAACAAATGGGATCTTTAAGTCAACATTAAGAAAACTGAAGCCGTGTGTACTGGAGGTCTCAAGCAGTCCACTACATTAGACAGTGCGGTATAAATTAAACACTGTGCTGAATACAAGTACCTAGGCATGAAGGTAACTCAAGGTGGAGCACTTGATCCTGCTATAAAAGACAGAAACATACAGGGTAGAAAAGCCATATACATGGTGTACGGCATTCTGTGGGATCAAAAAATATCTAAGGCGAACAAACAACTCATATACAACACTATACTTAAAAGTGTATTCACATATGGCATTTAAATTTGGCCACTGAAACAAAGAACAGAGAAAATGTTGCTAGTAACAGAAATGAACTTCTGGAGAAGAGTAGCAGGCAAATCAAGAAGATATTACCAAATGAGAGAATATGAGAAATGATCGGAGTCACACACAATATTTGATGACATAACAACAAATCTAATATGGTACGACCATGTAGAGAGAATGCCGGATGATAGGATCCCTAAACAGATTTTGGCTTGGACACCACAACAGAGAAGAAAAAGAGGAAAGTTGAGGAGAAGTTGAAGAGAGTGAATTAAAAGAACTTGAAGAAAGAGAAATCCCTCCAAGTCTATGGTTAAATAGAGAAGAATGGCGGTTATGAGTCGGAAGGCGTCGGAGACCGCTGTGAACCGATAGTAGTAGTAGAACTATGTACCGGGTGTCCCAATAAGAATGGCTCTCGGCCATATCTCAGGAACCGTTTTTATAACAAAAGTTGCCCCGAGAAAAGCCTGGAAATAATTTTCATAATTGTAAGTCCACCGCTAGAGGGCGTAATTGAATATCAAAAATTACAAAATCGAAATTTTACAAAATTTGCCTAATAAAAGGGCACTGGAAATTCAATCATCGTATTCTTCATATAATTCTGTGCATATTTGATTTCACAAGTTTAAGTCTACCTGTGCAAATAAGAGGTGGGGTGAGTGGGAACCTTGTTATGAAAAAATCGCTGTAAGTCCGGTTCTGCTTAATCGATTTTTACAAACTTGGTCTTATTGAAAACAGCTCTTTTTCGTCAATGTAATAGTTATAATTTGGAAACAGCCTATTACGTAATATGCCGGTTAGAACGCGCTATTTATTTTTTTTAGGAATCTAGTTTTCTTTGGACAGTATTAAATGCAAGTATGTATTTTTTTCCTGTATTACAAAATTAGACCAAATTAGCAACAAAATACCGAGAACCGCATGTCGATACCTTTTTTCTATCTCGAAATATCTTAAGAAAGGTGTAAATTTTAAACATAACTCTTGCTGTCATATAAGTGGAAATATATAGAAGCACGTAGTGTGCTATGGAAAAAAGCAAAGGGACATTGTCGAGATGTCACCGTATATAATGAATCAAAACAACAATAAGACAAATAACACTATAAAATATAACAAAAAAAGTGTGGGTGTACTTTGTACGCGAGTAAGAAGTTATACCTCTATTATTATGATTTTAACGAAATAAATATATTTTAAACAGTTTAATTTTATTTTTATTTAAATATTACACTAACTTTAATACGTAAAATAATACCAAAAAAATAGCGTTAATATGTAAATTTTTATGAATTGTTGCCTCCGCGCATTTGCTTTTCTCTCGATGAATCGTAGAAAATGTAAAAACGTCAGATTTTCTACACAAATTTTTAATTTTTATTTCATTATATTTTAATATCAATTATCCTATTCCCAAGTAAGATAAATACATAACTGTTATTGTCACCGGTAAACTAAGTTAAGGAAGTCAAAATGGAAACAAGTAGTGTGCTATGGAAAAAAATAGAACTATTAGAAGTATTAACTTCAAAAAGTCATCATGTGTCAAATTATGTGTCAAATCAGTAAAACATAAAAATTTGTTCATTGATGGTTTTTTGCGGTTTGTTTCTATTAAATTTTATATAAAATTTATACAGAGTGAAATTCAAGATGATTCTTACAAACTAAGAAGCATTTGACATGATAGTCACATTCTTTGAATGCATGAGAAATGCAACTGTTGCAGCTAGAATATATGCAATGTAATATCCCCAAAGACGTCACCCTAGTAGTAGAGTTTTTCATATTTTGTTTTGATTTATTATACGGTGACATCTGGAAAATGTTTCTTTGTTTTTTTCCATAGCACATTACTTGCTTCTATATATTTCTACTTATATGACAGCAACAGTTATGTTTAAAATTTACACGTTTCTTAAGATATCTCGAGATAGAAAAAAGGTATAGACATGCGGTTTTCAATATTCTGTTGCTAATTTGGTCTAATTTTGTAATACAGGAGAAAAATACATACTTGTATTTAATGTTTTCCAAAGAAAACTAGATTTCTAAAAGGAAAATAAATAGCGCCTCCTAGCCGGCATATTACGTAATAGGCTGTTTCTAAATTATAACTGTTACATTGACGAAAAAAAGCTGTTTTCAACAAGACCAAGTTTGCAAAAACCGATTAAGCAGAGCCGGACTTACAGCGATTTTTTCTTAACAAGGTTCCCACTCACCCCCATCTCTTATTTGCACAGGTAGACTTAAACTTGTGAACTAAAATATTCGCAGAATTTTATGAAGAATACGATAATCGGATTTACAGTGCCCTTTTATTGGGCAAATTTTGTAAAATTTCGATTTTTTAATTTTTGATATTTAATTACGCCTTCTAGCGGCGGATTTACAATTATGAAAATAATTTCCAGGCTTTTCTCGAGGCAACTTTTGTTATAAATTTTTTTTTCCCAAAGCTGTACTGTAAACGGTTCCTGAGATATGGCCGAGCTCCATTGTTATTGAGACACCCGGTACATTTACATTTATTACACAATTACCATTAATACAAATCTTCAAATGCTTTACATATAATTAAAAATGTACGTTTTGTTTTACATGACAACTCAGCTAACAGTCTTAGTATTTTATTTGTACATTCTTCTAGGTTATCGATAGAAAAAAGGCAAACTATTTTGAAAGAGAAAAGTCTGGAGAAAAGAGTTTGTATGAACAAGCCTTAAAGACCTCCAAAATTGATGAAAAACATGGAACACTTATTGAAACTCGTGATATTATGTCAAACTTATTGAGGGATGATTTGGATGAAAACGAAGAAAATGATGTCGGTTAGTAAAAATTAGATGTTTTAAAGAAATAAAATAATTTTCTTAAAGTTTTTCATGATCTATGTTTAAACTGTTAATGTGTATTGTAGGTGAAAAGAAAAGATTGGCTTTTCTTGATTATCTTATTGAAGCCAGTCAAACCAAAGGAAATGCACTAAGTAATAAAGAAATTAACGAAGAAGTCAATACTATTATGTTTGAGGTAATATTTTGTTGTTTTATATTTTCGGGTTTTTCAGCACAGGTAGGTACTCTACAACCATAGGTCAATCTGATTCTTTAACGTATTCTTACTTAGCAGATTCATTTTGGATTTTTTACTACAACGTCAAAATTTTTGTTCGAACTCATTAACTACCCACATCGAAATGAGTGTTCTGGATAGTACACATTTTTTTCTCGTATATCCTTTTGCCATGAATCTACTTCTATATTTCTTCTATTCACAGCTATATTTATTACTTTTTCCCAAGACTTCTTTGGTTTTCCTTCCTTCCCTCCTTCCACTTAGACTCCATCCCCAGGCTATAATTGGTAACCTCTTACTGTACATTCATCTCATGTGGCTGTACCATGAAAGTTATTTTGCTGTGTTATGACATAGTGACGTAGACCACTCTACAGAGTCTTTGCCAAACAGTATTTTTACTATTGCACTAATTTGGTTTTTCATGTTTGACTTACTTTTCAGATTTTTAGCCATACGTAACCGTACTTTCCACGTTTTTGGAAAAAACCTTGTCTTCATGTCTTTTAAAAACATTCGAAAGAATAATTAAAAATAGATTTGAACATTGGTTAGAACACGATGGTATACTTCCAAGATCCCCATATGGTTTTCGCAAGTCTAGGTCTACTCAAGATGCAACTGCAGCTCTAGTTACGTCAATTCAGCTTAACTTTACAAGAAATAAGTCTACAGCAGCTGCGTTCCTTCACATTTCCGCTGCTTTTGATAATGTTAATTTAGACATTCTTTACAAAAACATGTTGTATATTGGAATCCCTAATTCATTTGCTCTCTTTTTAAAATCTTTATATTCCAACAGATTAACTTATTTAAAAATTAATAAGGATGAATTTTCATATCCTCGACTAACTAATATTGGATTGCCACAGGGGAGTATTTTAAGCCCGATTTTATACATCCTGTACAACATAGATCTTGACAGGGCTGCTTTATCCATTAGGCAATATAGGCAGCTGCCTAGGGCGGCAAATTGTGAGAGGGCGGCACAGGGGCTTGAAATTTTGATTGGGGGGGGGGGGCAAGCATTATATAATATACAATACATTATATTAAATGATGTAATAATGAAAACTGAAAGTATTTTTTGTAAATTTCAGTCATTTTCAGTTTCAGGGGAGGGAGCAACTGCCTCCCCTAACCCTATCAAATGACGCCCCTGGGGCGGCAAAAATACTGTACAAAAAATATGTGTATTTAAAAATTAAAATCGAATAACAAATATGTATATTCATCATTCATCCATCAATGAAATAGAAGTGGGCGTTCGTTTCTAAATAAAAGAAATTGCATTCATATCAAAAATAAAACAAACATAGCATTCTGTTATCTTAAACCTAACACTATTCATCCAAAAAAACGGAAGTCATAAATTTAGTTATTATTGTGCCACCAACATGGTGAATTGACTGAGAACATCAATATTGCACATATTGCAGAAACTAAAGATTACCAGTAGGAAATCGAGTTAGAGTTGGGATTTTCAAACTGTATTATTACAAGGAGATAACATTCGTGTCGTAGCACTGATATAATACTCCAGCCAGGGAAATAAGCAAGAAATAGACCATGTTCGGGACAATGAAATTAATATCAAGGTAGCTGACTACCTTTTTAGTTATTGTGGACTTGACCTATAGGATGAAAACCTTCATGTTTGGTGCAATCAATGCGATTTTTTCCATTTTTTGCACTCAATTAAAAAGCTAAATAGTTGACATAAAATTACAAAATTTATTTTTTTAGAACATTGAAAAACCTTCACAATGACGATTTTTGAAAGTCAAAAAATTAATTTGTTGCTTCGTAAACTGCAAAATAACTGCAAATCGATATTTATTAATAACTTTTCCTAAAACTAACTTAGAACTGTAGTGTTTCACTCAAAGTTCGGTATTGGGGTACATAACAAACTCCCAAAATTTGAGACCGATCCATTAATTAGTTTAAAAGTTAGGTATTCTATTTGTTTATCCCAGAGACCTTTGTTTTGCAATAACAAATGACAGAAAATAATGAAGATAGGACAATTCTGCGTATGCCAAATGAAAGTAGAAAAGTGATCCTATCAAAATGTATTAAGAAAAGATAAAAAATTATCTAATATAGTAAAAAATACTAGTTTATAATCATTTACAAAACATCTTCTTACATAGGTATTCGGAAAGATGATATTTTACTCGAATTTTTAAAAATGTAGTTCAAATGATGATTAGTCATAGTAAGTGAAGGGGGAGCTTCTGCGTTGATTGCACTAAATTGTTAATAACTAAAAAACGAACGCGAACTCTAGGCAGGAAACATGTAGGTTTTCATCCTATAGGTCAACAATTAAAACAGTTGTCAGCTACCTGGCGGGAGCCGAAAAATGCACGAGTTCAAAAACTAAAAAAGCAACTTAAAACTACTACCATTTTCTTTATCTTGGGATCTACTCAATGAATTTTGATATTTCTTCTTTTAATTTGTATGTACTTTTGTGTAAATTACAAATATGCAATTTGTCTAGACATTTATTAATTAATAAACAGTCTAATTTTTTAAACAATTTTTGAAAAAATAATCTTTTCTCAAAAATCCATTTTTTGTAATGATACTATCATTATTAATCATAGAAAAAGTTAAGGTATATTTTAATGAATAAATTATGTTCAATAAATTATTATTTAATTAAAATAATTTATTTATTAAAATATAGGTACTTTAACTTTTTCTGTGATCATTACTAGTATGATAGAATTGATTAAAAAATGACATAACCCAGACATCAAAAGTGAAAGTTATCCTCCAACACCAAATTGTTCTATGTCGTCCATATAATGTTCAGAAAAAAGTCACACCTTTTTGAGCGTCGGGTTTGGGGGGGAGAGGGGGGAGAAGTCGAAAATTCGTAGTTTTTTAAGTTTTTCGTCAATATTTCTAAAACTATGAGGTTTAGCATGAACAACCTTTTATACAAACATGTTCTACAATAAATTTGAAATAAAAAATGCCCCTATACATAATCCTTCTAAAATGAACGATTCCAAAGTTACGGAGGTAGTATAGTATAATTGGTCCAAAAAAAGGCCTAACCTAGACATCCAAAGTAAAAGTTTTGCTCCAACACCAAATTGTTCTATATGATCCACATATTGTTCAGTAAAAAGTTACACCATTTTGAGCGTCCGGTTTGTGGGGGAGATGGGGGAGAAGTCGGTAAATTAGTTATTTCCTTACGTTTTTCGTCAATATTTCTAAAACTATGTTTAAGCGAAACAATGTTAGATATATACAAAACGTTCTACATAAAATTTAAAACAAAAATGGTCCTATCCTTAATTGTTATAAAATCAACGGTTCCAGAGTTACGGAGGGTGAAATGTGGAGGTTTTCGATACTCTTTTATATCTCTTGGGCAATTGAAGATGATTTTGGGTGGTGAGGTTGACGTTTCTTCAAGGGCTTATCACTAACATACCATCGGCCACTGAAATAGCAAATCCTGTTAAAGAACATTTCTTTCAATCAGTAAAAATATTATAAATTGCTCAAAAAATATAAAAAGTATCGAAAACCTCCACTTTTCACCCTCCGTAACTGTGGAATCGTTGATTTTCTAACAATTATGTATAGGACCTTTTTTGTTTTAAATTTAATGTAGAACATTTTTGTATAGAACATTAAAGCATATTTTTAGAAATATTGACGAAAAACATAAAAAACTACTAATTTACCGATTTCTCCCCTATTTACCCCCCAAACCGGACGCTCAAAATGGTGTAACTTTTTACTGAATAATATCTGGACCATATAGAACAATTTGGTGTTGGAGGAAAACTTTTACTTTTAATGTCTGGGTTAGGCCTTTTTTGGACCAATTATGCTATACTACCTCCATAACTTTGGAACCGTTCATTTTAGACGGATTATGCAAAGGACCTTTTTTGTTTCAAATTTAATGTAGAACGTTTTTGTATGGAAGATTGTTCATGCTAAACCGCATAGTTTTAGAAATATTGACGAAAAACTTAAAAACTACGAATTTACCGATTTCTCCCCCTTCTCCCCCCTAAACCCGACGCTCAAAATGGTGTGACTTTTTTCTGAACATTATGTAGACCATATAGAAAAATTTGGTGTTGGAGGATAACTTTCACTTTGGATGTCTGGGTTTGGTTGGATCTAGTTATACCATACTATAATGATATGATTAAAAAATAGGTATTTGGAAAAAAATAATTTTTTCAAGAAATGTTTAAACAAATTAGAACCTTGATTAATTAATACATTTATAATAAAATTGCATATATGTAATGTATGTAGAAATTACATACAAATTAAATTGTTAATAATTAAAAAAACGGACGTGAACTCTAGACACGACACGGGTAGGTTTTCTTGCTATAGGTCTACAATAATTAAAAAAGTAGTCAGCTACCTGAATATTTCAGTTATTATGAAAATGATGTAACAGTGTGAAATACCTTCAGTGAAATAACAGTTAAAAAATAACGGCTACTGCTATCGCAACACATTCCTATCTTATACTAGTGCAAATTGCAAATTATACATCATCATAATTTTTCATTTTTATTTAAAACATTCTGTGTTTATTTTCACCGGTCAAAAGTGAATTCATACCATACTGTGATCAGTGTGATTTTTGTTCTTCTCGCTTGTGTAAAATATTATTTTTTATAAATTCTATGTTCCTCATTTTAATACATTTCAAACAATACATTTCTTATTTAAGGGACCGTTCAAGTATTACGTAACGCAGGTTAGGGGGGTCAAAAATCTTCAAAAATTGCGTTACGTAGGGGGGAAGGGGGGTCAAAAATCTTCAAAAATCTTCGAAAATCGCGTTACATAATACTTGAACGCTCCCTAAATAAAAAATTCTGCTTGTATCTTTTTTTCGCAAAAATGGTACATGTTTGAAGGCGGCAACTAGAGAATTGCCTAGGGCGGCTACTAGAGAATTGCCTAGGGCGGCAATTGACCTAAACGCCGCCCTGGATCTTGAAGTAAGTATACCCAACAATACAAAAATTCTTCAATATGCTGATGATGTTGTTTTATATACAGAAGTTAAATTGTTAAGTAGATGTGAGGATAATTTAAAAGTCGCATTAGAAATCGTAAATCAGTGCTATGAAGAAGTAGGATTATCAATTTCTGACACAAAAACTGAGGTGTGTTACTTTACAAAAAAGCGTAGAGTTCCACAAGGCAATCTTAACGTTGGAAAATTTAATTTTCCAATTAAAAGCTGTGTTAAGTGTCTTGGTACCTATCTAGACAGGAAATTGTCATGGAAAGATCACATTCATCATATTGTTAAAAAATCAGAAAACTCAATAAATATTTTAAGAGCCTTCTGTAAAACAAATTGAGGAGCAGACCCAAATATTGCTTTGATGTTTTACCGTAACATGATCAGACCCATTTTCGACTATAGCTGTCATTTGTTTGGATCAGCGACCAATACACTTCTAAATAAACTTGAAATTCAAAAAAATAGATGCTTAAGATTATGCCTAGGCTATTTAAAATCCACTCCAGTTCAAATAATGGAAAATGAAGCATTGGAACCTCCATTGCATTTACGCCGCCAATTTCTCAGTGATAAATTTACAACTCGAATTCTGTCCAAAAAATGTAATTACCTTCAAGATCTACATGAGCTATCAGTTTTAGATCTCACTCTGGAGGTTTAGGTTTAGGTACTGGAGAACTAAAAAATCTATACCTTTGGTAGAAAGTTATCTAAGTACGGTAAAGTACAGTGAAGTTATCTATAAAAGCCAAATTCCGCCTCACTACAGTGCAATGACAAAAACATTATTTTTTAACAAGGTTAAAACATGTTATTTAAACTCACATTTACCGCCAAATATATTTCATATACTTATTAGAGAAAAATGGTTAAATTTTCAGTACATATTTACCGATGGGTCAAAAGACGCAAATGGAACGGGCTGTGCAGTATTCCACGAAAATAAAAATTACCATCATCAATATAGCCTACCTTTTGAATGCTCAATATACACAGCAGAAATGATAGCAGTAATGTTTGCTGTTCAGTATGTACTACTGAATCCAACTAGCAATTATGTTATATTTACTGACAGTAAAAGCGTGGTGGACAGATTGAGTAATATTCAAACAGTCAAACACATAAACCACATTGAATTGAATATTCTTAAAACTCTGTTTGAAATTATACCATTATGAGTAAATGTAACAATTGCTTGGATTAAGGGTCATTCGGGAATAAAAGGCAATGAAATAGTTGACAATTTTGCTAAATCAGCTTATGCGATCGGAGAAAAAATAAACAAAAATTTAATTCCAGCTTCAGATATTGATACTTTTAGCAGACAAAACCTTAAAAATATTTGGCAATTGCATTACAGAGAATGTAATACTGGCTCAAATTTTGCTCATTGTAACCCTAGGATATTCTCAAAAAGATGGTTTTACACAGAATATAACAGACATTTTATAAAGACCATTAATCGGTTGAGAGCCAATCATGCTCTAACGCCATCTT
The DNA here is from genome assembly GCF_917563875.1 of Diabrotica virgifera virgifera. NCBI lineage: Eukaryota > Metazoa > Arthropoda > Insecta > Coleoptera > Chrysomelidae > Diabrotica > Diabrotica virgifera. The sequence goes on along the minus strand of NC_065447.1, from coordinate 189,111,199 downwards.
ACATGCATAGAATCGGCTTGGCAGATACTCCCAATTGTACTTGTGGCAAAATCGGATATCTAACACATGTCATATTAGAATGTCATTTAAACATAAATAACATAAACGACCTTTATAAGGAATTAAAAGATTTAAAATGTTTTTTCCCAATAAACCTAAATACTTTAATATTTACAAATGATATGGAAATTCTTCATCTCATTTATAAACATGTTAAATTAGGTAAATACAAGTTGTAAACGTAATATGTAATAAATAGGCATAATTTGTTAATGTGGTTTGAAAAAATAAAAAAATAATATTAAAAAAAACACAAAATAAAAAAAAAATAATAACAAAAAAAAAATAATAAACAAAAAAAAAAGAAAAAAAAAGTAACAAAAATAAAAAAGAATAGAAAAAAAGACGTAAAAAAAGTGTTTCGCACAAATTAAAATATATATTAAAAAAAAACACAGTAAAATAATTAAAAAAAAAACAAAATAAAAAAAAAGCTACACAATGTACCAATGTATCTATAAAAATAAAATTGTAGAATGTACTTATGATATAAGAAATTTATGACTATGAATTTGCAATCAATCAGAAACAAGTCTGGCTAATTGGCTCTGCCAAAGCCATTTTTCAAAAAAAAAAGGAAACAACAGATTTTTTTTGTTTGGCGCCGAATATTTTTACACCATATTAATGAGATTATCTGACTTGTGCTGGCTTTACGTCTGCCCATTTTTTAGAAGCATATTCCTCTGGTCACTTCCATTACTATCGTCAGTATAACTCCCAGGTACTTGTAGTCTTTAATAGGTTATATTATTTTTACTTTTACGTCTAAGTCATTTCCTGGACAGCATATTGCCATATATTACGTTTTTTCTCTATGTATTTCTAGATACAATTTGTATCATATTATATTATTATGTAGCGTCTTTAACATCATATTTATGTTAACACAATTTGATTGCCATCAAATAATAAGGTGGTTATATTCTACTGTAATACATATTATTGTCTTCTCCAAATAGTACTCCCATTTTTTTTTACATATTTCAAACCATTTTTTCAGAACCAAGTTTTTATAAATTGAAGGGTACAGGGGAAGAACGGCAATAGCCCATTTGGATTTTTTTTTCGAACAAACTGAAAGTTAAGGTTTATTACCTTATCGTAAAGTCAATATAATATAATATAAAGTCTAAGGGCCGGTTGTTCGAACGCTAATCAACAATGATCATTATTAAATATTTAATTACTCTCACCAAAACTGTCAATGTCAACTTTGTTTGGGTTGCTGAAAACATAATTAATTACAATTATGAGATTTATTATTAATTATGTTAATAATTATTGTTATATTAATTGATTATAGTCTCAGAATTGTAATTAATTATGTTTTGACAACCCAAACAAAGTTGACATTGACAGTAATTAATTATGTGATAATGATCATTGTTGATTAGCGTTCGAACAACCGGTCCTTAAAGTAATTATTATTATTTTATCATTAGTCTTTAAAGGACCCCGCAGAAACCTTATGGGAAATGGCTCTCTGTCAAATGCTCGGAAACTTTGGGTTTTAGTAGTCCTTGATGTGTAGAACAAGAGACTCAATGGGCGCATAGCTCCAAAAAATCATGGTTTTTAGATATAAGCCTCTGAAGTTATGGGTACAGTGAGGGCGTTTGAGTTGGAATAAATTCATTTCCTCGAGAATGGGCGACTCTGGAGATAAACTACAAATCAAGTCGATTTTTATTTTTAAATTATAGTTTTCGGCATATATAACATACTAGTGACGTCATCCATCTGGGCGTGATGACGCAATCGATTATTTTTTTAAATAAGAATAGGGGTCGTGTAATAGCTCATTTGAAAGGTTATTAAATTCTCTATTCAATAATATAAACCTTAACATAATTATTTATATAGGGTGCCCAAAAATTTTTTTTGAATTAAATTAATTGAGACAAAAAGAAGAATGTATATAATTTATTTAATTCGAAATACATTTTACTGTTGTCCGAAACCAGGAAAGAATGTTTATTTGATGAATAAATATTGTTTTTCGCTTAAATTAAATACTAAAGCTGCCACCCACTTGCCTCTTAGCAGTTTAAATATTTATTTTAAGCGAAAGGGGTCGTATGATAGCTCATTTGAAAGGTTATTTAATTCTCTATTCACTAATATAAACATTAACATAATTATTTATACAGGGTGTCCAAATTTTTTTAATTCCATTATTGAGACAAAAAGAAGAATGTATATAATTTATTTAATTCGAAATACATTTTACTGGTGTCAGAAAACAGAAAAAATGTTAATTTGAAAAATAAACATTGCTTTTCGCTTAAATTAAATGTTCAAACTGCTAAGAGGCAGGTGGGTGGCAGCTTTATTATTGAATTTAAGCGAAAAACAAAATTAATTTATCAAATAAATATTGTTCCTTGTTTCGGAAAACAGTAAAATGTATTTCGAATTAAATAAATTATATACATTCTTCTTTTTGTCTCAATTAATTTAATTCAAAAAGTTTTTGGGCACCCTGTATAAATAATTATGTTAATGTTTGTATTATTGAATAGATAATTTAATAAATTTCAAACGAGCTATTACACGACCCCTATTCTTATTTAAAAAAATCATCTATTGCGTCATCACGCCCAGATGGATGACGTCACTGGTATGATATATATGCCAAATTATTATAATTTAAAAACAAAAATCGACCTGATTTGTAATTTATCTCCAAGGTAGCCCATTCTCGAGGAAATGAATTTATTCCAACTCAAAACGTCCTCACTGTACCCATAACTTCAGAGGCTTATATCTTAAAACCAAGAATTTTTGGAGCTGCGCGCCCATTGAGTCTTTTGTTCTACACATCAAGGACTACCAAAACCCAAAGTTTCGGAGCATTTGACACAGAGCCATTTCTCATAAGGTTTCTGCGGGCTCCTTTGACTGATTATTTTTCTTTAAATTTGACTTTATAATAAGTTAATACCTCTTAACATTCAGCTTGCTCAAAAAAAATTCAAGTGGACTATTGCCGTTCTTCCCCTGTACGCTTCAATTTATAAGAGGGTAAGAGAGAGATTACATTCTTGTCTCTGATCCTTAGTAACCCGAAAGATTTCTCAGTATCCATTTCGAGCCTTGATAAAATTCCCTTTATACAAGTTTTTTACCGCCTTCACAACACTGTGGGTATACTCTGCTTTCTGTCAAGGATTTCGACAGTGTATTACAGTATTATAGCTTTTGCTTGAGTTTATAATTAATAGGTGTAGTTTGCATGAACTTGCAAGTGAGTTCTTTATTAATTGTTTCATCAAGCTCTTCCTCTCTTCCTCCCAATCTTTAAACTGAGTTTATATCATATTTCGTAATACTGTGCCGTAGAATCTGCCTCCAGAAGTCTTACAGAGTTCGCTGTATTTTGCATAGTCCAGTTTATTGCCTTTCTTGTATATGGATAAGCAGTTTTCCATTCTAATGGAATCTATTCCTCATTCAAACATTTGTTATGTTCAAACCATTGTTAAGTTTTCCATTAGTACATCCGGCAAAAATTTAAGTAATTACACAAGGATACCCATGCTCAGGTGATTTATTAATTAAGGTACATGCAGCCAATATGGCCATTGGCCATGCTAATACGTTTTATTTTTTTACATAATAATGTTTTCAGTTTTTCAAAACTTTTGATATGCTATAGTATAAACTACATTATTAGACAGATATTCTAAGTAATTAAAAGTCAACCGTAAGAACCGTTACAAAAATATGAGTAATATAAGATATAATATGAGTTGGCCATATTGCCAACCGGGTGTATGGCAATAAGGCCATACAAAATATTCATTATGTACAGAATTACAAAAAAATATTATTCGGGAATAATTGAAATAAAAGGTCAAAATAATAACATAAGCTCAAAAATTAATTTATTATGACAGGTATAATTTATTATGATAGGGTAACTGCAAAAACAAATTTTTTATTCATAAAAATGAAATTTTTATCCACAATCTGGACACATGAAAATTTCTATGACATCGTCTTTAGTGAGTCCCATGCACTCCTCATGGACGTGAGCCTTGCATTTAACACATAAGCGCATATCTGCTTGTCTATCTTCCCTGCAGAGTTTACAATACCTACCAAGACTCATTTAAAATTTTATATTGTAGTTTTGGTGCTCTAGATATTTTTGATTTTTTTTTGATATTCGTACTTGATACTGAAACATCCTTAAGAATTTTGTTTTCTTTAGTGAACAAGTTTCTTGTGACAACTGGGCTCTACTATTCAGAGCAGGTTTTCTGGGTTTCTTAGCTTTGGTTAGTACCATTTTTGGAGTTGGTAGCATCTCAGTAAACGAATTGTTCTCGTTCAAGACAGGATCTTATACAATTTCTTCGTCAGAATAAGAGTTACTAGATTCATCGTGTACACTGAAATGACTGTCTGAATCACTGCTGCTGTCATCATTGGTACAAGTTCTGGCTCTAGTACCGTTTTTCTTTTGTGATTTTACACCAGATGTGGATGGACCAGCTTCTAAAGAAATTGAGCGATCGACATTATTTTTCTTATTCTCTAATAAACCAGATGTATTAGATGGAACTGTTTCTTGAGACATTTGCTGTTGCTGTTGAGGTTCTTGGTCCTGATTTTGACTTGCAGTGCTTGGAGCAAATGCAATCTCTGGAATTGCTTCACGATTTAGAGGATATATCCCTGTTGCTCTGAAGCCTGCTTTAATATTTGACATTGTCATTGTTTTATCCCAAACAGCTGAAAATATGCCTCCAAAACGAATCTTACTAATTGAACGTTCGTCTGTATGCGTGGAAAAATATTTCACAATGAATTTGTTTAGTTTTTGGGCTTTTGCCGGATTTCGATTTTGTGCTTTTCTAACTCGAATTTGAGGGTTCCTTTCCATAAATCCCTTTAGCCAATATCGCCCAGCCTTTTCTTTTTCTTCTCTAAAAGGATTTGGAATATTATTCAACTTGGTATACCGGTAAACACATCGACGAAGTACACTTGCAGTTAGCGGGTAACCTACTTCGGATAACCGAATTATTCTTCGACTTAATTCAGCTTCTTGTTCTTGAGTTAAGATGGGTTTACGACCCATGGCGGCTTTTCCTGTCTTACCTTGCTCGACATAGCGCCTAAGGGTTCTCCTTGGTAGATTATAAGTTGTACTGGCCCTATTTACTGACATACCCGCGTTCACAGCTTGAAGCGCTTGGGTTAAGTCTTCTTCACTCCATTTCCCTCTTATGCCTCTAGAGCGAATACGACCCATCGTTATTCCTTAAACAATAGAGAAAACATTACAAAAAAACTGGTATGATACATACGCTATTAGTAAAATGTATGCATAGCAATATGGCCATGGCCATATTACTGTCTATCGATAATGGCCATATTGCTCACATGAACCAAATCAACTGTTTTTTCAAATATAAGGCACTATCATAAACTTATCCAAAAAATAACTGCACTCATTTATCATCGTACCTTTGCACAATCTAAACATAATATCTACTTAAAAAATACTTACGTGATTGTTACTGTAAAAGGAGATATAATAAGTTTCACGTTTATAATGACGCACGTACGAGGCACTATTTTCTTCTGTAATGCAGCACACACTCACAATGTCGGCTTAAGACTGATTCAGACTGATTACTCTAGCGGCTGTCGTATTTGGCGAACATACTGTTTATATCTATTGCGCCATCTACTTCAAATTCAAGGTAGTTACCGAGTTATAAGGAAGTGGTCATATTGCCTGCTTGGCCATATTGGCTGCATGTATCTTATTTGTCATTCTTGGAAGCGCTATTTTTTTCCAATTTTGTTATTGAATCATACTTATTCTGAAACATCGGAAGGTCGTAATTAAGATTCTAAAATTGCACTTTTTTTTCTGTTAGTAAATCGCTATTATAATTTTTCCATGTTTCTTAGCCAATTGATTGATTGGATTTATTTTCAAAAGTTCTTACAATTTTCCAGATCATCCCAGATTTGGAGCTACCTAATAAGCCGTTGATCTCATGACATGTATTTTCTCAGTATTCGCTTTTTGGTGTTTTTGCCTGATTCTTGACTAGATATAAATAAATATATTTTATATATGTGTTTACCTTCTGGATCTTTGGTAGTCATCTATTGTATAGGTCTTTATTTTGTTTTTTTAATTCTTTGTTTCGCCAAGCGTTAATTTTTTTGTTATGTGTCAGCTACAGCCTTTTTGCCGCATCATATAAGCACATTTAAATGCTATTTCACATTTCTTCTTGTGATCCTGAAGTTCATTTTCTATTTTTTCAGCTAGTTTTATTTTTTTGCAAGAAAATTTTGTGGAGTCGTTATAGAAATTACATACATAGTGACCAGACATCTCGTAGCGCGACAGTTTGTAACCACATAAAAGGTAACGCACAATTCGTAACGGCGACAGTTCGTAACCGCGACAGTCTGTAATTAAACGTATTCGCAATGGACAATCCGTAATCTGCCGTGCTAGGCCCAAAGGCGGTAACTAAAATTTGACAAAATGGTGGCAAAATCGATTTCAAAATTGAATGCTAAAATTTTGGTCCGTTAGGGATTTATGGACTAGCTAATAGTTTTTATGCATGGATATATGCCCCAGCTTATTAAGGGAACCATTAATTATATTTTAAAATAAAGTTTTATATAAAAAGAGGCAGATACCGCTAAAACATTTTATCAAAACTTACTATAAAACTAAGCCTATTAGCGGTATGTGGTTTATAGTTGTGACTGATATGAAATAAAAAGATTTTATGTGTATTAAAGTTTATTCAATTGAAAGAATTAAAGTACTATTAAATGTTATTATTTTGTTGAGCCACAATATGAAACAACAAATTGACAATATTTAGTTGTCGTTATATCTGTTCTCCTTCAAGAGTCAATAAATACATATTCTACATATAAATAGTCAATATAGACAATTAAATAGACAACCGAACAACATACCTTGTGTCTGGTACATACAAAAAATCCATTTAGTATTACAATGGTATTACCTCATAATTAACATTTTTTATAAAATCTTTTATAGTGCGTCTAATAATTTGTGCAAGAAACTGTACTTATACTACGAAGAAAACAGAATCTGTTCAGTTTGTAATAGATGTTTAAACATCTGCTGATGTTAAGCGTTTTAAAGAATTCTTCAACTGTGAATGTGGTTTACAATCATACTTTTCACTTTCTCATCTATTACTTTGGTAATCTATCATCTATCACTATGGTAAACCATACTTTTCACTTTCTCAGCTATTATATTTTTATTTTGTTTTTAGCGACAAAGGTTTGCTATTTTACGACATGTTATTATAGAGCTTTACGTTTTTATGATCGGCGACACCTACCCTAATATTATTATGCATTGTTATATTATTGGGTATTTCACAATATTATATTCGATAAAATACCATTACTTACAGTAATTAGGGCAAACTTTAACATTTTATTAGTTGTATTGTACAAACTAGTTATGATTAAAATATTATCGCATTGTCTTTTAGACCGAAAAATACCTAATTATGGGAAATATTAGATTTTTAAACTATTCAAACAAATTTTTGTATCATTATTTAGGTACCTGACGCATTTTTAGAAAATTTGTAAAGGAATAAAACCAGCATTTTTGTATAAAACTTGGGTAAAGGATTCTCAAAAGATTAAGTAAATATATCCCAAATCTACAATCCCGTATCTATAATAGCATTGTATAACTAGACTACTAGACATTGTCTAGTTAAACAATGATAATAGCTTGTATTTAAACAAAAAAAATGCAATCAATGGGACTGCTAATCCCATGTACGACCATATATAATATATATAATATAGCTCAACAGGCCTTAAAGGCCCATGGCTTGGAATTTCTCCACGGTTTTTCTCCATTTTCTCCTGTACATGGCTGCAATTCTCAAATTTGATATCCCGATTGTTTGCAGGTCTTCCTTACATGCTTCTAGCCACTTTTTCCTGGGTCGTCCCTTTCTCCTCTTTCCTTCCCCTCTCAGCCTTTGCCCACCTTCCATCAGCCATTCTCGCAAGATGACCTAACCAACTTAGTCTCTTTGTTCTGACCATCTGGCTTATTTCTGGTTTCCGGTACAGCTCTCTGATCTCTGCATTTGTTCGTCTCCTCCAAACGTCTTCATAGTTTTTTACTCCCCCGAATATCTTCCTTAGGACACTCCGCTCCCAGATGTTCAGCATATTTTCTTGGTTTTTTTTCATGACCCATGTTTCACTCCCGTAAAGAACTGTGGGCTGGATCACTGTTTTGTAGAGTCCTAATTTTGCTTCTTTGGAGATGTTTTTGGTTCTTAGTAGTTTGTGTAGGGCTCCGACTGTCTTTCTTCCTCTCGAGATTCTTTTTTCAATTTCCTGGCTTTCTTCCCCTTTACTTGTTAGCGTTACTTCTAGATACTCAAACTCCGTCACCTTTTTGAAGCAATACTCTTTATTCTCGTTGTTTATGGTAGTTTTCATTTGTGTGTCTTCATCTGAGGTCTGTCCCATTTCCATATACTTTGTTTTTTGCTCATTAATTCTCAGTCCATACTGCTTAGCCTTTACTTCAAAGAGTTTGAAAATCCTCGGCAGATCCCTTTCCGTTCTTGCCATTAGCACTACATCGTCCGAAAATTCCAGAACCTGGTTTCTGTTGTCAAAGATCATACCTTTCGTTCGTATTCCACTCTCTCTCTCAATATCGCCTCCAACAAGAAATTGAAAAGTACTGTGGACAGCGGATCTCCCTGCTTTAATCCCCTTTTAACTTCAAATTTTCCTGATAGACTTCCTTCTATCCTTACTCTGTTATCGGTCTTCACTAAGGTCATTTTTACGAGTCTGATCATCTTTTCCGGAATTCCAAATACTCTTAGGGCCTGGTACAAACGCCTTCTTATCACAGAATCGTAAGCTTGTTTGAAATCTATAAAGAGGAGGTTTAACTTTAACTGTTGCTCATATGTACTGCTCTGAATCATTTTCAATACGAATATTTGATCTATGGTGGATCTGCCCTTTTTGAATGCTCCCTGGTATTCACCAACCTGCTCGTTTAAGTGCCTTTCCAGTCTGCTTCTTACGACTCTGGCGACTACCTTATATGTTACGTCTAGGAGAGTGACACCCTATAGTTTTCACACATTGCTCTATCTACCTTCTTATGAATGGGACATACTATGACCTCTCTCCATACTTCCGGCATTTCCTCTCGCTCCCAGATTTTAGTCAACAGGCTACATATTCGCGTTATAAGTGCTTCTCCCCCATGCTTGATTAATTCTGCAGTAATACCATTGCTGCTTGCACTTTTGTTGTTTTTCATACTATGTATCATTTCTCTTATTTCTTCCCCGGTTGGAGTCTCTACTGTTTCCGCCGGGCCGCTGACTTCCTGTACCATTTCGTCTTGTTCCTCATCGCTTCCATCAGGTTCTTCATTAAGTAGCTCTCTAAAATGCTCCTCCCATCTACTTAGCTTCCCCTCCTTATATTACAATTTTAATATCATATTTTAGAATATGATTATATATAAATTCAATATTACCATAGAAATCCTGTTTTACATGCACATTTATTAGACTTAGTTTTCTAGTCTTACCTCCTAGTCTCAACCTACAATTCCGTTCAGATATGGGCTCGAACTCCACTATCGCACTTTGCAGCCGGTCACTAACTATAAAACCAGTTCCCAACATTCGGTCTTCGCCACCACTACTGAAAAAGCTGTAGTTGTCTATCATTATTACGCCAGTTCCCTTTTGTTTTGTTTCTTGCATTACCAGGATATCCAGTTTGTGCTGCTTCATCACTGACACTATATGTTTTAGGGCGCCTGCTTTATAGGTACTTCTCATGTTCCAGGAACCTATCCAGAGTGTGCTTAAATGACCTTTTTTTCTTCTTACTTTTGCTTCCCCTATTAATAATCCTTTCGTGTCCTCATTCATTGCCATAGTTACATTATCCTTTGATCCATCCCTGCTGCTCAGCTCTAGTTTGCTGGTGGGTCCAGCTTTCCTTTTTTGCGGTTCCATCTCCATACTCTGCCATCTATTGTGATCTTCCGAAACCCCCTTTTTACTGTTCTACCTTCTCTCCTGGCCTCTTGTGCTTTTTCCTTTATTTCCTCTGGCATTCTTTTCTCAGTTATTGTCAAATCATCGTTTATGTATGTATGTTTATGTACAACCAACAAAGGGTTAATTACAGAAAACTTTAAGTATGAAAGAAATCTTGTGCCTGTATAGGTTGAACATAATTTTTTTCCACCTCTTGTAATTGCTTTACAATAAATTGTTCTCTTTCTATAATATTGTCTTCAGTGGTTTCACCTCGTGTTTCACAACTCTTACTCGACTCTACTTGATTTTCTAAAAAAAACAAAATATTTTCAGTCTCTTTTTCTAAAAATGTTTGCGGACAGCGTTTGGATATATTATTAAGTTTTTAAAACCTAATTAAAAAAAAAGAAATATTTTTTAAATATGAAAATCTCTTACCGCCTAATTCAAGATATAAATCATCCACTTGGCGCAGAGTCATATTGTTTACGACAACATAATTGGTTAATTCTTGAAATACTATAAACAAAAATGAAAATAAATTTCAACAGATATAATAATCTGGAACAGTTCTTACCATCCTCGCTAATTATTTCTTTTACTAACACAACTCTTTTAACTAACACAATAATTTAACCTTGTAAATTTAGGCCGAATTTACTTTGTAATACTAAGGCGATTTGGCGGTTTCTAAATGTAGGTGTAGCATTCTTGAAAGTAGATTAGCGGTAAGTGCAATATGCTAAGGTATATGGACGGCAACTGTAGCAGATACCGACAAAACGCCATAGTATTTAACATTTGCCTCCAAATGGCTTAGAATTTTATCTGAAAAGTGTAGATACCGCTATCAAAATTGAATTTTTTTTTTAAATATAATGCTTCTACAACTCCAAAGACTTTGTAAATATATACAAAATACCCTATTGTACCTAAAAATACAAAAATCTCATTTTCGATAAAAAATCAGTTACCGCCTTTGGGCTTAGCACGGAAGTAATGTCAAAATTGAATTATTATGTTTATTTTTCTTAACATAGAAACTAACTTTTATTACAGTTACAATTGAAATTACCTTTATCAATCTAACGAACTAGCATCATGCATGATAAACATTTTCAACACTTTTTATATTTCGTAGAGAAACAATCTTTAAAATTTCTTTAAAATAAATAATCTTGTAATGTAACTGTATTAATTATTACAGTAAATATATTATTATTAAACTGTTTTTACTTGTTTCATTACTTTTTACACTTTGTTTTACAACTTTAAAGAGATAATTCAAGATAATTTTTTTAAATTCTTTAGTTGTCATATTAACAGGAATATTATGCAAAAATATGTGTGAAATATATCTAAAAAGAAGTGGTCTTAAAAAAGCACCATTAGTTTTAGTATAGAATTGTATGCAAAATGCATTGTTTATTAAATTCATTAATACTGAATTTGCTAAAAAAAATTTAATGTACTGATAATATTATAATTGTATCGTTACGACCATGTATAGTTACGAACTGTTGCAGTTACGAGCTGTTGCAGTTACGAACTGTCGCCGTTACGAACTGTCGCCGGTACGAACTGTTGCCGTTACGAATTGGCTGTTACCATTTGTGGCGTTACGAACTCTTGCATTACGAGATATAATGGAACCACATACATACATACGAAATAATTAAACTACAGAGATAAGTTGATTTTAGGGTCACGACACGACTGCTGCTGCTTCCAGTTTCGTCATGAGCTTATTGGGTATTCACAAAGACATTCAAGAAAGAGCATTTAATGAATTGAAAGAAATCTTCGCTGATAATTTGCAAAGACCTATCACATTTAACGACACCCTTCAAATGAAATATCTGGAAAGAGTAATTCTAGAATCTTTGCGACTGTATCCACCAGTACCTCTGATTGCAAGAAAAGTGAACGAAGATGTAAAATTGGGTAAGCTGTTTATATATTTTTTGCCAATTTATGTTTGGGTTGTCAGTACATTAAAATCACTTATGCAACTAAGCTTTTTTACAAAATAGTTTTTCGTTTACAAAATATTCAGTAAAACCTTCAGTTATTGTATTTTAAGCTTTTCTATTAAAAATACTCCCTTACGTATTTAAAATCTAAGAACCTTTAGAAAAAAAAGATTACTATTTAAGGCTTGTTGTCTAATGATTTTACCTATCATCATTCAATCTTAGCTCGCGATAAAAAAAAAAAAAAAAAAAAAAGCTAAAAAAAAATAAAAAATGTAATAAAAAAATGTTAAAAAATATAATAAAAAAAATAATAAAAAAAAACAGAGTAAAAAAAACAGTAGTACTAATAGTTTTAAATTTAGATACTAAGCATATATTTTGTAAAAGAGAGAATTTAAAACACATTGACTGGCCAGTTGGTTGCTTAAACCAGTGCCAATAAAACATAAACACACACACACATTCAATCTTAGCTTGTTCACTGCTGGACATAGATCTCCCTCATAAGTTTCCATCTGCTTCGATATTTTATCTCTTGAATCCAATTCCTATGGCAACGTTTTACATCGTCAGTCTAAGGGTTTGTTCACTACGAGGCACCAAGCCTTACACCGATCAATGTATCGTACCCATGTATCCAATACCAGGTATACTGTCGGCAAACGTACAACAAACACTGAGTAAATACGAAGGGGGACGACAACAATAGATACAAGGCAAGGATACAATCCATTGCTCTCCGTAGTGAAACGACCCTTACGTGTTGGTGGACGACCTGTGCTTCGGTAGGCAATATCTCTCCTCTTCGGTAGGTCTCTATTGCAGTATCCATTTTGTCCATCTGTATTATTTGTCCATCTATTTTTTTACCTATAAACTTCTATCTCCAGATATCTTCTTGCTTTTTTTGTTTCTTTTACGTTGTGTAAACAATGAATATTTATCTTTATTGATGAGTTTCTTTTAATAACTAAAATGGTATGTCATGCTTATCTTCCTCGAGTCGTATTATTTCATCTATTTGTTGGTTTAGTGTTATACTTAGTTTTGTCAGTTTTACGAGACCTTATTTATTTTAGTACTTATGGGGATGGGTACGAACTTTTGGCTTCAATGCTATTTAAACGGGATTCATTTTTTTTAATGCTGAGAAAACTAGTATGTATTTTTGAAAAATTTAAACGCAAAATGAAAGATTACGTTATTACCGAGGGCTGAAGGTCCCTGAAAACTTCTATAATATTTCTTTTAATAAGTTACAGGGGTAAAAAACTAAGTGATAATGAGAAAATTTAGTGTGATTTTTAATTTTAAATATCTGATTACAAATAAACTTTTTATTCATTTTAAGGGATTTCGGCCCTCGGTAATAAAGTAATATTTTATTTTAGTGCAGTCACTGAAAGAAGATATGAGCTATTACCTCCGATTTCGTTGAACCTCCATCGATTTGCATGAAAATTGGTGAGTGGTTAGAGGATATCTCAAGGAACAAAGGTGACATGGTGCTAACTTGCGCTTTTACCCTGGGGGTGGATGCCACCCCACCTCCGGGGTGAAAATTATTATATTAAAAATAACCCCACAATTCGATAGAGGGAAAAATTATAGGCAAAATTTGTTATATAAAGTAATTAAAATAAATCAAAACATTTTGAATTATTAAATATCCAAAATTTTAATTTTTCGTCAGAAAAATGCATGTTTTTAACCGATTTTTCATAAATAATTCAAAAACTATAACTTTTTACAAAAAAGTTTTTATTACCAAAATTGAGGCTAATAAAAATCAAATAAACTCCTTATTAGAAAAACTTTTCAATGTTAAGTAAAAGTGAGTTATAGGTAATTGAACCTATATTTCTTTCGTCGAGTACCCAAATCTAAGTATTCAAGCTTAAATAACGGGAAAACAATGCATTTTATAACATAAACTTATTAAACATTTGTCAAAGTTCTTAGAAATATCTATCAAATAAGCCCTAGAACAAGTTGATAGCATTAAAATTTGTGCACCAAAAATGTTTCAAAATTTATCTTTTATAAATTTTTCCAAAAAAAGTTATTGTTTTTTTTGTAAATACCTCCGTTAATTTTTAAGATATCACGTTCACCTAAAAACTAGTTAAAAGATGATTCCAAGAGCTATTAAAAACGTGGAACTTAAACTTTTAAATTTCTTACTTTTTTTTAAAATAAAAGGTTAAATAGTCCCGGTTACATGGTTCTCGCAGCAAAATTGAAATTTTAAACGTTTCTATCTCGGTTATTTTTTACATAGCAAAATGAGTAAACTAATTGGAACAGAAAATGGTAAAATTTAGTTATATATAATTTCTTACGTATATTGAGTATTTTTGGAGTTCTTATCAAAAGAAAATGAAAAGTACGATATTTCAAAAAATTCTGATTTTTTAAATTATATCTTTTTTTTCAAAAATATGCATTCTAAACCGGTCAAAATTGTGGAAATCATTAACTATGTTAACCTAAAGAAATTCTTATGAGGATTACTACAAATTTTAGTTTTTGTGGAAATGGCGTATGTTTTATTTTTCACTTTTTCCTAAAAAAATCGAAAGGGTTCTCTTATTTACATCATAACTTGCTTAATTTTGATGCTATTAACTTCTACTGGAGCTCATTTAATAGGTACTCTGAAGTACTTTGAGAAGTGTAAAATAAGTATATTCTAAAAAATCGTTTTCCCGTTATGTAAGCTTGAATACTTAGATTTAAGTACTCGTCGAAAAAAATTTACAATGACCCATAACTCACTTTGAAATAACATTAGTTTAGTTATTTAAGTGGAAAGTGTATTAAATTTTTTATTATCTTTAATTTTGGTAATAATAACTTTTTTACAAAAGCCTATAGTTTTTGAGTAATACGTGAAAACCGCTTTAAAACATGCATTTTTTTCAAGAAAAAATAAAATCTTTGATATTTAATAACTCAAAAAGTATTGATTTATGTTAATAACTTCATATAACAAATTTTGCTCAGAAGTTGCTCCTCTATGGATTTCTGGTATTATTTTTAATAAAAAAATTTTACCCACGAGAATGGGTGGCATCCACCCCCAGGGTAAAAGCGCAAGTTAACATCATGTCACCTTTGTTCCTTGAAGTATCTTCTAACTACTCACCAATTTTCATGAAAATCGATGAAGGTTCAACGAAATCGGAGGTGAAAACCTTCAGTGACTCCACTATTTTGCGTTTAAATTTTTCAAAAATACTTATTAGTTTTCAAAAGAAATATTACATGCGTCAAAATTTTGCATTTTGTTCCTTTACCCTTATGTAACTATTCTTATTAACTACATATTTATATATTAGGTATATCGTATGTGTTTTTGCATTAGATATTTGCTTACTGTATAATATTCTAGACCAGGGGTCACCAATTATGTTCCCTGAGGGTCCGTAACGCAAACCTATGACACTTGCGGGTTGGATTGAATGCTACCTGTGTCTGGTTGTTCTGATTCGGTTTATTTGCGAATTCTTGTTAAAAAATATCCTCTTTAAACAAATCAGAAGGATGCCGGGCGAAATTGTTTGACAGTAATTGTTTAACAGTTTTTTTAACAAATTCTAAACATCACCTTTTTGCCACCGAAAATATGTTTTTAGTAATTTGGGGTCATCTTAAAAAATAAAGCTTCTGTCACTTTTCTTAAAAGTTGTCAGATTTCGAGTTTTAAGCAATTTGAAACCTAAAAAATACGAAAATAAGGATTTTTTAAGCTTGAAAACTCAGGTCTAAATTATTATTTTTGAGGTCGTCAAGTACTTAAAATGAAGTTTAAACATTCAATTTCAAGATTCTGATGACTAATGATTCTGATGAATTATTTCTATTTAGACTGTTGCTATTAATTGTTAATTATGCGCGTCGACTCGACCCTTAAGACATCGCGGCGGCGCGTCTCAAGTTTACGTGCGACAGAGACGCAATAAATAGAATGATAAAGAATGTTAGATTGAAAAAAAGAATGTTAAATGGTCGGAAATGCAAAACATGTCCATTGGGGTTCCAGATTAACCACAAATAAAGGTAAAGAGCTACTCAAAGCAACCAAACACTTAAAGTGTGATGTTCTGAGCACAGGCACCCCAACCTATTGGCCAACGGACCCAAACAAGATACCTGATTTAATAGATTTTTTTATCATAAAAGGCCTTGCGTCTAATTTTGTATACGTGGAAGAAGCATTGGACATGAATTCGGATCATTCTCCAATTCTTCTTACTTTCAGTGACACTCTCATACAGAAAGAAAATCCACCACGATTAACAAATAAGTGTACAGACTGGACTAGTTTCCAATTACAATTAGAAAGGATAACTGATCTCTCTGGCTCATTAAAAACCCCCAAGGAATTAGATGAAGCTGTAGAAAAAATTACGAATAAGATCCAGCAAGCAGCTTGGGATAATTCACCAACTATTATCCAAAGAACTAAAGGCAACAATTATCCTAAAGAAATAAGGGATATGATAGCCGAAAAGAGAAAACTACGACGAAACTGGCACATGACTAGAAATCCTGCAGATAAAACTGTTTTAAACAATGCCACACAAAAATTAAAGCGAGAAATCAAACGCATACAACAAGAGTCCATAGGGGAGTACCTCAGTGAACTAAGCGCTGATAAAACGACAGACTACTCTCTGTGGAAAGCAGCTAAACGGTTTAAAAGACCAATTATACAAAATCCTCCTATTAGGAATAGCAATGGTACCTGGGCTCGTAGCAATGAACAAAAAGCTACAATATTTGCAGATCATTTAGAAAATACATTCAAACCACATGATGGAGAAGATCTTGAAGAACCAATTGAACTAAATGACGAAAACATAAAAATCAACCCTGTTACTCCTAATGAATTAGAGACAGAAATAAAGCACAATTTGAATCCGAAAAAAGCGCCTGGCTTTGATCTTATTACTGCTGAGATTTTAAAGCAGCTGCCGAAGAAAACCATTATAAAACTAACCCACCTTTTCAACGCTTCATATAGACTTAAATATGTTCCGAAGTTGTGGAAAGTGGCAGAGGTGATAATGATAACTAAACCTGGAAAACAACCTCACCAAGTAACGTCGTACAGACCAATATCACTCATCCCGGTGATAGCAAAACTCTATGAAAAAATGCTCCTAAAAAGAGAGCCATTCTACTATTGAGCAAGTGCATAGGATCACTGACATAATAGAAATGGCACTGGAAGAAAAGAAAGTTTCCACCACTGTCTTCCTGGATGTGGCCCAAGCATTCGACAAGGTGTGGCACAAAGGATTAATACATAAACTACGCTATCACCTACCAGGACAGTTCGCCCAACTCTTAGAATCATACATATCAGACAGATGCTTCAGAATAAAGCAGGAGGAAGCATACTCTGATTTGAGACAGACTAGAGCTGGTGTTCCACAAGGAAGTGTCCTTGGACCAGTTCTGTACATTTTATACACCAGAGATATCCCTCAACTACGTCAAGATACTATTGCTACATTTGCAGATGACACAGCAATTATCTCAGTTGGAAATAATCATGAAGAAGCGGTACATAACTTACAGAACTCCATAAATCAGATATATAAATGGACTAAAGCATGGAGAATCAAGTTGAATGAAACCAAATCCATACATATTGATTTTACCAATAAAAGGAGGCAATACCAATACCAATACCAATAAAAGGAGGATATATCGAAAAGAATGTGCCTTACAGAGTAGACGTGGTTTTGCGGTGCTGCGATTAAGTATTGGAATATGTGGTAAACGTGCACGTATAATTTTGAAAATTTGTCTCTAAGTGGAAGTTATTCATTGTAAGCTGATTTTTAGCTGATTTGCAGTAAGTTTTTATAAAGTTTGTTTTGTTAAAATGGGTAGAGATGGTAATAGAAGTCAAAGTGGTAAGGGAGAGGATGAATTGCACTCAGTAGTTAAAGACCTTGTTGTTAAATTGTGCACAGCAGATGAGTTTATCCTCAAGCTTACCGAAACTATAACTGGGATTATCGAAGAGAAATATAACGAAAAAATTGCCAAACTCGAAGAAGAAAATCAAAGTATTGTTAGAAAACTTCAGCAGCAGGAAGAGACAATTAAATCTCTTGTTAATCACCAAAAGAAACAGGAACAAATGGGGAGAAGCACCAACCTTAGAATTTATGGAGTTCCTGAACCATCGGGTCCTGAAAATTTGTCTAAAACTATGCTTGCTATATTTACAACTACAATGCATCTGGAATTAGATGAAAGAAGTATAGAGTTCTGCTATCGACTGAACAAGAAAGAAACCCACAAAAGTAGACCAGTTTTGTTGAAATTTTCCTCAAATTATTATAAAAATGTTGTTTACAAAAATAAAAGGTCACTGAAGTCTACAAATATAATAATTCGAGAGGATTTAACGAGAGAGCAGCTAAATATTGTAACGGAGGCAGTGAAAAAAATTAATGGTTCAGGTGTGGTTTGGACAAATTATGGTCAAGTTTACGTCAAACTGAATGGTCAACAAAATGGTAGAAGAATCAGCTCACTGGAGGATGTCGCTAAACTACTTACTTAGTATATAATGTATTATTATTATTCTCTATTTAATGGCTTTTGAAATTAACAGATAGAATCATGATGTTTTTTATTTTTATCTTTTACGAGCATAACAATGTTAAGGATTATATTTGCAGCATTTGACCAATTGAGTTGTTCCCGTTACTAGATTTTTATCTAGGTGGAACAAAAACTACAAGAACTACAATTTTTTGTTTAAGTTAGATATCGTTTGTTTTGGTATTGTTTTAATTTCGAACTCGAGCATTCAAATTGTTTAAAATAAAACAAAATGTTTAAAGTAGGTTGCTGTAATGCAAGATCATTAGTACCTTCATTGCAAAATATTAAACAAATAGTTTCGGATAATTCTTTAGATATTCTTTTAATATGTGAAACATGGTTGAAATATAGTATTGTTAATGACCAATTAAATTTTAATAATTATAAATTATACCGGGCGGATAGAAATTGCAGAGGTAAAGGAATATGTATATATGTTGGAGATGGATTGCGTTGTGAACCACTTATAAGTAGGCAGGATTATATCTGGGAACAGTTATGGATTAAAATTACGGTTCATAAAAAAACATTTGGAATAGGTGTAATATATAGACCTCATGAAAAAAATTTAAATTCTTTTCTGGATGAGTTTGAAAATAGTCTAATTGATATTGGACCAACTGTAGATGAAATAATTTGTATGGGTGATTTTAATTTAGACTTGTTTGACTATGACAATAGTAGTGTTAAGAATTTTTATTCAATTTTAGAATCACTGAATTATTGTCAATTGATAGACGTTTCTACTAGAGTCATTGCTACATCTGCAACACTTCTAGATTATGTAATAGTACAAAAAGGAGCTGCGGTGGAGGGGGGTGTCATACATCATAACATCTCAGACCACTCTATTGTTTATTGTAAGGTAAATGTAGGTGGTACATCGCAACAATCTAAAATGTGTACATATAGAAGCTTTAAAAATTTTAATCAAGAATCCTTTCAGGCTGATTTGTTTAATACTTCATTTTTCAGAATATATGACCAGGAAAATATTGATGCAAAAATATCGTACTTAGTTTAGTCCTGTCGCCAGGGGGGGTACAACGGCCTCGTTAATTCAGATGGACTTACCCAAGTTTTTTTTATGTATTTTGACCCGTAGAACACGAATTTTTTGGGTAACAGTTGATCCGGATGTCGATAAGATTGTTATAGACCAAGAACTTGAGGAATCAAATAACAGCGATTTTTGGCAAAACAAAACAATATTTTGTATTTTTTGGGTCATTTTAAGCAAAAAATATTTCTACAAGTTTTTTAGTAGGATGCACAGTTTTCGAGATAAACGCGGTTGAACTTTCAAAAAATCGAAAAACTGCAATTTTTAAACCCGAATAACTTTTGATTAAAAAATAAAATAGCAATTCTGCTTAGCGCCTTTGAAAGTTCAAGTCAAATTATGTCGGTTTTGATTATTTGCATTGCTAAAAATTTATTGTGTTATTGTTAAACAAAGCTACAAACAACTAGTGCGTGAGTGATGTTTCTATGATTTCTCATTTAAAATCGAACGAGTAGGTAGAATAGGTACTAGTGCAATCAAGACTATTTCTACGTTACATGCGTTAAAACACATGTAAAAGCACGGGAAACCCTACGTGTTTATAGCTTTGTTAAACAATAAAAAAATAAATTTTTACCAATGGAAATAATCAAAACCGATATAATTTTACTTAAACTTTTAAATGCGGTAAGCAGACTTGCTATTTTATTTTTTAATCAAAAGTTATTCGGGTTCAAAAATTGCAATTTTTCGATTTTTTTAAAGTTCAACCGCGTTTATCTCGAAAACTGTGCATCCTACGAAAAAACTTGTAGAAATATTTTTTACTTAAAATGGCCCAAAAAATACAAAATAGTGTTTTGTTTTGCCAAAAATCGCTGTTATTTGATTCCTCAAGTTCTTGGTCTATAACAATCTTATCGACATCCGGATCAACTGTTACCCAAAAAATTCGTGTTCTACGGGTCAAAATACATAAAAAAAACTTGAGTAAGTCCATCTGAATTAACGAGGCCGTTGTACCCCCCCTGGCGACAGGACTAGTTAATTGCTTAAATAATTTATTTGATAGACATATTCCCATAGTTACCTCTAGAGTCACTAAAGCCAGAGCACCATGGATGACATATGTCATCAAAATTATTCATGACATCAATTCAATAATAATTCATCAAAAGAAATGTGGAAGACACTAAAGTTGAATAAATTTCTTCCCGATAAAAATAAAAATATTCCAGAGGATTTAAAAAAGCCTAACGATCTAAATAATTTTTTTATAAAATCTGTTCCTAATAAAAAACCACCCCAACATCTTTTAAATTTTTATAATAATAATAGATTACTCAATGAAAACTTTAAATTTAAGGAAATTAATGACTTGTTTGTTTTTAAGACCATATTAGATATAAAAACGAATGCGAGAGGGTGTGATGGTATAAATATTAAATTAATTAAACTTTGTTGTCCTCATATCGTACCTTACATTACACATATTATAAATTATTGTTTAACAGAGAATGTCTGTCCGGCGATGTGGAAGAGGGCAGTTGTGAGGGTATTGCCGAAGAAACAAAATCCAAAAGAAATGAAAGACTTGCGAGGTATCAGTATTTTACCTGCTTTATCCAAAGTATTGGAAAGAGCTATGGAAATTCAAATAAAGGAATATATACAAAAATTTTCTCTTTTACCTGATGTTCAATCTGGATTTCGCAAAGGCTTTAGTTGCACAACTGCACTTTTGCATATTGTCGATGACATACTTACGGCTATAGATGACAGAAAATGTACTATATTGATTTTATTAGATTTTAGCAGAGCTTTTGACACTATTAACCATGAATTAATGATAATCATTTTAAAGTATTTAGGATTTTTCTATGATGCGTTGTTACTTATAATAAGCTATTTGGAAGGGCGACAACAGCATGTTAATATAGAAGGTCAAAATTCAAACTCTTTGAATATTAATTCAGGAGTTCCACAAGGCTCAATATTGGGTCCTTTATTATTTTCTCTATATACTTCTAATCTTCTCTCTAAGCTTCAGTCATGCCAAGCTCATTTATATGCTGATGACACTCAGCTCTACTACAGTTTCCCAATCGAAAATTTAAAAAACGCTGATGATCTGATTAATGCCGATTTAAAAAGATTTGTAGAAGCTGCTTTAAACCATTGCCTATGCATCAATTCCAGTAAATCAAACATATTAATATTTGGACCAAAAAATCAAAGGGAATTAGTTTTACCATCAATCCAAATCCAAATTCAGGATTCAATTCTTGATGTTGTTGATGTGGCAAAGAATTTGGGTGTATTAATGGATTCAGAGTTAAGATTCGAAAAACATATAAATAAATTGATACAGCGTGCCTACGCTTCAATTAAGATTATATACGGTAATCGACATTTTCTACCATTTGATGTTAAGAAAATTTTGTGTGAATCTCTTGTACTTTCAAATTTTAATTATGCTGACGCTCTTTACGGTCCTAATTTAGCCACTCACTACAAGAATAAAATTCAAAAAGTTCAAAATTCCTGTCTAAGACTCATATTTGGCATTCGCAGAAGACAAAGAGTTTCACATAAAATTAAGGAAATTGAGTGGCTGAATATGGAAAATAGAAGGGTACATCATACAGTCTGTCTTTATCATAAAATAATTCTAACAAAAAAACCGTCTTATCTTCATCGTAAAATCATGTATCGAACGGACATACACAACTTAAATATTAGATATAAAGGTTTGCTTGCAATACCGAAATTTAAAACAGAGATATTTAGAAGGTCTTTTAGGTATCAGGTATGTCATTTGTATAATTCATTACCATCAACAATAAAAGTATTAAACATTGGGCAGTTTAAATCCAAATCTAGAGACTATTTGTTTATTTCTCAATCATAATTTTGGTTCTGGACGAACATAATGCTCGAGCTCGAATAAATTGGTAAATGAAACGAAATTATTGTTGTTTTTATAATGGCACTATATAGATAAGTTTTTTTTTCTTTTTCGGGTTAAGTGGAAGAACATTTTCTGTAAATGGCGACATTTCAGAAAATGAACTTCGCCCTTTATTTCTGAAAATAATATATTATGTTTTATATAAAAATGTACATGTCTATATTGAAGAAATAATAAAGACGATATTATTATTATTATTACTATACATACCAATCAGAATAAATGATATCCAGATTCCATATGAGAATACTGCAAAATATCTGGGTATCACTCTTGATGCAAGACTTAGGTGGAAAGCACATATTAAAAAGAAAAGACAAGAGCTTGGAATCAGATATAAAAAAATGTATTGGCTGCTTGGACGTGACTCCAAATTATCAATCCATAATAAGTTGCTACTCTACAATCAAATCCTCAAGCCTGTCTGGAGCTATGGCATACAACTATGGGGGTGTGCCAGCGAAAGTAATATACAAATAATTCAACGCTTCCAAAACAAGGTACTAAGGAACATCGTAGATGCCCCCTGGTATATTAGAAACAGTATCATCCACAATGATCTGGGGATCGACACCGTTAGACAGACTATATCTAGATTTGCCCGGAACCACGAAGATAGGCTCCATCGTCACGTGAATGTTGAGGCCCTCCAGCTACTTGACAACACGAACCAGACCAGACGTCTTAAAAGAATCAAACCATATGAGATAGTGTAGTGCGCATAGTGCGGTACTAAACCATATGAGATAGTGTAGTGCGCATCGTGCGGTAGTGTACACGTTAATTGTAGTGTAAATAGGCGATATGCTAATATAACCTAAAGAAATACTGATGAGTAAGACTTTAGCTTAAAAAAATGTAGTTAGGTTAGGTTAGAATTAAGTTACTCATTGTTCCAATAGTGAACAGATTATAATGATACTCCGAGTGGAGCATTAAAAAAAAATGGTCGGATCTTATCAACTTTGGGTAAGGACTTTGATAATTTCAAAGATTTGTTGGACACGATACCATCAAAGAATCAAACTTTGAATTTATTGATTGAGAAGCTGTGTGCCATTGAATTACGTGATCAAAGTAGCACAGAATTTTTTGCGTTAGTTGCCCGACAGAAAAATACAAACAGTGCCAAAGTACAACTACTACGAAGTCAAAGAAAAATGTACATCGTGCAAAAGAGGAATTTCCATGTCACAAATGCAAGAAATTAGGCCATTGGGCGAGAGAGTGCCCATTGAAAAAATCTACTGAGAATTTAGGTGAGAATAAAAGTAATGATACTGCTTTTTTGTCCGTTATTTTAAGTGCCTCATCTAACAATGGTGTTGAAGCTGGAAATTGATATTGTGACAGTTGGGCCACAAATCATATCACTACAGATAAGCAATATTTCCCATCTTATACAGAATTTGCTGAACCTGAAAAGACATAATTTGGCAAGAAGGGTATATGTATGGACATACACCCAAGTTCCAAGGACAAGGAACGGTGAAAATTCAAACGCGTCTGAATAATAAATGGAAAGATGCTGAATTGAAGAATGTTTTTTATGTTCCTGAAGCAAGCGCTCATTTGTTTTGTGTGAAAGCTGCTGCGCAAAGTGGGTTCATTACAGTACTCGACGAAAAAGGTGTAAATCTACATGATAAAAATACTCTTGAATCTGTAATGACTGGGTACTTCAGTAATGGCCTGTATGCACTTGATATACGTGTTATGAAACCGACCAAATCCCATTCATGCAAACTTGCATCATGAAAGATTTAGTCATCAGCATAAGCAACACGTAAAGAAGGTCTTGAAGAAAATTAATATAGATAGTGATGGGTACAAAGAAAGCTTTTGCGATGGATGTGCAATTGGAAAAATACATAGATTGCCATTTAAAACTAGGATCAATCGGCCACAGGTCACTGGTGAGCAGATTCATGCAGATGTGAATAGACCCATGTCTATAGAATCACTGGGAAGAAAAATTTTTAAATAAAGCAAACACAAATGGCCATGTAGTAAAGCAACTGAGATGTGATGGATGGAGAGTGTTTGACAACAGAAAGGTATCTGAACTTCTTGCGAGTAGAGGTATAGAGCACTGTATCACTCCACCCTATACACCTCAGCAGAATGGTGTTGCTGAAAGGGAAAACCGTACCATTGTAGAGTGTGCTCGTTCTATGTTAAACCCATGCAAGTTGTCCAAAGGATTGTGGGCAGAAGCATGTAATACTGCAGTGTATCTTCTGAATCGCACAGGAAAATCATCAATTGAGAATAAAAGTCCCTATGAATTGTGATATGGAAAGCCAGTTGGGAGTTTGAAACATTTAAGGATATTTGGCATTGAACGTTATGTTCACGTAAACCAGAATTTTCGCAGTAAATTTGATGATAAGGCGATACATGGTTATTTGGTTGGTTACGTGAATGGCAGAGATGGTTTTAGAATATGGATTCCATCTTAAAGAAGAATCGTATCGAGCCACTACTTAGAATATAGTACGTTAAAAGTAGATGTTGCTCTATAGTTGTACATACTCTATGTGTTGACAGTTTAGAAGTTGTAATGTAATGTCAATAAAAATAGAAAATATAATGTCAGTCATATTCAAGTAAAATGTTTTCCTTTTGTCCTGTAATTGAGTGAATTATAATCGTTGACGTTCATTTAGTTAGCTCACCTAACTCAATTTTTAACAATTATTTATCTTTTTTAGCTTCAGGTGACTACACCATTCCTGCTGGAACTACTGTGATTTTATCCCAATTCATTGTCCATCGTAATGAGAAATACTATAAAAACCCTCTGGTATTCGACCCTGATAACTTCTTACCAGAAAAATGTCAAGAGCGACCATACTATTCGTTTATTCCATTCAGTGCTGGTCCCAGAAGTTGCGTAGGAAGAAAATACGCCATGCTCAAGCTCAAGGTACTGCTTGCTGATGTCATCAGGAAATTCCAAATCGAGTCAGTAGATCAAGAAAAGGACTTTAGGCTTCAGGGGGATATCATTCTTAAAAGAGAAGAAGGATTTAGGGTTAAAGTGTCTGAAAGGGCTTGAAATATAAATTGTAAAAAATGCGTCGAATTCCTTTTTATAAATATGTTTACATGTATATTCGTTTATAGATACTGTTACGAAGAAAATAATTTAATTGTATTACTAAAGTTAGCGATTTCATTGTTACGCATATAGATTTATTAATAAATTTTTATTTATTTCTATAGCATTGGTTATTACAGTGGAACCCCGATAAGTCGGCCCCTGATAACCCGGAAGTCCGGCTAACCCGGACCGATTTTCATCAGATAAACATTTTGATTTTCAGCACATATTTTGTATTTTGACAATGACACCCGTTCTGGGCATCGAAATGTTAATAAAATTATTTTTTCAATTTAATTGTGGCTTATTTCCCATCGAAATAGTTAATTATCAGTAGTAATTGCACAAGAGCTCTAAAATTCTATATTAATTTTAGAGTTCGAGTGCAATTTGTTGCGACTATTTCATGAATGAAACTGTTTAAAACCAAAATTTTATTGTAATTTATTTATGTAAGTACAAATTTTTTTTTTCTCTGATTCTGGCTTTGGTTTAGAACTAGAACTAGGTCTGGATCCCGCGTATGAAAAAAAAGTTGATTAATAGCCAGCTGAAAATTTGTTAATAGCTTAAGGGTGTCTAGTCGGATAAACTTTCATATATGGGAACACTGGAACAGGGGCAGTTTTAATTGTGGAACAGGTTAAAAATTTGAAACGGTCAGACCACGAAAACGGCACATTTATTTTGTCCGACAGAATAGACACTAACTCTGCGAACAGAGATTAAACTCTCATGCAAAAATCAGACTGCTCTTTATCACCTGTCATAATTCCTGTCATTTGACATATTCTACATGTTCCACTCATTAAAACGCCCATTTGGTGATAAATAGCAGTCTGATTTTTGCATGAGAGTTTAATCTCTGTTCGGAGAGTTTAAGTCTGTTCTGTCGGACAAAATACATGTGCCGTTTTCGTGGTCTGACCATTCCAAATTTTTAACCTGTTCTACAATTAAAACTTCCCCTGTTCCAGTGTTCCCATATATCAAAGTTTGTCCGACTAGACACCTTTATGCTATTAACAAATTTTCAGCTTGCTATTATTCAACTTTTTTTTCATACGCGGGATCCAGACCTAAACCTTTAGCCACGTAATTGTATAACTTATCACTAAGTTAGTGGAGTAATGTGTAGTGTGTGTGATGAGTAAGTGTCTTGTTACTTTGCAAAGTCGACGTCATTGTCTTTGCAAAGAGACGCTAATTGTATCCGAACGTCTGCGGTCCCTCCGGTGAGTACCGATCCCACAAGGACAGAAACTATCTTTCATTTATTAATTTATAATAAATGAAAAATTTCTGCCCCTGGTAGGATTCGAACTCCCGACCTTTAGTTTCAAAGGTAGGCGCTCTTACCACTGCGCCACAGAGGGTAAGTACAAATTAGTACAATTAAACACAAAGTTTTTATAAATATTTGACGATTGAAAGTCATCACTTTTATAATTTTTAAAACATTAATTGTCATTAATGTCACTGAATGTATTTTTTCGTAGCAACGAAGGGCATCTGACGTAATATACTTAACGACCGTGACCCGTCAAAATAGCCCGGTTAAAACAGCCCCGTCAAAATAGCCCAGACACAAAATAGCCTCGACAAAATAGCCCGCAACCAAAATAGCCCCGACAAAATAGATCGCACACAAAATAGCCCCGGTCAAAACAGCCCCGGCTAAAACAGCTTCTTAGAAAATACTTCCAATAAAAAGTTTTACCTTTTAACGGAGTACCATTTATTTTAAATTACTATTCTAATTGGGAAATAAGCCACAATTTACTTAAAAAAAATATTTTATTAACGTTTCGACTTCCACTTCGGACGTCGTTGTCAAAATACAAAATATTAATAAATTAAACAAAAATGTTGTTGCTCAGTAAAAAAATTCTTCTAATAATTTAATTTAATCTGGCTCATTCATATCGGCAATTCAAACGTAGGTACAGTATGGTGCAAATTGAAGGAATAAATTCGTTGTTTCGTAAACCCGCGACGTTAAGGATAAATCCTGAAATAGATCGATTTTTATTTTTAATTTACGATATTCTGTTATATATGTCATACTAGTGACGTCATCCATCTGGGCGTGATGACGTAATCGATGATTTTTTAAAATGAGAATAGGGGTCGTGTGCTAGCTTATTTGAAAGGTTATTTAATTCTCTATTTAGTAATATAAACAATTATATAATTATTTATAAAAGGTGTCCAAAAACTTTTTTTTAATTTAAATTATCTGACAAAAAAAGAAGAATGTATGTAATTTGTTCAAACTTTCAAGATGCAGAGAAGACAGGACTCTGAAAAGATCATTTTTATTTAATGTGGTTAAGATAAACATCTGAATAGAGGATAATTACCATTTCCGAAAAAATGTATTTTTAAGGGATTATTTCATGATGAATTATGAAGGAAGTTTTTTTGTCCTGGCTATTTTGTCGGGGCTATTTTGTCGGAGGGCTATTATTCCGCGGCTATTTTGTCTACAGGCTATTTTGTCGGAGCTATTTTCTGCCGTGCTTAGTGAAAACGCCGTATCTGCAAAAATCTGAAAAAATTAGATTTATACATTTTTCTAACCCAAATGTGCATATCTATCTTATTTGCTTACTAAAAATGACGTAAGTTAAGCCAAAATACATTAAACACAACGCATTTTATGCCGTATCTGCTAAAATGTTCATGGATACTTAGAATAAATGCGTCATCTGAAAAATACTTAGAAAAAAAGCCGTATTTAAAGGTCACTTGCCGCGTTTATCCTAAGCAGGCACTAGTGCCGCGTTCTGCCTAAGCATTTGACAGATTTTTACAGCATGTGTAAAATTTTTAATAAGGTTAGTTTGTTGCCATTTTTCAACGTGAACGGTTGTTTGATATAATTTTTTAAATATGTCAAATAGAAAATAGTACAAAGTTAATACTGCAGAAGGCTATTTTTTCTTTATCAATAGAAAATCTAAACAAATATGTTTGAGTTGTTGGTGATCAAGAAATAATGTGAGGTATAGCGGAGTTTCCTATGTGTATGAATATTGTTGTTGATGCGACATTGTATTATTACGTTACATCAGGCATTTTCATTTTAAACAGTGCAAATTTTATAAAGTTTGTTCGAAATAGGAATTTTGGTACGAAGTATTTTGATCGCCGTACGTCGTAGAATTTCCAAATAGAAAATGTGTTATAAAAGTACATAGTTAAATCAATGTATAAAAATTAATAATTAAAAATAAACTTGATCGTAAATGTTAATCGTTTCTGGAATGTTTTTTTATTTTAAAATTCAAGAAACGCCCCTTAGCGGCAAACTTATTAATTCCAAAATTATTTCCAACACTTTTTTTATCCATTTTCATGACACACTTTTATAAAAAATGTTTTTTATTCTCCTTTTTCATCGTTATATTGTGTTTATTATACAGTAGACTCCCTCTATAACGAGAACTGAAATGGCAGACTAATTACCTCGTTATACGCGGATCTCGTTATATCAGACAACAATTATATTGTGCATACATACCTATATCGTTGTCTAAAATATTAACTTTCTGTTATATAGTGATGCCATTCGGAGCAATATAAGTTGCTAAATATTAAAAAAAACCTATACAGAAGTAAAAACTTCAAATTGTATTTTGGTATCAAATAGTTTATTTAAAACTTCTAAAAGTCATCCACATGGATTGCAAAACGTTTTCGTTCTGAACAGAACATCTTCAGTGCATTCCGCAAAGTAGTTGTAACTAGCACACCAATGAAGGTGGTAACTTCAAAATATATGGCTTACATTATACCTTATGATATACTTTTCGAGCAGGGAAGCATGTTGCTCTTTAGGCACATACATATTTTAATCTAGTAACATCGACTTGTAGTCATAATATTTTATCATAAGGTATAATGTAAGCCATATATTTTGAAGTTACCACCTTCATTGGTGTGCTAGTTACAACTACTTTGCGGAATGCACTGAAGATGTTCTGTTCAGAACGAAAACGTTTTGCAATCCATGTGGATGACTTTTAGAAGTTTTAAATAAACTATTTTATACCAAAATACAATTTGAAGTTTTTACTTCTGTATAGGTTTTTTTAAACTATGGTATACAGCCAACTATTGGGATTTTTCCATTGATTTTGCTAAATATTGTTTCTTCGACAATAAGGTTTCGCCATCATAAATTATAATTTTTTTTACAATATTCAGTATCGGCCAATAAATAAACAGAGCAGGAAGAACTTTATTAGAGGTAGGCGTTGATTTTTATTAAAGCACTACCCTCGATATCTTCAGTGGAGTTGGCCTCAACAGAAAACAGTGAAGGCATGTTGTCGAGTCGGCTAAAACCCACGAAGGGTTGTAACGCCACGGAGTACCTATTAAATAAGTACTACCCTGGAGAACCGCACAGATGTTGGGAATTTATGTATACAGGTAGGTAGTTGGGCTATTTACTTATAGCCATTACAGCGCTAAAAATAGATAAAGAATAATAAAGATACATATTTTACGATTTCATTTTTCCTCGTTATAGAAATGTTCAGTTCAATAGGAATTTTATGGGACATCTAGTGTACCTCGTTATAAGCGAAACCTCGTAATAACCGTGTTCGTTATAGAGAGAGCCTACTGTATTATAAAATAAGAAAATGCTTAGCGCAAACGCAGTACTGCATTCTTCCTAAGGAGGAAGAAGTTAATTTTTATGTAGTATACTTAGAAAGAACGCAGTAACATGAGTTTTTAGAGTAAATAAAATATATTTTGCCAATCTTATGTATTGTTATATTTCTATTTGATATGAAAATTAAATTTTGATAATTATAAACAAAATTCAATTTAATATAAAATATTTTCAATTTTCTCAACCACGGGCATATAAATTTAGAACAACCTGTATACAACAAATTGTTATATTTAATTTTAAGAAGTGATTAGAAGAAGCTTACGAAACTCGGGACAATGCGCTTAGAATAAACAAAGTGAATGGCGCGTACCATTATCGTTTTTCGCGGAAGGTTCGATCATTAGCCTATGCTAAATAAGACTCAGTGGAAATCGATAATAGGTCATTATCGTTGTTCGCGGAAGGTTCGATCATTAGCCTATGCTAAATAAGACTCAGTTGAAGTAGATAATAGGTCATTAAATTTTGTAAATAGTAGAAAGTAATTTTAGAATGGGAATTAACTATTTTTTTTTGAAATCCATTAAGCATATTTAGAAAGATTAAAAATTGGTTTTGAGGAATACTGCGAATTTTGAGAATTGTTGCTAATAAATCCTAATAGTTAAATGTTAATAAAACTTTCAATTGGAAACCAAAAGGAAATAAGATTCCCATTTGTAAATGTTATGTTTAAGAATAATAAGATGTAGCAAATATTAAGCAGTGATTGCCATTTAAATAAAATAAACAATATTTTGATTATAATTGTAACCCATATGTGTGTATTATTTTACTCTTTTCTTTCCTATCCCGATTAGGAACCATTGAGAAATACTTAGAAGCCTCGTAAGTAAGTAAGTAATTTTATAATTCGCCCTGAGATTGAAAACATATTGATATGTGATCTGGTTAATTAATTAGATTATTATTAATGCATTGATTAAATTAAATGACATATAAGAATATTATCTCAATATTATCTCATATCAATAATCAAGATCACATCAACTGTTGTCCAACGTGGAAAGCATGGAAAAGTATTTCTAGTGGCAAATTTGAAGGATAGAAAGAGTAAAGCCGGTATTTGAAAATTTATATGC
Source organism: Diabrotica virgifera virgifera (assembly GCF_917563875.1). Classification (NCBI taxonomy): domain Eukaryota; kingdom Metazoa; phylum Arthropoda; class Insecta; order Coleoptera; family Chrysomelidae; genus Diabrotica; species Diabrotica virgifera. The sequence goes on along the minus strand of NC_065447.1, from coordinate 189,079,578 downwards.
CTGTGGTAAAAAGTGAGATACTTACATTTAATAACATAAAATTTTAGATCTCTTTAGGTACAAATTTACATAACTGATTTAATATTTTATTTTTACGATATTTACATTTGATATATTTATTGACAATTTATAATATTTGGGTGAGAAAAAGTCGTCTTGGTAACATACTAGTAAAATTTCATATTTGGCGGGGACAGTACTTCTTGAAAACAAATGTCTGTGACAAGAAGCCAAAGCAAAGACAATAAAAAACAAAAAGAACATTCAAATCAAGAGGATAATTCAGACCAAGAAGATATTTTAGACACAACAATCATGGAAACAGGAAAAAAAGAATTGTCAGAATTAGAAAAGATATTACAACTTATGCAACTCCAGTCACAAAAAGTGGATGAAGCAAAACGAACAATGGATAAAAATCAGGAAGAAACATCAAAGAAAATGGATGAAACACAACAAAAAATGGATGAAACACAACAAAAACTGGATGACAATCAAAGAGAAACAAAACAAGCAATGGATGAAGCATCAAAGAAAATGGATAAAGTGGATCAAAAAATGGATGAAATACAACAAAAATTGGATAAAAAAATGGATGAAACACAACAAAAAATGAAACAAGCAATAGAAGAGAACAACAAGAAAATGAAGGAACGCATAGGAAAGTATGAAAAGGAAGTAAAAGGATGTTTGACAATAATCAAGAACGATATGGGACAACAAGAGACAGAGATTAAAGAAATCAAAAGCAAAATAAAGGAAATAACGAATTGCCAGAAAAAGGAAATAAAAAGTTTGGAAAACAAGTTGCAAAACGCTATTCAAGCAGACATAGAAGAAGTGGAAAGAAAGATTGCGGAAATCAATACTCAACAAAATGTCGGAGAAAGAAGAGAAATGGTTATACATAGCACAGATGACGTGAAGATAATGTTTGGCGGAGACGTAAGAAGATTACACCCAGTGCCGTTCATAAATAGCCTGAAAAAGAAAATACAACGCATCGGAAATTTCGAAACAGCAAAAGAAACTATCAGAAACCATCTCAAATATGAAGCAAGCCTATGGTTCGATAGTAAAGAAGAAGAATTCGGCAATTGGCAACAATTTGAACAAAAATTTTTGAATTATTTCTGGGGAAAAGTCCAACAATTGGAAATTAACAAGGAATTGCAAAATGGGAAATACAATGATAGGATGGGTGTATCAGAAAGGACATATGCTTTGCAGATTTACAATAATGCAAAACATTTACAATATAATTACTCATCGGAACAATTAGTCGAACTGATTGCAAGACATTTCGAGGAAACGCTGGAAGACCATATCACATTGCAAAATTACAAAGACATAGATAGTTTATGCCAATTCCTACAAATAAGAGAATCACGTCTAAGAGAAAGAAAATCAAGAAGGTCGCGAGAAGATTACAGGCCCCGAGAAACACAAGATTACAGAGATAGAAATCAAAATAGGAGGGACTATACAAGACGAGATTTTAATCCCAGAAGGGAAAACGAAAATAGAGACAACGGAAGAGGAAATTATGAACAAAGAAATAGGCAATGGAATGAGGACAGAAATCGAGAATACCAGAATAGAAACACCACACGCTCAAATCAAGAAAACAGAAATAATGGTAGACAAAATGAACAGGGATATCGAGAAAACCGAAATAGATCCGACAGACCAAATCCGACAGACCAAGAGAAAATAGAAGAGAAGTAAATAATACCCAGACAGATGAATATGACGGAGAGAGACATTCGGACGAAAATATAAACAACGATGAGCAACCGGCGTCTTTTCACGACGGCGCTCACTAAAAACCAAAAATCAAACAGGAATCTTTTGTCACCCCAAGGAGTTTATTAAATTGGCAGGAAACAACGAAAAGAAAAATGGAGTTAATTTAAAATTTGCAGGAGTTCTGTCTCAAATACAAAACGACCAAGAAGTGCCGATATGTTTTATATCTCGAGTGACTAAAACACATGAGAGAAAATATAGTGTTACAGAATTGGAGTTTGCCAGTGTACTATATTGCGTAAACAAATTGAGGTTTTACTTATTGGGAGCAAAATTCACAATCGAAACAGACCATGCATCTTTAGTACATATCATGAAGAATAGATTAGTAAATAATAGAATACATAGAGGCATTCTATTATTATAGGAGTATGATTTTGAGTTCCGATATATAAAAGGGAAAGACAACATAATAGCCGACGCTCTAACACGGGATGAGGACACCGGAAAAAAGGAAACAATTACTCTACAGGTGGGACTAAATAGATTAATACAAGAAGAAGGGATATATTCGTTAAATGAGATAAGGACAAACCAGGAAGACCTAGAGGAAAGAGAAAAAAGAAGAGCGGAAGTAGAAAATAACATATATTTTAAGAGAATAGACGGAAAGGAACTATATTTAGTGACACAGACATTGGCCGAAAAGATAATAAAGAAATTACATGAGGACAATGGGCATATCGGTAGCAGAAAAGTTTGGCTCGTTTTTAGGGAAAATTACATCAGCCGACAGGATTACCGCATTGCAAAGGAAATTACCCAGAAGTGCGATGTATGTCATATATATAAGAGTCGGAATTTCAAAAACGAAAATGTTGCCAAAAATATTGAAGCCCGAAACAAACTAGACATTGTAGCAATAGATATGTTAAGCGATCTAATTATGACCACTAAAAGGAACAAACATATTCTGGTAATGGTGGATGTGTTTTCAAAATACGTAAAATTATATAGTTGCCGCACCACAAAGGGGGAAGAAATATTAAGAAAAATCGACAATTTTATAGCCATAGTAGGAACACCAAAAAAGATTCTACTGGACAATGCAACGTATTTCCGAAATGATCGTTTCAAGGGACAACTTCGAGAACGAGGAATAGAGACAAATTTTGTCAGCATCAGGCATCCACAGAGTAATCCTTCGGAACGATTCATACAGGAAGTGACGAAATTTCTTCGCATTGCAACAGATGGTCAACATCGCCACTGGGACAGGAAAATGGCGGAAATAGAAAGGTATCTAAATACAATTCCGAGCACAGTAACAAAAGAGACCCCAGAATACATCATGAAGGGTGTACTGCCGATAAGGCCATGGGAAGACCAAGAGCCAAAAGAATATCAACAGGTGATTGAAACCGTACAGAGAAGATTACGGCGAAGCAACGAAAAATATATCCAAAGACAGGAACAAAATAGAAAAAGAAGACCAGTGACTTTCCAAAAGGGTGAAAAAGTACTTGTGAGGGCATTACGAGTATCAAATCTTCCTGGGGGCATTTGCGCAAAGTTGATGCTTGTTTTCGAAGGCCCGTACATCGTAAATAATGAAAATGGGATAAATAGTTATGAGTTGAGGCACAGGAACTCGGAAAAGATCCGAGGAATTTATAATATTCACGATGTATACAAATATCACGAATAAAAGACAGAATTACATGAAGTAGATAGTAAGTTAGGATATAAGACGTAGATTAAAGTAAGGAAATATACAGGGAGTTGGTTTTGCCTCGAGAAAATTTATTTAAAAATGCAGATAAATTTTATCGAATACAAGGCGGGAATTTGTTATATTTCTATTTGATATGAAAATTAAATTTTGATAATTATAAACAAAATTCAATTTAATATAAAATATTTTCAATTTTCTCAACCACGGGCATATAAATTTAGAACAACCTGTATACATCAAATTGTTATATTTAATTTTAAGAAGTGATTAGAAGAAGCTTACGAAACTCGGGACAATGCGCTTAGAATAAACAAAGTGAATGGCGCGTACCATTATCGTTTTTCGCGGAAGGTTCGATCATTAGCCTATGCTAAATAAGACTCAGTGGAAATCGATAATAGGTCATTATCGTTGTTCGCGGAAGGTTCGATCATTAGCCTATGCTAAATAAGACTCAGTTGAAGTAGATAATAGGTCATTAAATTTTGTAAATAGTAGAAAGTAATTTTAGAATGGGAATTAACTATTTTTTTTTGAAATCCATTAAGCATATTTAGAAAGATTAAAAATTGGTTTTGAGGAATACTGCGAATGAGAGTTGGTGGTGGAAGGTTGATTTGTGAATCTGGAAGGGATATTTAGAAAGTAGGGGAATGAATGACAAATAGAGAGCAGAATGTTTTGAGCTGTCGAGAAGTGAAGTCCAGTAGTAGACGGTAGTGTACGGAGAGTGAGAAAGCCGGTGTAGTTCCGTGAGTGTGGAGATCTATCGTGGAACGAGAGGTAGGCCAGGTTGAGAGTAAAGAACCTCCTTGAGCCAAGAGTGTCCCGGTAGCTGATTGCAGTTTCGAAAAAGGTAGAACACAGCATCACGACAGAAGCAGGAACGAGAGCTATACGAGCTAATCTTCAAAGGAGAACATTACTGAAAGTCAGGACGAGGTTTTGATTGCAGCCAAGGATAGCAGGAAACGGGTCTTGTGTGAAGACATTCTCAGTTCACCAGAAAAAGGTCAGTCTCATTTGTTTGGACATTAATGTATGGGTTTTTCGTATTAAATACCACATTAAAAATTGAAGAACATAATCAATAATATCAGAAAAGCTTCATCAAACTTAAAGAGAATTGTTGCTAATAAATCCTAATAGTTAAATGTTAATAAAACTTTCAATTGGAAACCAAAAGGAAATAAGATTCCCATTTGTAAATGTTATGTTTAAGAATAATAAGATGTAGCAAATATTAAGCAGTGATTGCCATTTAAATAAAATAAACAATATTTTGATTATAATTGTAACCCATATGTGTGTATTATTTTACTCTTTTCTTTCCTATCCCGATTAGGAACCATTGAGAAATACTTAGAAGCCACGTAAGTAAGTAAGTAATTTTATAATTCGCCCTGAGATTGAAAACATATTGATATGTGATCTGGTTAATTAATTAGATTATTATTAATGCATTGATTAAATTAAATGACATATAAGAATAGTATCTCAATATTATCTCATATCAATAATCAAGATCACATCAGTATAAATATGAATTGTATGATATTTATTATGTATGTAAAGTAGAAAACAAAAAAAAATTCTAAATAGTTTTCAACGGCTAGACATTTAAACAAAAACCGATTTGACTCAAATGCGATCTCTCTGCAGATACGGCGTTTTTCCTAAGGACGGCAGTTTTGTGTGCGGGATATTATGTCGGGGCTATTTTGTCGGAGCTTTTTCGACGGGGCTATTTTGACGGGGTACCCTTAACGACTGGCAATTATCAAAAATTATCGATTTAATTCAGATTTCTGTTGCTTTCTATTGGTCAGAATCTCCTATGAATGAAATAATCAGATAAACATTTCAAGAATAAAAATGAATGTATGTAATATAATATTTGAGAAATAATGTGTATTTGTGTAATTTGAACTATACGATAGTAAAAATGACTCATGGCACAAGCCGACAGAAACAACAGGCACCTGTCTGTAGTATTCCTTTATTTTTTATTTCAAACTGTGTTAGCATTGTTTAAGAAAGACTAATTAAAAAATTCTTTTTTAATCAATGGTCTTAGTTTTCACTGTTCTTAATACATAATAACAAAACATCGTTCCGATTGTGACTGTATGAATGCAGTATTGTATTGTTCGCTTCCGTTTGCTTAGGTTTGTGTTTGCGTGTTTTTAGTAATTTAGATGTGTAGGTACTGTGCATATTTATATATATTTCATGTTATTTCAATTCTAACGGAGTTTATCTGTAAGTATACCGTATTTTATTAATTTTTACCATATTCTCCGGCTAACCCGGATTTTCGATAACCCAGATCAGCCGCGGTCCCGATTAATCCGAGTTATCGATGTTCCACTGTATTTATTTTTAACTCCGAAGTCCAAATCGAACAACTGATCTCAAATTTCCAAAAAATTAAATGGTAATATTTTTTTATGAAGAGTAGGTAATAAGTCTACTTATTACCTGATGATGATGTATATTTTAAACATCGAAACCGGTCGCCCAACTTTTACTTTTACACTTTAAATAAATAAAATCGAATAGGCTTGTGAGTAGTAGACTTATATAACCTACCCTACATAATATGTGCGCACATCAGCAACCATTTCAATATTTAAATGGCCCTAGTTTAAAGCTAAAATTAATTTAAACAAATTGTATTAAATCAAAATTAAATTCAGACACGAATTGGAAAAGCACAGACAGCATACTATTTACATAATATATTATGGAAATCTAATGAAATAAAACTGGACACCACAGTAAAAAATACTCAATAGTTATGTAAAGGCAGTACTATTATACAGATCACAAACTTGGAGAATAACAAAACATAACACTGGAAAGATTCAATCCTTCATCAGTAAATGCTTACGAAAAATTCTAAGAATATTTTGGCCCAAAAGAATCACAAACTCAGACTTATGAAAAAAACGAAGTAAAAAACAATACATTATAAATAAATAAGACAGAGAAGATGGAAATAATGGGGCCATACTCTGGGGAAAGCAGACACAGACATAAGAAAACAAGCATTGGAATTCCAACTTTCAGGAAAACGGAAACAGGGAGGCCGATAAATACATGAAAGAAAACAATTATTAAAGAAGCAGAAATCGTCGGTATAACCTGGAAAGAAGTCAGAGAAAAAGATCGGCAAAAATGGACAGTGACAGAAGATGCCCTATGTTCCAGTGGGAACGAATAGGATAAGTAAGTAAGTAAGTAAGTAAGTAAGTAAGTAAGTAAGTAAGTAAGTAAGTAAGTAAGTAAGTAAGTAAGTAAGTAAGTAAGTAAGTAAGTAAGTAAGTAAGTAAGTAAGTAAGTAAGTAAGTAAGTAAGTAAGTAAGTAAGTAAGTAAGTAAGTAAGTAAGTAAGTAAAGTTAGCGATTTCATTCTTACGCCTATGGATTTATTAATAAATTTTTATTTGACCCCCTCTGTGGCTCAGTGGTAAGAGCGCCTACCTTTGGATCTAAAGGTCTAAATGGTCGTGAGTTCGAACCACACCAGGGTCAGAAATTTCACGTTTATTTTCATTTAATAATTTATAAATTAATAAATGAAAATATTTTCTGTCCTTGTGGGATTGGTACAATTAGCGTCCCTTTGCAAAGACAATGACGTCGACTTTGCAAAGTAACAAGATACTTACTCAACACACACATTACACATGACACTAGGTACCTAACTGCAAAAATTTACCGTACCTACCATGCCAATGGCCATTAGTAGTGGAGGCATTAGCTAAATAAAAAAAAAATAAATACATTTTTATTTATTTCTATAGTAATGGTTATTAATTAAACTCCGAAGTCCAAATCGAATTACTGATCTCAGATTTCCACAAAAAATTTATTGGCATAGTTTAAAGCTAAAATTAAGTTAAATTTATTTAATCAAAATTAAGCTGGACATACCTTTTAAAACCAACAATTTTTTATTAGTTTCAAAGGAAAAGACACAAAACAAACAAAAAAGAAAGAGAAACAAAATCGTCAAAAACCTGTCAAGTTTAAGCACGCTTTTCAAAGTTCCTCACGAATTAACACGTTCAGCCCCGCGTGAGACAGATGCTGTCTCATGGTGTTGCGATCTTGCCGGACCGGGGGAGCTTCCAGGTGTGTCTCACAGCTAAATTTTACATCAGACCGTGTGAGCTGGTAAAGAGACACGGTGCAATATTATGTATTACAGCATTGAATAATACCGGTCTAAGGGAACACTTCAGTGTTTGCAGTTTCAAAATAGGGTAATATGATGTGAAGTTATAAATAAAAAAAAACAGCCACATGTACCATATTTTATCTTTCCTAATTTATTTTTTGCCACCGTGTCACATTCACTGGCAAAACTTTCATCTTGCATTACTGTATCATATAGTTTTTTTATCCGAGCTTGTTCAGTTTCACAAGAAGAAAAACTGCCCTATTTATAACACTTCTCAAATTATGCATTCAAGAGTTACTTGTAAAGTAATGCAATAATTGAAAGTAACCATCAACGCCGTGATTTAGCCAAATAAGTACCGACAAGCCTGGGAAGACATCTGCCCTCCAGACCGGTTGAGCCATCCGTGGCTCTCACTTTTTTTGCTACATAAATAATATACAATTGACTAAATTTGAATGGAAATTATGTTATATTGTGGGTTATCTAAAGGCCCATCATATTTGATAATTTAAGTAAAATTAATTTTCTGCAAGTAGTTTAAGTAAAATAATAACATTATACTGCAAGATTTTATTCCGCTGCTACTGAGGTAGCAGCCGAATACGATCTAGGATCTGCTTTACTGCTATTCATAGCGACTATATTAATTTGACGTTGAAGGGGCTTTTTCTTCAATCGTAAAGACTCTCCTACTCTAATTTACATAGTACAATTATTTTATTTTTAATGTCTAATGAAAGACTATTTAAACGGCTGTTAACAATAAGCTTTCTCAATCTCAACCTGAATATGAAGGTGATAATGTTCGTTAAATATATTTTATTTAATGACACTGACAATCAAATAACTGAACTAAACTAAGTACATAGTATAAAATATATATTCACTAATTAAGTATTTTCTATGAGAATTAAGCCACAATTTTACTAAAAAATGAATTTATTAACGGTTCGAAGCCCAAATCGGGTTTCGTTGTCAAAATACAAAATACTATTAAAATAAACAAAAATGTTGTTGCTAAGTAAAAAAAAATCTTCTAATAATTTATTTAATCTGACTCTATTTAATAAAACTATTTATTTATTTAAATTAAATATTGGCAATTCAGACATATATTATACATTTTAAAGTAGAAGACTTTAAAATGATATCGCCAATATTTATGAGTTGCGTTCTTGGGACGACTTTACTAAAAGATAGTTCATTCGATTACATGAAATCAATCCCAACTCAAGAATATCCGTCGCAAAAAAAATCATAGAATGTGATCTGTCTTTAAAAAGACAACCAAATGCAACGATGACAGTAAAATTCTCGCGTTAGAGATTCCATAGTAAATCACGAGGGAAAACCAGGAAAAAACCTCGTGATACTATCCCGACATCGTAAGTATTTGGTCTTACATTTAATTTACCTTCAAAAACTAATACCAAATTCTGATTTTAATATGTTTGAATTATAAATAATATTAATAATACATAGATATACAATAATTAATACTAAAATATAAAATTTGTACTAACTCGATATGTTATTGACTTACTAATCGTGGTATTTTCTTTCTATTGACTTCCTCTTTCAGTATGGGTAACCACATCCTACTGCATTCTACCGCGGAATTTGCGACACAATTGATTTCATTTAGCATAATTAGAGCCGCTTCTTTGATTTTTCTCTTTTTACTATCTGTTTCTTTCAGGACTATACTTGAATCTCTCCACTGAACTATATGTTCATTATCCCATGCATGTTGACATATTTGAGATCTATCAACTTCTCTATTTTTAATATAAGACTGATGTTCACTTATTCTAACGTTTAATGGTCTTGATGTTTCACCTAAATAAAATTGTTCATATTCACAAGGTTTTTGTATAAATGCAATTCTTTGTTCTTTCTTGTTCATTGTTAGGTTTGGTTTGAGATAGAATAGATCTCAATGTGTTTGTTGTTTTGAATGTTGTTGAAATGTTGAATTTATTTCCTATTGTTTTAAGTTTCTCGGATAGTTCTTTTATATATGGTATTGTTATTTTCCTCGTATTATTTCTTGTGAATGTTGTAGGATCCCGTTCTAAGTTGTTCTGTTCCATTCGATCCAATCTTGTCAATTCCTTATTTATAAACGATAAAGGATAATCATTTTTTAATAAAAGAAATGTTAACAATTGTTTTTCTTCTAAAAATGAATTTTCGTTAGAACAAGTAATTTTGGCTCTATCATATAAGGATTTAATGATTTCCTTTTTAACGTTGATGTTGAGATTTGATTTGTAATTGAGATATCTGTTGGTGTGTATTAAGACCAAATACTTACGATGTCGGGATAGTATCACGAGGTTTTTTCCTGGTTTTCCCTCGTGATTTACTATGGAATCTCTAACGCGAGAATTTTACTGTCATCGTTGCATTTGGTTGTCTTTTTTAAAGACAGATCACATGCTATGATTTTTTTTGCGACGGATATTCTTGAGTTGGGATTGATTTCATGTAATCGAATGAACTATCTTTTAGTAAAGTCGTCCCAGGAACGCAACTCATAAATATTGGCGATATCATTTTAAAGTCTTCTACTTTAAAATGTATAATATACGTCTGAATTGCCAATACAAATGAGTCAGATTAAATAAATTATTAGAAGATTTTTTTTACTTAGCAACAACATTTTTGTTTATTTTAATAGTATTTTGTATTTTGACAACGAAACCCGATTTGGGCTTCGAAACGTTAATAAATTCATTTTTTAGTAAAATTGTGGCTTATTTCCCATAGAAAATACTTAATTATAAAAATGCCACAAGGAAATAGCTTCAGAACAACATATATTAACTATAACTATAATATTCCTACACCTCCCTCTTTAGCGTTTTGCTATCAGAAACACTTTTTAAGAAATCTTCTATTTCTTATAAGAAGTCTACCACTTGGCGTTTTTATGATGTATTTTCTGTTCTCTCCTATTTCGATTATCTCATCTATCCTGTTCCATAGTTTATTTCTCTTATCTTGAATCCTTACTTTAGTACCTATTTTAATTGGATCTAAATGTTTAGCATGTTGGTTATAATACACAACTGCTTTTTCTTTTTCCATTTCTCGGTGTTCCATGTCTTTGACTTTCGTGTGCCATTTCTTTGAAAAAGCTTTATAATGAATGGGTACTAAGGATGTATTGGATGTCCATATAAAATCTCGGCTGGTGAGTGGCCATCAGATTTTGGGGTATTACGCCATTTAAGTAAACCAGAACAGAATTTATGTTCGTCAAGGTTGCCATTTAACATGCATTTTAATATCAAATGCTTCATAGCTTTTACTCCAGCTTCTGCATGACCATTACCCTGAGGATAGTGTGGGCTAGACGTGCAACGTAGAATATTCCATTTCTTAAGGAAATAATTAAATTAGGAATAATTAAATTGTGGCCCATTGTCCGAGCATAAGCGTAGGGGTATACCGGTGTCTGCAAATGTTTTCCTTAAGTCTTTAATTATTCCCGCACTGGTTGGATCTCGGTTTCCATATTGGCATACTACTGGCCACCCAGATAATCTATCTACGTATACTAAATATTTTTTTCCAGAACAAGAAAAAAGATCTGCTGAGACATTTTGAAATGGCAGTGATGGTAGAGGATCGCTCAAATAAGTTTCTTTAGGTAGCGAAGGCCTAATAATCTGACATGCTTTACAAATCTCTATGGTATTTTTTATGTCATTATTCATATTTGGCCAGTAAACTGTTTGTCGGGCTCGTCGTTTTGTACGTTCTATCCCTTGGTGAGAGTCATGTAGCCTGTGTAGAATCATTTTTCTAGCAGATAGGGGAATGACAATTTGGCAGCCTTTTTAAATTAGTCCATCATCACAACTAAGCTCGTTTCTAATGTTCCAGTAAAGTGTCAGTGAAGGATGAACTTCTTTTTTACCTCAGGAAACCTATTTTTGATTGCATCTTTTAGCATTTGGTATACTTCATCATTTTCTGATACCTTAATTAAGTCAGTTAATAACGAATCTTGCAGAAGTGAGTTTTCTATTAGTTCTTCAGTACCATAAACTAGAGCAATTTGTTGAATAATGAATGATTTCAGCTGTGTAGCTGCTTTTTCTTCCTCTAACTCCTCTCCACATGGAACATCTATTGGTGCTCTTGAGAGTGCATCTGGGCGATGGTCTTTGCCTTTCGTCCACTCAGCTACAAAATTATACCCTCTTAATTTTTCTTTTAGACGTTGTAGCCTTGGATTTTCAATCATGTCCAGGGTGTAACTATTTAATATCGGTAAGAGCGATTTGTGATCTGTTACAATCTTAAATTCATTCAAACCTAGCAAATATAACCTACACTTCTTGGCTGCCCATACTATAGAAAGAAGTTCTATCTCGATCATAGCATATCGGGTTTCTGTATCTGACAGAAACCTTGACTCACACTGTATAAGCTTCCAGTTTTCGTCGTGTTTTTGCAAAAGCACATAACAAAGGCCATTCGATCGAGAAGCATCTGTATGAAGCGCGGTTGGTAATAATGGATTGAAGTGGGCTAAGGTTGGAGGTTTATTCAAAGCCTCACGAATTTTATCAAATGCTTCATCATGTACTGAACACCAAACAAAATGGTTTTCTGTTTTTAATAAGCCTCTTAATGGTGATGCCAGCTTAGATATTTCGCTAGAAAAATTTCCCAGCTGATTTGCCATATCCATAAATGAGAGTAATTCAGTTAAACATATTGGTGTTGGAAAATTTTGGATCGCACAGACTTTTTTGTCATCTGCTTCTATTCCATTTTTCCTACGATGTATCCGACATATTCAACTTCTTTCTAGGCAGAAACAAACTTATCAGGGTTAAGATTTATCTTTTTTTCTCTACATGTATCAAGAAATTTTATAATTCTATTGCAGTGTTAACGAAATGTTTCATCTTACATTAGAATGTCATCTACGACCTTCTCCAAATTATTAAAGCCTGCTAAGGCCTCATCACCTCTACGACAGAATTCATCTCCAGAACTTACAAGACCCATTGAAGCTCTTAAAAACATATATCGTCCCCAAGGAGTAAGAAATGTAGTGAGCTTTTGGCTTTCCTCATCGAGTAACACTTGCCAATAACCACTAGTAGTATCTAGCGTACTGAAGTACTGTGGATTGCCGGATATGTTCGAAACTGCTTCCCAGGGGTACTTAAAAGGATGAACTGGTCATTTTATGAAAGAATTGAGCTTAGTAAAGTCTACACCGACTCTTATTTTACCATTTTTCTTCTGTACAATTACCAAGGGACTAACGAAATCTGAAGTTACCTCATCAGCTGGTTTAATGATGTTTTTCTTAACAGGCTATCTAATTCAGCTTTTACATAATCTCTCCAAGCGAATGGTATCCTTCTAGGACAGATTACAGTATACGGGACACTATTTTCTTTCAAATAGATATGCATTGGCGTACTATTCATAGGTTTCAAGATGTCGTTTGAGTTAATTATATATTTGTACATTGTACATGCCTAAAATTTTATTTCTTATGTCTTCGCATATTGCTAATGAAGGATTTTCAGGAATTTAATTAACATTGAAAGAAGTAACACTGAAGATTGGCTTTGGGAACTTTGAATGGATTACACCCAAATGGATCATGGACATTCTGTCGATTAACAGCTCTTTAACTCCACTACAAATGTATACTGCGATGTTAACAGAACGATTTTCATAGATTATTTGACACTGCAAACTTCCAGTTACGCTAAGTTTAGATTTGTCTGCGGATTCCAGGTCCAAATTAGAGCGTTGTAAATCAGATCTGGTATATTTAAGCAAACGCATAAGCTCTTCACCATGTTAACAGAACGATTTTCATAGATTATTTGACACTGCAAACTTCCAGTTACGCTAAGTTTAGATTTGTCTGCGGATTCCAGGTCCAAATTAGAGCGTTGTAAATCAGATCTGGTATATTTAAGCAAACGCATAAGCTCTTCACCTGCCGCACAGACTTCTGCACCTGTATCAGGGGTGGCTTTATAAGAAAATGTCATGTGTTTGTTTGAAATTTAATTTATTTTTACTTCAATTTGTCGGTTTCTACCTTTATTGAATAGATTTATTTAGATTATTGATAGAAGTAATTTTTAAACACCCTATATTGACAGGTTCTTCTATGGGTTCAGTTGCAATATCTACGGAACGAATCTCTTTTAATAAACATCATTTTGTTTAATGCCCCTTTCTGTTACATTTTTCACAAGTTGCATTGCTAGCTGGGCACTTGTAATTTTTTTTTTTTTTTTTATTTACAATTTGCTTCAACCACAAGGGTTATTAGCAATGAACTGTATTTACATCAAATTACAAAATTTAGGTATATTAAATTTGGTTAATGAGTCCTATAGTACGTAAAAAATTAAGAGTCTTACATGAATTACTTTCACTTAAACAATCTTTAATTGTAGTTGGTAACTGTTGATGTTGCCGTTCTATAACGTAGAGGGGACAGTCTATTATTATATGTTGCACTGTTAGTTCACTATCACACACATAACACATCGGAGGGGCTTCCTTCTTTAATAAAAAGTCGTGGGTGATCTTCGTATGACCAAGTCGCAATCTGGACATGAGCACTTGGTCTCTTCTCTTTGTAGGATGTTTCGACGGTGATATACTTTGTTTGATTGTTCTTAATGTAGAGTTTGATTCGTTCCAACTTGTTTGCCATTTTGTCATGATCTTGTTTTTAAAATATTGCTTTAGATCAGTATGAACGCAAGTAGTTATGATGTCTGATAAGGGATTCTCACTCGCATTTTTTGCTAATGTGTCAGCTTTATCATTTCCACTTATCTCGCAATGTGATGGTACCCAGAGGAACTGAACTAATCTTTGATTTTGTTGGCATATCAAGAGTTCCGCCTTAATTAAGAGGAGGATAGGATGTTTGGGGTATACCCGCCTCAAGGCCGTTAATGCACTTAGGGAATCGCTAATGATTATTGAGAATTTGATGTCATGTGTGTTAACAAACTTTAATGACTGGAGGATAGCAAAGAGGTCAGCTGAGAATATGGAGGTTTGGGGAGGGAGCTGGTAGGAACTGTTATAGTTATCTGTTGTGAAAGCCGCTCCTACTCCATTTGCAGATCTGGATGCATCGGTATAAATATGAATGTGATCATTAAAACCATTTAATATCTCTAATAATCTCTGATTGAAGATTTTTGCTGGTGTGTCACCTTTCTTGAATGCAGATAGGTTTGTATTACAAGCAGGGAGAGCAATTGTCCATGGTAATATGTGTTGGCTGACTTTAAAAGTATTGTAACTGTGTGGAATTATTGTGTCTAAGCTCTGTAACGTTGCTCTCACTCGATGATAAAACGGAGGATCCAATCTTTTCCCACAATTAAATGTCGATGGAAATCTATCTGTAAATGTGTTTTTATAAACAGGTACATGTGGGTTAGTTGATACTCTTAAGGCATACATGAGGCTAAGGTATTCTCTCCTGAGTTGAAGGGATGGTTCGCCTGATTCAACATACATACACTCAACTGAGCTTGTGTAGTGTGCTCCCAGTGCAATTCTAATTGCTGAATTATGAACTGTGTCTAGCACTTTCAATAGTGAACCTTTGGCTGAGTTGTAGGCAACAGCAGCATAATCTAGTTTTGAACGAATTAGGGTTTTGTATACAGTCATAAGAGTTTGGAAATCGGCACCCCATTGTTTATGAGAGATACTTTTCATTAAGTTAAGGCCGTTTTGAACTGACAGACGGAGAGAGTGGATGTGGTCTTGCCAAGATAGTCGGCTATCCAGTTTTACTCCCAAGAAGTTGATCGATTCTGAATACTTTATTGGTAAATTTTTTAGGAAGAGTTTCGGTGGATTTACTTGTTTCTTTGGAGTTTTACTGAAGATCATTGCTTTCGTTTTAGTGGGTGAAAATTCTAGGCCAGTAGTATTCGACCAATTCTCTAGTTTGTAAATGGCTTGCTGTATATGGGTCGTCATTGTTGATATATTTTTACCACGACAGAATATAACAAGATCATCAGCAAATAGACGGGCTTTGACTAATGGGCTAAGTGACTTAGCGATGTCATTGATGGCAATAAGGAAAAGTGCAACACTAAGAGTAGACCCTTGAGGAATACCGTTTAATTGGATTTTAGAGTCTGAAAGAAAGTTGTCTATTCGAACTTTGAAGTTTCGCCTATATAAAAAATTATTAATAAACTTGATAATATTTCCTTTAATCGACCAACTTGACAGGATCCTTATGATATCTGATCTCCAGATTGTATCATATGCACGCGTTATATCAAAAAATACAGCCAGACATTCTTGACCACATCCAAATGACTCATGAATTACAGATTCAATATCCACTATGTTGTCTAATGTAGATCTGGACTTTCTAAATCCACTTTGTATAGGGCTAAGTAGCTGTCGATCTTCTAGGTACCACATTAGTCGGTTGCTTGCCATTTTTTCAAGTACTTCGCACATATTAGATGTTAGGGAGATTGGTCGGTAAGACTCTGGGTCCGATTTATTCTTGCCCTGTTTAAGAACTGGTACAATAATAGTAACGTCCAAATGAAATTATAAAGATCCAAAAGATATTGTTTTCCTTCCGTTGGCATAGCTTTTAAAAATGTCGTAGGGATGTTGTCAGGCCCTGGGCTAGTGTCTTTAACTTTGTTTAAAGTTTCTAACAGTTCATCCATCGTAAATATGGCATTTAGAGGTAAATTATTGTGGTCATCAAGATTTATACATGCATTATTAAATTTATTTTTATGGGCTAGGAAACTTGTAGATAGATTTTCGTCACTGCTATGTTGTTGGTATACGTTTGCTAGTACGGAGGCTATTTCTTGCTTAGTTGAATAAATATGGTTATGATGTTCTAGGTAATGAATGGTGTTAAATGATTTTTTCCCGTACATTCTGCTTATCATTTGCCAAACCTCAGAAGTCGGGGTAGATGAATTTAAAGATGATACATAATTTTCCCAGGCTTCTCTCTTACTCTTCTTTAAGGTGTATCTACAATACGCCCTTAATCTTTTGAATTCTAGCTGGTTATTTAAAGTTGGGTGCCTTCTTAATTTATAAAACGCCTTTTTTGACTCTTTAATTGCTGCTTCGCAGTGGGAATTCCACCACGGGACTGGAGCACGTTTTTTTGGAAATTTTGAATAACCTATGGACTCGTGAGCTATTGACGTTAAAAACTGTACGAGATGGAGTACTTTGGAGTTAATATCAATGTCTGTATCAAAGGGCTGAACCAACTGAGAAATTTTTTGTGAAATTAAAGAGGAATATAGAGACCAATCTGCATTTTTCAGACACCATTTATTGGATGGAATTGATGAGGAGATATGGTTATTGTTCGTAATTAGGATAGGAAAATGATCGCTTCCATGCAAATGGGATGTCACATCCCACGACAGAGTTGGTTGTAAGACAGGGTCACAGAGGGATAAATCTATTGGGGATCCATTGCCGGTGGAAATATTGAACCTTGTGATTCTTCCATCGTTAAGGATATTCATATTAGAATCTGTAACAATTTGTTCGATTTTACGTCCCAAGGAATCTGTTTTTTTACCTCCCCAAAGTATATTGTGGGCATTAAAATCGCCTAATATAATACGCGGTTCTGGAATTTGATTGAAGAGTTCAGTTATTTCTTTTATGGACGGGTCTAAGTTCGGAGGAAAATAAATATTACATATATTGACTTTGTGGGGGCCTTTTATAGATACTGCTGTTGCCTCCAACTCAGTTCTTAAACGTATTACTTCGGTATTAAATGAGTTATGGACATATATTACTACTCCCCCACTAGCATGGCTAGCAGTTATTCTGTTCTTATAGTACGGAGTATAGTTTCTTAAATTATGACAGTTATCTTCTTTGAAGTGGGTTTCTTGTAGGCATATTACAGATGGTTTAAACTTAGCTATAATTAATTTAAGTTCTTCTAAATGGGTGTAATACCCATTTAGGTTCCATTGCAGTATACAGTTGAATGTTGTTTTAAATTTCAGCAGAGGCGTCGCTGCTGTATTCACTGTGATCAGTAGAGAAAGCGGATAATAATAGCTGTTTATTAATCTTAGTTTTTAATCTTGTACAGCGACTTTTCAGATACTTGGGAGTTAATGCTGGATGGATTTTAGTTAAAAAATTGAGTAGTCCTTCGATATCTTCTGTATACGTTTTTGCAATGCTGAGAGGATCTGCAGAGCCGTATGCATTTTCAAAGAAATCAATTAGTTCTTCCTGGGTTAAATATCCGTTGTCAGAATTATCTTGGAAAAAAGAACTAGTGCATTTAATAAGATCTTCTGCTAAAGTCTTATTATCTTCAGGAATAGTTTTTGCTTTCTTAGATTTACGCAGAGGTTCTTTAAATGGGTTCTGGTCTACTGATGTTGAAGGAGACGTTATTTCTGACACCGCTCGTTTAGACGATTGAGTGTCAGAGGGTGTAGGAGGTTGATTTTGGCTGTGATTATTCATTTCAACATTATCTGGCTGGATAGGTGTTTGAATGGGATTTGAATCAAATAGAGAAGTATTGGTTGTTTCTTTTGATTGTGCACTGGTGGATTGTTGCGAAGATTGTGAAGGATGGATAGTTGGCTGAGCATCTGTTATGATAGGGTGGCAATTTTGGATATAATTTGGTTGAGCAGTAGGTGATGAATTTTCGATAGATGTTTGAGTGTTTGTATTTTTTTTGCACTGAGAGGCTAGATAACCTTGTTCTTTACAAATGTAACAAGACTGTTTTTCAAGTGAAAAATAAATTCGATAATTGATTTGTTCATAGTTAATTAATATAGACTCAGGAATATTTTCCAGATTTTTAGGAGAAATGTAAGTATAGCGTCGGAAACTCAAGATATGCTTAAATAAAGAGTTAGTTGTACCTATTCTTAGAAAATCCAATGGAGTTATTTGATGAATTGCAAAATTTTGTAGTTGAGTCTCCATAATACTGTGAGGTATTGATGGGGGGACATTAGAAATTATCAGTTTTTCGCTTGGTGTGACTAACTTCCTGGCTTGGATACGTTCCTGATTGATTACTATTGTTCCATTATCTGTTCTTAAAAATTCGGTGACTGTTTCTTCAGTAGTAAAATATACGCAAATACGATCATTTACAATCCTGGAAATGGCGAGAATTTTATTGGGATCGACTTTAGTTGCTATGGCATTTAAATAATCTTCAATTTTTGTATTTGGAAGTGAATTGAATAAAATGGCTTGGTTTTTGCTTGCGAATTTTTTGTTAGGTTGAGTCAGAGCGGTTGAATATAATTTTGATTGATTGGATGGATTAATGACATCTTGAGAATTTTGAAGTTAAGAAGATCTCTCCTCTGAAATTTCCTGCATATTGGGCCTATGTTGCCTGATTACGGCCCTTGTGCTTGGACAGGTTCATTAGTAATTAAGCTACTTAATTACCTCGTTACTGGTATTTATAACCGTTGTTTACTGTTTGTCGATTAAAAAATAGTAATAAAGATGATCTAACTTACAGTTTGATCCCAAAATCGGATTAAGCACTATATAATACACTATTATACCAACTTTGATAATTTTCTAACAAGTAAAACCACCTTAATTTTGATAAAAACTAAGAGCTAATCGGAAACACTGTTTACTAGTTAAGAAACCAGTTTCCACTTGTTATTATTGTACCGTGAAAAACCGCACTTTAAGCATTTCTTTTTATTTAAATTGTTACTAGGCTGATTAACTTTGATTTTTGCAATGCTTTGGTTACATATATTTCCTTCAGTTAAGGCTGCTTTTTCAGCTTGGAATTATTTGATAACGTCTTCAATCTTTGATGAATCTGGGAGAGTTCTGCATTTTTTTCTCATGTTAGCATCAAAAAGTGACTATATGACATGATCGGCTAGAAACTGATCGTAGCAACTTGAGCATGGATCTGTAAGTTGGAACAATTTGACTTTTTCTCTATAAAAAGAGGAAAAAGGTTCTCCTTGCACTTGCTTTCTGTTCATGAAGTGACTTCTTCTCAAGTGACCCTTCTCCTTCTTTCTAAAATATTCTTCCAATTTATTTAGTAGATTTATGTAATTTGAGCCACATTCTTTTTCAAATTTTATAACTAACCGGACCACATCTGATATATCTTGATTAAAATATGATTTAAGAAGAGCTAATAATTTTTTATTGGAAGCGTCTTCTACGTTTTGAAAGGATATATAATTCTCAAATTTTCGTCTCCAGTCCTTGAACTGTAAGTAAGATAAGCTTTCTACCAATTTTTCAGGACCAGCCACATTTGATAAATGTAAGTTGTAGTTTATACTGTTAGTCAACGTTTTTGAACTCTCAGCCTCTTCTTCTATTGAAGATGTTGCTGCGGAGTTATCAGTCGAGACAACAGTAGTTTTTGATAAAAGTACTTGCATCATATCGTGCAAAGATTTCATGCTATCTTGTGTGGAACTTACAAAATGTTCGAGATTTGTAATCAGATAATTGGAAATCTTTTCTTCGTTAAAAACATACTGGTTTTGGTCTTTCTTTTTGGCATCTTCTATTTCGTATTTTTTAGAACTGCGCCATGATATGTCCGTTAAATATATTTTATTTAATGACACTGAAAATTAACAAACTAAACTAAACTAAGTATGTATATAGTATAAATCTAAATACATATTAACTATAACTATAATATTCCTACAGAGGGTAACCGTCAAAGATCTGTATTACCTTCGACTATATTATTCATTCTTACAAAATCAAATATGCAGGTCCTTTCCTACTGTCGTAAAATATTCAATATGCTGATGACCTAAACGTTTACTGATATTTTTTATTAAAAATTGACACGTTTCATTATTATTTCAGGAAAACCTTTAAAAACATAAGAGTAAAATTTTTGCACCCCGCAAAAATTTCATAAGCATTTATTTCCTTTGAGCCTCTTCAAATATTGGTGTACCTTCCAAATAAATTATTATTGTGGTACCATCAGTTAAAGGCAATGTTTTTTAAAACTCTTTATAACGTAGTACTTTTTCGATAAGTCATTTTTTATCGAGATATTTTGAACATCTTTAAAATCCACCACCTATTAACCTTTTATGTTTATTAATATATTAATATATTAATAACGTATTATTGGCATAACATTATTACTACGTCTCTTTAATCTTAATTAACAAATATCTCGACAGAAACTGGCTTATCGAAAAAGTACTAAGACATAAAAGTTTTAAAAAGAGTTTCCTACCATAAGAATGCCACATGTCCATTTTCAACAAAAGATTTCTAATAGTAACTTCAAGGCGTTTTAACTTTTTTATGTGAACATTTTTGTACTAAGGTAAGTTAGGTTCACTCGAAATATTTTTGGTCCCAAAATATTTGATTTAATTTATGACCTTCCTGTTTGTTACAACCTTTATACTTGTAAGTATTACTACGTTAATAATTATTTATCTCATACATACTTTTCATAGATTTCATATTTTATTTAGTCGTACTACTCTTTGTCCCGGATCCCGCGTATCAAAAAAAAGTTTATTAATAGAAAGCTGAAAATTTGTTAATGGCTTAACCATCGTAAGGCGGTGCTTGAATTCTTACGTAAACAACGGTGCGAGGTGCATTTGCACCCCATCGGTATATCCATTTTTTTTATATGTGAACGTTGGGGACGTTGATTTGAAAGATAATTAGGACTTGTGTTTCATATTATGAATTATATTTTTACAAACAAGTACTCATTCCTTCTTAAAAACAATATTATCCCTGCAAGACAAACACATGAAATTTTTCACAGTGTGAGCAACACAAAGTTTTTACACACAATACAGTTATGCCGAGGCTTTCGTTCTTTTTTTCTCTGACATAAATAACACCAAAATTGTCCCATAGCACTCTTAGTTCCAGGTGAAACAGCAGAAACGTCTAATTCATGATGATATTTTCATCATTTGCACCTTACAGTCATTTTTCCAAAAAAAAAACACGTAAACGCAAAGAGTTTTAAATGCTGTAATGGGTGGAATGCGTTTAGAATTGAATTTAATGCGAATAAAAAATGGACCAAAATCAAAAAAAATTATTAAAAAGATAGGTGAGAAAAACGAGGTCTGGGGTGTACAGGAATGTACAGAAACATTGAAACAGGGGAAGTTTTAATTCTGGAAGAGGTTACAGGTTTCGAAGGTCAGACTACGAAAACGTCCCTTGTATTTTGTCGGACAGAACTTCCAATTGATTTGTTACCGTCTCATTAAACTCTCATGCAAAAATCAGACTGCTATTTATCACCAACACAAATCCTGTCATTTGAAATATTCTACGTGTCGGACATATTAAAACGCCCAATATATTTGTCTGACAAATTTTTTTTCATATATTATATAATGTTTGCAATTTAATAAACTTAAAAACAACCTGCTAGTTTTCACAATCATAAACTTGTAGGTATGACACGTTCCACAACTAAAATCACGTTCCACAATTAGAACTTCCCCTGTTCCTGTGTTCCCGTACATCAAACAAGAATAGAGCGACCAGCTTTATTTTAGTTACTTTAGTTTACAAGCTAAAACAATTTTGTCCAAGAAAATCTCGTATAATCTGTATTTCAACCAAATATAAATAAGAAATTTATTTAGCAAAAGAAAAAAAATATAGTTAAGAGATATACCAAAGTCTGTCTTACTTGGTTAAAAAAGTTAAGCCTTGTACTGTTTTACAGCACAAAAAGTAGCAGCATGTAAGGCACTAGAAAACAAACTAATTGCATTACACTAATTACAGAATAAAATCCAACAATGCGAGACTTAAGCTGTAATGGTGTCAAATAAACGTATTTTGTACGTATTTTATGTCAAAAGACAGGAAAATCCTTAAAATGCTAAAATATCCTGATAACTCTTTTATTAGATAAATTTAGAAATCAATGCTTAAATCAATTCAACGTAAGAGCAGAATAAAGTAATACAATTGCCTAAACCAAAAAAATCTTAATTTGAACCTGTGGATGTGCAATCAAATTTCTTAATTATACCTTTACAGGGTGGTTTATTACGAATTGTCCATATAGCACCCAGTAAAACCTTAGCACAAAATACATGAAGTTAACCTAAAACACTTAAATGTTGTTTCCCAATAAACTTAATATTTCAATATTTACAAATGATATGGGAATTCTTCAACTCATTTATAAACATGTTAAATTATGTAAATACAACTTGTAAACTTAGTATGTACTAACTAGGCATAATTTGTTAATATGGTTTGAAAAAATTAAAAAGCAAAAAATGATATATAAAAAAGAACACATAATAAAATATTAATAACAAAAAAAAAGGAAGTAAAAAAGTGTTTACCACAAATTTAAATATATAATAAAAAAACAAACTAAAAAAAGCAACACAATGTACCTATGCATCTATAACAATAATATTGTAGGACTTTTGTTGTGAACTAATAAATTTATGACGTGTAGGAAACAGAGGTTGAACCTTGCAAAATGGACACAAGTCGGTTTTATTTTTTTTCTGATATTTCAAGGGGTGCTTATTATAAGACTAACTTTTTCCTAAAAAATTTCGCCCCGGAACCCCCCTTTTCACCCCTTTAAAGGGGGTAATTTGTGGTTTTTGCGGAACGTAGCCCTTCCTGCACCTTTTGCAAAAAATTTCTTTTATAGAAATATGAAGAGGACTATATTCTCTACGATTTATTTCCCACCAGCATATGTCTATCATCCACTGTTTAGTGGGGGTGGGGCCTCAAAATTGACGTTTTTAAAAAAGATGTTTTTAAAAAAAATTATTTTTCCATAACTATAATGGAAATTAAGAAGAAATCCTATAGAAATTATTCACAAATAAGAGACTGATTTTTTGGTATAGGTTTAACTTAAGGGTAATTGCCCTTTTTTTAATTACAGGGTGTTACATTTAAAAAACCCCTGTTTATAGTATCTGAACCGTTTATGATAAAGTAAAAAGACTTTCAGCGATTACCCACGTGCTGGTGTTATTTGCAAATTTGTATAATGCACCCCCATTTTTTCCCCAAAACCACCCCAAAAAAAGGAAGAATTAATAAAGAAAGTGATTTTCTTGGTATCCTTCACACACAATGCCCTTTATTAATATACTTCATATATCATTTTGTGCACGTTATTATTACCCATGCATGGACACCAAAAGCGATTTCCTAGTGCAACCCTTGTAGCAAAAAAAAAAAAAAATAAATAAAATGGGTTGAAAAAAAAATTTTTTTTTGCTTTTTGATCCATATGGGCATATGCTTCATCAATAGTGTTTTTCAAAAATATATATAGTTATTGCAACATCCCTGCGGAAACCACCCTTATCCTTGAAAATATACTGCAGAAACTACCCCTATCCCTTGGCGAGCATGTTTTTACGATTTTCTCCTTACCTATGCATTCTTTTTAAACAAAATTTATACAAGGTTAAAGACCACTATTTACTCTAAAAATTAGGTCTTATTCATTTTTTCGTATAAGCAACCGTTACTGCACAGTGGCGCCGTAAACCTCAGATATGCTTTGGCGGGCTCCAGTTTATGTTTTTTTTTGTAAAGTAACACAGTGTAACCTACAAATTATGACGTATACACATTTTACATTCTTTGTGTCCCAAAGCCACAGTCGTGACCCAAAATCAATTTTTGAATATTTTCGCCACCTACACGCATTTTATTGTATTAATGCTACCTTAGTAGCACAATATTAACCCTTAAGTGGTCGCTAAGCAGTGGCGGATCCAGGGAGGGGTGGTGGGGGCGATAACCCCCCTCTCAAACCAAGTGATATTATAAACCAGATTATAAAAATATTCATTTATTTTTATAGAAATTTAGACAATTGGCACCCCCCTCTTAACGATGCTAGATCCGCCACTGTCGCTAAAGCATAAAAAGTACGCCATTCTTATAAAAATAATAATATAATATTAGTATTTCTATAAAAATAAATGAATATTTTTATATTCTTTAAATATAATATCACTTGGTTTGAGAGGGGGGTGATCGCCTCCATCACCCCTCCCTGGATCCACCACTGCTTAGCGACCACTTAAGGGTTAATATTGTGCTATGAAGGTAGCATTAATGCAATAAAATTCGTGTAGGTGGCGAAAATATGCAAAAATTGATTTTGGGCCGCCACTGTGGCTTTGGGGCGCAAAGTATGTAAAATGTGCATAGGTCATAACTTGTAGGTTACACTGTGTTGTTTTATTTTATATAAGTACTTTATCAATAAAACGAACAGGTGACGCAAAAAACAAAAAGTGGAGCCCGCCAAAGCATAACTGAGGTTTACGGCGCCACTGTGCCGTAACAGTTGCTTATACGATAGCTTATAAAATTTTTAGAGTAAATAGTGGTCTTTAACCTTGTATAAGTTCTGTTAAAAAAGAATGCATAGGTAATAAGAAAATCGTAAAAACATGCACGCCAAGGGATAGGGGTAGTTTCTGCAGTATATTCTCAAGGAAAGGGGTAGTCTCCGCAGGGATGTTGCAATAACCATATATATTTTTGAAAAACACTATTGATGAAGCATATGCCCATATCGATTAAAAAGCAAAAAAAAAATTTTTCAACCCCCCAATTTTATTTATTTTTTTTTTGGCTACAGGGGTTGCACTAGGAAATCGCTTTTGGTGTCCATGCATGGGTAATAATAACGTGCACTAAATGGTATGCATGAAGTTTATTAATAAAGGGCATTGTGTGTGAAGGATTCCAAGAAAATCACTTTCTCTATTAATTCTTCTTTTTTTGGGGTTGTTCCGGGGAAAAATGGGGGTGCATTATACAAATTTGTAAATAGCACCAGTACGTGGGTAATCGCTGAAAGTCTTTTTACTCTATCATAAACCGTTCAGATAGTATACAAAGGGGATTTTTAAAATGCAACACCCTGTAATTAAAAAAGGGCAATTAATACTCTTTAGTGAAACCTATTCCAAAAAATCAATCACTTATTTGTGAATAGTTGCCGCAGGATTTCTTTTTAATTTCCTTTACAGTTAAGGAAAAATAATTTTTTTCTAAAAACATCTTTTACAAAAACTTGTCAACTTTGGGGCCCCAACCCCGCTAAACGGTTGGTGATAGACATATGCTGTTGTGAAATAAAGCGTAGAAAATATAGTGCTCTTCATATTTCTATAAAATAAATTTTTTGCAAACGGTACAAGAAGGGCTACGTTCCGCAAAAACCACAAATTACCCCCTTTAAAGGGATGAAAAGGGGGTTCCGGGGCGAAATTTTTTTAAGAAAAAGTGAGTTTTATAATAAGCACCCCTTGATATACCAGAAAAAAAATAAAACTGGACTTGTGTCCATTTTGCAAGGTTCAATCTGTTTCCTACATTAACTATGAATCTGCAGTCAATCACAAACAAGTCTGGCTAATTGGCTTGCCAAAGCCATTTTTTAGGAAAAAGAAACCTAAAACATTTAAATAAAATATTCATTCTTACTAGGGATGGCGGTTTTTGACAAAACACCGGTTTTCGGTTATACCGGTTTTTTTTGTTTACGGTTTAACCTGGCGGTTATAACCGGCCAAAAAAACTGGTTTTTGGAAAAACCGGTTTTCGGTTTTTTAATCCAACAGGTTACAAAGTTAGATTTACAATACACTTTAGTTTGCGATACTCCATTCGACTCGATATCAATATGATCAAAGTTAGTACTATCGAAAGAACATGTATTACTTTTAACAAGTTTGTATATTTGTAGAATAGGTACATTTTAACTCATTTAATACTTCCTGTATGAGTGTATCGGGTTTGAACCTACCTTTAAGTGTGAAAAATAGATGATGTTTGCGTCTAATTCAACCAGGTCACTTCTTATGTAAATATTATTGAAATATTATGATTACAAATACCTTTTCAAGGAAATATTATAATAAAACTTAATAATTTTTCATGGCGGATGAGAGATTGCACTTTCAGTTTGCTTCTGTATTTTATAAAATAAAATAAAATTTGAATTATGGTTTTGTTTGGAATAATTACTTGAGAATAATAATTAGGATTGGGATCCGAAATAATACCTTACCTAATCCTAATCACCGTAAAAACCTAATAACCGGTTTTTACTTTAAAAAGAAAAAACCGGTTATAACCGGGACAAAAAAACAACCGGTGAAACCGGTTATTGCGAACTAAAAAAACCGGTTTTAGGTTTAAGCCGGTAGGTTTTCCCATCCCTAATTCTTACCGAAATAGAAAGTATTTTATTAGAAATATTCCCAAGTGATTTAACTCCATTGTTTAGCACCTTCCAATATCTCGAATTCACTTCCAATTTCAAACTTGACAAATAATTTAAATAATATGATACTTTAAGTACGGTTAAAAGGTAGTTGTAATCTATGCCACTGTCGTAATATTCATTTCAGCATGCATTTTTGGTTCTTCGTCACTGTTTAGGTAAATATCATTATTTTATCTCAATGTGATAGAGTAGGTAGTTTTCAAGTTATTTTCATAAAGGAAATATTTAAAATACATAATCTTATTTTTTGATTATTTCACATGAGTGCCTTTCATAATTAAATTTAAGCAAGTTGCTGATAAATTTTGTTAATTCTAGTCGTAAATTATCATGGATCTTTATTAGTCACTATGTATATTTCTTCAACTCATGGAATTGGGAAATCACTCTCTTTTTCAGAAATTATCAACCTTACATTTTGTAGAGCTCATTTAAAATTAACTATGCTTGTTAATTTAAAATTAACTATTGTTTTTAAAGGAGGAGTATTTCAAATTTTACGGGCGATAAAGCTTGTATGTAATTGGTCCAACCACAGGAAAGTTAACTCCACTGTTGAGAAATTTTGACAGTATTTAAATTTATGAAATTTTGACACTAATGGCATTTCATAGGCTAATTTAGTTATGTCGGCGATTTTTGTATTTTTTGCGTTATTCTTTTAATTTTTAGATTTTTAGTCTGCTTTTATATAAAAAGCAGTTGTCTCTAGAACTCTTTAGCGACGTATTAGTATAATATAATACTTAAGGATTACCGTCAAAGGCCGACATGATCAACCAAAAAAAAATATTTGGTGATTTTTCTAGTGTCTTACTTGGATGTGAATCTATCTTTTTTCCTATTGGGGAACCGTCTCTCGCCTTAGTACTCTATTTGTTGGAATTCGGCTTATGTGGTCATTCCATTCTATTCTTCTGTTTCTTATCCAGTTATTATTGTTGTTCACCTTGCCCCTCCGTCGTATATTTGTACTTCTAGCTATGTCCCATAAAGTCTCGCCATCGCTTTTTTTCCTCACTGTGTCGGGTCGTGTTTCTGCCGCGTATGTCATTATTGGTCTGATGACTGTTTTGTAAATTGCGCCTTTAATTTCTTTTCCGATATTTTTATTTCTCCATATTGTGTCTGTTTGCTCTATTCACTTGACCTTCCACTTCTGTTTCGAGCCTTCCGTAGCTACACTTACGTAGATAGTGTCATGCCTAGATATTTAAACCCCACCACTTGTTCTATTATTTGATCCTCCAGCTCCAATTTACATCTTATTAGATTTGCTGTTATAACCATGCATTTTGCCTTTTTTGAGGAAATTAACATGTTAAATTTTCTGACAGTTATGATAAACTGGTGCAGCATAACTTGTAAGTCATCTTCACTTTGAGAGATTAGTATAGCATTGTCTGCATATCAGATTATTTTAAGCTGTTTTTCTCCCATTTGGTTTCCTTTTTCAATTCATACTTTTTTATTATTTCATCCATGATCAAGTTGTTAAACCATAAAGGACTCAAGGAATCCCCCTGTCTTATCCCATTGCCGACTTCAATTGGGCCAGTTAGTTCATCTCTAATTTTACTTTTATTGTGTTGTTTTGGTAGATGTTTCCAATCGTTTTAATTATTTCTAGAGGCACCTCTACTGAGTATAACAAATGGATAACGTCCTTTAATTTGACCCTATCAAATGCTTTCTTAAATAGGTTCACGAAATATAAATATGCCGGTTTGTTTTATTCTATTCTTCTATTACAACTTTCAGACCGCTAATTATTGTAATTGAAAAGCTTACTTACTGGTATTATTTAGTTTTTTGTGAAAATGTCACGTCAAAATATTTTTTTAAGGCGGAAATATAGAATATGGTTTGAGTCAGTATATTCATCAATCAACGGTTTGAATTTCTGCACGAGCAAATTATACAAGGCGTGCTGCTGCTCAAAAGTATCTACAGTTATACCCTAACAGACGACAGCACCATTACAGGACTTTTGATAATCATTTATTATGTATAGTCATTTATATTATGTACCAAGTCAGTAAAGTGATTATTTATCGAACGAGTCTGATATTACGATCAGAGGGAGCGAAACGAGCGAGGATAGTAACAGACGAGTTCGATAACGACGTGGCGCATACAACATTTTATCGCCAATCATTAAAAAGATCAACATTTACTTACAATTTAGGAATTTTTAAATTTTGGCCGAAATAAACATTTCGTATGACAGTAGTGATAGATAATAACTTTTAGTTTAACTATTCCACAATTAACTAAAACTTTCCTGGTCCAGTGTTCCCGTACATCAGAGTTTGTCCGACTAGACACCGTTAAGCTATTAACAAATTTTCAGCTTGACATTAATCAACTTTTTTTTGGTACACGAAATCCAGGGCTATAAAACATTTTGTATCCGGGTAAGGAGAAATATTTTATTTAATTGGTTTAGGTTAGGTACATGTTTTACTTGAATGTCCAATAAATATTGTAAACATTAATAATCTATATAAAAACTTAATTCACTACAAGATAAACCTTCCAATAGACCTAAATTGTATTATTTTTTCAGGAAATAATAATATACTTTATGTACTTCATCAACACATCATCAACTGTAAACTAAAATTGTAAAATTACTAACCAATTTTGTAAGCAATTCTGCAAAACAAACTAAATGTAAAGCATTAAAGGAAAAAAAAAGGTGAATACAAAAAAAAATAAAAAAAAATAATAAAAAAAAATAAACCAAGTAAAAAAAATGAACCAATTAAAAAAAAACAAAAAAGAAAAAACAAAAAAAAAACAAAAAAAAACAAAACAAAAACAAAAAAAACACAAAAAAAAACAAAAAAAAACAAAAAAAAAGAAAACAAAAAAAAATAAAAACACACACAAAGAGGGCTAAAACCTCCGCGGCGTTGAACCGGGTTGATGCTCTAGCGCGGAAGGTAAAAAAAAATGAAACACCTTACACTTTACTAATGCTACATATTACTAACAAAACAAATGAATACATCATGCTCAAGTTTGATACTATGAAACAATTTACACAAACTATTTATACAATCTAACATAGTCTGGCTAATTGGTCCTCACCAAAGCCATAAATTCCACGAAAAAAAAAAAAAAGGTTAAATCGTGGTATTTTATGCTAAGGTTTCTCTAGTTAGGTACTATATGGAAAATTCTTAATTAAACACCCTCTATAGATACTAAATCTTGGTCCAATGCTATTTAAATGCATTTTTTTTCTAATTCTGCGAAAACTAATAAGTATTTTTTTAAAATTTAAACGCTGGAACAGGACGAAAAATTTTTACCGAGGACCTGAAAACTTGTTTATTTTATTGAGTTACAGGAGTTAAAAAAAAGAGAATTTAACGTGATTTTTAATTTCAAATATTTGATTCAAAAGAAACTTTTTCTTTATTAAATATAGTAATGTTTTTTTCTTTAATTTTTCTTTATTCTAAGGGACCTTTGGCCCTCGGTAATAATGCAGTCTTTGATTCTGCGTTTCATTTTTCCAAAATATTTATTAGTTGTCTCATGATTCGAAAAAATTGAATGCATTGTACCAAGAGATATTAATTGTAATAATATACAGTCGGAAAAATGAAAGAATACCCATGAACGAACATATAAAACACGCTGTATTTTCCTGTCCCCGTGTCACAAAGAAAATTGACCATCGCAAGTTCATGTAATAATAATTATTACATGTATTTGCGCTGGTCAATTTTTTGTGTGACACGGTGACAGGAAAATACAGCGTGTTTTATATGTTCGTTCATGGGTATTCTTTAATTTTTCCTACTGTAAGTATTATTGTAATAAGCAATTTTCGTTTTGAGGACATAATTTAATGCAACTGTTTTGAGTTACCGTTAAATAATTTACTCTATAACATTCGGCTGTGTAATATTTAACAGCGTCGAACGCTAAGTGCGGATAATGGGCTTTCGAATTATACACATGCAAATGGTGCCTCGATTCACTAACTATATTCTGCTGAAGCCAAAGGATCTGTCCATCTATGTATATTTAAATGGATGTACAGTAGAATCTAACTAATCCTGGACCTCCATATACTAGCACTTCCAATATAGTCCAAGTAATGAAGCTTAAAATATGACAAAACCTCGCAATTTTTACACAATGGATCGATTTTCTTGAAAATTTGAGAATAAGTAGTGGACAGTCCAAGGATCAAAATTTATATGATGCCGAAAGGCGCTTTTGCCATGGGGGTGGTTGCCACCCCATCTCGGGGGTGGAAATTTTTATTATATTTTGACCGCAAGAGATGGTAAAAACATTCATTATAAGCAAAAGCCGTTCTATATATTTCTTTGATAAAATTAATAGTTTTCGATTTATTCGCTATCGAAAGTGTTAGTTTTATTATATCAAAAAAATCAAGGTTTTCAATCAGTTTTCTGCTAATAACGCAAAATTTTTCGTTTTATCAAAACAACTTTACTTAACAAAAATGTATCTTTTGAAAAAATAAACAAAACCGTTTTTTTATTTTCTTTAAGACCAATAGTAATCGAGCTATACTTTATTATATGTTGTCTCTTTTTCATCAAATGCTAAATATTGTAGTTTCAAAATCGAAGGACGGAAAACTATGCATTTTTCGAGGATAACTTATTAAAACTAAATTAAAATATTTAAAAATATGTTTCTCCACAAATAAAAAAAAACTAGCTAAAAAAATTAAGTGACTTATAATGAAAACAATGTCAGTCCCTATTTTTTTCAGCAAAAAAGTGATCATAAACAACCCCCTAATCACCACCCTAATTAAAATTCGTCATTGACCTGATTTGGTTTTCTTGATTTATGTATTGTTAATAGGTTCTAGAAGTTTGATCGTCTTAAAATGATTAGTTTTTAAAAAAATGTAATTAAAAGCGAATAACGAGTTTTTGTAGTTAGCTAAAAAATGCCCTTTTCTTCAGAATAGAAAGATTAGCATCAGAGTTACAAAAAAATATTTATATATGAAATTGTAGCTTATTTAATTCTCAAGAAATTGGTTTGCAAAATTTTTTTGCGGCAATAATTGAGTGAGCTATTGACAATTAAAACTTTTAATGGCATGCAAAAACCACCTTAACCAACCCTTTCAATGCGACCACTTTTTGTGACTGAGAATTTTAAAAGGATTTAATATTAACAGCCTTATAGATCTTGTAAAAACTTACAAAATTCTTTTTAACGAACTTTCTAAGATAAAAGAATAAAAAAAATACGGTTAAAAAATCAATATATTTTTTTGAAAAAAAAAAGAAAAAAAAGAAAAAAAAGAGAAATCCAATTTAAAGCATAATAATGTAAGTTAGCGTTGTTTTTAGTCATTGGCCTTATTTATTCTTCTTTATTTATGTATTAGTAAAAGATTCTAGAAGTTTGACTGACATAGAATGATTAGTTTTTAAAAAACTGAAGTTTAAAGCGAATAACGACTGTTTGCAATTTGGTAAAAAATGTCATTTTCTTCAGAATAGAAGGATTAGCATCAGAAAAACGACAAAATATTTAAATAGGAAATTGTAGGCTATTTAATTCCCAAGAAATTGGTTTGATAAAATTTGTTTTACGGGAAAAATTGAGTGAATCGTAAATGAGTATACTATCGAAAAACATTAATTTTTTAGATATAAAACTAACACTTTCGATAGCGAATAAATAAGAAACTATTAATTTTATCAAAAGAATGTATGAAAAATTTTTTGCTTAGAATGAATGTTTTTATTAAATTTTGCGGTCAAAATATATTAAAAAATTTCCACCCCCGAGATGGGATGGCAACCACCCCCATGGTGCGTTAGGGACTGTCAGCTTCATAAAAATTTTGATTCATGGACTATCCACTACTTATTCTCAAATTTTCAAGCAAATTGATCCATTCTGTAAAATTTGCGATGTAAAAAGCTTTGGTTCCTGGACTAATATTCTGGCACATTCCGTCCACGCCACCATTGAGTTTGAAACATATTCACAAGTAGTATCTTATGCCTCTAAGGTCAAGTATGATAACTGAAGCTATTACAGGAATTCTTGAGCTTGTAAAACCGTTTTTCCCATAAGAAATAGATTTAATCATACTCATGAAGCCTATAACTTAATAATTCGAATTTTCCCGGATATAAGGTATACACCGTTAGATTCGTCTAGAGTCCTTCCATAAACGCTCAGTTATTGGCTTAATTCGTAGGTTGAAATTTTGAGTAATTGTCGACAAACCAAAATTTTCAAAGTTTAGTTTTTCAGTTTTTCGGCTATACTGAGCCGTGTGTATGTCTGATTCTGACAGCTTAGACACCATTTGGAAGCTTAACTCAACGCTATTAATTTGGTGTCTTTACTGTTCTCGTGTCTCTTCTTGAACCGAAGATATGTACCGCCAACAAATATGCCGTTTTGTACCTACCAAGTCCTATAGCTGGCTTATGGGTAGTCAAAACTCACAAACTACAACGGTTCTGAATCGGCCCTCTCTCCCTCTAGAAACACAGAAAAAAATTCAGATCGGTTTAACTTTTCCACACACATACATACATACATACATACATACATACATACATACATACATACATAGATACATACATATCCACAAACATTTTCCCTTTTTTAAATAAAAATTGACTCATATTTCTGAGCTCGGTAACTTTTGAACGGTATAACCGATTTTCAAAATTAGACATGGTTGGAAAGGTAATGATCGCTTCTATTAGAAACCGCAAAGGTCGGAGTTACATTTTCGAAGTTTTTGGGAGTTTTGGGGACGAGAACGAAAAACAGACCCTAAATTGAAAGGGCCGTAAATTCCACACCCTTGGACCAAAATGGATAGTTGACATATGAATGGGTGAGTCTTTTCCTGAAATTTAAGATGGAACTTGGCCCAATTTGCAATTCAGTCAGATTTAGAAATTCGAAAATTTCGTTTATACAGGGTGATTGATTAGTAGGGTAAAGCTCAATAGCTCCGCTATAGTAATAGATTGCAATAAAAGTTAATAACAAAAATTTTAGCCACCTTTGAGCTTCATATTACAAAATTAGTTAGAATGTTACAGGGTGTTCGGTAACACAGTGGCAGACCAAACTTTTGTTTTTTTAAATGGAACACGCTATATTTTATTTTAAATTCGAATTCCTGTTAACTTCTCCGTCACAAAAATATAAAGGTTTGTTATGTTATACAGGGTATTTACAAAGTTATATCCAATTCTAAATAAAAATCGTAACAAATTCAACTCCCTGTATAAATAAAAAAAAGCAAAACAACAATGGTTTATTAATGCCATATTTTTTAAAGTATTGTCAAAATTTTCAAAAATGGTCGATATTGCTAATTTTCTTTATATCAAATACAGAGTGAGTCAAAACGCAAGTACATTATTTTCTCAGTAATTTTAAATAGAACACCCTGTATTTTATATCACTATTGAAAAGTACCATTATCCTACTTTAATTTTTAGATAACATTCCCTATGTCTAAATTTATTAGTTTTCGAGATATTTTCATTTTTTAATAAACCAGTAGCGTGGCCACTCAAATCACCAAAATTTAATAAACCGGACTGATTTTTTTGGGGTTAAGTTAATAATGAAGTTTATAAAATACCTCCAACAACAAGGGATGAGATGAAAAATAGAATACAAAGTGTATTTCGATGTGTTAATTTACAAATGCTCCGTAGAGTAAGTAGCTCATTAAATGATCGTTTTTAGGCGTACATAAATGTGTTAGGAGATAATTTTGAACACCTTATGTATGTAATTAAATATTAAAAATATCTTATTAAAAGTAGCTTCTAATTTTTTCAAACATGTTTTTTTACAAAATGTATTACTGATAAATTATATTTCGTTCTTTATTTGTTACATTGTTACATATACATACAAAAGTAGTGTTTAATTTCACTTTACAAAATATTGTATTTTGTGTTTGTGTGTTTTTTTGTAAAACTTATTACTAATTTTCTTGGTTTATTGGTTGCATTTACATAAAAAGATAGTTTTTAATTGTTTCAAATATGTTGCATATAGTGGTTGTGTTTTTGTTTGTAAAATGTACTACTAATAAATTATTTTTATTTCTTTATTTGCTACAGTGTTACATTGATTACTTCTAAAGTAATATTTGTATTCTTCTTCTTCTTATTTACTTTATTGGCCTCCACCTACTTGGGTATTTGGCCAGCTCATCTTTGCGGAATAAGGGAAAAATATTTATGTTTTAATGACTCTTATCGTATGTCATTGTAATAAGATATACCAGTTTGTTCAGATTGGAGTTAGATACAGGAAATTATGAATTAAATCTTATAATAACTAACAATACAAATTTAAACTCTTCTATGTATTTAAAATAGTTCAAACGATCAAAAACATTTGTGAGTCACATAACTGTCTTTTCTACTGACGTTTATAATGTCTAATTTAAAATTTTATACAATTTTGTTTACTTTGCTGGTGCAGAAGGTAAACATATAACCATATGACGTCAGGACGAGTTTTGGGCAAGCTGCTATAATTTGAATTCAGAATAGTCTTTAGGGGCCAAACGGAACCCAAAAACAACTTTTTTTATCTTTGATACCTACATGTTTTAAATTACCTCCTGTTGTGATTTATAACATTTTTTCGAATTTAAAATTTTATGCAAATTCCCTATTATGGCAAATAAAATAAAAAATTCATAGTATAGAAATTCAAGCGTAAAAAAAACAAAAATCGTTTAAAATTCAACTCTGGCAAAATTCGGAGGAAACTTTATAATCTCTGTACCCAAAAAAACCTTACTAGCCCAGTCGGGATAGCATTTGACCTTGCATTAGGAGCTGCCCCAAATTTTATTTTTCTAATCTTTAGGGAGGGTCAATATTAGTATAATTTAAAATCTCGACTGAATTCCACCGTTGCGTTAGCCGCCATCTTGATTTTAAACGAGAACCGTTTTTGCTCAATATTTCCGCCATTTTCAATTTTTTGACAAAAAGTGTAGAAACTGAAATTGTTGAGAATGCGATTTTCTATAATTTCATTTATTATAATTTTTTTCGTGGGGTCGATATTTTCCGAGTTATGAGGGGAAAATAGTGACAGTTGTAGCATAATTATTGAATTATTGAATTATCTCGTTTATTATAAGCTTTACAACAAATATCTACCTATACAAAAATGAAGAGAATTAAATTTTGTACAATTTTGATGCCGTTCATTTTTTTGATAAAATCAATATTTAAGGTAGTACGTATGTGGTAAAGGTGCGAGCGTAAGACCTGATTGATTTTGTAGCAATTGTTTTTGTTCAATATCTCCGCCATTTTCAACTTTTCGACAAAAAGTGTAAGAACTGAAATTGTTGCAATTACGATTTATTACAACTTTTCGAGAGAACCTGTGGCGGGTCTACAAGGGGGGAAAATGGGAAAATTCCCCCAACAGGGTCCAAAACTAAAAAAAAATTGTTGGAACATCACGATATATTAGCTGACATAAAACTTAAAATATCGACAGACAAATTCAACCAATAAAACCCGCTAGTTAATAAAATTAAGTGAAGTTAATGTATATAATGTCTTTTTATGTATTTTATATATTTAGTTTGGTTGATGTTTCATTGGAAGTTTCAAAAATTGTATAAAATATAATTCTCTTTATTTTTGTTTATGTACAATTATTATGTCGTAAAGTTAATAATAAATGAGACAATTCAAAAAGTATGCTTCCCCTCCGCTTCCATTATTTTCCCCCTTAACTCGGAAAATATTGATCGTATAAAAAATTGTGCCAAAGAAATTGTAGGAAATTGCATCTCCAACAATTTTCTTTCCCACCATTTATGTCGAAAAGTTGAAAATGGCGGAGATATTAAGCAACAACAGTTCTCATTTAAAATCAATATGGCGGCTAATGCAACCGCGCAATTCAGTCGAGATTTTAAATTTACACTACTATTGATCTCTCCTAAAGGACATAATTATAAAATTTGGGGCAGCTCGGATACAAAATTCAATTCAATAATTATGCTCCCCCCACCACTTTTTACTATTTTCCCATGTAACTCGGAAAATATCAACCGCATGAAAAAAATTGTTAGAAATAAATTGTAGGAAATTATATTTTGAACAATTTTAGTTGAAAATGGCGTAGATATTGAACAAAAACAATTGCTATAAAATCAATCCGGTCTTACGCTCGCGCTATTACCGCATACGTACTACCTTAAATATTAATTTTAGCAAAAAATGAAACAAATCAAAATTGTGTAGAATTTAATTCTCTTCATTTTTGTACAGGTACATATTTGTTGTAAAACTAATAATAAACGAGATAATTCAATAATTCAATAATTATGCTCCAACTGTCACTATTTTCCCCTCATAACTCGGAAAATATCGACCGCACGAAAAAAATTATAATAAATGAAATTATATAAAATCGTATTTTTAACAATTTCAGTTTGTAAACTTTTTGTCAAAAAATTGAAAATGGCGGAGATATTGAGCAAAAACAGTTCTCGTTTAAAATCAAGATGGCGGCTAACGCAACGGTGGAATTCAGTCGAGATTTTAAATTTATACTAATATT
Organism: Diabrotica virgifera virgifera; assembly: GCF_917563875.1. Taxonomy (NCBI): domain Eukaryota; kingdom Metazoa; phylum Arthropoda; class Insecta; order Coleoptera; family Chrysomelidae; genus Diabrotica; species Diabrotica virgifera. The sequence goes on along the minus strand of NC_065447.1, from coordinate 189,041,926 downwards.
GACCCTCCCTAAAGATTAGAAAAATAAAATTTGGGGCAGCTCCTAATGCAAGGATAGGCCTGTTATTCGTCTAACCCGACTGGACTATACGGCCATCGGTACATATTTCGCAAATATTTTACGGCTGTCCCTACTTTTTCTGTCTTTACACGGCTAATTACGTGTAGTAATATTCTCACTGGTATGGATATGTAAACTTTACTTGACAATGTCATCATTCACTTTAAAGATGGCTTTTGAATGTTCTTGGATAACTTTTACGTGTGTAATTAATTGTCTTAATTATTAATTCAGTTAATTCAGTGGTATTAAAAAGTCCTGCATCACCTTACCAAATACGCGGTCTGTCGTCGATTTTTCCTTGTTCAGCATACTTATTAATGACTCTAATTACTGCAAATTGATTACAGTTTACTGCGGATGCTATTTCGCGACTAGCTTTGTCGTTTTTATGGTGAAAAATAGTTTCAAAACGCTTTTCGTTCGATAATTTAGTTTGTTTGGTTTGGGATGACATTTTGACCTTTTGATCAAAAATCAAAGCGCGAATAAATGTGTTAGAGTAACTACAGTGTCTATATAGTCAAAATATGTGGCAAATTTGTCATTAGGATTCAATTTAATCTATTATTTTAATCTTTTCTGTAGAATTTTGAGCTATTAGTAATTAAAAAAACATTAGTAAGTATACCGATAATGCTAATTACAAGCACTAACTTAAAATGAATTGGCGAAAATATACAAAAAACTTGTGCTAAACCTCAAAAACTATAAGGCGCTTAGGTGATGTAGGAATTTTTAACATCACTGTATGTATTCAGTGATTGTAATAATTTATCTACTGTACAACAAAAACTAATAATTAATCGAGAAAAGATGAAAAGTGCTAACGTGAGTTTTTAATAATATCATTATTATATTATATATTAATTGTATTATATAATAATATATTATATTGTTGGGTACTATGAAACGTTTACAATTTGGAACATCTTTAACAAAAATTACTTGGATCACTGAATATATCCTGCTGTATTCTCTGCTTTGGATCTTCCATAAATAATAAACAATATACAGTGAGCACGTAAAGGTTGGAATAAATTCATTTTCTCAAGAATGGACAATTTTGGAAAAAAATCCCGAAACAGGTCGATTTTTATTTATTAATTACGACTTTTTGGCATATATATCATACTAGTGACGTCACCCATTTGGGCGTGATTACGTCATCGATGATTTTTTTAAATGAGAATAAGTGTCGTGTCATAGCTCATTTGAAAGGTAATTCAATTCTCTATGCAGTATTTTAAACAATAACATAATTATTTATACAGGGTGTCCAAAAAAATGTATTTGAATTAAATTTATTGATATAAAAAGAAGAATCTGTGTAATTTATTTAATTCAAAATACATTTTACTGCTATCAGAAAACAGGAAAAAATGTTTATTTGACAAATAAATATTGTTTTTTGCAAATTCAATATTAAAGCAGCCACCAACCTGCCTCTTGACAATTTGAGCATTTCATTTAAACGAAAAGCAATGATTATTTTTCAAATAAACATTTTTTTCTGTTTTCTGAGAGCAGTAAAATGTATTTTGAATTAAAGAAATTACACATATTCTTTTTTTATGTCAATAAATTTAATTCAAAAAAAATTTTTTTTGACACCCTGTGTAAATAATTATGTTAATGTTTATATTACTGAATAAATAATTAAATTACCTTTCAAATGAGCTATCACACGATCCCTATTCTCATTTAAAAAAATCATCGGTGACGTCATCACGCCCAAATGTGTGACGTCACGAGTATCATATATATGCTAAAAAGTCGTAACTTAAAAATAAAAATTGACCTCTTTCGGGATTTTTTTCCAAAATCGTCCATTCTCGAGACAATGAATTTATTCCAACCTTTACGTGCTCACTCTATAACTTTTTATTAAGTTCACGTCTTAAATCAATTATTATTTATCAAATACACTATCAATATTATTTAAACTCAAAATATTCCCGATGCCATGTCAAATATTTAAAATTGTCACTGATGGTCACTGTATGACTGACGATATTCTGACAATATTCTATTCGACTGAGTGCGTTGTATGACAAAGATAGATTTGGAAAATATTACCAGCTACATTTTGTTAATTTTTTTCGAATCCTGAAAAAACCAATAAATATTTTTGAAAAATTTAAATGCAGAATAAAAGACTATACTATTAGCGAGGGCCGAAAGTCCGTTAGAATAAATATTAAGATTACTTTGAATGAGATATTTGAAATTAAAAATCACACTAAATTTTCTCTTAGTTTTTCACCCCTATAACTTATTAAAATAAACATTATAGAAGTTCTTAGGGACTTTCTTCCCTCGCTAATAACATAATCTTTCATTTTGCGTTTAAACTTTTTAAAAATACTTATTAGTTTTCTCAGGATTCGAAAAAAATGAATAATATTTTAATAGAATTGGAGCAGAAACTACGTACCCATCCCCTTAACGGGCCAAATGTTCTCTTGGTTTAATGGATTCACGCATGTTTGAGGCAATTTTTGATATCTTAGTAGCTACGAACGTTAGGAAAAGAATTAAAATCGGCTGCTGACATAGCCAGAAATTTTTTTAACTGCTTCGAATCTTAAGTTCCCAATCCAGATAATAGAACTTGTTATAATCCGTACCAATAATTGGTCAACGAGCTAGCTTTAGATACTCTTTAACCCACCATCTTTATCTAGAACTCTCTCAACTCTCTCTTTCTCTTCTGTGTGTTTAAAATTTTCTTCTTCTAATGGCACTACAACCCTGTGTGAGTCTTGGCCTGCTTAACACTGTTTATTCATTCTGCCCTGTCGGAACTTAAGATCCCCTTTACGTCGTCTATCCATCTTTTACGGGGTCTTTATCTCGTTCCGTTTCATTGGGGATTTCTTTTTTGAATTACTTTTACTGCTCGGTTATCTGACATTCTTTCTAGCTGACCAAGCCAGTCTAGTCTTTGTGACTTTACAAATCTAACAATATCTACGCTTTGCATTAGCTCATCCAGCTCGTTCTTCATTGTAAGTCTCCACAAACCATCGCTGCATCGGGTTGGTCCAAATATCTTCCTTAGTATTTTGCGCTCAAATATTCTCAGCGGATTTTCATCAGTGGTTGAGAGGGTTCACGTTTCACAACCATATGTGACCACAGGTCTAATGTTAAAACACAACATTTTATGAAAAACCAGCAGCTGGTGCGACTCTTTTTTTCTGTAACGATACATTTTAATTTACCACACTACCTACTGTCCTCGTATATCGTGTAAACAGGTACGATATCACTTGCTGAAATTATTCACGAAGTTGTCTTGGTATAGCGGTTGCCACAAGAAATTGCTCCAATTTTTTGCTTCTTTTATGGCCTTTGGCAACTGCTCCCATGTAGCCAATTATTTGCTTGAACAGTCTTTTTACTATAATATGAGCATCTTTACGTCAGTCAAAATTTCTGACGTCAGAGCGCTGCCAAAACATTAGATTGTGATTCTTCATTAGTCGTATTCGCGCAGATTCTCCGAACATATCCTGAAGTTACCAGAGGGAGAACACTTGGGCATTAGCTGTTCAGAGGGGAAATTTCGACTTTATCGAACGCCCAATTTTGTAATGCGTAGGCGTTCTCCCTCTGGGTAAGTTCAGGATGTGCTGCACGAATAGACCTATTATCGTCATAGTTATTGTACAGTGAGAAGTTACGCATCATTAATTTTCAGAGATATTTTTTTTTGTTCTTGTTTACTATGAAAGTGATATGTATAATTATTTATTTTTATTAATGATGCCGATTATTATTTGCCGAAATATATTAAATAAAAACAATATTATGAGAGAGTATTAAGATAAAGTCTCTCCACATTGTCAAAGTGTGTTTCTTGACACACTGATGCCACCATGTAGCAAAGTCATAGTCTAATGTTTTGGTAGTGCTCTAATGACGTGCTGAAGCTATTTACTTGTGGCATTTTTATAATTAAGTATTTTCTATGGGAAATAAGCCACAACTTTACTAAAAAATGAATTTATTAACGTTTCGAAGCCCAAATCGGGTTTCGTTGTCAAAATACAAAATACTATTAAAATAAACAAAAATGTTGTTGCTAAGTAAAAAAATTCTTCTAATAATTTATTTAATCTGACTAATTTATATTGGCAATTCAGACGTATATTATACAACACTTTAAAATGATATCGCCAATATTTATGGGTTGCGTTCCTGGGACGACTTTACTAAAAGATAGTTCATTCGATTACATGAAATCAATCCTAACTCAAGCATATCCGTCGCAAAAAAATCATAGCATGTGATCTGTCTTTAAAAAGACAACCAAATGCAACGATGACAGTAAAATTCTCGCGTTAGAGATTCCATAGTAAATCACGAGGGAAAACTGGGAAAAAACCACGTGATACTATCCCGACATCGTAAGTATTTGGTCTTACATTTAATTTACCTTCAAAAAACTAATACCAAATTCTGACTTTAATATGTTTAAATTATAAATAATATTAATAAAACATAGATATACAATAAGTAATACTAAAATATAAAATGTGTACCAACTCGATAATATGTTATTGACTTACTAATCGTGGTATTTTCTTTCTATTGACTTCCTCTTTCAGTATTGGTAACCACATCCTACTGCATTCTACCGAGGAATTTGCGACACAATTGGTTTCATTTAGCATAATTAGAGCCGCTTTTTTGATTTTTCTCTTTTTACTATCTGATTTTTTCAGGACTATACTTGAATCTCTCCACTGAACTCTATGTTCATTATCCCATGGGTGTTGACATATTTGAGATCTATCAAATTCTCTATTTTTAATATAAGACTGATGTTCACTTATTCTAACGTTTAATGGTCTTGATGTTTCAACTAAATAAAATTGTTCGCATTCACAAGGTATTTTATAAATGCAGTTCTTTGTTCTTTCTTGTTCATTGTTAGGTTTAGTTTTAGATAGAATAGATCTCAATGTGTTTGTTGTTTTGAATGTTGTTGAAATGTTGAATGTATTTCCTATTGTTTTAAGTTTCTCTGATAGTCCTTTTATATATTTTAGTAAATATATAAAATGAACTATATAAAATATATGAAATATAAATATATATAGAATGAACTATCTTTTAGTAAAGTCGTCCCAGGAACGCAACTCATAAATATTGGCGATATCATTTTAAAGTCTTCTACTTTAAAATGTATAATATACGTCTGAATTGCCAATATGAATGAGTCAGATTAAATAAATTATTAGAACAATTTTTTTTTTACTTAGCAACAACATTTTTGTTTATTTTAATAGTATTTTGTATTTTGACAACGAAACCCGATTTGGGCTTCGAAACGTTAATAAATTCATTTTTTAGTAAAATTGTGGCTTATTTCCCATAGAAAATACTTAATGCTCTAATGACAGAAATTTTGACTGACGTATGGGTACTTTTGTAGTAAAAAGACTGTATGTAAACGTTAGCGGAAGTTATTGTACGAAGTGCTATCGCAAGTTACTCTTTCACGTACACAGCCTTTAAGAGTCGAACCTCAAAACTTATCAGCTGCACCTGCTTATATATCTATTTGCTATTTTAAGTAAGAATATTCTCCTTTTTATGTAGACATGGCTCTATCTGTTTTTTCATCCATGCCGTTCCATCTTTTTCGTGGTTTTCCCACTGATCGTCTTCCTATTAAGCAACCGTCGCTAGCCGTCCTTGCTACTATATTAATTTGTTGTCATTGTTTGGATTATGTGGCCGTTCCATTCTACTCTTCTGTTTTTTACCCAGTTGTTATTGTTATCTAAGTTACATCTTCGTCGCATATTTCTTAGCTCTCTCCCATATTATAGTGTCACCATCGATTTTTAGAAGGGTTCAAATTGGGTGTTTCTAGCATTGAGAGAGGGGAGGGGTAAGATGGGAGACAATTAAACTTGATCTGAGTCTTATTATTTAATGTGCAAAAATTTAAAAATAATTCTAAGAATGAGGGCATTCATGCGCTTACGAAATGAGTGCGCCGTTAAGGCATTGCCTGAATTAACGGCACGTACCCTTTAATAACCAATTGGATATAATTATAATAATCATTGGATCTTTAATGCCGTTAATACTATATCTCTATATGATTGAGTAATAACGTAAAAATATGATTGATAACTTGCATAGTCTAAGTGAACATTCCCCGCTTCTGTGCTGTATCATTGCAAAGTTTACATATCAGAGAACAACTGCTTTTAAAATACAATAAACATAATTCAGAAAATATATCCGGTTTTTTGTTTTTTAGAAAAGCTAACATTCACATCAAATCCGAAGTCAAAGTTCGTTGAACAGTTTTAACGCTCTACAAAAGTGAATTGAGGTAGATAGCGGCTAGTTGCTAGTTTTATCGTTGAATAAAACACAAGTCCAAAACTCTCGTCCGCAGTCTGGCTGCGTCTGGCGCTAATCTAATGGAAACATTATCCAATAAAGCTACTTGACTTTTTAAACCTGCACCTGAATTATTCTACGCTTCGCTTTTCTTTGTATAACGTCATTTTCAACGAATTCAGTGGCGGCCACAAATGGATTGTGCAATGGGTTTATAATATTGATTATTTAATTCATAGAGATTTTGACCAATAAATACATACAAAAATTAAAATTGCGATTATGTAATCACACGAGATTATGAATAAATAAGTAAATAATGCTCAACTTTTCCTCAATTTTGTTGTCATTGGGCAATAGCTACTAGGGTGGTGTGAAAAAGGTCAAGTTGATACTTCCGTATCGCTATAGTGCGGAAAAGTTGCGATTGGTAATTACAAGAAAAACAAAACAAAAATTATTCAAATCGAACTTTACCTTCCTATTCCGCAACGGGCCTAAAGATTATGAAAAAATGAATTTTTACCTTTTTTTCAAAAATTTTTATTTAACCTCTATGTGCGTTTTATTTATCGTTATATTAAAATTTATTTACAGTTTGCATGGTTCAGTAATAAAAAAAACTTTTCCACATTTAACGAATATCTTTCGATCCCGCAAGGTCAATCAAAATCTATAAAAAATTAAAATTTTTGATGATTTGGTATATTAAAACATATTCAGTTATCTCATTTTTCTGTTACGTTGTGAAGCTATTCGCTTGTTTAAATATTGTATGACAATATTTAAACAACCCAGAACTCACAACGAGGAGGTGGTTGCACTACTAACTCCACTCACACTCTTCTCTCCAACCAACCAATGAGTGTGTTTTTTTTACATCATTTACATATGTACATTTATTTTTGATCTGTTTGTGTCCAGCTTTTAAACGCCAACTTTGTATTGAGATTTGGTGGTAAAATCTGGCAGCATCGACCTTGATTTAACTGTTGCCCTGATAAATCCATCTCTTGATTGGGGCCCACATACATTAGACATTCGACGATGCTTCCGTGGCCAACTCTACTCACGACCCGTCAGCTTGCGTGTGGCAGGGACAGTTTTGTACATTCCAGTCTGGCATGTCGCCCGATGTCATGCAAGAACTTATATCTTCATTTGAAACTCTTCAAAGAGGTGGTGGAGAAGATAGTTTTGCAACATTCCAGTCTATCATTTTAGTTTAGTTCTGTGCTTCAAAATTTCAAGTAGTAGGGAGAAAGGAAACACATTAGAGAGCTAGGGCTATGGAGAGAGTTAAAAGCCGGACAGACTAAAACCAAGGGCTAAGGTATTAGAGATTTCATTCCACCTACTTTAAATTTTGAAGCAGGACTACACTGAGATAATAGACTAGAATGTTGCAAAACTATCTTATCCACCAGTTCTTCGCAGAGTTTCAAATGAAGATATAAGTTCCTGCATTACATCATGACAGACTGGAATGTACAAAACTATCCCTGCCACCCGCAAGCTGTCGGGCGGTGCGGAAAGTTGGTCACGGAAGCATCGTCTAATGTATGTTAGTCGTGGGTCCCAATCAAGAGATGGATTCATCAGGGCAACACTTAAATCAAGGTACATGCTGCCATATTTTACCACCAAATCACAATAAAAAGTTGGCGTTTAAACGCTATACACAAACCGATCAAAAAGAAATGTACATCTGAAAATAATATAAAAAAAAACAGACACTCATTTGTTGGTTGGAGAGAAGGATGTGAGTGAAGCTAGAAGTGCAACCACCTTCTCGTTGTGAGTTCTGGGTTGTTTAAATATTGTCATACAATATATAAAGAAGCAAAGAGCTTCACAATGTAACAGAAACGTGAAATAACTAAATATATTTTGATTTATCAAAATCATCCAAAATTTCAATTTTTATAGCTTTTGATTGACCTTGCGGGATCGTAAGATATTCGTTGAATGCGGAAAGGTATTTTTTGTATTATTCAACCATATAAACTGTAAATAAATTTTACTATAGCGATAACTAACAAGTACATGGAGGATAAATAAAATTTTTTGAAAAAGGTTAAGTTTCATTATTTTCATAATCTTTAGGCCCGTTTGCGGGATCGGAAGATAAAGTCCGATTTGAATAATTTCTTTTTGTTTTTCTTGTAATAACCAATCACAACTTTTCCGCACTATAGCGACACTCAATTATCAACTTGACTTTTTTCGCACCACCCTAATAGCCACACAGCGTCTATTACCAGACAACAACTTTTCAAAAAATTGTCGCACTATTTTCAATTTATTCTCACTCCCTTGTGATATTAATGCCGAGAATACACTTTAGTATTTTGTTTCTGTTAAGTGACGAGTTTTCTAGTTTTGACAGTTGTTAAATTTAAGCAAATGGACCATAATAAACTTTGCGTTCTGCATTGTAAGATGCAGATGTATATAATTTTATGCATATAAAATTTTGGTACTTTTGGTACTTTTCACCCATAATACCGGTAGTTTTTATTATTATAATAAATGTTATGAGTCTTCCAAAGATATGAAAATTTGTGTGGAGAAAAATAATTGAAATAAATACGTGATGGCTTGAAAATTACCATCCTACTGTTTATATCTTTGCCGTACATGCCGGTCAAGTTTGATCGGTTGTATCTCAGGAACCACCCATCGCAATTTAACTTACCGTTTTTTAGTTATGGTTATTTATAACTAATCAAAGAAACCGGTTATTCCAAAATTTTCGGTTGGTGCCTTTTGTAACTTTTATGAGAGGTAGGTAAGTCAAATAAGCCAAGTTTATTAGTTTTTCTCACTCTCAGCCCAAAAAAAAGATGGTAAAAATTAATAAGACAATAAACCCATTCTTCTTCTTAACGTGCCCTATTAAGTCCCCTTGAAGTTGGCGATTAATATGGCGAAACTGTCTCTGTCTCGAGCTATTCTACTAGTTGTTTTGCTTTCTTTATTCCTGTCCACTCCCGGTTATTCTTCAACCAAGAGGCCTGCTTTCTACCAATTCCTCTGCGTCCTTCGATTTTACCCACCATAATAAATTGAAGAATATTATACTGGTCTCCCCTTACTACGTGTCCAATATATGCCATCTTTCTAAATTTGATGTTATCAAGCAGCTGGCGGGCAGCATTTGCTCTCTTAAGGACTGCCACGTTTGTCAGCATAGCCGTCCATGGTATTTTCAGTGTACGTCTGTGCAGCCACATTTCAAAGGCCTCCAAACGATTGATGGTGGATATTTGTAATGTCCATGCTTCGACACCATACAAGATGACTGACCAAATATAACACTGAATCATGCGCTTTCGAAGTTGAAGTTGCAAGTTATCATTATGGATGTTGTAAAAATCATTTTTAAAAATGTCGTGCGGGCTATCTCAATTCTACATGTTATCTCTTTATCTCGACCTACATAGTTGTTCAGTAATATGGCAACCAAGATATTTAAAACTGGGTACTCTTTGAATTATATGACCATCAACATATAACCGTGAATGGGCCAATCGAGTACATACCATGTATTTTGTTTTTGAACAGTTTATGTTTAGGCCAAACTCTCTTCCCACTGTGTCAATGGCATTTAAAAGGTATTCTAAGCCATTCATATCATCACTTAAAATAACTGTATCGTCTGAATATCTGATTGTATTTATCAGAATTTCATTAACTTTCACACCCCATTCCAAATTATGCAGCGCTTCCTTAAATATTCTATTTATTTGAATATAAATTGAATAACAGTGGGGACAGTATACAACCTTGTCTGACACCTCTTTGTATTTTGAATATTTCTGTTTATTTTCCATTTAGGCAAGCTGTCGCTCTTTGACGCCAGTATAATTTTTCTATGATTCGTACATCTTGACTATCAACTCCTGTCTCCTTTAATATCTTAATTAATTTGTGATGTTGTACTCGATAAAAGGCCTTCTGATAGTCAATAAAAACAGCAACTTTCACACGTCTTTCCTTTGATCTCGGCATTTCTGCAATAATATATTTAGTGCAAAGAGTGCGTCCCTGGTTCCCAGTCCATATCTGAAGCCAAATTGTGTTTCATCCTGGCCTTCTTCACATTTATCTATGATTCTATTGTGGATGATACGTAGAAAGATTTTCAAAGTGTGGCTCATAATGGTAGGGGAGCAAAGTATGCTAAATGTGCAGTCACTCGAGCGCTTTGGTGACCTATTGGGTTGTGATTATTAGGTCCTAAAACCAAAAAAAGTTAAGTAAAATTTTCCATTTTAGCGGGCGCTTGCCATTTTTTAATTTCATTTTCCATTTCCATTAATCGTTTTTTCCGAATATAGCGCCATCTATCCATAATTCGAAAAAATGTTTCGAATAAAAGTTGCTTATTTTTATGCAGAAAATTCAAATCTGCAATAAAAAATGGGGGCTCCCATTTAAGATTTTAAAGTAACCCCCCACCCCACCTCCGTGGGGGGTCGCTTTTGGTACCATTCGATATATTTTTCAAAAATATTAAATAAGTGTATTTTGCAGTTTCTCGATCTGATGTTTATTTTACTAAATATCGCGGGATTTGTATTTAAAATTTAAAATTTACCCCCCACCCCTCTCTGCAAGGGGTCGTGTTTGGTATCTATCGATAGATTTTTGAAAAATATTGAACATGTAGTTTTTAGTTTTTCGATCTGACTTTCATTTCGCGAAATATTCGCCTTTTTCTTGTGAAATTTTGTGACTCACCAATTCCCGCCCCGCTCAAATCGTCAGATTTTTTAAATATACACTGTTTTGCATGTACTTAACTTACCTTATCTTAATCTGACAATTTCGAGTATTTTTAAGGATAGATTTTTTTTTTCGGGCCCCCCTAAACGAACTCCCCTGTGTTAAGAGCCAATATATGGCAGAGGTACATCTGCAGGGTACCACGTTTCTCCCCATATGATAATCTGACGCGCTCGAGTAACTGCAAAAATCCCCGCTTGGGCTCCCCTACCATAAGGCTTATCATTCTATAATCGCTACAATTTTTCGGACGTTGTTTTTTTGGTAGGGTTATGAATTCGGACTTTAACCAATCTTCAGGGATATCACCAGTCGAATAAACATCATTGAAAAGTTTGACTAGTATTCTGATGTTTTCCTCATTTATGAGCTTTAACATTTCTGTAGGTATGTTGTCAGGACCAACGGCTTTCTTGTTTTTTTGTAGCATTTAGTATTTCTGATTTTAGTATTTCTTGTCCTTTACCTTCATCTAAATTTTCCAGTTCTTCGGGTCTATTATCATTATACAGTTCATTTACATAATTATACCAGTTAGCTCGAATTTCGTGTTCGTCTATTATCATTTTACCCGACGAATCGGTTATATCATGTGGAGTTTTCTTATGATAAAAACCAGCTACTTCTCTAACTTTTTAAACATATTAAACGTGTCATGTTTTTAATTCAACTTTTCTAATTCTTTGCATTTATCCTCCATCCATTTTTCTTTAGCTACCTTTATTTTTTGTTTAATTAATTTCTGTTTTTCTTTGTATTCTGTCTTGTTATCTTTCAATTTTCTTCTCTGCTCCATCAATTCCAGGATTTTATCAGTCATCCATTGTTGTTTTTGTGCCTCTGCATCGTTGTTGTATATTTTTCCATTACTTTCCAGGTAACATCTTTAAACGTATTCCATATTTCTGTATTGTTTCATTTGTTGCATTCTTTAGCTGATTATTCAGGTCATTTTCTATTAGCGTTTTGTTGAATGCTGAGATATGTAATTTTGGTATTTTGGGGCTTTCTTAGACTTTTTTGAGCTTCACTTGGATGTCAACTATTAGATGGTTATGGTTTGAACCGATATCTACACCAGGATATGTCGTTGATTTCTTGACACCATTCTTAAATCTCTTGTTTACTAGAATATAATCTGCCTGATTTCTAATTATATGAAGTGAGTTATCTCATATTTAATCGCTATAAACCCATTATAGATATTAATTTAATTAAAGGAAAGTAAAATTTTATGGTTGATGCTTTATTATTATTAACAACAACTGTTTGTGCTTACAATCTAATAATCTCTACGAAATTTCTACGCCTTGTTGAGTTTATTCATATCAGCCGCTTTCTCTTTATTTATTAATCATCGATGAAAGAAGAGTATAGAAGGAAAATGACAATCTAAGAACCTGAAAAAATAATAAACGCTTGTATTGACGAATTATTATAAAACTTTTAATCAATCAAAATCAATCAGGATACAAGGCACCGCACTACATTTTGGCGAATGCGCCAGTTATAAATAAAATAGCCTCCGCGCCGCGCCGGTCCGAAAGAAGAATGACGTAACTGCAAAAAGCAAAATTCTTCAAAAAAGAAAAAAAATATTTTTAAATATTTAAAATAGGGATTAAATGAAGAGTGATCGTCTAGGGACATTGGTGTGACGTTTATTCCTACAACGATGGCTTTTATTTTCATCCAACGTCTATACAGTTACATCATTGCTCACTTTAAAATTAATTTATACGAAAAAACGATTTTTAAATACTTAGTATTATTAGTATGGCGTTTATTCTTAAAACGATGGTTTTCATTTTCATTCCTATGGGTTCAAATATCATTACCTTATTTAATTCCCTCATTTTCAACCCTATCTGCACTTGCGTCATTGTTAATCTGAAACAAGGTCTAAAATGGCGCGATACAATTTCAATAACAACACAACTACCCTGTAGCCTGTAGTGGCCCAGCACTTAGGTACAGTTCTGTCGTTTTTGTATCATTTCTACATAGTATTTTAAAAGTTAATTACGCAATAAACAGGAATTTATAAAATTTGCAGTTACATTATGGTTTTTCCGGGACGGCGCGGCGGTATGTACTTTATTACGGAATCAGATTATGACCAAATATTGTTCATGATTAAATGATATTTATTTTAACTGCAGCATGAAAATACCAACAGCTAAGATCAAATTCCTGGTAGTGTAAAGGGAACCCATAAGATGCAAAATAGTAACTAACAACGAACTAATTGAACAAGTCTCGAGATTCAATTATCTGGGTGTCGAAATATGAAGTTATGGGGTTGTTAAAGAGATCGTCCGAAAGCAAGCAAATAAAGCCAATTACGTGTTAGGATGTCTCAGGGATGTCATCTGGAGAAATAAAGATATGAGGACGGAAGGGAAAGCACGCATTTACAAATCATGTTTAAGACCGATCATGACGTAACCGATAGAAACAAGATACAGCAGATAGCAAGAGAATACTGAGAACATCAGAAAGGAGAACGATGAGGTAAATAACTGGAAAAACACTGGGAGACAGAATACTGAACGACAGAATAAGAGATCTATGTAACATATAACACATAGTATGGTGGAAAAGACAGAAGATGAGAATGGAATCAGCATGTGACGAGAATGGACAGCAAGAGAATAGCCCGTATAGCCAGAGATTCAAATCCAATAGGCAAGAGACCAGTAGGAAGGCCATTTAAAATGTAGCGATATGTGTATTTACATACTTTGACATACTATATTTTCATTTCCTTCATTTATTCAAGTGTGTAAAAACTTACCAGTCTTTCAAGTAATAGGGTTATTAATAAATATTCTTAATGTTGTTCTAAAGCTATTTCCTTGTGGCATTTTTATAATTACGTATTTTTTATGGGAAATAAGCCACAATTTTACTAAAAAATGAATTTATAAACGTTTCGAAGCCCAAATCGGGTTTCGTTGTCAAAATACAAAATACTATTAAAATAAAACAAACATGTTGCTAAGTAAAAAAATTCTTCTAATAATTTATTTAATATGACTCATTTATATTGGCAATTCAGACGTATATTATACATTTTAAAGTAGAAGACTTTAAAATGATATCGCCAATATTTATGAGTTGCGTTCCTGGGACGACTTTACTAAAAGATAGTTCATTCGATTACATGAAATCAATCCCAACTCAAGAATATCCGTCGCAAAAAAATCATAGCATGTGATCTGTCTTTAAAAAGACAACCAAATGCAACGATGACAGTACAATTCTTGCGTTAGAGATTCCATAGTAAATCACGAGGGAAAACCAGGAAAAAGCCTCGTGATACTATATATGAAACGTTAATAAATTCATTTTTTAGTAAAATTGTGGCTTATTTCCCATAAAAAATACGTAATAATAAATATTCTATTTAAAATGTTAATACTTACCTTGATGTATGTCGCATAATTGAGAGGGAAAACTTTAAAAGCTGTAATTTTTGCTGGAACTTGAGCATTCTTTATGACAAAGATGATATCCTTCTGAACATTAACATTTTCTATCTCGTACCAGTTACTGGCAAAGATTTGTTGAGTTAAATTATTGGACTACAAACAATTAAAAGGAATAAGTTATATATCTATTAAAAATGAAATAAATAAAAATTGTGAATGAAAGAAAAAAAAAAACTAGTCAACTAAACATTAAACACAAAAAGGAAAATCATTTTCAAACAACTCGCAATGTGAATGTGAATACAAAAGAAAATACATAAAAAGGTGGAAAGCAACTATAAAAACATCTTTCAGACTAGATGGTCAACTTCAGCACGGTGTAGCCAAGTTACAAAAGAATCATGTTAACTTATGAACGCATCACTAGGTACTTCGTATTTTTACAAAATTACTACCAAGGGGATACTAGAGTTCTGCGCAAGAAAACTAAGAGAGTCAATAATATTTAGCTCAGCGGGGTGCTATTGATGTAAAAATGTAGTAAAATAAACAAGGGATCATTCCATAGAATAAGTAGATCCTTTGTTGATAGAATTTCACACCTTGAAGAATAGCACCCCGTTGAACTGAATATTATTGACTATCTTAGTTTGCTTGCAGAACTTTACTAAGGTTTAAAGGGCTACATTACAATTTTATAGGTGTATAAGCTTAAGATGTAATCTTTAAAATGCACTAAATTATTTTACTTTAAAAATGAAATAAAAAATTTCTTTTTGAAAAAATTAAGAAAATAAAAAAATGTTATACAAAAACCGAAAGATATCAATTAAAAAAATGTTGATACTCAAAAATATAAATTTTTTTTTTGTATAACTTATCTAAAATACGTTTAATAAAAAGCTTAAAAATAATAAATATTAACAATAATTTTTGAGCTCCTATTCAGTACTTATGCTTGCATAACTTGGAACCTATGGGACAATTTTTTATTACTAATTTTGCAAAATTTATTCTTTATACAATGCTGTGCATGGTATGTGTTCTAAGATGCAACAACCATTAGAGTATAAATTTTAAGGGCATTACAATTTAATATAGTCCAGAAAGCCACTGCGCATCCGCTAGCAAAAATATTCTAATTCGGATTTTTTGCACAATCTTACTCAAAAAGGACCCCTTTTAACAAATTTGCATGTTGCCAGGACCAAAAGTTGGTCAAAAATTTTTTAAACGTTTTTTTTTTGTTTTTTTCCTAAAATTATTTTTTTTGCATGGAACAAAATTTTTTTAGGTTTTTTGGGTCATTCCAAACAGAAAAGTCCTTTAGTGACTTTTCTCTCAAGTTGATAGTTTTTGACATATAAGCGATTAAAAATTGAAAATTTGCGAAATCGGCCATTTTTAACCCTCAAAAACTATGTGAAAAACTGAAAATTTTAATGTTGCCAAGGTAGGTGAATATTCTTTAAACATCGATTGACGAAATTCCGAAGAGTTTTTTGCAATACAATATCAACAACCCCTTTGTTTTTAATTGCCAATCAAGCGTGCGCGACACTATTTTCCACCATTGCATGTGTAGGGGAAGGACGGGGAAGATGACGCAGCGTCTAAGATGACGCACCTCTGTATTTTATCAAGTACTTCACTAAATTCAGTTTTTATACCCGTGGCGCCCTCCTTTAGAAACTACTATTACTTTAAAACTTCATCGGTCAGCTTTCGTACTGTTTAGTATCTATGAGGCAGAGTAACGCGATACACGTTGATTTCTTGTTATTTTTGACACTGCGAATATTAATGGTAAGTTGTTTAAAAATGGTTCCATTGGATTTTCTTCATATTCATGGGAGTAGGTGATATTTATTTTCAGTTAGCGAGGATTTATCTGTTAAATATTTGATGATGGATAATTTTGATAACCATTTTTTGTAGGTTATGCTGAACAGGCTAAGTTGACGCAGACTGCGTCATCTTTGCTGTTATAGTGCGTCATCTTTGCCTTTTCAGTTCATTACCTTAAATAACAATGGAGTATAGAATATTTATTATTTAGTGTCTATTTTGCATTTTGAGGCATCTTTTTCTTTTTTAGAAATGGGAAAATATATACGAAAAACACAGAGAGGATCATTTTCTGCAGCAGCTCTTAGTGCAGCATTGAATGCAATTTGTAGAGATGGTCGTAAAATTCGGGAAGTGGCAAGGGCATTTTCAATACCAGAAGCTATATTGAGGAGAAAACTTAAGGTTAAAAATTTATTAAAGGAAGTCAAATCAGAGTCTCTTGGTAGAGCCCCATTGTTTTCGGCACATTATGAAAAGGAGATACTAGATCATGTTCTCAAGCTGGCCAATTTATTTTTTGGTATCACTTGCATAGAGCTGAGAACCATGGCATTTGCTTATGCAGAACGCAATGAAATTAAACACAATTTTAATAAGAATAAACAAATGGCTGGAAAATACTGGTATCTAGGATTTATAAAACGAAATCCTCAAATTTCCTTGAGAAAGCCAGAAGCTACAAGCATTAATAGAATAACAGCCTTCAATAAACTAGAAGTAGACCGCTTTTTTAAAAATTTGGAAACAGTGCAAGAAAAATATAAATTTCTGCCAGATCGCATTTACAATGTTGATGAAACCGGTATATCTACGGTTCCTAAAGAATCATGTAAAAGACTTGGACCCAAAGGAGTAAAGCAGTTTGGAATCATTTCTTCGTGGGAACGAGGGAAGAATATCACGGTAATAATGGCATTCAGTGCCTCCGGTAACTACATACCTCCATTATTTATATTTCCCAGGAAGAGGATGAGCCCACAGCTTCAGAAAAATGGACCAAGCGGTGAGATTTACAACTGCACGGATAATGGATGGAGTAATACGTCTATGTTTTTATTATGGCTGAAGCATTTCCAAAAAAAAGTCCTGTCTAGTCCAGATAATCCCGTGCTGTTAGTATTAGATAATCACTCGAGCCATATTTCACTGGATATTTATAATTACTGCAAAGAGAATGGGATTATAATGGTTAGTATTCCACCCCACACATCCCACAAATTACAACCTCTTGATGTGTCATTTTTTTCTGCATTAAAATATGCGTATGGTCGCCATTGCAATTCCTTTCTAAAATCTAAGATCAGCAACTCAGAGTTTGAAGATAAAATTACCCCATGTGATGTCGCCGAGATTTTTAAGTTAGCATATGATCAGGTGGCAAATATTGATAAGGCCGTTTCTGGTTTCGGAACGTGCGCAATTTTTCCGTTAAACTCTGATAAGTTCACAGAAGATGACTTTTTTTCTGCTGATAATTTAAACAATGATAGCTTGGATAGAGATGTTTCTCCTGAACCTGCACCTCAGGGAACACCTCCACTAATAACAACACCATCTATAAGAGAACCAGAATTACCACGTCCATCAACCAGCCGACAGTCTCCTGAAAGTCGTCACACAACCCCCACAAAACAAAATGAAATAACCAAACGTCCACATATTTCTCTTTCACTTATTTCTCCAGTTCCTTTGCCCAATAAAAAAATTAAAAGAAAATATGGACGACAAACGCAACATTCTGAAATTCTAACAAGCACCCCTTTAAAAGAATTCTTAGAAGAAAAAGAGAATAAAAAAAAGAAAAACTGGCGAAGTCGGAAGAAGGAAAGAAAAAAGTAACCAGACAAGTATTGGTTAATGATGCAGGATTAAAACTAAATAAAAATAAAGGGAAAGCCAAAGTACAAAAAATAATCAAACAAAAAATAAACAAAAAAATCTTGGAGGATAGCGATACTGAAGAAAGCGATTTTGATGAAGAAGGTCTTTGCAATGACGATGAGTTGGATGACATAATCAACGAGGGAGGTGAAACTGATATCTGCATATTGTGTGGAGACTTCGGCAAAAAGACGGAAACATGGTTCAGATGCACAAGTTGTGGACAATGGGTGCATAAAGAATGCAGTGGAGCCAAAAGTCCCGAAAACTATATTTGTGACTTTTGTTAATATGTTAAAAAAGCTTTGTTTACATTTTCTTACTTTCAGTATTAAAAAATAAATTTTCTTTTCATATCACTTGCGCTTTTAATATAGATACCTACATGCGCCATCTTCACCATCACTGTGCGTCATCTTTCCCTCGGTGGAAGGTAAGATGGCGCAAAAGCGTTTTTTTTAAAGCCGCATAAAAAATACTTCCTTTTATTGAATTTAAAAATAATCCTAGAAATTGGTTATAGAAATGTCCAAATTACAGGCTCGTATCATTCAAAGTTAGCTTAAATATTTTTTACCCTTAAATAAAATGTATTTTGCTTAGGTGCGTCATCTTCGACGTCCTTCCCCTATGCAGTATGGTGCAAATGAAAGGAATAAATTCGTTATTTCGTAAACCGGCGACTTTAAGCAAAAATCCCGAAACAGGTCGATTTTTATTTTTAAGTTATGATATTATGACATATATGGTATACTAGTGACGTCATCCATCTGGGCGTGATGACGTAATCGATGATTTTTTTTAAATGAGAATACGGGTCGTGTGCTGGCTCATTTGAAAGATTCTTCAATACTCTATTCAGTAATATAAACATGTACATAATTATTTATACAGGGTGTCCAAAAAATTTTTATTAAATTAAATCATTTGGCAAATTGAAAAAAAATTAATTTTTGGACACCCTGTATAAATAATTATGTAAATATTTATATTACTGAATAGAGAATTGAAGAACCCTTCAAATGAGCTAGCACACGACCACTATTCTCATTTAAAAAAATCATCGATTACGTCATCACGCCCAGATGGATGACGTAACTAGTATACCATATATGTCACAATATCATAACTTAAAAACAAAAATCGATCTGTTTCGGGATTTTCCTTAAAGTCGCCGGTTTACGAAATAACGAATTTATTCCTTTCATTTGCACCATACTGCATACACATGCAACAGTGGAAAATAGTGTCGCGCACACTTGATTGGCAATTAAAAAACAAAGGGGTTTTTGATATTGTATTGCAAAAAACTCTTCGTGATTTCATCAATCGATGATTAAAGAATATCTACCTACCTTGGTAACATTCAAATTTTCAGTTTTTCACATAGTTTTTGAGGGTTAAAAATGGCCGATTTCGCAATTTTTCAATTTTTAATCGCTTATATGTCAAAAACTATCAACTTTAGAGAAAAGTCACTAAAGAGCTTTTCTGTTTGGAATGATCCAAAAAATCTAAAAAAAAAATTTCCATGCAAAAAAAATAATTTTAGGAAAAAAACAAAAAAAAAAACGTTTCAAAAATTTTTGACCAACTTTTGGTCCTGGCAACATGCAAATTTGTTAAAAGGGGTCCTTTTTGAGTAAGATTGTGCAAAAAATCCGAATTAGAATATAATTTTTCCTAGCGGATGCGCAGTGGCTTTCTGGACTAATAGGTGTTTTAGCTTAAGGTGTAATCTTGAAAATGCACTAAATTAGTTTATTTTAAAAATGAAATAAACAACTTCTTTTTGAGAAAATTAAGAAAAAGAAAAAAAATATTACACGGAAACCGAAAAATATCATTTAAAAAAATTGTATATACTTTTTTTACAATAATCCGCTTTAACCTAATGAGGTTATTAGCGGGAGAGTTACAGTTGATTACACTTTGTTTAGTAGATTAGAGTCTTTTAGAAACAAGAATAGTTTATTAATGTTGTTATAGTCTAAAATGTCTTTAAGATTATTTGCTAAGTGGTTTCCAATTCTATGGCTATTGAACTTTTCACACTTTTCCACTAGCACATGCTTCACTCTCCCTTCAAATAAACAAAAAGTGTTTCTTTTGAATGAAATATTTGAAATTACATATAACACTAATTTTTTATTTTTCCGCCCCTGTAAGTTATTAAAATAAATATTTTAGAAGAATTGCGGACTTTCTGCACTCGGAAATATGTAATCTTTCATTCGGCGTTTAAATTTTTTAAAAATACTTATTAGTTTTCTCAGGATTCGAAAAAAATTACTGCATTTAAAAAGCATTGTATCAAGATACATGAAGAGAAGAAAGAAGAAAATATCATTATGGTTTTAGAAATTATTATTAAGTCGAAAAAGTTTGTAACTTTAAGAAACCGACTCTTACCGGTCATATCCTGTTTAGAATTATACTAATTCTGACAGGCGCCAGTCTAATATAATGATTGTTGCTTTCTAAACTACACCAGGACACCTATTTGTCATAGAATTTACTAGCACAGCACAGAGATGTAAACGTCTTAGGAATACATTGTGATGTATCCGATCTAAGGTCTAAATAGTGACAGTAATTCCAGGAATGCAATTTCATGAAAATAATTCAGAATATCTCATTTCAATTTTCTATTTCGAAGTTATATTGATTCGGGGAACACAATAATATGATTTTACGAATAGCCTAATAAAATAAAAAAAGTCAAAATGTTAATTCGTACAGGTTGAAACAAATTTTATATCAAAGTTTAGGTGTGTACAAAAGATATTTTCAAGAAAGTATCCAAATCATACAGGGGGATCATTGTTTAAATAATTAAAAAGGGGTCATTTTTGCAAAAAAATTACTTTTTTAACTGCTGAGGTAATTCACTTATTAATGACGATCTATAGGATTTTTTTCTGCAAAGCTGAAGGGTAAATATTTCACATAAGACTTACTAAATTAAATATGACCCCCTATTTATTTAAATAATTGTATATAAATCTTTAAAAACAAATTTGCATAAAATTATTTTTAGCGTTTTAACTAAGCACTATAAAATATCTTATTTTAGAGTCTAAGTTGCGCTATATTACCAGTATTAAGGAAAAAAATTGGTCGAAAAATATTTAATACTTTTTGAGATATTGAATTTGTTTATTAAATGTTACTATATTTTCAATTGAAAAACGCGGTTGTTGCCAAAGAAATATTCATCTGCGTAAGATCTCATTATTTTTATTTTTATGTATATTTTGGAAAAATGTATTGACAAATTCTAATTTCAATTAAACTTCCCCCTAAAATGGCATTAGAAAATTATTCAAATTTGTTTATAATTTGTTTTTTTAATAACGTCGCAGGGATTAAGTGTTTTGAAATGCCATTTCGATAATTGGGTTCCTCGGAATTTTTTACTAATTAACAAATTTTTTTTGTCGTTTTTTTCTTCTTTTTTTTTTCTTGGAGTTATATTACTGGGGGCCCTTTTAGGGTTAAATTTCATTAAGAATGTCGAATCACTGAGTTGTAGATTCTAGACCTAAAAATATTAAGATTTAACTAACATCTCTTAAATAAAATGTGGCTACTTACTGAGTTACAGGGTGTTTTATTTAAAAATTTAAAAATTATTTTTACCAAGTACTTTAAAACTATTTGACGTATCCTTATCATACTTGGCAGAAAGTGTGGCTATTATACACCCTACTAAATTGTGATTAATAAACGTTTTTAGCTACTGCCAGAGGCGTACGACAGGGGATAGTGTATGAATGACCCTTCCCAAATTCTACGCCACTGAGTGAATTACTATTTTAGCGAAATTTTTCGATTTTCCAATACTTTCTATGTAAATAACTTTATTGGTATCGATAAAGTTACCAGTTTGCAAGATATTGGAAGTTTAAAATGAATGAATGAATGAATCAAAATATCTATGCCGTTTCATTTTTAACGTCCAATATCTCGAAAACTAATGACTTAATCGTTATCAATAAAGAGTATATTATTTACATAGAAAGTATTGGAGAATCGAAAAATTTCGCTAAAATAGTAATTCCTTCAGTTGCGTAGAATTTGGAAAGGGTCAACCATTCACTATCCCCTGTCGTACGCCTCTGGTAGTAGCTAGAAACTTTTATTTATCACAATTTAGTAAACTGTATAGTAGCCACCCTTTCTGCCAAGCATGATAAGGATACGTCAAATAGTTTGAAAGTACTTGGTAAAAATAATTTTTAAATTTTTAAATAAAATTCAGTAAATAGCCACATTTTATTTAAGTGATTTAGACCAATCTTAATATTTTTAGGTCTAGAATCTACAACTCAGAGTTTCGACATTCTTAATGAAACTGACCCCTAAACGGGCCCGTAGTAATATAACTCCAAGAAAAAAAAAGAAGAAGAAAAAAAGGTAAAAAGAATTATTAATTAGTGAAAAATTCCCAGAAACCCAATTACCGAAACGGCATTTCAAAATATTTAATCCTTGCGACGTTATTAAAAAAAAATTATAAACAAATTTGAATAATTTTCAAATGGCATTTTAGGGGGGAGTTTAATTGAAATTAGAATTTATCAATACATTTATCGAAAATACACATAAAAATAAAAATAATGAGATCTAAAACAGGTCAATATTTCTTTGGCAACAACCGCGTTTTTGCAATTGAAAATAGAGTAACATTTAATAAACAAATTCAATATCTCAAAAAATATTAAATATTTTTCGACCAATTTTTTTTATATTAATACTATTAACATAGTGCAGCTTCTCCTGTAAAAGAAGATATTAGTGTTTATTTAAAACGATAAAAATAATTTTTTGCAAATTTGTTTTTAAAGTTTTATATATAATTATTTAAATAAATAGGGGGTCAAATTTAATTTAGTAAGTCTTATGTGAAAGACTTACCCTTCAACTTTGCAGAAAAAAATCCTATAGACCTTCATTAGTAATTGAATGACCTCAGCAGTTAAAAAAGTAATTTTTTTGCAAAAATGACCCCTTTTTAACTATTTAAACAATGATCCCCCTGTATGATTTGGATACTTTCTTGAAAATATCTTTTGTACCCACCTAAGCTTTGATATAAAATTTGTTTCAACCTGTACGAATTTACATTTTGATTTACATGTAGTGTAATTTTATTTTACTAGACTAAAATGTAGTTTGAAATGATATATATATAAAAGTGCCCAGATATAAACGTATGTCTTTGGATGAGCGATATTATTTCTGTGAAGTAAGCTCTTAGGCTTTGTGTACACATGAAGATGGTTTGCCAACGTTGACGTCGCGATAACCTGAAAAACCCAAACGCCGCGGTTCAAGTAACCAAGGTACAAATGCAACTGCAGAGTATCGTTTAGATATGCAACCGCCCAACGTCGTCAAACCGCGGCAGTAGTAAGTTACTAGGGAAGGAATGGGACTAGACAGTCAACCGCTGGCAAACCACCCTCAGATCTACAAGCGCTTAGTTAGAATTCTATAAATATACAGGGTGTTTGGTAAAGAATGGGCCATAGCTCAACTTTCGATTCCTGAACTTAAAATAGGTCGATTTAAGCTAGCTTACCTTTGTACGACAGTTGATAATAACCGAAATACAGGGTGTCAAAGCTAAACTTTTATTTTATTTATTCTTGAATATTTCCTGACAGGCACGAGCTAACAACACGAAATTTGGCAAGCGGGGGTTTTTTGGGACGAAAAATTTAATTCGCCACCAAAAATGATGTATTAGCCAGAGGGCGCCACATACGTCCTTCAGCGCTCATTTATACGTTCAATTTTTTTATCCCCTCTCTCTACATACTTTTTGAAAACAAATTTTTATTCTTCTAATATTTTCACTTAAAAAAGTTATACTAAATTTTTCTCGCTAAACTTAACCGTTTTCGAAATAAATGTATTTTAAATCTGCGATGCAACATCATTTTTTGCATAATATCATTGTAGTTACACCCGAAAACTAATCTTAAAACCATAATAAAGTTCTCATATTTATGTTATTGAATCCCAAATTCCATTAGAATAAATTTGCGAAGATTATTTTCGGATGTAACTAAAATGATATTACGCAAACAATATTATCTTGCATCGCAGATTTAAAATGCGTTTATTTCGAAAGCGGTTAAGTTTAGCGAAATGAATGTAATATATCTTTTTGACGTAAAAATATCAGGAGAATAAAAATTTCGATTCAAAAAGTATGTAGAGGGGGGTATAAAAAAATTGAACATATTAAATAAGCGCTGAAAGACGTATGTGGCGCCCTCTGAGCAATACATCATTTTTGGTGAATAATTTAGATTTCTCGTCCCAAAAAAACCCCGCTGACCATATTTCGTGTTGTTAGCTCATGCCTGTCAGGAAATATTAAAGAATAAATAAAATAAAAATTTAATTTTGCACCCTGTATTTCGGTTATTATCAACTTTCGTACTAAGGTAAGTTAGCTTAAATCGACCTATTTTAATCTCAGGAATCTAAGGTTAAGCTATGGCCCATTCTTTACCAAACACCCTGTATATTGCTGAAGTACATGGTGGACAACTATATATAAAAAATCAGTTGCGGGTCAGTGAGGCTACAGGGCCCCTCGGGCAACATTGTAATTCAGGGCCTATTTTTCAGTCATGAACGATACTTTGCGTTTATTTGGTGGATTTTAAGGCATAGAATGTAATTACCGTTATCTAATTCCAAAAAAAAATAATATAAATGTACAGACGCTAAATCAACATAATTTATTAAAACAAAAAAACATAATTTATTAAAGTAAACAATAGGCCAGCAAATGAAGCATTTTGGCTCGCAATTTTTTCGTCCAGCATGGATTTACTTAAAATTCTCACAGAAGGTAGGGAATAGACCAATAATCATTTTCTATATCATGCCGCTGCACGCTAAAACTTTGGGGGTGGTTGCCACCCCATCTCGCAGGTGGGCATTTTTTACTAAACTTTAACCATATAGATCGATGTAAAACGTAATTCTAGGAAAAAAATGTTGTTACATTTTCTGCGTAAAACTAATATTTTTCGAGTTATTCGCGGTTTAATGTAACAGTTTTTCGACGAAAAAATTCACTTTTTTAGAGGGTTTCTTGAGAATAACTCGAAAAATATGAATTTAATCAAAAAAACTGTGGCTATCGAAATTGTGTCTTTTAGAATTACAAATCAAATTCATTTTCTATATTATTTTTATGACCAACACAAACCAAGATACGGCATGTTAAAGGTTAGCTATTTTCGTCAAATGCATAATTTGAAATATTCAAAGCCAAATAACGGGAAAACTTTGCATTCTTTGAGGAAAACTTAGATAACATTTTTTCAAGGATACAATTGGACCTTTCAAAAAGAATAACAAAAAATTTTTAGCATAAAAATTGAGTGACTTATGATCAAAAAAAGGTCGGTACCTGCTTTTCTTTATGAAAAATCAGTGAAAACAACCCCCTAACTACCGTCCTAATTAAAAATATGTCTTCACTTTTCTGTAATTCCTTTAAAGTTTGTATTGTAAATACACCCAAGAAGGTGGACCCATTTAAAAGGTCTAATTTTTAGAAAAATTTGAGTTTAAAGAGAAATTGGCTTTTTACAATTTCGTATGTTTCACCATTTTCTTCAAAATATCTCCGAAGATACTGGAAAAACAAAAAAAATGATGGACGACTAAAGTGTAGCTTTTTAACAGTTAAAATTCTCTTGTGCATAGATTTTACGTACAGTGAACAGTTAGCGAGATATAGATGTTTAAAACCTCTATTTACGAGAAAACACTCCTTATTGAGCTTTTAAACCCACCCCAATTAAAAAATAAGGGATCTTACGCAATTTCATTTAAACAGACTTATAGCTCTTCAAAAATCCTACAAAATGATTTTTGAAAAAACTTTTTATCGCCAAAAATAAAGGAGCTATGTTCATAAAACGAATTTTTCTTTTTCGAAAAATTTGAATAATCGGCTTACAAAGAAGTTTCAATGTATATAATTAGGGGAGTACATATAGATTTTCACTTCGGAAAAAATCAAACAAGATAGAACTTTTTGTAATTTCATTAAGACATGTTTAATACACAGCACATCAAAAAGCTCTACTCGAGAAGTGGGTGCTTCATTTTTTCTTAAACCAATGAACTACGAAATTAGATGTTTTTTTAAATAACTTCGAAAACATAAATATTAGAAAAAAACTGATGACCATTGAAAAATTCAGAAAATTTTACAAAAAAAAACTTATATAAAGAATTTTCTAAAATTAAATCAGTATCTTCTATAATTTTCTATTTATAACGCTAAAGTCACCATTCTCACAAACATTGGCGCAGTGTAAACTAACGTACGGCGAAGTGCACAGTTGAGTTATTTTAATGTAATTCTTTAACTAATGGATCAAATGAAATTCTGCAAATTGAACATGAAAGAAGAATAACTAAGCTATCCTATCGATATAATAGAAAGACATAAAATGTATGGACATAAGTACGGTGTGGGCGGAAAATGTGTAACTAATACAATTTCTCTTATAAAACTCCCAATTTTGTACAACTTACCTTTCAAGCATCTTACTAAATGATGTTTCATTCAAAAAAAATCTCAAAAATTTAATTCAAATGATATGACGTCTCAAAAAATATAATTTTTGAAATCTTCGTAGTTTTATAGAATTACCACCATTTTAAGACGGTATTACTCAAGTTTGAACAGATCTATTACAGTTTTATAAGTGCTTTTGTAAAGCTTAGGATGTAGTTTTTAAAATGCACTAAATTATTTTACTTTAGAAATGAAATGAACTATTTATTTTTAAGAAAATTAAGAAAGATAACAAAAATGTAATACATAAACCGAAAATTACCAGCTAAACAAATGTTTCTACAAAGTGATCAAAACGCTTTTCTGTAAATTTTACCTAAAATACATTTAATAATAAGCTTCAACAATAATAAATGTTCGGCAAAAAAATTTTTTTAGCTCAAACAGAATGTCTGCGTAACTTGGAACCTATTGATAACTCTTTTGTTATCAGTTTTACGAAAAAAAGTTATTCTTTATAAAATACTCTGCATCGTATGTAATCTAAGATGCAATCATCAAATGTCAAATTTAATTAATGTTATACGAGGTATGTCAAAAAATATGAATTTCACTCAAGAGTAAAGTACCTTTACATTTCACAATATCGAAAATTTTTATTAAGAAAAGTTGTTTGGAATTAAAAATTTGTTTTAGTGTTCAATTACATCCTTGTAATTAAAATATTGTGAATAATAAAGGCACTTAAATCTTAAGAAAAATGCATATTTTTTACATACCTCGTATAAAATTAAAAAAGTTTGATATCTGATGGTTGTATCTTAGATTCTATTCCAGGGAGAGTATTTTATAAAGAATGACTTTTTTTCGTAAAAGTGATAATAAAATAGTTATCCTAATTGTAATAAAATGATGATGAGTATCCGTAATTTGAGAAAAAATTGAAATTATTTTTTTTTTATTAGAATGATGTAATTGTATATTTAGACACAGTTTTTAATTTCAAACAACTTTTCATAATAGCATTTTTTGATATTCTGGAATATAAAGGTACTTTACTCTTTAACGGAATTCATATTTTTGACATAACTCGTACAAAATTGACAAAATTTGATATCTGATGGTTCAGTTTTAGATTTTTGGCTATCCAGAGCATTTTATTAGGAATAATTTTTTTCGTAAAATTGACAATAAAAAAGATTTCCATGTGGTTCCTAGCTACGCAGACACACTGTATAAGAGCTTCTGTATAAGAATTTTCAAATTGCAATTACTCTGGGCTAATTAGCAAAATTCATGGAAAAATTATTTACCAGCAATGTTATTGCTGGAATCGAATTATAAGATCCTATATATTAATAATATAGGTATGCAAAGTCCGCAGATAGTGTGCTACTTTTTTATAAACAAAATGGCGCCGACAAATCGTATTTTTTCAATTATTGCTCTATAACTCCGAAGATTTTAACTTTACAACAAAGACACCTAAATAAAAATTCACCGCAATTAAATTTTGCACAGAGATATATTTTTCACGATTTGCTCCGACGAAAATTTATTTTCCTCGGAAAATGCGGGTTTTCCTAACAAAAACTCTAATTTTCAAATAAAGTTTTCGGCAAGTAATTATTAATCAATAATTAAATAACTTAGTGACATCAATGCTTTCTTGGTATAGATTGTAATTCCAGAAGCCGGTGAAAATTAAACGAATATTTTAGCAACAATTCAATTGTTAATTAACAATTTATGATCGCAATAATAACCAAAATAATCATGATACATTGATCAAACTTATAAAGATTATAAAGATGAGATGCTTATTTAATATTTTATCAACAAAATATAAATTTTTCTTTTTTTGCATAATCTTTAAATTTTGAAAAAAAAAAAATAGTTATAATACGCTGGTCTAATTAGTAAAGTACAAAGAAAGGTTATTTAACAGCAATTTTATTGCCGGAATCGAATTATAAGATCCTATATATTATTAATATAGGTATGCAAAGTCCGCAGATAGTGTGCTACTTTTTTTATAAACAAAATGGCGCCGACAAATTGTATTTTTTTCAATTATTGCTCTATAACTCCGAAGATTTTAACTTTACACCAAAAACACACAAATAAAAATTCACCCAAATTTAATTCTACATAGAGGCAAGTTTTTCCCGATTTGCTCCGACGAAAATATTCCTCGGAAAATGTGGGTTTTCCCAACAAAATCTCTTATTTTCAACTAATTTTTTTGGGCCAGTAATTATTTATGAATAATTATATAGCTTGGTGAAATAAAAGCTTTCTTGCTATAGATTATAAATTCAGAAGCCAGTGAAAATGAAACGAATACTTTAGCAACAATTCAATTGTTAATTAACAATTTACAGTCGCAATAACAACCAAAATAATCATGAGACATTGATCAAACTTAGAAAGATTATAAAAGTGTGATGCCTATTTAATATTTTGTCGACAAAATACAAATTTTTCATTTTTTTGCATAATCTTTAAATGTTTAAAAAAATTGTTATAAACAAATTAACATTTCTCAGAAATTGTCTATTATTTTCTAATTTTAAAAAAATACTTAAAATGCGTATTTCATAGGTCTTGAAAATGAATGCTTTAAAAAATTTTCCAACCATTTGTAAAAAAGTTATGAAACAGCAAAGTAAATATACGATTTCTCTGTTGTTTATAATTTGTTTTAATTGTTTCAAAGCTTAAAAGTGAGTCTATGGTACAATCTAATTACTCACAAAGAACGTCAAAAATTAGTGCAATGGTTATATTTTAATCAAAGATTAAAAATACTTTTTTTTAATTTCTAGCGCAAAAGTAGGCCTGATACAGAGACGGAGCCAAAATGTTCACTCGAAGCGACTGGCACGCAGCATTCATTATTTATTAAAAGTGTACGTCGCGCGGCCACCGGTCGTCGCTCCGAGTGAAAATTTTAGCTACAGTACTGTATTATTCTACTTTCGCGCGTGTAAATTACAAAAAAATATATTTATAACCTTTAATTAAAATATAACCATTAATAAACTTATAATCTATATATTTTTTAAATAATTAGCTTGTACTTTAAACTCACTTCTACGCTTTGAAAGAATTAAAAACAAATTATACACACCGTAGTAATCGTATGTTTATTTGCTGTTTCATAACTTTTTTGCAAATGGTTGCAAAAAAGTTTTAAAGCATTAATTTTCAAGATATTTGAAATGCGCATTTTAGCTATTTTTTAAAATTATAATATAATAAAAACTTTCTGAGAAACGTTAATTTGTTTATAACTATTTTTTTTTAACATTTAAAGATTATACAAAAAAATAAAAAATTTATATTTTGTCGACAAAATATTAAATAGGCATCTCATCTTTATAAGATTTTAAAGTTTAATCAGTGTATCATAATTATTTTGGTTATTATTGCGACCACAAATTATTAATTAACAATTGAATTGTGCCTAAAATATTCGTTTAATTTTCACCAACTTCTGGAACTATAATCTAAACCAAGAACGCTTTTAAGTCACCAAATTATTTAATTATTGATAGATAATTACTTACCTAAAACTTTATTTGAAAATTAAAGAATTTGTTGGGAAAACCCGCATTTTCCGAGGAAAATTTTCGTCGGAGCAGATCGGGAAAAACAGGTCTTTATGCATAATTTAATCACGGTGAATTTTTATTTGAGTGTTTTTGTTGTAAATTTAAAATCTTCGGAGTTATAGAGCAATAATTGAAAAAAACACGATTTTCGTGCGCCATTTTGTTTATAAAAAAAGTAGCACACTATCTGAGGACTTTGCATACCTATATTAATAATATATAGGATCTTATAATTCGATTCCAGCAATAAAATTGCTGGTAAATAACTTTTCCCAAAAATGGCCTATTCTCGGATAATTATAATCAGCCCAGACTAAATGCCATATTCGGATTCAGCATAATCAAAACAAAATAGAAACATATTTGATCAAAGTAAAATAATGAATTTAATGATATTTTTAAAATTATTTAGGTATACAAAACAATTGTTATTGTTTAAACAATTAATAAACCAGTAGCGGCCAAATCTGCGAGTAGAACTTTTTACTGTAACATGTATATAAACTAACAAAATAAGCTTTAGAAAAATAAAAGCTTGTTTGAATTTTTCCGAAACAATGCATGTTTTCGTTCCAGTTGCACTCCCCTAAATACCACAGAACTGGTTTTTATACTAAAAGATGACTAAAAAACTATTTGTATTTGTATTTTTATTTGTATTTATACATATTTGTAAATTCGTATTTTTGTGTAATTATTTGTTTTTGTAATTCTTTAATTCTACTTTTTTTTCTGTATAGATCTATTAAATTATTTACTTAAAAAAATTGCAATGTTGTTAAGGGTGGTTTTTAAGGTATGAAATATGATATCATATCCTTTAGCATAAACAATCATTATTTAACCAATCAAAACCAAGTTTTGCTCATATTAATCGATGCTAGACGAAAAAATTGCGAGGTTTTGCCATTTTTTCAGTTTCATTTCCTCGACTATAATACAAACAAATATACATATTTATAGTGCAGTTACTGAAGATTTTCACCTCCTCACAAATTAATGAGTATTTAGAGAATACAACAGGAAATAAAAGTGCCAATGTTGCCAATATAAGAATCGATTTAAAAAAAATATTTACATACTTTAAACTTCTCTTTGTCATTGACTCTTTTAATGTTCCAGAATTTCATAATGAAACAGGTTTCGTATTTTTCTGCTTATTTTTTTCTAAATTGATGATATCAAAGCCAATAGATTGTATGAAATCTATCAATAAATCGTATATTAAAACTACTGTATTATATTATTCGTCTTTTTCTTAGAGTCTTATTCATAGCATTAAATGCTATGAATTTGCTATTGAATGCTATGAATGCTATTAAATGTTATTCTTTGTAACCGGTAATTCTGTTCTAAGCTGTATATTCTGTAGATTGTACAGAATATACGGCTTAGTTCAAAATTAGCTGGTGTCGGATCGGTATGAAGGAGAACGGTGATCTATAGAGGAGCGGTACGGCAAGCGATACGGGCTTGCGGCTTGGTGATACCCTTCCACAGTATCCTACCGGAAGGGCGTGAACGCCTAAAAAAGGTGTATATATAAATATACGGTATGCAGCAAAATAAACGGTACTGAAATTCGTATGCCTCAAATTTGTATGTGTCAGGCGCCGAAGCGAACTGAGTGGTTTCCGAACGTTGTTATAACTTATGTGAATGTCGTGTTAATGTTAGATGCTTTAGAATATTTCTCAGTTTTACAGAATTTTTTTTAACCTGGAGTACTATTTTCGGTAATACGGAAAATATGGCGAAAACGGTTCAAGCTTATAATCAACAATGGTTTCAGCAGGACAGGGCAACCTGTCAGACTGCCAAGGAGTCTCTTCGAATACTGCGATATCATTTTGGGGGTTGCCATTCACCAGAACGAACGCCACCAGATGCGTACATAGGCATGAAGGAGTCATATAGATCCACCGGCAGCCATTTAGGAACTACGGACTAGAATTAAAAAGATTTGTTCGTGCCTGAGGCAGTGAGGCTTCTACAAATTTGCCTTGGAAGGGTAAATTTGCCTTAGAGGGGAACTTCCAATGAAAAACCTACCAAAAGACATAAATCAGATGTGTGTGTGTGTGTGTGTGTTTAGATTTATGACCTTGGTTTGAACCAATTGGCCAGCTCATTTTTTTTTATTTTCATAGACACAATTTCCTAATTTTAACTGATATACATTATATTTTAATAATTACAAACATATATTACATACATTACATTAAAAATACATACTAATATTAAACACTATTACTAAATACTTATACTAAACCACTAATTGATATTACATTTTTTTTTCAGCGCTAAGACCTAAACCCGATTCAACCTCGCGGAGGTTTAGGCCTTCTTTGTGATTTTTTTTTGCTTTTCTTTATTTTGGTGTTTTTTATTGTTTTTAATATTTATTTTTTTTATTATTTTTTTTTCTTTTTTTTTGCTTTTTTTATATATTTTTTTTTTTTAATTTTTTTTAATTTTTTTTTAATATCAATTTTCATATTTTTTAAGTGGTTATAAACAATTTTATACAAATTTATATTTCGTGTACATAAAATGGAATTTAAATTGGTGGGGAGAGTTTAAATTTAAATTTAAATTTAAATCAGATATAAACTCAGATTACATAGAAGACATAAATGTCTTGAATAGTCGTGAATAATCTTTGCAAGGCTATATCATGTATACTAGATATAAAAATAATCATAAACATTTAAATATTCATTTCGGTAGAGAACAGGTGGATTTTAGGAAAAACTTTCCCACTAACGACCACCTACACTGCATAAAAGGAATTATAAAAAAATCTATCGAATACAACCGGCCATTGGTCCTGGCTTTCGTAGACTTTCGCAAAGCATTTGATACGATAGAAATTAACACCATAAAGAGAGCATTGGAGGAAAGTCCTATAGATTATCGGTACTCCAAACTGATAGCGAACATAAACAATAATGCAACCATGACGGTCCGACTACACCAAGATACCAAATCTATAAAAATCAAAAGAGAAATTAGACAGGGAGACACGTTATCTCCCAAACTCTTTACGGCAGTACTTGAACATGCTTTCAAAAAATTGGAGTGGGACGCCAAAGGAATAAATGTCGACGTTGAAAGGCTCTCCCACCTACGATTCCCAGAGGACATAGTTCTTATTAGAGACAACTTAAAAAAGATTAGAACTATGCTTACTGAGTTAGATGCCGCCTGGAAAAAAGTTGGTTTAACCATAAATTTTGGAAAGACACAATACATGACAAAGCTGGTACCAAGCGAAAATCCAAAAGTCGACGTCAACGAAGTAGCATTGGTCCATAAATATAAATACTTAGGGCATGCAGTCCAAATTGCCAGGGACAATCAAACTGCTAAATTACAGAGAAGGATGACCTTAGCATGGGCCGCATATGGAGCTCTATCAGACATATTCAAGAGCAACTTGCCAAATTATTTGAAAAGGAAGACGTTCAACCAATGTGCGCTTCCAGTCATGACTTACGGCGCCAAAACATTATCGTTAACCCAGGCCATAGCAACGAAACTTAGAGTGGCCCAAAGAAGAATGGAACGGTCACTACTTGGACTGACTGTCAGAGATAGGGTCAGAAACGAAGAAATCAAAAGAAGGACAGGCGTCACAGATGTCATAGAGCGAGTAGCATGGCTAAAGTAAAATTGGGCGGGCCATGTAGCCAGAATGAAGGATGGGAGGTGGACCCAAAAAAATACAGTGTGGAGACCAAGAGGAGACAGAAGAAGTAGATGTAGACCACCTACACGATGGACAGACGACGTCAAAAGGATTGCTGGGAATTGGTTGCAGAAAGCCCAAGATCGACAAAACTGGAAGAAATTAGGGGAGGCCTATGTTCAACTTTGGATGCAGAAGGTTGGATGATAATGATGATGATGATGATGATGAATGAAATAACGAATGAAGAACTATGGAAACGAACGAAACAAACCAGTATAATAACAACAATCAGACAGAAGAAATGGAAATGTATCGGCAATACGTTAAGAAAAGATCCTAGTAACATCACAAGACAAGCATTCGAATATCAACCTGAGGGGACAAGGGAGAGGGGACGACCAGATAATACTTGGAAGAAAATAGTAACCAGAGAACAGAATCGGCTTAAGTTGGGGGGAAGTGAAAAACAAAACAAGAAACAGAGAAGAATGTAAGGAACTGGTACGCAGATTAACCAGAGAATAAACACAAGAAGAAGCGCTGAGCTGGCCACCAGCCGTCTTACACTATCGGCCAAGAAACGCAGATGCACCCAATACTCCACTAGGAGTGATGGTCCAAGAGAGAAAGAGAACTTTTGCATCGCAATTTACTTAACCAACCAGTAGACAGAAGACTTTATTTAAAGACTATGAGAGAAGACTAAAGAGGCTTACAATAAATCATTGATGGTTACTTCCTCTTACTCTGTTACTATTATATTTATTAATAACTTTATGTATTTATTAAGTAGGTTTTAAGTTACAATACATAAATTTTAGAAACCTATAAAATAATGTATTTTTAGTGGAGTCAATGAAGGTGGATATGAGTTATTACCTCAGATTTCGTTGAACCTCCATCGATTTTCATAAAAATTGGTGAGTGGTTAAAGGATACCACAAGGAACAAAGGTGACATAGTGCCAACTTGCGCTTTTTACATTTTAGGGTGAAATACACCCCTTTTTTAAAAATTATTTTTTAGATTTCTGAAAGTGCAGTCACTGTAAGTTTTCACTTCCTATTTCGTTGAACCTTCATCGATTTTCATGAAAATCGTTACGTGGTTAGACGATACCTCAAGCAATAAAATTTATATAGCATCAACTTGCGCTTTTGCATTTTAGGGGTGCAATACACTCCTACTTTTTAAATTGTAAAAAATGCAGATTTCCGCATTATGGCGCAAGTAATCTCGTTTAATTAAGAAAAATAAATATTTTTTTTACATTTATGTACATGAATTATATTTTTTTTAATTTTTCAAACCTTATAGCAACCAAAAATCCGAAAATTAACAAGTCAAAAATAACGAAAACTTTAGTCTTCTATATTTCTGAAAGTGTAGTCACTGAATGTTTTCACCCACGATTTATTTGAACCTTTATCGATTTTCATGAAAATTGTTGAGTTGTTAGAGGATACCTCAAAAAACAAAAGTGATACGGCACCAAGTTGCGCTTTCTGCATTTTAGGGGTGAAATACACCTTTTTTTTAATGATAAAAATGCAGATTTCAGCATTCTGGCTCAATCAATCTTGTTTAATTAAGTAAAATAAATATTTTTTTTTACATTTATGTGCATGATTTATATTTTTTATTAATTTTTCAAACCTTATAGCAACCAAAAATAAGAAAATTAGCAAATTGACAATCAGGAAAAAAATCATTCTTTCATATTTCCAAAAAGGCAGTCACTGAAGGTTTTCACCCCTGATTTCGTTGAACCTCCATCAATTTTCATGAAAATTGGTAAGTAGTTAGAGGATACCTCAAGAAACAAAAATGATGTGATACCAACTTGCGCTTTTATCCTGGGGGTGGATGTTACCCCTTCTCATGGGTGAACACTATTTTATTAAAAATAACCCCATAATAATTAGATAGAGGAGTAAATTCTAAGCCAACTTTCTTTTATCAAGTTTATAAATTTTTTATTTAAATAATGTTTCATAATTTAATAAAATATTATTGGTACAGTAAAACCTGTCAATAACGGCCACTAAAAATAGAAAACAATTGGCCGTTATAGAAATGTGGCCGCTAATGCTAGGTTTCCTTTTCCACAAATACATAAAATATAATTGAAAATTTATTTATTTTAATAATTAAAGCAAATCTAACTAAATATAATTCTACATAACTAACATAACAAACAAACGGAACATACTAAAAAATCACTTTGCCTGATTTTGTCTGCATATATATTATGTTTGAGGAATCCCTTTTTTTGTGAGACTGGATATAGGACATTTCTCAAGTATGAATTCACATTCATGGTATATCGTTGCTATACAGGGATAATGCAATATTATGGTAGAGGCTACGTTAAATATGAAGTAAATGTGGAAGATATACACTGGTTATTCATTTCAATTTAATTTGATTGTTTTTTAATCGTTTACAATATTTAAAATGATTAAAGATATAAAGTTAGGGATTTCAAAAGTAAATTCAGTTCTCACTGGCAGGGTGGGAAATAATAAAGTGCCATTTAAATAAAGATCATTTCATTACAATGCTCATTGCAGGCATTACAGGCTGCTCCGTTTGAGAAAACTCATACTCTCAAACTTTGAGAAAACACTCAAATAGTTTAGACCAACCCTGTATTAGCTAAAATTAAACGTTTTGCTAGATAAATAATTTTTAACAATAATAGACTATATTAAAAATCACTTGAACATAAATTGATTTTCTGATGTCAAATCACTACAATTATACAGGGGGTGAATGTTGCTATGAAATTTGAAAAAAAACGTAATTATCTATTAAACTACTTCGTGTAACATCACAAAACCTGATATTTTAAGAAATAAAACATAGAGGAGAATCCAAAAATGTAAAAATATACAGGGTGTTCCATTAAACAAAATATAATTTTGTTTCACCCTGTCAATATGGGTGGCCCTGTATATTTGGAAATGTTTTTAAATTCTGATATTATCTATGCCCCAATCTCACCTAAATAAACTTTTCTCGTATCTCCTACAACAAACGACTAATTGGACTTCCCACAACCTGTATACAAAATCTTCGCTATAAAATTTTTTCAAAGAAAATATTATTGGTTTTTTTAAAATAACTCCGTTAATTTTTGAAATATGAGATTTATTCAAAACCATTACAAAACTAAGTAAAGGGTCTATAACACTGTAATAACCCGCGAGTAGTCGCGCGGTGAGGTAGAATCTCAATTTTTATCCTTTTTCGCGATAACTTGATGAAAAATTTTGCAATTTTGAAAAAATTTCGTAGGTGCTTCGAGGAAGGGTGTAGTAATGCGTAGGAATTTTTTTTCTTCTTCTTTTTCTTCTTCTTTCTGTGGAATTTATGGCTTTGGGGAGAGCCAATTAGCTTTAACCCGCGAGTAGTCGCGCCGTTAGATAGAATCTCACATTTCATCCTTTTTCGTAATACAGTAAAACCTGTCAGTAACGGCCACTAAAAATAAAAGAACTATTGGCCGATATAGAAAGGTGGCCGCTATTGCCAGTTTTTGTAGTCTACATATAATTAGTTTGGGAAATTTTTAAACTGGCCGTTAGGACAGGTGGCCGATGTTAGCAGGCAGCCGTTAACACAGGTTTTACTGTACAGTAAAATTTGTCAGTAACGGCCACTAAAAATGAAAGAAGGAAATTTTTAAACTGGCCGTTAGGACAGGTGGCCGATGTTGGCAGGTGGCCGTTAACACAGGTTTTTTTAATAAAATTGTTGGAAATATATATTTTCCAATATAAAAAGTAGATAAAAATAGTACAAAATAAAAATCTGTTTTAAATTCGTATTTTGAGATAGAATCTCACACGCGACTATCGACGTTACAGAAGTGAGCGCGACTACTCCCGGGTTAAACATAATTTTCTAAATCCATTATTTTTTTTAAATACAAGGTGAAAGTGCCCCGGTTACATGGTTCTCGCATTAAAATTTAGGATTTAAATGTTTCTATCTCGGTTTTTTTTGTCGTAAAAAATATTAGAAAAAGAAAAAGCTTAAATACAGTTAAAACTAAAATTTTGTTCTCTATCATTTTTTAAGTATATCGTGTATTTTTGGAGTCATTATCAAAAGAAAATGAAATTCACGAAAATTTTAAAAATTCTAATTTTTTTTAATCGTATTTTTTTTCAAAAATATGCATTCTAAACCGGTCAAAATTGTTGAAGTTATTACTTGTGTAAAAATAAATAAAGTTTTAAATGGGTTACTATAAATTTTATTTTTTGTGGAAATGACGTATGTTTCATTTTTCATTCTTCCCTAAAAAATCTGAAAGGGTCCTCTTTCCATCATAACTTGCTTAATTTTTGATGCTATCGACTTCTTATATAGCTTTCTTATAGTTACCTTTAAGCACTTTATTAAAATGTTAATATCTATATTTAACAAAGTGCATCGTTTTCCTGTTATTTAAGCTTAAATACTAAGATTTGAGTACTCGCGGAAAAAAATATATATTCAATTGCATATAACTCACTTTGTATATGTAATAAAGGATTTTTCGAATAAGAAGCTTATTTATTTTTATATTATCTTAGATTTTGGTAATAGCAACTTTTTTGAAGAAACTTATGGTTTTTGAGTTATTTATGAAAAACTGCTTTAAAACATGGATTTTTTCAGGAAGAATCAAAACTTTTGATCTTTAATAACTTAAAAACTATTGATTTATTGGAATATTGGAAAACTGTTTATAACAAATTTTACTTACAATTTGTCCCTCTATCGATTAGTGGTATTATTTTTAATAAAATAATTTCCATCCCCGAGAAGGGGTAACATCCCCCCTAGGGTAAAAGCGCAAGTTGACACCATGTTACCTTTGTTTTTTGAGGTATCCTCTACATACTTACCAATTTTCATGAAAATCGATGGAGGTTCAACGAAATCGGAGGTGAAAACCTTCATTGACTCCACTATTTAACTAAGTGGTTGACATTAAAATTTTGTATCAAAATTCTTAGCACTGTGTGTATAAATTTATCACAAATTGCCCACTTATCTAATACTAACTTTATGATTGTCTCCAAACTTTGACCGAAAGTTACTGGAGCCACAGTGTTTTGTACAAGAAAACTTTTTAAAATTATGAAATCGTCGTACAAAAACAGGCCTTATCTTCGAACTTAAAGAAACTTTCAAAAAGTTTCGCCGTTAAAACGGATGTCTGAAAAATTGATGCTCGTAACTGAAAAAAATTAAATGTCGGTGAGCTGCACACTGGTTCTGTAGTGCACAAAATCTCGTGGGATTGGCGTTTAGATTTCTTAGATTTTTAACCGTTAGTTAACTATGGCTTTACTACAGTATAACTATCTTAACCCATTCTACAGCAAGGTCATATTTATAAATTTTTGATTAAGATTGACCATTTATTAGTTTAGTATTTATACTCCGATTTTCATGATTCTGGCATCAGTTTGTATAGGTACTTTTCTTGGTGTCGTTTGTTCTTATTTTGGTAACAAATTTTTTGCTTAGATGGCATTATACGGGGATGAATACGTGGGGCATTATACGGGGATGAATAGCAGCGTTGTATTTGCCCTAATTTTAAAAAATTCTGTGGAAAAATTGGAGTGCTGATTTTGTTACATAGTTCTTTTGTATTATCCTGGAGCTATCCCTAAGATTTTGTTTTTGTATTATCCGAATATCTCTCTTTTTTTAAAGCTGTAAATAAAAATACTGCTTTGAAGGTTCACTTAATTAAAAATATCAAACACACTAAAATTAACAACAAAATAAAACAATCCAATAGCTGGTGTGTCCACTTCTCGAAACAACGACTGCTCGCTATCTGTCTGACATCGAATAAAGATGTGTTATCCTTGCCTGGGGAATAGCTCGATATTCCCCTACCAGGGCCATAACTGTACCAAATTTTCTGGAGGCCTAGGAGACGGCGAATAGCTATTTTTAATTCATCACATAAATGCTCAATAGGATTAAGATCTGGGATACATGCGGGCCATTCTAATATTATCAATCCAGCCTCTATTTAAGATATTTATTTTTATGAGCCAATCAGTGTTTTTATTTACAAAAAATTGTACAGATCTTACAAAAAAGGAATATTCGGATAATTCAAAAAGAAAAATCTTGGGAATATCTCTATAATATAAAAAGAAGTAGGTAACAAAATCAGCCCTCCAATTTTTCCACAGAATTGTTTAAAATTAGGAGAAAACTCAACGCTTTCATTCACCCCCGTATAATGCAATCTCAGCAAAATTTAATCAAAAATTTTGGTGGTAGAATTTTGTACCGGTGAGTGTATAACAGTAACATTTTTTTTTCAACGCTTAAAATTTGTTGAAATTAAAAGAAAACTTTTTTATTGATATTTTTATAAATTAAAAAATTTATTAAAATAAATAAAGATAAAGAGAATTTATAAAAATAGATAAAGAACATTTATTAATATCCTAACCAATTATAAACCAGAGTCATAATTATACATCACTCGAAATTATATATTTTTTTAATCCATAAAACTTGTTGTATACAGAATGACACATTCACAGAAATTACGCCAAAGTATCACGAGGGCAATACAAATCGGTAATTTTAGAAGCTCGAGTGTAATTCGGTAAGATTATTTTAGGAATTAAACTGCCTACTTTGACATTACATGAAGAGCTAAAATTTATTTTGGTTAATTTTCTTAAATGTGACAGTTGTGAAAATTATAAAACTCGTAATTAAAAAGAAACACAATACTTATCATTGGTAGGAGAGCCCAAGCGGGGATTTTTTGGAGTTACTCGAGCGCGTCAGATTATCATATGGGGAGAAACTTGGTACCCTCCAGATTTACCTCTACCATATATTGGCTCTTAACACAGGGAAAGGGGGCCCGAAAAACAAATTAATCCTTAAAAATACTCGAAATTGTCAGATTAAGATAAGGTAAGTTAAGTGCATGCAAAAGAGTGTATATTTAAAAAATCTAACGATTTGAGAGGGGCGTAAGGAAATCTATGAGTCAAAAATTTCACAAAAAAAAAGCGAATATTTGGCGAAACGAACGTCATATCGAAAAGCTAAAAAATACGTCTTCAATATTTTTCAAAAATCTATCGAAGGGTACTAGACATGACCCCCCACGGAGAGGGGTGATTAGTAAATTTAAAATTTCACATACAAACCCCGCGATATTTCGCAAAATGAACATCAGATCGAAAAACTGCAA
Organism: Diabrotica virgifera virgifera; assembly: GCF_917563875.1. Lineage (NCBI taxonomy): Eukaryota > Metazoa > Arthropoda > Insecta > Coleoptera > Chrysomelidae > Diabrotica > Diabrotica virgifera. Next base: position 189,000,420 of record NC_065447.1, on the reverse strand, counting down.
AATGCACTTCCTCAAAATGTTTTTGAAAAATCTATCGAATGGTACCAAACACGACCCCCCACGGAGGTGGGGTGGGGATTACTTTAAAATCTTAAATGGGACAAATAATTGAAAACAACATTTTATCACAAAATCAGTTCGGCTTTTTAAATAATAAGTGCACCACTGATGCCATGTTTTCTGTACTACTACATGAGGTTTATCAAGCACTGAACAATAATCTTCACACTGCCACCGTTTTTGTGACTACGCCAAAGCTTTTATTGTGTAAATCACAACATTCTGATAAAAAAACTAAATCTCTACGAAATTAAAGTATTTCTTTGAATTAGCTTCAATCTTACTTCAATGATAGGGAACAACTTGTTAGAGCAAATGATACAGACTCTAGTCTCAAAAACATTGTATGTGGGGTACCTCAAGGATCAGTATTGGGTCCTCTACTTTTTCTTATCTTTATTAATGACACCACTAGTTTAAAAATCGATGAAAAAATCTTTCCTTTTGCAGCTGATAACAGTATCACTTGGAGCAACTCAACTTCTGATCTACTTACAAAAAAGCCTGGTCTGACTCCAATTATTTACTCTCGTTTAACGTAGATAAAACAGTAACATTATCTTTTAAAGGAGCTCTTCAACCCTTACCTCTTAATAACAGCCAGATCAGTACGGTTGATTCTGTAAAATTTCTTGGTATTTTTTAGACAGAAACCTTAAATGGTCCGTCCATATTAATTTGTTAAGGAAGAAACTATCTTCAGCTTGCTATGTTATAAGATCTGCTTCGAATGAACTCAATTTAGCATCTTCCAAAATAACATATTTTTCTTTGTTCGAGTCACATCTTCGTTATGGTCTTCCTTTTTGGGGTTCTGGTACAGCTGCCCAATTCGATGTCATTTTCAAATTACAAAAAAAGCAATAAGATATCTGTTTAGTCTCAGAAGAACAACACATTGTAGAACTTACTTCAGTAGGGGAGCAAAGTATGCTAAATGTGCAGTCACTCGAGCGCTTTGGGGACCTATTGGGTTCTGAAGACTAGGTCCTAAAACCAAAAAAAGTTAAGTAAAGTTTTCCATTTTAGTGGGCGCTTGCCATTTTTTAATTTAATTTTCCATTTCCAACAATCGTTTTTTCCGATTATAACGCCATCTATCCATAATTCGAAAAAATGTTTCGAATAAAAGTTACTTATTTTTACGTAAGGAATCCAAATCTGCAATAAAAAATGAGGGCTCCTATTTAAGATTTTAAAGTAACCCCCCACCCCACATCCATGAGGGTCGTGTTTGGTACCATTCGATAGATTTTTCAAAAATATTGAATAAGTGTATTTTACAGTTTTTCGATCTGATGTTCATTTCGCGAAATATCGCGGGATTCGTATTTAAAATATTAAATTTACCCCCCACCCCTCTCCGTGGGAAGTCGTGTTTGGTATCATTCGATAGATTTTTAAAAAATATTGGGCACATATTTTTTAGTTTTTCGATCTATCATTCATTTCGCGAAATATTCGCTTTTTTCTTGTGAAAATTTGGGACTCACCCATTTCCTTACGCAAAGCTCAAACCGTCAGATTTTTGAAATATACACTCTTTTGCATGTACTTAACTTACCTTATCTTAATCTGACAATTTCGAGTTTTTTTAAGGATAGATTTTTTTTCGGGCTCCCCTTAACGAACTCCCCTGTGTTAAGAGCCAATATATGGTAGAGATACATCTGCAGGGTACCAGGTTTCTCCCATATGCTAATCTGACGCGCTCGAGTAACTGCAAAAATCCCCGCTTGGGCTCCCCTACCATATGCAGCAGCTTAACTTTTAAACTTTTAAACTTAATTACTAGTTAGGTAGACTATGCAATTTGCAATTTATTTAAATTTTGCAATTGATTAACTGTTTAACGTCATTATTATTATTATTTTTTAATTTATACTGACGATTTATGTAATTTTAGTAAATTGAATTGTTATTGGTTTGTTTTTCTTGACTTTTTGTAAGCTTTGTCGATAAAATTGTACAATTTTTCATGACAATAAAGCATATTTATATTCTATTCTATTCTATAGAGATAGCCATAAATTCACTCAAAAATAGAAAGTCATCAGGACCAGATGGAATAACCAACAAGCTTCTAAAATACCGAGGAGAAAGTATAACCCTAGAGATGACAAAACTTATACAAAAACTAATGTTGCACTGCAAGATACCAGACGCATGGAGAAACATCATAATGATACTAATGTTCAAGAAAGGAGACAAGGAAGACCCCAACAATTATAGAGGTATAAATCTACTGAACACCGCACTTAAGCTAACCACACAAGTCCTAACCAACAAAATCAATAAACTAACAACTTTATCAGATGAACAAAAAGAATTCAGATCCGGAAGATCCTGCGTAGATGCCATATTTGTACTGAGACAAATCACAGAAAAGGCCATTGAGTACACTAAACCAGCATATCTACGTTTTATAGACCTAACAAAGGCTTTCGATTACATCCAAGTCGATGGCGTCTTACATTTACTGTATAGAAGAAACATACCAATCAATATTATACAAAACATCGAAAACGTCTATTTTCATAATCGAATACAGGCAAAGATAAATGGAAAACTAATGCAGTTTTTACCAATACAAAGCGGATTCAGACAAAATGACCCGTTAAGTCCACTGCTCTGTAATATAATAATGGACGAAATAATAAAAGCAGTACGTAAAGGTCATGTTTACAGAATGGGGAACAAAGAAATCCAAATATTATGTTATGCAGACGACGCCGCATTAATCACCGAGACAGAAGACGATCTCCAAAGATTAACACACATCTTCAATACAACAGCCAAGAAATACAATATGATAATATCAGCAGAAAAAACCAAATGTATGACAACATCTAAGTACCCACTACGATGTAAAATCGAAATCGATTGGAAAAGAATAAAGCAGGAAGCAAAGTTTAAATATCTGGAAATAGATATAATCAGTTAAGGAAATGTTGAAGGGGAAGTACGACAACAAAGCTTAAAAGCAAGTAAAGCGGAGGGATCTCTTAATGACACAATCTGGAAGAACAAACACCTAAGGTGTTTATTAAAAATTCACGAAACGGATCGATTTTTATTTTTAAATTACGATTTTTTGGCATCTATATCATACTTTTGACGTCATCCATCTGAGCGTGATGACGTAATTGATGATTTTTTTTAAATAAGAATAGGCGTTATGTGATAGCTCATTTGAAAGGGTATTCAATTCTCGATTCAGTAATATAAACATTAACATAATTATTTATACAGGGTGTCCAAAAATTATTTCTTTAAATTCAATTAATTGACACAAAAAGAAGAATGTATGTATTTTATTTAATTTAAATACATTTGACCACTGCCAGAAAACAGAAAAAAAATTTATTTGAAAAATAAACATTGATTTTCGCTTAAATGAAATGTTTAAACTGCCAAGAGACAGGTGGGTGGCAGCTTTAATATTGAATTTAAGCGAACAAGAATATTTATTTGTCAAATAAACACTTTTTTCCTGTTTTCTGACAACAGTTAAACATATTTTAAATTAAATAAATTACATAGATTCTTCTTTTTGCCTCAATTAATTTAATGTAAAAAACAATTTCTGGGACACCCTGTATAAGTAATAATGTTAATATTTACATTACTGAATGGAGAATTAAACACCCTTTCAAATGAGATATAACATGACCCCTATTCTTATTTAAAAAAATCATCGATTACGTCATCACGCCCGTATGGATGAAGTCATTAGTATGATGTATATGTCAAAAAATTGTAATTTAGAAATAAAAATCGACCTGTTTCAAGAATTTCTAATAATGTTGTTTATTTAGGTAATAATGAATTTATGCGTTACGTTATGGACGCACTGTACATTTAATTATCTATACCTATTAATATTAAAAGGTTTTTTAAATAAGAAGTAGGTCAAAATAATTGTCAAAGTTAATTTAAATTTGGAAATCTCTCCGAAAAATATTAAATTTTGGCGGATTATTTGATTTATACCGTTTTAATTTAGTTTGTTTAGTTTTGTTAAACTTTTCCTTATTTAGTTTACATTTTGAAAGTGTTCATAAGTTAAACGTTACTTGAAAACTCCTCTATGGAGTCATCTAGTGGAGGCGAACCGCCTGATATTGAGAATTCGATGGATAGTAGCTGTGATTTACAAGATTTAAATGGATTTCTACCCAACCAGCCTCAAAATAAGATAAGTAGTAGTATTAATCTTAACAATATTAATGAAAAAAAAAATACTTTAGTAAACTCAGATCAACCAGATAAAACCAGGCCTGTTTATTTATACGAAAAAATTGATTTAGGACCTTTTTACATTTTCATTGAAAACTCCAGTTTAAATTTTACAGGAAAATTAAACGCTGTTAAAATAGGCGAGATCCTATTTACGTTACATCCAGAAATTGACAATTATATAAAAAAAATTGACTCAATCGGACGCAACCGAGTTAGGGTCTCATTTAAAAATTATAGTAGCGCAAATGCTTTAGTTACTTCCAAATTCCTTATTCAAAAAAATCTGACCGCATACATTCCAAAATTTCAATTGTTTAAACTAGGTGTAGTAAGGGATATAGATTCAGATATATCGGAAGAATATCTTAAAAATAGAATAAAGGAATTTGATCACCATTGCAAATTCTCGGTTGAGTATGTGAAACGAATAACAAGAAAAATAGTAGCAGATGACAAAGTAATATTTAATCCAACAAAATCAGTTATTGTGTCTTTTAAATGCCAGAATATACCAAAGTATGTAGTAATTAATCATGTCTTACACACTGTTGAAAAATACCAGCAAAAGGTAATTATCTGTTACCACTGCTATAGGTATGGGCACATGAGTAAGCAGTGTAAAAGTAATCCTCGCTGTTTTAAGTGTCATGAATCTCACCTTTCCGATTCTTGTTCTTTATCATCGTTTAACAAAAAATGTCTATCCTGTGAAGGTGAACACTTCACTAATGAATGGGAGATATGCCCAGAATTTGATCGCCAAAAGAAAATAAAACATTATATGTCTGAAAACAGCTTATCTTTTAAGGAAACAATTAAACTCTTTCCTAAGATAACTTATGCATCTATAGCAGCCAATAATTCCTCAATAAATTCTCATCAAACTCCAAATATGAATGCACCATCCTCTTCATATTCCTTTACTCAATTGTCCACGTCTCAAACATCTTCCAATCAGTTCGCTCTACCTTCAGTTTCAAATAGATATACAATAATAAAACCACCAAAATACAAACGACCTATCTCTTCCTCACCAGACCAAGTAACAATGGAACATCAAAAAATAATAAAGTTAAACCCCATGTCCAACAGACCTGGTGGTATTATCACCTCTTCTTCGTATCAATCTACATTTAATCCAGAACAAGGATCTAAAATACATGAACCATCAAAAGAATTAACAGAATTAATATCAAATATAGTTACAAGTATTATCTCTAATATAAATCACAAAAATTTTGAAATTCCAGAAAAATCAGTTCTAATAAATTCAATTCAATCAGTTTTAAGTTCTCTCTTATATAATAATGAATAGATTGGTAATTTGTCAATGGAATTGTAGATCGGCTAACTCTAATAGAGAAAACCTTATCCACCTATTAGAAGACCAGAAAGTTGATATCGCATTATTATCAGAAACTAGATTTAAACCAGAAAAGTATTATAACTTTCACGGGTACAATATTGTCAGAGACGACCGCTTTTCAGTAACTGTTGGCGGTGGCTCAGCAATTTTAATAAATTCAAACCTATATTACGAGGAAGTCACCATGAAAGTAGATTTAATAAACGTCAATAAAGTAGCAATAAAAATAAAGTTTAAGTCATATACTGTCACATTTATATCTATGTATGTTCCCCCAGGAACCAAGTTATTGTTACAACAATGGAACAATTTCATAACATCTATAGAAAGACCATTTATAATAGGAGGTGACCTTAATGCTCACCACATTGCCTGGGGCCTAGACAACCAAACAGATATGAAAGGTAAAATCTTGATGGACTGTATAGACGATAATAATTTAATATTCAAAAATGATGGCTCTCCTACTTTCTTTAGGAACTTCTCGAAATCGGCAATAGACCTGACCATTTGTACTCCTGACTTAAACCACCTGATCACTTGGAAAACACTTCAAGACCTATTTGGTTCAGACCATACACCTATAAGAGTAGAGTTAGAGGATCAACCAACTCATACATATAATCCATATTCACAAAAGTGGAATTTAAAGAATGCCGACTGGAAATTATATGAACAGTATTCGGAAGATGTATTCTCTCAATTTAAAGATATAAATTCTTATGAACAAATTTTGCACAATATAAATACAACTGCATCCTACTGCATCCCCAAATTTAAAATAAAAAAACCGACTTCCAGAGGAAAATACTGGTGGGATTTAGAATGTGAAGAAGCAGTCAGAAGAAGACAGGAAAGTTTTTGTATATTCAAAGAAAATCCAAACCATGAAAACCTACTTAAGTATAAAAAAGATGATGCACATGTCAAGAAGATCACTAAACAAACTAAAAGAAATAGCTGGAGAGATTATGTCGGATCCCTAAATAGGTCAGTCCCTATTAAAGATGTATGGTCAAAAGTTAACCGAATAAAAAATAGAAAAACAAAGAACAAAGTCCCTGTTATTCTGTCGGAAGCTTCGTGGATAGAAGAGTTCCATCAAAATATCACACCGCCGTCTGCAGAATTAGTAATTCCTGATTTACAACTAAATGCTCTGTACGACTATCCAGAACCAATCCGTTTCCTAGTCAAACCATTTTCTGCCACTGAACTAAACTTTGCGTTGAAGAAAAACTCAAATTCAGCACCAGGTGCCGATAATATCCATTACTCGATGCTATCAAATCTTTCAAGAATTGGTAAGGCTGCACTACTAAATATATATAATGAAATTTGGATGCGCCGCTTAAAGATTCCTGACGATTGGCACGTTTACACTATTATCCCGGTTTTAAAACCAGGAAAATCATCAAAGAATTGGGATTCTTACCGTCCAATCGGTCTGGCTTCCTGTATACTAAAAACATATGAGAGACTTATTAAAAACCGTCTGGAATTTTGGCTAGAAAAGAACGACCTATTACCAAGAAGTCAGTTTGGTTTTAGAAAAGGTAAATCCACACAAGATAGCCTCTGCCACTTTTTAATAGACATTTATAGTTCCTTTACTTATAAGAAAGCAGTTAGTGCTTTGTTCTTAGATATAAAAGGGGCTTACGACAACGTTAATCTTCACATACTATACGCGAAAATGTTGGAAATAGGAATACCCGAGATAGTAACATGGAACATCATTAACTTATACATTAATCGAGCAGTTCACGTTAGATTAAATGGAGATCAATCTAACTCCCGATACACATCTTTGGGACTACCTCAGGGTAGCATCCTAAGTCCTATATTATATATACTGTATACTGCTGACTTAGAAACTAAACTTCCTCAACACATAAAAATCCTACAGTACGCTGATGATGTTGCGATATATGCAGAAAATAAGTCAATAGATAGATGTAATAACTACCTTAAATCGACATTGAATATTATAAAAAAATGGGCTACCGATAATAACTTAACAATATCAGAGAGTAAATCAACCATTGTTACCTTTACTAAAAAACGATATGTTCCTCAAAGCCATCTACAATTTGATAATACTAGTATTCCTTATAAAACTTCAATAAAATTTCTTGGCGTATTTTTAGACTCCAAATTAAATTGGAAAGAACACACAAATTACATATTACGAAGAATGGAAAATGCAATGAATATCATGAAGACTGTAAGTGTCAGTAACTGGGGAGCTGATCCAAACATATCAATATTACTATACAGAAATTTGATAAGATCAATCTTAGACTATGGATCTATTTTTTATGGCTCAGCATCAAACTCTGTACTCCAAAAAATCGAGAGGATCAAAAATAAGGCACTTAGGTTATGCACTGGTTATCTTCGTAGCACACCTATATTGGTCATGGAATGTGAGCTTAATGAACCTCCACTTTCATTACGCAGGGAATACCTAAGTGAGAAATTTATAGTTAAAACAGCGGTTAACGATAAACTGCTATTAAATAAAATTGTTCATTTAACCACCTCATACCTAACTCATTATTACTGGGAAAAAAAGAAACTGCTTTTAGTTGTGGAAAGCTTCCTCAACGTTTCTAATTCCATTGGCGACATACACCAAATTGAACAAAGCTCGTCTCGAAAGCTAAATTATGAAGATTATTTATCTCCAGTTAACTGTCATTTAAGTAATATTCGTGCGACAGACTTCCTTACTAAAATAGACCACCTTCAGTGTGTACAAAAAAACTGGGGGAGTTATCAGAAATTATATACGGATGGTTCAAAAATGGAAGGAAAAGTTGGATATGCTATATATTACCCACAAAAAAGTATAAAAATAAACAACAGATTACCTGATAAAATGACAATTTTCACAGCTGAACTCATTGCAATCAAAGAAGCATACAAAATATGTATTAATCAAAAAGAACTCAATTATGTTATATTTACAGACTGCCAAAGCATTGTAAAGACATTGAAATACAATGTACATAATTTTGCAGAAAATTATATCATCAGTGACATCATAGCAATGAACAGTGAAGCTTTGAAATCGGGCAAAAATATAATATTGTGTTGGATAAAAGCACACATTGGTATAAAAAACAACGAAATAGTAGATGATCTGGCTAAAAAAGCAACAACGAAGGAATCCACTCTGCATACTTATCAACTTCCTATGGGAGACATAATTTCTATTATGAGATCTATCAAACGGACGAAATGGCAGGAACAATACAATAATTCAGACAAAGGAAATTATTACAAAAAAATCCAGCCTACACTTCCCATCAAGACATGGTTTAATCAAGTTTCCAACAAAGGCTTTATCAAAACTATTTGTCGAATAAGAAGTAATCACTGTCTGACTCCAGTCTACAAAAGAGAAATAGGACTTGTGGATAATGATGAATGTTTATGTGGAGAGCTAGCTGATCTACAACATATGCTGTTAGAATGTCCTTTACATTTTATTGAAATATCAAACTTTTTTGCCAATCTAGTTCAAGTTAATGTACAATTTCCTTTTAATCTTATATACCTTTTACAATCAAACAATCTAGATGTTTATAAAATTTTGTACAACCATGTTAATTGTTTAAAATTAAAGCTCTGAGAAAAAAATAAAAAAAAAAATAAAAAAAAATAATTAAATAAAATTACTAAGATCTAAACCTCCGCGAGGTTGAATCGGGTTTAGGTCTTAGCGCGATAAAAAAATATACAAAAAAAAATATACAAAAAAAATATATACAAAAAAAAATATATACAAAAAAAAAAAAAAATGTAATAAAAAAATGTTAAAAAATATAATAAAAAAAATAATAAAAAAAAACAGAGTAAAAAAAACAGTAGTACTAATAGTTTTAAATTTAGATACTAAGCATATATTTTGTAAAAGAGAGAATTCAAAACACATTGACTGGCCAGTTGGTTGCTTAAACCAGTGCCAATAAAACATAAACACACAAATAAGAAGTATATTTGATTTTTTATTATCTTCAATGTCGGTAATAATAAGTTTGTTCTAAAAGTTTTTGTGTTAGTTTATTAATTTAAAATTAAAATTTTTAATCTTTAGCAATTCAAAAAGTATTGACTTATTTTAATAACTTGATATAACAAATTTTGCTTAGCATTTTCCCTCTATTGATTTATGAGGTTATTTCTAATAAGATAATTTTTACCCCAAAAAGGGGTGGCATCCACCTCCAGTGTAAAAGCGTATGTTGGCACATTTTAAGCCTTCTACTAAGTTTTGTTCTGCACCTACTGCTTTTCCCTTTTTACTATTTTTAATTTCCTCTTTTAATGCCATTTAAACGACACCATCCTCTACCTCTACTTCCATCTGTTATGTTTTCTTGTCTTTGAACAACTCATTGATGTATTATGCCCCTCTCTTCCATGTTTCGTTAGTATTCAAACTTAGTTTCCCATTTGCGTCTTTCATATTATTGGAGTATTATATTTTAGGGTAACTATAAACTGAGCAACAGTATTTGAAAAGGGATATTGTAAAAAATCAACATTTTAATTTTGTAAGTTTAAACCTCTGTTACATAGTGGTTTAATTGATTACCTTGGATACATTTTTGTAACAAATTTTTCTGCAAACGTGATGCTACGCCATTGGCAGTAAAATAACTTATAAGTACTTTCATAAAAGCTTTCGAGTAACTTTCTTTAGTATATTCCCAAGAAAGCCCATGTATAATGCACTCAATAGATGTTTTAAACCATTGAAAACTTGTACCTAGGATATCCCCTGTTAGCAAACATTCAAAGTGTGTGGTTACCTCTACCTACACATTCAAGTAATACAGCAGAGTCATTATCTCTCCGAGATTCCACAAGACGCCTCAAAATTGTTGGAAATTGGTACATTTGTATGTCTTTACAGAAAAACGGCTAAAAAAGACACCAAAATCATGTAATGTCTGTAATCGTCCACTATGTAACAAACACTCAGTAAAAATAAGTAATTGCGGACAATATGTTTGAACTGTAATTTTTTTTATATTTCTATATTACTTTTATTATAAAAAAACTAGACGCAGCTTCATGATTTACTAAACATTATTGTTACCCGGGTGCCACAGGTGTGGACTTAATGGTGTAAAAACTTTGACAGGTATTTTTAATATATTTTATGCATTTTTTCTTTGGGTGTTATTATAAATCTCTTCGTTCTGAATAATTTTAGGAATAACTGAAAGCTGGAATAAAAATAATTGTACTATCGCCAATGATTTAGATAAAACAATTACCAATGATAGCCAGACACAAAAGTTAAGGTTTTCAACTCTCGAGAATTAGTTTCATAGTATCCATTTGTATAGAGGTGTTTGGTATCCATTTGTATAGGTGTTGGTCCAAAATTGTTACGATCAGAGGAAGGACGTATTCCTGTGCTTTCTAGACTACGAGAAAGCGTTTGATCGTGTCCAACATCACAAGTTAATGCAGATCCTCAAGAAGCTTGATATAGACCAAAAAGACATAAGATGCATTGAAAACTTGTACTGGTATCAGGCAGCACAATTAAAAATAGACAATTCTATATCCAAATCCATACATATAAGAAGGGGTGTTCGGCAGGGATGTGTGCTTTCCCCTCTTTTATTTAACATTTATTCGGAAGCCATATTTCAAGAGTCTTTGGAAGATGCAGAGATGGGAATCAAAGTGAATGGAGTATTAATCAACAACATACGATATGCTGATGATGCTGTCTTAATTTGCGACAACATAGCAGATCTTCAACAACTTGTCACTATAATCGGAGAATACAGTAAGCGAATGGAATTAGAGATTAATACCAAAAAGACCAAATTCATGATCATCTCCAGAAACTTGGATGCATTTGAAAACTCCACCATAACACTGAATACTAAGTCCATTGAGAGAGTGAGCAAATTCAAATACCTAGGAACGTGGCTTTTTGAAGACTGGGCATCGGACAGGGAAGTAAAATGTCGCATTGAGCAAGCTCGACAAGCTTTCGTAAAATTCAGGAAGATACTGAGCTGCTCAGAGTTCGACCTTACACTGAGACTAAGGTTTACTAAATGCTACGTGTGGTCGGTGCTGCTATATGGCATAGAGGGCTGGACACTCAAAACGAGGGATATAAACAGATTAGAAGCCTTCGAAATGTGGCTTTATCGCCGTATCCTAAAGATAACATGGACGGCGAAAGTCACAAATGTGGATGTCCTTAAAAGAATCAACCAAGAACGTCAGCTTTTTGAAAACATCAAGAAAAGAAAAACGGCGTATTTGGGTCACATCATGCGAAACGAAAAATACCAGTTCCTTCAACTTATAATCCAGGGTAAAATTGAAGGCAAGAGAGGAATAGGACGCAAGAAAATGTCCTGGCTCCGAAACATAAGGCAATGGACAGGGATTACCGACATACAATCACTGATCCACATTGCAAGAAACAGAGAGTTAATGGAAAATGTGATCGCCAGCATCCATTAGTGGATTTGCATTTGAAGAAGAGAAGAAGATTTGTATAGACTTTTATTTTGTATTGTTTAGAGTTTTCAACTCTCGCGTATTTTGTGTAGTTATTTTTGATTGTAAGGTTATTAATTCTAAACAAAACATCATCGGTTCATGTGATTATTAGTGACATTTAAATTGTAACAGTGCTCTCGTGTGATGTGTCGCAAACTAGCGTAAATTTGACATTAAATCGGCGGTTTAAACATAAGAACTTTACGCTAAAACTCTGACCAGATCTTATTTTAGTTATACAGTAGAACCCCGTAAATCCGAACCCCGCTAATCCGAACTTTCGGCAAATCCGAACCAACGGAAAGTGAAAAAAATTTAAAAATTCAAGACAAAAACTTAAAAACATGTTTATTATACAGAGTAAAGCCAGACAATTGGACAATGTAGGATTACTAGGACTTTGACATTTAAAATTTCTTAAAAATAAATATTATACTTTAATATATAGGTTTATAAAGTGTTTATATAATAAATGACCGTTTTGGAGTGTAATTTCAAGGGGAAACTCCGAATTGCATAAAAATTTGGATTTAGGCTCTACTTATCCTCCACTTCAAAGTTGAATTTGTGCCGTTGGTTGCTTCTACTTGGGGGGGGGGTGACATTTACCCCTTCTCGGGGGGTGAAAAACGCGTGTTTAAAATAAGGCCGGAAATGGATCAATTGACTTATTTTAAGCACCTTTTGTTCTATAAAGTTTTTTACGTAAGTCAATACTTTTCGAGTTATTCGCGATTTCAAATGTTGATTTTTTGACAAAAAAAACTACGTTTTCAGACAGTTTTTCCCAAATAACTCACAAAGTAAAGATTTGATCGAAAAAAATATTTCTAGCAAAAGTGTAGCCTATAAAAAAAAAGAAAAAAATGGTGTAGCAGTAAAGTCTACAAATTGAGTAAAAGCAAAGTTGTAGCTCATGAAAAATACGTTCTTATTCGTCTAACTCCAAATCGAATAATTCAACGCGAAATCACCGAAGAAAGAAGCGTTTTTCGGGAAAACCTTATTAACATTTTTAAAGTATCTAAAAAAGCTTATTATTTGTTTTTTTACAAAAGTTTATAGCATCAAAAATAAACGAGTTACACGGAAAAAAAGTTGGCCCCTTTTTTTTTGGTAAAAAAATCCTGAAAACCTCCCTCTATTTAGCACCCTAAATGAAATTAATCGTTTGTTTTTACCATCTGTTTTAACTGTATGTGTATTGTTTATATGATCTGTAAGTTTGATTGGTATGAAGTGCTTATTTATGAAAACATTTGGTTTTATAGTAAAAAAAATTTTTCTAAAAATTTTTGAAAAATTTCATTTTTTCAAAATAACTTAAAAAGTATTAGTGATAAGAAAAATCTTAAAGAATAAAAAATGTAGGTTTTGCTATTATAAATATGCTAGTTTCATTTTGTTTCTCCGTAAGACAAACATTAGTTAAGATATGGCTGTTCAAAATTTGCATACACTCGTGATTAGTGACCCATTCAAGTTTTCTCAAATATAACCCTTTCAAAAATAAACACTTTAACCGGTGAGACTGACAGATCATATAAAAGATAGATAGGTAAGTAAATTGTTTGTAAAGCGGCAGCGATTAATTTCATTTGGGGAGCTAAACACGGCGAGATATTCATGATTTTTTACAAAAAAAAGAGGACCAACTTTATTTTGAGCGTAACTCGCTTATTTTTAATGCTAAAACTTTTGTTAACAATTGAAACAAAGCTTTTTATGAACACTTTAAAAAAGTTTAAATGGGGTTTTCCCGAAAAGTGCTAAATTTTTTGGTGATTTCACCTTGAAATATTCGATTTGGAATTAGACGAATAAGAACGTTTTTTGCAAGAGCTACAACTATGTTTTTATTTGATTGATAGGCTTAACTGATACACCATTTTTTGCGGTGGTTTTTTATAACCTACACTTTTCCTAAGGAAATTTTTTTCGATAAAATATTTACTTTTTGAGTTATTTGCGAAAAACCGTCTGAAAACATAGTTTTTTATCGAAAAATCAACATTTTCAATGGCAAATAACTCGAAAAGTATTGACTTACGTAAAAAACTCCATAGAACAAAAGTTGCTTAGAATCAGTCAATTTATCTATTTCCGATCTTACCTTGAACGTATGTTTTTTCACCCCCGAGAAGGGGTGATTGTCACCCCCAAGTAAAAGCAACCAACGGCACAATTTCAACTTTAAAGTGGAGGGTAAGTAGAACCTAAGTCCAAATTTTCATGCAATTCGGAGTTGCCCCTGAAAATTACACGGTATCGCCGAATTTCCCGTTCATTTACTGGGCTAATAAAGGTTAAACACAAACTTACTTTGGTTCTCTCGTAGTCAACTTGAGTCCAAAAATATTGTCCACACTCTTGCGAGAACGTTTCGCTACTAAAAATCACAATGAAAGCTTTGAACTACTAGTTAAGGCTAACTTACGGACTTTCGGATAATCCGAACTTTTCGGAATCCGAACAGGCTGTCCCCCCAATTAGTTTGGGTTTGCGGGGTTCTACTGTAGTAACAAAGTTAGTCATTTAAATTACATATTTGTTAATACTTGTGACTTTATTTCCCACGTAAGTGGGTGGTCCTTCGAATTGTAATTTATTACATTTACGCTCTAAATGGTTAGTGGGGTCACTGAAGGTGGATATGAGCTATTACCTCCGATTTCGTTGAACCTCCATCGATTTGCATGAAAAGTGATGAGTGGTTAGAGGTTATCTCAAGGAACAAAGGTGACATGGTGCCAACCTGAGCTTTTATCCTGGGGGTGGATGCCACCCCTTTTCCGGGGTGAAAATTATTTTATTAACAATATTCCCATAATTCGATAGAGGGACAAATTTCAAGCAAAATTTGTTATATAAAGTTATTAAAATAAATCAAAACTTTTTGAGTTATTAAAGATCAAAAATTTCAATTTTTCTTGAGAAAAATGTATGCTTTTACTAGAAAAAACCCATTACTAGGAAAACCTTTTAATGTTAACTAAAAGTGAGTTATAGGTAATTGAATATATATTTTTTTCGGCGAGTAAAAAACTGTTAAGTATTGAAGCTGAAATAACGGGAAATTGATGCATTTTATAACATAAACTTATTAAACATTTGTCAAAGTACTTAAAAATATCTATTAAACGAGCCCCCGAAAATGTTGATAGCCTTAAAATTTATGCTCCAAAATTTTTTCAAAATTTATCTTTTAAAATTTTTTCCAAAAAATGTTATTGTTTTTTCTTTAATAACTCCGTTCGTGTTTATGATATCAGGTTTATCTAAAAACTGTTTGAAAGCTAATTCCAAGTGCTATTTAAACACGTTGAACCTAACATTTTAAACACCTTACTTTTTTAAAAATAAAAGGTTAATTGACCCCGGTTGCAAGGTTCCCACAGCAAAATTTAAGATTTAAACGTTTCTATCTCGGTTATTTTTTATCCTATAGAAATAGTTAAACCGGTAAAATATTTGGCACATAAAAAATAAAATTTGGTTATATATAATTTTTTTACGTCTATTGAGTATTTTTGGAGTTATTATCAAAAGGATATGAGAATTACAATAATTTTAAAAATTATGATTTTTTTAAATTATATCTTTTTTTCAAAAATATGCATTCTAAACCAATCAAAATTGTCACAAACATTACTTATGCTAATATAAAGAAGTTCTTGTAAGGGTTACTATAAATTTTAATTTTTGTGGGAATGGCGTATGTTTAATTTTTCACTTTTTCCTAAAAAATTCGAAACGGTTCTTTTATTTTCATTATACCTTGCTTAATTTTGACGCCATTACCTTGTTCTGAAGCTCATTTGACAGGTATTCCGAAGTTCTTCGACAAATATTTAGGAGGAATATTTTATACATTGCATCGTTTTCCCGTTATTTAAGCTTGAATACTTAGATTTGAGTACTCGTCGAAAAAAATACACATTCAATTGCCAATAACTCACTTTGAACTAACGTTAGTTTAGTTCTTTATGTAAGAAATGTATTAAATTTTTTATTATCTTCAATTTCAGTAATAATAACTTTTTTGTAAAAGCTTATAGTTTTTGATTTATATGTGAAAAACCCATTTAAAACATGCATTTTTTTACGAAAAAATAAAATCTTTGGTCTTTAATAATTCAAAAAGTGTTGATTCATTTTAATAAGTTTATATATCAAATTTTGCTTATAATTTGTCCCTCTATATATACTTATGGTATTATTTTTAATAAAATAATTTTCACCCACGAGAAGGGGTGACATCCACCCCCAGGGTAAAAGCGGAAGTTGGCATCATGTCACCTTTGTTCCTTGAGGTATGCTCTAATTATTCACCAATTTTCATAAAAATCGATGGAGGTTCAACGAAATCGGAGGTATAAACCTTCAGTGACTGCACTAGGTAGGAAGATCGCCATCCTAATTTGTTGTTCGTCTTCCTACATTTTTGATGAACAAACCTTCCATTTATTTCTACTAGATCCATCTTTTGTTACACCTAGTAACTATATGGAATTATACAGGGTGTAACAAAAATACAGGTCATAAATTAAATCACCTATTCTGGGACCAAAAATACAGGGTGTAACAAAAATACAGGTCATAAATTTAACCGCATATTCTGGGACCCAAAATAGTTCGATTGAACTTAACTTACCTTAGTACAAATGTGCACATAAAAAAAGCTACAAAATGAAAATCGATTTTTTCCATTATATCGAAAACTATTAGAGATTTTTTATTGAAAATGAACATGTGGCATTCTTATGGCAGTAGAATCTTAAGAAAAAATTATAGTGAAATTTGGACACCCCATAAAAATTTTATGGGGGTTTTGTTCTTTAAACCCCCCAAACTTTTGTGTACGTTCCAATTAAATTATTATTGTAGTACCATTAGTTAAACACGATGTTTTTAAGACTTTTTTTGTCTCTTAGTAGTTTTTCGGAAAGTAAGCTTTTATCGAAATATTTTGAATATTTGTCAAATCCACCACATATTTGTATATGGTAAAGTACGATTATGGAGAGTTGGTAATAATATGAAAATTTATTTATGATAAACATTTTTAGGTATATTTTGAACCATATTAAAAAAGAAGCCACATCTCGATAAAAGGTGCCTTCTCGAAAAAATACAAAGAGGCAAAAAAGTTTTAAAAACGCTGTTTAACTAATGGTACCGCAGTAATATTTTAATTGGAACGTACACAAATATTTGGGGGGTTTAAAAGAACAAAACCCCCATAAATTTTTTATGTAAACATATTAAAGAATAAGCCTCAACTCGATAAAACTGCCTTATCGAAAAAATACTAAGAGGCAAAAAAGTTTTATGAATATTGAATTTAACTAATGGTTAATTTAACTAAAGGATCGTGGCGAGCCGTTATTACTTTTTCGCATATTTCTTTTTATTAAACTAAATTAAACTTTCATCTTCTCATTTTACAGTCGATGACGTCACAGATTGAACCATGAAAAATACCCATTGCTTTCCCTTGCTTTATTTTTGAGCTTTCTTAGTCCTGTTACCTAGCATAGGTTTTGGACAGAACGCCCTGTGTTACGCCTAGCTTTACAGCTATGTCCCTCTGAGAACTAACATTACTTGGTCCACAAGACCAATAATCTTTCCATGTTTTAAGTTCTATACCCCCACATGAGGCATATTTTCCTTTTTGGACGCACAAGTTAGTGTATTTATTTTAATTCAATTTGCAATTTAAGCAAATAACCTATACCGTACCGAGCTGTACTATTTCGTTGTCTTATAGATTTGTTTATTTTTAATAAAAACCATTATTCTTTGCAACAATAACAAGTTTTTTCAAAAGAAATAATATATATTACTTAGAAATACATGGTGATTCCATATAAGTTTGGGTGTGTGTATACTGTGTACGAACGTCGGAGGTTGTCAAACATGTAAAATAATTTCAACGATCGGTGGAGGTAATTAATTCTGTTAGGCCAAGGATAATGTGTATAATATAATAATCTTAAGCAGTTATTCCAGAAGTGGCAAATGTAATCACAAAATTTATAGTGGGTAGATGTTTACGGCCAATATAAACGTGCTGTAAGAGGAAAACCGTAGCTCATCTTGTCTATAATGAATCCTAACCGGAAACATTAAATATATTTACAACCATGAGAATGGTGTAAAGGAAAAAGGATGAGATTTTATTGTTGTTATTAAAGATTTTTGCGAATGGTGAGCATCTCATAAACTAAAGTTGAAGACGTAAAAAAATGAGTAATGACTAATTAATGCCAGTTTGAAGTGACGTCAGTATTACAGAAATGGCGAAGGATTAGAGATTAAGTGACTGAATTTATATTTTCTATTCTTAACCCATGCGTCTATGCGTCAGGCCATGGAGTTGGGGTGTTTACATTGTAAAATGACATGCACCCTACCTTCCGTGCTATGGCATGCTGGACGAGCCATACAGCCTGTAGTCAACACCCCGAAGTATGAGCGGGAACAAAATAGTACATTGTTTACCGGGTAGGAAAAGCTTAACATTCCTGGACGACTGTGAAGATTGCTAAGTCGAGGCGCAAGCCGAGACTTAGCAACACAGAGTCCAGGAATGTGGCTTTTCCTACGAGGTAAACATACTATTTTTCCGCAAATCGTTTAAAATTCGACAGATATTGATTGATTTAAAAAAAAAACGCGATAATTTTATTCCCAAATAAATGGTGCTTTGAAATTCCTAATAAAATTACTTCGGTTACTATGGAAACGTATTGAGGTTGAATTGTCAAACTTTTCTATCATTTATGTAGAACACTAACAACTGGGCCCGGATTACGAACACTCGATACGAATCGTATCCGCCATGTTTTCCCATAAGGCGCTACGGTAAAACATGGCGGATACGATGCGTATCGAGTGTACGTAATCCGGGCCCCTGTACGGAAATATCATTTCCTAACAGTAAGGAAATGACATTTCCTTACAGTAAGGAAGTCCTGACTTTTTCTTCAAGAAATTTTGACAGGAATGTCAAAATTTTCTGGCGATTTGCGGAAAAGTGTATTAATACTCATACGCTTATGAAACGCACCTGGCGGATCATAAGGGCCTTCACATTTTACTCTTTTTCAACTAGTCTTGAGTGAAATGTCTTTAACCTTTCCTCTCGGCCTCTCTTGGCTACCTCTTCTTCTTCCGACCCTGAATGGCTATTAGGTTTCCGAGGGCAGACGGGTCACTATATATCTTTCTACAACCTACCTGCTCTTCACCGAATGATTGCCGGTATAAGCAATCCCCCACTTACTGACCAACGGCTTCGGGCGGATAAGTTGGTACGTGGCAGCGCACTCTTTTGTCCTGAGACTGAGAAATCGCTCTCGAAGGCGGATGAACCCTACAGAATGGTCAACGGTATAAGAATGCAAAAGGCAACGGGAAACCACTGCATTAAAGACTCATGGAGTATCCCTAGAAATCGTCATGGCTTACAGAAATGACAATCAACAACCTACTAATCATGGTTCTCAGATGCCAAGATTCGGCAGAGGAAGAAACAACAGCAACGACAGGGCTTCCCAGGCCGTTAGTCAGCGAAATCCCTGTTCCCTAAATATATACAAATACAACTACAAAATCGCTACATGGAATGTAAGAAGTATGTATGAACCTGGAAAACTGAGGAATATACAGCAAGAGATGATGCGACTAGATATCGATATATTAGGAATAAGCGATACAAGATGGGTCAGTTCTGGCGAACTCAATACAGACAATGGGCGAATCTATTACTCTGGAAGCAGCGACACCCAACACAGATATGGAGTTGCTATGATCCTCAGTGAAAAAGTAACGAGATCAGTAACAGGCTTCGTTCCGGTGTCCAAAAGAATTATAATGTTGCAGTTATTGACAGCTCATGGAAAAATGAACCTAATTCAGATTTATGCGCCAACTGCTGACAAAAATGAAGAAGAAATAGAGAACTTTTATAGCGAACTTCAAAAAAAATTACAGCTCACAGCATCTAGAGACATAACAGTGATCATGGGTGATTTCAATGCAAAAATTGGCGAAGGAAAATGCTACCCTAATGTAGGGCCATATGGACTTGGCGAACGAAATGACAGAGGGGATCGCCTAATAGAATTTTACCAGGAACATAATGTTGTAGTCGCAAATACATTGTTTAAATTACCTAAGCGACGCCTTTATACATGGAAATCGCCAGCTGACAAAGACAACAAAATTGTCAGAAATCAAATTGACTACATCCTAATAAAGCACAGATATCGAAACTCAATTCAGGCAGTAAAGGCATATCCAGGAGCGGACGTATCTTCTGATCACAGTCTTCTTATTGCTAGGTTTCAACTTCAACTAAAAAAGACGCAAAAAAGCCGCAGCAACAATAAAGTTAACATAGAGAAACTTAAGTCAGAAGAAATAAAAGAAAATTTGAAACATGAAATTAACACAAATCTAGATAGAAACCCAGGAAATAATTGCAACGTAGGACAGCAGTGGCAATTCTTCAAAACCTCTATATTAGAGCCAAGTAAGAAAGTACTTACAACAACCAAATGTAAGAAAGAAGAATGGATGACGGAGGAAATTCTAGAGTTGATGAATGAAAGAAGAAAAAACAAAACAATTAACAAGACTCGCTATAAACAGCTTCAAAACCAAATAAGAAGAAAAATTAGGGAGGCTAAAGAAACCTACTTCTCTGAAAAATGTAAAGAAATAGAAGAACTTCAAAACAGATATGATAACTTCAACCTATATAAAAAAGTCAAATTACTAGCCGGAATAGGAAATAGAAGAACATCAAATATATTGCTCGACAAAAACGGAAATATTAAAATGGAGACAGAACGAAAACTACGACGATGGAAAGACTACATCGAGGAACTATTTCATGACCAGAGAGAAGCTAGTACATCCGTAGATAGCCAAACCGGAGATGTAGGCACAGAGATAACCAAATCAGAGGTTAGTCAGGCAATAAACTCTATGAAAACCAATAAATCTGCTGGTCCAGATGAATTACCTAGCGAGCTGATAAAGTTGGTCAACGAGAAAAACCTGGACATAATAGTAGAACTGTTCAACGCTAGCTATACTACGGGAATCATCCCTAGAGAAATGTTGACATCAGCATTTGTGTGTTTGCCAAAAAAAGTGAATGCCAAAGAATGCAGTGACTACTGAACCATAAGCTTAATATCACATACCTTGAAAATTCTGCTGAAAATTATCCACGCCAGAATACACTCTAAACTGGAGCTGGACATTAGTGACACTCAATATGGGTTCCGCAATGGAATGGGCACCAGAGAGGCATTATTCTCCTTCAACGTGCTGACACAGAGATGTTTGGATGTTAACCGTTCTCTTTACGTCTGTTTTATAGACTACAATAAAGCGTTTGATAAAGTAAAACATGACCGACTCATGGAAATTCTAAAAACTAAAAACCTAGATGAAGTAGATTTAAGACTAATAACACATCTCTATTACAATCAGCGAGCAATAGTAAGAATTGAAACAGAAACATCTGAAGAAATGGAAATAAAGAGAGGAGTCAGGCAAGGCTGCATACTATCACCTCTATTATTTAACGCTTATTCTAAAGAGGTAGTGCGAGAAACTCTGGAAGATGAAACAGTCGGCATAAGAGTAAATGGAGTCTTAGTTAACAACATCAGATATGCAGATGATACAGTAATAATAGCCGATAATTTACAAGCCCTGCAAATACTCATGAGTAAAATAGTAAGGTGTAGTAGGGGGTACGGACTCTCTCTCAATATCAAAAAGACAAATTTTATGAAAATTAGTAAAAACAACCATAATACTAACGAAATCTTGATAGTAGAGGGCCAGCAGATCGAAAGAGTAAAAAAGTACACTTACCTAGGGACACTTATAACCAAAAATAATGACTACACTGCAGAAATCAAAGTCAGAATCGAGAAAGCACGTTCTAATTTTATGAAAATGAAAAAGGTCCTATGTAGCAAAGATTTAACATTAGCTCTTAAAGTATGCCTAACAAAATGTTACGTATATAGTGTACTATACTATGGACTGGAATCATGGACGTTAAATGTAGAGAAAATGAGACGACTTAACGCCTTTGAAATGTGGACGTATAGAAGAAATATGAGGGTTTCCTGGGTAGATAGAGTTACGAACAATGAAGTACTGAGAAGAATAGGTAAAGAAAAGGAAGTTGAACTTACAATTAAAGAAAAAAAACTACAGTACCTCGGACATGTGATGCGTGGCGAGAAGTATGGCATCCTGCGACTCATAATGCAGGGAAAGATAGATGGCAGAAGAAGCATCGGCAGAAGACGAATTTCATGGCTGAAGAACCTGAGAGAATGGTTTGGATGCAGCTCAAAACAACTATTTAGAGTTACTGCCTCAAAAATTAAAATAGCTATGATGATTGCCAACCTCCGTAGCGGAGATGGCACCTGAAGAAGAAGAAGAAGATTCTTAACCCTCCAGAAGGGGTGCCCTTTAATTATTTATGAGCGGGCGTGTGTCCTAAACTTTACGTTTCTTGTAAATGATGTTTTCTTTAAATAAATGTTGGAAAATTGTTATAAGGATATGAACCAATATGTTTTACGGTATTTTAAACTAATATTTTTTAAAAATGAATAACCATTTTCAATTTCAATTTCAATTTCAATAATATAATAAAAGAACTTGGTCTCCAACTGGCTTCCTCGTCTCATTTTAAAGAGCAGGTATCCCCGATGATAAACAGTCGCACATCATGAGCGTTAGAAGGCAAGTATATGTTTATCCCTCTGATGACAATTTCAATGTGCAAATTTCGAAATTTCATTGGTCATCCCATTAGAAAGAAATGAAAACAGAATATTTTTAAAAATGAATAACCATTTCAATTTCGTTGCAAAACGATAATACAGCCGCATCATATTCTAGTTCATTCAGAGAGTGCAACAAGCACCTCTACCGGTTTGGAAACTTATTAGTCTCTCATCAGGAGGCACATATGCTGCTCTCTCTGATCCAACCAAAACAAACCCCGACGTGCAGCCACAGATTGCAACGAACGAAATGGCATAGATGTCCTAGCGGCAACTGCTAGAAAAAGACTAAGTTTTCAATCCAATGGCATATAAAACAACATAATGTTATTCTACATCCCACCAGACTGAAAACAATGGGAACTTTCTCTGGTTACTCCTCCGAGGCTTCTACAATTTGCAAGCCATAACGGATGCTGAGACTAAGGAAGATGAGGGAATTTTACAATTATTTATAATTCACGTCCCCTCTGCTCAACGCGGTAAAGTTCCAACGGGAATGGTTCCCTTCGTACTCCAATCAGAGTAAACATGTTAATCAAAAATGAATAACCATTTACAATTTCGTTGCAAAATAAATATACAGCCGCATCATATTCTAGAATATATCCTATTCTAGAATATGATGCGGAATCTATTCTAGAAAATTCTTGTCCTCAGACAAAATAGAATGCTTCATATGCCAGAAATCAGGGCACATTGCCCCAAAATATCTCAATCCTCCACCCAATGATATAACACCCCAGACCAGTGTTGCCAATCGCATTTCTCTAGATTATCCGATGATCGCTCGAAAAATATCCGATTTGTCACGAAAAGGTACGCTTGGTCAAAAATTATTCTGTTATTAAAATCAATGTTGTCAATGTTATTCTTTTAGTCCCCTTAACAACCATCAAATAACAAAATCCGTTGTTCGTACGCCAACCAGTTGATTGTAATCAATTATCATTATGATAATTAACATAATTGATTTATTAATTAATTATTATTTATCAATTAACGTAACAATTATTAACATAATTGATTAATTAATCAATTAATCTCATACTTGTAATCAATTATGTTTTCAGCAACCCAATCAAAGTTCACATTGACATTAATTAAATATTTGATAATGATCAGTTGATTCCATTTCTGATTAGCGTTCGAAAAACCGGCGCTTTAATCTACTGGATTTTCTATTTCACAGTTTAAAAATTTTCGTTTATAGATGAAAATCTCGTATCCTAGCTGATTACCTAATTCATGTATTATGCAAATACTATTTACTTACTATTATTATATTATTCGTATTTTGTATTATAGTAAGTGTTAAATTCTAAATAAATCAATAAATCTAAATATTTCATTATTTGGATCGTTATATTTATTATAATTATTTAAGTAAAAAAAAAAACACTTTTAAATATTAATTTATTAAAACGTAATAACTACCTAAAACTAGGTAGGTACTGGAAAAATAAATAAGAAACAAATCAATACAAAATAAACTAAAGCTACATTAATAGCATAGGCGCAAAATTTCTGGTCAATGCTTTTAAAATGCAATATTTTTTTCGAGTCCTGAGAAAGCTAATAAGTATTATTTAAAAATGTAAGCGGAGAATAATATATGGTACTATTACAATTTTACCTATAAAACTCTCAAATTTGCACAATATACTTTTCAAACATCGTACTAAATAATCATTCAAAAAAATCTCAAAAATTTAATTTAAATTACGTCTTAAAAAATGTAATTTTTGAATATGTACTTTGTAGTTTTACAGAATTAATACCACTGGGATATTACGGATATTAAGTTTAAACGGATATATTACCATTTTATAGGTGTTTTTAAAGCTTATCAGATGTAATTTTTAAAATTCACTAAACTATTTTACTTTAAAAATGAAATAAACAACTTCTTTTTGAGAAAATTAAGAAAGATAAAAAATGTAATGAAACCACCGAAAAGTATCAGTTAAACAAATGTTTATACAAAGTCATCAGACTTTGTATAAACAAAGTCTGACTGTGTTTATACAGTCATTTACCCAAAATACATTTAATAACAAGCTTAAATATATTAAATGTCAAAAAAAAATTTTTAGCTCTGATACAGTACCTCTGTCTGCTTAACTTGGAACCTATTGGAAACTTTTTTGTTATCAATTTTATGAAAAAATGTTATTCTTAATAAAATACTCTGTAAGGTATAAAATCTAAGATGCAACTATCAGATTTTAAATATTATCCATTTTCTACAAGGTACGTCAAAAATATGAATTTTGTTCAAGAGTAAAGTACCTTAATATTTCACAATATCGAAAATTGTTATAATGCTATAATGTTTAGTTGTTCTTAATTATGAACTATGTTTTAATATTCAATAATTATATCATTCTGCTTGAAATATTGTGAAATATAAAAGTACCTACTTTACTCTTGAGCGAAATTCATATTTTTTAACATAGCTCGTATAAAATTGATAAAATTTGATATATGATGGTTGATTGTTATATTTTAAACCATGCAGAGCATTTGACGGAAAATAACTTTTTCGTAAAATTGACAATAACAAAATTCCCATATGGTTCCAAGTTACGCACCCACACTGTATAAGAGCTTTTTTTTAATCTTCCAATTGTTACGTCAGAATCGGATCCAGCATAATTAAAAACAAAATAAAAACATTTTTGATCAAGGTAAAAAGATTAATTCACCGATATTGTTAGAATTGTTTCTACAAAATAGCTTTTGTTGTTTTTAAACAATTAATTAACTTAAATTAACAAAAATTAACATATTATATTTTAGAAAAATATAAGTTTTTTGATTTTTTCCAAAACAACGCAAGTTTTCGATCTACATTGACTGCCGTACTTTTATTTAGTTGAGTTAAATATATAGGGTGGAAGGCACTTATGGAATAAAATTATTTTACTGCACTACATAAAATGAAAATAAAACTAAATCGTGCGTGAATTAGCTTTCATAATTTTAAAGACTAAAAACTAAAAACTCATAAATAACATCGGACGGCAGACGGTTTTTGAAATTTGAATTGGATTAGTATGCCTTAAGTGGACGCACTTGTGCATTTAAATTCTAAACAAAAGAATCGGCATATGTCCCTTTTGTCAAAAGATGAAATATATCGGATATCACTTCACAGTCATCGAGTATAGGCTATTTATAAAAATTTGGGTGGAATCAAATAGATTAATGTGCTGTTAGTGTTGGGCATATATGGATGAGAAAGTCTTAGTCGATGGTAGATACACTGAAAAATATCCACAAATATCCGATTTATTTAAAGATACGAAGAAGATACGACAACTCTCAAAAAGGTACGCAAATTGGATAATTATCCGCAGATTGGCAACATTTCCCCAGACTCAGCCGTACATATTAACCCACGAAACAAATCTCACACCATTACAATCTTTTATAGAACCCGCAACACTACAATACATCTCTGCTCCATAACTAAACAATACTACAACGACTAAATCGCCCACATTATAAATGTGGCCACCCTAAAATCGACACCACAAGTGAGCAGACCGATATTCCCGATAACACATCCGTCGCAAATCCGTCCGCGGTCAACATCATGCCTCCCCTGGTAAAGATATTAAGAAACAAAAAAAACCCAGTACAAGTTCACCGTTAGAACGTTACCTTTCTGATTTAACAAAAGACGATATCATAGAAGCCTTTAAGCAAACCTCAGAATCACTTGTTATTTCAACAGGAAACTTTACAGCCTTTATAAAAAATACTTTCCATCTAGTTACCTCTATGCTGAAGCTCATAAGTTTACAGAAAATGTTTCAGGGATAATTTAACCATTACATCTAGTTGTCAGGAGAGGTCTACTAAAAGTAGGCTAACGAAAATATACCCAACCCAAAGCTTTCCTCCGATCGTACTAAAGACAACTATAATTCTGATAGTTCATAGTCATCCCAATTCTCTCAAATCAGCTCTTATTAATACTAGTACTATGTCAAGACTAATTCAATGGAACTGCGATGGTTT
The DNA here is from genome assembly GCF_917563875.1 of Diabrotica virgifera virgifera. Lineage (NCBI taxonomy): Eukaryota > Metazoa > Arthropoda > Insecta > Coleoptera > Chrysomelidae > Diabrotica > Diabrotica virgifera. The sequence continues at coordinate 188,973,333 of NC_065447.1, read as the reverse complement.
TTATCCCAGACTAGAGTACTTATAAAAACTCATATCGGGCTGTTCGCCCACTTTTATTTGCCTCCAAAAAATAATTTTCTATCCTAATTCATATCTAATTTTCTATTCATATCTAATTCTAATACTAATTTAGTCATATATCATCTCCAGCTTCTTTTTTACTTCCAAAGCCTAGTCTTCCATGTATTGGTTCATGCTCCGCCTTGGATTGAACTTTACGTCCATTAAAGTCAGCCATTTTTCCTCTACTCTAACGAAATATCGCTCACTATCACTATGTCTCCTGATTTATCGAATAAAGTTTTTCTTTCATTTTCATCCGGATTTGTTTAAGGAGCATACACACACAAACATTCAATAATTTTTTATCAAGCACAGATTTTACTGTCATTATTCTATTACTCGTTCTTACAACTTATACTACATACTATGTTATAGGAAGATGTCCCTTGTCGAAAAAATGCCAAAATGTGTTTAATCCATTATTGTTTTGTATTTTGATAAAAATTTCTGAAGGGGAAAAATCGAAACGTCAAATAAACTTAATTTTCAAACTTGAATTGTGGCTTATTCCCAAATAAAATAATAAATCGAATTATAAACAATTGACTTTGTGTCTTCGAGACCAGTTTTTTATAATTGCGGTTCTTCTTATAAATGCCGAAAAAACAATTTTAGCGTTTTTCGATGCCATTTTCAAAATATCAGCTTTAAAAACAAAAAATATGTAAGATGAAAGCTTAAGTGAACTAGTTGTGACATGATTATGTCACCCGACTGTTTTCAGCTCTTGGCATATTTAATATTTGATATATATTTGTTTGTGAATGCTTTCAAAAGGGGACCGTTTTAACAGGTACACACCTTGATATTTCTTTTTCATTCTAGAAAATGCTTATTTGATATTTATGCAAATAACTCTTCGATTGTTATTCTAGAATAAGATGAATTCTTCCGTAATAATCTTTCTTATTCTGGAACATTGTAATAATGTATAAATATGGTTTTTTGGAATTATAGGTTATTGATTATGTACTATAGAAAGGAACTACAACGTTAACGGGGTTTTGTTATTTCATATGGTCAATGAATCTCTATATATGAAAAAACCGCGGAGTGCTACCATTTAAAGGGGTGCGTTTTTGAGAAATGGGTGAATTAGTCCCTGGGCACAGGTTACATTAGGATGAGTTCTATGCACTTTTGGTACAAACACGTCTACATAAAAATTTTTCCTGGTTAAATTTACTATATAAATATAACTTTTTAAAGTCAAAGATACTTTTTTTTACAAAAATATATTCAAAAGAAAAAGCACAAAGTAACCCAAAAGAACGAAACTTTGTTTTTTGTCTCATAACTTTTGTCCACGAGGATATAGGTATAGACATTGCTTCACGGACAAAACACTTAAATATTTTATCTTTAAAATTGAGTTTAGTAGAGGCCATTAGGATTTACAGTTTTCGAAATATGATTTTTCAAAATTTGCCACTCACATCAATTTTGGGCAATTTTCCTTGTTATTTCGCAAATATTGTTCTGTAACTTTTTTCTACGTAACTTTAGGCATATGCAATGGTACATGTAAGAGGAATAGAAATCAATTACCTTTAAAATGTTATACTGTATAATGTTGTACGACTTCTTTTAAAGAGGTTATCTTTTTCAAGACTTTATACTTTTAACGAGTTTTTATATTTTTTACGATTATTTTTTAAATTTCCCATTAAAACTTTTTTTTACATTTAGGTATATATTATATACTAAAAAAGAAAGCTTATTCTGTTTACTTTAAAATGGTGTATTATCAAAAATTCTAGGATTATTTTGGAATAAGATATGCTTTTTCAAAATGTAATAATATAAGTATGTATAAGTACTTGCAGCGATTTTTGATTTTAGGATTATTTTTTAAATTCCTCATTATAACTTTTTTATGTGATTGTGTGTTATGATTGAATCTTCTTTTTATAGTTAATACTTTGGATCCACTTGAGTCGGCCGGGCAAACTTAAAAATATGGATTAATTCCAATATTTACTGTCAAAGCTTTGCTTGAAAAAATAGCATGTAAATGTATCAAAAATGTACAAAAAACTGCGGTTGTAGGAAGATAGGAATTAGTTGATCAATATTCTGCAAAGGGTGCATGTGCATGGGTACTAATTGTGGGAACTCTAAGATAATTGAGGCACACTGAGGTGTCAGAGGAAGATATTGAATCTAATGCTAACGAAGTGATGGACTTTGATTTTGAAAATTTTTTAAATGTCAACGCTTAAATAATTTTAATTAAAGTGATGTTTTCTAAGACTAATTTTTATGTAATTTTTGCAAAAGAAATAATTTTAAATAATACAGGTAAAAAAATATCAAACGATCACTCGGTTTCAATTACATATTTAAATATAGATGATACACCATTTTAAAGAACAGAAAGTGAGCTCTCTTTATTAAGCAATATATAGTATATTCATATATGTATACTGTATATTCATTCAACACAAAAAATAATATTTTTTTATATTAGGTATTGTATAATATATAATATAATATTATATTATATATACTATATATAAACTAATATTATATAATATATAATATAATAATATCATTTTATTTTTATATTATATTATACAAAATCGTTAAAAGTATAAAAGTTTGAAAAACCATAATCTCTTTAAAAAAAAGTCGTACAACGTTATACAGTAGACCATTTTAAAGGTAACTGATTTCTATTCATATTACGTGTACCATTGCATATACCTAAAGTCACGTAGAAAAAAGTTACAGAACAATATTTTCGAAATAACAAGGAAAATTGCCCAAAATTGCTGTGAGTGGCGAACTTTGAAAAATCATATTTCGAAAACTATAAATCCTAACCATCTCTACTAAACAACATTTTAAAGAAGAAATATATAGGTTTTTTTCTGTAAAGCAATGTCTATACCTATATCCTCGTGGACAAAAGTTATGGGACAAAAAACAAAATTTCTTTCTTTTGGGTTTCTTTGTGCTTTTTCTTTTGAATATATTTTTGTAAAAAAAAGTATCATTGACTTTAAAAAGTGATATTTAGATAGGAAATTTAACCAGGAATAATTTTTATGTAGATATGTTTGTACCAAAAGTGCTTAGAACTCACCCTAATGTAACTTGTACCCAGGGACTTATTCACCCATTTCTCAAAAACGCACCCCTTTAAATGGTAGCACTCCGCGGTTTTTTCATATATAGATGTTCATTGACCATATTAAATAATAAAACCCCGTTATCGTTGTAGTTCCTTTTAGCTATCTTATTTTGAATATAATCAATAGCCTATTAGTAAGTCAGTTTTAAATTTGAAACCGTCGGTGTACTTTTGAATTTGTAATTAAAAGTTACTAAATATAAATAAGTCATCTAAAACTAAACATTAGTGCCTAAAAGACCATAGAAAAGTCAGGTTTGTAACAGTGGTGATCAGAAGTGGATAATGATAAAGAAAATATACTCGGTTTAAATACAGTGTGGAATCTTTAATAATAACTCAATATAAATGATAATAAATAAAGTGTGTGACCATGTCTTCAGAGCATAAGCAGAAACTTACTGAGCTGCTCGTTAAGGAGCTACGAAACGAATAAGAAGAGAGAGACATGGACACTACTGTGAAAAAGGCTGATCTAGCCGAACGTCTAAGGAACGCTCTGCAAGAAGAGGGTCAATATCCAGAAACCTATTTGTTTGAAGACAAGCATGCTGCTTTGATTTCGATAGTTTCGGGTGGAATCTCCCAAGTTTCGACAGACATTATATCGTTAGACAACAAAGTTTCTGGTGAAATCTCTCAAGTTCCGATAGACATTGCATCGTTAAAGAACAAAGTTTCGACAGACGTTACATCGTTAGAGAACAAAGTTTCTGGTTAAATCTCCCAAGTTTCGACAGACATTGCATCGTTAGAGAACAAAGTTTCGACAGACGTTACATCGTCAGAGAGCAAAATTTCTGGTAAAATCTTTCAAATTAGTTTCTGGCGAGATTTCGAAAGTTTCGTCGGATGTTTCGAAAGTTTCAGAGAATATAACATCATTAGAACATAGAGCTTCTAGTGAGATTTCGAAAGTCTCGGGTGATATTTCAACCCTTGAAAGCAAGATGACTAACGAGATCTCTAAAGTCACTTCTGATTTTGACGACAAGATGTCGTCCTTAAAATCTACCTTTGAAGAAAAAATCAAAGAAATGGAAAAGAAAATGGAGGAAACGAAAAAAGCAGACAAAGAGATGGAACCCATCTTATCAGATATTAAAGATGATGAAACCAAATACAAATTGGAGCCACGGCCGATAGTTGAAGGGAGTGTAAGTCTTGCTCGTGTTAAGGTGCCAAATTTCGACGGAAAGTCGTCATGGAACAATTATATGAAACAGTTCGAATCGGCAGCAAGAGCGAACGGATGGTCCGAAAAAGAAAAGGCTGTAAACCCTCAATATTCCTCTTCGAGGCGACGCTTTGGATGTCCTCCAGACCATAGCAGTAGAGGAAACAGATGACTTCGAGCAACTCAAAAAGAGACTAAATATGCGATACGGTTACGAACATTTAGAGCATGTCTATCAGTCGCAGTTTAAAAATCAAAGACAAAAGAAAGATGAAGCTCTTCAAGAATACGAGGTAGATATTGCCAGGTTAGTACGATATGCATATCCAACAGCTCCTGAAGACATGATGGAAAAGTTGGCTTTTCCAACATTCACTGATGGCCTTCGTGATCATAAAATGCAAAGAACACTGCGATTAGCTCGTCACAAGACGCTGCTCGATGTCTTGTCCGCCGCCCTCGAATACGAATCAGCTACCCAAGCCTCTAAACGTGATAGCGAACATTCATTAGAGGATTGCATAAGAAGAAGAAGAATTACAGTAGGGAAAATTTTGTTAAAGTAATGAAAAATGTTCATTAATGTAGTGTACCCGACGCAGAAGATTAATAATTATTTTCTGTTTTTTCAAATTCCCTTTTTAGGGGATTGTTTCAAACCTCTAAATGTTTTAAAACTATATTGTTCTGTATATTTATGTAGAGCTGGACCCCGCGTACCAAAAAAAAGTAGATTAGTAGCAAGCTGAAAATTTGTTAATACCTTAACGCTGTCTAGTCGGACAAACTTTGATGTACGGGAACACTGGAACAGGGGAAGTTTTAATTTTGGAACAGTTTAAAAATTTGGAACATTAGACTAGGAAAACGTTCCACGTATTTTGTCGGAGAGAATTTCCAATTGATTTGTTACCATTTCATTAAACTCTCATACAAAAATCAGACTGGTGTTTACCACCAACTCCGCATTTTAATGAGTGGAACACGAAGAACATGCCAAATGACAGGAATCATGTTGATTAGTAATAGCAGTCTGATTTTAGCATGGGAGTTTAATGAAAGGGTAACAAATTAATTGGACGTTCTGTCCGACAAAATAAATGGGACATTTTCGTAATATGACGTTCCAAATTTTTAAACTGTTCCACAATTAAAACTTCCTCTGTTCCAGTGTTCCCGCACATCAAAGTTTCTCCGACTAGACACCGTCAAGCTATTAACAAATTTTCAGCTTGCTATTAATAAACGTTTTTATCGTAAGCGGGATCCAGGCCTAATAAATATCGGCCTAGCAAATAATGTAACATACTTTAATCAGATTAATACGGTTTAACAGTTTCCTCATATATTTGGAAACATTTTTTCAGTGTAGATCACAATATACCGAGCAAAGTTGGGTGGTACGATTTTCGGAACAACGGCGCATTGCGATTCTACTCATTCGTAATAAAGGATCTTTGCAACATCTGCGATTATTACCGAATATTTTATAAGGGCAGCTGCTCACAAGATCAAAATTTGAATACATATTTAGCGATCCATGTTTCTAAAAAATACAATCAAGTCAAAATTATTGTTTATTCTGTAAGCAATGCAAATGCAAACAAAAATCATTAAACATTCATTTCAGCCACTATTTTGGTAAAATAAATATTTTCTGATTGTTTCTCACTATCAGCTAACCTACTTTTTAGATGATGATAAATATTGGTTAAAGCTGACTGCTGACAAAATCGTTGACAAAAACTTATTTAAAACTAATTTTAAGTTAAAAATATTACTATAGTTCTCAAAAGAAATTAATATTTCAGAGTTATCGCTGATAGGAAAATTAACTGAAAACCGCAAATATAACCTCTATAGCAGCGGTTCTCAATCTGTGGTACATGTACCACTGGTGGTACATTTCATTTCTTGAGGTGGTACACAAAACGCATCAACAGCCAAAATCAGCACACTATTATAGTTAATTAGATCACCTAGTTAGATATGTATTTCAGTTACGTGGTACCAAAAATAATAAAAAGTATTTGGTGGTACATGACACAAAAAGATTGAGAACCGCTGCTCTATAGACCAATAAAAAAATATATTGACTTAGTTAACTATTTAGATAGGAAATAGGCCACAATTAAATTGAAAAAAAAAAAAAATTTATTAACGTTTCGACGCCCAAATCAGGTATCGTTGTCAAAATACAAAATAATACTTTTTTTTCAATTTATTGTGGCTTATTTCTCATCTAAATAGTTAATTATAAAAATGCCACAAGAAATAGCTTCAGAACAACATATTGACTTAGATTTCAAATTTGACTTTTCAAAGTAACAAGACATTTATTCAACATACACACTAGGTACACATTACTACCCTGAGCTAGCTATAAGTATGTATATGTAACTAATAATAGTATATGTAGCTAATAATATCCATGATGATTGCCAACCTCCGTAGCGGGGATGGCACGTAAAGAAGAAGATATTTAACTACGTGGCTAAAGGTTCAACACCAAGGCCAGAAACCAAACAAAAAAAAAATGTTTCAAATTTGGACCTGTTTTAAATAAAGGTTTAGGTGAAAAGAAATGATTATTTCATACAAGTACTACTGGTATAAGTTCACGGTATTATTATTTAAAGATTTATTTTAATGTCGAAGTTACCAAAAAGTTTTTTTAGATCCGTCAAAAAAATTCATCCCCATAGAAGATTTTTCCTAAATTTAAAAAAAAAGTACTTATTTACTTTGGGATAACGTAGTGAGACATCCAGGGATACAAATGTAGCCTTTGGCTTAAACCAGGGCATGCCCTGGTGGGCGGGCGCCCGCATTCGCAGGAGAGAGTAGAATGCTTTTATAAGAGCGTCGTCCAATTCACGCGGCAGTTCATGTCGCCGGTCCGCATCTAAACATTCCGTATATGTATTTGGAACCTAGGAGTTTTCTATTGGTTCGTTGCAGCACGCGGTCATATTTTAACCAATAGGTGGCGAGGTTCCAAACGCATATACGGAATGTTATTCGGTACCAAATTCATATACGGAATGTTAAATATTCGTACACCGAAAAAGATAAGTTGTTATTAGAGTCTGTTAAAAGGAGAATAATTTTAAAATACTTGTTACTGTATTATTAAATAAAAATAAAACAATAATAGTATTTGGAATGTTATTTGGTGCGAAATTTATATACGGTATGTTAAATATTCGTAGAACAAAAGGACGATTTTTATTAAAGCCAATTAAAATGAGACTGGTTTTTAATAGTATATTATGCAACGAGCATTTAATGATGGTCATTATGAAGCGAGTATAAGGGATACGAAACGAACCGCTTAGCGGCGAGTTTCGTATAGAGTACGAGATTCATAATGATAGTTAAATGCAAGTTGTATAGACGATGTTTTCTATGATCATTCACAAAAAAATATATTCAAATTTATTAATTTTGTAACGCAAACAAATTAAGTAGTTTGTCAGTCTGACAGTTTGTTTACATATTGAGAACTGTCAAATTGTATGTATTTGATTCGCCATTGGTTATTGCGCGTGTGCTACCTTTATCGCGAATATCATATCGCGATTCTATTGGTTAAAAATCTGTATCCTAATGAAAATCTGTATCATAATGAAGTTCATTATGATACAGGTAGTGACATCATAATTGATATATTTTATAGTATGAGAATAGAAAAATTATTTTTAATGTATTATTAAAGATCCACAAGGTTTTCCTGTAGTTGGCTCTATACGATATAATACAAAAAAACGAATAAAGTCCTTTATAAAAAGTCTATATTTAAAATTCCTAAAAAGGGCTACATCACAGAACTAGTTTTCGATTGGTTGACCAATCATCATCAGTGCTTTCCTAAAATGAATATAACCTGTTAAAATGATGCAAAGGTTTTAAAATTTTGACTACGTTTAAAAAAAGTTGTAGGTTATACTCACGTGACCTTACCATGCTAACCACGAAAATATAATATTGCAAATTTTATTTACATATATTACATAATTACAAATATTTTGGTGGTTAGCATGTAAGATCACGTGAGTATAACGTACAACTTTTTTTAAACGTAGTCAAAATTTTAAAACCTTTACCTTTGCACCATTTTATAAGGTTATATTCATTTTAGGAAAGCACTGATGATGATTGGTCAACCAATCGAAAACTAGTTCTGTGATGTAGCCCTTTTTAGGGATTTTAAATATAGACCTTTTATAAAGGACTTTATTCGTTTTTTTGTATTATATGGTATACAGCCAACTACAGGAAAACCTTTTTCCCTATGGAACTTTAATAATACAGTAACAATAATTTTTCTATTCTCATACTTATATCAATTATGATGTCACTACCTGTATCATAATGAACTACATTATGATACAGATTTTCAATAAGATACAATTTTTTAACCAATAGAATCGCGATATAACATTCGCGATAAAGGTGGCACACGCGCAGTACCCAATGGCGAGTCAAATATATACGCTTTGACAGTTCTCAATATGTAAACAAACTGTCACTGACAAACAGACTGACAAACTACTTAATTTGTTTGTTTTACAAAATTAATAAATTTGAATATATTTTTTTTTGTGAACGATCGTAGAAAAAATCGTGAATACAACTTGCATTTAATTATCATTATGTAGCTCGTACTCTATGTACGTACTCGCCGCTAGGCGGTTCGTTTCGTATCCCTTATACTCGCTTCATAATGAACATCATTAAATGCTTGTTGCATAATATACTATTAAAAACCAGTCTCATTTTAACTGGCTTTAATAAAAATCGTCTTTTTGTTCTACGAATATTTAACATTCGCACCAAATAACATTCCAAATACTATAGTTGTCTTATTTTTGTTTCAATGAACAGTAACAAGTATTTTAAAATCAATCTCCTTTTAAGAGACTCTAATATAAACTTATCTTTTTAGGTGTACGAATATTTAACATTCCGTATATGAATTTGTAACCGAATAACATTCCGTATATGCGTTTGGAACCTCGCCGCCTATTGGTTAAAATATTACCGCGTGCTGCAACGAGCCAATAGAAAACTCCTAGGTTCCATATACATATACGGAATGTTTAGATGCCGCCGGTCCGGAATAAATCTGACGTAACTGCAAATTTTGTCAATTCCTGTTTATTGCGTAATTAACTTCTAAAATACTGTATACAGATGATACAAAAGCGACAGAACTGTAACTATATGCTGAGCCACCACACGCTAGTTGCGTCGTTATTGAAATACGCACCATTTTAGACCTTGTTTCGGATGAAGAATGACGCAACTCTGAATAGGGTTGCAAATGGGGGGACTAAATTAAGATAATGAAATTCAGACTAATAGGGATGAAAATAAGAGCCACCGCTGTAAGAATAAACGGCAAAATAAATATTTAAAAATAGTTTTTTGTACAGAAAAATTTTCAGATCAAGAATGACGCAACTGTAGATAACCTTGAAAATGGGGGGATTAAATTGAGATAATGAAATTCGAACCGATGGGTATGAAACTAAAAGCCATCATAATAATAAACGCCATACCGATGCTCCTGGACGATTACTTCTCATTTAATCCCTATTTTAAATATTTAAATATCTTTTTTGTTCTCCTGAAAAATTTGTCTTTTTGCTGTTACGTCATTCTTATTCCGGATCGGCGATGTGAGGATATCATGGCGTTCACATTGCAAAATTAGACGATTGAGGAACAGCGAGGCGTTATCGGGTTTCTGGTGGTTGATGAACCGAGACTGGCCAGGCCCACACGGCTATCACTGCCACTGCCGATCTCATCGAAAAGGTGGACCAGGGTTGCCAGATGATATTATTTTATTCCCTAGAGTCAGTCCTTCCAAAACAGTCACAATTGCGTTCACCAGAAGAAGGAAGCTGGAGGACTTAGGGCCTCTGATCCTTAATGGTGAACAATTGGAGCTGTCTAAAGAGGTAAAGTATCTAGGGGTTATACTGGACCCAGAAATTACCTGGAACCGTCAGCTTGAAAGAGTAATTAAAAGAGCGGAGGCGACATTAATGCTGACCAGACGCACACATGGAAAAACAGGATACAAAACTTGCATGCTTGGGAATATCGGGAGCACTAAAAACAACACCGACGGCGGCACTGGAAACCCTGTTAGACCTACCCCCTCTTGATATATTTATCAAAGGGAAAGCGAGGATGGGAGCATACGGGCTGCAAGGAAAACCAAGGGATAAATACGAGAACCTTGGGCATAAGCAGATTTGAAACCAAGGTGGGGTAAGTTTATCTGATAACCAACCACATGGTACCAAAATACACATTTAATAGGAACTTCGGAATAGAAATCAATGACCGAAGGGAGTGGAACAGCATCAGTAGCAAAATCAGGGGAACGATCTGGTATACAGACGGATCAAAAACCGATGAAGGCACTGGAGCTGGTACTTTTAGTGAAACAGAGAATGTAGGACTCAGTTTCTCACTAGGAACATACACAACTGTGTGTCAAGCGGAAATGTACGCAATTCTGCAGTGTGTCACAATGAACAACTTGAGGGCCTATGAAAATAGATGGATCAATATACTCACAGACAGCCAAGCATCACTGAAAGCACTAATGAGCCCGAAAGTGACGTCAAGGCTGGTATGGGAATGCCGGCAAGAACTGGAAGAACTGGCCGAAAGAAATAGTGTAACTCTATTCTGGATGCCAGGACACACCGGGATAGACGGTAATGAGGAAGCAGATGAGCTGGCAAGGAACGGTTCATCAACTTCATATTTTAGCCCAGAACCTGCTCTAGGAGTACCTAAAACAATAATTAGGGGACAAGTCAGGGAATGGGTCAAAAACAAACACAAAGAATACTGGGGGAACGTACCTGGTCAGCGACACGAGAGGCCCTTAATAAGGGAACCCTCAAAACGGAGAGCTGAGGAACTAATAAAATTACATAGGAGTCAGCTCCGCATAATTACAGGTCTTCTCACGGGTCACTGTGCCCTGAAAGAACACCTGAATAGAATTGGGCTGTACGAAGGGAACCTTAACTGCAGACTGTGCAGTAGGGGAACTGAAACAGCATGTCATGTACTGTACGAGTGTGAGGCTTTGGATCACAAGAGGCAGGCTATTTATATATAACAGCCCTACAGGCCTTAGAAGCCCTTGGCTTCGATAGTCTTGACTAATTTCTTCCACTTTTTGCGGTCCTGTACTTGTCCTCTCCAGTCTCTTGTACCCATTTCTTCTAGGTCAGTCCGGACGGCATCAAACCACTTCCTTCGTGGTCTCCCTCTTCTTTTCTTCCCTTGTTCTCCTGCTGATAAAACTCTTAGGACGTTTCTTTCTTGTGGCATTCGTAAAACATGGCCCAACCATCTAACTCTCCGTGCCTTGATTTTCTGAGTTATTTTAGGTTTCTTATACATCTCCATTAGCTCCTGGTTTGTTCTTCTGCGCCATTCCCCGTTATCCTCCTTTATACCACCAAAAACTTTTCTCAATATTTTTCTCTCCCAAATCTCTAGCTTCTTTTCTACTTTCTGGTTCATTGTCCAAGTTTCACATGCATACAGCACCGTTGGTCTCACTATTGCTTCATACGCTCGGATCTTGGCAGCCCTGGGTTTTTTGCCTTCAACAGTGCGTTTAATGAACCTACTGCTTTGCTACCTTTTAACAACCGTTTATCTATCTTTTTCTCTTCGTCTCCTCTATGTGTAACTGTGACTCCAAGGTACTCAAATTCAGTTACCTTCTCAAATTTATAATCTTTGTCATTTGTCCTTAGAGTAATCCACTTATTTTCTTCAGCATTTTCTCCTCTCATTTCCATATACTTGGTTTTTCCTTGGTTTATAGTCAGGCCATATTTTTTTGCTTCTTCTTCAAATTGCTTGAACATTTTTTGAAGTTCTATTCTTGAACGCGTCAGAAACACCAAGTCATCTGCAAAACCTATACACTGTTGTCTTCTGTTAAGAATCGTGCCGCTTGTCTGGATATTGGCTCCTCTAATTATATTTTCTAGTACTAGATTGAATAAGTCTGTTGACAGGGGGTCCCCTTGTTTTAATCCTCTGTTGACGTTAAACTGATTTGAAAAACTGCCTTCTATCATGACTTTATTGACTGTGTTGGTTAACGTCATTTTAACTAATCGTATCAGCTTCTCTGATATTCCTAGTGCTCTCATTGCTTCGTATAGCCCGTTTCGTGAGATTGAGTCGTAAGCCTGTTTAAAATCGATAAAGAGCATATGTAATCCTAGATTTTGTTCATAACTATTGTTTTGCAATAACTTTGGCAAAAAATTTTGATCGGTTGTTCGTCTTCCCTGTCTGAAACCAGCCTGGTATTCTCCTATTATCTCTGATTCATAAGCTTTCAATCTAGTTCTTATAATTTTTGCTAATACCTTATACACCACTTCTAACAGTGCGATTCCTCTGTAATTTTCACATATGGTCTTACCACCTTTCTTGTGAATTGGGCAGATTAGTGCTGTGTTCCATTGCTCCGGCAGTTTTTCGTTGTCCCATATTTTCTTTATAAGTCCAGCTATTTTTTGCTGCAGTATATTTCCTCCTACCTTTAATATCTCTGCTGGAACTCCGCTTTCTCCGGCACTTTTATTATTTTTTAGGTCCTTTATTACTGTTATTATCTCCCTTTCTGTCGGTGCTTGTGTTTGTTATGTTCCTTCCTTAATTTCACTTTAACATGCAGTTCTCTGACTAGGAAATTTTCCATTTCTTCTCTAATGTTTCTATCGTCGTTTGTGTCCATTTTTAATCCTGATATTATCAGGTTTTTCTTCTTACTGTATTTTTCTATGTATTCGATTCTTTCCTGTAGTTGCTTCACTTCTCTTTTCAAGTTCTGATTCTCTTGCCTCATTTCCATTAATTGCTTATTGTTTTAAGATCTTTCATCATTCTAATCATGACTGCATTTGTATCTTTGTCTGCTTCATTTTTCTGTTGTGTTCTCTTTGCTTTTTTACTTCTTTCAAAACTGTCATCGTTTCCTTCCGTTCTCTTCCGTTTAGTTTCTTCGTCTGTTTCTACCTCGCTTCCAGTTTCGCTTCTATGCTCACTCATTGTGTTTTTATTTAGAGACCTAATTCTGTATTTACTTATTACTCTGTATTAATATTATTGTTATTTTATTTTACTTTTAAAATTATTTAAAAATTGTTTAATTATCGGTTATTTATTTATATCAACAATAATATTTCGACTCTGTATTTTTCGATAGGTGCAAAAAACTTGAATTTATCTATTAGTCATTAACACTGCGAAAAGAAGCAACGGCTAGTCGCCCCAGCGAACCGTGACTTCTTATCAGTGCCAAAAAACTTAATGATAATTATTGTTTTACTGTTAGTAATTTAAAATATATTTTTATTTAAGCTAGGATAGGTTAATAATGGTTGGATCTTACTTTTAAAATTCTTGTTTAGTTTACACTCTAAATTACTTAATTCACTTATTTACACTTTGTAAGACTTTGGTGATTTATCTGTTCGCAATACCTCAGTAATTTTGAAGCTAAATTGCGGAGCAGATTCAAATCGACCTCACTGTCTCTTTACCAGGACATGTCCGTAGGCTATTTATGGACAACCAAAATTAAGTCCAGCAGAATATGCCACCCAACACATGCTAGGGATGTACAATTTGGTACGTGGAACCAAGCTTGTGGATTGGGTGACATAAAATGTAGGATGGTTGGCACAATAAGCCCATGAGGCTGCAGTTCCATTGGAGACATATGTCAGACGACCACCAAAAAAAACATTCCCTAGACTTTTTGCCAAAATTTCCCTAGATTTCTCTAACAACTTGACAATCACTTTACCCTAGAATTCCCTATATATTTTCAATAAGTCTATTCGCGGAGCACATCCTAAACTTATCCAGAGGGAGAGAGCCAAAATTGGGCGTTAGATAAGGTCGAATTTTTCCCTCTGAAAAGCTAACGCGCATGCGTGTTCCCTCTTGGTAAGTTCAGGATGTGCTCCGCGAGTATATCTAGTATTTTTGTGTATATGTTACGAGCTATGCCCCAAATTGGACAATCCTAGCATTGTACGGAGAATATTGTACACTTCTAGCATTATACTCCCACACTGTATAATGTCCGAAATGGTCAAAATTAAAATAATCGAAACGCTGATCGATTCGAATCGATTAATATTGACAAGCGACCAACCAAAATAATCAAACATTGATGGTTATCTAATATTTTTATATTTTCTATTTCAGTTGTTCTTTTTTGACTCAACAATGTGATATAATGCTGTGTCAAACTCAAAAAATTAATAATATTCCAACTATAGAAATTGTTTATATCATTGTTTATACAATGGTAATGGAAGAACCCAATCCCAGAGAAATCTCTTCGAGGATTTTATATATGGATAATAATTTAATCCTACATCACATAAATCAGCAACCCTGATTAATTATGGATTTATAACATAACCTTATTGATGTTTGTTTGCCTTTAATGACAAATAGAATGGGGAATAATCTGTCATATTCTCTTCACTTCTAAACTTCGACGCTTTGCTGTGTATTCCGAATAATACGATTTCCAAAGAGACAACACATGTGCAATTTTGTAAAGTTTATAAAATACAACAGATTTTTTAAAATCGTCTTGCAAATATGTATTAAGAGTTCCCTAGATTTTTCATAGAATTGAATAAAATCCCCTTTTTCCCTAAGCTGGCTGAAAATTCCCTAGGTGTAATAGGGAAGATTCCCTAGGACTGTTAACTCTGAGGTGGACGACCTAGTGAGAAGTGATCGGCCGCCCTTCGATTTCTATGTGTTTGGTCCCCTGAAAAAAAAAAACAACTCAAAGGGAAGCGCTTTAATGCTGACTACGAACTGAAGCACGCTGTGATGGACTGGGTCTCGTCACGGCCACAAGAATTCTGGGAACAAAGTATCCTTCATTTTGTTAATCAATGGGATGGTTGTGCTGCTCAGGCCAAGGGTGAATAATTTGAATAAAGACTTTATATCCACAGTGTCGTTTCGTACCTTTACATTTAAACAACCTTATAGGGCAGTCAATGAGGGTACAGTAGACTCGCGATTATCCGAGTCTCGGTCATCCGAGCCCCTCGGTTAACCCAGGCAAAAGTAATAACAGGTGAGTTACAATTTTCAACCTTGACGCAACATCGCCAATTCAAAATCAAAAAGAGCTTATGCAAAATCAAAGACTTTTTTAAACAGTAATATTGATAAGGTAAATGTTTTTATCTTTTATAGACAGTACTGTATTAATTTTGTCATTAAAATATCCACAGTTATGATTATTTACGTGTTTTTCTATCAATATAACCAATCTCAGTGTTAACCGAGTTTTTCCGTATCCGAGGTAGTCACGGTCCCAGTTACCTCGGATAATCGCGAGTCTACTGCATTTGGCTCCGAATTCCATCCTACTACATCGATTTACTTGATATTTTCACAGTAAGTAGGGAATATCTCAGGAAACAAAGTCTACCCTATGCCGATGTGCGCTTTTATCTTGGGGGTGGTTCCCACCACTTCTCGGGAGTGAAAAATGTTTTGATTAAAATAGCCACGGCAGAGGCTAGAGAACCTAATTTTAAGCAAAAACTTTTCTCTAATTATTTTTTGAAAACTCAATACTTTTTGAGTTATTCGTAGTTGAAAATTGGCCATTTTCATTCAAAAATGACACCTTTTCGGACAGATTTTTGTGAATACCTTAAAAACTATACATCTAACAAAAAAACTATATAAAATAATTCTGTAGGTCATAAAAAAACAAAGAGATTCGTTCTTTCATAAATCTTTTAGTTAAAATAGAAAGAGGGATATGGTAGGTAAGAAAAGTTTGTTTTTTACTGCATGTTCAAATCGGTGTATTCAACTTGAAGTAACAGAGAAACGGTCGATTTTAGGTGTATAATGATACTTAAAACTTTTATAGAGCTTAAAAATACCTTTAAAATGAGCAATACTAAATGTCGATTACATTCAAATTAAGCGAGATATTCTGCAAAAAACTTTATGACTAATGAATTTTAAGAAGAAGTGAGAAGTATATTTAACCCCTCATCCATCAGAATTTAAATACATGTTTTTTCTTCTACAATACGTTTTATTATAGTATTAATTATATAAAAAAAGACTAAGTTTTCACTCTAATGGCATATAACATATCCCACCAGAATGAAAACAATGGGAACCTTCTCTGGTTACACCTCCGAGGCTTCTACAATTTGCAAGCCATACGGATGCTGAGACTAAGGAAGATGAGGGAATTCTACAATTTACAATTCACGTCACATCTGCTCAGCGCGGTAAAGTTCCAACGAGACTGGTTCCCTTCATACTCCACACAGAGTAAATGTAAATCAAAAATGAATAACCATTTTCAATTTCGTTGCAAAACGAAAATACAGCCGAACCATATTCCAGTCCAATCAGAGAGTGCTGCAAGCACCTCTACCGGTTTCGAAACTTATTAGTCTCTCATCAGGAGGCACATATGCTGCTCTCCCTGATCCAACCAAAACAAACCCCAGCGTGCAGTCCCGAATTGCAACGAACGAAATGGCATAGATGCCCTAGCGGCAACTGCTAGCAAAAGACTAAGTTTTCACTCTAATGGCATATAACATATCCCACCAGAATGAAAACAATGGGAACCTTCTCTGGTTACACCTCCGAGGCTTCTACAATTTGCAAGCCATACGGATGCTGAGACTAAGGAAGATGAGGGAATTCTACAATTTACAATTCACGTCACATCTGCTCAGCGCGGTAAAGTTCCAACGAGACTGGTTCCCTTCATACTCCACACAGAGTAAATGTAAATCAAAAATGAATAACCATTTTCAATTTCGTTGCAAAACGAAAATACAGCCGAACCATATTCCAGTCCAATCAGAGAGTGCTGCAAGCACCTCTACCGGTTTCGAAACTTATTAGTCTCTCATCAGGAGGCACATATGCTGCTCTCCCTGATCCAACCAAAACAAACCCCAGCGTGCAGTCCCGAATTGCAACGAACGAAATGGCATAGATGCCCTAGCGGCAACTGCTAGCAAAAGACTAAGTTTTCACTCTAATGGCATATAACATATCCCACCAGAATGAAAACAATGGGAACCTTCTCTGGTTACACCTCCGAGGCTTCTACAATTTGCAAGCCATACGGATGCTGAGACTAAGGAAGATGAGGGAATTCTACAATTTACAATTCACGTCACATCTGCTCAGCGCGGTAAAGTTCCAACGAGACTGGTTCCCTTCATACTCCACACAGAGTAAATGTAAATCAAAAATGAATAACCATTTTCAATTTCGTTGCAAAACGAAAATACAGCCGAACCATATTCCAGTCCAATCAGAGAGTGCTGCAAGCACCTCTACCGGTTTCGAAACTTATTAGTCTCTCATCAGGAGGCACATATGCTGCTCTCCCTGATCCAACCAAAACAAACCCCAGCGTGCAGTCCCGAATTGCAACGAACGAAATGGCATAGATGCCCTAGCGGCAACTGCTAGCAAAAGACTAAGTTTTCACTCTAATGGCATATAACATATCCCACCAGAATGAAAACAATGGGAACCTTCTCTGGTTACACCTCCGAGGCTTCTACAATTTGCAAGCCATACGGATGCTGAGACTAAGGAAGATGAGGGAATTCTACAATTTACAATTCACGTCACATCTGCTCAGCGCGGTAAAGTTCCAACGAGACTGGTTCCCTTCATACTCCACACAGAGTAAATGTAAATCAAAAATGAATAACCATTTTCAATTTCGTTGCAAAACGAAAATACAGCCGAACCATATTCCAGTCCAATCAGAGAGTGCTGCAAGCACCTCTACCGGTTTCGAAACTTATTAGTCTCTCATCAGGAGGCACATATGCTGCTCTCCCTGATCCAACCAAAACAAACCCCAGCGTGCAGTCCCGAATTGCAACGAACGAAATGGCATAGATGCCCTAGCGGCAACTGCTAGCAAAAGACTAAGTTTTCACTCTAATGGCATATAACATATCCCACCAGAATGAAAACAATGGGAACCTTCTCTGGTTACACCTCCGAGGCTTCTACAATTTGCAAGCCATACGGATGCTGAGACTAAGGAAGATGAGGGAATTCTACAATTTACAATTCACGTCACATCTGCTCAGCGCGGTAAAGTTCCAACGAGACTGGTTCCCTTCATACTCCACACAGAGTAAATGTAAATCAAAAATGAATAACCATTTTCAATTTCGTTGCAAAACGAAAATACAGCCGAACCATATTCCAGTCCTGGTGGGATATGTTATATGCCATTAGAGTGAAAACTTAGTCTTTTGCTAGCAGTTGCCGCTAGGGCATCTATGCCATTTCGTTCGTTGCAATTCGGGACTGCACGCTGGGGTTTGTTTTGGTTGGATCAGGGAGAGCAGCATATGTGCCTCCTGATGAGAGACTAATAAGTTTCGAAACCGGTAGAGGTGCTTGCAGCACTCTCTGATTGGACTGGAATATGGTTCGGCTGTATTTTCGTTTTGCAACGAAATTGAAAATGGTTATTCATTTTTGATTTACATTTACTCTGTGTGGAGTATGAAGGGAACCAGTCTCGTTGGAACTTTACCGCGCTGAGCAGATGTGACGTGAATTGTAAATTGTAGAATTCCCTCATCTTCCTTAGTCTCAGCATCCGTATGGCTTGCAAATTGTAGAAGCCTCGGAGGTGTAACCAGAGAAGGTTCCCATTGTTTTCATTCTGGTGGGATATGTTATATGCCATTAGAGTGAAAACTTAGTCTTTTGCTAGCAGTTGCCGCTAGGGCATCTATGCCATTTCGTTCGTTGCAATTCGGGACTGCACGCTGGGGTTTGTTTTGGTTGGATCAGGGAGAGCAGCATATGTGCCTCCTGATGAGAGACTAATAAGTTTCGAAACCGGTAGAGGTGCTTGCAGCACTCTCTGATTGGACTGGAATATGGTTCGGCTGTATTTTCGTTTTGCAACGAAATTGAAAATGGTTATTCATTTTTGATTTACATTTACTCTGTGTGGAGTATGAAGGGAACCAGTCTCGTTGGAACTTTACCGCGCTGAGCAGATGTGACGTGAATTGTAAATTGTAGAATTCCCTCATCTTCCTTAGTCTCAGCATCCGTATGGCTTGCAAATTGTAGAAGCCTCGGAGGTGTAACCAGAGAAGGTTCCCATTGTTTTCATTCTGGTGGGATATGTTATATGCCATTAGAGTGAAAACTTAGTCTTTTGCTAGCAGTTGCCGCTAGGGCATCTATGCCATTTCGTTCGTTGCAATTCGGGACTGCACGCTGGGGTTTGTTTTGGTTGGATCAGGGAGAGCAGCATATGTGCCTCCTGATGAGAGACTAATAAGTTTCGAAACCGGTAGAGGTGCTTGCAGCACTCTCTGATTGGACTGGAATATGGTTCGGCTGTATTTTCGTTTTGCAACGAAATTGAAAATGGTTATTCATTTTTGATTTACATTTACTCTGTGTGGAGTATGAAGGGAACCAGTCTCGTTGGAACTTTACCGCGCTGAGCAGATGTGACGTGAATTGTAAATTGTAGAATTCCCTCATCTTCCTTAGTCTCAGCATCCGTATGGCTTGCAAATTGTAGAAGCCTCGGAGGTGTAACCAGAGAAGGTTCCCATTGTTTTCATTCTGGTGGGATATGTTATATGCCATTAGAGTGAAAACTTAGTCTTTTGCTAGCAGTTGCCGCTAGGGCATCTATGCCATTTCGTTCGTTGCAATTCGGGACTGCACGCTGGGGTTTGTTTTGGTTGGATCAGGGAGAGCAGCATATGTGCCTCCTGATGAGAGACTAATAAGTTTCGAAACCGGTAGAGGTGCTTGCAGCACTCTCTGATTGGACTGGAATATGGTTCGGCTGTATTTTCGTTTTGCAACGAAATTGAAAATGGTTATTCATTTTTGATTTACATTTACTCTGTGTGGAGTATGAAGGGAACCAGTCTCGTTGGAACTTTACCGCGCTGAGCAGATGTGACGTGAATTGTAAATTGTAGAATTCCCTCATCTTCCTTAGTCTCAGCATCCGTATGGCTTGCAAATTGTAGAAGCCTCGGAGGTGTAACCAGAGAAGGTTCCCATTGTTTTCATTCTGGTGGGATATGTTATATGCCATTAGAGTGAAAACTTAGTCTTTTGCTAGCAGTTGCCGCTAGGGCATCTATGCCATTTCGTTCGTTGCAATTCGGGACTGCACGCTGGGGTTTGTTTTGGTTGGATCAGGGAGAGCAGCATATGTGCCTCCTGATGAGAGACTAATAAGTTTCGAAACCGGTAGAGGTGCTTGCAGCACTCTCTGATTGGACTGGAATATGGTTCGGCTGTATTTTCGTTTTGCAACGAAATTGAAAATGGTTATTCATTTTTTATTAATTATATGTTCAAAAAGTTGGACTGGTTTAATCCATTTATGCCCACAACTATTTTTGTCAAATATATCAATGATTTTCTCAAGAATGTAATAAAATACTCTAAAATGCATTGAAAAATGACTAAAAAAATTTTTCAAAAACTGATTTTCGAAAAATATGCTGGGTCGTTAACGACCCGTTGGACACATAGGGGTACAAAATAAAAATAATTACTTTTATGCAATAACATTTTATTTTACTTTATTTTTAAAACAATTAAGCAGGCATAGATTAATTATATTACTTAAGGCTTAAAATAGTTTGTGTGATAATCTTTGAAGAATTTATCGTGTAGTGGAATTTCACATTATCGCATGTAATGCGTTTGTAGTTTTATTTGAACATACACGAAATCTCCTTCTTTGAGCACCATTAATGATTAGATGCTGTGTTGATGGGGATGGAGCAGAAATTATTGCTATACATATTTTGAGGTCCAGAAGAACGGATAGAACGACTTTCCATAGTTAGATAATAATGTACGAACTATATATCTTCTAAATTCTAAGTTGTCATTTTTAATATCCAAACTGTCGTGCTAGTGTCCAAGCAATAGTTACACAAACATCCAGCACCCATAGCCATATTGGAAAGTATCATTTTTTCCACGCATTTTATACTGTAGTTCGAAATGTTGTTGTCCATCAAGTCGACTCCGCCCATAAATTTGTTGTATTGCGAAATTACAAATTGTTGATCGATTTGAATTTTTAGTTTTTCTTTTGATGAATATACGCTTGCTTTTTGAATTGGCTCCGTTCCATGCTCATTAGGTAACATGTCTATAGAACAATTGCAGACTTAAACCGTATGTACCAATAAAAATAGTGGATTTCTTTGGTCCAGAAGGCATCAAAATATGATTGTTGTGAAATTCAGACCTAAGCAATTTATCCCAAACATCAGAGATTTATCATCCGATCTAGTCTCACTATTTTCAATCTATTTCCTCCAGACTTTTTGCATTAGATAATGGTTTCTTACTAAAAAAACATTTTCTCAATATGATGTGTCATGTGCCAAACGGGTCGTTAGCGACCCATCAAAATATAATATTATATTTATAACATATTTATATCAAATTATTTTCATACTAGTAATATTATAATGTGTTAATACAACTTATGTTTATCTATATAAAATGAATTTAAATAATAAAATGATTTATTTAAATGTAATTACACACGTTTGAATGAAGCCATGCTGAGAACCCTATTCAATTTTTATTTTGATGTAATTCTGCGAACACTACGAGCGAAATAAACGGTTTTGCACTAAATAAATTGCTTACTTGCATAGCCAGGAATGAATTTGTAAACCAACAGCGACTGGTAAATTCGACATATTTGCTTGGAACATATTTTTGTCAGTTGGGTCGTTAACGACCCGTTGGGCATAAATGGGTTAAAATGAATGATTTTTGAAAAAAACAAGATTAAAATTATAGAGCGCATTTTTTAATTCTTTTAAAAATCTTCTTTTTCTCCATGTAACTCGAAAATGATAAGAGATACGAAAAAAAGATACTACACAAAAATGTAGGGATTTCTAGATAAAAATTTCTTTTTTATCCTTCATTACTGTATCTCTTATCATTTTCAAGGTACATGGAGAAAAAGGAAGATTTTAAAGAAAATTTAAAGTGCTCTATAATTTGATCTTTTTTTTCAAAAACCATTCATTTTAAACCCGTCCAACTTTCTGTACATAGAAATAACACTATAGTAAAAGGTATTGTAGAAATAAAACGAAGTACTTACATTTTGGTGGATGGGGGTTAAAATTACTTCTCGTTTTTTCTTACACAATAGTTATCAATTTTGTTTGCAGCATATCTCGCTTAGTTTTAATGCATTGGATCTTTAATATAGCTCATTTTAAAGGTATTTTCAAGCACTACAAAAGGTATTGGTAGCATTCTACACCTAAAATCGACCGTTTCCCTGTTATTTCAAGTTGAGTATACTAATTTGCGAATGTACCAAAAAACAAACTATTTTCACCTACCATATCTCTTTTTGTATTATAACTAGAAGAGTTTGTGTCTCTTTGTTTTTTTGTAACTTACAAAAATGTTTAATATCGTTTTTATACCCTATTCCACGAACATACGCCTGTTTTGGATTGTTGTATTGAAGATTGAAGTAAATTGCAAATTACATTGTTGTTTATTGGAATAATAGGCTATTGATTATATTCAAAATAAGATAGCTACAAGGAACTACAACGTTAACGGGGTTTTATTATTTCATATAGTCAATGGACATCTATATATGAAAAAACCGCGGAGTGCTACCATTTAAAGTGGTGCGTTTTTGAGAAATGGGTGAATTAGTCTCTGGGCACAGGTTACATTAGGGTGAGTTCTATGCACTTTTGGTACAAACATATCTACATAAAAATTGTTCCTGGTTAAATTTCGTATCTAAATATCACTATTTAAAGTCAATGATACTTTTTTTTACAAAAATATATTCAAAAGAAAAAGCACAAAATAACCCAAAAGAAAGAAATGTTGTTTTTTGTCCCATAACTTTTTTCCACGAGGATATAGGTATAGACATTGCTTTACAGAAAAAAATCTACATATTTTTTCTTTAAAATGTTGTTTAGTAGATGTAATTAGGATTTATATTTTTCGAGATATGATTTTTCAAATTTCGCCACTCACAGCAATTTTGGGCAATTTTCCTTGTTATTTCGCAAATATTGTTCTGTAACTTTTTTCTACGTAACTTTAGGTATATGCAATGGTACACGTAATAGGAATAGAAATCAATTACCTTTCAGATGGTCTACTGTATAATGCTGTACGACTTTTTTTAAAGAGATTATGGTTTTTAAATGTTTTATACTTTTAACGATTTTTTATAATATAATATAAAAATAAAATAATATTATTATATAATATATTATATAATATTATATTTTATATTATATATTATATATTATATATTATATATTATATATTATATATTATATATTATATATTATATATTATATATTATATTATAATACCTAATATAAAAACATATCTATTATTTTTTACGATTATTTTTGAAATTTCTCATAACTTTTTTCTTCTACATTTAGGTATATATTATATTATATAAAAAAAAGCTTATTTTGTTTACTTTAAAATGGTGTATTACAAAAAATTCTAGGATTATTTTTGAATAAGATAATATTTTTCAAAATGTATTAAGTACTTGCAACGATTTTTGATTTTAGGTTTATTTTTTAAATTTTCTCATTATACCTTTTTTTTCTTGTACATGAATATACTATATTTTGCTCAATAAAGATGGCTCACTTTCTGTTCTTTAAAATGGTGTATCATCTATATTTAAATAATGGAAACTTAGTCATTCGTTGGTATTTTTTAACTGTATTATTTAAAATTATTTCATTTACAAAAATTACAAAAACATTAGTCTTAGAAAACATCACTTTAGTTAAAATTATTTAAACGTTGACATTTAAAAAATTTTTAGAATCAAAGTTCATCTCTTCGTTAGCATTAGATTCAATATCTTCCTCTGACACCTTAGTTATCTTAGTTATCTTAGAGTTCCCACAATTAGTACCCATGCACATGCACCCTTTGCAGAATATTGAACAACTAATTCCTATCTTCCTACAACCGCAGTTTTTTGTACATTCTTTGGTACATTTACATGCTATTTTTTCAAGCAAATCTTGTGGTGCAGGAGCTTCAAGTCAAGTCAAGTCCGAGTCAAGTGGATCCAAAGTATTACCTATAAAAAATAAGATTCAATCATAACACACAATCACATAAAAAAATTACAATGAAAAATTTAAAAAATAATCCTAAAATCAAAAATCGTTGCTAGTACTTATTACATTTTGAAAAAGCATATCTTATTCAAAAATAATCCTAGAATTTTTTATAATACACCATTTTAAAGAAACCAAAATAAGCTTTCTTTTTATTATATAATATATACCTAAATGTATAAAAAAAAAGTTATAATGGAAAATTTAAAAAATAATCGTAAAAAATATAAAAACTCGCTAAACGTATAAAATCTTGAAAAAGATAACCTCTTTAAAAGAAGTCGTACAACATTATGCAGTAGAACATTTTAAAGGTAATTGATTTCTATTCCTCTTACGTGGACCAATAAATATGCCTAAATTTACGTATAAAAAAGTTACAGAACAATATTTGCGAAATAACAAGGAAAATTGCCCAAAATTGCTGTGAGTGGCGAAATTTGAAAAATCATATTTCGAAAACTATAAATCCTAATGACCTCTACCAAACATCATTTTAAAGAAAAAATATGTAAGTTTTTTTTTTCTGTGAAGCAATGTCTACACCTATATACCCGTGGACAAAAGTTATGGGACAAGAAACAAAATTTCTTTCTTTTGGGTTTCTTTGTGCTGTTTCCTTTGAATATATTTTTGTAAAAAAAAGTATCTTTGACTTTAAAAAGTTATATTTAGATAGGAAATTTAACGAAGAACAATTTTTATGTAGACGTGTTTGTACCAAAAGTGCATAGAACTCACCCTAATGTAACCTGTGCCCAGGGACTAATTCACCCATTTCTCAAAAACGCACCCCTTTAAATGGTAGCACTCCGCGGTTTTTTCATATATAGAGATTCATTGACCATATGAAATAATAAAACCCCGTTAACGTTGTAGTTCCTTTCTATAGTACATAATCAATAGCCTATAATTATTAGCGTCATTTACTTTCGTACTTCTTATGTTGCACAGTAAAATATTCGTTGTCGAAGTAATCCAAAATAGGCATATGTTCGTGGAATGGCCCATAGTTGGATGCATAGTTTTTAAGGTATTCACAAAAAACCGTTCGAAAAGGTATTATGTTTCAGTGAAAATGGCCACTTTTCAACCACGAATAATTCAAAAAGAATTGAGTTTTTAAAAAAAAATTATAGAACAGTTTTTGCTTAGAATTAGGTTCCCTAGCGAATTCCGTGATAATTTTAGCCAACAAATTTTCCACCCCTGAGAAGGGGTTCGAACCACCCCCAAGATAAAAGCACACTATACGGTAGACTTTGAATAAGGAGATAAGTAGAGGCTGGGACCAAAATTTCATTAAAATCCATGCAGTAGGATAAAATTCGGAGGTAATATCCTATTCTTGCTCCCATTGACTGGCGTATTAGTACATAACCAACATTTTGTTACTATACATATTATGTCTTACGGAGTGTTACAGATATCTTTATGCTTCCATACTCTAAGCGCACTGTATCAATACTTATGTATACGGACTATAAAGAATCATACGTACCACGTATAAAAGTTCGTTCCCAGTTGCACAATAAAGATATAGTTGGATCAAATGACCAACCAAGTAAAACGTCATTGTTATCACCTGGACTTTACTAACATTTTCCTGAAACATAATTTATAAATTTAAAAAAGTAAAGAAAAATTAATGTTTCAGTAATACAGAAAGGTCTACCTTAAGGGGAAAGGCGGAAAATGTCGCCTGTCAAAATTTTCAATGTAGAGCCATACCTTAAAACATATTTTATACAGAGTGTTACAATATTATACTTCAACAGCTATGAAATGCTTCGCAATGCTGCTAAAAAAAGAATAATTTAATTTTTAATCTCTAACATCTTACCAGACAAGAAAATGTACAATGGAGGCCTACGCAGAAATGCACGGCACTTTCAGAAGAAGAGTCAGAGCAGGTAATATTTTTCTTTCGCTTTTTCTTTTATGTGACGAGAAAACACGTCTCTTAGCAATTTGCCGCATCCGAATTATCGAGACTACACACTCCGTTAGTAAAGCACCGCTAACATTTTACTTGGATATTTTCATTAGTAATTACACGCGAGCTCTAAAATTGTCGATTTTTATCACGAGTGACACTTTGACAGCTTTAATTTCACGGCCCAAAGGGGAGTGAAATCTCTAACGGTTTATTTTAATGTGATCCAAGAATATATTGGAATGAAAGATGTAGAACTTTCTAAATTTGATAATATCAATAATTGTTAGAGATTTAAGAATTATCTCTACCACTGGAGATCTGGTAAGTTAGATTTTTGATTTTATGCAAATAACATTGCTTAGGAACTAAACTGCATACAGTATAATTCTAAATTAATAAAACAAAGTAAAAATCTTAAAATTAAGTTTCTCCATATCGTTAAGGCCGAAGCAGATAAAAAATGTTGCTTAATGAACATAGGGCGGATCTGTTTTGAGGTGGATGTGAGAGGTGGCATTCGGATTTTTGCAGATAAAGTTAGGTGACAACTTCAATAATAATAATTGACTTATGCTCCTTCTCAAATATGCCGGAACATTAATAAAAAAATTAAAATATTTTTATTTTGTTTGCTTATAACTTTAAAACGATTCGTTTTGGAACAAAGTTGTAAAAAATTAAATAAAGATAATTGAATTTTGTATGATATGCGACTGGTTCAAAATGTCTTAATGTATTACCCTTTCTGTAAAATATCAATAAATACAAAATAATGGGACAAAATAAGCCTGATTTTGTTCAACGTTTTTCAACCACTTTTATTGCAATTAGAATCTTCGTAATCTGTTAAAAAAATACGTATAACATACATAAACAGTCCACCAAATTTCATTAAAATCGACCTATAGTCCAAGTAATGAAGCTTAAAATAGGAGAAAACCTCGCAATTTTTACAGAATGGATCGATTTGCTTGAAAATTTGAGAATAAGTAGTGGATAGTCCAAGGATCAAAATCTATATGATGCCAAAAGGCGCTTTTACCATGGGGGTGGTTGCCACCCCATGTCGGGGGTGAAAATTTTTTATTATATTTTGACCGCAAAAGTTGGTAAAAACATTAATTCTAAGCAAAAAATATTCTATACATGTTTTTGATAAAATTAATAGTTTTCTATTTATTCGCTATCGAAAATGTTAGTTTTATATTAAAAAAAATTAATGTTTTTAATCAGTTTTCTGCAAATTACTTAAAAAATTTTTCTTTTATCAAAACAACTTTGCTTAACAAAAATGTACCTTTTAAAAAAATCTACAAAACCGTTTTTTTAAATTTTCTTTAAGACCAATAGTAATCGAGCTATACTTTATTATATGTTAGGTCCTCTTCGGAAAATGCTAAATATTGTAGTCTCAAAGTCAAAAGACGGGAAAACTATGCATTTTTCGAGGATCACTTGTTTAAACTAATTTGTAGTATTTAAAAATATCTATCTTCAGAAATAAAAAAAAGTCTTTAGCTCAAAATTTAGGTGGCTTATAATGAAAAGAATGTCAGACCCTATATTTTTCAGCGAAAAAGTGATCGAAAGCAAACCCCTAATCACCACCCTGATTAAAATTAGTTATTGACCTTATTTGGTCTTCTTTATTTATGTATTATTAATAGGTTCTAGAAGTGTTTAACTGGTTTAGAATGATTAGTTTTTAAAAAAATGGAGTCAAAAGCAAATATCGAATTTTTGAAGTTTGGTAAAAAATTCCCTTTTCTTCAGAATAGAAAGATTATCATCAGAGATACAAAAAAATATTTAAATATAAAATTGTAGCTTATTTAATTATCAAGAACATAGTTTGCAAAAAATTTCTCTACGGTAAAAATTGAGTGAGCTATTGACAATTAAAACTTGTAATAACATGCAAAAATCACCTTTACCAACCCATTCAAAGTCACCACTTTTTGCGACTGAGGATTTTAAAAGGATTTGGTATTAATAATCTTATAGATCTTGTAAAAACCTACAAAATTATTTTTTAACAAACTTTCTAAGATAAAAATTAAAAAGGTTACGGTAAAAAATCAATATATTTTTTTAAAAAAAAAAAAGAAATCCAATTGGAAGCATAATAATGTAAGTTAGCTTTGCTTTTAGTCATTGGCCTTATTAATTCTTCTTTATTTATGTATTATTAATAGATTTTAAAAGTTTGACTGGCTTAGAATGATTAGTTTTTAAAAAACTAGAGTTAAAAGCGAATAAAGACTTTTTGTAGTTTGGTAAAAAATGCCGTTTTCTTCAAAATAGAAAGATTAGCATCAGATATACCAAAAAATGTTTTTATATGAAATTGTAGGTTGTTTAATTCCCAAGAACTTGGTTTAAAAAAATTTTTCTACGGCAAAAATTGAGTGAATGGTAAATGAGTATATATCGAAAAACATTGATTTTTTCCATATAAAACTAACACTTTCGATAGCGAATAAATCGAAAAGTATTAATTTTATCAAAAAAATGTATAGAACATTTTTTGCTTAGAATGAATGTTCTTATCAACTTTTGCAGTCAAAATATAATAAAAAATTTCCACCCCTAAGATGGGGTGGCAACCGACCCCATGGTAAAAGCGCCTTTCGGCATCATATAGATTTTGATCCTTGAATTATCCACTACTTATTCTCAAATTTTCAAGCAAATCGATCCATTCTGTAAAAATTGCGAGGTGAAATGATTCGGTTCCTGGACTACTAATAGATTTTGCATAATAATTTTGCAATATAATTCTTTTTTAAGTTCAAAATTTTTAAAAAATGTCTGAACAAAAAGTGGACCATTTAAAAGTTTGCTAATTTTCTTGCATATAAACAAGCGTTCTACCTATCTAATACACCTTACAGAATTAAAATCGGATTATTTAAGCTGCCTCAGCAATGTTTTAAAGTTATAAACAATTTTTTGGCTTATAAATAAATTAGGGCTGTCTCCAGGGAGGGGGTACAACGGCCTCCTTTATTTAGATGGTCTTACCCAAGTTTTTATATGTATTTTGACCCGCAGAACCCAAATTTTTTGGTTAACAGTTGATCCGGATGTCGATAAGATTGTTATGAAAAAAATAAAACATTTTTTTGTATTTGAACTTTCAAAAAATCGAAAATATGCAATTTTTGACCCCGAACAACTTTTGATTAAAAAATAAAATAGCAATTCTGCTTACAGAATTTGAAAGCTTCAGTCGTTATACCGGTTTTAATTATTTGCATTGCTAAAAATTAATTTTTCTATTGTTAAATAAAGCTATTTGTTTATAAGCCAAAAAATTGTTTATAATTTTAAAACATTGCTGAGGCCGCTTAAATAATTCGAAATTAATTCTGTAAAGTGTGTTACATAGGTAGAGCGCCTCTTTATAATGTAAAAAAATTAGCGAACTTCTAAATAATCTACTTTTTGTTCAGCAAGTTTTTAAAAAATTTAAACTTTTTTAAATAAATTTAGATTGCAAATTTATTATGCAACATCTATTGGATCGATTTTAATGAAATTTGGTAGACAGTTTAAATATGCTATAAGAATAAAATTTAACGTGAAGTAAACACTCCCTGGTGTAGTTGGTATATTTTAATACAAATTAAAAAAAAATTTAAAAATCCAAAAGGATTACGTTCAGAACGTTTTCGGACTTATCATTCGATCATCAGTGAACTCCCTGTCCTTGCTAAATAGCCACAATGCCAAACACTGGTTAAGTTGTATGTTCAAACTACATAGTAAAAATTATAAAAGAATTTGGCGTAAGTTGGATGCCAATGGATTACTTCCAGCAACATGATGCTCTACTGCATAAAATTAATTTTTTTTGTGATTAGATCTTTATTGAACCACGTTTAGTCTGTCAATCTTCGGGTATTATCTTCTTTTATTTATATGCTATAAGAATTTTCTAAGTGAATTACTAAGCTTCCCAGTGCCACCAAAGTTGTTAAAAAACATTGAAAAACAACAGGCATACTTTGCCCCCTTATTTTGTATTTATTGCTATTTTGCAGAAAGGGTAATATTTTAAGACATTTTTAACCAGTCGCATAGCATACAAAATTCAATTTTATTTATTTTACTTTGCTACAATTTTGTTCCAAAACGAATCGTTTCAAAGTTGTAAGCAAAGAAAGTAGAAAAAATCGATGTTTATCGAAATTTTTAAATATTTTAATTTTTTTTATTAATGTTCCGGGCATATTTGAGAAGGAGCGTAAGTCAATTATTATTATTGAAGTTGTCACGTAACTTTATCTGATAAATCCGAATGTCACCTCTCACATCCAAAAATAGACGTTTTTTCACAGATCAGTTATGGTCTAACAGTTTGCTACATATTTCGAGAAGATCACGAAAAAATGTAAGTAATGGGAGAACGAAAAACGAAAAAAAGAGTGTAAATTCTTTTGTAAAATTAAATATTGGTCTTTGTATGATACCGTACACAAAAATATCAACCCTTTTATTAATTAAAATCAAAATATGATAGGTAGCTCTCTCAGTATTATAATATTTTACAGACATCCAGATTCCTGTTCTGGAAGTAAATTTAATTAACATTCTGTTTCTAAAGATATGTGATTGATACATTCAATCAGCCAGAACACCGCAGGCGGTTTTGCCAGGGGCCGATCAGAATACCACCGATATTTAAAGGAATTTAAAACTTTTGATTAAATTAATTTTGATAATTCGATCCGGGCCTAATAGACCAGTGCAAATAGCAAAAAAACAATAAAAAATTAATAGCAGGATGAGACCAATTCCAAATGAAAGTACACATATTAGATAACATGTGAACATTTTTTACCAAATCTGGATGAGGGGAACATGGGTTGGGGGAGCGCTTTTAGGGGTGAAACCGGTTAATTACGATTTGCGGCAAAACGGCACATCCTATCGAAAAAAGTTAAAGTGCAAAGTTGTAGGCTATAAGAAGATCTACAACTTTTGTAAATAAGCATTTTTCACATAACCTCAAAATATCCGAGAAAATTGGAAAATTCGATGTTTTTGATTTTATTTTTTTTCTCACTGAAAAATTTTTTTTTCCAAATATGGTGGAAACTTACCTCTTTATGTCCCAAACATGCTGTAATTTTTTTGTATAAAAATATTTTTTAAAACTCTCGTTTTTTTGTTTAAGGGAAAATGTAAGCATTTTTTCAATGGAAAAATCTTCCGAAATGTTTTTAGCTTTTTTAAAGAAGTTGGCATTTTTTTTTGTTTATTGAAACCTCTATTTTCTGATGGTGTAAAAAAATATACACGTTACTGTGGAAAATTTTGTCACAAAAGGCAAAAATCGGAAATTTATTTTCAACCCCTCACCATTTTCAGATTCTCAGACGTAATGTAAGTTGCATAGCGAGTAGGTGCAGCCCAGCCAGACGCCGCGCCGCGGTTATTATGTGTACCATGATGACACATACAGTGAATCAAACGTACGTGTTAAACATAATTTTGTGAAAAGAATTTAGTGATATATTTATTTATTTTAAAGAAAATTTAATCGTTGCATTTCTGCATTGTTTTCCGGGTTGCGATACAATATCGGGTTTTGCAGGAAAACTTGTCACATTCAGCCAATATTTTCTACAAAAAATATGCAAGTAAAGAAAATATCGCCAAAAATGGTTTAAAATTAATTCTATCAATTTATAAATGTAGAAATGAAAATATAAGTTTGAATCAATTAAGATTTAATAAATACCAATTAGCAAAAGTAAAAACTTCTTTTAAACTAGCTAATCTCCCACCAACTGAAGGCGCAGCAGAACAACACTGTTACAGAGCATACCATCAGATTCAATCCTGGATGGGTAACAAACTGACGGCAACAAATTGGGGCTGGAAGCAACATAAACGTGGCATTGTGCCCATATTCACAAATGCAGAATTAATTCCAGAAATATTACTAAAAAGTATTTGCTGCAGCTGTGAGACTGGATGCAATAGTATGTATAGTCAAAAATGTGGGTGAGGAAAGCATGGTTTGAAATGTACCAATTTATGTTCAAATTGTACTTCTGATAAATGCTCCAATGTTGAAAAACCATTTTTTTGATATTAATGAATATGATGACATTAGGGATGAGAAACCAACGCCAAATGAAGAAAATGTAGACGAAGACCATGATGGTCTAGAGTCTAGAAGATTTAGAGGAAACTGCAGAATCTGTAAGCATTACCGAATGTGATGAAGAAATGCCATCAAAGAACCAAAAACTTAATTAATTGATGAAAAATTGGCCACTAAAATTATAATAATTACTTTCTTTTGTATTAAATACACTTTTTCGTTAAAAAAGTTGTTGCGAATTTAATTTGGTTCATGAGAAAAAAGTTTAAAAAAATGTAGTTTATAGGTAACGGCCGATTTCATAATGAAGTTAAAGGAGGCTTTAAATTTAAATTTGCCTTTAACTTGAGATTTTTATTTCATAATCAAGTTAAAGGGCCCTTTTTATCAAAAGCCCTCTTTAACTTTAAAGTGCAGATTTCGGACCTTTAAGTTGCTAAAGTCTCCTTTAAAGGATACATAACCTATTTTGTTGAGATGAAAACACAGTTGTTTAACTTAAGGTTAACATAACAGTCAATAATAATTATTATATTATTACTAGGATTAATTAATTGTACTTTAAAAGTACAATTGTGTATAATTTTGAAACGTCTAGTTCAAGAAATTTATTGTATTCAGAAGACCAAAAATTAACCAGAACAGATTAAGAACAAACTGTTTTGAACAATAATAATTATGATGATCTGGATTTTTATCAAAGATTTAGGTTGAAAACAAACAGTTTTGTGTGCCTTCTTAAATAGAAAACCAAATAACTTTGCCTACTATTAGGTAAGTGACTAAAAATTTGTTGATGTAAGTAAAAACAATGCTGTTTATTAATTTTAGAGGTGGATGCTATGCATTACTCCCATGCAACTAATTCTGTTGGATTTTATGCATAAGGAAGTATGCAATTAAATGTAGCTGATTTTACGGCAGTGTCCAGAGGTTCAGCAAGTAGAATTATAAAAATAGTATCCTTTACAATTGCAAGAATCATCAAGAGATGGAAAGCTGTTGAAGATTTTTACAAGATTGCTGTATTCCCTAGAATAATGAGTGCAATGGGTTATACTTTAATTAAAATAGATTCTGCAGGTGTTCAGGATGCAGAAATTTTCAGGTCCAGCAAATCATTTTTTGCATTGAATGTTCAGTCAGTGATGCAAAATTTAAAATTAGAGATATTGTTGTACTGTGGCCATCAAATAAAACATTTTTAATAATAGTAGGCTGAAGCATAATTCAGGGGCTTAGAATCACACAAATGTAGCTACATTTTGTTTTATTTTCGTCTACAGAAATATTAGGGTTACGGTAACTGAACGTTATAATATGTAGGTACCTAGCCTAGATATGCATGTCCAAATCAGAACTAAAGCAGGTGGACATACGTTCATGTGAATCTTAAATAAGAAGTTTAATGTAGTTATGCTTGTTTGACCCTAACCCCCTGAATTTTGAAAGTGGTATCTTTGGCAATTACATATTGGTTGGTGACAGTGACGAACAAGGAATGTAGTAGAACAGCAATATGGGTTGTGGAAATGAAGATTTCCTATACTCCGCTTAGGAATGAGACTACAATTAGAAAACATGACTGTGATTGTTGCAACTAGAGTGCTTCATAATATTGCCATTGATATGGATGACAATTTTCCTGTGAATAAAACTGAAGATGAAGCAAACAATGAATAATTACAACAGATAAAAAATAATGAAAATATTTCA
Organism: Diabrotica virgifera virgifera; assembly: GCF_917563875.1. Classification (NCBI taxonomy): domain Eukaryota; kingdom Metazoa; phylum Arthropoda; class Insecta; order Coleoptera; family Chrysomelidae; genus Diabrotica; species Diabrotica virgifera. The sequence goes on along the minus strand of NC_065447.1, from coordinate 188,938,878 downwards.
GAAAACAATATAACTGTGTTAATAAATGAACACTTTGGTAGATTGTTAATATATTTATTAATAAAAACAAAATGAATGTATTGAACTTTTTATTTATTTTAGTTTATCCCATTTTTTATAGACCTGGATCCCACGTAACAAAAATAAGTTGATTAATAGCAAGCTGAAAATTTGTTAATAGCTTAACGATGTCTGTCGGACAAACTTTGATGTATGGTAACGCTGGAATGGGGGGAGTTTTAATTGTGGAACAGGTTAAAAATTTGGAACGTAAAACTACGAAAACGTTCCACGTATTTTGTTGGACAGAACTTCCAATTGATTTGTTACCATTCATTAAACTCTCATGCAAAAAATCAGACTGGTGTTTATCAACAACTGGGCATTTTAATGAGTGGAACACGAAGAACATGTCACATGACAGGAATCATGTTGGTTAGTAATAGCAGTCTGATTTTTGCATGAGAGTTTAATGAAAGGAAACAAATCAATTGGATGTTCTGTCCAACAAAATACATGGGACGTTTTCGTAATCTCACTTTCCAAATTTTTAAACTGTTCCACAATTAAAACTTCCAGTGTTCCCATACATCAAAGTTTGTCCGACTAGACACCGTTAAGCTATTAACAAATTTTCAGCTTGCTATTAATCAACTTTTTTTGGTGTGCGGGATCCAGGCCTGTTAGGTAGTTTTATTTTTAAATCCAATATTTTTATTTTTTTATATTCTGCCTCTTCCCTTTCTATCCTTTTTTTTCTTCTCTTCTGCAAATATGCAATGCAAATGAACATTAGCTTGCCTGTAGATGATACTCAATTATTTGGATAATGTAAATGATTTTTAACAAATAAAATATTGTACCGACCTTTCCTTTATTCTTCACATTTATTTATTATATTTCTATAACTTTCTATCTTTTGTAACAAAAGAAGTTCCTCCTCTTTGCTAAAGTTTGTAGAAGTAATTTTTTGTTATCTCGTTATATTATGTCCATTTTTTTAAATTTCACTTTTTATTGATGAGTACCTAATTAAGTAATAGTAGGTGTATATAATTATTAAATAAAAGGAATACCTATATACAATAATAAAATTAAAAAGTAAGTATTAGGTGATTAAAAAGAAAAGTAGAGTAATAATAAATATATAGAAATAGTAATAACAAATAATAATAATTAAGTAATAATAAGTAACTTTTTGTAATAAAAACAAAAATTATAGGATTAGTATCCAAGAGTAGGTATCCTACAAAACGCTACAAACTGGCAAAATGTATGACATTCAAATATCATTATTTCCATTTTAGTTCAAATATAACATAATTCAGTTTAACCAACAGTATAAGATTTCTTTAAAACAGACTTTACTAAAAGCATCCTTTAAATCGAATTATGAAATCAAAATCGTTAACAGCCGCTTTAAAGTCCACTTTAACATGAAGCCTCTTTTACTAAAGTCCACTTTTTCGAATGATTATGAAACCGGCTGTAAGTAGGCCGACTTTTTAAAAAAAATATATAGTTTAAAAGAAATAAAAAACACGCTTTTAAAGCACTAAAAATTTAAAAATAACTTTTGAAATTAAAGCTAGTACTATTTTATTTTTGAATTTTTAGTGCTTTAAAAGCGTGTTCTTTATTTTTTTAACTATAATTTTTTCACAAAATTAAAAATCACAGACAACGGCATAGGTGTAGTAAATTTTTAACAGAGGTTCGTTGGTTCCTGCTCGCTATGCAACTTATATTACGTCTGAGAATCTGAAAATGGTGAGAAGTTGAAAATAAATTTCCGATTTTTTCCTTTTGTGACAAAATTTTCCACAGTAATTTATATATTTTTTTACACCGTCAGAAGATAGAGGTTTCAATAAACAAAAAAAATGCCAACTTCTTTAAAAAAAGCTAAAAAAATTTCGGGAGATTTTTCAATTGAAAAAATGCTTACATTTTTCCTTAAACATAAAAAACAAGAGTTTTAAAAAATATTTTTATACAAAAAATTTACAGCGTGTTTGGAACAGAAAGAGGTAAGTTTCACCATATTTGGTAAAAAAAAAAATTTTTTTCAGTGATAAAAAAATAAAATCAAAAACATCATATTTTCCGATTTTCTCGGATATTTTGAGGTTATCTGAAAAATGTTTATTTACAAAAGTTGTAGATCTTTTTATTGCCTACAACTTTGTGATTTAACTTTTTTCAATAGGATGTGCCGTTTTGCCGCAAATCGTAATTAACCGTTTTCACCCCTAAAAACGCTCCCCCAACCCTTGTTCCCCTCATCCAGATTTGGTGAAAAATGTTCCACATGTTATCTAATATGTGTACTTTCATTTGGAATTGGTCTCATCCTGCTATTAATTTTTTATTTTTTTGGTCCTTTTTAGAGCTATCTGCACTGGTCTATAAACAGGACAAAATACTTATGACCTGCTCTGAATGAATTTGCCCTAAAAGTTTACGTAATATTCGTATATTGATATTGATATTAGTATGAAAATAATTAACTATATTTTACAATCTTTATATAGAAGCAGAGAAATCTCTAACAAAATAGCAATTTATGAAACAGTTCGTTAAGTGTGCTTTTTGCGCATGCACGCGATGTTTAGAGCACGAGCGGTCGAGTGCTATTATACATCGCATAAGTGCGCAAAAAGTGCTTCACGCACAGCTTCATACAATAGTTTATCTACGATAAACAAATAAAAAATACAACTCTTCGTCACTGGAATACATTTCTAATTTTTAGAACTTTGACATTTGAAAATCTAAACTTCTTTCAAACCACAAAACTGTCAAAATTTTGTTGTAATTTATTGCTCACGATATGTCATTATCATGACAACGCGAGAGTTAAGGGTATTTGATTATATGAACGTATGCCAAAAACAGTGCGAAAAACAGTGGCGTACTGATAGACCAGCGGGCCCTGGTTCCAGTTGGGAGGCGGTCCTGCTCGCCCAATAGAAACACACATTGTATATCAAAGTAAAACTTAATGTTTATTAAAATATAAAAAGTAATTTCTGAACGACTAATTTAATTTTTGATGCTAATTGGAAGTGATTTTCACGATTTTTTTTATAAACAAAAAATGAACCAACATTCTTTTGATCGTAAGTTACTTACTTTTGATGTTAGAAACTTTTTTAAGAAATAAAAATAAAGCTTTTTCAAAGACTTTACAAAATTTGAGTTTTCCACGAAAAGTGCTTGATATTTTGGTTATTTCACGTTGAAATATTCGATTTGGAATTTGACTAGTAAGAACTCGATTTTCATTAGCTACAACTGTGCTTCTACTGGGTCTACACACCTTATACATACTTACATCATTTTTTTATAAACTATATTTTTGCTATTAATACTTTTTTGATAAAATACTTACTTTTTGAGTGATTTGCGAAAAACCGTCTGCAACGTGGTTTTTTGTTGAAAATAAACATTTTTACTAGCAAATAACTCGAAAAGTATTGACTTAATACAAAAACGGTATAGAAAAAAAGTTGCTTAGAATTAGTTAGTTCGTCCAATTCCGGACTTATCCAGTCCCTGTGTTTTTTAATGAATATTGTTTTTAAATTTTTTGATTTTGATATTGGTAGGTATTCTTCGTTTTTATTTATAAGTACCTACAAAAAAATTAAAATTTATGAAGCAGTTAAATTTCCTAGTAGTCCAGGGCGGATCTGTTTTGAGATGGACGTTGAGAGGTGACTCAAATTTTTTTGCAGAAATTGCTTGAAAATAAATCAAATAATAATATTTGAGTTATCCTCCCTCTCAAAAAGGCCCGGAACATTGTTTAAATAATCAAAATGTCAAGAATTGAAGAAAAAATTTGATTTTTTTCTTCGTTTTTTGATTATAACTTTAAAAGTATTCATTTCCGAGAAAAGTTGTACTGACATAAAAGTTGCGTAATTCAATTTACTACAATATAGAATTGGTTAAAAATTTAAAAAATAGTCACCCTAGTTGCAAAATAGCAATAATTGCGAAAAAACCATACAAAAACAAGTATTGGCATTTTACGTTTTTCAACCATTTATGCTACACTTAGGGTCGATTTCTCATACCTGCGTTAATCTATGGTTCAGTTGAACCGGGTTCACGGGTGATCTCCGGTTCTGTTTGGAATGCATTTCTCATTGCGCGTTCATGTCAGTGCTCGTTGTACAGCTTTCGAGAAATGCCAATAGATGGCAAAAGGTAAAAACCTGTCGCCATTTTGAACTACCTTTTTTATGCCGTTTCTGAATAAAGTTAAATTTAAGTATTTATAATCAAATAGTCATTTTAATAATTATAAATAAATATTATAAAAACACAAATAATGTTATCGTTTATCGTTAGGTTTAATATAATAAAATAGGATATATTTATATTATGACAGCGTTTCGTGTTAATACAACGCATGCGTAGTCCATGAAATCATCTGAACTGAGTTCTGAAATCTTTGAACGGCCGAATTCCACCGTTCAAGCATCGTTCAAGTTTAAACTGCCATCGGTTGAACGGGAATTGAGAAAGACGATTTTGACTTTAAACTGACGTTTACGAGAAGTTCAGGTTAAACTGAAGTTGAACTCGATATGAGAAATCGGCCCTTAGGACCTTCAGGTTTCACCCAGAAAAACTTTATGATACAGTAAAATAATACTGTAAATTTCATTAAGATCAGTTCAATAGATTTTTTAAAATAAATTTTGCAATACAGCTTTCGAAAAAAAAATCATTTTTTCAAAATGTTACAGGACTGAAAATAAAGCAGATAGCAAGTTGAATTTTTTTTTGCTTATAGAAGTGTACTGTACCTTTCATTTGCAATTTTCAAAATTAAAATCGATTAATTACCACGGTGTCAGAAAATTTTTTAAATAAACAATAATTTTTGGTGCTACGCGCAGGACAGCGGTGTTCAATTCACACAGGTTGATTTCCACCAAAATTTTTTCCAATCTTTATCTAATATAATATTTTCTTACTCTATATTTTGTTGTATTTTAATTTTTTAATTGCACAAAAATCAAACTAATTTTATTATTTTTTGTGAAATATTGTTTAAATAATTGCATATGTTTAAAAATAATAAACTTTTATTATTTAAGTTAAAATATATGAACAAAGAAAGTTTTTGCTAATAAAAGTGGTATTTCAAAGGATAGAGTATGTGTTTTTATTTTGCAATAAACAAATTTATTTATTTATATCGAAATGTCATAAAAATTAAAATGTATCAATCATTATCAAAGGTCATTGGAATGCCCAATCAGAGCAACCTATCCGCTGTCCTGCGCGTAGCACCAATAATTAATGTTTATTTAAAAATTTCCTGACGCCGTGGTGTTAAGCGATTTTAATTTTGCAAAATTGCAAATGAAAGGTACAGTACACTTCTATATGCAAAAAAATTTTTAACTTGCTATCTGCTTTATTTTTAGTCCTGTAAAATTTTGAAAAAATGAATTTCTTTTACGAAATTTATTTTCAAAATTTATTTTGCAAAATTTATTGAACCGATCTTAATGAAATTCACATTATTGTTTTACTGTATCATAAAATTTTTCAGGGTGAAATATGAAGGTCCTAAGTGTAGCATAAATGGTTGAAAAACGTAAAATGCGAATACTTGTTTTCGTATGTTTTTTTCACAATTATTGCTATTTTGCAACAAGGGTGACTATTTCTTAAATTTTTAAGTAATTCTATATTGTAGGAAATTTAATTATGCAATTTTTATGTCAGTACAACTTTTCTCGGAAATTAATACTTTTAAAGTTATAATCAAAAAACCAAGAAAAACATCGAATTTTTCCTTAATTTTTTGACATTTTGATTATTTAAACAATGTTCCGGACCTTTTTGAGAGGGAGGATAACTCAAATATTATTATTTGATTCATTTTCAAGCAATTTCTGCAAAAAAATTTGAGTCACCTCTCAACGTCCAAATGTACTAATATTTTTACAGATGCGCCCTGGTCTATAGTGTGTACTGTGTAGGATTGTAGGTACTTGTATGGTTTCAAATGTCCATATGAAGTTAGAAACAAAAGAAGCAGAAAGGGCGCTAGAGAGGGCCCCTGTGGGGCCCTGGCCCTGGTTCCACGGAACACGCGGAACCATGCTCAGTACGCCACTTGCGAAAAAGTAAATCCCATTTAAAATACATTGTTACTTCACGCACACTTTAAATCCTTCATGCACTGCTATCTATAATGAGAGTTTTCACAAACTAAAATCTTATAGATAATATGAGATAGAGTAAATAAAAAGTTTGTATTATACATAGTATAGTACATAGTTGTATTATACATAGTAAAAGTATAGCAAACAATAGTTATTTATGAAGCAGTTCGTAAAGTATGCTTTTTGCGAACGCACGCGATGTTTAGAGCACGAGCGACAGCGGCGCGAGTGCTATACATCACGTAAGTTCGCAAAAAGAACTTCACGCACAGTTTCATACAATATTTTATCTACGATAAACAAATAAAAAAACTGTAACTCTTTGTCACTGGAATTCATTTCTATTCTACAATTTTTAAAACTTTGACATTTAAAAATTCTAACTTCTTTCAAACCACAAAACTGTCAAAACTTTTGTTGTAATTTATTACTCACATGTCATCACTATGACAACGCGAAAGTTAAGGATATTTGCTTATATGAAAGTGTGCCAAAAAACAGTGCGAAAAAGTAAATCCCATTTAAAATACATTGTTACTTCACGCACACTTTAAATCCTTCACGCACTGCTATCTATAATGACAGTTTTCACAAACTAAAAAGTTATACATAATATGAGATAGAGTAGATAAAATACATTAACACACTTTTAATTCGCATTAGTAAATCACTTTAAATCACACTAAGTCTGTATCACTCACGGGATAGAGACAAAATCATAATTGATCATTGATCATTGTCATTGACAAGATCATTGACTTGATCATTATCAAGGACCTGAAGAAGAGTCCCAACTGTGTCAATAGACAAACATCCCTTAACCGCAATTGTGTCCCCATTCACCAACAATTATTCTCATAATTCCTATTATTTTCAACTTCCTCTTTTTATCCTATTCTTTCTCCTTTTTTAACTTACTCTTCCCCCTTTTTTCAAAATTTTTCCTCTTTTCTTCACTGCTTCCAAACTCCTTTACCCAACTAACATTATTAACTACATGAACCCTATTAACCATCACCTCATTAATTCACCCTACTATCTTTTCACTTCTTTTTCATTTCATTACTTCATTCAGTTTAAATTCCACACCCCATCTTTTCTTTATCCCTCTCTTTCCCTTAAAATTCTTGTCTTTATACCTTACACCACAGCCCTCTACTTTTTGTCTTTGACTTTTTCCAAGTACTTTTTACCTCTCCAACTAACATCCCATCATTTATTTTCAGTTCTCACATTCAGATCCATTATTACTACAATTAAATTATATCAATATTCTTTTTTCTTACTTTGGTTGTATTTTATTCAGTACATTTTCAATACTAATTTCATTTTAATTTCATTCTTGTATCAACTGGACTCAGCTATAATCATACATTTCTTTATCTTTAACTTCACATACCCTCACTTTGTCACAAGAATTATCTCAAAATTTTTTAAAATAAAAAAAACATCTCATAATAATTACAGTCCTCTTCATTTACATATTGCACACTTTAAGTATTTGACTGTATCCTAACTCAAATCCATTATTTACAAAAATTTCCATTTATTTTTAAATAACAATATTTTCCTTTTACATATACAACCACCAATACAATATAGACTTGATTAACTTGCCTACCAATTTATTCATTTTGTACAATAACATTTCAACTAATACTTATTCTTTCTCTTCTCTCACCATCACCTTTTTATCTTTTTATCATTATTGACAGCAGCTTAACTTTCTTTCTATCAATTTGATCAATCTAATGTTATAGTATATAGTCAACATAAATAATCTTATATTCTAAATTAATTTGTATATCACAATTTTCTTTTCAAAAACCAATAGATTTAAAAATGTTAGACATTTTCAGATATTAAAATATTTATCATTTGTTTTGGTTCATGACCTTTTGGTTAACAAACATTGAAAAATCGACTACCTTTTTCTCTACTGTCAATGTCACTTCAAACAGTTTTTTTTTTTGGCTTAGACTTACCGTCATACTGCCAAATTCAAACAGTTCCTTACACACTTTTGACACTTTATAGTCAAAGTTGGCCTAAGATGGTTGATTGAGTTTTTGGTAGGGTTTCACCATGTTCCCGTAGGTTATATCCTGTAACATCGGCGTTTAGCCTGTTTAATATTATTTTTAAATAATGTAAATCGAATTTTAAATTCAACCATTGTTTGGTTCTGGGGCTATTTATTACGTAAGTAATCTAACCACACTTTTTTAGCTTTTAAAAATTTCAAGCATCTTTCAATTCTAATAGTGGGGTTACTTATTTTATTGTAGATTCACTGATGATGGACCGATAGGTCTGAAAACGTTCTGAATTGGACATATTTTACTCAATCCATTGGGATTTTAAGTTTTAATAAATATACCAATTTACATAGAAGTGGTTTTACTTCATGCTAGAGTTTTTTAACTATATGGTATACAGCCAACCTAGGGAACTTCCCTTTTAGTAAAATCATAATGACTTTCGTTCCTTAATTAGTAGGTGTCATTATTGTCTTATATTAAATTAGCATCAAGCAATAAGACGAAAACGTCCAGATAAGCTTTCGCGTGGTGACATTCCTGGGCACGGCAATGCTCAGTCTAAAGTTGCCAAAGTAGTTAAAAAAACCGCTAAAACATAATCGTTTCCAGTCGGATGGAGAAGTACAAAATACCCTAAAAGAATTCTTCGAGCAACAGCCACAATAATTCTTTAAACAGGGTATGCATGGGTTCGTGAAACAATGGGATATGTACCTTAATTGTAGCAAGCAAGGAAGCAATTTGATTTAACCCTACCTGTGGGAGATGTCCACCCTATCGAAAAAGTACATTCGGGTGTAACACTTCATTGGGGCGAGGTGTTTTGACCCGAGTGAAAACAGGGATCACCCCACCTCGCTGCAATGCCCCAGGCCATCCCTTCCCCCCCCATAACACTAGGGGTTGCCAACTTCTTGAAAATTTCAAGATCTTGTCTTGACCTTGTCTTGATTTCAAGACAAGATCAAGACGAGAAGTAATTTTATATTTCAAGATAAGACAAAAAATTTTATGCCAATACCAAGATTTCTTGTCAAGAAAACAAGAAATCTTGAAATATCTTGACTACCTAATAATAAAAATTAGATTTTATTTTAAATAACAAAGGGCCTAGCCGGGTAAGATGGTGCAAAGTGCCCCCAGCTCGATTTAAATTCCATATAGGCTACTTTTTAGCACATATAGAGGAACTCACTTTCTGAAATTTTTAGCCCCCTAGGTGGTCACGTAACCCCCCTAGAGCCTAATTAAGCTTTTTAGGTTTTTATTTTTTATCTCAGGCGCATCGAGAGCTAGCCAAAAACTTTATTTCAAAAAGTTGTAAGTTTCAAAAAGATCTATATGAATTTTTTTTTTATTTTTTGGCGGGAAATTCGAACTTTTAGAACAATTTTAAACTTTTAAATAACTCTGAAAAAAAAAAACTAAGACACTCGTTTTTACGAAAATCAATTATAATGTGTATTTTTGCACAATATTTCACCCTGAATTTTTTCAGATTTTTAAAATTGGTGAAACGTACCTTTAAAAATAAAAAACCGCATTTTTTCGTTTTTTTCTTTTCGTTTTTTGATACAATTTTATACATATTTTTCAAAAAAGGTAACACTGTCACTAGAATAGTTAAAAAACTGAAAAATAATTGGGGTTTGCTTAATAAAAATTTTTTGTAACGCCATGCATTTTCAAGATACAGGGCGTTGAAGAAAACAAAGTTTTACACATTTTTTACGATTTTGCTGAAACTACTAGCAACATTGTAATAAAACTTGGCGGGATTTAAGAGGTAGATATTGTGCATATTTTGACATACAATTAAGGATTTGATATTCATCATTGGCGCGCATAGGGGTAATGGTCTGAACTTTCTAAAAAATAAAGATAGTACCCCACTGACATATTTCAAATTAACAATCGTTTTTGAATTCCTCGTTCAATTTGTGACAAAAAATGTATCTTCTTATTTTTTATGCGACGCGCCATTTTTATTCAAAAAATAAAAGATCTTAACCCTTACAAAGTATTCGAACCTCTACTAGTAGTTTCTACATCTACATAATAAACTCGTACATCCATTATCAAAATTAATTCGAATACTTTGGAAGCGTTAAGATATTTTATTTTTTGCAGCAAAACGGCGCGTCGGTCGTATGAAAAAAATGAGAAGATAGATTTTTATTGCAAATTGAACGAGGAATTAAAAAATGATTGTTAATTTGAAATATGTCAGTGGCATATTATCTTTTTTCTTTGAAAAGTTCAGACCATTACCCCTATGCGCGCCAATGATGAATATCAAATCCTTAATTTTATGTCAAAACATGCACAATAACTACCTCTTAAAACCCGCCAAGTTTTATTACAATGTTGACAGTAGTTTCGGCAAAATCGTAAAAAATATGTAAAATTTTGTTTTCTTCAACGCCCTGTATCTTAAAAATGGATGGCGTTACAAAAAAATTTTAAGCAAACCCCAATTATTTTTCAGTTTTTTAACTATTCTAGTGACGGTCTTAAATTTTTTGAAAAATATGTATAAAATTTTATCAAAAAACGAAAAAAAAAACGAAAAATGCGGTTTTTTATTTTTAAAGGTACTGTGGTTTTTAAATTTAGGGTGAAAGATTGTGCAGAAATACACATTATAATTGATTTTCGTAAAAACGAGTGTCTTAGTTTTTTTTCAGTTATTTAAAAGTTTAAAATTGTTCTAAAAATTCGAATTTCCCGCCAAAAAAAAATTTTTTTTTCATATAGATCTTTTTGAAACTTACAACTTTTTTAAATAAAGTTTTTGGCTAGCTCTTGATCCGGCTGAGATAAAAAATAAAAACATAAAAAGCCTAATTAGGCTCTAGGGGGGTCACGTGACCACCTAGGAGGCTAAAAATTTCAGAAAGTGAGTTCCTCTATATGTGCTAAAAAGTGGCCTATAGGGAATTTAAATTGGGTTGGGGGCACTTTTCACCATCTTACCCGGCTAGGCCCTTTAGCACATTTTTAAATCGGAATTAATAAGCCATGAATTAAGGCAGATAAAACTTCTTATGGAGTCAACGCCTAGCTGATTTCTTGGCTTTGTTATTGTTAAAGTTGCTCTTGAAAATAGCCTTTCCGCAGGTACAGATGTTGCTGGCGTTCCTAGAAAATTTTTGGCAATTTTCGATCATGACGGGTAGATATTCTCGTGTCTTTTTCACCAATCAAGTATGTGTATTCTCAGAATCTTTTGACCTAGGCTCATTTAAGTATTTTTCAATTTTATACTGCCAAGATTGTAAGTTATCATTATCAACTTTCTTAAATAGGTAAGTAATATCTAAATAAAATTCGTTATCTTGTTTTTTCATATGTACTGGCTCTGGTATTGGATTCTATAGTTCATTCTGGGATTTATTAAAGTAGTCAGTTTTAAATATTTGTTAAAATTTTTGTACTTTCTCTGAGTATAGAAGCTTTTCCCAAGATGAAGAGAAAAGTGCCTCTACTTTGTGACGAGGATTCAAAATAACAACCATACAGTATATCCAATTAGTTCTGTTATAGTGTTTTAGTATTTTATCTCTCGCAGCTTGAATGTAGTAAATTAATTGCTCATCGGTAGCGTCTTTATCAATTTTATTATTAAGTTCATGGGCCCATATTTCCAGTTTGTCCAAGAGTAAATTTACTCCAATTACCACCGATGGGAGTGTGCAATATTTTTCCCCTTTCGAATATTGAAGAAAGTGTTTTAAACCTTCTCAGATACGGACAAAATTTACTGATAAGAACCATTTTTTATCTAACATTTTCCAATTATTTAGATTTTGGTTGTTGTCACAAAATATAATTTTAATCATTTTTTACACTTAAGCCCCATGTTAGCATCCGGAAAGTTGAATGCCACCTTGTAGGCACATCTAGTTCTGGCATAGTTATCTTACAATTTATGGTCTCGCAAGCACTGTTAAGTTTAAGTTGAATTTGCCCTGAGTTTTAAATTGTTTTAAGGTATTTAATTTTACTTACAGGAGAGTTAAAAACTAAAGTATTACCTACCATTTATAGCTTTTTGTACCTCGATCTCATCCTCCAAATAATCAAAATCTCTTTCGATGTCTAAATTGTTTCGATTTGATTCAGCAATTTTTATGAAATCCTGGACAGCTAAGCTTAGCATATATGCAAAACATACAAAATGCTTATTGTAAGCATGCAACTACACATCAATTTTGGGTTCGTCAGGAAACAAATGTAGATCAGGGACTTCCCAGAGTGGCAGTGGAGGCCGTGTTAGCACGCAACGCAATAAAAAGTTCGCCGTGGAATCACCCGACCGGGCAATCAAGATATTTCAAGATCTTGAAATTTCTTGAGCCAAGACAGGATACAAGATGCCAAGAAAACATCAAGACAAGATTTTTTTTTAAATTTCTTGACCTTTTCTCAAGACAAAACAAGAAGTTGTTGTCAAGACAAGTATTCTTGTCTTGTCGACCCCTACATAACACGCTGATGTGCGATGGGGGCACAACTATCGTAGCCAAATGCTCTTCGCAATGGAATCGTGGGTAATAAGATTCCAATGTGGTGCCCTAATCGAATTCAAAATTAGGCAAGCGTGAAGCGCTCTATGCCTTTATCTTCTAACTATTTATCCGCGGAACTTAAATTGCTTGCTTGGGCCCCAAGTCATTGTACCAAGCCCCACTGAGCTCAGTCCAAAGGCTTGGTGCTCAAGTATTTTTTTGTTTTCATGTTTTTTATATTTTTTTGGTGGCTTGCGCCTTTTTTTGTTTTTTATATTTTTTTGGTGGCTTGCGCCTATTTCTTCTATTTTTTATGGGCTGACTTTACCTGATCGTGGTGTTGGACCTACGCTTGGATTACGTGTTTCTTCGGCACTTGGTGTTTCGAGCTACGAACTATCTACTATTTTTTAATTTTACTTCTTTATTACTTTACTTTCACTTTCAGTTTATTCTTTGAGTCTCTCTTTATTTACTTTATTTATTTCACTTTATTTCCTTTACTTTATTCCACTATTTGCTGTTTAGGACGTTTGTGCTTCCATCGGTGAAAAGCGTTATACCCTAGCATCTCTCGCAGAATGGGGCTTGGGTGGTGCTGCAGCTCCGCGAATTTGACCCTAGCCTTGTCTGTCATCATTTAAGCGACTCTCAGCTGTTGTAGATCTCTGAACAGGAATCTTTCTGCGACGTACCTCGGGACTTTGACTGCTTCTCTTAGGTTGCTGTTGTGAACCGCTTGGATCTTCTTTTTGTGTGTTTTGCATACTTGTCCCCATGCGAGAGATGCGTATGTTAGTACTGGTAATATTATGCTGTTTAATAATCTTAACCTCGTTTTTAGTCTTAATTTACTTTTCCTGCCTGTGAGTCCTTTTAATGTTGCTCTCGCCATGTTGGCCTTTTGGACTGTGGCTTCTACATGTTTTTGGAAGGTTAATCCTTTGTCCATGATGACTCCCAGGTATTTGACTTCATCTTTCCACTCGATGGGGTTGTTCTGCATAGTCAGATGTTCGTATGGCTGTTGTCTTCCTTTCTTGTATAGTACCCCTTGCGTCTTTTCTGAGTTGATGGCTATTTTCCACTTTATACTCCATTCCTCGATGTCTTCTAACGCTGTTTTCAGGTTGGTCACTGCTATATCTACGTTTCTGTGTTTGGCCGCTATCGCTGTGCCGTCGGCGTAAAGACTCATAAGGGTACCTGATGTTCTAGGTACGTCTGCGGTGTATATTGTGTACAGCAGAGGTGACAGGACTGCTCTTTGTGGTACCCCAACGTCCGGGTTTCCGAACTCGGTCTGCACCTTAATTGTAGTGGTTAGTTCATTCATAAAGATTCTGACCAATAGAAAAATTTCAGCGATTATTTTTTATTGTTCTCCAATCATGTAGTAAGGTTATTTCCAATCACGTAGTAATATTTTTCATCACATCTGTAATTCCGTTCAATCAGTTTATTATTATGCTGGGAATAATCTACTCACATTATTATACTGAGAATAATTTTTAAATATTTTGCTTCTGTTTGTAATCCGGTAAGATTATTTCATGACTAAAACTGTATTTATAAATATTAAATAATATTTTATTGATATTTGCTAATTTGTGCTGTGTAATTTGAAAAGTTGAAACACATTAATTACGATAAATTTCACTGATTGTTTATTTATGCTTAAATTTTGTATGTATGTTTTAATTAAAAAATAATTTTACGAATATCACATGATAGTCGAAATAATTAAGAAAATAATGCTCCAATTTGTTTCTCAAACTTGTTTCCATTCGGTAATAGTCACTCGAGCCCTGCGGGATCTCGTACCTACTGCCAGGAAAGAAGTTTTCGAAAAATTGTCGCATTATTTTCAATAATATATTCTCACTTTCTTGTGATTTAATGTTAGATATTTTTTTTTGATTATTTCATTCTTAGATATTCTGACAAATAGAACCCTACAAGAATAAAAATTACAGCGGGAATTTTTTTAGATAATTTGCCGTCAAGTACTATGTCAGATGCCCTTCGTTGCTACGCAAAAATGAACATTTAGTGACATTAATGGCAATTTCGATGTTTTACATTACCCATTCGTGTTGCCCTCGTGAAACTTTGATATAATTAAAACTATCAAAGTGTCACTCGGGATACAAATCGGTAATTTTAGAGCTCTGTGTAATTACAAGTGATTATTTAATTCATAGGAGAATCTGACCAATAGAAAGCAACAGAAATCAAAATCAAACTGATTATTTTTTAATGATTTTAACTTCCAATCGTATAGTAAGATATTTGATCACGTGTTTAATTATATCCAATCACATTAAAATTATACTGAGAATTTCCTACTGTAGAAAATTACCGATAGAATTTTTTCAAGTAGATTGTTTCTGTTTAATGGCAACCAGTTTCCTAGTTTTGACAACTGTCACATTTAAGAAAATATCCATAATATACGTATTAAAAAAATAATCTTACGAATATCACACGACAGTAAGAATAAGTAAGAAAATAATGCTTCATTTTTACTCAAATTTTTTGTCATTGGGCATTAGTCATTCGAGCCCTGCGGGCTCTCGTGTCTATTGCCAGACAACAAATTTTCGAAAAACTGTCGCATTATTTTTAATTTATTCTCACTCTCTTGCGATATTATACCCGATAATTTTTGATAATTTCCCGTCGTCAAGTATATTACGTCAGATGCCCTTCGTTGCTATGAAAAAATACATTCAGTGACATTAATGACAATTAATGCTTTAAAAATTATAAAAGTGATGACTTTATACCGTCAAATATTTATAACAACTGTGTGTTTAATTGTACTAATTTGTACTTACATAAATAAATTACAATGAAATGTTGGTTTTGAACAGTGGTTCGTCCACATAAGTAGGAATAACAATTTTTAATTTTCTTGTTTTTGTAAAGAATATTTTAATTCATTTTCTTTTCAATATTATGGGACACCCCGTATATACGAGTAGGCCAATACCTAATTCAGTGAGTATGTATTAATTTTTATCATTATTTTCAAGTAAAAACCTTAAAGTTTTTTGTATGTAATTACCTGCCTACTCGCCTCCTTTTAAAAAGACAATTCGCCAACCAACTCTCTTGGTTAACAGTCACTTACAATCATTCCGAAAAGTGTATAGAAACTCAATATAGTCCTCGCGAGTGATTTATACTTTATACTACTCAGCAATAGCAGTACGAAAAATAGCAGGCCTGCTCCAGCTTGTGCAACGAGAAATGACAAGGTAGGAAATATTTTTATTACAATTTACTTTAAGGTCTGGTTTTTTTACTGTTATTTTTTTTTTATTCTATTTTTAAATTCACCCTATGCTAAACAGTCCACTAATAAAGCTCACTGAGTTAGTAATCTCCTCCAAGATGATTTATTGGTCCTTCGAGCCGGATAGATCCATTTTCTATATTTTTTTCTTGCATTTTTCATTTTTCTAAGAGGGTAATATAGTCGGGGAAAGTTTCTTTTAAACCTGAATTGTTTGATTTTATTGTCATACTTTGCTAATTTACAAAGATCAGAATCAAATTCAGGTTATTTAACCGCATTTCCTTTGACTTTATTTTTTTGTTATTCTTTAACATAAGGCGATAAAATATTCTTTACAAAATTAAAATCACGTATCAATTAGTAAATTGGTTTTTTGTTTGTGCCGATCGTTAGTGGTACCTATACCTCAGTTAATGTTGTTTTTTAAGTAAAAAAGGAACACATTAATGTAAAAGTAATTATTATTAAATTGTCAACGTCGGCCAATAGACAAATTTTGTTATAATAATTATTATACAGGTTGACTCTATTATAGATGAAACTGTGTGTTTATTTTACACAGTAATTTTTATTTAAAGGGTTTATGTTTTATAATTATTTTTTGTCTATAAATATTCAAATAGCAGAGGACATAGTTTTCTATTTTATTAGCACAAAGTTCGGTTGTATTTTATTAATTTTCGTGTGGTGAACCTATTTTATTTCCTAACGCTAATTTCATATTTTTCTAAATTTATTAATTCTACATTTAAATTTACAAAATGGCAGATAAAATTAAAAAATATCAATCTTTAAGACAAGTTGAAGTGCAACAAATGACTGAAATTCATGCTGTTGCTTTAAAGGTAGCTGCTGACGATAAGAATTTTTACCCGGTTTTGGAAGTTATGTATGAAGGATTGGAAAAAATTCGTGACAATTTTTATGATCTTCATAATAAAATAATTATGTTAGTTTCTGAGCAAGATAATGAGGACGCGCTATTTAAAGTCGAAGATGATTGCCGTAGTAATTTTGACAAATTATATTATAAAATTAAATTAACATACGTGCAAGCCTTTAGAAAATCTTTAACATCAAGTCAGCAAACTACATCAACTTCACAGTCTCAAAATCCTTTACCTATAAATTATTTTAATTTACCGAAACCGGAATTGCCATCTTTCAGTGGAAAAATAACTGAATTTAGAAGTTTTATAGATCAGTTTGATGCTCGCGTTCATACTCTTACTTACTTACAACCAATTGACAAATTTAATTTGTTACTATCGTGTTTAAAGGGTGCAGCGCGCGATGCTGTGGATCATATTGACATCACAGCAAACAATTATCCAATTGCCTATGATCTGCTTTGTGAAAGGTTTAATAATGTTAGGGTAATCGCTGCCAATTTATGGAATAACCTTGAAAGTTCACCACAACTGACTTCAGAAGATCCAAAAGAACTACGCAAGTTGTTAGATACATTTTCGAAAAATGTGGCATCTCTAAATAAGCTAGGACTAGCCACAGTACATTGGGATTTTATACTTGTTCAAATGATTTTAAAACGATTAACTGTTTCTTTAGTAACACGTTTTGAGCTTTTTCATAATAATTCAACCATCCCAAGCTATAAAAAACTGATTGATTTTTTAAATCAAAGTTGTCTCGCTTTAGATAATATTGATTTTCACACTAAACCAAAATCTAACTTTTCTAAAAAACCTAATTCTTCCAAATCTACATCATTGCTTGCTCAAACAGAACCTGAACCAAAATGTTCTATCTGTAAAACTAATGATACCCATGCCATTTATAAATGCTCCGTTTTTTTGGCAAAATCTCCTGTAGATCGATTTCAATTAATAAAAAAGAACAAGATGTGTATTAACTGTCTTGGATCACATCGTTCTAGCCTATGCAAATCTACATGGACTTGTCACTCGTGCCATAAAAAACATCATACACTCCTTTGCTTCTCCTCTTCTAAGAAAGAAGAGAATGTTCAAGATTCGGCGGCATCCACTTTAAATTCAACGACTGGATCATCCGTTTCTGTGTGTTTTTCTTCCGCTGATAAAAGTACTTTGCTTTCCACTGCATGTATTGAGGTGCTTGATTGTCACGGTAACTACCAACCTGTTAGGTGTCTGTTAGATTCGGGAAGCATGACGTCCTTCATCTGTCAAAAGACCCTTAGGCGTTTAGGTTTACGTCCCATGAAAACTTCAGCTAACATCCAAGGATTAGGTTCTATGCAGTCGAACACTAATTTAGGTGGGGTTACCATTTCTTTTAAACCAGTACGTAAATCTTCTCCTATTTTGACAACCGATGCGTTAGTCTTGACAAAAATATGTGAGGATCAGCCTTTATGTAATTTAGAAGTTAATACTTGGCCCCATATTGCTAATTTAAAGTTAGCAGATGATAACTTCTTTCGTAGAGGATCCATAGACATTCTTTTAGGAGCTGATGTATTCTCTACCATTCTTTTGGATGGACGTATTTACGGCAATCAAGATGAACCTGATGCAATTAATACTATATTTGGCTATGTGCTTATGGGAAAAGTAAATATTTCAAAGGCACCTACTCTTACGTCTTTATTTTGCCAAGTTGAAGATACGGTTTCTTTGGATCAGCAAATAAAGAAATTCTGGGAATTAGAAGCAGTCCCTGAAGTTTTTTGCTTAGCTCCTGATGACGCTAAAGTGGAAAATATGTTTATGAATACTTATACGCGTGAACATTCAGGACGCTTTGTAGTAGATCTACCTTTTAAGGAAGAAAATCCTGTCTTTCCTAATATTAGATCACTTGCTCTTAGTAGGTTTTATTCATTAGAAAGAAGGCTTCAAAAATCTCCTGAACTTTATGACCAATACCGCACCTTTATGAAGGAATTTGTTGAGCTCGGTCACATGGAACCTGTCCCATTGAATAACTTCGATTCACCTTATGTTTACTATTTATCGCATCATTGTGTTTTAAGACCTGAAAGTCTAACAAGTAAATTAAGGGTCGTTTTTAATGGTTCCGGGCATCTTCCAAATCAACCCTCACTCAATGACAAATTATTCACTGGTCCTAAGCTTCAGACTGACATCTGTACAATTTTGATTAATTTTCGATTGCATGGTTATGTAATTACGGCCGATATTTCTAAAATGTATAGGCAAATTTTAATTAATCCTACTCAAACAGATTATCAAAGAGTACTTTGGCGTTCTAATAATTCTGAACCTGTTCGAGATCTTCGTATCAACAGAGTTGCTTATGGTCTCTCTTGTTCTCCTTATCTTGCTATTAGATGTCTACATCAGTTGGCTAATGATGACGGGGATTCGTTTCCTCTAGCAGCCGAGGCACTTAAAACTGGAACCTACGTTGATGATATCGTTTCTTCCTGTCCTAGTTTCGAAAATGCCTTAGCACTAAGAGACGAACTTATTGCCTTACTTGCCAAAGGAGGTTTTGAGTTGAAAAAATGGTCCAGTAATGTACCCGATTTATTGAAAGGATTAGCTGTATCAGATTTAGCAATAAAACCTCTTACATTTAATGATGATATTTCGTCCAAAACACTTAAAGTATTAGGGTTGGAATGGGACGCTTCTTCGGATACATTTGCTTTTAAAGTTCAAGTTTTAGACTCTTCTTGTACAAAACGTCATCTTTTGTCCAATTTAGCAAAAATATTTGATCCTCTTGGATTTTTATCTCCAATAACATTTCTAATTAAACACCTTATTCAAAGAATATGGACTCAAAAGATTGGTTGGGATGATGCTCCATCAAAAGAAATTATCCGTTTGTGGAAAAAATACATTGATGATGTAGCATATTTGAGTAAATTAAATTTACCTCGTCGTTTATTAATTGACGATATTTTACGCTTAGAAGTTCACTGTTTTGGTGACGCTAGCGAGGAAGGTTACTGCGCTGTCTTGTACTTTCGATGCTTATCACCTTCAGGCCAACCTTTTGTTTCTTTTGTTATAGCTAAATCTAAGGTCGCACCCATTAATAAGGGACTTACTATTCCCAGATTAGAATTGTCTGCTGCGGTTTTAGTGGCTCGACTAGTCTCCTTTGTTTCTTCTGTTATTAAAGATAAAGTAGAAATCAAGGAAATATACTGTTATTCTGATTCTGCTGTTACATTACGTTGGTTACAATCTTCCCCTCATCAGTCGAAAACTTTTGTGAGCAATAGAGTAGCTTTTGTGCAGGATCGAGTAACTTCTTCATGTTGGCACTATGTTCCTTCTGAAGAAAATCCTGCTGACATTGGTTCAAGGGGTTGCTTACCCTCTGAGTTAATTAACTGTTCCAAATGGTGGGTGGGGCCAACCTTCTTACAATCTGATCCGCTAACGTTCTTTGAACTTAATTCAAAGGAGTCTACTAATGTAAATTTGGAAGTGCGGACTGTCGCATTGATTGCTGAAATTCCCAATAATTTTTTAGATATTTTATTGGATCGTCATTCGTCTTTAAATAGGTGTGTTCGATGTTTGTGTTACATTATTCGTTTTTTCCATTATGTAACCAAAAACCGATATGGTAATCTGGAAATAGGTTGTTTAAGTTTATTGGAGCAACATAACTCCTTACTGGTTTTTGTTAAACGAACACAGCAGATCTTTTTTAATACTTTAATAAATTTTATCCAAGATAAACAGCTGCTTCCAAAAAATTTAAGAAAGCTTTCACCTTTTATCGATGTAAAGGGAATTCTACGTGTAGGTAGTCGCCTAGCTAATGCGCCCATTTCGTATGATCGCAAATTTCCGGCATTACTTCCTAACAGTTGTAAATTAACTGATATGATTATTGAATCTACTCATCTGCAATATCTACACGCCGGGCTTCAAACTGTTCAATACCTAATTTCTCAGCGTTTTTGGATTATATCTTCCAAACGAGCCATTCGTAGAGTACTGTCTAAATGTGTTAAATGTTTTAAGGTGAATCCTTTGTCTCCAGTTCCGTTAATGGGAAATCTACCGCTAGCTCGAATATCTCAACTAAAACCTTTCAGTAATGTTGGAGTTGATTTTGCGGGCCCTTTTCCTATAAGAGCTTCCAAACTTCGAAAGTCTCAAACTCTTAAAGCGTATTTGTCGCTTTTTATTTGTTTCTCCACAAAAGCTCTTCATTTAGAGCTCGTATCTGATTTATCCACTGACGCGTTTTTAGCTGCGTTTAAGCGATTTGTCAGTCGTAGAGGCCGATGTCAACATGTTTATAGTGACAATGGCACTAACTTTGTTGGAGCCAGAGCAGAACTTAACAGATTGGCATCACAAGCTGCTTCTCATGAATCTATTCAATGGCATCTCATTCCCCCTTCTTCTCCACACTTTGGAGGTTTATGGGAATCTAATATTAAGACGGTAAAGGGTCATTTAATTCGCACAATTGGAGAACAAGTACTAACTTTTGAAGAGTTATATACTATTTTTTCTCAAATTGAGGCCATCATGAATTCGAGGCCAATATGCCCGTTAAGTTCAGACCCAAACGATCTTAGTGCGTTAACTCCAGGACATTTTTTGACCATGGAGCCTTTGAGTGCTCCGCCCGAAGAAACGTTGCTCGATGTTCCGCACAATCGGTTGAATCGTTGGCAATTATTAAATAAGTTGCACCAACAGATTTGGGAACGGTGGTCTAAGGAGTACCTCCAAACTCTTCATCAAAGGGCTAAATGGAATTCTCCGTCTCCAAACGTCCAACTAGGTACCTTAGTGGTAATCCGCCAAAATAATATTCCCCCGCTACAATGGCCTTTGGGCCGTATAATTGAGGTTCATCCTGGATCTGATGGTATAGTTAGAGTGGCCACCGTGAAAACTAATAGTGGTATATATAAACGCTCTATAGTAAAATTATGTCCTTTGCCTTTTGAGCCGTAACAATACTGCGTATTGTGGTGGGCGGTTGTGGTTCGTCCACATAAGTAGGAATAACAATTTTTAATTTTCTTGTTTTTGTAAAGAATATTTTAATTCATTTTCTTTTCAATATTATGGGACACCCCGTATATACGAGTAGGCCAATACCTAATTCAGTGAGTATGTATTAATTTTTATCATTATTTTCAAGTAAAAACCTTAAAGTTTTTTGTATGTAATTACCTGCCTACTCGCCTCCTTTTAAAAAGACAATTCGCCAACCAACTCTCTTGGTTAACAGTCACTTACAATCATTCCGAAAAGTGTATAGAAACTCAATATAGTCCTCGCGAGTGATTTATACTTTATACTACTCAGCAATAGCAGTACGAAAAATAGCAGGCCTGCTCCAGCTTGTGCAACGAGAAATGACAAGGTAGGAAATATTTTTATTACAATTTACTTTAAGGTCTGGTTTTTTTACTGTTATTTTTTTTTTATTCTATTTTTAAATTCACCCTATGCTAAACAGTCCACTAATAAAGCTCACTGAGTTAGTAATCTCCTCCAAGATGATTTAAACAGTTTTATTCATGAAATAATCGCAACAAATTGCACTCGATCTCTAAAATTAATATAGAATTTTTGGCCTCGTGACACTTTGACTTGAATTAAAACTGTCAAAGTGTCACTCGGGAAAAATTCAATAATTTTAGAGCTCCTGTACAATTACTACTGATTATTTCATTCATAGGAGATTCTGACCAATAGAAAGCTACATAAATCTAAATTAAATCGATAATTTTTGATAATTTCCCGTCGTCAAGTATATTACGTCAGATGCCCTTCGTCGCTACGAAAAAATACATTCAGTGACATTAATGACAATTAATGTTTTAAAAATTATGAAAGTGGTGACTTTCAAACGTCAAATTAATATTTATAACAACTGTGTGTTTAATTGTACTAATTTGTACTTACATAAATAAATTACAATAAAATTTTGGTGTTGAACAGTTTTATTCATAAAATATTCGCAACAAATTGCACTCGATCTCTAAAATTAATATAGAATTTTTGCCCTCGTGACACTTTGACATAATATCACTCGCCTCGGCTCGTGAAATTAAAACTGTTAAAGTGTCACTCGGGAAAAATTCAATAATTTTAGAGCTCTTGTGCAATTACTACTGATAATTAATTGTAGATATTTTACCAATATTTTTTTTAGCAAAGATGTGTTTCTATTTGAACATGATGTAGTGTCCCCTACTTAAGTTTTAAATTAATTGTTTTTGTTTGAAATTTTAACTAATGAATATAAATTTGTTAGAGTGTCTAACCATTATCTTAGCATTATATTTCTTGTACATACTATTAAGCTTATACATATTGATAAGCTAATAATATACTGTAAACTCTACGATATCATCAAATTTACATTTTTGATTATTTGCTGAGGACATGGTCGACGGAAAAATATACTGAATTATTGAAAATGTTCACACAACTTTGTGAATCGGTAGAATGTTTTCAATGATTTTTATTTTTAGAATTTATCCAGGAAGCTTTGGCGGAAATTCTCAAATTCGGAAATTTTGTTGAATTTATATGAATAATAATAAATGGAAAGAAGACATAAAGGTATTTTAAAATCCTTATACCATGTTATGTGTTAATACCTACACACATCGGAAAAGTTTACGGATATTTTTATGCACATTTTAAATATAATAAAATTAATAAAAATATTGTTCTGAAGCTACTTCCTTGTGGCATTTTTATAATTACGTATTTTTTATGGGAAATAAGCCACAATTTTACTAAAAAATGAATTTATCAACGTTTCGAAGCCCAAATCGGGTTTCGTTGTCAAAATACAAAATACTATTAAAATAAACAAACATGTTGCTAAGTAAAAAAATTCTTCTAATAATTTATTTAATCTGACTCATTTATATTGGCAATTCAGACGTATATTATACATTTTAAAGTAGAAGACTTTAAAATGATATCGCCAATATTTATGAGTTGCGTTCCTGGGACGACTTTACTAAAAGATAGTTCATTCGATTACATGAAATCAATCCCAACTCAAGAATATCCGTCGCAAAGAAATCATAGCATGTGATCTGTCTTTAAAAAGATAACCAAATGCAACGATGACAGTAAAATTCTCGCGTTAGAGATTCCATAGTAAATCACGAGGGAAAACCAGGAAAAAACCTCGTGATACTATCCCGACATCGTAAGTATTTGGTCTTACATTTAATCTACCTTTAAAAAACTAATACCACATTCTGACTTTAATATGTTTAAATTATAAATAATATTAATATTACATAGATATACAATAAGTAATACTAAAATATAAAATTTGTACTAACTCGATATGTTATTGATTTACTAATCGTGGTATTTTCTTTCTATTGACTTCCTCTTTCAGTATAGGTAACCACATCCTACTGCATTCTACCTTCTATTCTACCTTCATTAGAGCCGCTTCTTTGATTTTTCTCTTTTTACTATCTGATTCTTTCAGGACTATATTTGAATCTCTCCACTGAACTCTGTGTTCATTATCCCATGCGTGTTGACATATTTGAGATCTATCAAATTTTCTATTTTTAATATAAGACTGATGTTCACTTATTCTAACGTTTAATGGTCTTGATGTTTCACCTAAATAAAATTGTTCGCATTCACAAGGTATTCTATAAATGCAATTCTTTGTTCTTTCTTGTTCGTTGTTAGGTTTAGTTTTAGATAGAATAGATCTCAATGTGTTTGTTGTTTTGAATGTTGTTGAAATGTTGAATTTATTTCCTATCGTTTTAAGTTTCTCGGATAGTCCTTTTATATATGGTATTGTTATTTTCCTCGTATTATTTCTTGTGAATGTTGTAGGATCCCGTTCTAAGTTGTTCTGTTCCATTCGATCCAATCTTGTCAATTCCTTATTTATAAACGATAAAGGATCATCATTTTTTAATAAAACAGATGTTAACAATTGTTTTTCTTCTAAAAATGAATTTTCGTTAGAACAAGTAATTTTGGCTCTATCATATAAGGATTTAATGATTCCTTTTTTAACGTTGATGTTGTGATTTGATTTGTAATTGAGATATCTGTTGGTGTGTGTTGGTTTTCTATACACTTGAGTCTCATATCCAGTATCCTTCTTTGAGACTAAAATATGGTGGAGATATGTAGATGATGTGTTTTCAGTATGGCCTCATACATCAGAATTGTTGGATACATTCCTGAATATTATAAACGATAAAAAAGAGACAATAAAATTTACAATGGAAAAGGAATACAATAACACTTTGCCTTTCCTCGATGTTTTAGTCTCAAAGAAGGATACTGGATATGAGACTCAAGTGTATAGAAAACCAACACACACCAACAGATATCTCAATTACAAATCAAATCACAACATCAACGTTAAAAAGGGAATCATTAAATCCTTATATGATATAGCCAAAATTACTTGTTCTAACGAAAATTCATTTTTAGAAGAAAAACAGTTGTTAACATCTGTTTTATTAAAAAATGATTATCCTTTATCGTTTATAAATAAGGAATTGACAAGATTGGATCGAATGGAACAGAACAACTTAGAACGGGATCCTACAACATTCACAAGAAATAATACGAGGAAAATAAGAATACCATATATAAAAGGACTATCCGAGAAACTTAAAACGATAGGAAATAAATTCAACATTTCAACAACATTCAAAACAACAAACACATTGAGATCTATTCTATATAAAACTAAACCTAACAATGAACAAGAAAGAACAAAGAATTGCATTTATAGAATACCTTGTGAATGCGAACAATTTTATTTAAATGAAACATCAAGACCATTAAACGTTAGAATAAGTGAACATCAGTTTCATATTAAAAATAGAGAATTTGATAGATCTCAAATATGTCAACACGCATGGGATAATGAACATAGAGTTCAGTGGAGAGATTCAAGTATAGTCCTGAAAGAATCAGATAGTAAAAAGAGAAAAATCAAAGAAGCGGCTCTAATTATGCTAAATGAAACCAATTGTGTCGCAAATTCCTCGGTAGAATGCAGTAAGATGTGGTTACCCATACTGAAAGAGGAAGTCAATAGAAAGAAAATACCACGATTAGTAAATCAATAACATATCGAGTTAGTACAAATTTTATATTTTAGTATTACTTATTGTATATCTATGTAATATTAATATTATTTATAATTTAAACATATTAAAGTCAGAATTTGGAATTAGTTTTTTAAAGGTAGATTAAATGTAAGACCAAATACTTACGATGTCGGGATAGTATCACGAGGTTTTTTCCTGGTTTTCCCTCGTGATTTACTATGGAATCTCTAACGCGAGAATTTTACTGTCATCGTTGCATTTGGTTGTCTTTTTAAGACAGATCACATGCTATGATTTTTTTGCGACGGATATTTTTGAGTTGGGATTGATTTCATGTAATCGAATGAACTATCTTTAATAAAGTCGTCCCAGGAACGCAACTCATAAATATTGGCGATATCATTTTAAAGTATTCTACTTTAAAATGTATAATATACGTCTGAATTGCCAATATAAATGAGTCAGATTAAATAAATTATTAGAAGAATTTTTTTACTTAGCAACATGTTTGTTTATTTTAATAGTATTTTGTATTTTGACAACGAAACCCGATTTGGGCTTCGAAACGTTAATAAATTAATTTTTTAGTAAAATTGTGGCTTATTTCCCATAAAAAATACGTAATAATAAAAATAAATTCACGTGATCGTTTAAAATTTCAATTAAATTTGTAAAGTTGATCATTCTGTAGATGTTTATGATTAAAAAATAACAGCAAAGTTGATAACGAATATTTGAGAAAGCTTTTTATAGAGTGGGAAAAAAATTTGGTTTTATAGTACAGTAAATATTCTGAGAGTTTCGATTTTATTCATGCTATACATAAAGTTCTTGTTTACTTAGTGCATTGAAAATAATTTTTTTTATCATAGAACGACGTCATTTAACCTTGGATGAGATAGTAGGACTGTAGGCCTTCTTCAATTACTCCAGGGTAATAAGCTAGAAATAGACCATGTTCTGGACACTCAAAGATCCAGGTAGCTGACTACTTTTTTAGTTATTGTAGACCTATGTAGGAAGAAAACCTACCTGTTTTCTGCCTAGAGTTCGTGTCCGTTTTTTAATTATTAACAATTTAGTGCAAAAATCTCGATTTTTTCGATTTTTTGCAACCCATTAAAAAGCTAAATAGTTGACATATAATTACAAAATTTAATTTTTAGAACATTAAAAAACCTTCAAAATGCCGATTTTTGAAAGTTAAAATGTTAATTTGTTGCTACGCAAACTGCAAAATAAATGAAAATCTTTATTTGTTAATAACTTTTACTAAAACTAACTTAGAACTTTAGTGTTTCACTTAAAGTTGGGTATTGGGGTACTTAACAAACCCTCAAAATTTGAGACCGATCCATTAATTAGTTTAAGAGCTATTTCATTTGTTTATCCCAGAGACCTTCTTTTGCAATCACATAAGACAGAAAATAAAGATATGGCAATTCTGTGTATGTCAAATGAAAGTAGAAAACTGATGCTATCAAAATGTACTGAAAAAAAGATAAAAAGATATCTAATACATATAGTCAAAAATCCTAATGCCAAATTTGTGAAATTTTGTAGTTTATAAACATTTAGAATTAGTATGGTATAGTTAGACCCAAACCCAGACATCCAAAGTGAAAGTTATCCTCCAACACCAAATTGTTCTATATGGTCCACATAATGTTCAGAAAAAAGTCACACCATTTTGAGCGTCGGGTTTGGGGGGAAGAGGGGGGAGAAATCTGCAAATTCATAGTTTTTTAAGTTTTTCGTCAATATTTCTAAAACTAAGCGGTTTAGCATGAACAACCATCTACACAAAATTGTTCTACATTAAATTTGAAATAAAAAAGGCCGTATGCATAACACTTCTAAAGTGAACGGTTCAAAAGTTACGGAGGTAGTATAGTGTAATTGGTCCAAAAAAGGCCTAACCCATACATCCAAAGTAAACGTTTTCCTTCAACACCAAATTGTTCTATATGGTCCACATATTGTTCAGTAAAAATTTACACCATTTTGAGCGTCCGGTTTGGGGGGTAGATGGGGGAGAAGTCGGTAAATTAGTAGTTTTTTTAAGTTTTTCGTCAATATTTCTAAAACTGTGCTTTAGCGTAAGGAATGTTCTATAGAAAAATGTTCTACATAAAATTTAAAACAAAAAAGGTTCGATACATAATTGTTATAAAATCAACGGTTCCAGAGTTACGGAGGGTGAAAATTGGAGGTTTTCGATACTTTTTATATTTACCGATTTCTACCCCCTCTCCCCCCAAACCCGACGCTTAAAATGGTGTGCCTATTTTTTGAAAACTATGTGGACCATATAGAACAATTTGGTGTTGGAGGATAACTTTCACTTTGGATGTCTGGGTTTTTGGTATAGTTATATCATAAATATTGCCCAAAAAATATAAAAAGTATCGAAAACATCACTTTTCACCCCCCGTAACTCTGGAACCGTTGATTTTATAGCAATTATGTATAGAACATTTTTTTCTAAATTTCATGTGAACATTTTTGTACATAACATTGTTTACGCTAAAGCATAGTTTTAGAAATATTGACGAAAAACTTAAAAAAACTACTAATTTACCGGCTTCTCTCCCATCTCCCTCCCAAACCGGACGCTCAAAATTGTGTAACATTTTAATGAACAATATGTGGACCATATAGAACATTTTGGTGTTGTAGGAAAACTTTTACTTTGGATGTTTGGGTTAGGCCTTTTTTTGGACCAGTTATAATATACTACCTCCCTAACTTTGGAACCATTCATTTTAGAAAGATTATGCATAGGGCCTTTTTTATTTCAAATTTAATGTAGAACAATTTTGTATAGAAGGTTGTTCATGCTAAACCGCATAGTTTTAGAAATATTGGCGAAAAACTTAAAAAACTACGAATTTACCGATTACTCCCCCCTCTCCCCCCAAATCCGACGCTTAAAATGGTGTGACTTTTTTCTGGACATTGTGTGTACCATATAGAACAATTTGGTGTTGAAGGATAACTTTCACTTTGGATGTCTGGGTTATGCCATCTTTTGGATCAACTATACTATACTAAATAACTTTTAAATTATTGTCCGTAGAAAAAATCATTTTACATATTAGAAGAGCTGGTAGGTATTTTGCTAGTCAAGAAAGCCACTGCGCATCCGCTAGGAAAAATATTCTGATTCGGATTTTTTGCACAAGCTTACTCAAAAAGGACTCCTTTTAACAAATTAGCATGTTGCCAGGACCAAAAGGCGGTCAAAAAACGTTTTTTTTTGTTTTTTTCCTAAAATTATTTTTTTGCATGAAAAATTTTTTTTTAGGTTTTTTGGATCAATCCAAACAGAAAAGGTGTTTAGTGACTTTTCTCTAAAAATGATAGTTTTTCACATATAAGCGATTAAAAATTAAAAAATTGCGAAATCGGCCATTTTTAACCCTCAAAATCTATGTGAAAAACTGAAAATTTGAATGTTGCCAATGTAGCTAGGTATTCTTTAAACATCGATTGATGAAATCCCGAAGAGTTTTTGCAATACAATATTCAAAACTCCTTTGTTTTTAATTGCTAATCAAGCGAGCGCGACACTATTTTCCACCGTTGCATGTGTATACAGTATGGTGCAAATGAAAGGAATAAATTCGATATTTCGTAAACCGGCGACTTTAAGGAAAAATCCCGAAACAGGTCGATTTTTATTTTTAAGTTATGATATTGTGGCATATATGGTATACTACTGACGCCATCCATCTGGACGTGATAACATAATCGATGATTTTTTTAAATGAGAATAGGGGTAGTGTGCTAGCTTATTCAAAAGGTTCTTTAATTCTCTTTTCAGCAATATAAACATTTACATAATTATTTATACAGGATGTCCAAAAATTCTTTATTAAATTAAATTATTTGACAAATAAAGAAGTAGAAGGACACCCTGTATAAATAATTATATGAATGTTTACATTACTGAATAGAGAATTGAAAAACCTTTCAAAGGAGCTATCACACGACCCCTATTCTCATTTAAAAAAATCATTGATTACGTCATCACGCCCAGACGGATGACGCCACGAGTATACCATATATGCCACAATATCATAACTTAAAAATAAAAATCGACCTGCTTCGGGATTTTTTCTTAAAGTCGCCGGTTTACGAAATAACGAATTTATTCCTTTCATTTGCACCATACTGTCGGTGAAAAATAGTGTCGCGCACGCTTGATTATCAATTAAAAAACAAAGGAGTTTTGAACATTGTATTGCTAAAAACTCTTCGGGATTTCATCAATCGATGTTTAAAGAATATTTGCCTACCTTGGCAACATTATAATTTTCAGTTTTTCACATAGTTTTTGAGGGTTAAAATGGCCGATTTCGCAATTTTTCAATTTTTAAACGCTTATATGTCAAAAACTATCATTTTTAGAGAAAAGTCACTAAACACCTTCTCTGTTTGGAATGATCCAAAAAATCTAAAAAAAAATTTTCCATGCAAAAAAAATAATTTTGGGAAAAAAACAAAAAAAAACCTTTTGGTCCTGGCAACATGCTGATTTGTTAAAAGGAGTCCTTTTTGAGTAAGATTGTGCAAAAAATCCGAATCAGAATATTTTTCCTAGCGGATGAGCAGTGGCTTTCTGGACTATACACCAATTTCTAAAAATGTAGTTCAATTGGTGACTAGTCGTGGTAAGTGAAGGGGGAGCCGGGAGCCGACAAATGCACGAGTTCGAAAACTAAAAAGGCAACTTAAAACTACTATCTTTTTCTATATCTCGGGATCTACTGAATATATATTTTGATCGTTTTTTTTTAATTTGTATGTAATTTTCGTCTACATTACAAATGTGTAATTTGTGTAGACATTTATTAATTAATAAACAGTCTAATGTGTTTAAACAATTTTTGAAAAAATAATTTTTCCCAAAAATCCATGATTTTAAATCATACTATCGTTATTAGTCATAGAAAAAGTTGAGGTATACTATATTAAATAAATTATCTTCAATAAATAATTATCTAATAAAGATCATTTATTTATTAAAGTGTACTTTAACTTTTTCTATGATCATTAATGATACTGTGATTAAAAAAATAGATTTTTGTAAAACAAAATTTTTTTTTCAAATATGGTTTAAGCAAATTAGACTGTTTATTAATTAATAAATTTATAAACAAATTGCATATTTGTAATGTACATGGAAATTACAAACAAACTAAAAAAAGAAAGATCAAAATCCATTGAGTTAATCCGGAGATACAGGAAATGATATTCGTTTGAAATACCCGTGTTGAGCTGCCCCCCCCCCCCACTTGCAAAAATTAAAAAACAAATAGCCCTGATTTATGAGCTATTTATGAGCTCTCATATTCCGCAAACTAAAAATTTTGAGCTCGTTCCACTGAGCTGGAATTTAATACCCTAGTGGGGGGGGGGGGCTGAGTCAGCCCCCCCCCACTACTTAAAAATAGGAATATTGAATCGGTTTTTGCGGCATAATTACGAGCTATTTATGAGCTCTTGAAATTATATAGTTTCGATTTTTGAGCTCATCCCCTTCACCCCCAAACAACCCTTGAATTGATTTAACTTAAGAGAAAGATGCTGAGAAAACTTAAAATATATCGTATTGCGGATATAATTCCTATAGCTTACATACTCTAAGAATAAACTATTAAATCAAGGGCATTTCGATTATTGAGCTATAACCCCTTCGCAAGAAAACCACCCTATCTTCCCGGCTTAAGAGAAAGTTGTACTTAAAATGCGTTAAACTAATTATTTGGCGACTACATATCATTTAATAATTTATAAGCTTCCAAATTACGCGCATTTAGATCAGTAAATTGCAATTTATTTTGTATAGTGCAGTCACTGAAGGTAAAAATCAACGATTACCTTCAAGTTCGGTGAACCTTCATCGATTTTCACGAAAATTGGTCAGTGGTTAGAGGATAAGTCAAGAAACAAAGGTGACATGGTGCCACCTTGCGCCTTTACCCTGAGGGTGGATACCGCCCCTTCTCGGGGGTGAAAATTATTTTATAAAAAATAACTGCACAAATCAATAAAAGAACAAATTAAAAGCAAAATTTATTATATAAAGTTAATAAAATAAGTCAAAACTTTTTAAGTTATTAAAGATCAAAGATTTTAATTATTTGTGAAAAAAATGCATGTTTTGAAGAGGTTTTTTGTAAATCACTGAAAAATTGTAAGTTTTTACAAAAAAGTTAATAGTAGTTTAATTCGTATAGCTTATATTCTAAGAATAAATTCTTAAATCACGCACCTTTCGATTATATAGCTACAACCCCTTCGCAAGAAATCGACCCCATTTTCCCGGCTTAAGAGAGAGTTGTTCTTAAAATAATTTAAATTGATTATTTGGCGACTACATATCGTTTAATAATTTATTAGCTTGCAAAATATACGCATCTCAATTATTGAATTGCCATTTTCTTTCTATAGTGCAGTCACTGAAGGTAAAAATCAACTATTACCTTCGATTTCGGTAAATCTCCATTTATTTTCACGAATTGACAATAACAACTTGGGGTTTTTGCCTGGGGTATATGTCACCCCTTCTCGGGAGTGAAAATTACTTTATTAAAAATAACCCCACAAATCGAGAGAGGGACAAATTGTAAGCAAAATTTGTTATATAATGTGATTAAAATAAATCAATACTTTTTGAGTTATTAAAGATCAAATATTTTAATTTTTGGAAAGAAAATGCATGCTTTAGAGCGATGTTTCATAAATGACTCAAAAACTGTAAGTTTTTACAAAAAAAGTTTTCATCACTAAAATTGAAGCTAATAAAAAATATAATAAATTGCTTACTTAAAAAACCTTTAATGTTAATTTAAAGTAAGTTATTGGTAATTAAATGTATATTTTTTTCCGCGACTGTTCAAATCTAAGGGTTTAAGCTTAAATAACGGGAAAAAGATGCATTTTATAACACTTAGGTACTAAATACTTGTCAAAGTACTTAGAAATACCCATCAAAAATAAGATCCAGAAAAAGTTGATAGTAT
Organism: Diabrotica virgifera virgifera; assembly: GCF_917563875.1. Lineage (NCBI taxonomy): Eukaryota > Metazoa > Arthropoda > Insecta > Coleoptera > Chrysomelidae > Diabrotica > Diabrotica virgifera. Next base: position 188,905,760 of record NC_065447.1, on the reverse strand, counting down.
CAAAATCCGCTCACCAATTTTCGTGAAAATGATTTTTAGCTTCAGTGACTGCACTATAGAAAGAAAATGGCAATTCAATAATTGAGATGCGTATATTTTGCGAGCTCATAAATTATTAAACAATATATAGTCGACAAATAATTAATTTAAATTATTTTAAGTACAACCCTCTCTTAAGCCGGGAATATGGGATGGTTTTCTTGCGAAGAGGTTGTAGTTCAATAATCGAAAGGCGCGTGATTTTAGAGTTTATTCTTAGAATATAAGCTATACGAATTAAACTACTATTAACTTTTTTGTAAAAACTTACAGTTTTTGAGTGATTTACAAAAAACCTCTTCAAAACATGCATTTTTTTCACAAATAATTAAAATCTTTGATCTTTAATAACTTAAAAAGTATTGACTTATTTTATTAACTTTATATAATAAATTTTGCTTTTAATTTGTTATTTTATTGATTTGTGCAGTTATTTTTTATAAAATAATTTTCACCCCCGAGAAGGGGCGGTATCCACCCTCAGGGTAAAGGCGCAAGGTGGTACCAAGTCACCTTTGTTTCTTGACGTATCCTCTAACCACTGACCAATTTTCGTGAAAATCGATGAAGGTTCACCGAAATTGAAGGTAATCGTTGATTTTTACTTTCAGTGACTGCACTATACAAAATAAATTGCAATTTACTGATCTAAATGCGCGTAATTTGGAAGCTTATAAATTATTAAATGATATGTAGTCGCCAAATAATTAGTTTAACGCATTTTAAGTACAACTTTCTCTTAAGCCGGGAAGATAGGGTGGTTTTCTTGCGAAGGGGTTGTAGCTCAATAATCGAAATGGCCTTGATTTAATAGTTTATTCTTAGAGTATATAAGCTATAGGAATTATATCCGCAATACGATATATTTTAAGTTTTCTCAGCATCTTTCTCTTAAGTTAAATCAATTCAAGGGTTGTTTGGGGGTGAAGGGGATGAGCTCAAAAATCGAAACTATATAATTTCAAGAGCACATAAATAGCTCGTAATTCTGCCGCAAAAGCCGATTCAATATTCCTATTTTTAAGTATATTCCCCACTAGGGTATTAAATTCCTGCTCAGTGGAACGAGCTCAAAATTTTTAGTTTGCGGAATATGAGAGCTCATAAATAGCTCATAAATCAGGGCTATTTGTTTTTTAATTTTTGCAAGTGGGGGGGCCAGCTCAACACGGGTGTTTGAAATTGCTTTTTCGGTATTTTAACTCGGTGGATTTGTAGGTTCCCCCTAGTAATCGTTTGAACTACATTTTTGAAAAATGGTAGAGGGTGCTGTGAAGGTACAATGTTTGTGCAAATTTTTTAAGAAAAATTACAAATCCCATTCTTTAAAATGGCATTAATGAGATTCCTTAATTATTATAAACAAATTAGCTGTGAATTAAAAAAAAACATGTGGCTAATTTTGTCCCAAACGAACCCAGGTTAAATTTTTTTATTTGAAAATTCGTGTTAAAATTTTCGACTATATAAAAAGATTGTTTCTACGGACAACATTTTTAAAGTTATTCTAAATGTTTAATAAACTACAAAATTTCAAAAAATTGGGCAATAGGATTTTTTACTATATTAATTATTTTTATCTTTTTTTAATACATTTTAATACATTTTGATACTATCACTCTTCTACTTTCATTTGGCATACTCAGAATTGCCCTATCTTCATTATCTTCTGTTTCATCTTATTGCAAAACAAAGGTCTCTGGGAAAACCAAACAGAATAACTCTTAAACTAATAATTAATGGAACGGTCTCAAATTTTGAAGGTTTGTTAAGTACGCCAATGCCCAACTTTGAGTCAAACACTAAAGTTCTAAGGTAGTTGTAGTAAAAGTTATTAACAAATAACGATTTTCACTTATTTTGTTCAGTTAAGTTTTTCAATGTTCTAAAAAACTGAATTTTGAAATTTTGTCTCAACTATTTAGCTTCTAAATAGAGTGCAAAAATTCGAAAAAATCGCGATATTTGTACTAAATTGTTAATAACTAAAAAACAGACACGAACTCTAGCCAGAAAACAGGGAGGTTTTCTTCCTATATGTCTACAACAACTAAAAAAGTAGTCAGCTACCTGGATCTTTGAGTGTCCCGAGAAAATCCTTATTACTCTGGACTAAATGTGGCATGCGGCAAACTAATGTAGCTGAGCGTATGGGAGTCTCTCAAAATGTTACAAGTCAATTGTGGCGGAGTTCTTGTGACGCTGGAAGTCCACGCGAACGTCATCTAGGACGATGTGAGTGCGCTACAACTGCAGCATATATTATGTACCTAATAAAATCTCAAATTCAATGCAGTCACTAAAAAGATGATACCAACATTGATAGGGTAACGGTTTAAAACAATTTATGTTTAGATTTTTGTTACGTAGATTCTTATAATTACACATTATTTTACACAGAAGGCAACCCTGTAAGCTCTGCACCAAATCAGGTTGATTCTTTTATATAACCAAATCAGAGCAATAGGGTGAGGATTTCTACAACAATTGATACAGTAACAACATACCGAAGACGCATCTATAATTTAAGATAATTTATCACGTAATCAATAAAAGGAATATAGGCCCAAGTTAGTTAAATGCCGATATTAGATGGATCGAAGTATGTATATTATTGTATATTTTATACTGAATCATCAATATAAGCAAAGATCCGTCAAATCATCCGTCAAATAGCAGCGGAAAATGGCTATTTGTATAACAAGGAAGGAAAGTGCTACTTTTCCTTCCGAGAATGAAGTTTACTGCCCGACGCGTAGCGGAGGGCAGTAATCATTCAAGGGAGGAAAAGGCACTTTACTCCCATGTTATACATATGGTTTTTTCACCTTCCTCAAATTAATAACAAGTCATTTTTCATTTTTACTTAATTTATTTATGTAACTAACCAACAAAATATATTAAAACTAAAACTAACAAGTAGGTACAATATAACTGTCAACTGTCAAATATAAGTCAAATTATTAGTGTAAACATTGTTAAATCAAAATAACAATTTACTGTTTTTTACCATTCGGCAAAATACTGGGTGTTTTATAAATAAACATTAAAATGTATAGATACTTACGTAATAGAAAATAGATATGGTACAGGGCGACAATAAGTTATATTTCATGAATGACGTTACTTTTACTTTTCCTCCCTAGGGAGGAAAAATATTTTCCTCCCTAGGGAGGAAAAGTACAACTTTGCTCCCTACAATCAGGTCCAGAAAAGTATACTTTCGGTAGAGGTATGTGGAAAAATATTTTTCCAATTTTGTACAATTTTGCTCCCTACAATCAGGTCCGGAAAATATACTTTCATAAGAGGTAGGTGGAAAAATATTTTTCCACCTACCTCTACCGAAAGTATACTTTTCTGGACCTGATTGTAGGGAGCAAAGTTGTACTTTTCCTCCCTAGGGAGGAAAATATTTTTCCTCCCTAGGGAGGAAAAGTAAAAGTGAGGTCATTCATGAAATATAACTTATTGACGCCCTGTACAATATCGATTTTCTATTACGTAAGTATCTATACATTTTAACGTTTATTTATAAAACTATATAAAACGTATTTTGCAGAATGGTAAAAAACAGTAAATTGTTATTTTGATTTAACAATGTTTACATTAATAATTTGACTTATATTTGACAGTTGACTGTTATATTGTACCTACTTGTTAGTTTTAATTTTAATAAATTTTGTTGGTTAGTTACATAAATAAATTAAGTAAAAATGAAAAATGACTTGTTATTAATTTGAGGAAGGTGGAAAAACCATATGTATAACATGGGAGTAAAGTGCCTCTTCCTCCCTTGAATGATTACTGCCCTCCGCTACGCGTCGGGCAGTAAACTTCATTCTCGGGAGGAAAAGTAGCACTTTCCTCCCTTGTTATACAAATAGCTATTTTATGATTAGGTGATTGTATTTTGTAGCACACTAATGTGTGCAAAAAGAACAAGGCCGTGTTGTTCAGGAGTGAGTTAACTGGCTACATTATTAGATGAGTGAATTTAGCACTCAAAACACCGGAATAAACAGATTTTTTAATACAGCACCTAGAGACTTACAACATCTTGCATTGTGTTCAGGATGATGTAAGGAAAAAAGTCTACTATAGAAAAATAGTAGACAATAGTAGACAAAAAAATTTGGGTGCATCAAAAGTGATTAACATGTCAAACTAAGCATATTAAGGGCCAGATTCTGGTACTCGGGTTTTTTGCTGAACACGACTACACCATCAGTTACCCACTCCCAGAGCACCACCATCAGTGCGACCCCCAGAGCACCTGATGCCCAGGGTCACAGCTAAGGCACGGCATCTGAAGGTTTGAGGGTTATCGGAACTATATTGATGCAAACAAATTACTTGGAGATTTTTGGAGTCGCTGAATACGAATTTGCCATCAGAACCGATCCCGGAGCACATGGTACTCAGTGTCACGGCTACGGCACATCATGGCAGTGTTTTTGGGGTTGCTGAAAACGAATATACCATCAGAACGACACACGGATCACTTTATGTCTATAGAGTCCCGTCATCTTCTGGAGTTTCGAGTAACTTCAACATCAAATTGATGCGAACAGATTACACGGGGCGTTTTTGGGGTTAATGACCACCAATACGCCATCAGAACCGACTCCCAGAATACCTGATGCCCACGGTCACTGCTAAGATACGTCATATTCTGCACATTCGACAAGTTTCGGCGCTGAATGTATGCAAATATATTACTTGGCGGTTTTTGTGGTCGCTGAATATGAGTACGCCAACCGAAGTGAATAAGTTATGTTATATTTTGGAGCTTGGAGGGTTTTTGGGCACTAGGTGCACCGGGTGCCGGCTCCGATGACGTATTCTAGTTCAGAAACCCCAAAACCCCAACTAATCTATTTGCATCAATTTAGTGTCGAAAACCCTCGAAACTCCAGATCACCTACCTTAGCAATGAACCTGGGCTCCAGGTGCTCCAGTGGTCGGTTCTGTTGGCGTATTCGTCTTTAGTGGCATCAAAAACTTTCGGAGTAACAGAATCTGGCCCTCAAGACACTTATTTTTATTTATACGAAGCAAGTTTTCAATCCTAATAGCAAATAATTAATATTGAAAAATATCAAAAATTACTAAAAGATTTTTAAATTGAAAACTTACTGGTACATCCCCATGTATACGCCTCCAAGACTTCTACAATTTGCAAGTCATATGGATGCTGCAGTAAAGACGATAGGGAAGGAATTCTAAACCTTGCAATTCAAATCCCCCGTCTGCAGCCGGCTAGGAACTGAAAGATGCACCATAGTTACTCTACTGAGTAATAAGAAAATAAAATAAAAATGTGTGTACCATTTTTATATATTCGGCTGCAATACGAAGGAAAAACAATCTTACTTTTTAATTAGAATAAGGAGTGCAGCCAGTCCCTTTAACTGCAGTTTTCTGCTCTTATTGGAGCGTCATCAGAAGGAACGTAGGCACTGTTCTCCTTAATCCAATCAAATCGCATCGAAATGTTTTCCCAAATATTGCAGCCAAAATGATGGTAATGGGTGGCTAGCGCCATCTGGCCGTAAAAATACGAAGCAAGTTTTCAATCCTAATAGCAAATAATTAATATTGAAAAATATCAAAAATTACTAAAAGATTTTTAAATTGAAAACTTACTGGTACATCCCCATGTATACGCCTCCAAGACTTCTACAATTTGCAAGTCATATGGATGCTGCAGTAAAGACGATAGGGAAGGAATTCTAAACCTTGCAATTCAAATCCCCCGTCTGCAGCCGGCTAGGAACTGAAAGATGCACCATAGTTACTCTACTGAGTAATAAGAAAATAAAATAAAAATGTGTGTACCATTTTTATATATTCGGCTGCAATACGAAGGAAAAACAATCTTACTTTTTAATTAGAATAAGGAGTGCAGCCAGTCCCTTTAACTGCAGTTTTCTGCTCTTATTGGAGCGTCATCAGAAGGAACGTAGGCACTGTTCTCCTTAATCCAATCAAATCGCATCGAAATGTTTTCCCAAATATTGCAGCCAAAATGATGGTAATGGGTGGCTAGCGCCATCTGGCCGTAAAAATACGAAGCAAGTTTCAATATTAATTATTTGCTATTAGGATTGAAAACTTGCTTCGTATTTTTACGGCCAGATGGCGCTAGCCACCCATTACCATCATTTTGGCTGCAATATTTGGGAAAACATTTCGATGCGATTTGATTGGATTAAGGAGAACAGTGCCTACGTTCCTTCTGATGACGCTCCAATAAGAGCAGAAAACTGCAGTTAAAGGGACTGGCTGCACTCCTTATTCTAATTAAAAAGTAAGATTGTTTTTCCTTCGTATTGCAGCCGAATATATAAAAATGGTACACACATTTTTATTTTATTTTCTTATTACTCAGTAGAGTAACTATGGTGCATCTTTCAGTTCCTAGCCGGCTGCAGACGGGGGATTTGAATTGCAAGGTTTAGAATTCCTTCCCTATCGTCTTTACTGCAGCATCCATATGACTTGCAAATTGTAGAAGTCTTGGAGGCGTATACATGGGGATGTACCAGTAAGTTTTCAATTTAAAAATCTTTTAGTAATTTTTGATATTTTTCAATATTAATTATTTGCTATTAGGATTGAAAACTTGCTTCGTATTTTTACGGCCAGATGGCACTAGCCACCCATTACCATCATTTTGGCTGCAATATTTGGGAAAACATTTCGATGCGATTTGATTGGATTAAGGAGAACAGTGCCTACGTTCCTTCTGATGACGCTCCAATAAGAGCAGAAAACTGCAGTTAAAGGGACTGGCTGCACTCCTTATTCTAATTAAAAAGTAAGATTGTTTTTCCTTCGTATTGCAGCCGAATATATAAAAATGGTACACACATTTTTATTTTATTTTCTTATTACTCAGTAGAGTAACTATGGTGCATCTTTCAGTTCCTAGCCGGCTGCAGACGGGGGATTTGAATTGCAAGGTTTAGAATTCCTTCCCTATCGTCTTTACTGCAGCATCCATATGACTTGCAAATTGTAGAAGTCTTGGAGGCGTATACATGGGGATGTACCAGTAAGTTTTCAATTTAAAAATCTTTTAGTAATTTTTGGTATTTTTCAATATTAATTATTTGCTATTAGGATTGAAAACTTGCTTCGTATTTTTACGGCCAGATGGCGCTAGCCACCCATTACCATCATTTTGGCTGCAATATTTGGGAAAACATTTCGATGCGATTTGATTGGATTAAGGAGAACAGTGCCTACGTTCCTTCTGATGACGCTCCAATAAGAGCAGAAAACTGCAGTTAAAGGGACTGGCTGCACTCCTTATTCTAATTAAAAAGTAAGATTGTTTTTCCTTCGTATTGCAGCCGAATATATAAAAATGGTACACACATTTTTATTTTATTTTTATTTGTTTATGGACTTTTGGATGTATTTTATGCACTTACTGCAACTATGCATTTCTACCCATGTTTCTATTGTATACTCTTTTATTGCTACCATCCCGAATATAATGGAAAAAGTTGTAAGTTTCTAGGTGCTGTATAGGGTGGGGCGAAAACAAAGAAAAATTTTTTTTTTACAAATTGGTATGTCCTATATGCGGAAAAGTGGTTAGATGTTATTGCAAAACGTTATCCAAAATTTGGGATTTATAGAACAATATCTTCCGGTGCCCCAGAGCTTTAAAAATTTACAAATGAAAAAAAATATTGAAAAAAAACATAACTTTTTTATTTTATATAAATGTTGTTCTTGCTTGTTTACAACTCAAAATTTACTACAACATAATATGTAGTTTATTTAATTATTTACTGTAAAATTTCAAAAAAAAATCGGATTTTGTTTTAAACTTAGTAATACTTGTCTTGAAAAAACTCGATTTCTAATGAATCCATCTCTTGCTTCATCTCCACAAACCAATAATGATGCTTCTGTCTCTAGTTTGACACATCTTTCCACTGCTTGCGAATGACAAGGAAATTTAGGAATTTCAAAATTTATCAAATTTTTCATCAATCATTTTTCTAAGTTTATCTGTTGACAATTGTTTCTTTAATGGTGGTTCTGATATTACACGAGTTTGCCACTTAATAAGTCAAAATACCCTATTGCTCCAAAATTTATAGTTAGAATTTTAAACTGGCGAATTTCCTTGGTTTCTTGCCCATTCTTAGACTTTAATATGCGCTTCGAACCAAGCTCTCGGATGTGAAGTCGTTTATTACTAAACATGGCTAGGAGAATATTCTCAGGATCTGCAAAATATCCATTACCTTGAATGACTTTGTTCACTGTTTTCTTTAGTTTTAGTGATAAATACTGCGAGCATTTAATCATGTTAAATAAATGAATTGGCCCTTATTTAACTTCTGGCTTTATTTTGATTGGAAACCAAGTAGAAACATACACACTTTGCAGATAATTTGCCAAAATATTTAAATCGGTAGTCCGAATTAAAGTTCCTATTAGTACATAAAGTATGTTTGCTGTTGTAATATATCTCGAATGTGCCATCTTTCCCGTTTATCAATATTCAAAGCTCTCTGATACGATACCATTACTTACAGCCTTGCTTATTTCCTACAAATATTTTTGGTCTGTACTTAATTTATGCCTGGTTGCACCAACATATTTTAAGTTTAAGTTTAAGACGTGCCTTAAGGCAGGTTTACATGTATGCAATAACTGGCACCAGTCGCACTGGAACGACAGTGCTGGCATCATGTAAACGCATTTTTGGTACAGTCCAGCGCTGTCTGCCAGCGTGACCCGTCAAAATATCCCGGTCAAAACAGGCCCGTCAAAAAAGCCCCGTCAAAATAGCCCGAACACAAAATAGCCTCGACAAAATAGCCAGCAAACAAAATAGCCCCGACAAAATAGATCGCACACAAAATAGCCCCGGTCAAAACAGCCCCGGCTAAAACAGCCTCTTATAAACAATTATATAATTATTTATTCAAGGTATCCAAAAACTTTTTTTTTAATTTAAATTCTTTGACAAAAAGGAAGAACGTATTCAATTTATTTAATTTAAAATGCATTTTACTGTTGCCCGATAACAGAAAAAAATGTTTATATCTTAACTTAAATGTTCAAACTTCCAAGAGGCAGGAAAGACAGGACTCGAGTTCTCTGAAAAGACAATTTTTATTTAATGTGGTTAAGATAAATATCTGAATAGAGGATAATTACCATTTCCGAAAAAATGTATTTTTAAGGAATTATTTCATGATGAATTCTGAAGGGAGCTTTTTTTTCGGGGCTATTTTGTCGGGGCTATTTTGTCGGCGGGCTATTATTCCGCGGCTATTTTGTCTGCAGGCTATTTTGTCGGAGCTATTTTGTGTGCGGGATATTATGTCGGGGCTATTTTGTCGGAGCTTTTTTGACGGGCTATTTTGACGGGGTACCAGCGCTGTCTCGAATAGAAAGCTGGTCTTTTTTTCATGCCAGTGGCCCTCGTCCGCGTCCCCTTTAACCCCGTGCCAGTGGTTGTAGACACGTGTAAACACAGCGTTCCAGTCACTGGCGCTGTTGTACCTGTGGTTTCAATGGCAGTATTGAGATTTTTAATAAGGGTGCCAGTGAGATTGGCGCCAGTTACTGGATACGTGTAAACGTTACTTTAAGCTCAGCTTACGAAACATACGCGTTGCACTATTGAGTCTTAGATCAATTTTCAGATTGCCACAATGGATTGTCACGTGGATTGAGATAATAAGAATGGAAAATTATGGTGCAAATTAAGTGATAGATAAAGCATCTCTATCTATAAGCTGAGCTCGGCTAAGCTGGAGCTTAAGGTTCGTTGGTGCAACCAGGCATTAAGGTATTAATATCTACTTCAGGAAGTTCACTTTAAATTTTTCGAAATTTAAAACCAGTTAGGGTTTCACAAGTTTCTAAAAGCTTTCTTATTTCACCCGAAAAACAGGTAGGTCCGGCGGTTTCTCCATCTAAATACTTAATCTAATGTGGTGCTGGTAGCTCGTTTCCATGCAAAAGACAAAGAGAACCACTGTAATGGTTTCTTAATTTGAAGTTCTAATTTGCGAATTGCACCATTGTGAACGCTAGTCTTTACCGCTGTTCCATCGCATCCAATTGCAACTGAAGTAGAAGTCACATTTCGATGTTAAGGAATTGAATAAATTGTCTGCAATATTTCTTGCTGAACCAGTTTGTAAAGTACATAAGATGTCCAAAATACTCAGAGTTTGGTTCTGAATCTAACACAATATGTTATTCGGTAATCAACTATTCTAAATGGGAAATAAGCCACAATTTAACTAAAAAAATGATTTTAATTTTAACTGATGAGAATTTTACTGTCACCGTTGCATTTGGTTGCCTTTTTAAAGACAGATCACATGCTATGATTTTTTGCGACGGATATCCTTGAGTTGGGGTTGATTTCATGTAATCGAATGAATAATCTTTTAGTAAAGTCATCACAGGAACGCAACTCATAAATATTGGCAATGTCATTTTAAAGTCTTCTACTTTGAAATGTTAAATATATGTCTGAATTGCCGATATAAATGAGTCAGACTAAATAAATTATAGCAGAATTTTTTACTAAGCAAGAGAAAGCGTATACTCATAAATGTGAGTGGGGACACCACTAAATAACATCAGATTGAGCAAAGATTTTAACACAAGTTAAGATTTAATCCTAGACCACCTTTCCGCATATAGGCAAATTATTAATTGAAAATCGATTTTTTTGGTCCACCCTAGTGCTGTATTTAAAAATCGATTTATTTTGTGCTAAATGCCCTTGTCTAGGTACTGTGACACGTGTAAATGTCGATTTCCAAAAAGTCGACTTAAAAAAAAAACGGTTCTATTTCTTGACAAATTTTAATATGAAGTTTTCTTTTAGTTCTATGCAACCTTTCTAATAATTTTATTTAAGATTTATTGTATTAACTGTGTTTGATTTTGTGCTCTTATTAATTAGGTTTATTTCTTTTGTTATCCATCCTTTCTTTCAGTTATTTATCCAAAACAAGATATCTTTTACATGAATATCACTAATTTTTAAACGCTATTCTTTACTTCAATAGTTTGCATCAAATCTTTAGACGATAATTTGACTGACTTTTCTTCAATATAAATGAATGGAAATTTGCAGACATATGCATTCGCGGGAACAATACACGAATAGCCAATAAAAAAAATTTATGTTTATTAATTGTTTAAATAAAAAAAACGATGTTAATGGAAAATTCCTTAATTCTCTTTTTCTTTACAATGTAGAAACTTGAAAATTTTACGGATTGTAGCTAATGATATGAACTATACATAATTTCACTTTTTACGTTAATCGTTTACGTTATGTTTCATAAATAAACAATAAAGTTTCAAATTTTGAACGCTCATATATTTGTTTACATATAAATCGGCGTTTATTCGTGTCAAATTTCAATACGATACGAAACAAAACTTCAACCAAAACTCGAATTCAAAAAATTTTTGTTTTTATCGTAGTCTTAGAAAAACCACCGGTAGAGGCGTTTTGTGCTACAATTAACATTAGAATTCGTTTTGTCGTACTAATTAATCAAACGATTTTCTTTAGTTGAATCGTTTGGGTAAAATCTTTGGACGTTAATTTGACTGCCTTTTCTTCGATGTAAATGACTAAAAATTTGCAGACATATGAATTCGCGGGAACAATAGACGAATAGTCAATAAAAATTTTTAAAAGTTTTTTACAATGAAGAAACTTGAAACTTTTACAGATTGTAGCTGATTATATGAACTATACATAATTTCACTTTTAACGTTGTGCTTCATAAAAAACAATAAAGTTTCAAATTTTTTGCCGATTCCGACTACTTTTCATGTTTGTGCATCATATTATGTTTTATAAGTACATATTTTAATAAACATGACGATATATTTTAATGTTTGAAAAGTGTAAGACTAAAAAGTAAAAATAAAAAATATGAAAAAAATATTTTTAAGAAACGCTTTTCTTTAGTTACGAGTGACTTAAATTAAACATAATATTATAAACAATTCAACTAAAAAGCAAAAAATAAAAAAAATTGAAAAAATCTAACACATTCGTCAAAGAAAAGCGTGGCTTGTCTTCATCGAATAAACGGTTTTCGCACCACGCTTTTCTTTAACGAATGTGTTAGATTTTTTCAATTTTTTTATTTTTTGCTTTTTAGTTGATTTGTTTATAATATGTTTAATTTTAGTCACTCGTAGCTAAAGAAAAGCGTTTCTTAAAAATATTTTTTCATATTTTTTTTTGCATTCTCTCTTTAAACAAATAACAAAAAAGTGTTATATTTTTAGGTTTTCTTAAAATTTCAAATTAAGAGGCTACAACGGCGCGCCATCAATATATTTTTTTGAAAGTTCTGTGAACTTTCAACAGTGCGGCAAAAGTGCTTTGGCAGTGCGACAGTGACAGTGACACTGTACTATCAAAAACGGCACAGTATTGCGATAACAATAATTATTATATCCATATGTGCGCTAAATGTTTCCAAGTCTGCCAAATTCGATTTCTTATTAGAGATAATCGATTTTTAGTAGTTCCAATGTGACACAAAATCTAGGCATAGAATAAAAAGTTTATTTGGAGAAAGTGTATTTTTTTTGTTTTTCTTAATGGCGCTCAGGGCTGCTTTATCCATTAGGCAATATAGGCAGTCGCCTAGAGCGGCACATTATGAGAGGGCGGCAAAAATACTGTACAAAAAATATTTGTATATAAAAATTATAAATCTAGGTTCTGTCATTAAAGAGTATCTCTTTCAAATTACTTTACCGCAAGGAAGCCAAAAAATGTGCCCAAATAAAACATATAAAGAAATAAGAAAGAGAAATTAAATTTGACGAAGGGGCCGATGATGAACTAAACTTTTCAGCTATAGTGATGAGATGAAAATCCACACATTCTATGTTATAATCGACACTGTGATAAGAGACCTGAATAGACGTCTGGAATCTTATCGACTTATTTATCAACGTTTTCTTGTAAGTAACAGATTTGCCAAAATTAAGCAATGAAGAAATTATTAAAGAAGCTGAGAATCTGATACAAAATAAAGGCGACCAAAATACATCATTCATACATGAATGCATTCACTTGAAGGGTCATTTGGATACCACAACAAAATCACCAATTGACATATCTTAATATTTAAAGAAGAGTTAGTGCAGTCACTGAAGGTGGATATGAGCTATTACCTCCGATTTCGTTGAACCTCCCTCCATCGATTTGCATGAAAATTGGTGAGTCGTTAGAGGATATCTCAAGGATCAAAGGTGACATGGTGTCAACTTGCGCTTTTACCCTGGGGGTGGATGCCACCCCTTCTCGGGACTGAAATCTATTTTATTAGAAATATCCCCTGAAAATTAGAAATTTTATTAGAAATTCGATTGAGGGACAAATTCTGAGCCAAATTTGTTACATAAAGTTATTAAAATAAATCAATACTTTTTAAGTTATTAAAAATCAAAGATTTTAATTTTTCGTGAGAAAAATGCATGTTTTTTACCGATTTTTCATAAATAACTCAAAAACTATAAGATTTCACAAAAAAGTTATTATTACGTACATTAAAGCTAATAGAAAACGAAATAAACTCCGTACTGGGAAAACCTTTTAATTTTAACTAAAAGTGAGTAATTGAATGTAATTTTTTTTTTTCGGCGAGTAGGTACCCAAATCTAAGTATTCAAGCTTAAATAACGGGAAAATTATGCATTTTATAACAAAACCTTATTAAACATTTGTCAAAATACTTACAAATATCTATCAAATGAGCCCCCTAACAAGTTGATAGCATTAAAATTTATGCACAAAATATTTTTCAACTTTTATCCTTTTAAAAATTTTTCCAAAAAAGTTATTGTTTTTTTTTTAATAACTCCGTTAATTTTTATGATATTAGGTTTGCCTAAAAACGGTTTGAAAGTTAATTTTATTGGCTATTTAACCACGTTGAATTTAATCTTTAAACCCCTTACTTTTTTAAAAATAAATGGTTGAATGCCCCGGTTACATGGTTCTCGCAGCAAAATTTAAGCTTTAAACGTTTCTATCTCGCTTATTTTTTACCCTACAGAAATAGTAAAAAGGTAAAATATTTAATTTAGAAAAAACTAAAATTATGGTTATACATATATCACTTTTTACGTGTATTGAGTATTTTTGGAGTTAAGTATTATCAAAAGAAAATGAAAATTACGATAATTTTAGAAATTCTGATAAATAATATCTAATAATAATAAACTTCTATAAATTACATCTTTTTTTTTTCAAAAATATGCATTATAAACCGGTCAAAAGTGTTGAAATTATTACTTATCCTAATATAAACAAATTCTTCTAAGGATTATTATAAATTTTGATTTTTGTGGAAATGGCGTATGTTTTATTTTTCACTTTTTCCTAAAAAGTTCTAAAGGGTTGTCTTATTTTCATCATAACTTGCTTAATTGTGATGTTATTAACTTCTACTGGAGCTCATTTGATAGCTACTCCGAAGTACTTTGACAATTGTTTAGCACGCATATTTTATAAAATGCATCGGTTTACCGTTATTTAAGCTTAAATACTTGATACTCGATTTGAGTACTCGTCCAAATAATATACATTCAATTACCCATAACTCACTTTGAATTAACATTAGTTTAGTTCTTTAAGTGAGGAATGTATTCAGCTTTTTATTATCTTCAATTTTGGTAATAATAACTTTTTTGTAAAAGCTTAAGCTTTAAGACATGCATTTTTTTACGAAAAAATAAAATCTTTCGATCTTTAATAACTCTAAAAGTTTTGATTTATATTAATAATTTTATATAACAAATTTGGCTAAGAATTTGTCTCTCTATCGATTTATGGTATTATTTCTTTCACCCTCACTTAAAGTGGTAGTTTTGGTGGACGGTAAAAGCGCAAGTTGGCATCATGTCACCTTTGTTCCTTGAGGTATCCTCTTACAACTTACCAATTTTCATGAATATCGATGGAAATTCAACGAAATCGGAGGTGAAAACTTTCAGTGACTGCACTAAGTGGATTGAAAAATTTTTTACCCAATTTTGACATTGCTTTGCACATTTATTTGTGCTTCCCAGTTGCCAACGTGTCCGCTGAAAGGTCATTTTCGAAAATGTCAAGAAATAAAAATATTTTCCCATTTAGTATGACGCAACAACGTGTTAACAATTTGTCGATTTTGTCAAGAACAATTTTTTTTTTTTGAAAAGAAGTTTTTTCAATGAAGAATGACAATGTTTTCTATTACAGGTATATAAACATCGTAGTTTAAATCCATTTTTAGTGTATGCTTATTTAAATAAAAATTTCTGCAATTTTTTTCGCAAAAATGGTAAAAAGCAATTTCTGCAATTTTTTTCGCAAAATGTTTGAAGGGCGGCTACTAGAGAATTGCCTAGGGCGTCAATTGACCTAAACGTGGAACTGATGGCGCTACAGGTTCTCATTCGTAATATTTTATTTAATTATAGAGTAATGTACACATACTGACGTATTCCTTAATTTGGGCCTTGTAGCGCTATTAATTTTTTACTATATTTCGAATATGTGTACCAAATATCTCGAGAAAATATTCAAAATTAAAGCTGCAATATTGAAAAATAAACTTTGGAACTTGGAATGTAATAGGAATGTATGGTGCAGGCAATCTGAAAGAACTAGTAAGAGAAGTCAAGAAATATAAATTGGACTTTCAGTACAAGAAATCAAACAATTAGGAACCGAAATAGTGGATGTAGAGGGCACAATCTTTTTTAAAAGTGGTGGAAAAGACAGGACCAGAGGAACAGGTTGTATACTAGAGGAAAACTTGAAATCAAGGGTAAAATGCGAACGAAGATGAGAAAGACATGTTCTATGAGCAACTAGAAGAGGAATACGAAAAAACACCAAAATACGATATGAAAATACATAATAATGGGCGATTTCAACTCAAAGATTGGAAAGGAAGATATAATATATGAGGACATAGTAGGGAAACATAGCAGACATGATATAACAAATAATAACGGGCACCGAGCAGTATGTTTTGCAATGGAGAGAAATATGGTAATAGAAGTCCACATCTTCGCCGGAAGGAAATCCACAAAGGAACATGGAATTCGACCGACGGAAAAACAATTAACCAAATAGATCATGTACTAATAGAGAAAATGGATATGAATTTTATGTCAAAAATAAAAAGCATGAGAGGAGCAGAATGCAATTCAGACCACTACCTAGTAAGAGTGACATGCATGGGAAACTGGGGTGCGACTGGGAAGGGAAAAAGGAAAAGAACGGAAAGTAAGAGAAAATACAATTCAACCCTATTGAATAGTGAAGAAGAAGTAAAAAATAAATATAATGAGAAAGTAGAAATAGAACCGGCAACATGCGCACAAGACATGGAAATCGAAGAAAGATGGGAGAAAGTAAAAACATAAATAAGGCAGGCAAATGAAGCAGTTCTAAAGAGTACAGTGATAAAAGGAAAAGTAAATGACTGATATGATGAAGAGTGTGAAAAGCAGCTGAAGCAGTGAGGAGAGCTAGACAAATATTGCTGTTAAAGGAAAATGAGAATAACAGAAATGTGTATAGGGACGGAAGCAGGGAAATGAAAAGACAATGTAGGAGAAAGAAGAGAATATCCAAAGAAAATAAGCTAAAGGAAATTGAAGAAAATTTTCAAACTAAAGAAATAAGGTCATTTTACCAAGAGGTTAAAAGAATGGGCAAAGGATATCAAAGCCGAAGCATCTATATTAAGAATGAAGAAGGATTACTAATAAATGAAACAGCGCAGGTGCTAGAAATATGGAAAAATTATTTCCAAGAGCTATTAAATTATGTTAAAGAGGACGAAATGGACATAATACAGAACATGGATAAAAACGATACGATAGTGGAGACGCCAACAAAACAAGAGGTAATGAATATAATCAGCCAACTTAAAAACAACAAATGTCCAGGAGTGGCAGAAATAACAGTTGAAATGTTAAAGGCAGGAGGAAAACAGCTGTACGAGGAACTATATGAGCTGGTGAAAACGATATGGGAAGAGGAACAAAAGCCCAATAACTGGAGGCTGGCTAGGATCTGCCCCATACATAAAAAAGGAGATAAACAAACCTGTGAAAATTGTAGGGGAATAGCACTCCTAGAGACAGGGTATAAGATATTAGCACAATGCATACGTGAAAGACTGAACGAATTAATGAAGGATACTGTGAGGGAGTACCAGGCAAGCTTTCGATCTAACAGTTCGGTAACAGACCATATTTTCACGCTATAATAATTACACGCCAATTGCTATGAGTACAAAACTACCATTTATGCGCTGTTCATAGATTTCAAGCAGGCATATGATCGTATAAATAGAAAAGAAATGTACCGTGCTCTGAAAGAATCAAAAATTCCCAAAAAATTGATTAGCTTGATTGAAATGACGTTAATAATAACGAAAAGTTAAGTAGTGTGGAAAGACGTCTCAGAGGACTTCGAAATCAAACAAGGACTCAGGCAAGGTGACCCGATGTCAACCACGTTATTCAATTTTTTTTCTTGAAGTAATAATGAGGAATTGCAGCATAAAAATTGAAGAAAAATGAACATAAATGTATAGTTTCCGCGGATGATCTAACAATATTAGCAAAATCAAAGAAATAATTGAAAAGAATTGTTAAAAAGGTAAAAAAAGAAGCAAAAATAAGTTTGGCCTAAAGATAAATGAAAACAAAACTAAGCACATGATAATGGGAGATACACAGCAAGACAACGAAGAGTTTATAAAAATACAAGTGGATAATGATTACATATACAGTTTTGACAGAGTGGAAGAGTTTACCTACCTTGGTGTGAAACTAAAGGAAAATAGACATGAAGATAAAGAAATAGAATCCAGAATTACAAAAGGCAACCAGAAATACGGAATGCTGAGACCCCTTATGAAGTCTAAGTTTGTTTCAAGAAAAACAAAAGAAAGAATTTACAAGACAGTGATTAGAGCTACGATCAATTTACGGAGGCATCAATACACAAACGGGATGGAGAAGAAGGGCAAATAAAGAGTTGGAAGAGCTGTATACGGAACCAAAAATCACCGTAATAATAAAGGCGCACAGAATGAGATGGCTGTGACATATGCAAAGATTGGAAAATCACCGAATGACCAGTAGACAGAAGAGAATGTAGAGAATTGGTAAGAAGAGCGCAAGAGAAATTGTAACACAAAAATATGCCACGAACTATAAATTGGGGGATATATGTATATATTTATATAATGTATTTTTAATAGTCAAATTATTGTTGTATATTGTATATAGTAAAAAAAAATATAATTGTGTATTTCACGCCCAGGACCTACATGGTCTGTTGAGCAAAATAAATAAAATAAAATAATATTGGAACGCATTTTCTGCGCGCTGATGTTGTCTCTTA
This sequence comes from Diabrotica virgifera virgifera, assembly GCF_917563875.1. Lineage (NCBI taxonomy): Eukaryota > Metazoa > Arthropoda > Insecta > Coleoptera > Chrysomelidae > Diabrotica > Diabrotica virgifera. The sequence goes on along the minus strand of NC_065447.1, from coordinate 188,887,264 downwards.
ACATAAAATTCCATTAACTAATCACCAATTCCATAAATAGTTAACTGTTAATCTTGTATATTGATTTAATTAACATTTTAATCCTTGCCGTAAAATGGTATTTATATATCGATTACATAACAGTTAAACTATTATGTATGTATTTAATACGCGATAAGAGATCAAGCTAAGATACGAGCTAATATATCTACTAATCAATTAACATTAATAACACAGGCCAACAAACAAAAATTTAAAAAACTTTTCTTATAAATTTTTTGGCGCTAAAAAAGAATCTGAAATTAGATTTTACGTATCACCCATAGTTTTCCCACAATATGACACTTATACATTATAATAATTTGAAAAAACAAAATACCGAAATACATTAAAATGATACATAATTAGAATAAAACCTTTTATCTAATTGAAGAAAGACTTCTGTGTAAAAGGTATATTTATTAAAACCCCAATAAAGGGCTACATTAAAAGACAGAACGTTTTCGCTCTAAAGAGAGCATCATCAGTGTTCTAAGCAAGCTCTACCTGCTAAACCACCAAAAATACATAGGTTAAAACCCTTAAAACACCGACCAAAAGTCTTACATTGGCGTGTATTATGTTAAACCCTGGCGATGGGTGAAAATGAAAAAGATATACCTCACAGTATTATATGACTCTACTACGTGTATGTGGGTGGTTGAGTTGATTTCTCTCTCTTCACAAAGAGAAAGGTGAAAGTCAACTCTTTGTGAACACAGAGAAATCAACTCAACCACCCACATACACGTGGTAGAGTCATATAATGCTGTGAGGTATATCTTTTTCATTTTCACCCATCGCCAGGGTTTAACATAATACACGCCAATGTAAGACTTTTGGTCGGCGTTTTAAGGGTTTTAACCTATGTATTTTTGGTGGCTTAGCATGTAGAGCTTGCTTAGGACACTGATGATCCTCTCTTTAGAGAGAAAACGTTCTGTCTTTTAATGTAACCCTTTATTGGGGTTTTAATTAATATACCTTTTACACAGAAGTCTTTCTTCAATTTTTGTAATTAATGGTATACAGCCAGTTACGGGAAATTTTTCCTTATGGATTTTATCTAATTCTTATTTGGTAATATTACAGGTATGTGCAAGAGTTTCAGGTGTCAATGCTTTTGTATTTTTTTTTCTCTTTTTTATGTAAAACTTCTGAAGTAGTTTTTCTCCTATGCGAGGCACTCTGTTGTTCCTGATGAAGTGACCAACAGTAGTCACCCATCGCCCATCGCATTGGTGTTCCAACGTCCCTGGTATCGTTTCTTCATCACCTTGATACCCTAGTGGAATTGTTTGCCTTGTTCTTCACTGACATCACCCAGATTTTCAGGGAAAAAGTCCAGATGGTCATGCAAAAGGTGGATTTTGAGGCTCATTTGACATCCCAAATCTTAAATCTTATCTAATATCTTAAAAAACTTATCTAATAAATTAGCTAATATAAGGCCGTAGTTAGGGTCTTTCACATTACCTAAAAACTTGGTTAAAACTTTTTTGCATGCAATACAAGCTTCGTTTTCCTTATTAGTCATTTTGGTTTCAAAGGAAATTATGCAATTTTAAATGTTAAATTTTGAAAGAATGGTGGGCGATACAGCATTTTTAATATAGTCCAGAGAAATAAGATTTTTCTCGTGACACATCCCCCTCCAGGCCAAAACCAAATTTTTTGAGTAGTATGGACATCTATATTAATAACCTATATGTTTCCTGCAGCCGATTTTGATGATATACATAGCTATAAACAAATGAAAATCAAAAAACGCTAAATTTTCGCTTTTTTCGTCTATTACTAAAAATTGAAGCAGTTTAAACTAATTTGAGAGTAAGAAACTGATAAATAATATAAAAAACTTCAATACGGCGTTCACTGCATATGTCTATCCTTATTTGTTGCTTAGAAAATTGTAAAATAATTCATAAATCTTGAAATTTTATAAATGTTCATAACTTATGCAAAAATTAAGTTAGAACTTTCTTATTACACGAAATACTGAGACTTCTGTTGCTTAAATTATATTGTAAATTTCAAAGCAATTGGTCAAACAGTTTAAAAGTTATTTAATTTGTTTATCCCAAATGAATTTTTTTTGAAACACTATAAGTCAGAAAACGATGAGGTTACAGTAATACTTCGGACAGTGTATGAAAGAAGAAGATTTATGTTATTAACTTAATTTAAAAAAAAAATGACAAAAAATAATTATAAACAGTGTAAAATTATTTTGCAAAAACATGTCGATTTTTTGATTATAAACAATTAGAATAACTTTTTAACCGTTACCCGCAGAAAAAATATTTTTCCACACTTAGAAAGACCAAATTTTTATACATATTTAGAAAGAAAACAATTGTCCTACGACAATTAGGGACAAAGTTAGCCCCCTTCTTTTTTAATTCACGGCAGCTTTGTTTATAACAATTAAGAAATAAAATTAACCGCATTTGAAAGAACATACTTCAAAGTTTTAACGTACCAAGTATCCAAAAGATTTCCTTTCAAGGAAATCGTCCACAAAGCTTAAAATGTGGCCCTTAAAATCGGCCGGCGTTGAAACTTGGGATAGCGATGAGAGGGGTGAAGGAGCTGTTAACTGTATCTCTGGTTCTCGATTATTTATTTCGTTGTTTCTTTTTTTAATTTGTATGTACTTTTTACGTACATTACGAATATGTGTTATTTAAATAAACTAATTGTTATATACACAATCAAATTTGTTTAAACAATTTTGTTTTTCAATTTTTTAATAACATTTGATGTAACTTTTATTGTAAAACGTACATATTAGTTATACAGGGCGTAAAAAAAAATACAGGTCATAAATTAAATCACATATTCTGGGACCAAAAATAGATCGATTGGTCCTAACTTACCTTGATACAAATGTGCACATAAAAAAAGCTATAGCCCTTTGAAGTTACAAAATTAAAATCGATTTTTTCCAATATATCGAAAACTATTAGAGATTTTTTATTGAAAATGGACATGTATCATTCTTATGACAAGAACATCTTAAAGAAAAATTATAGTGAAATTTTTGCATCCCATAAAAATTTTATTGGGGTTTTGTTCCCTTAAACCCCCAAAACTTTTGTGTATAACCCAATTAAATTATTATTGTGGTACCATTAGTTAAACTCACTGTTTTTAAAACGTTTTTGCCTCTTAGTATTTTTTCGACAAGGCAACGTTTTTATCGAGTTGCGGCTTCTTTTTTAATATGTTTACCTAAAATTTTTATGGGGGTTTGTTTTTTACACCCCCCAAATGTTTGGGTACGTTCCAATTGAACTATTACTGCGGTACCATTAGTTAAACACAATGTTTCTAAAACTTTTTTGTCTCTGAGTATTTTTTCGATAAGGCACCTTTTATCAAGATGTGGCTTCTTTTTTAATATGATTCAAAATATGCCTAAAAATGTAAATTATAAATAATAAATTTTCATACGATTACCAAGTCTTCATAATCGTACTTAACCATATTATACAAATATGTGGTGGATTTGAAGAATATTTAAAATATTTCAATAAAAACTGACGTTTCGAAAAAGTACTAAGAGGCAAAAAAGTTTTAAAAACATTGTGTTTAACTAATAGTACCACACTAATAATTTAATTGGAACGAACACAAAAGTTTGGGGGGTTTAAAGGAACAAAACCCCCATAAAATATTTATTGGGTGTAAAAATTTTACTATAATTTTTTTGTAAGATGCTCCTGCCATAAAAATACCACATGTCTATTTTCAATAAAAACTCTCTTCTATATATTGGACAAATTCGATTTTCATTTTGTAAATTCAAAGGGCTGTAACTTTTTTTATGTGCATATTTATACTAAGGTAAGTTAGGTTCAATCGAACTATTTTTGGTCCCAGAATATGCGATTAAATTTATGACCTGTATTTTTGTTACACCCTGTAATTATTATATTACTAATCCTATTCAATTATTCCTAAATCTAAAATTGGCCTATAATATTAAATTGAAAATAAAAAATCTCAAATAAACTAGGATTTGCTTCTTGATAAACATGCTACTAGATAAACGAAAAATGAAATGTAACAAAATTAGAGAGAGGATAAAAAGAACAAAATTATTTTCAGAAATTTTCTACAATATTGTAATAATTGTATCTTACAACATTGAAAGTTATAATTTTAAGATTGCAAAAAAACAAAAATTAAGATATTTCATACTGGTAGGGGAGCCCAAGCGGGGATTTTTGCAGTTACTCGAGCGCTTCAGATTATCATATGGAGAGAAACCTGGTATCCTGCAGATGTACCTCTACCATATATTAGCTCTTAACACAGGGAGTTCGTTAAGGTGGGCCCGAAAAAAAAATCTATCCTTATAAAAGCTCGAAATTGTCAGATTAAGATAAGGTAAGTTAAGTACATTCAAAAGAGTGTATATTTCAAAAATCTGACGATTTGAGCCGGGCGTAAGGAAATGGGTGAGTCCCAAAGTTTCACAAAAAAAAAGCGAATATTTCGCGAAATGAATGACAGATCAAAAAACTAAAAAATATGCGCTCAATATTTTTTAAAATCTATCGAATGATACCAAACATGACTTCCCACGGAGATGGGTGTGGGGTAAATTTAATATTTTAAATACGAATCCCGCGATATTTCGCGAAATGAACATCAGATCGAAAAACTGTAAAATACACTTATTTAATATTTTTAAAAAATACATCGAATGGCACCAAACACGACCCCCTACGGAGGTGGGGTGGGGGGTTACTTTAAAATCTTAAATAGGTTACCTTATTTTTTATTACAGATTTGGATTCCTCGCGAAAAAATAAGTAAGTTTTATTGGAAACATTTTTTCGAATTATGCATAGATGGCGTTATAATCGGAAAAGACGATTGTTGGAAATGGAAAATTAAATTAAAAAATGGCAAGCGCCCACTAAAATGGAAAATGTTACTTACCTTTTTTTGGTTTTAGGACCTACTCTTCACAACCCACTAGGTCTCCAAAGCGCTCGAGTGACTGCACATTTAGCATACTTTGCTCCCCTACCATATATTTTGGTATGATAGCAAGACTATTAAAATAAAATTAAAGGAGGTTTATCTAGGAATACTTGTATTTTTATGAAAAACGTAACAATTACCAGTTACCCATTTATTATAAGTTTTTGTAAAGTCAAGTGCATATGATCCACTCCTATAATTGCCAACAAAGTCATCCTAAAAATATCGTAAAAGAATTTCCAAAAATTGTTTACACAATTTACATAGTTATTTAAATAACCACTTTATTAACAAAAAACATATCCGTAACGTACCCAAAGAGTACATACAGATTAAAAAAAGAAACTCCAAAATAGATAATAGAGAAAGATTGAGGTTTTGATAATCGAAGTCCATAAACTATTTATATCTCTGTACTAACAAGTACTCGGTGCAACCAGTTTTGCAAGATCAGATAGTTTATTTTAATAACATATCTGATATAAAGAAGATCTGTTGATCGGATCGGCACTAAGGGTTCTTAGCTTAATTTCCAACCCCAATCAATTACGTTTATCTCTTTTTTGGTGGTTCTGTAACTTAAGTTTTTCATTCATCTAATAGCATGTTTACTAAAAAAATAAAACCTAGTTTATTTGAGATTTTCTGATTTCCATAGACGAATTCTATTTTTAGAAACCATCGAATGGGATAATTTGTTTTTTCATACTTTAAATTATTACTAAGTTTAATAAAAAACTATGTATTATTATATTATTCATAAATATGTATGTTTTGTGATTAAAATTACTTCAAATTTTATTAAAAAAAAATTGAAAAAAAAAATGTTTAAACAAATTTGATGGTGTATGTAACAATTTATTTATTTAAATATTGCATAGTCGTACTGTACGCAAAAAGTACATACAAATTAAAAAAAGAAACGTAGAAATTCATAGGCGAGAACAAGAGATACAACTAACATTTCCTTCCCCGTTCTCATCGATCTCCCAAGTTTCGAGGCCGGCCGATTTTAAGGGTCACATTTTGAAGTTTTGTGGACGATTTGTTTAAAAGTATATATTTTTTATATTTGGTACATTAAAACTCTGAAGTATGTTCTTTCCAATGTGACTAATTTGATTTCGTAATTGTTATAAAGAAAGCTGCTCTGAATTAAAAAATGGGGGGCGGTAACTTCGTCCCTAATTGTCCTAGGACAATTTTTTCTTTTTTAAATTTGTATAAAAATTCAGTGTTTCTAAATGTGAAAAAATAATTTTTCTACGGGTAATGGTTAAAAAGTTATTCTAATTGTTTATAAGCAAAAAATCGACATGTTTTTGCAAAATAATTTTGCGATACTTAGAATTATTTTTTGTCATTCTTTTTTAATTAATTTATTAGCATAAATCTTCTTCTTTCATAAGCTATCCAAGGTATTACTGTAACTTCATCATTTTCTGACTTATAGTGTTACAAAAAAATTTATTTGGGATAAACAAATTAAATAACTTTTAAACTAGTTGACCAATTGTTATGAAATTTAGTGTATAATTTAATCACCAGAAGTCCCAGCATTTCGTGTAATAAGAAGATTGTAAGTTCATTTTTACATAAGTTATGAATATTTATAAAAACTCAAAATTTATGAATTATTTTGCAATTTTCTAAGCAACCAATAAGGATAGACATATTCAGCGAAAGCCATATTGAAGTCTTTTATATGGTTTATGAGTTTCTTACTTCCAAATTTGTTGAAAATGCTTAGCCATTTGGCAATAAGCGAAAAAAGCGAAAATTTAGCGTTTTTTGATCTTCAATTATTTATAACAATGTATATCATCAAAATCGGCTGCAGGAAACATATAGGTGATTATTATACATGTCCACACTACTCAAAAAATTTGGTTTCGGCCTGGAGGAGGTTGTGTCACCAACAGGCTACTTTTTTTCCTTATTTCTCTGAACTAATATGCTTTTCGGACTCAGCATACTAAAATACGTAAGGTAGAGGTAATCTTATCAAAAAAGTTTTTCCATCGTTGGCCTGTGTAATTTAATTAGTACGTACCCTTGTGGATATAAATCCTGAAACACAAATAGCGACAATACTGCTACATAACTGACAAGCTGCCGTCAGATTAAATACGTTTTCGACGTTTTTAGTGGTTCTGAAATAAAAAAAAGATATGTACTTTTATGTTATACTTCTGTGTAAATTTCTAGAACCATTTTACCCTCCAACATAAATCATCATCAACAGCTATTCCATCCATCGTCGAATGTGGCCTCCTCGCTTAGGCCGCGTTCATACCGGAGACCATCGCATCATATCCTAGCCTGGTAAGACCCCATTTTAACAGTCCGTTCTCGATTCCACCGACCCTTTTCAGCAGTCCCCGGTTCAGCGGTACCCATTTCAGCAGTCCCCGTTTCGGCGGTTCTCGATTCCACCGACCCGTTTCAGCGGCGTTTGGTTCTGCAGCATGCCGTTTGAGGGGCATCGTTCAGGAAAATGAGTAAAAAAAGGACCCTCTTGGGGACAGTAGTTTAAACAATAAAAATGAATTTTATAAAATAAACAATAAATTGTCCCAAAATCACCCTATATATAGCTTTGCAATTGCAATTATCTCGGTCAATTGTTTATATATTACAATATGCTTACCACCAAATTAAAGAACTTTTTAAGATCTACATTTATTTGCAAAAACTGCTTTTTTCATTCTTTACAATTGTTTAAAAGAAAAAAGCAAAATCAGCTGTACGTCTTCACGGAATTATCATCAGTTATCCCTCATCTACCGTTTAAAACTTTGAAAACCCTGTAGAACATTTTACGTGAAATCGATGATTTTTTTCCCTATTGTTACGGTTTCACTAAATAAATAATAATTACTTACTGATATTGTTATAAAACTTTATTTTATTCCACAGTAAAATATAAAAATATGACCAATCAATTAAAACTATTCTTCTAAATCCTGTACTTCCATGGTTAAGCACCTAAAACAAAATAATAGTTCGTTAGTATGGTAATATTTTATCTAATCTCATTAAATAATATATAATAATAATAATATACTAATATTTTATCTAGTTGCCAATTTATATTAAGTAGTAAACTGGTAAATTGTCTCATATAGGTTAGAAACCACATAGTTGTAGGCCATTTTTGAGAAGAAGATTTCACTACTCCCTCTCAAATCTAGACATTTCTCGCGCCACTTTCTTTTCCAAAAAAATAGGAAGCTGATCATTTTGCACGTTGTGCTAGCGAATTTTAGCGGATCTTTGATAGCTTTCTAGGATCTCGAGATAGACAATTATTGAATTATCTTAAAGGATAAAATAATCAACTGTTGTTGGATTTGTAGTCTACTCGAAATTACCACTAATAAGGCCATACTACACCTCTGGTAAGATAACCTCTATTCTGCCTATAGTTTTAGTTATAACTTTTATTACCTACTTTTAGGCCTTTGTCCTTCTTCTACTTTTGTACTCCAACTTGTAAATTCTGCAACTTCATGATCCACAAGTAGATAATTAAATATAGCCTAGGAGACGTAAGCTCGAACTCTTCATACCGTTCCAGGGTATTTACTGTACAGGCAGAACAACAAGGAGCCCTACACTTCATTACCAACAACCAAGTAAGCTCTTTCCATTTTCCTGCGCCAAACAGAAATAACTAAAACCAAAATAAAGATTCACCAATACAGGAATATACTTATCAAAGATAAATATATAAATAAATACTCAATTTAATACTTACTGTGTAAACAAACGTATCGACACGATTTGGGCATTCTATCAGCTCTTGTTTTCTTATATTGTATATATTTATCATATTTAATACCATTCACAATAATTAAAGTTATATTCTCGCTGGTATTAAGATTCCATCACGCTGTATATGCATCGTAACATCGATACTCTTAATTTAATAAATTTTAACCTATCACAGTCCTAAATGTTTGTTTTATTTTGTTTTATTCGAGCTAGCTGGTAAATAAACAAACAAACAACTTTTCAGAACCCATATCGCTACCAGTTCTGCCTATCAGCAAAACGGTGTAGCACTATTAACTGGGGTATATACCAGATACTTAGATATTACCTGTATATTTTCAAACAAGAATAGGTTAAAATAATATCCTACAATAAAACTAATTATTTTTATCATTGTCATATTATTATTTTCTTATTGAGACCGCTTTATTGGGGACCGCGTTTATGGGGACCGCTGAATCGGGCACCGCTGAATCGGGGTACCGCTTAAACGGGGACCGCTGTATTGAGACCGCTCAATCGGGACCGCTGAATAGGGGTGAAACCCCTAGCCTAGAGCAAAGTATCGTATTATAGTCCAAGTAATGAAGCTTAAAATAGGACAAACCCTAGCAATTTTTACAGAATGGATCGAATTGCTTGAAAATTTGTGAATAAGTAGTGGATAGTCCAAGGATCAAAATCTATATGATGCCGAGAGGCGCTTTTACCATGGGGGTGGTTGCCACCCCAACTGGGGGGTGGAAATTTTTTATTATATTTTGACCACAAAAGTTGGTAAAAACGTTCATCCTAAGCAAAAAAAACGTTCTATATATTTTTGTGATAAAATTAATAGTTTTCGATTTATTCGCTATCGAATGTGTTAGTTTTATATCGAAAAAATCAATGTTTTTAATAAGTTTTCCGCTAGCTAACAACTCCAAAAGTTTTCGATTTATCAAAACAACTTTATTAAGGCTATGGGTACATAATTCGCAAATATTTTACGTGTATCCCTACTTTTTCTGTCTTTACACGGCAAATTACGTGTAGTAAAATTCACACTGGTATGGATATGTAAACATTACTAGAATGTCATTCTACTTGAAAATGTCATCATTAATTTAAAGAGACGGCTTTTGAATGTTCTTGGATAACTGTTATTTTTATAATTGCAAATTATTAATTCAGTTAATAAATGTGATAATTTTTTCACTAAATATATATTCAGTGATTGTAATAATTTATTTGTACAACAAAAACTAATACTCAATCGAGAAAAGAGGAAAAATGTTTAAGTGATTTTTTAATAATATATTGTTATGGAGCGCTTACAATTTTGAACATCTTTAACAACAAAATACTTGGATCACAGAATATATTATCCTGATGTATTCTCTGCTTGGATCTTCCACAAATAATACACAATAAATAACTTTTTATTAAGTTTACGTCTTAAATCAATTATTTATCAAATACAAGTATTTATCAATAATATTTGATCAATACCTTAAAATATTCCCGATGCAATGTCAAATATTTAAAATTGTCACTGATTGTCAGTGTCTGAGTGACAATATATGCTGACAATATTATATTCGGCTGAGTGCGTTGTAAGATAAAGATAGATTTGGAAAATATTACCACGGCATTGTGTTCATTTTTTTCAAATCCTGAAAAAACCAATAAATATTTTTGAAAAATTTAAACGCAGAATGAAAGATTAAATTATTGCCGAGGGCCGAAAGTTCCTAAGAATAAATAAAAAGTTTATTTTGAATGAGATATTTGGAATTAAAAATCACACTAAATTTTCTCTTAGTTTTTCACCCCTGTAACTTATTTAAATAAACATTATAGAAGTTCTCAGGGACTTTCGGCCCTCACTAATAACGTAATCTTTCATTCTGCGTTTAAATTTTTCAAAAATACTTATTAGTTTTCTCAGGATTCGAAAAAAATGAATCCCCATTTGAATAGCATTGCAGCCGAAAATACGTACCGATCCTCTTAAGAAAAATGTACAATTAGAAAAAATAAACAAAACCGTTTTTTTTTAAATTTCCTTAAGGCCAACAGTAATCGAGCTATTAAAATATGTTAGCTCTTTTTCGTCAAATGCTAAATATTGTAGATTCAAAGTCAAAAAACGGGAAAACTATGCATTTTTCGAGGATAACTTGTAGAAACTAATTTAAAGTACGTAAAAATATCTATCTCCAGAAATAGAAGAAAAGTCTAGCTCCAAAATTAAGTGACTTATAACGAAAATAATGTCAGTCCCTATTTTTTTCAGCGAAAAAGTAATCGGAAGCAGCCGCCCTAATCACCACCTTAATTTAAATTAGTCATTGTATTTCCAGTAGTTCCATTAGTCACAATAAGTTCCAGAAGTTTGACCGGCCTAGAGTGATTGGTTTTAAAAAAAATGGAGTTAAAAGCGAATAACGAATTTTTTTAGTTTGAAAAAAAATGGTTTTCTCTTCAGAATAGAAAGATTATCATCAGAGGTACGAAAAAATTTTTAAAAATAAAATTGTACCTTATTTAATTCCCAAGAGCCTGGTTTGCAAAAATTTTTCGTACAGCAAAAATTCAGTGAACTATTGACAATTAAAACTTGCAATAACATGCAAAACCATCTTTACCAACTCATTCAAAGTCACCTCTTTTGGCGACTAAGGATTTTTAAGATTTATTAACAATTTACTTATAGATCTCGTAAAAACCTACAAAATTGTTTTCTAAGAAACTTTCTAAGGTAAAAAATTAAAAAGTTACGGTTAAAAAATCAATATATTTTTTTGAAAAAAAAAAGGAGAAATCCAATTGGAAGCATAATAATGTAAGTTAGCGGTGTTTTTAGTCATTGGCCTTATTCAATCTTCTTTATTTTTGTATTGTTAATCAATTCTAAAAGTTTAAGTGACTTAAAATGATTAGTTTTTAAAAAACTAAAGTTAAAACGAATAACGAATTTTTGTAGTTTGGTAAAAAATGCCATTTCCTTCAGAATAGAAAGATTAGCATCAGAGATACGAAAAAATGTTAAATATGAAATTGTACGCTATTTAAGTTCCAAGTATTTGATTTAAAAAATTTTTCTACGGCAAAAATTAATTGAATCGTAAATGAGTAAAATTGGTAAAACATTGATTGTTTCTATATAAAACTAACACTTTCGATAGCGAATAAATCGAAAACTATTAATTTTATCGAAAAAATATATGGGACATTTTTTGCTTAGAATGAACGTTTTTATCAACTTTTGCGGCCAAAATATAATAAAAATTTTCCACCCCCGAGATGGGGTGGCAACCACCCCCAGGGAAAAAGCGGTTTTGGGCATCATATAGCTTTTGATTCTTGGACTATCCACTACTTATTCTCAAATTTTCAAGCAAATCGATTCATTCTGTAAAAATTGCGAGGTTAAAAACTTCGGTACCTGGACTATTACTATTCATTTTCGTATACGTTCGCATTAAAAATAATGTATTTTTTCTATGACTGTTTAATAATATGTATACTCATTATTTGCTATTTTTGAATAGATAATAACACCCATTACTTTACCGTGAGTAATAATTCATTACTCACGGGCTGAAGTTACTCGCGGGTCATTACTCACGGGTTGAAGTTAGATTCAAGTGGTGCATGGCATTTTAATATACCTAATAGCAAATAAAATTACCTAAACTTGTTTATGTAATAAAATAATCATTGTAATTTATATGGAAAATTAAATTTGAAAAATGTTTAACGGATATTTAACTTTAACAATGGGTTAGTATATTTTTTACGTTAAAATTTGAATATTTGACATTTTAAGATTGACGTTATTAAAAGGTAAACAATGAACAATCGGTATTAATTTCGTAAAAGGGCTTACGGATATGAAATTCATATCAATGAATTCTGTTTTACTTACTGTTCATTGTACAAAATATTTTAATTGAGAGCACACGTTCTTTTTCATGTAATTGCCTTAAAAGATGTCTTATTTTTAAAAGCCACCGCCATTCCATGACATAATGACAACTGTTTGATTGTTTCATAAGCTCAACGAGTGTAATTCTAACAGTGTTGCCATAGTTATATAAAATATATTTTCTTATGAAAAATAAAATATTTCGTTTTAAATAATGTTAGTAGTTGATAATTATATTTTTCTACTAATCCAAATAAAAAAAGGTCGTAGAAAAAGTATAGTATTCTACTTGCATGTAATGGCTTTGGCGAGTGTCGTAATTCATCAGAGTGAGTAATAGCCATCATTACATGCTCGTTGAATAATATACTATTATTTTACCTGGCGATCGATAATATGGTTACGAGCAGTACGAGCAATACTAGGGAGCGAGGGTTGGCACCTCGTAGTGGGCGCACACTTTTAGGTGTGTCCATTCATACACACGCTTGTTGTCATCAGTCCATCTTGTTTGTGGTCTGCCTCTACTTCTTGTGGTCGCCACTCCAGAATTCGCTTTGTCCAACGGTTGTATTCCATTCTTCCTGTGTCCTACCCAGTTCAATTTTCACATGGCAATATACTGGATAACAATGTGATTCAAGCATGATTAGGTGAATCCTAATCAAGTGAAAAATAATGGTATATCTTAGATTACCAAGAATAACTACATATTATCTTTTTTGAGATTTCAACATCATTTTATTCTAATAAATATGCATACTAATAAACAGAGCATATCCGTTCGCGCATTAAACATAACAACAAATCACAATAAAACATTAAAAAGTTTCCTGAAGCACTGGATGTGTCTATCTATTTATAGTTCACCACAGCATGCTATTTATAGTTCACTGAAAACTGCATTTATTGTCATTCCTTAAAATTTATTTAAATTTAAAAAAATTGTTTTATAAATATTTTGGGCCATAATAAATTGAATTGTTGTTCTAGTATATTTCCAATATCATTTCAATAAATAATTTATAAATACTGGGCACGATTTAGATATACAGAGAGCACGTAAAGGTTGGAATAAATTAATTTTCTCGAGAATGGACAATTTTGGAAAAAAATCCCGAAAGAGGTCAATTTTTATTTTTAAATTACGACTTTTTGTCATATATATCATACTAGTGGCGTCACCCATCTGGGCGTGATGACGTCATCGATTATTTTTTTAAATCGGAATAGGGATTGTGTGATAGCTCATTTGAAAGGTAATTTAATTCTCTATGCAGTAATATAAACACTTACATAATTATTTATATAGGGTGTCCAAAAGAAATTGTTTTGTATTAAATTTATTGACATAAAAAGAAGGATGAATGTAATTTATTTAGTTCAAAATACATTTTACTGTTCTCAGAAAACAGAAAAAATGTTTATTTGGAAAATAATCATTCCTTTTCGCTTAAATCAAATGTTCAAACTGTTAAGAGGAAGGTGGGTGGCGGCTTTAATATTGAGTTTATGCAAAAAACAATATTTATTTGTCAAATAAACATTATTTCCTGTTTTTTCTAACAGCAGTAAAATGTATTTTAAGTTAAATATATTACACAAATTCTTCTTTTTGTCAATAAATTTAATTCAAAAAAAAAATTTTTTGGACACCCTGTATAAATAATTAGTTAATGTTTATATTACTGAATAGAGAATTGAATTACCTTGCAAATAAGCTATCATACGACCCCTATCCTCATTTAAAAAAATTATAGAAGACGTCATCACGTACAGATAGGTGACGTCACTAGTATGATACATATGTCAAAAAGTCGAAATTTGAAAATAAAAATTGACCTGTTTTGGGATTTTTTATCAAAATCGTCCATTCTCGATAAAATTAATTTATTCCAACCTTTACGTGCTCACTGTATGTATATCGATTAGATTTAGACATTACTAATATAGTCCAAGTAATGAAGCTTAAAATAGGGCAAAACCTTGCAATTTTTACAGAATGGATCGATTTGCTTGAAAATTTAAGAATAAGTAGTGGATAGTCCAAGGATCAAAATCTATATGAGGCCGAAAGGCGCTTTTACCATGGGGGTGGTTGCCACCCCATCTCGGAGGTAGAAATTTTTTAATATATTTTGGCCACAAAAGTTAGTAAAACCATTCATTCTAAGCAAAAAACTTTGTATACATTTTTTTCATAAAATTAACAGTTTTCGATTTATTTGCTATCAAAGATGTTAGTTTTATATCAAAAGAATAAATACTTTTAATCAGTTTTCTGCTAATAACTCAAGTTTTTGTTTTATCTAAACAACTTTGAATAATTGATGGATTCGACCGTTACTTGATGGAAGTTCATTTTATCTAACAATAAAACACTGAAAACGTTTGTTTTCTATACTTCCACAAAATTTATTACAACTAAGTGACTACACCTGTTTCGGCAGAGTGCCTTTCTCAAGTGATATAATTTACAATGTGTTTGCCTTTTTAAGTCTATAACTGAAGAGGGTGAGGAGTGGGGAGCTGTTTGTCTCGAGTTGGTCATTCAGAATTTTATCTGTATTTTTCAATTTATTAATTTCCATAGATTCTAAAAAAGATAGCTTAAAGCCTTTATTTTGAATATGCAGAATTTGAAACTCTTCATTGAAAGAATGATTATGATCTAGAAGGTAAAGTTCGTATGTAGAAGTGTATGTTTTTCTATTGTTGAAAGCCCTTTTGTGTTCTGCTATCCGTTTGTCAAAGGTTCTGCCAGTTTGACCGATGTAAGTTTTCGGACAGTCACCACAAGTTAGTTTGTACACACCACTCTGTAGTTGCTTTCTCTTTCGGCTTTTATTGTTCTTAATATATTTGCCTAAGTTTTTGTTAGATCTGAAAGCTGGTGTTATTCCTTTCTTTTTTATGTATCTGGTTATTTTTGTCGTTATCTTGCCAGTATATGTGAAAGAGGAGAAGGTGCTGGGTTCTTTCTGTGGGGGTGGAAGATAGAACTAAACATCATTAAACAAATAGCAGTAAACAATGGCTATAACGAACAAACAGTTAACAAAATTTTAAACCAAAAACTCCATAAGAAAGCCCTGAAATTAGTGTATCCACCACCACAGAATAGTCCAGAAAGCCACTGCGCATCCGATAGGAAAAATATTCTAATTCGGATTTTTTGCACAACCTTCTTCAAAAAGGACTCCTTTTAACAAATTTTCATGTTGCCAGGACCAAAAGGTGGTCAAAAATTTTTTAAACGTTTTTTTTGTTTTTTTCCTAAAATTATTTTTTTTGCATGGAAAAAAGTTTTTTTAGGTTTCTTGGATCATTCCAAACAGAAAAGGTCTTTACTGACTTTTCTCTAGAAATGATAGTTTTTGACATATAAGCGATTAAAAATTGAAAAATTGCGAAATCGGCCATTTTTAACCCTCAAAAACTATGTGAAAAACTGAAAACTTAGATGTTGCCAAGGTAGGTAGATATTCCTTAAACATCGATTGATGAAATCTCGAAGAGTTTTTTGCAATACAATATTCAAAACTCCTTTGTTTTATAATTGCTATTCAAGCGTGCGCGACACTATTTTCCACCGACAGTATGTTGCAAATAAAAGGAATAAATTCGTTATTTCGTAAACCGGCAACTTTTAGGAAAAATCCCGAAACAGGTCGATTTTTATTTTTAAGTTATGATATTGTGCCATATATGGTATACTAGTGACGTCATCCATCTGGACGTGATGACGTAATCGATAATTTTTTTAAATAAGAATAGGGGTCATGTGCTAGCTCATTTGAATGGTTCGTCAATCTTCTATTCAGTAATATAAACATTTACATAATTATTTATACAGGGTGTCCAAAAAATTTTTATTAAATTAAATTATTTGACAAAAAAAGAAGTAGAAGGACACCCTTTATAAATAATTATGTAAATGTTTACATTGCTGAATAGAGAATTGAAGAACCTTTCAAATGAGCTACCACACGACCCCTATTCTCATTTAAAAAAATCATCGATTACGTCATCACGCCCAGACGGATGACGTCACTAGTATACCATATATGCCACAATATCATAACTTAAAAATAAAAATCGACCTGTTTCGGAATTTTTCCTTAAAGCCGCCGGTTTACGAAATAACGAATTTATTCCTTTCATTTGCAACATACTGTCGGTGGAAAATAGTGTCGCGCACGCTTGATTAACAATTAAAAAACAAAGGAGTTTTGAATATTGTATTGCAAAAAACTCTTCGGGATTTCATCAATCGATGTTTAAAGAATATATAGCTACCTTGGCAACATTTAAATTTTCAGTTTTTCACATAGTTTTTGAGGGTTAAAAATGGCCGATTTCGCAATTTTTCAATTTTTAATCGCATATATGTCAAAAACTATCATTTTTAGAGAAAAGTCACTAAAGACCTTTTCTGTTTGGAATGATCCAAAAACCTAAAAAAAACCTTTTTCCATGCAAAAAAATTAATTTTAGGAAAAAAACAAAAAAAAAACGTTTAAAAAATTTTTGACCACCTTTTGGTCCTGGCAACATGCAAATTTGTTAAAAGGGGTCCTTTTTGAGTAAGATTGTGCAAAAAATCCGAATTAGAATATTTTTCCTAGCGGATGCGCAGTGGCTTTCTGGACTAGAAAGAACCCAGTACCTTCTGCTCTCTCACATTTTCTGGCAAGATAACAACAAAAATAGCCAGATACATAAAAAAGAAAGGAATAACACCAGCTTTCAGAACTAACAACAACTTAAGCAAATATATTAAGAACAATAAAAGCCGAAAAAGAAAGCAACTACAGAGTGGTGTGTACAAACTAACTTGTGGTGACTGTCCGAAAACTTACATCGGTCAAATTGGCAGAACCTTTGACAAACGGATAGCAGAACACAAATGGGCTTTCAACAATAGAAAAATAGACACTTCTGCATACGCACTTCACCTTCTAGATCATAATCATTCTTTCGGGTCCCAATGAATTCGTAACTATTTTAATCCCCCCTCCTAATTACAAGCCAATTGGTAACTCTGACCCTCTCAGGTAATTTTTCGGTAACCGATCAACTACCGGTGAATTCGTAACTAAATAAAGGTATAATCTTTTAGACATGAAATAAACATATGGAAGATCTCTTTGCTTTTAAATTATCAGATGGATTTAAATAATTTATCATTCCTAACCATCTAAAAAATATTAAATTTACAATTACTTGATAAAAACCAAGCTCGTGTAGAGCTATACTTAATGGAAATAATATTATAACACGTGTTAATGAAACACTATAATATTGTTTCAATTATTTTATTAAGATATTTAAATTTTTTCTATTTTTTATAGGTACATATAGTACAAATATAATGTTTTTAAGCAAACCAAGAAACATTCGGTTTAGATTTAAGGTATTAGATTTAATCAATGGTTTCGAATTCACTTGAAGAAAGTTTCGGGTTGGCAGGTCAGGTAAAAAAAGTTACGAATTGGCCGGTGTACATTTTGATTTGAAAATTGTTGTCATTAAAAGTTACGAGTTGGCGCGTGTCCATTCTTTCAATGAAGAGTTTCAAATTCTGCATATTCAAAATAAAGGCCTTAAGCTATCTTCTTTAGAATCTATGGAAATTAATAAATTGAAAAATACAGATATAATTCTGAATGACCAACTCGAGATAAACAGCTCCCCACTCCTCAACCTCTTCAGTTAAAGACTTAAAAAGGCAAACACGTTGTAAATTATATCACATGAGAAAGGCACTCTGCCGAAACAGCTGTAGTCACTTAGTTGTAATGAATTTTGTGGAAGTATAGAAAACAAACGTTTTCAGTGTTTTATTGCTAGATAAACAACTTTGCTTAACAAAAATGTACCTTTTGAAAAAATAAACAAAACAGTTTTTTTTATTTTCTTTAAGACCAACAGTAATCGAGCTATACTTTATTATATGTTAGCTCTTCTTCGTCAAATGCTAAATAATGTAGTTTCAAAATCAAAAGACGGGAAAAATATGCATTTTTCGAGGACAACTTGTTCAAACTAATTTAAAGTATTTAAAAATATCTATCTACGAAAATAAAAAAAAGTCTTTACCTGAAAAGTTAAGTGATTTATAATGAAGAGAATGTCAGTTCCTATTTTTTTCAGCGAAAAAGTGATTAGACAAAACCCCCTAATTACCACCCTAATTAAAATTAATCATTAACCTTATTTGGTCTTCTTTAATTATGTATTAATAATAGGTTCTAGAAGTTTGGCGGGCTTAGAATAATTAGTTTTTAAAAAAAAATGGAGTTAAAAGCGAATAACGAAGTTTTGTAGTTTGTTAGAAAATGCCCTTTTCTTCAGAATAGAAAGATTAGCGTCAGGGATACGAAAAAATGTTTAAATATGAAATTGAAGATCATTATTTAATTTTCAAGCACTCGCTTTACAACAATTTTTTCTGCGGTAAAAATTGAGTGAGCTATCGACAATTAAAACTTGTAATAACATACAAAAACCATCTTTACCAACCCTTTCAAAGTCACCTTTTTTGTGACTGAGGATTTCAAAAAGATTTAGTTTTAACAGCCCTATATATCTTGTAAAAATATACAAAATTCTTTTTTAAAAAACTTTCTAAGATAAAAACTAAAAAAGTTTCGGTTAGAAAATCAATATATTTTTTTGAAAAGAAAAAGGACAAATCCAATTGGAAGCATAATAACGTAAGTTAGCGGTGTTTTTATTCATTGACCTTATTCGTTCTTCTTAATTTATGTAGATATTAATAATAGATTCTAGAAGTTTGATTTACTTGGAATGATTAGTTTTAAAACATATGGAGTCAAAAGGGACTAACGAATTTTTGTAGTTTCAGAATAGAATGATTAGCATCAGATATACGAAAAAATGATTAAATATGAAATTGTAGGTTATTTAATTCCCAAGAACTTGGCTTAAAAAACTTTTGCTACGTCAAAAATTGAGTGAAACGTAAATGAGTATATCGAAAAACATTGATTTTTCGATATAAAACTAACACTTTTGATCGCGAATAAATCGACGCTATCGATTAGCCCTGACGCTAATCTTTCTATTCGAAAAATCAATGTTTTTCGATATAAAACTAACACTTTTGATCGCGAATAAATCGAAAATTATTAATTTTACCAAAAAAGTATAGAATATTTTTTGCTTAGAATGAATGTTTTTACATATCAACTGTTGCGGTCAAAATTTAATTAAAAATTTCCACCCACGAAATGGGTGGCCACCACCCCCATGGTAAAAGCGCCTTTCGGCATGATATAGATTTTGATCCTTGGAATTTCCTCTACCTATTCTCAAATTTTTAAGCAAAACCATCTATTCTGTAAAAATTGCGAGGTGAAAAGCTTCGGTTCCTGGATTAATAAAAGTTTCATATCGCCCATTTTTTACCATTTAATGGATTATTCTTGTTGATTAATGTTTAATGTAAAATATATTAATGAATAAATATCTCACAAATATAGATTGTTAAAAGGTCGTTATGGATATTAGTTTTCTGATCTATAAATAGCACACTGGTACTTAGCGTTATCAAAGTTCGCAGTATTTCAGTACATTCTTACTGGTAAATTAATCAGTGACCAAGTCGTCGTTTTTTTTTAAGTTTACATTTTAAATGTCCATTGCATAGCCCATTAACTCACGGTAACATATTGCAAAACCTCCGAATTTTAAAGAACCGCTTGGATTCATATCAAACTTGGCACACACACACACTCATGTCAAAGAAAAAAAGTGATATTGTGCCGATGTGGACTTTTGTCCTGGGGGTGAATTTCACCCCTCCTCGGGGATAAAGAAAACGTGTGGTCAAAATAATTCAGGAATTGGATAAAATGATTAATTCCAGGGAACTTTTTTCTATAGTTTTTTCACTAGAGTTTTTTCAGGTCAATATTTTTTGAGTTATTTTAGAGTGAATATGTTCATTTTTTCAACAAAAAACACGTTTTGGGCGGTTTTTCACAAATAACTCAAACAGTAAATCTTTTATCGAAAAATAAAATACATATACTATGTATAGCAAAAATATAGTCTATAAAAAGTGACAAAAATGGTGTATATGTTACCGCCCAAACCCGATTTCAAACTAGTTTGTTTTGAACGCGATAGGATAAACTAGTTTGGGCTAGGCCAAACTAGTTTGTCCTAAACGCGATAGGTTAAACTAGTTTAGCCTAGGCCAAAATAGCTTACCCTGATATTAATACGGACACTGTAGGATAAACTAGTACGGCCTACTATAAAATTATAGTATATAGACGGAGAGCTAAAGCCGAAAAATCATCGTCATAAGTAATATCAAGTTTTTCCTGTGAAATGTGTCCATTGTATATTGAAAATTATGACCCCTTTCAGGCTAACACCTCAGTGGATACAGAAAGTAGCAATAAGAGATGAAAGGGGAAAGTTAATGCAGTCATTAAAGGTTTTCACCTCCTATTATGTTAAACCTGCATCGATTTGCATGGAAATTGGTGACTAGTTTGAGCATACCTCAAGAAATAAAACTGATTTGGGGCCAACTTGCACTTTTACCCTGGTGGTGAATACCACCCCTTCCCGCGGGTTAAAATAATTTTATTAAAGATAACCCCACAAACCGAGAGAGGGACAAATTTTAAGTAAAATTTGTTATATCATGTTATTAAAATAAATCAATACTTTTTGAGTTATTAAAGATCAAAGATTTGCCTATTGAAGAGCATATGCGTGAAGTTACGGATGATAAAAAACATACTAATTAATTGTATGTTAGTAAAATAATATTTTTATATTTTTTCGATATTTAATTGAATTTTTTCTATCAATATAAACTGAGTATGTCTAGAAACTGGGGGTGTCCAATAATGGGTATATTTGACATATTCGAATACAATTTTGCTAAATTAATAATATCGAAATATTCTAAAAATAATATTTTAATAACATACAATTAATTAATATGTTCTTTTTATCATCCGTAACTTCACGCATGTGCTCTTAAACAGACAAATCTTTGATCTTTAATAACTCAAAAAGTACCCCCGATAGTGGCTGCAAGACTTTGACGTGAGTTCGGGGGCTTAAGCTGACAGTTTAGATAGGGCTGTAGTCTGGTGTAGGAAGTGGAACAAGTATGCATGTGTGAATGAATAGGATCTCCCTAATAAGGAGCTCTCCGCTGAGTGTAGGTACCCCCTATAAACGGGCTAGGCCTGATGAATGGGAAGTATGAAAGGATGTGAAACGACCTTGCTAGATCAGTTCCTGTCACCACTTGGTTCTCTGGGGTATCTGGGAATCTCTCTTAGGTAGTCTAGACACTAGAAGTGGACGAACTGCATCAGCGACCAAGAAGCAGCCTACCCCAAACCTACCCAAGCTAAGGTGGATGGTAATCGTGCCGATGGCTGGATGGCCACAGGGTGTATGTGGTCGTGAACGATCCCCTTGGGGTACCAGGCGAAACCCCATTGCATATAGCCTTCCTCTGGTAATGCGGGGCTCTTCCAGGGGTGACAAACCTTTCCCTAGCTACTCGTGGGAACATCATGGACTCAAACAACAAACTAACAATAACAAACAAAAAACCAAAACCAAATCCCGAGGCTGAACCAAAACGTTCACCTCAGCTGGAGGCCGCGGTTGAGGACGGACAGCAATGTTCAACTCAAGCTTCAGCCCCAGCAGAGGCCGGACAAGGATCACCTCGGGAAAATCGGCAAAAGCGCCACAAACTTAGTGGCGCCGAGCTAAAAAGAAGGAGGAAGGCCAGAGAGGCGGCGGGGAAGGCACCTACGGGAGCCACCCATCCCTCTCCAGCCCCTCCAAAAACAAAGGTGAGGGTGCCCGCATCGGAAGCTGTCAACAGTTCCACCTCCAAAAGAGGACAGGAACTGACAGCCCCCGGTGTGAAGCGCCTTCACCCAAGCACTTCCACGGAGAGCACGCCGCAGAAGCACAAGAAGGTACGCAGCGGTGGAAACACCACTGCCCCTTCCCAAAGCTTCGCGGAAGCCTCCGTAACACACCTTAAGGTAGCTATCATAGATAAGGTAAACCCGTACGGCAAGGTTTCTGCCGACCGGGAAAACCTTATCAAACGCAGCCTGATGGAGGAATTGGACAGAGCAATCTTGTCCACCTCCAACAGCCAAGCAAGAGCGCCCACGTTTAAGTCGTGGACCTACTCTGGTGAGATAATCAGAGTGGCCTGCGATGACGACGAGGCGCTTGCGTGGCTAAAAAAGGCTATAGATGACCTCAAACCGTGGGAGGACGCATCACTGGCTGTTGTCAGTCAGGATAAGCTGCCGAAGCTTACTAAAGCCTCTCTATGGATCTCGGAGGATGTTACTAACACCTCCGATGACACAGAAAGAGTGCTGCGGAGGCTAACGGCGCAAAATCCGGACATGTCAGTTGCGAGATGGTGCACCTTCCACCATGAGGCCAAAACCGATCCAAACGGACACCTGTTCGTCTTCGGAATCGGAGACGAGGACATGGCTGTCCTTAAGAAAAGAGCAATGAGGCTGAGCTACGCGTTCACCTCATTGACTCTAAAAGCAAGCAAACAAAAATGGAGGGCACCTCCTCGGAACCAGGGACCTCAGATACTCGGCAACCGGATACGGTCACTGAGACTGAAACACCCGTGGTTCCACAGCAGGACGACGACCATCAGATGGTGGTCGACGAACCCTGCAGAGGAAGCACCGAAACGACTAAGGCTGCCGCCTCCTCAAGTGAGGAGGAAATGGACGCCTAAAAAGAACCAATACGACACCTTCGCCATGGGCAAAGACGTCAGGAAAAATGTAACCATTATTCAATGCAACCTCCAGCACAAAAAGGTGGCAACAGCGACACTCTGCCGCCACCTGGATGTAAAGGAGGATGCAATAGCATTAATCCAAGAACCTTGGATAATTAAGACCAAAATAACTGGTTTTGGCAGTCTAAATGGTCAAATCTTCAGCTTACCAAGCAACCAACAACCGAGAACAGCAATATATGTTCCCAGGAAAATTAAAGCCTCCCCCCTGGTGCAGTTTTGTACTTCAGACGTAACTGCTGTTAAAGTAAAATGCCCATGGGGAAAAGGCAAAAGCAGAGAGTTGATACTAGCATCGGTCTACCTACCCTCAGATGCAGCCACCCTACCACCAACAAAGGAGATGGAAGATCTGGTAGACCATTCTCTCAGCCAGAAGGTAGAACTTATTATCGGCTGCGATTCGAATTCTCACCATCTAGGCTGGGGCAGCAAAGATAACAACTCTCGAGGTAAGTCTCTTTGTGACTATATTATTAGTAAAGATTTGTATATCTTAAATAGAGGCACGGAACCTACATTTATTAATGTTCGTAGCCAAACTGTTATAGATATCACGCTAGCAACAGCAGAAATATCTAATAAAATTCAGAACTGGCAGGTCTCAGAGGACATCTCTATGTCTGATCACCGCTGGTTGACCTATATTATTAGTCTGGAAAAAAGCCTTATCAAATCTCGCGACCCTAGGTGGACGGATGTAGAACTCTACAACCGCCTCTTAGAAGATGCTCTGCAGAATGAAAAGGCTTTAACTCCAGGAACTAATACAGAATTGGAAAGGTACACGGTATCTATCCAAAATAAAATAAGCTACGCTTATAAAAAATCCTGTCCGATAAGGATGGTCCAGGAAAGTCGCAAAACCAACTCTTGGTGGTGCACTGAACTGAAACACCTTAGAAAGACAGCAAGAACTTCTTTTAATAAAGCAAAACGCACCAAACTCAAAGAGGATTGGGATATTTATCAATCAAACCTCAGAGAGTTTAAGAAAGTCTGTAGACAAAAACAAAGAGCTGCTTGGAGAGTCTACTGTGAGGAAATCGAAGATTTTCCGCAAGCTTCCAGGCTACAAAAAGCGCTCTCAAAAGATCCACATCGGCATATCAGCATACCAACAAAGGAAGATGGAAGCAAAACTTCCAACCTTTGCGAAAGTGCTGAGGTCCTGATGAAAACACACTTCCCCGGTTCTAGTATTTCAAAAGCACCAAACTGGACGGAAGAAATAATCATACCCACACCAAATGACTGGCATCTTGCCAGAACATTAATTAGTGAGGAAAAGATAAGATGGGCCATATCGTGCTTCGCCCCTTTTAAGTCACCAGGGCCTGACGGCATATATCCAGCCCTACTACGGTGGGGACTGGATATTCTTTTGCCGCACCTTGTGGGAATGTTCAGAGCCTCCTTGGCTCTGAGATATATTCCTAGAGAGTGGAGAGAGGTACGTGTGGTCTTCATACCAAAACCAGGTAGGATGGATTACACCCTACCGAAGGCTTTCCGACCAATTAGCCTGACATCTTTTCTCTTGAAAACGATGGAAAGGCTATGCGAGAGGTACATAAGAGATGAAGTTCTGGTTCATAATCCACTTCATCCAAATCAACATGCATATACTTCGGGAAGATCTACCGATTCTGCACTTCATCAAGTAGTGGGAAGAATTGAAAGATCGCTGGATAATAAAGAATCCACCCTAGGTATATTCATAGACATTGAGGGAGCGTTTGATAAAACAACTTTCCCAACCATCACCCAACAGCTCAATGTCAGGAATGTCCCTCTGGCCGTGAGCGAATGGATATTCAGTATGCTGTCAAATAGAGCAATAAGCATAAATGTAGAAGACGTTTTGGTTAGAGGGATGGTTACGAGGGGATGTCCACAAGGGGGGGTGCTATCACCACTCCTCTGGAACATAGTGTTGGATACCCTGGTTTACCAACTCAGCAAGAACGGTTTCTACACAATAGCCTATGCAGACGATATAACCGTCTTACAAAGCGGTAAGTTTGAGAACACACTATGCGAGAGATTACAAGTTGCTCTCAGACTAATAGAAACATGGTGTAAGGAACACTCACTGTCTATAAATCCAAAAAAGACAGAGATGGTCCTCTTCACCAGAAAAAGAAGGATCACGGGCTTAATACCCCCTAGGATTCTAAACTGCAGTCTGAATTTCTCTGAAGAGGTGAAATACCTTGGTATTACCCTTGACAGGAAGTTAACATGGAACTCTCACTTAGATAGTAGAGCTAAAAGAGCATATATTGCCTATGAACAGTGTCGGCGAACGGTCGGACGCACTTGGGGCCTTTCGCCCAGGGTGGTCGCCTGGATCTACACTACTGTCATTAGGCCAATGCTAACTTACGGAGCCATTGCTTGGGTACCAAAAGTGCTACAGGCAACAGCGATCAACAAACTAAACCATATTCAACGGATGGCTTGCCTAAATATAACAGGTGCCATGAAAACAACACCAACTGCTGCAATGGAGTTGCTCATTGGCATTACCCCTTTAGACATATATGTCAGAGAGGTGGCGCTGATGACGATGATGAGGTTACGCTCAGCGGGTGCAAACCTTGATGTAGGAATGGGACAATTGAGATGTCGTTTCTGGCGGGGTGAGCTGGAGGCACTGCCCCAGCTGCATGCGGGCCATGGATGCGACTCAATTAAACCTACGTTTGTCTTCGACAAACCCTACAAAATCGAAACAAGTCAACATAGGGAGTCAAACGTGGCAAATGCATATTGCATCTACACCGATAGCTCCAAAACGAAAGAAGGCTCAGGATGTGGAATATACTCCAGATCATTGAACCTTAGTATAAAATGGGGTATGGGCAAAAATGCCAGCGTAGTTCAGACTGAACTGGCTGGTATCTCCATAGCTGCAAAAGAGATAATCGGGAAAGGTATAGCCGGCAAAACTGTAATAATCTGCACAGACAGCAGACAAGCGCTACTAACCCTGAACAGACCACGCGTCATATCAGGGCTAGTAATGGAGTGTCATGAATCACTAGCCCAAGCTTCGGATGGTAACAACATCATCCTGAGGTGGGTTAAAGGACACAACAGAAATAAAGGCAACCGCATTGCTGACCAGCTGGCTAGAAGGGCAGCAGGCCTAAGACTCTTAGGACCTTGTGATCTTTTTGGCTTGTCGACTACAACAATCGCGGAAACTGTCAAATGTCACTCCCACACGCAAACCGTAAGAAGATGGGAAGAAGGGCCAGGATGTAGACTTGCCAGGGTAACACTAAGGAACCTTGGGAAGTCAGCATCAGAAAAGTACTTGAGAATGACCAGGAAAAACCTACGCTTGACCGTTGGTTTTTTAACTGGCCATTGTCAACTAAGAAAACACCTCCACACACTGGGGCTAGTAGACACATCTCTATTCAGGGGGTGTGAACGAGATGACGAAACTGTCGAGCATGTCCTATGTGAATGTCCGGAGTTATCGTCAATACGAGAGTATGCGTTCGGCGAGCCTTGGCCTACACCTGCCGATATAGGGGAGATGTCACCAGGTGATTTGTCCACCTTCCTGGAAATGGCAGGATGGATAATGAACTAAGGACGACAACCCCCTGGGAGGATGTACAATGGGTCAATTGTGGCCTAAGTGCTGTGGGACTTGACTCACACTCCCTACTCTACAGATACAGAACTCAAAAAGTATTGATTTATTTTAATAACATGATATAACAAATTTTACTTATAAATTGTCCCTCTATCGATTTGTGGGGTTATTTTTAATAAAATAGTTTTCATCCCAGAGAAGGGGTGGTATCCACCCCCAGGGTAAAAGTGCAAGTTGGTACCAAATCATTTTTATTTCTTGGGGTATGCTCTAACTAATTTCCAATTTTCATGCAAATCGATGGATGTTTGTTGCAGTTACAATTAACAAGAACTGAATTGAACCAACCAACCTGAACCAATCCTGAACCAACAGAATTTCTTATAGTTATTAACACATTCGTAGACACGACTGTATATGCAGACACTTACAAAGGGACATGACTGTCTGCATATGAAGTTGTATCGGTTAATGTAAGAAAAATTAAAGCAAGAATAAAGACACTAAGTTTGGTGCCAACTTTCTAAAATTAGTCATTTGTCTGAAGAATAACTCTAAACTCTAATGATGTCTCTGAGATCACCTTTACCTGTTAGCATTACTGTCTTTTCTTAGATTAACATTGCAATTATTGTCTATTTTCTTCCTTAAGTTATCTTCATCCTGAATTCCATTTATGATTTCTTGCTGCAAAGATGAAGCCGAATGTCCTAAACCATATCGCTGAAATATCGTTAAGGGTTGTAGCTACGAGATATTTAGTTAAATCAGAATAAGGTTTTGCCCAATACATCTGCAACAAAAACTGTTCCATAAACAGATGCAAGTGCAATAAGGTAATGCTATTCCGCAATTCTACATAAGTGTCATCAAAGCACTCCACGAAAAAAAAAATAATAATTTTTATAGTTTAAGTAATAATTATTGTTTAAAAAAAAACACTGATTTTTTTTTATATGATTGTCTGTATTTCCAATGGTCCATTAGTTTATGCCGAATCAATATCGTTTTATTAAAAATGATTGTCTTACATCCAGCTACAGAGTATTTTATTCAGTGTATCTATTTATTTTGGCTTATATCAGGTATTAGTCTAAGAGCTAGAGCCGAAAAATCATCGTCATAAGTAATATGGAGTTTGGCATGTGAAATATGTCTATTGTATATTAATAATTATGACCCCTTTCAGACTGACACCTCAGTGGATACAGGAAGTAGCAAAAAGGGATGAAAGGGGAAAGTTAGTGTAGTCTTTAAAGGTTTTCACCTCCTATTTTGTTAAACCTCCATCGATTTGCATGAAAATTGGAAATTAGTTAGAGCATACCCCAAGAAATAAAAATGATTTGGTACCAACTTGCACTTTTACCCTGGGGGTGGATACAACCCCTTCTCGGGGGTGAAAACTATTTTATTAAAAATAACCCCACAAATCGATAGAGGGACAATTTATAAGTAAAATTTGTTATATCATGTTATTAAAATAAATCAATACTTTTTGAGTTATTAAGATCAAAGATTTGTCTGTTTAAGAGCACATGCGTGAAGTTACGGATGATAAAAAGAACATATTAATGAAGGGTATGTTACTAAAATATTATTTTTATAATATTTAGATATTATAAATTTAGTAAAAGTGTATTCGAATACGTCAAATGTACCCATTATTGGACACCCCCAGTTTCTATACATATTCAGTTTATATTGATAGAAAAAATTCAATTAAATATCGAAATAATATAAAAATAATATTTTACTAACCTACAATTAATTAATATGTTTTTTATAATCCGTAACTTCACGCATATGCTCTTAAATAGACAAATCTTTGATCTATAATAACTCAAAAAGTATTGAGTTATTTTAATAACATGATATAACAAATTTTACTTAAATTTGGTCCCTCTCTCGGTTTGTGGGGTTATCTTTAATAAAATTGTTTTAACCCGCGTGAAGGGGTGGTATTCACCACCAGGGTAAAAGTGCAAATTGGCCCCAAATCAGTTTTATTTCTTGAGGTATGCTCAAACTAGTCACCAATTTCCATGCAAATCGATGCAGGTTTAACATAATAGGAGGTGAAAACCTTTAAAGACTACACTAACTTTCCCCTTTTATGCCTTTTTGCTACTTCCTGTATCCACTGAGGTGTCAGTCTGAAAGAGGTCATAATAATTATCAATATTCAATAGACACATTTCACATGCCATATTCCATATTACTTATGACGATGATTTTTCGGCTCTAGCTCTTAGACTAATACCTGATATAAGCCAAAGTAAATAGATACACTGAATAAAATACTCTAGCTGGATGTAAGATAATCATTTTTAATAAAACGATATTGATTCGGCATAAACTAATGGACCATTGGAAATACAAACAATCATATACAAAAATCAGTGTTTTATGTTTAAAACAATAATTATTACTCAAACTATAATAGTACATTATATACCGCGGGACTGAAGTAGTACATTTAATCCTGAAGGTAAAGTTTATGGCCCGACCGCAGGGAGGGCCATAATTTACCTGAAGGATTAAATGTACTTCAGTCGCAAGGTATATACGATACTTTTCGTACTTCCGGTATGATTTTATTAATTATTTCAATAATTTCAATCAGTTTTTTCTCTCTTCAACTCATTTAATAAACTGTCTTTAAAATAAGTTACCATAGTAACATTGCGTTGTGACAGTTATAATTTAGAAACATTGTCATTACTAGTGTCATTGTAAAGAAACATTGTTATTGATAATTATTGGTATCATGAGTGAAGAAGGTGTATCTGATATTGATAAAAGAGCAGCCGAAGTAGGTGAAGAATTGTTACCACCGAAATCTAGAAAACTATACGAGCAGCAGTACGATGCTTTTAAAAAGTGGTGCCGCTTAAAAAATGTGAGACAACCTACTGAAAATGCGCTGTTAGTCTACTTCGATGATAAATCAAAAGCGGTTTGTGCCTCAACTCTCTGGGCACATTACTCAATGCTGAAATCGGTTATTAACATTAGAGAAGATATTGATATAAGTAAATTTCCAAAATTATTAGCTTTTTTGAAGAGAAGAAATGAGGGATTTAAGCCAAAGAAGTCAAGAATTCTCACGTCTGAGCAGGTAGATCAGTTCTTACGGGAGGCTCCGGATGATAAATATTTAATGCTTAAGGTAAATTTGGAAATTTGTTTATATTCAGAAATTTTAACCCTTAAGTACTAACATCTTAAATAAATGGCGTAAACACTAACTAACCGCCTGACAGACGGGTTTAACATTTTAGTGCTAATTTTTGTTTTTGTTAAACATTTTAATGCAAAAAATTATCTCGATGACTTACTGAAAGTATTGATTATCTAAAAAACACAGTAATTAATCTCGTTTTTCTGTATTTATTAAAATAAAAGACATTATAACAAGAATGGAAGGATTGTTTGTGTAATTTTTTACTCCTGACAAAGAGTGTGATAAAAATTAAACAAATTAAAGAATCTTAATAAAAATTTATAATCGAGTTAAACAAATAGTAAGAAAAATGAAAATAATAAGGTTTTTAAAAAATGTTAAAACAAAAAAAAACTGACAGGTACTACACTTAGTACAGTGTAGCAATGGTAGTCAGTGACAACATTTTCATCACAAATTGATTCCACTTCGCTTATGTCGTCTTCTACCCCATAAAACCCTTTCAAAAGAGTTTCCTCAGGGTATTTATTCCCTTATTTGATGTTTTTTGACGAACTGGGGCACATTATGTGTAATGACGAACTGGGCGCAAACACTAACACCCCGTCTATTAGACGGAAATCACACTTTGAGCCTAAATATCTTTCGAATAAAAACCTTCAGCAACTTGCCGAATTCAGTACTACTAAAGAACAACTCAACTTGAAAAGTCATAAACGGGTGACCTTCAAAATTTTCTAGGAATAGAAATATCCCACTTTCGATAAGCGATGCCGTCTGAGAGACGGGGTGTTAGTACTTAAGGGTTAAGAAATCAATTTTTTTGTAGGTTGCACTTATTTTGGGCGTTGCGGGAGCTTGTCGTGGAAAAGAGTTGGTTGATTTAGAAATCGACGATGTGAGAGATTTGGGCGATTCCTTCCTAATTGCGATTAGAAACACCAAAAATAAAATTGACCGAAATTTTGTGATCAAAAATTCAGAAAACAGTGCCATCAGTTTTGTGGCGATATTTCGGAAATATGTGGCATTGCGAAAGACAGGGACAACTCATTCAAAATTTTTTGTTCAATACATCAACAAAGAATGTACTACGCGAGTAGTAGGAAAAAACATGTTTGGTACAATTCCACGGCAAATAGCAGCTTTCTTGAAATTAGAAAATGCGACGTCTTATACGGGACATTGTTTTAGACGCACATCTGCGTCTTTGTTAGCTGATTCGGGAGCAACAATAGACGTGCTGAAGAGACATGGAGGATGGAAATCCTCCAACGTGGCCGAGGGATATATTGAATCGTCTATTAAAAATAAACAAAAAATTTCAGATAAAATATTTGGTCAAGTCGCCGATTCGTCCACTATAGTTATGCCACAGTCCTCATTCTCGCTTCCTGTTTCCGCAGGATCTTCGAAACAAACACCAGTTCAATATGAAAAGGACCTATCTGTTACTCGTCAGTTACCTGCTGCATTAACCCAGGAAAGACTGGTCAATATGACGAACTGTCACAATATTAATTTGAATATTAACGTTAATTACCATTCTAATTAATTATATTTTTCAATAAAATATCCCTTAAATTCGTTTGTTTGTGATTTAATCGTTCCGGGAGTTTCGTCAATATTTAATCCCGGAGGGATTAAATGTGACACTTTAGTACCTGTCACAAGGGAGTGAAGTTGTCACTTTAGGCCCGGAAGTACGAAAAAATTATTATTAGTCCAGTCGGGTTAGACGAATAACAAGCCTAACCTTACATTAGGAGCTGCCCCAAATTTTATTTTTCTAATCTTTAGGGAGGGTTAATATTAGTAAAAATTTAAAATCTCGAGTAAATTCCACTGTTGCGTTAGCCGCCATCTTGATTTTAAATGAGAACGATTTTTGCTCAATATCTCTGCCATTTTCAATTTTTTGGCAAAAGAGTAGAAACTGAAGTTGTTGAAATTGCGATTTTCTATAATTTCATTTATTATAATTTTTTTCGTAAGGTCGATATTTTCCGAGTTATGAGGGGAAAATAGTGACAGTTGTAGCATAATTATATAATTATTGAATTATCTCGTTTATTAGTAGTTCTACAACAAATATGTACCTACACAAAAATGAAGAGAACTAAATTATACACAATTTTGATCTCTTTCATTGTTTTGCTAAAATTAATATTTAAGGTAGTACGTATGCGGTAATGGCGCGAGCGTAAGATAGGATTGATTTTATAGCAATTGTTTTTGTTCAATATCTACGCCATTTTCAACTAAAATTGTTCAAAATATAATTTCCTACAATTTCTTTTTAACAATTTTTTTCATGCGGTTGATATTTTCCGAGTTACATGGGAAAATAGTAAAAAGTTGTGGGGGGAGCATAATTATTGAATTAAATTTTGTTTCCGAGCTGCCCCAAATTTTATAATTATGTCCTTTAGGAGAGATCAATAGTAGTGTAAATTTAAAATCTCGACTGATTTCCGCGGTTGCATTAGCCGCCATATTGATTTTAAATGAGAACTGTTGTTGCTTAATATCTCCGCCATTTTCAACTTTTCGACATAAATGGTAGGAAAGAAAATTGTTGGAAATGCAATTTCCTACAATTTCCTTGGCACAATTTTTTTATTCAATATTCTCCGAGTTAAGGGGAAAATAATGGAAGCGGAAGGGAAGCATAATTATTGAATTGTCTTATTTATTATTAACTTTACGACATAATTGCACATAAACAAAAATAAAGAGAATTATATTTTATACAATTTTTGAAACTTCCAATGAAACGTCAACCAAACTGAGTATATAACAAGAATGTGTGTGTACTTTGTACGCACGTAAGAAGTTATACTTCTACTACATATTATGTGATTTTTTAGACAATACCAAAAATTTAAAAAAATAAAAGAATAAAACGCACACAAACACATTGAAAAATGCCACAAAGAAAAAATGATTTCTGAACGATAATAATTGTTGGCAAAAATTTTAAATACGCATTTTCTGAAAAAAAAAATTATATAACAAATATACTTACAATCATAACATGTATAAAAAAATAAAAAAATAAAACTTGCATCGGGAATTGAACCCTTGAATGCTTGCCGCTTTGACTCGTAATCGAAGCGTAGACTCACTCGTCCAATCCGACATTACTTATCATGTGGAAAAATACGGTAACTGAACGTTTTACTGTTTGACACTTGTTTTGAAAATTGAATTATGTAGGTTAAATTTTGTGGAAGAAAATATAAAAATATAACAAAACAGTAAGAAAACAATATATTAGATGAAGATTGGTAGAACTTTTGTTGGTAATCAAATTAAGTATGTAAATCAAAGCATTACATAGGTACCTACTAGATAAATAAATCTACGCCAAAAAATCATAATTTAAAAATAAAAATCGAACCTAATTTGGGATTTCTCTCTAAAATCCGCATTCTTGAGAAAATAAATGTATGTATTTCAACCTAATCCAAATGTATAATTACAATATGATTATAATAAAAACTACTTACCAAATTAGAATGAGTTTTCCTTGTCCAAATTAGTCCAAAAGTCCAAAAATATAGGTATATGAATACTATTTAAAAAGGCAGTCTAACTATTAACTAACTTTTGTTTGTTGTTTCTTTTCACACAAATTTTAAAACGCAACAACCATAAA
The DNA here is from genome assembly GCF_917563875.1 of Diabrotica virgifera virgifera. NCBI lineage: Eukaryota > Metazoa > Arthropoda > Insecta > Coleoptera > Chrysomelidae > Diabrotica > Diabrotica virgifera. The sequence continues at coordinate 188,853,230 of NC_065447.1, read as the reverse complement.
TAATCTAACTACAGCTGTGCCACAGTCGGCATAATGAATAATTTTTGACATGTCATTTGAACATCCAATCAGAACAAAGTTATAATGCGCATGCGCCCGGTCGCTAGGTTTTCCCATATAAAAATTTACCCTCTATCGCCGGTAAAGAAGTATAACTTCAAAAGACATAAAAAGACATTATATGCATTAAGTTCACTTAATTTTATTAACTAGCGGGTTTTATTAGTTGAATTTGTCGCTCGATATTTTAAGTTTTATTTCAGCTAATATATCGTGATGTTTCAACATTTTTTTTTTAAATTTTGGACCCTGCTGGGGGGAATTTTCCCATTTCCCCCTTGTAGACCCGCCACTGGTTCTCTCGAAAAATTGTAGTAAATCGTAATTGCAACAATTTCAGTTCTTACACTTTTAGTCGAAAACTTGAAAATGGCGGAGATATTGAACAAAAACAATTGCTACAAAATCAATCCGGTCTTACGCTCGCACCTTTACCACATACGCACTACCTTAAATGTTGATTTTATCAAAAAAATGAATGGCATCAAAATTGTAAAAAATTTAGTTCTCTTTATTTTTGTATAGATATATATTTGTTGTAAAACTAATAATAAAGGAGATAATTCAATAATTATATAATTATGCTACAACTGTCACTATTTTTTACTCATAACTCGGAAAATATCGACCGCACGAAAAAAATTATAATAAATGAAATTATAGAAAGTCGCATTTTCAACAATTTCAGTTTGTACACTTTTTGTCAAAAAATTGAAAATGGCAGAGATATTGAACAAAAACGGTTATCGTTTCAAATCAAGATGGCGGTTAACGCAACGGGGGAATTCAGTCGAGATTTTAAATTTATACTAATATTGACCCTCCCTAAAGATTAGAAAAATAAAATTTGGGGCAGCTCCTATTGCAAGGTCAAATGCTATCCCGACTTGGCTATATTTGTTTTTTCGTGTGGGGTGCTTTGATGACACTTATGTAGAATTGCGGAATAGCATTACCTTATTGCACTTGCATCTGTTTATGGAACAGTTTTTGTTGCAGGTGTATTGGGCAAAACCTTATTTTGATTTAACTAAGTATCTCGTAGCTACAACCCTTAACGATATTTCAGCGACTTGGTTTAGGACATTCGGCTTCATCTTTGCAGCAAGAAATCATAAATGGAATTCAGGATGAAGATAACTTAAGGAAGAAAATAGACAATAATTGCAACATTGTTAATCTAAGAAAAGACAATAACGCTAACAGGCAAAGGTGATCTCAGAGACATCATTAGAATTTAGAGTTATTCTTCAGACAAATGACTAATTTTAGAAAGTTGGCACCAAACTTAGTGTCCTTCAGGAAATATATTCTGTTTTTTTTTTCTTACATTCACCGATACAGCTTCATATGCAGACAGTCATGTCCCTTTGTAAGTGTCTGCATATACAGTCGTGTCTACGAATGTGTTAATAACTATAAGAAATTCAGTTGGTTCAGGACCAGGTCTTGTTAATTGTAACTGCAACAAAAACTGCTCCACAAACAGATGCAAGTGCAAGAATGCACTGATAGTATCGGCTATTCCACGAATATACGTCTGTCTTGGATTATTGCGACAACGCATATTTTAGTGTGAAACATAAGAAGTGCGAAAGTAAATGGCTCTAATAATTGTTCCAATAAACAACAATGTATTTTGCAATTTACTTTCGTTCTTCATAATTTGCACAGTAAAATATTCGTTGTCGAGATAATCCACAACAGACGTATGTTCGTGGAATAGGGTATATGCAGTTATAAGTGTCACTAAAGCACTATGTCGATAAAAAAATAAATAATAATTTTAAAAATTAAAGTTTTTGATAATATGACTCTTTGCATTACAAATTATCCGTTAGTTTTAACGACGAATCATTATCGTTTTAACAAAAATAATTATCTTACATCCATTTACAGATAATTTAATCAGTTTAAGCTATTTAATTGATGGATTCGACTGTTATTTGATGGAAGTTTATTTTATCAAACAATAAAACACTGAAAACGTTTGTTTTCTATACTTCCACAAAATTTATTACAACTAAGTGACTACAGCTGTTTCGGCAGAGTGCCTTTCTCAAGTGATATAGTTTACAATGTGTTTGCCTTTTTAAGTCTTTAACTGAAGAGGTTGAGGAGTGGGGAGCTGTTTGTCTCGAGTTGGTCATTCAGAATTATATCTGTATTTTTCAATTTAATAATTTCCATAGATTCTAAAAAAGATAGCTTAAGGCCTTTATTTTGGATATGCAGAATTTGAAACTCTTCAATGAAAGAATTATTATGATCTAGAAGGTGAAGTGCGTATGTAGAAGTGTCTGTTTTTCTATTGTTGAAAGCCCTTTTGTGTTCTGCTATCTGTTTGTCAAAGGTTCTGCCAGTTTGACCGATGTAAGTTTTCGGACAGTCACCATAAGTTAGTTTGTACACACCACTCTGTAGTTGCTTTCTCGGCTTTCTCTTCGGCTTTTATTGTTCTTAAAATATTTACTTAATTTGTTGTTAGTTCTGCCAGTATATGTGAGAGAGCAGAAGGTACTGGGTTCGTTCTGTGGTGGTGGATACACTACTTTCGGGGCTTTCTTATGGAGTTTTTGGTTTAAAATTTTGTTAACTGTTTGTTCGTTATAGCCATTGTTTACTGCTATTTGTTTAATAATGTTTAGTTCTATCTCGAAGTTCTATCTCATGACAAAAAATAACTTCGAGATAGAACTAAACATCATTAAACAAATAGCAGTAAACAATGGCTATAACGAACAAAAAGTTAACAAAATTTTAAACCAAAAACTTTATAAGAATGCCCTGAAATTAGTGTATCCACCACCACAGAAAGAACCCAATACCTTCTGCTCTCTCACATATACTGGCAAGATAACAACAAAAATAGCCAGATACATAGAAAAGAAAGGAATAACACCAGCTTTCAGAACTAACAACAACTTAAGCAAATATATTAAGAACAATAAAAGCCGAAAGAGAAAGCAACTACAGAGTGGTGTGTACAAACTAACTTGTGGTGACTGTCCGAAAACTTACATCGGTCAAACTGGCAGAACCTTTGACAAACGGATAGCAGAACACAAAAGGGCTTTCTACAGACACTTCTACATACGCACTTCACCTTCTAGATCATAATCATTCTTTCAATGAAGAGTTTCAAATTCTGCATATCGATGTCTTAGTGTGAAAACCTCGTATCTCATTAAATTAGAATTTTACAGGAGAGGCAAAAAACTGATTTTCTGCATAATATAACCTAAAAACAAAAACTGCTGTTATGTATTTTTAATTTGAGCACATTGAGACAAGTATCTGATATTGGCTTAGAGCTAAAAGTGTTAAATGTTGCTATTAAATTGGAAATACAAATATTAACTATGAAAAACACGTAAATAACCTTGCAGTATATAGAGCCTTTGCCCAAGTAACTATGATAACCTCGTATATCTTGATATACGTGGTTTTCATCTCAAATGAGATTGTGTTTATTATTATTTACGAGGTTTTAATTTTTCGTAGCTTATTGCACACCTCCAAATACTAGGTTGATACAGTACAAATCTTTTGATTTAAGGTTCATAAAATGTTTCTGTATGCAGGACTACCTTTTGTTGTTCACAAAAACATTTCTCCAAGTCGAATCCCTCAAACAAACACTTCAAATTAAGTACCAAATTCTTGGTTATAAATATACGTGGTATTCACACTAAATCAAGAGAGCAATTGATATACGTGGTTTCTTTTTTCGGCTGTAGAAAATAGTCTAGTGTATTTGGATTTTTTCTAACAGTTGTAAATCGTGAGATACAAGGTTTTCAAACTAAAACCACCAAAATGTCATTTTCGAAAAAAAAAAAATGAGATACGAGGTTTTCACACTAAGCCATCGATATACCAAATAAAGGCCTTAAGCTATCTTTTTTAGAATCTATGGAAATTAATATATTGAAAAATACAGATATAATTCTGAATGACCAACTCGAGACAAACAGCTCCCCACTCCTCAACCTCTTCAGTTAAAGACTTAAAAAGACAAACACATTGTAAACTATATCACTTGAGAAAGGCACTCTGCCGAAACAGCTGTAGTCACTTAGTTGTAATAAATTTTGTGGAAGTATAGAAAACAAACGTTTTCAGTGTTTTATTGTTAGTTAAGCTATTTATTTTGGCTTTGTAGATTATACTAAAATGTTTATACTAGGCCGTACTGGTTTATTCTGCAGTGTCCGTATTAATATCAGGTTAAACTAGTTTGGCCTAGGCTAAACTAGTTTATCATATCTCGTTAAGGCCAAACTAGTTTGGCCTAGGCCAAACTAGTTTATCCTAACGCGTTCAGGACAAACCACTTTGGCCTAGGCCAGTGGTCGGCCAAAGAGCCAAAGAGCCAAATATGAACATTATAACTATTCAAAAAAATTGGGATTTAAATCTGTGTGTTCAGCAAACTTTTATTACAATGAATAAAACTAAAGGGTTTATTCGGAAGACAGTGAAAAATGCTCCCAGCGATATTCCATAAATAAAAAAACCACATGTTTTACATCAAAAAGTATTCGACCAAAAAAAATTTTAAAAGCCTAGCCACATCCATAAACCCGCCAAAAAATTAAAATGTGTTCTTCGGTTTTTTTCGATGTCTTCGTTTCTAATCATCGTAGAAACGTTTCGTTTTGTAAAGTTTTATTAGAGAACAACGGTTTTATGTTCTATCCTATATGTTTTACAAAATTTTTGGCGCAAAATTTATTTTTTTTTAATGTTGATATGTACAACCGAAAAGTGAAAGAATAGCAAACGTGAGCTTTTTCAGCTGATCATAAGAATCAGGAATACTATTCCAAGCGTTGAAAATGATCATGTCTTCCTTCTCCAGTACATTTAAAGCAACGGCGTAACCAGGATTATCCTAAGGGGGGTTACAACTAGTGGATGGTCTCTGGGGAGTATGGAATAGTAATGTTGTTAAGCATATAGAGTTCAAAGTAAATCCAAAAGAAAGTATAACCCCTAAAACTCCCCCTGGTTACGCCTATGATTCAAAGTAGACCACTTGTGTGGTTAACATTTTTTTCTTCTCCAATATTTCCAATTTAACACAAAGACGTTCGAAATGAAAGCGTCATACCTCGTTGTTCTTAAATCTAGAAATTATATTTCAAAGCCATTAATGCCAATTTCAAAAGGAGGAAATTTCAACTCGGTTATCCCACCATTAAGAGGATTTTTAACAAATGCTAAAGTTTGTAAGTTTGATTAAAGCTAATTTATGAGAATAAGATGTAGGTAATGTTTTCCTACCGTTTTTTACTTTATCGTACTATATACGTAGTATAGTATAATAGATAAAGTTATAGGATCGTGCAAAAAAATTTTTTCAGATTTCACTTTTTTTCGACGTTTTGAGTCCCCCTGAGTCTAAAAAGCAAATAAAAAAAAACATGTCGGAAGTATGTACGTACGTACGTATGTCGCCACCGCCCAGCAAAAACTACCGGACCGATTTTGATCAAATTCGGTATGAGCAAGTATAAGAGAATTTTGTCGAGAAACTAAGCTTTTAAAAAAAACCTCTCAAAGGGGGTTCGGCCCCCCGAATAGGGGGTTATTTAGGGCCCATTTTTGCAAATTTTTACCGAAATGGATGAAATTCAACTCAAAGTAAGCTCATCGATAGGTAAATAAAAATACGGAATTTGACATTTCCAAATTCAAAATGGTGGCCAACATGGCCGACCGCCCACCCGACAAATTTCCCTACCTATCTAAAAACTTGTTTAAGATAAGTTTTATTTGAAAACGTCGTTATATAGCCTAAAGATGGGACTATAAGAAGGATGTTATCGTTTTTCAAAAAAAAGTTACGGGTTGCCCATATTTAAGGGGTCAAAATTTGACATAAATTTGAACTCGATTTTCTCAAAAATGGCTCGGAGGAATTTTTTTATTTTTTGATATGTTTTTGATATCCTATCGATAAATTGAATGACACTAGTCAGATTTCTTAACTCCCCATAGGAGGGGAGTTATGAATTTTTTATTAAAAAATATTCGAGTACCCGTAACTTCTTTCATAATAGAGACTTAAATTTGAAATTTTGCAGACATCTATGGTACTTTATTATCTATTATCACAATAAATTTTACCAAAAATATGGCTTCCGGTTGAACCGGAAATGAATAAAAAACCTTAATTTTTTTAGATATGCTCTGTATATTTTTACATATTCTGAAAGAATGCAAAATTACCTTTCCAATGACATAAAATTCATTGCTGTAGCTCAAAAACTCGAAAAGTTACGGTAAATAGAAATGTTGCTATAATCTTATGTGTGTCCTCTCTCACGCGATCATAGCAGATCATTATTGTAGGGCAGTTAATGAGGATATTTGGCTCCGAATTCCATCCTACTACATTGATGTACTTGATATTTTCACAGTAAGTAGGGAATAGCTTAAGAAACAAAATCTACCCTATATAATATGGCGCTTTTATCTTGGGGCGGTTCCCACTTCTTCAAGGGGGTGGAAAATTTGTTGGTCAAAATAAGCACGGAAGTGGCTAAAGAACCTATGTCTAAGCAAAAACTGCTCTATACTTTTTTTTTGAGAACTCAATACTTTTTGAGTTATGCGTAGTTGAAAATTGGCTATTTTCATTGAAAAATGACACGTTTTCGGACGGATTTTTTGTGAATACCTTAAAAACTATGCATCGAACTAAAAACATTATATAAAACATTATTTAGATTATAAATAGTAAAGATATTCGTCCCTTCGTAAATGTTCTATTTATAATACAAAAAGAGATATGGTAGATGAAAATAGTTTCTTTTTTGGTGCATGCTCAAATTGGTGTATTCAACTTAAAATAACAGAGGAATGGTAGGTTTTAGGTGTATATAACTATTATGATTTATTAGCAACAATTCTATTTTAGTTTGATGAAGCTTTTCTGATATTTAATACGAAAAACCCATACATTCATGTCCAAACAAATGAGACTGACCTTTTTCTGGTGAAATGAGAATGTCTTCACACAAGACCCGTTTTCTGCTATCCTTGGCTGCGATCAACACCTCGTCCTGGCTTCCAGTAATGTTCTCCTTTGAAAACTAGCTCGTATAGCTCCCGTTCCTGCTTCTGTCGTGATGCCGTGTTTCTACCTTTTTCGAAACTTCAATCAGCTACCGGGACACTCTTGGCTCAAGGAGGTTCTTTACTCTCGACCTGGCCTACCTCTCGTTCCACGATAGATACTCCACACTCACGGAACTACACCGGCTTTCTCACTCTCCGTACACTACCGTCTACTACTGGACTTCACTTCTCGACAGCTCAAAACATTCTGATCTCTATTTTTCATTCATTCCCCTCCTTTCTAAATATCCCTTCCAGATTCACAAATCAACCTTCTACCACCAACTCTCATTCGCAGTATTCCTCAAAACCAATTTTTAATCTTTCTAAATATGCTTAATGGATTTCAAAAAAAAAATAGTTAATTCTCATTCTAAAATTACTTTCTACTATTTACAAAATTTAATGACCTATTATCTACTTCAACTGAGTCTTATTTAGCATAGGCGAATGATCGAACCTTCCGCGAACAACGATAATGACCTATTATATATTTCAACTGAGTCTTATTTAGCATAGGCTAATGATCGAACCTTCCGCGAACAACGATAATGGTACGCGCCATTCACTTTGTTTATTCTCGGCGCATTGTCCCGAGTTTCGTAAGCTTCTTCTAATCACTTCTTAAAATTACATATAACAATTTGTTGTATACAGGTTGTTCTAAATTTATATGCCCGTGGTTGAGAAAATTGAAAATATTTTATATTAAATTGAATTCTGTTTATAATTATCAAAATTTAATTTTCATATCAAATAGAAATATAACAAATCCCCGCCTTGTATTCGATAAAATTTATCTGCATTTTTAAATAAATTTTCTCGAGGCAAAACCAACTCCCTGTATATTTCCTTACTTTAATCTACGTCTATACCCCTTCTTCTTGTATTACTCTAATTAGTCCCAACTGTAGAGTAATTGTTTCCTTATTTTCAGTGTCCTCATCCTGTGTTAGAGTGTCGGCTATTATGTTGTCTTTCCCTTTTTCCCATATCAATCTTCTGTCTTTTTCCTCAGATTTTTCACATACTTTTACCGTGTATTCTGCATCCTCGTTTTCATATGCCTCCTCTTCAAATGCCACTGTTTCGATCATATCTTTTTCGCTTTCATTTGTTAGCTTTATTTCTTCTTCTCCTGAGCTCATCTCTTCTTTTGAGGAATCCCAGTTTTCTTTTGCTTTTGATACTCTCAATTTTTCTTCTTCTGGGCTCAACTCTTCTTTTGAGGAGCCACAGGTTTCATTTTCTTTTACCTTTTTCTGACTTTTTCTCCCTTTTCTTCTTTGTCCTTGCTTCGTTGCCAAATTCATTTCCACTGTTTGTTCTTTACCTGATTCGTCCGTATTTTGTTTCTCCTGTTCCTTGTCCTGTTCTTCTTCTTTTTCTTCTGTTAGATTCATCGTATTATTTTTAAAATCTATCACTACATGTTTTTCTGCAAATTCGTCAACTCCTACTATCATGTCATGTGACATGTTTGGCATTATTACACATTGTAGTGCATACATCTTCTTACCCAGTCGTACCATTACTCGTATGCCTTCATTTATAGTTGCCAATGTCCGTTTGTTTGCGCCCACTAAATTTACCCTAGGTATTTTGTAAATTAAATTTGTTAAGTTAACTTCTTCTATTAGTTTTCTGTTGACCAATGTTATTTCAGATCCAGTGTCTATCATAATTTTAATTGGTTTCTCGTTGATAAATCCATCCACAAATTTTAAATTAACTCCATTTTTCTTTTCGTTGTTTCCTGCCAATTTAATAAACTCCTTGGGGTGACAAAAGATTCCTGTTTGATTTTTGGTTTTTAGTGAGCGCCGTCGTGAAAAGACGCCGGTTGCTCATCGTTGTTTATATTTTCGTCATAATGTCTCTCTCCGTCATATTCATCTGTCTGGGTATTATTTACTTCTCTTCTATTTTCTCTTGGTCTGTCGGATCTGTTTCGGTTTTCTCGATATACCTGTTCATTTTGTCTACCATTATTTCTGTTTTCTTGATTTGAGCGTGTGGTGTTTCTATTCTGGTATTCTCGATTTCTATCCTCATTCCATTGCCTATTTCTTTGTTCATAATTTCCTCTTCCGTTGTCTCTATTTTCGTTTTCCCTTCTGGGATTAAAATCTCGTCTTGTATAGTCCCTCCTATTTTGATTTCTATCTCTGTAATCTTGTGTTTCTCGGGGCCTGTAATCTTCTCACGACCTTCTTGACTTTCTTTCTCTTAGACGTGATTCTCTTATTTGTAGGAATTGGCATAAACTATCTATGTCTTTGTAATTTTGTAATGTGATATGGTCTTCCAGCGTTTCCTCGAAATGTCTTGCAATCAGTTCGATTAATTGTTCCGATGAGTAATTATATTGTAAATGCTTTGCATTATTGTAAATTTGTAAAGCATATGTCCTTTCTGATACCCCCATCCTATCATTGTATTTCCCATTTTGCAATTCCTTGTTAATTTCCAATTGTTGGACTTTTCCCCAGAAATAATTCAAAAATTTTTGTTCAAATTGTTGCCAATTGCCGATTTCTTCTTCTTTACTATCGAACCATAGGCTTGCTTCATATTTGAGATGGTTTCTGATAGTTTCTTTTGCTGTTTCGAAATTTCCGATGTGCTGTATTTTCTTTTTTAGGCTATTTATGAACGGCACTGGGTGTAATCTTCTTACATCCCCGCCAAACCTTATCTTCACGTCATCTGTGCTATGTATAACCATTTCTCTTCTTTCTCCGACATTCTGTTGCGTCCTGTTTTCGGTGACTTGTTTTTCTATTTCTGTGATTCTTTTTTCCATTTCTTCTCTGTCTACTTGAATAGCATTTTCCAACTTGTTTTCCAAACTTTCCATTTCTTTTTTCTGGCAATTCGTTAACTCCTTCATTTTATTTTGAATTTTCATTTCTTGTTCTTTCATCTCGTTTTTCATTGTTGTTAAACATCCTTTTACTTCCTTTTCATACTTTCCTATGCGTTCCTCCATTTTCTTGTTGTTCTCTTCTATTGCTTGTTTCATTTTTTGTTGTGTTTCATCCATTTTTTGATCCAATTTTTGTTGTGTTTCATCCATTTTTTGTTGTGTTTCATCCATTTTCTTTGATGTTTCTTCCTGATTTTTATCCATTGTCCTTTTTGCTTCATCCATTGCTAGTTTTGTTTCCTCCTGATTTTTATCCATTGTCCTTTTTGCTTCATCCATTGCTTGTTTTGTTTCTCTTTGATTGTCATCCAGTTTTTGTGACTGGAGTTGCATCAGTTGTAATAGTTTATCTATTCCTGTTTCCATGATTGTTGTGTCTAAAATATCTTCTTGGTCTGAATTTTCCTCTTGATCTGAATGTTCTTTTTTGTTTTTTATTGTCTTTGCTTTGGCTTCTTGTCACAGACAGTTGTTTTCAAGAAGTACTGTCCCCGCCAAATATGAAATTTTACTAGTATGTTACCAAGACGACTTTTTCTCACCCAAATATTATAAATTGTCAATAAATATATCAAATGTAAATATCGTAAAAATAAAATATTAAATCAGTTATGTAAATTTGTACCTAAAGAGATCTAAAATTTTATGTTATCACATGTAAGTATCTCACTTTTTACCACAGGCATATAAATTTTCAAATACCGGCTTTACTCTTTCTATCCTTCAAATTTGCCACTAGAAATACTTTTCCATGCTTTCCACGTTGGACGACAGTTGATGTGATCTTGATTATTGATATGAGATAATATTCTTATATGTCATTTAATTTAATCAATGCATTAATAATCATCATCATCATTCTCTTTGCCTTATCCCTATGCGGGGTCGGCTTCCCTAATTGCATTTCTCCACACAATTCTGTCTTGGGTCATATCAATGTTAATCCCCTTTACCAACATGTCCTGCCTTATCGCCTCCCCCAGGTCTTCTTTGGTCTTCCTCTCCTACTCCTTCCAGGAATCTGCACTTCAGCTATTCTTCGTATTGGGTGATTAACGTCTCGACGTTGAACATGACCGAACCATCTTAACCTATGCTCTCTCATTTTGGCATTAATTGGTGCCACACCTAGACTTCCCCTAATATACTCATTTCTAATTTTATCCTTCTTTGTCACTCCACTCATCCATCTAAGCATTCTCATTTCCGCCACATGCATTCGTTGTTCCTCTTTCTTTTTCACTGCCCAACATTCAGTTCCGTACATCATAGCCGGTCTTATGGCTGTTTTATAGAATTTTCCCTTCAGCTTCATTGGAATTTTTCTGTCACACAACACACCACTCGCTTCTTTCCACTTCATCCATCCAGCCCTAATTCTACTGCATGCATCTCCATCTATTTCTCCATTACTCTGTAATACCGATCCTAGGTACTTAAAACTATTGCTTTTCACAATCATTTCACCATCCAAAGATACCATTTTATTTGTAGTAGCTCCATCTTTAAATGAACATTCCAAATACTCTGTTTTTGTCCTACTAAGTTTTAAACCTTTTTCCTCCAGAGCTTGTCTCCACTGTTCCAGTTTTTGTTCTAAGTCTCTTTCACTATTTCCTACTAACACGACATCATCAGCATACATTAAGCACCATGGAATGTTACCCTGTAGTTTCGCTGTTATCTGGTCCAAAACTAATGAGAATAAATACGGACTAAGCACAGAGCCTTGGTGCAATCCTACTTTCACATGAAATTTATCAGTCTCTCCCACACCTGTCCTAACACTAGTCGTTACTCCCTCATACATATCCCTCACAATCTTTACATATTCACCAGGGACTCCTTTCTTATTGAGTGCCCACCACAGAATCTCTCGAGGAACTCTATCATATGCTTTCTCAAGATCAATGAATACCATATGAGCGTTTGTTTCTTTACTCCTGTATTTTTCCATCAACTGCCTTATAATGAAAATTGCATCTGTTGTTGATCTACCCTGCATAAAGCCAAATTGATTCTCGGATATTTCGGTCTCTTCACGTATCCGTCTGTCAATTACTCTTTCCCATATTTTCATGGTGTGGCTAAGCAGTTTTATAGCCCTGTAGTTTGTACATTGTTGTATATCTCCCTTGTTTTTGTAAACAGGTACCAGTATACTGCTTCTCCATTCGTCTGGCATTTGTCCGACTTCCATAATTCTATTAAATAGACCTGCTAGCCACCTTGTTCCTGTCTCTCCCAATGCTCTCCATACTTCCCCAGGAATATCATCTGGTCCTACCGCTTTTCCTTTCTTTATTTTTTGAAGCGCTTGAGCCACTTCCTCGTTGGTTATTTTGGTGACCATTGCTGCTACTGTCTCCGTTGACTCTACAGGCTGTCTGTCAAATTCTTCATTTAATAAGCTGTCAAAGTACTTTCTCCATCTCTTTTATTTAATCAATGCATTAATAATAATCTAATTAATTTACCAGATCACATATCAATATGTTTTCAATCTCAGGGCTTTTTATAAAATTAATTACTTACTTACGTGGCTTCTAAGTATTTCTCAATGGTTCCTAATCGGGATAGGAAAGAAAAGAGTAAAATAATACACACATATGGGTTACAATTATAATCAAAATATTGTTTATTTTATTTAAATGGCAATCACTGCTTAATATTTGCTATATCTTATTATTCTTAAACATAATATTTACAAATGGGAATCTTATTTCCTTTTGGTTTCCAATTGAAAGTTTTTATTAACATTTAACTATTATGATTTATTAGCAACAATTCTATTTTAGTTTGATGAAGCTTTTCTGATATTATTGATTATGTTCTTCAATTTTAAATGTGGTATTTAATACGAAAAACCCATACATTCATGTCCAAACAAATGAGACTGACCTTTTTCTGGTGAAATGAGAATGTCTTCACACAAGACCCGTTTTCTGCTATCCTTGGCTGCGATCAACACCTCGTCCTGGCTTCCAGTAATGTTCTCCTTTGAAAACTAGCTCGTATAGCTCCCGTTCCTGCTTCTGTCGTGATGCCGTGTTTCTACCTTTTTCGAAACTTCAATCAGCTACCGGGACACTCTTGGCTCAAGGAGGTTCTTTACTCTCGACCTGGCCTACCTCTCGTTCCACGATAGATACTCCACACTCACGGAACTACACCGGCTTTCTCACTCTCCGTACACTACCGTCTACTACTGGACTTCACTTCTCGACAGCTCAAAACATTCTGATCTCTATTTTTCATTCATTCCCCTACTTTCTAAATATCCCCTCCAGATTCACAAATCAACCTTCCACCACCAACTCTCATTCGCAGTATTCCTCAAAACCAATTTTTAATCTTGCTAAATATGCTTAATGGATTTCAAAAAAAAATAGTTAATTCCCATTCTAAAATTACTTTCTACTATTTACAAAATTTAATGACCTATTATCTACTTCAACTGAGTCTTATTTAGCATAGGCTAATGATCGAACCTTCCGCGAACAACGATAATGACCTATTATATATTTCAACTGAGTCTTATTTAGCATAGGCTAATGATCGAACCTTCCGCGAACAACGATAATGGTACGCGCCATTCACTTTGTTTATTCTCGGCGCATTGTCCCGAGTTTCGTAAGCTTCTTCTAATCACTTCTTAAAATTACATATAACAATTTGTTGTATACAGGTTGTTCTAAATTTATATGCCCGTGGTTGAGAAAATTGAAAATATTTTATATTAAATTGAATTCTGTTTATAATTATCAAAATTTAATTTTCATATCAAATAGAAATATAACAAATGCTACCAACACCTTTTGTAGTGTTTGAAAAGGCCTTTAAAACGAGCACCGTTAAATGTCGGTTACATACAAATTAAGCGAGATATGGTGCAAAAAAATATATGACTAATGTACTTTAAGGAAAAATTAAAAGTATATGTATACATTTAACTCCTCGTCCACCATAATTTAAATGCGATACCTTTTAATATAGTGTTATTTCTACTTTCAAAAAGTTGAACGGGTTTAAAATGAATGGTTTTTGTAAAAAATGTGATCAAATTCATTCTATAATTGGGAACCGCCCCCATGATAAAAGCGCCATAGTATATAGGATAGACTTTGAATTAGGAGATTGGGCTACTTCCAAAATTTCATTAAATTCCATGCAGTAGGATAGAATTCGGAGATAATATCTTGTTCTTAATCTCTCGCATTGACTGGCGTAATCGAAATAGAATTGAAATGCAAATATTGTAAACTATTAATTTCTCAGAAAAATGAACTAATTTGAAATGAAAGTATGACTAATATTCTATTGAATTATGCAATAGTTTATACATCTATAGTGTGTCCCTGAAATATGGCATCGAACATTTTCTCAAATGCAGGAATTAATGATGCGTAGAACCATAAAATACTTTCAAGTACAGAAGATGTTTCTAAAATATCAAAATAACGAGTAAATTTGTTATTTTTATAGAATGCCAGTATCTAGTACGATAAGGATAATAGATCGGTACGATAAAGTTCTCGGGCGGCCCTTCCGTCCAGCGTTTTTAATGAAAATATTATAATGCTTTCCGTGGATATTTGTGCCAGAGCCGCATCTAAGGAACCAAAGCGCCACATGCGGCTCCGGAGCCGCACTTTGCCGACCACTGGCCTAGGCGAAACTAGTTTATCCGGAAATCGGATTTGGCCGGTAACATAATATACATAAAGTCTATAGATCCAGTAGAAGCAGTTGGATACTTCACGTTACGTGTATAATTTTATTATACTTACCATTACTTTAGTAAGCAATAAGTAATATTTCATTTTTTAACAATACACTGCAAACTATTTCGTTCGCTGAGTAGGTATAATAGCTAATGAAAATTAGGTTCTTATTTCTCAAATTCCAAATCGAATATATCAACGGGAAATAACCAAAAAATCAAGCATTTTTCGAAGTAGTCATTAAGTACAACTTTTTAAGGTGTTTAAAGAAGCTTTATTTTTGTTTAAAAAAAAGTTTCCAACCTTAAAAGTAAGTAGTAGAAGTTTCTTTTTTTTTTTGGTAAAAAATCGTAAAATAGTAAAACACGTAAATGCGTGAAATAAAACTAAAACACATAAATAGCACGAGAACATTTAAAAAAAGTGTTTCATACTTCATCTATCCATTTCATTTCTGTTCAATCTCAAATTAATCCCTTAATTTGTAATCTCACACTATTCTTATCTTCCTAAACTTTTATAGTTTCACCGTATATTATAATTGAAACGTTGGGAAACATATCGAGTAATATTTTAATTATTAGATTCCAGTTAACTTTCTGCAGCCTAAATAAATTGCCAAATCGTGGTATTTCCATTTGAACTTCCTAAGTTTTGCAATAGCTTTCTCGATTAAACTGTAGAGTGCAAGTTCATAGTTCCCTGTTATCATGCAAGTTATTGATGAGTTGTATATTTTGATGAGACTATAAATTAGCCAAAGGTGCTATTTTGAGTCGCAGTCTATTATAGAAAGTTACCTGACCAACAATCATAGTGTAATTGTCAGTAGCTGTCAATAAAACCATATTTTTACTCCACACTTCAAACATTTATTTACCATCGTCGATCGAGAAGAATTGGACAAAAGGGCATTAGGAAAAAAAACTCGAACCTGATATTTACATCGAATTGTCCACTTATTTTGCTCTTCTTCTTATTGCGCCATGTCCTTTCGAAGGTTGGCGATACAAATAACATTGTGGCTTTTTAAAACTGCTTCGCAATAGATTTTTGTGGATGAATAGTTAAAACATCTCATCATGTGTTTCAGACATGGGTTTTGGCGTCTTTCTACTGATCTTATACCATGTCTTTTACTTACTTTAGGATTTAAAGTAACTCAAATCTTTCACCTCTCAATACCCGACCCAGGTATTTTATTTTCTTTTCTTTGATATTCTTAGTAATTCTATTTGTTTAATCATGCGCCGAAGTTCGTCATTTTTAGAAACTTTTTGTATCCATAAAATTCTCAGCATTTGTCTGTATGTATACACATCTCAAAGGCGTCTTTTCTTTTTTTCTGTTTCATAGTTCATTGTCTAACTTTTACACTTATATAGTCTGTTCGCTAAACTCAGACGCAACTTTCTACATGTTTTAGTCGGTAATTTTCCCAATTTTAGTAAAATTGGCAAAAAATAATTACTAAATGGTTAATAATCACTAAATAGTTAGTAATTTTGCCAATTTTTGCAAAATTGGCAAAAAACAAAAAAATTATCGACTAAAATATCTAGCCAGTTGCATCTGAGTTTAGCGAACCGACTATACCATAACGACATAAAAACGTAACAGCTGATCAATCGTATTCTGAGCTTCAGACTAAATAGTCCTGTCGCCAAGGGAGGTACAACGGCCTCCTTTATTCAGTTGGACTTACCCAAATGTTTTTTATGTATTTGACCCGTAAAACATGAATTTTTTGGGTAACAGTTCGACTCGTCCAACGAAGACTGTACTAACTCAACTTTTGGCGTTTTTGAGTTATACCCCTGAAAAATTAGATAACCGTGATGCCTTTCAACGAACAAAGTTCTGTGTTAATTTGTTCACGTTTAGGCAACCAATTTTGCACTTCGATATTGTACTAACTTGTATACAGTATTTCTCATGATCATCTTTCAGTGCGTCACAGTTTTTCGATTTCTTTCTAACGCATTAAAGTGTATGTGACAGAAAAAGGCACGTCGATGATTACATTTCGTCGGTGACATTTTTATAACATTTATTCTAGTTATTCTAGTTACTGATAGATGGCGCCATAATAAAAAATATTTTTTTTAATTAGATAATAATATTACAAATATAATCTGTATAATTTATAAGACTATACAAATCAAAGAGAATACCATTTTATAAATGCAAGAAACATATTTGATTTGTTTTTATTCCAAATTGAAAATAAAATGTGACAACTGTCAGATTTAACTAAAATGTCATGTTAGAATAAATGTCATAAATGTGTATTATCACGGACTTACCCTTTTTCCTATCATCTGTTACGCACTGACAAATGATCATGAAAAGGACTGTATCTTTACATTATCCCACGAAAACTGTCCTATCTCCCTATCTCCTATCTCAATCAAAGCATAATCGCATAATCAAAGAGTATAGTATTCCTCGGCATTCCGAACGGAAGCGTCATTGTCTCGTGAGTTAGAATAGTTTTCGCATTTTAAGGTTAAGTAAAGTACGCCTACATGAACCACGGTTATTAGACTTTATTACGGTTGTCTTGTCCGACGGTGGTGGGGAGAATTATATTTTTGACTTTACGTCACAAGAGTTTACATTCCCATATTTTTAAATGATTTTCGATCATTGAATGTGTGTTATTGTGTATATATGTGTATTATTTGTGTTATTATAAAATAATTAGACAAATAGTACACAGTTTATCTTATACCGGGTGGTGAATCGTAAAAAGGGCCATAGGAAACTCAATGTAAAATTCTGAATTGTTGAATTCCTACTTCCCTAATTATTTTACATCAAAAGTCATGAGAGAATACTTGTAGAGAATTAAAATCTGTATTAAAATCAAAAGTTAAAATTGTTCTAAAATTTAAATGCATTCCAAAATTTTGAAAAATGTGATACATTTGCCACAATAGGTATGCGTGTAAAAGTAAGGCCACACTTTACTATTTAACTGACAGTGCTCACACCATTGACTGAATAAAAAAATCTTTATTATTAATCCTTTCTCCGCAACTGAGGGTATAGTATTTTTACTACAAAAGCGATATTACGTAGGTCAAAATTTTTGACGTAAGAGAACTGTCAAAACATTAGAATGTGACTTTTCATTATTGTCATGTTTACTATAAACATGGCAATAATGAAAAGTCACATTCTAATGTTTTGACAGTTCTCTTACGTCAAAAATTTTGACCTACGTAATATCGCTTTGGTAGTAAAAATACTATATCTTATCAACTGTATTGTTTTTAAACAATAGATGATAAAATAAAAATATTGACAGTTCAAAAATGTGAACATTATTGCATTGTGTGTGGCCTAAGTTTGGGCTGAAAACTAAAATGTATTACATTTTTACAAAATTTTGGAATATGTTTAATTACTTAGACCAATTTTAACAGTTATTTCCAATACAGATTTCAATCCTCTACAAATAGTTTCTAATGTCTTTTGATGTACAATAATTATTAGGGAAGCTGGAATTCAGCAGTTCAAAATTTTACATTGAGTTAATGCAAAATTTTGACGCATGTCAAAATTCTCAATGTGTTGTTCTGAAGCTATTTTCTTGTGGCATTTTTATAATCAAGTATATTCAAATGGGAAATAAGCCACAATTTTACCTAAAAATGATTTTATTAACGTTTCGACGCCCAAGTCGGGTGTCGTTGTCAAAATACAAAATAATATTAAATAAACAAAAATGTTGTTGCTTAGTAAAAAATTCTTCTAATAATTTATTTAATCTGACTCATTTATATCGGCAATTCAGACACGTATTATACATTTTAAAGTAGACGACTTTAAAAATGATATTGCCAATATTGATGAGTTGCGTTCCTGGGACGACTTTACTAAAAGATAGTTCATTCGATTACATGAAATCAATCCCAACTCAAGAATAGCCGCCACAAAAAAATCATAGCATGTGATCTGTCTTTAAAAAGACAACCAAATGCAACGGTGGTACTGAAATTCTCGCGTTAGAGATTCCATAGTAAAATTATATAAATAAAATCCATAAAATTGTGGCTTATTTCCCATTTGAATATACTTGATTCTCAATGTGTTTTAATTGTATTCATTTTTTTCGAATCCTGAGAAAACTAATAAATATTTTTGAAAAATTTAATCTCAGAATGAAAGACTACATTACTACCGAGGGCTGAAAGTCTCTGAAAACTTCTATAATGTTTATTTTAATAAGTTACAGGGCTGAAAATAAAAGGGAAGTGTGATATTTAATTTCAAATATTTCATTCAATAGAATCTGCTTGTTTATTTTAAGGGGCTTTCCGCCCTCGGTAATAATGTAATCTTGCATCCTGCGTTTAAATTTTTCTAAAATACTTGGTTTTCTCAGGATTCGAAAAAAATCATATTACGATTCAAATGACAGTAAACTCTCGTGACGTAATCTCACCCTTAATGTTCATTGGTTAGTCGATTTAGGCAACCGTAGGAATGTCTAAGAACCGTGTACATGAACAACATTGTTTACGTTATAAAAGTTGTACAGCGTATAAATTTCTATTAGATAAAAATAATACATGTGAATAGAAGGTGCATTTTATAAGTATAAATAAGTATCCAGGATGTACTATCCAGGATTTTCCCGATTTTTTCCAGCGAATACTGTACTAACTCATTCAAAAACCATATAAAGAAAAAAATTCACATGTTCAAAAGAACAAATAGAACAACACGGTAAACACAATGGATAAATATAAAAAGAATTTAGTAAATAAAAACCCCTGATTTTTGCATTAATCAAAACTTTATCTTGCTTCATTCGAAAACTTAAAAAATGAGTTAGTACAGTCTTCGCTGAATGAGTCGAGTTGATCCGGCTGCCGATAAGATTGTTGAAAACAAAGAACTTGAGGAATTACATAACAGCGATTTTCCGCAAAACAAAACAATTTTTTGAATTTATTGGGCCATTCTAAGCAAAAATATTCTTTAAAATTTTTCCGTAGGATGTATAGTTTTCGAGATATACGCGGTTGAACTCTTAAAAAATCGAAAAATTGCAATTTTTGAACCCGAATAAATTTTGATTAAAAAATAAACTAGCAATTCTGCCTAACACATTTGAAAGCAAGTCAAATTCTATCGGCTTTGATTACTTCCATTGCTAAAAATAAATTACTTTATTGTTAAACAAAGGTATAAACACATAGTGCTTGAGTGATGTTTTCAATGTATTTCTCATTTAAGAGAAAAGGAACATTTTGACGCCTGTCAAAATTTTCAATGCATTTTATATATAATCATTTTTTTCGAATCCTAAGAAAACTTATAAGCATTTTTGAAAAATTGAAATGCAGGAGGAAATATTACTTTATTACCGAGGGCCGAAAGTCCCTAAGAATGAATAAAAAGTTTCTTTTGAATGAGATATTTGAAATTAAAAATCACACTAAATTTTCTCTTAGTTTTTCACCCCTGTAACTTATTAAAATAAAGATTATAGAAGTTTTCAGTGACTTTCTGCCCTCGGTAATAACGCAATCTTTCATTCTGGGGTTTAAATTATTCAAAAATACTTATTAGTTTCCTCAGGAATCGAAAAAAATTAATCCCATTTAAATAGCATTGAAGCCGAAAGTTTGCACCCATCCCCTTAAAATCGAACGAGTAGGCGCGCCTACAAACAGGCAATTTCTACTAAAACGCATACATTGGGCATAAGAAACACTATTTGTATATAGCTTTGTTTGACAATATAAATATTAATTTTTAGCAATGCAAATAATGAAAACCGGTATAATTTGACTTGAACTTTCAAATGAGGTAGGCAGAATTGTTATTTTATTTTTTAATCAAAAGTTATTCGGGTTCAAAAATTAATATTTTTCGATTTTTTGAAAGTTCAACAGAGTTTATCTCGCAAACTATGCATCCTACGAAAAAATTTGTAAGATCTTTTTGTGATAAGAATGACCGAATAAATACAAAAAAATCAACCCAAGTTCTTTGTTTATAACAATCTTATCGACATCCGGATCAATTGTTACCCAAAAAATTCGTGTTCTACGGGTCAAAATACATAAAAAAACTTGGGTAAGTCCATCTGAATAAAGTAGGCCGTTGTGCCCCACTGGCGACAGGACTATAAAGTCTAATCTAATAAAAGAATGTTTTCATGTTCATGAGTGTTTTCTTCGCTTGTTCGATTGTTGATTGGATTTCTTTTTTTTTTTTTTGACTACACTGACTATTGACAAAATATTTTATGGAAGTCACCTGCTCTATTATTTGTCACTTGACATACCAATGTACGTTTATTGGTGTTGAAAAATACTAAAATTTAATTTTGGAAACATTAAGATGTAAACCGAACATTTCGCTGTGACGAACTACCGCATTTATTATTTGTAGGTCTGGTACGTTTATTAGGACGGTGTTATCAGCGTACCTGATGTTGTCTATGCTAGTTCCGTTAAACTTGATTCCAACTTAAACCTCGTCCAACGCTTCTCTGAATATAAACTGCCATATAATAATTTCACTATTAGAATGTTATAAATTTTGTTTTAAAAAATCCCTTATTAATTAATTTTAAAAATATCTAAAACATCAAGAAAACTGTTTTTGTTTCATTTTACAGTACACAAGCGTTTTAAACAAAGGTGAATTATTCGAAATATTTGAGATCCTAAATAAATACCCTTAAAGGTTCCAAAAGCGACACCCAACCGAAAGACAATAAATTTAGTATACAGAGTGGGCCAAAGAAGTCAGTCCACCTCGATATTTGGCAGTATTTATTAGATTAAAAAAAAATACGAAACAGGTCGATTTTTGATCTAATGGGGACACATTTTTACGGTGCAAACATCTGTCATTTGTCAACCCCCTCCCTTCCATTACCCCACCCCCTATTTTTATATAGAGAATAGGGATCGTGTGCTAGCTCATTTTAAAGATTATTCAATTCTCTATTCAGTAATATTAACATTGACATAATTATTTATAAAGGGTGTCCAAGAAAAATTATTTTGAATTAAATTATTTCTTACAGAAAGAAGAATGTATGCAATTTATTTTACTTAAAATACATTATACCGCTGACAGAAAACATAAAAAAATGTTTATTTTATAAATAAACATTGTTTGTTGGTTAAATTCAATATTCAACCTACCAAGGGGCAGATAAGTGGCAGCTTGGGCACTGAAATTAAGCGAAAAGCAATGTTTGGTTTTCAAAAAACATCTCTTTCTGTTTTGTGACAGCAGTAGAATGTATTTTTATTTAAATAAATTATATACAGTATGTCCCTGTAAGTTGTATCCATATGGAAAACTTTTTTATTATTAATTTTACCAAAAAAGTTATTCTTCATAAAAAGCTCTGCATGGTCCAAAACCTAAGATTCAACCATCAGATATAAAATTTTATGAATATACGAGGTATGTCAAAAAGTTTGAATTTCACCCAAGAGTAAAGTAGCTTTATTTTTCACAATATTGAAAATTGCTATTATGAAAAATTGTTTGGAATTAAAAACTATATTCTAATATGCAATTACATCCTTCTAATTGATTTTTTTTTGAAAAATTATGGATAACTAACATTATTTTCAGTTATTTAAATTCTGATAACTCTTTTATTATTAATTCTACGAAAAAAAGTGATTCTTAATAAAAAGTTCTGCATGGTCTGAAACCTAAAACACAACCATCTTATGTCAAATTTTATCAATTTTATACAAAGTATGTCAAAAAATATGAATTTGGCTCAAGAGTAAAATACGTTTATTTTTCACAATATCGAAAATTGTTATTATGAAAAGTTTTTAAGAATTAAAATCCATGTTTCAGTATGTAATTACATCCTTCTTATTGAAATATTTTGAACTATAACGGTACTTTAATTTTGATCTAAATTTATCTTTTTTGACACACCTCGTATAAAATTGACATAAGATGGTTGTATTTTAGGTTTTAGAGTATTTTAGACCATGTAGAACTTTTTACTACAAATCACTTTTTTCGTAAAATTAATAATAAAAGGGTTATTAGAATTAAAATTACTGCAAATAATGTTGGATATCCAAAATTTTTCAAAAAAAAAATTTTAATTAGAAGGATATAATGGCATATTAGAATATAGTTTTTAGTTCCAAACAACTTTTCATAATAGCAATTTTCAATATTGTGAAAAATAAAGCTACTTTACTCTTGAGTGAAATTCAAACTTTTTGACATATCTCGTATAATATTCATAAAATTTGATATGTGATGGCTGAATCTTAGGTTTTGGACCATGCAGAGCTTTTTATGAAGAATAGCTTTTTTTCGTAAAATTAATAATAAAAAAGTTTTCCATATGGATACAACTTACAGGGACATACCGTATATTCTTCTTTTTGTTACAATTAAGTTGATTATATTTTTTTCATAGACACCCAGTATAAATAATAATTTTAATAAAAAAAAGGTGTTACCAGGGAAGGTTCCCATTGTTTTCAGTCTGGTAGGATATAGAATAACATTTTTGAATGCTGTTTTATGTGCTATTAGATTGAAAACTTAGTTTTTTGATAGCAGTTGCCGCTAGGGAATCCCTGCCATTTCGTTCGTTGCAATTCGTGACTGCACGCCGGGGGTTGTACTAGTTGGGTCAAAGAGAGCAGCATGTGTGCCTCCTGATGAGAGACTAATAAGTTTCGAAACCGGTAGAGGTGCTTGCTGCACTCTGATTGAACTGGAATATTGATGCGGCTGTAGTTTGGTGTTGCAACGAAATTGAAAATGGATATTCATTTTTGAATTATGTTAATGTTTATATTACTGAATAGAGAATTAAATAGCCTTTCAAATGAGCTCCACCTTGTTGATTAACCTCGTTTAGGCTTTGCAGCCTCTTCAAGGGCAGATTCCCCCCCTTTTTTTTTATTGCGGGGGGAGTTTTGAGAAATGTTAGCGTCTTGGGTGCGAATTTTATGGTTGACAGGTTGGTAAGTTGTCCAGACGACTGGACTGGGGTTTTGCTTGGAGTGGTACGACATGCCATTTACATCTTTACATTTTTTTGAGTTTTTTTTTTTGGTATTTTTTTTTTTTTTTGGGGTGTGCTGCTACTAGACACAAGTTCATTTATCTTATTTAGGAACGGCTCTTGGAATCAGCATTGGGAGTGTAGACTTCTTATTGTCTACGATAGAATAGGGGAATTGATTCAAGGACGTTCCAATACTCCTCAGGAAGTTCGTTGCCTGCCAAATTTAGAAGTTTGGCAGGCGGGAAGGGAACTTTTGTTGCTGGGTTCCTGGTGAGTATTTGTCCTCTACGATCTACTCTGGTCTTAAGGACCTCCTTAGCTCTGGTGTTGTTGCTATTAATTGTTCTTAGGACGTATCTTTTGCTAAGTTTACTGATTCTATCCTGGATCGAGGGGATATTTGCTAGTTGGTGGATTTCAGCCGATGGGTAGTCGAAATCCACGCCCATTATCCTTCTCAGGATCCTCCTCTCCGTGGCTAAGACCGAGTGCATAAGCTTCGGACTTAGTGTGGAGTAGAGGACAGCCCTGTATTCGATCAGTGGTCTTACGTACATTTTATATGTGTGGAGGAGAGTGGCCTTGCTTGTACCCCCTCTACCCATTAGACACTTCAGCAGATTGGCTCTGTTCCTTACTCTGTTTAGAGTGTTTTTAACGTCTCTATCCCAGTTGAGTGTCTTGGATAATTCGACACCCAAATAGGTAACAGACGGGGCGAAAACGAGCCTTTCTCCGTTGAGTCTAATGTGGTTGTTCTGCTCCAAAGAAGCAGCGTGGCATTTAGGGTTTCTAAATAACATTAGTTGGGTTTTAGCAGGATTTAGGGTCACTCTCCATTTGTTGCACCACTCGACAGTTCTGTCAAGCTGTGCTTGAGCTTTATCGAATACCGAGCTCTCCCCCCTCTTACGGAGAGGTGGGCCAGTGGTGATTAAGGCTGTGTCATCGGCGAATAGCAAGATACTTTCTGTAGGATTCCTAGGGCTAGGAAGGTCGCTGTTATAGACTGTGTATAATATAGGCGCAATTACGGAACCTTGTGGCACTCCTGCTTGAGGAGTGAAAGGTTCTGAGATGTGCTTTGCAACTTTTACCCGAACAGTACGAGCAGTTAGATAGGAATTTATTATTCTCAGGAAAGGAATGGGCACAGCAGCACGGTGCAATTTCTCGATAAGTCCAGCATGCCAGACTTGATCGAAGGCCTTCTGGACATCCAGAAAGATGCCTATTGCTAGTCTGCCGCGCTCATTCATTGCCTGAGACGTGAAAGTTGTTGCTTCTATCAATGCATTTCTTGTGGAGTGACTAGCTCTGAATCCAAACTGGAAACTTGGTAGAATATTGTGGCTCTCTAGGTGTTCTACGAGCCTTTCCTTAAGGAGCCTCTCGTAGACCTTGCCTAGAGTATTTAGAAGCGAGATTGGTCTATAGGATTCAGCGCTAGTAGAGGGTTTCCCTGGTTTAGGGATCAGGATTGTGTTAGATATTTTCCAAGGATTAGGAAAATATTCTAACAGTAGACATGCATTGATTATTCTTGTTAGAAGCGGGAAAATTGCATCAGGAAGTTGTTTGAGGCATCTCTTATGTATGCCATCTGGGCCAGGAGCTGTGTTTTTGCCAAAGTTACACAGTCTCCTGACGGTTTCTATGTATGTTTGGGCCACTATCTGTTGATAGTTGGGCCCTACTATGGGTGCTGGGTTTCCCAGCAATCGTTGTACGTTCTGCTCAGTATCTATTCGGAATTGTTGTTCGAAATTTTGATTCTCTGGGGTAATGAATGTGCTCTCAAGATATCTTTTGAAGACTTCTGCTTTGTCTTGAGGATTTGACAGTATTCGATTATTTTCAATGAGGTGAGAATCTTTTCTGATTTTTTGTCTCGTTAGGATTTTGAATTTGTTCCAGTCAAATGAGCTACCACACGACACCTATTTCATATTTAACAATAAGAGGTGGGGGAAGTGAAAGGGAGGGGGTTAACAAATGACAGATATATGTAAATGTGCCCCCTTAAATAAAAAATTTCCTTGTTTCGTAATTTTTGTTAAAATCTAATAATTACTGCTAAATATCGAGGTGGACTGTTTTTTTTTTGGCACACTCTGTGTATAAACATTAAGTTAACAATATATATATATATATATATATATATATATATATATATATATATATATATATATATATATATATATATATATATATATATATATATATATACATATATATATATGTCTTCATATCAAGGCGAGATCCGTTTGTATCATAAGCTATACAAGATGAGATCCGTTTTGCAAGGCGAGATCCGATTTTGGATCTCACCTTGTATTCACGTGTATATAGTGACATCTCGATGTAACAATGGTTAGGGTACAAGGAAATCGATTTTTGTCTGGACCTCATTTTGCACCCCTTTTGGTGAATTTTATATTGCAGTGGTTCCACTAAATCCGCTGTAGAGGGCAGCGCGCGCGATCCGTTGTGTATATGGTAAATATATATTTTGCAGACAACCCGAGATCCGGTAAATTTGGAAACATCGCAAATGAATTTCACGGTCAGCTCTCTCACTCGGCTTATGTCTAGCTTGAATAAGAATGTTTACATTATTTAAGGGCTCTGTCCAGAAAGGCGATTGTCAAATATCTCGAGAACTAGACGGCATATCGAAAAAACTTTGGAATGCTTTTTGAATGGTTTTTCAAAATCTATATACTTATGCAATAGCAGGGTTCTTATTCTGCCTGCGAAAGCGGTGGGTGTAGCAACTTTGAATTTTCAACTGAAACACTTTATTTTTAATTAAATAGTTGAAATTTATAATTAAAAATACACAACTTTTGTTTGAATCGATAATAGCTTCTTTAATCCAGTCGGAAGAGCTTCAAAATAGTCGTTTTGATGACATTTTTAGGGTTTAGGGGTACCTCAGGTAGTTAGCTTAAAACGTAAGAAATAAATTTGAATAGTTAATGTTTATTGATAAACAAAGCTCCAATTCTATTTTACTTCAACTCATTTTAAGGCTATTTCAATAAACTAATCGGTTCTTTTTTCAGTTTTTTGGTAAAATATTGTAACTTATAGACGAAAATTCTTAAAATCGGCTATTTTTCATTTAAATTGTCAATAAATAATTAAATTGAGAAAAAATTGGTCAGATTTACATAAATTTTGTTTTTCCGTCCATATAGAAACTAAAACAATTGTTACGTAGTTACACTGAGTGTCATAAAAACCGTGTATTTTTACTCATTTCTTTGAGCTATTTCACGTAATATCGAGATATAAGTTGTATTTTTTACATAAGTTATATTAACGTTAAACTGACTTAATTTATAGTTTTATAAGCAACAATTAAGTATAGCGAAATTTACAAAACTTGTTTAAATTGTTTTACATGCTCTATAATGCAGTTATGTTAAATTTTGTTTTGAATGTTTTTATTCTTACTGGTAGACAAAAAATGGCAAAATGTGCATTTTTGACATCAAATTGTTGATAACCAACATAGTTACTACTCAAAATATTAAAAAAACTAACCGTCGGTATAACAGGTTGCCTGGAAACCAGATGGAGAACAGTACCATAAATGTTTTAGACTTTTTAGCACTTTCTTTAAGTGAAATTTAAAATCATTTACCACCCATGTACACTCATTACGGAATCTGTTACAAGAATTTCAGCGATTTCAGCCATTTTTTCAAAATTTATTTGGATTTTCTCTAGTAATCCTTCCAAAAGACAATACATAAATGGTGAATACCTTTTACACCAACTTCAAGGAGGGTAATTTATACAGGTACATACCTGGAATTATTATATGGACCGTTCACTCTTGTTAGAGTATAGTTCGCTCAAATATG
The DNA here is from genome assembly GCF_917563875.1 of Diabrotica virgifera virgifera. NCBI lineage: Eukaryota > Metazoa > Arthropoda > Insecta > Coleoptera > Chrysomelidae > Diabrotica > Diabrotica virgifera. The sequence continues at coordinate 188,825,474 of NC_065447.1, read as the reverse complement.
AGCTCTTTTAATCCATTTCACGCGGTAAATTAGTCCGTTTTTCCTTTAGGTCTTAGTTCATAGGTTGTGATGTTTTTTTGCCCTCTCTACTATCTTCTTCCACTCTCTCCGGTCCTGAATCTTTTCTCTCCAGTTTGCAATTTCCATCTTTGATATATCGTCTAGCAGTTGATCTTCCCATCTAATTTTTGGTCTTCCTCTTGGTCTATTTTTTACTGGTTTCCAGTTCATTATCTTTCTGATCAGTTCTTCTACCCCTCTTCTTTGTGTGTGCCCAAACCATCTGAGGCTTTGTGCTTTAATGAATTTTACTATATCTTCTCCTTTATTTATATTTATTATTTCATGGTTCATCAGCTTTCAATATTCCCCTGTTTCTGTCTTTACTGGGCCATGTATCCTTATAATTTTTCTCTCAATTATTTTTAACTTTTCTTCGTCTTTTTTCGTAAGGCACATTACTTCTGTTCCATAGGCTATCACTGATCTGATTGCTGCTGTGTATATTTTTGATTTTGTTTTTTTTGCTCAGGTTTTTGTCCTTGAGTAGTTGGTGATATTTCCAATATACTCTATTACCTGCTTTAATTCTGTCGTTTATCTCTATACTCCTTCCGTTTTTGCCGTCCACCATCACCCCCAGGTATTTGAAGCAATCTAATCTCTGGAATGTATTTTCACCTATCTTTATTTCTGCTATTCTGTTTACATTGTCTCGTGTGCTTATAAGATATTTTGTTTTATTCTGATTGATTATTAGTTCTCTCGTCTTTGCTTCTCTTACCAGGGTTAAAAGTGCCTCTTCTAGTCTTTTTTTATCTCGTGCTACCAGTCCCAGTTCATCTGCATATCCTATGATCTGTGTTGAGCTTTGAATAATTGTCTTTTTCAGCCCTGTGTCCCTAATTACTCCTTCTAGAGCGATATTAAATAGTGTCGTTTGTCGTTGACAGACTGTCTCCTTGTCTTACTTCAAGTTCTATTTTGATGTCATTTGTATCGCCCTCATTTGTTTTAACTTTTGCTGTTGAGTCTTTTATTGTCATTCTAGTTAGTCTTATTAATTTTGCCGGTATCTCCATTTTTTTCATTTCTTTTAATAATTGTTGTCTGTATATGCTGTTGAAGGCCTGTTGGAAGTCGATGAATAGTATGTGTAATTCTATGTCATGTTCATAGCTTTTTTCAATTGTTTGTGTCAGTACGTGTATTGCATCTATTGTTGATCTTCCTTTGATCTATTGTTCTAAAACCCTGTTGATATGGTCCTATAATTTTTTCTGTGTATTGATTTAGTCGGTTTCTTATAATTGTGGTCAATATCTTATACGTTGTATTTAGTAGCATAATTGGTCTGTAGTTGCAGCACTTAGTTGGATCTCCTTTCTTAAAGATTGGTGCGATGTGTCCGTTTTTCCATTCTATGGGCATGCTTTCGTCCTTCCAAATTGTAACCATTAAATTGTGCATTCGCTTCGTGAGCTCCTCTCCGCCGTTGATGATCAGTTCGTTGTTGATTTCATCTGGCCCTGGCGTTTTGTTTACCTTTTACTCCATTACTTGTTTAGTTGTTTTAATACCTCCATGAATTCCTAATAAGTAGGTGCGACTTCCTCTTCATCTCTGTTATCTCTTATATCCTCATCTTCTGAATATGCCTTATTGTCGTTTTTGTCTAGGTCCGTGAAATGTTTTTCCCAATCTTTTTTGTTTATTTTTGTGACAGATTTTTTGGTACTGTGTTGTTGTTTTATCTATTCGAACAATTTCTTGTTGTCTTTATTATTCGTTTCTAATTCTTGCATTTGTTCAGAGATCCATGTGTTCTTCTTTCTTCTATAGAGTTTTAATGCTTCTTGTTTTTCTTTTCTATATTGGTCCAGTTGTTCCTGTTCGGCACTTTGTAGCCATTTGTTTCTTGCGAGGTGCTTCAGTTGACTTTTGTGGTGACATTCCTCATCAAACCATTCTTTCGATTCTTTGTTTTTTTGGAATCCTATTATTTGTTCTGCTGTCTCTATTATGCTGTTCTTTATGTTTTTCCATTCTCCTTCTATTTCTATGTGCTCGTACTGACCCAATTTCTGTTCCAGTTGTTCTGTATATTGTTGCTTTGTTTCTTGCGTTTTCAGATTGGCTATATTCCATTTCCTCCTTTTTCCTTCCTTATGATTATTTGCTGTGATTATTTTCATCTTAAGTTTTGCTATCAACAATATGTGGTCAGTGCCTCCATTTGCCCCTCTATATGACCTTACGTCTGGTACTATTTGTGTCCACTTTTTCGAAATTAGAGTATGATTTATTTGGTTTCCATCCATTCTTCCTGGTATCATCCATGTTATTTTGTTTTCTTTTTTATGTTTATGCCCAGTACTAACTATATATGTATTTGTTGCTGCTGCTAGGTTGCAGATTTCTCCTCCATTATCATTCGTAGTTTCATGAATGGTTTCTTTGCCAGCTACATTACGATTATAGTCCTCCTTTCCGATCTTTGCATTGAAATCACCCAATATTATTAATATGTCATTCCTCGGAATATTTTCACAGGTTTCTTCCAGGATGTCTTAGAATTCTGTTTTATCTTCTCGGTTTGCTTCTTCGGTGGGTGCATAGCAATTGACTATCGAGATGTGGGCTTGTTTATTTTCTTATGTAAGATATCCTTTCATTAACTGCTTTGAATTGTATCAGTTTTTCCCTCATTTTTTTGTTCACCATAAATGCCGTACCATTCGTTCCCTGTTTGTTTTCTCCCGAATAATACATGCTAAAGTTTTTCTTCTCAATTTTTCCTTCTTTCTTCCATCGTATTTCCTGTACGGCTAGGATTTCTAGTTGGTATTTTTTCATTTCAAGAGCTATTTCTTGCATCTTACCTGCTGCCAGCATGGTTCTAATATTCCAAGAGCCCATTCTAATGGGTTTTGTTCTTTTCTTCTTATTGAGATTCTTTCTTTATTTTGTGTGCGTTATTTTGTTTTCGTTAACCGTTTGCATTTCCGAGTCTTTTTTTGCCATGTCAATATCATATTTCAGCCGCTGTTCTTCGTTTATTAGTTTTTTGAATTTTCTATCAGCTGCTCTCTCTCTCTTCGTCCCATATCTAGATTTTGCCATTCACTATTAATTTCTTGTAGCCTATTTTCGTTTGCTTACCTTTGCTTCTTTCGTCCTTTGCTATTTTAGTTATTTCCTTTTCTATTTCTTTTTCTTTAGATGTCCAATCGTTGTTTATATAGATACGATCTTTATGCTGTTTTAGTTTACGTTTCTTGTTTAGGATTTCCATTTTATCCGTGAGGGCTTCTGTTTCTATTGCGCATACTGTTTCTCCTATTTTTTTTGCACTTCTTAGTTTTATTTGTATTTGCAACTCTTGGGCTCTGAAATTTTCCATTTCTTCTTTTAATTTCTTATAATCATTTGTTTTTACTTTCAACCCAGTTACGATCAAGCTTATCTTTTTGCTAAATTTCTCCAGTTGCTCCATTCATTCATGTAGCTGTTTTACTTCTTTTTTTAGTTTTTGTTTCTCTGCTTTTACACCCATTAACTCTTTATTGGTTTGTTGTTATTCTTTCCTTATTTGTTTTATTTCCTGAAGCATTTCATCGTTTTTATTCATTAGCTCTTTCATTATTGTAATCATAACATTTTTCATGTCTTCCTTGTTTTCGTTGCCTGCTTTGCTTGGTGACCGTTTTTTAATTTTACTTCTATTAAAACAATCATCCAAGTTTTCTCTTTTGCGTTTCGTTTCATCATCGGTTTCACTTCCTGTGACATTTTTTCCATTTTCTAGGAGTGCAGCGCTAAATACCTGGAATACCGATATTAGATTATCAACAATACTTAAAAAATGAAAGTTACCAATTCACCGGTAGTTAATGCGTTATTTAAAAATTACCTGCGCACCAGAGTTGCCAGTTGGTCTGTAATTAGGATGGGGATTAAAATAGATACGAATTCACCGGGACCCGGAAATATGCACACCCTGATATTCTAGTTACGTAAGCTCGTCCGATTGGCGCATGACGTTAACAACAGAGTAAAGCATAGTCCCGTCTATGCGTTCGTAATACGAACGCGAATGAAATTTGAGAATAGTACAAAAGAAACTAAGTGATTTTTATAGTTTAGAGGAAAATCATTAAACTATTTACTTTTATTTAAATTGATTTTCAGTTATTTGTAAAGTTCCCAGTTTCTTGATTATATTGGTATCCGGAAAATAAAAATATTCATATAATCGATATCTACTAAAATTATTATATTTCGTTAGTTGGCAAAAATTGATTAGTGGCCTACACATTAGTAAATATAATTTTTACCAAGGGGAAGAAAAGCCCCAAAATAAAACCATAAATTTAATGGATTGATAAAAAACCAAAATTTTTTACTTTTTAAATAATGTATTTCATCAGATTTAAGTAAGAGGCTTGGAAAAGACAAAAATAAGTTTTACAGTTTTCATGCCATGCACTTTATTTAAATTTTGTGCATGTGAAATAGACGTACATACAGCAACTATGTAGCAGTTTTCATAATTTTTCTTTTACGCAATGTCAGGTTGTTAAGAGACTTGTTTAATTCTTTAATTCGGAAGTACATCCGAGACCTAAAAAATAACTTGTTCGCTTTGTTAGAACAGTCTACAGTTACACTTTTGGCATAAGGTTTTCTAAATAATTTTTAGTTACCAAAATGGAATCACCATTCATGTGGAAGGAAAAATTGTCTCCAGTTACTTAATATATGACAAGAGAGTGTCTGATGGTTTACATAAACCACACTTACTCAAATGATCAACCCACGTGTACGTTGAAACATCTTCGGATTGAATACTGGAGTCCTTCAATTTATGGCAGATATAACCAGCCAAATTCTCCAAACCATCATACTCAAGGTCACTAATGTTTTTTCATTCTAACTCTCATTGAAAACTTGAAAATCCACAACTGTTTCGTTGTTAGAATCCAGCCTTTGGATCAATTGTCCAGAAATTGGTAAATCTGGGATGTCGTCTGTTTAAACGTTCAAAAATTCGTTCCGTTGTCTCTCCTACCCGTATATAACTTTTATAAAATAAAATAAAGCTTTTTGTTAACACTTTAAAAAAATTTTAATGGGTTTCCCCGAAAAGAGCTTCATTTTTTGGTACCATGTATCAGGTTAAAATATTTGATTTGGAATTTGAAGGATAAGATCGTCTTTTTTATGAGCTACAAATTTACTTTTACTGGTTCTATAGACTAAGAATATACCATTTTTTCGTTTTTTTATATGCTACATTTTTTCCAAGAATATTTTTTCGATATAATACTTACTTTTTGAGTATTTGCGAAAAACCGCCGAAAAACGTGTTTTTTTTTGTTGAAAAGTAAATATTTTTAGTCGCAAGTGACTCTAGTACCTACTACTAAATTAACCTAGTACCTAAGTTAAAAAAACTCTATAGAACAAAAGTTGCTTAAACTTAGTCAGATCTGTTTCCGGACTTATTTTAAACGTATATTTTTTCACCCTCCAAGTAAAAGCAATCAACGGCACAAATTTAACTTTGAAGTGGGGGATGGGTAGAATCTAAATCCAAATTTTCATGCAATTAGGAGTTGACCCTGAAAATTATGTGTGTTTCTTTTTATCTTTTAAATCATTTTACTTAAAATCATTTTTTAACTATCAAATAATAATTGAGGACCTTGCCGCAAGAAGGGGGCAGCTCCATTTTTGGTCAAATTTGGGTTAAAGATGCATATTATGTAAAAAAATTAGCTGAATCGATTGGTACAAGAAAGAAGCAGATCCATTTATAAATGGCAAACCTATAACTGTTTATGTACCTGCCTCCGAAATTGTTTGCTGCAAGAAAGATGCAGCTCCGGAGCTGCCCCCTTCTTTCGCCAAACATCGAGACGCTTCGGCTGTAACCGTTAGCTTGGCCTCGAATGAAATTAACGGAAGTTTAAGTTTAGTATTCAGTCTATGATTCAGTCGATTGAAGTCCATTGCTATAACGGTCTAACGTATTCTCGCAGTGCATTTTACGAAAGTTGACCACGTGTGTTTCTATACAACTGTTTATTTATTTTTTAAGTGTTTTTTATTATTTATTTGTATCATGAGTGGTACAGAATCTGATTTTGATGATGTTAGTCTGTTTAGTACAGGTTCGTCTGATCTGTATAATCCATCCGAATCGGAAAAAAGCTCTGATCCTGATGAAGCAGGGCCTTCAGTGAAAAGAAGGCGTGTAAAAAAACACAAGCTTCCAGTCAATACAGTTCAAAACGAGGTTCAGAGTGTTTCGTTTGCGAAGAACAGACAAAGTGTTGATCCAGCTAAGTGGAAACGGAACATTAAGAAAAAGTGTATTGCAGAAGGAAAAAGTTATGTTAACTGGAAAGGTAGTAGTGTGGGACCTAGGCAAACTGGACGTAACTGTGAATGTAAGTTTAAATGTTTTGAAAAGGTGAACGAAGAACAGAGGCAAGCAGTTTTAGTAAACTTTAATGAAATAGGAGACAAACAGATTCAAACTATCTACTTGGGTGGTTTAATAACAACAAGCAATGTTGCCAGAACTCGAGCTAAAACTGGTGAGAGAGAGAGGCGTAGTTGTGCTCACAAGTACTATATTAAGCTGGGTATGGAAAAAATACGAGTTTGTAGGAGTGCATTTGGAGCAATACACGGGATATCCAAAAAACGAGTGGATAATATTGCTAAAACTTTTCGCAGTAACAACATTACACCACCGAACAGCAAACAAGGTAAACATAAAAATAGAAAAAACCGCATTTCAAAAGATTTACTGCAGAAGGTAGATAATCACATAAAAAGTTTTCCACGACGTGAGTCACACTACAGCCGAGTGAAAACGTCCCGTTTTTATTTGTCTCCTGATCTCAATGTTAAAAAGATGCATGAACTTTATTTGCAAGTGAATGAACCGGGAAATGTTGTTGATAAAACCTATAAACCTAAAGTAACCTACGATTTTTATTTTAGGTATTTTAAAGCAAATTTTAATTATAGTTTTGGGGCGCCTCGTTCAGACACCTGTAAAAGATGTGACATATTACACAATAGCCTTCAAGATCCAGCTCTTGATGATACTGAAAAGGAAAATCTACGACTTGAAAAGAAAGTACATGAGGTTAAAGCAAGTCGTTTTTTTACAGATTTAAAAGAAAAGACAAAACTGAGCCAACAAAATAACGACATAGAAATTTTAACGTTTGATTTTCAGCAGAATCTTCCTCTTCCGAAAATTCCGGCCGGCGAAGCCTTCTACAAACGTCAACTATGGGTCTACAATTTTTGCATACATTCGGGCAAAACCGGCAAAGCTCATTTTTACATTTACGATGAAACAACCGCTAGAAAATCACCGAATGAAGTTGTTTCTTTTCTTTATCACTACATAAAAAATATCCTTCCAAAAAATGTCAAACAACTGTACCTCTTTTCTGATAATGCTGCAGCTCAAAATAAAAATTCAACGATACTACAGTTTCTGCATCTTCTTGTAAGAACCACGTCTTTGGAGAATATTCAACATCGTTTTCCTGAACCAGGGCACAGTTTCCTACCGTGTGACCGTTGTTTTGGTGTTATAGAAAAGTTTTTACGAAAAAAAGATTATATTTTCTCTCCTACACAATACTGTCAGTTTATTCAACAGACATCCAAATATTTCATACCCATTATGGTTCATCAAGATATGATCTTCAACTTTAGCAGTCATTTTGAGAACCATTTTAAAAAAGTTATAATGAATTCTCAGAAACAGAGGTTTAAGATTTCTCAATACCGGATTTTTGAATACAGCAAGGACCACATGGATACAGTTAATGTGTCTGTTACAACTGGTATTCCTATCTTTGAATCGTACTACATTTTGAGGGACAATAAAGATAATCTTTCAGTTGAAACAAACTTAATGGTGTACGAGTCATCAATACCCATAAAAAAGGCCAAGTACAAAGACGTAATGCAGTTAGCTACCAACTACGTTCCAGCCAACGAAATGGAGTTTTACCAATCCCTTAAATGTGATGACGTTGGTAATGACAACCATGCTTCCCAGATTTCAGGCACGGATGACGACGACCAAGTAGACGAATAGACTGATTTTCTGTTTGAATATAAAAGAAAAAACGTTTTTTTGTCAGTTTTTAATAATAATAAACAGATTTTGCAGTAAGTTATTTTTTATTTTCCAATAATAACTACAATGGATACTATTTTTTTGTAATTTTGGTGCAAGAGAGGGGCAGCTCCAAATTTTTTTGCATTTTTTCAGCAAAAAAGAAGCTTATATAAATAAAGGAAAAAGTTGGCAGGTGTACCAATATGATTATCTTTTAACTTAACTGCTTTATTTTAATTAATACATGAGTAAATTTTTTTAAAACATTTTTTCTATTTTCCCAAAAGTTATTATAAATGGAGCTGCCCCCTTCTTGCAGCAAGGTCCTCAATTACATATTGAGTTATTTTATTTTTTAAACTTTAATAATATTTATAAAAAATTTTACTTTCTTGTAATGTATTTTTAAAACAAGCAATCATTTAAATAATTATTTTGTAACAATTTGTATTATTTAAGAATATAATAATTACATTTTGGTTTCGTAGTAAGTGTTTTTTAAGAATATTAATGTATAGTTTTAAGGTGATACGGTAGCGATCAACAGGTAGCCAAAACGCGTTCTAAGATTGAGGCTGTAATTTTGAATATTTTTTCGAGATATTTGGCACACGTATTTGTAATATAATAAAGAATGGCGGTACAGAGCCCAATTTGAAAAATATATTAATATGTGGAAATTACTCTGTAAATAAATACAATATTAAAAAAACGAGTCTGTACCGCCATTAAGAAGAACAAAAAAATACACTTTCTTCAAATAAACTTTTTTATCAGATGCCTAGATTTTGTGTCATTTTGGAACTACTAATGAAATAAAAAATTTTAGTAGTTCCACAATGACACAAAATCTAGGCATCGGATAAAAAAGTTTATTTGAAGAAAGTGTATTTTTTTGTTCTTCTTAGTGGCGGTACAGGCTCGTTTTTTTAATATTGTATTTAATTACAGAGTAATTTCCACATATTAATATATTTTTTAAATTGGGCTCTGTACCGCCATTCTTTATTATATTACGAATACGTGTGCCACATATCTCGAAAAAATATTCAAAATTACAGCCGCAATCTTGGAATGCGTTTTCGCTACCTGTTGATCGCTACTGTTTCCTCTTAAAATATTGTATTGCAAATAATTATCATTATTAAATGGTTATTATTTGTCAAGTATTCTTTTTCTTTTTTCACACCCTTAGTATGTAATAAAACTAAGGGACTTTCTGAAAGGTCAATCGTCGACTTTAAAGACACAAAAGAAGCGATACTTAAAAGTTACGCCCATTATATATCTTTATATCGTGGGAAATATACAATACAACACGAGCTCCAACCGCTCGACTAATACTCTTTAGAGCTGGCATCAGTGTGTGATCTCGCGTTGAACGGTAAATATCTAAAATTTCGTATATAAGTCCTCCCCTTTACTTTTCAGCGACGGATCTCGTTTCGCTGTAAATTTATCAGAAAAATTTAAGTACAAAAATCTTTTCCCCTCTAAGTGTGCCATGATTAATATGTTAATTATAAAGATACTTATGAACAATATACTCCAATAATTAATTTCCTATTGGTGGATCTCGGGTTGTCCTCGATTTAGTCGGATCTCGCCTTGATATGAAGACGTATATATATATATATATATATATATATATATATATATATATATATATATATATATATATATATATATATATATATATATATATATATATATATATATATATATATATATAACCTAACTTACTTTAGCAGCAGCTGATGGAGTTGAATCAATTTCACAAGCAGCGTCGAATTCCCATTCTCTCGTAAGTTATCGTTCATAATTAAGTCAATATTTAAACTTCGTACCTTCGTGTTTAGATATTTTTCCTTCTCCGTTCCAAGCTGCAAAAATGCTTTTTGTAACAAAGTGTATTGACTAACAATGTTCCGGCAAATTCCCATAAATAAAAAATCGAATCCCAGTACCGCCCAGTTGACGAGGTATGCATTAATGAAACAATGGAGAATGTAGATGAATTCGTATATAGGGGTGACGCTACAATCGAATGGGTATAGAGATCTGAAAATGTAAAAGTTTGTTAGAATTTTTGAATAGCCTTAAAGATCCACAAGGAAAAAGCTTTCCTGTAGTTGGCTGTAAGTATACCATGTAATACAAAAAACAATAAAATCCTTTATAAAAGGTATATATCGTCGCGTCAAAGCAACAGTAGGATATGTAAAATAATGTAGTTTCGAGAAAAACGCAATCAAAAATTTTACGAAACTTCAGTAATTAATAAGTTTTTTATATTTTAATGGATTTACATGGAATTTTGTTTGAGTACCTAACTTTATATGCATCACATAACAATTTATATTCATTCATAAAAAAGTGAAAAATAATTGGAAAAAAGTTAGTTTTCCTACTGTTGCCCTCAAAGATAACCTGTTTTATAACGATATCCGTAAATTTCTGTTATATAACCTTAAATTGCACTAAAGCTTTGTTTAAAATTTTACACAATTCAATAGAAAAAACAAAACAATTTTGTTGTTCAAACATTTGATTACATAAATTATAACATAAACATACTTGTTTTCCAAAAATTAAAAAATTTGACAAGATAATAAAAAAAAAATAAAATGAAAAAATCACCAGAATCAGTTTTGGTAATAGCGGATGCTGAAAATTGTGAAAGTAAAAACCTATTGCATTTTCTTAAATCAGCCCGAAATTTCTAAAGAGGAATTTATCATAATGTTAACTTTTTCCTGTGCTTGATAAATTCCAGATAACAACTCAGAATCAGTATTATTTTTGTTCGCTAAATACACTAAATACTGACTTTTTCTAGATACCCATAATTTTTACAATTTAAATTGGCTGAATTATTCATTTCTACTCTTAACTTACACCTTTTAACATCAATGTAATAGGAATATTGTTTAAGATTACTGAAGATAAAATTGCGACCACAAGCTGGATAATATAAGCAAAGACATAATCGCAACTCAGCAACAACTACATGGCAACTAAGAGTAGGCAGGATATTTGGGTAAGATAACTTAGTGTTGCATTAATATTGATGACCAAAATGGGTAAACGACAAAATATAATGTTATGATATGTATGTTGTCTTAGTGTTGCATTATAGAATTTGGGCTAAAAGGAATTAAGCTACACAAGGTTATGTAATATTATGAAAAAATTATTTCACTTTTTATTTATCTTAGTGTTTCAGAAGGGATTATTTCGAATCATTTGACATGGAAATCAAAAAAGTCATTTTTTTACATATCCTACTATTGCTTGGAGGCGACGATATTTAAAATCCCTAAAAAGAGCTATATCACAGAACTAGTTTTCGATTGGTTTACCAATCATCATCAGTGCTTACGTGAAATTTACATGCTAAACACCAAGATATAATATTACAAAAATATGTGGGTCAAAGCCCTGTACAAGTATTACGTGAAGGAAACATCGGTTAAAAATTCTAACTTAAGCGTGGATGTTTAAAGTATTTTTCATTAATATGTCCCAGGTGACATCTGAGCCCTGGTTTAACTTGTTCACATGGTGAAAAAATTATTCTTTTTGATTATGATACCAGTATCACTTGGAGCAACCTAAATATTGCAACTCTTCATGCTAATATAACTTCTGATCTACTTACAATAAAAACCTGGTCTGACTCTCATTTACTCTCGTTTAACGTAGATAAGAGAGTAACATTTTCTTATAAAGGAGCTCTTAAACCCTTACCTCTTAATAACAGCCAGATCAGTACCGTTGGTTCTGTAAAATTTCTTGGTATTTTTTTAGACAGCAACCTTAAATGGTCCCCTCATATCGATTTGTTAAGGAAGAAACTATCTTCAGCTTGCTATGCTATAAGATCTGTTTCGAAATTACTTAATTTAGCATCTTCTAAAATAACATATTCTTTGTTCGAGTCGCATTTTCGATATGGTCCTCCTTTTTGGGGTTCTGGTACATCTGCCCAATTAGATGTTATTTTCAAATTACAAAAAAGAGATTAAAATCACGGAATTTTAACCCATTCATCTTTGTTATTTTTAGAAACTGTTTGCTTAATTCGTAAACATCTACATATCTTTACACCAAGACCTACTCATGACTACTTCACGAGAAATTCTACCTTTAACGTCTATTTACGGACCCCGTCCTCTGAGTTATTATATTTCGCAAAAATACTATACAACCATCTTCCACTACAACTTTAATCTGCAGCATGTTTCCCCAAATTCCGTAAAATCACAAAAGTCCACCTACCTGAAAGACCATATTATTCAGTAGAAGATTTTCTTAATCAATAACTAAGAAATTATAGTACCCTTTCACAACTAGTATTTTTATAAATTTTTTTATCTATATTTGGCTATCGTATGCAGCAGCTTAAATTTTAAACTTATGAGTTAGTAGGTAAACTAGGCAATTTGCAATTCATTTCAATTTTTAAATTTTGCATATTAATTGTTTTTGTTTTACTTCATTATTATTATATTTTTACTTTATCGTACTACATACGAAGTATGAGTATAATAGATAAAGTTATAGGATCGTGCAAAAAAAATTTTTTCAGATTTCACTTTTTTTCGACGTTTTGAGTCCCCCTGAGTCTAAAAAGCAAATAAAAAAAAACATGTGGGAAGTATGTACGTATGTACGTACGTATGTCGCCACCGCCCAGCAAAAACTACTAGACCGATTTCGATGAAATTCGGTATGAGTAAGTTTAAGAGAATTTTGTCGAGAAACTAAGCTTTTGAAAAAAATCTCTCAAAGGGGGGCCGAAATAGGGGGGTTATTTGGGGCCCATTTTTGCAAATTTTGACCTAAACGAATGAAATTTAACTTAAAGTTAGCTCATCGATAGATAAATAGAAATACGGAATTTGACATTTCCAAATCCAAAATGGCGGAAACTAAAATTTGAAATTTGGCAGACGTATATAGTACTTTATCATCTATTATCACAATAAATTTTATCTACAATATGGCTTCCGGTTGAACCGGAAATGAAAAAAATCTTAATATTTTAAAAACGCCCTGTATATTTTTACACATTTTGAAAGGATGCAAAATTACCTTTCCAATGACATAAAACTCGTTGCTGTAACTCAAAAACTCGAAAAGTTACAGAAAATAGAAATTTTGCTAGAATCTTATGTGTGTCCTCTCTCACACGATCAGAGCAGAGCATTATTATAGGGCAGTCATGAGAGTATTTGGCTCCGAATTCCATCCTACTACATCGATATACTTGATATTTTCACAGTAAATAGGGAATAGCTCAAGAAACAAAATCTACCCTATATACTATGGAGCTTTTATCTTGGCGCAATTCCCACCCCTTCAAGGGGGTAGAAAATTTGTTGGTCAAAATAAGCATGGAAGTGGCTAGAGAACCTATTTTTAAGTAAAAATTGATCTATACTTTTTTTTGAGAACTCAATACTTTTTGAGTTATGCGTAGTTGAAAATTGGCCATTTTCATTTAAAAATGACACGTTTTCGGACGGTTTTTTGTGAATACCTTAAAAACTATGCATCAAACTGAAAACACTATATAATTTTCTTTTTAGATTATAAATAACAAAGAGATTCGTTCCTTCGTAAATTTTCTATTTACATATAACACAAGAAGAGATATGGTAGGTAAAAAGAGTTTTTTTTTTTGGTGCATGCTCAAAGTCTCATACTTTTGTAGTGTTTGAAAAGGCCTTTAAAACTAGCACCGTTAAATGTCGCTTACATTCAAACTAAGCGAGATATGGTGCAAAAAGTTATATGACTAATGTACTTTAAGGTAAAATGAGAAGTACATACATTTAACCCGTCATCCACCAGAATTTAAATGCATTGTTTTTCTTTTGCAATACCTCTTAATATAGTGTTATTTCTATTTTCAAAAAGTTGGACGGGTTTAAAATGAAAGATTTTTGAAAAAAAAAGAACAAATTATAGAGCGCATTTTTAAATTTTGTTAAAATTCTTCCTTTTGCTCCATGCAATTCGAAAATAAAATATCCACGAGAAGTGGTGGGAACCGCCCCCATGATAAAAGCGCCATAGTATATAGTATATAGGATAGCCTTTCAATTAGGAGATTGGGCTACTCCCAAAATTTCATTAAAATCCATGCAGTAAAATGCAAATATTGTAAACTATTAATTTCTCAGAAAAACGAACTAATTTGAAATGCAAGTATGACTAATATTCTATTGATATATGCAATAATCTATAGTGTGTCCCCGAAATATGGCATCAAAGATTTTCTCAAATGCAGGAATTAATGATGCGTAGAACCAAAAATTAAAATAGCTATGATGATTGCCAACCTCCGTAGCGGAGATGGCACCTGAAGAAGAAGAAGAAGAACCATAAAATATTTTCAGGTATACAAGGTGTTTCTAAAATATCAAAATAACGAGTAACTTTGTTATTTTTATAGAATGCCAGTATCTAGTACGATAACGATAATAGATCGGTACGATAAAGTTCTCGGGAGGCCCTTCCGTCCAGCGTTTTTTTAATTGTATTGACGATTTATGTAATTTTAGTAAATTGAATTGTTATTGTTTTATTTTCTTAAGTTTTTAGAAGCTCTGTCGATAAAATTGTACAATTTTCCATGACAATAAAGCATATTTCTATTCTATTCGATAGAAATATATTTATAATAACCTCTAGACGAATGTTGTGCATGTCTGCATATGAGACCTAAAACCGTCATGCTTTATTTACATGACATTAATACCGGTATGATGTCTTTAGGCGTCATGAGGATTCAATGGGTTACTCGAGTCATTGGTCAAATACCAATCTAAATGCTCGAAAGCGTAGTCGAGAATTGGAACTTCAGAATGGACCATCTTAACCGTACTCACTCACGGCAAACATTTACAAGAAATTATCTTTAAGAGATAATTATTGTAAAGAATGGTTCTCTGTATGATAATAAAGATTTACAAAAAGAATTAATTTTTTGATGATTTTTATTTTACCAGTGATTTAATGGAAGAAGGCAAACGCAGTGCAGGACGAAGAAGGACTTTACGGTTGAAGAACTTGCGAGATTGATACGGTATCGATACAAACATGCTATTTAGGGTGGCAGTGAATAAAATTAATATAGAAATGATGGTAACCAACGTTCTGAAAGGACATGGTACATAAATAACAAAAAAAAATATTAATTACGTTTTATAATTATTTTTTATTTAAAATATTGCTAATTTCAGATAATTTGTAAACATTTGAGTTTGTAATATATTTTAATTAGTTATGCAATATATACATAGTTGTTATGGCTCGTATTAAATTATTAAAATTATTATATTTAATATCAATTTGGTTTTTGTCATGACCTCGATAACAATAATTATCAACTCGAATAAAACAATTTATACATTGTGATTAATAAATTGTTACCAACTAGGCTATTGATTATGTACTATAGAAAGGAACTGCAACGTTAACAAGGTTTTATTATTTCATATGGTCAATGAATCTGTATATATGAAAAAACCGTGGAGTGCTACCATTTAAAGCGGTGCGTTTTTGAGAAATGGGTGAATTAGTCCCTGGGCACAGGTTGCATTAGGGTGAAATCTATGCACTTTTGGTACAAACACGTCTACATAAAAATTATTCCTGGTAAAATTTCCTATCTAAATATAACTTTTAAAAGTCAAACATACTTTTTTTTACAAAAATACATTCAAAAGAAAAAGCACAAAGAAACTCAAAAGAAAGAAATTTTATTTTTTGTTCCATAACTTTTGTCCACGGGGATATAGGTATAGACATTTCTTCACAGAAAAATAACTTACATATTTTCGATTTAAAATGATGTTTGGTAGGGGTCATTAGGATTTACAGTTTTCGAAATATGATTTTTCAAAATTCGCCATTCACAGCAATTTTGGGCAATTTTTCTTGTTATTTCGCAAATATTGTTCTGTAACTTTTTTCTACGCAACTTTAGGCATATGTAACGGTAGGTACATGTAGGACGAAAGGAAATCAATTACCTTTAAAATGTTCTACTGTATAATGTTGTACGACTTCTTTTAAAGAGGTTATCTTTTTCAAGATTTTATACTTTTAACGAGTTTTTATATTTTTTACGATTATTTTTTAAATTTCCCATTATAATTTTTTTTTCTATATTTAGGTATATATTATATAATAAAAACGAAAGCTTATTCCGTTTACCTGAAAATGGTGTATTATAAAAAATTCTAGGATTATTTTTGAATAAGATAAGCTTTTTCAAAATGTAATAAGTACTTGCAACGATTTTTGAGTTTAGGAATATTTTTTTAAATTTCTCATTATAACTTTTTTATGTGATTGTGTTATGATCGAATCTTATTTTTTATAGGTAATACTTTGGATTCACTTGAATCTGCCGGGCAAACTTCAAAATATGGATTAATTCCAATAATTACTGTCAAAGCTCCTGCACCACAAGTTTTGCTTGAAAAAAATAGGATATAAATGTACCAAAGGATGTACAAAAAACTGCGGTTGTAGGAAGATAGAAATTAGTTGTTCAATATTCTGCAAACGGTGCATCTGTATGGGTACTAATTGTGGGATCTCTAAGACAACTGAGGTGTCAGAGAAGGATATTGAAGCTAATGCTAACGAAGAGATAGACTTTGATTTAGAAAAATTTTATGTCAACGTGTAACGGTCACGTTACTAACTTAGCTCTTTAATTATTATTATAATTATTTTCCCTCGGTCTCCATTTAAATTCTCTAATTTCTCGTATAGGACTACTGAGGTGACGTCATACCTCGGTGATGGAACGTACTTCACCTATCGAGAATTATTTCGCGTTCTGTGAGTTTGACGTCGTACTCTTGGAAGGAGAGACGAATGTTCATCACTTGACTGGTGGCTGTAGGTGAAGTTGGTTGCTACCATAGAATATTAGAATGGCGGTTGGTTTTTTATTTTATAACATCAGTGAAAAGTGAAAAAGTTACCACAAATGGTTTTCTACAGTAGGGAGGCATGTGGGTAGAACAACCCCTCTTGGAATAGGAATAGAAATCACCGGTAATAAAATCTTTTTTATAATAATTTTTTTGTTAGCCTTGAATATTAAAATATTAGTCCCATTGTTAAAATTTCTTAGTCAACTCATTATTTGGATTTTATGTAGATTATTTCGATTATTAAGTATTCATTCAAAGAAAATTATACATTAATATTTTTTTTGGTTAGACATAACCAAACATATGCAGTCCTCAAATTAATATTGGAAATAAGTATCATTTCTCTGTAGGTTTTTGAACATCCAATATTTTATAAATTCAATATTTTTACAGATATTTCCTTAAATTAATCATATTCAAATTACAAATTCCATGTCATTTGTTCATGTATTCACACCCAAAATAGTTCAAGGTTACTTGAGATTGGTTTTTGTTACATTTTTAATGGTCGGTTTTTCTATACTATTGCTTCTAAAAAGTTCCTCAATTATTTCTTCTTCCCTTTACTTTTTGCTCATGTTTGAAATGAGAAATAAAACTGGGAATATTTTTTAGCCATTTTGGAGTAACCACATGGTGAACTCATAGCCCTTCGACACCTAGGGAAACCACTACAGCCACAGTCAAGTCACCATGGGAATATGTCGATTTGGGAGCAAGCGATGGGACATTCCAGTCCCACTTTTGTCAACTTTACACCGGTATCTACGGGAAACATGGTTCAGCACCTCCTCTGGTGCTAATTTTAGGGGTTGCAGCATCAGACTTCACCTTGAGGTCGTCCGATGAAGGGATTGGTTTGGGAACATTTAGTGTTGTGCTTTAAGTAACTATGGGTTTTTACGTTTCAGACATTTGGTTTAATGAAATATGTTTTTTTTCCAGATTTAGTTTACCTCTGGTTTTTTTTATATGACATATTTGTATATTATGGTATTAAGTTGCTGCTATAAAAGACAGAAACATGCAGGGTAGAAAAGCCATATCCATGATGAACGGCATTCTGTGGGACCAGACAATATCTAAAGCGAACAAACAGCTCATATACAATAGCATACTTAAAAGTATAATCACATATGGCAGTGAAGTTTGGCCACTGAAACAAAGAGCGCAGAAAATGTTACTAGTAACAGAAATGGACTTCTGGAGAAGAGCAGCAGGCAAATCAAGAAGAGATCGGATACCGAACGAGAGAATACGAGAAATGATGGGAGTAACACATACAATACTTGATGACATAAAAACAAAACAATTGGTATGGTACGGCCATGTACAGAGAATGCCAGATGACAGGATCCCTAAACAGATTTTGGCATGGACACCACAAGGGAGAAGAAAAAGAGGAAGGCCGAGAAGAAGCTGGAGGGAGGGAATTGAAAAAGAACTAGAGGAAAGAGAAATCCCTCCAGGTCTATGGTTAAACAGAGAAGAATGGCGGTTAGGAGTCGGAAGGCGTCGGAGAACGCTGTAAACCGATAGTAGTAGTATGGTATTAAGTTCCCAAACTCATGTATAAACCTGCGGTATCATATGTTGAGCTCGGCATATTTGCCAAAAAGGTATTAGGTTTTATATTTTATTGGTAATTTAGACGATTTTATGTCATTATATAAATTTAGGTTGTATTATTTGCTTGTTTCCCAAATATTTTATTGTTATTTGCTTTATTCCATTTATTCGGTTAATTTAGGTCATCGTCGGTATTTATCTCAACTTCATTTCTATTTCATTCCTTGTATATTTAACTTGCGTACTTCATTATTGTATTTTCCCTTAGTGAGGCTTGGGCCTATTTATTTGTATTATTTTCATCTTTGTCGGTTTCATTTAGTTGTACGTAGCAGGCGTACTATAACCATTTGGTAGAAGACTTATGTGAGTGTACCCTATATGTAAGCAAGAGGTATCTAATTTTGTAAAAGATAACATTAGTGTTGTTGTATTGTATAATATCCTCTTTAAAATATAACTTTTTGTATAACTTATGTCATTTTAGAGTCACAGCATAATATGAACTTGCTTAACTCAGAGATTGTTAAAAATCTGGTAGTTATTTTTAAAAAATATGTATTTATTTTGTATATCAATTATTTTATTATTCCTTTATGTTCATTATTACAGGTTTAATATATTTAATATTTGAATGCAGTGCAGTGTAAGATACCTGGGAAAATGATCGAAGATCATTTTCATGGCGCCCATGATTTGTTAGATTTATTTATTTTGTTCGTCTTTAGCAATTATCCATCTTCATTCAGTTTCAGTACATTATTCTTATTTTATTATTTCATCTTTTAGTCATCATTACTATCTATATAGAGCTACTGTTCTTCGACAGGCATGCAAACGAGCCGTATCCATCCTTGAGTGTCAAGTGGTTTTCTTGCATCTCTTGCTAGCCAACTCTATTCAGTTTGCCTCTGTCTCTTCCCACTTCTACTTCTATCCCTTCTAATTCCCCTTTCTTCAGTACAACTGCAAAGTAGTATTTTTTCCTATTGCGGCTTCTCAACGTAGAAGCCACTTCACCCTTTTCTTTACACATCCCACTCTCTCTTCCTTTTTATTAGTTATTTATTTATTTTTTCCTTACTTCTGTTGGAGTATATCTTTCTTTTTACTTTCACTCCAACAGAAGTTTTCTTATTTTTGTTACACTGGCTGCCCAATGCGTGGTGCCAACCGTTTTATGGTTCTAAGACGGTAGTTCTTTTAGTTCAATTTTCTTTTATTGGAATTTTCTGCTTTATTAACTTTTGATATCTTTGTATACATGTTATTTCTGATTTATTTTTGGTCTTTTTATTTTTATTAATACTAAACAGGTAGACTTATACTGCTTTTGGTTTTGATTAGTTTATTTTCGATACCTCATTTTTAGTTTTAGTGGTACAGCTCATATTTTAGTTTGAATTTTGTATTTTTATTGGAAACTTATTTGTGTATTTAGAATGAGTATACATGACTGACATTATGTTCTATTATTATGGATTTTTAGTCCTTCTACCAATGGTAGTATGTTTGCACGTACAATTAATTATTGACTATATGCATATATTTTTTTTCTAGTGTGGTTATATTTTACACCTAACTAGAAATTATTTTCAGTATTTAGGTATTTTATTTACTTTATTGATTTGATTATTTATATATTTTGTTGGCATTTTTGATTTGTTGGTGTGTCGCTAATATTTTCTCCATATGTATCTTTGTCTTACAAACTTTAGATTATATTTTATATTTGTTATTTTGGATATTTGGGTTGTTCGGTAAGACAGGCACACACCACAAAGCACAATCAGTCCACAACATTAGCTTCTACACATGATACGTTGAATTCGCATGGTTCGGATGATTACAGATGTTCATCCATAATTTATTTTCTTTAATTGGTAGTGTTAAACATTACAATGATAAATTGTATAGTTAAGTAGTTCCATTATCCATCTCAGCTCCTAGTTTTGTTAATTTTGAGAATAATATATCAACATGGGTACTATATACCGCTTATATAAATCAGACAGATACTTTAGGTTGAGATTTAAACATAAATCTTTTATTAGTTAGAAACATTGGTACTTTTTCTATTAAGTTATAGAACAATCCTCAGAAGAAGATTAACTTAACGGTGTCGTTCAAGCTAATATCTTCTTCTGTTTGTCTTTAGCTTAGCTCAATCGTTAGTATGGTTAGAAATTTTAGTCTGATTTTTTTACCATCTGATAATGCAGGTACCTACATACATTGCTTGATTTCATTTTTGGCTTAGTTTTGATGACTTTTATTTATTACTTATTAATTTAATTATTATGTAGTACTTTATGTATGAGTTTATTTTTTTTGGTATTAGGTATGGTGCATTTTAATTATTATTATGAGTCAATATTATTAATTGCTAATCCTGTCAGTAGGATTATCCAATTAATAAAAACTTCACTTGTATTTTTGTCTAGTTTTTGCACACCTAACCCCTAAGTTAGAAGGGTTGTTGACTATTATATATTTATATATTTGGATAGGTGAACTCATACAAGTACCTACTCTTGGTTAATATGGATATTATTATGGAACTATATGTTATGCACTACATATGTCAGATTACCTATGTGTTATATATTTTTGAATATTTGATTACCTACTATTTTTTTTATATTATTTTTATATCTAGTTATGAATTTGCCATATTGGAAAGATGTGGTTTTTAATTTGTTATTGGGTTACTCTATTAACATTTGTCTCAAATATCTTAAACACTTTATAATAATTTATATCCTTCTATCCTACACACTATGATTCTGGAATTAGATTGGAATGTTGATGTGAGTATGTATGGTTTCTTAAGTCTTTTATTGATTTCTTCTTGTGGACTAGCCTGTCCTTACTCTGTTAATGCTAGTGAGTGAGTACGTGGGTTCGAAATTCAGCAATTGGCCATTGCTATCCGGTTTCGTAATCTATGTCCTCATGGCAGAGTCTGCAGATGCCTATTCATCATCAGTTCCTAACCATTCTCCTGTAATTAGTCCACTTATTCCAGTTTTTGTTACAAATTGATAGGGAGGTTTATTTAATTTGTATTATGTCTCGTACTTCATAGTATGTATGTGGAACTTTGACTGATGAGGGATAAATATCCTAGTGTGCACGTATTCATCGATCAAAGCTTTGACTATACCTATACATAGTAGGTTTGTTAAGTCAGTATTTGGAGTGTTTAGACAGAGGAGTTGTTCATTTGAGTATATTCCCACTTCTTTCCTTAGGCATTAGTCTTGCTATTCAGATTCTGGAATATTTCCTGAATAATTCCACGTATGTGAGAACGCATGAATTTGCAGTTTTATTTAAAATTGTGCTTGTTCTCGTCAATTTTTTTTCCCTATCACTTATCATATTTTTTTTTCTTCCTATTATTTATCATATTGCCATAGACCTTGTAAGTTCACCATTCATTCTGTTTTCTTTCTTACTTATTCTTATATTAGTACCTTATCTGAGTCTGGTTATTCTCATACATCTGTTGTAGCAACATGCTATAGTTCGCGAATACCAGCACGAATTAAGTTATGTATTTTCTAGAATACTTTAGTCAATACACTTTAATATTTATCTTACCTTTGATTTAGTTAGGTTACATCTCTGTTACTTAGTCTGTTAGCGATATTTATTCTGACTTATTTTGATTACTTAGTTTGGATAGGTTCATATTACCGGATGAGGGTGTATGTAGACCTAATTTATTTATTTTGTTCAGTATTAGTTACCATTGGATCCAATAATTTAGTTTATTTAGTATTAGTAAGAATTGGTCCATAAATTTGCCTGATCGTTCTTCTTTGGATATACCCTTATATAAATCTGGTGTCCATTGATAGTCCGATTCTGGATAAGTGTCCGATTCTTCATTTATTTTGTGTATTTGGTTGGATAGGTTCGTATTACAGGATGTGGGTGTACGTAGACCTGATCTGTTTATGTGGTTTAGTATTGGTGTGAATTGGTCCATAAATTTGCCTGGTCGTTCTTCTTTGGATATGCCTTTTATGAATCTGGTGTCCACTGATAGTTCGACTTTGGATTGAGTGTCCGATTCCACATTTATTTTGGTTATTGAATTTTGGGATTCCTTTGGTATGTTTATTATTAGTATTATTTGGCATTAGTGAGAATTGTTCCATAAATCTTCCTGATTGTTCTTCTCTGGATATACTATTATGAATCTGGTGTCCATTGTTAGTCCAATTTTGGATTAGGTGTTCAATTCTTTACTTATTTTAGTTACTGTTTTTTATTCACTTTGATATATTTACTTGTGATATGGTTCGAATTGGCTCACACCTTTTCCTGGTTGTTCCGTCCTTGGATATATCCTTTATAAATCTGATGTCCATGGATAGTTCAATTTTGGTTTGGTGCCCAATTCGACACTTAGCATTATTATGAACTTTAGTGCAATATTTAGTTTTGGTTGGCTTTTAAGCAATATTATGTTAATATTTGGTAGCAGAGAGTAACATAGTAACATTTTAGTATGAGTTTGAGTCATGTATTTATTTATTTTTCCTTGATCATTAGTTTATATTTAGAAGTAATCTTGCGAATCAACGTGGATTGTTAGACTATGTATTGCAAAGTTAGTTGTTATTATTTTGAAGTTTAGAAAAAAAAAATTTTTATGGATAAAATTTTTTTTTCCGAGTAGAAGGGGATTGTAACGGTCACGTTACTAACTTAGCTCTTTAATTATTATTATAATTATTTTCCCTCGGTCTCCATTTAAATTCTCTAATTTCTCGTATAGGACTACTGAGGTGACGTCATACCTCGGTGATGGAACGTACTTCACCTATCGAGAATTATTTCGCGTTCTGTGAGTTTGACGTCGTACTCTTGGAAGGAGAGACGAATGTTCATCACTTGACTGGTGGCTGTAGGTGAAGTTGGTTGCTACCATAGAATATTAGAATGGCGGTTGGTTTTTTATTTTATAACATCAGTGAAAAGTGAAAAAGTTACCACAAATGGTTTTCTACAGTAGGGAGGCATGTGGGTAGAACAACCCCTCTTGGAATAGGAATAGAAATCACCGGTAATAAAATCTTTTTTATAATAATTTTTTTGTTAGCCTTGAATATTAAAATATTAGTCCCATTGTTAAAATTTCTTAGTCAACTCATTATTTGGATTTTATGTAGATTATTTCGATTATTAAGTATTCATTCAAAGAAAATTATACATTAATATTTTTTTTGGTTAGACATAACCAAACATATGCAGTCCTCAAATTAATATTGGAAATAAGTATCATTTCTCTGTAGGTTTTTGAACATCCAATATTTTATAAATTCAATATTTTTACAGATATTTCCTTAAATTAATCATATTCAAATTACAAATTCCATGTCATTTGTTCATGTATTCACACCCAAAATAGTTCAAGGTTACTTGAGATTGGTTTTTGTTACATTTTTAATGGTCGGTTTTTCTATACTATTGCTTCTAAAAAGTTCCTCAATTATTTCTTCTTCCCTTTACTTTTTGCTCATGTTTGAAATGAGAAATAAAACTGGGAATATTTTTTAGCCATTTTGGAGTAACCACATGGTGAACTCATAGCCCTTCGACACCTAGGGAAACCACTACAGCCACAGTCAAGTCACCATGGGAATATGTCGATTTGGGAGCAAGCGATGGGACATTCCAGTCCCACTTTTGTCAACTTTACACCGGTATCTACGGGAAACATGGTTCAGCACCTCCTCTGGTGCTAATTTTAGGAGTTGCAGCATCAGACTTCACCTTGAGGTCGTCCGATGAAGGGATTGGTTTGGGAACATTTAGTGTTGTGCTTTAAGTAACTATGGGTTTTTACGTTTCAGACATTTGGTTTAATGAAATATGTTTTTTTTCCAGATTTAGTTTACCTCTGGTTTTTTTTATATGACATATTTGTATATTATGGTATTAAGTTCCCAAACTCATGTATAAACCTGCGGTATCGTATGTTGAGCTCGGCATATTTGCCAAAAAGGTATTAGGTTTTATATTTTATTGGTAATTTAGACGATTTTATGTCATTATATAAATTTAGGTTGTATTATTTGCTTGTTTCCCAAATATTTTATTGTTATTTGCTTTATTCCATTTATTCGGTTAATTTAGGTCATCGTCGGTATTTATCTCAAATTCATTTCTATTTCATTCCTTGTATATTTAACTTGCGTACTTCATTATTGTATTTTCCCTTAGTGAGGCTTGGGCCTATTTATTTGTATTATTTTCATCTTTGTCGGTTTCATTTAGTTGTACGTAGCAGGCGTACTATAACCATTTGGTAGAAGACTCATGTGAGTGTACCCTATATGTAAGCAAGAGGTATCTAATTTTGTAAAAGATAACATTAGTGTTGTTGTATTGTATAATATCCTCTTTAAAATATAACTTTTTGTATAACTTATGTCATTTTAGAGTCACAGCATAATATGAACTTGCTTAACTCAGAGATTGTTAAAAATCTGGTAGTTATTTTTAATAAATATGTATTTATTTTGTATATCAATTATTTTATTATTCCTTTATGTTCATTATTACAGGTTTAATATATTTAATATTTGAATGCAGTGCAGTGTAAGATACCTGGGAAAATGATCGAAGATCATTTTCATGGCGCCCATGATTTGTTAGATTTATTTATTTTGTTCGTCTTTAGCAATTATCCATCTTCATTCAGTTTCAGTACATTATTCTTATTTTATTATTTCATCTTTTAGTCATCATTACTATCTATATAGAGCTACTGTTCTTCGACAGGCATGCAAACGAGCCGTATCCATCCTTGAGTGTCAAGTGGTTTTCTTGCATCTCTTGCTAGCCAACTCTATTCAGTTTGCCTCTGTCTCTTCCCACTTCTACTTCTATCCCTTCTAATTCCCCTTTCTTCAGTACAACTGCAAAGTAGTATTTTTTCCTA
This sequence comes from Diabrotica virgifera virgifera, assembly GCF_917563875.1. Lineage (NCBI taxonomy): Eukaryota > Metazoa > Arthropoda > Insecta > Coleoptera > Chrysomelidae > Diabrotica > Diabrotica virgifera. The sequence goes on along the minus strand of NC_065447.1, from coordinate 188,799,820 downwards.
TTGCGGCTTCTCAACGTAGAAGCCACTTCACCCTTTTCTTTACACATCCCACTCTCTCTTCCTTTTTATTAGTTATTTATTTATTTTTTCCTTACTTCTGTTGGAGTATATCTTTATTCATTATTGGTACTTATATTAAGTATATCATTATTGGTACTTTTTCTATTAAGTTTAGAACGAGTACCTATATCTTTCTTTTTACTTTCACTCCAACAGAAGTTTTCTCATTTTTGTTACAAACGTTTAAATACTTTTAACTAAAGTGATGTTTTCTAAGACTAATGTTTATGTAATTTTTGCAACAGAAATAATTTTAAATAATACAGGTAAAAAAATATCAAAGAATCACTCGGTTACCATTATTTAAATATATATTTTACACCATTTATTCATCGCTCTAATGGACGAAATTGCAAAATAATGCCGGGGTAAGTTAAAAAAACTAGGGTTGGGGTGTATAAACTTCAACAAGTTTACGTGTCAGAGTTGATATATGCCGATGAACTGGTAATTGTGGCAAAACTAGAAAAAGACTTGCAAGTGAATGTGAATGTTTGGAATGAAGCCTTTAAGAAATTTGGATGAAAATAAATATTGAAAAAACAGAAGCTTTAGTAATATCGAAAACTCAAGAAAATATAAATGTAAAGCTGAATAATGAGACCATTACACAAGTAGAGGACTTCAAGTATCTAGGATCAACAATGAATGGGCAAGGAAATATAGAACCAGAAATCAACAGCAGGGTAATGAGTGCAACAAAATTATACTATGCACTAAATTAAAGTTTTATTAGGAAGAAAGAAGTAAGTAAGCCTGAAAACAAAAATGAAAGTATTTCAAACTGTGTACGAGCCGGTGCTGCTCTACGGTAGTAAAACGTGGACAGTGAACGACAGCATCCGGGGTGACCAGACGTGATCGTATAAGAAATGAAGACATACGTGAAAGGTGCGGTGTTGGAAGGACTTTAGACGGACTTGAAACGAAACAGTTTTCGTGGTTCAGACATATGGCGAGAATGAGTGAAGCTAGAACTGTAAAGAGGGTATGGAAAGCGGCATCTGACAACAAACGACGAAGAGGCAGGCCAGCAAGAACGTGGAACGCAAATATTGGAAAGGCTTGTGTAAAAAGAAATATTGGGTGGAGAGAAGCAGAAAGACTAGCTGCTGACCGAAAGGCATGGAGACGTTTGATTTCTCCACTTACCTCGACACCGTAAGGTACAAGAGGACGGCTTAAGTAAGTAGGTAAGATTTTACACCATTTTAAAGAACAGAAAGTAAGCCCCCTTTATTGAGCAGTATATAGTATATTCATGTACAAGAAAAAAAAAGTTATAGTGAGAAATTTAAAAAATAATCCTAAAATCAAAAATCGTTGCAAGTACTTATTACATTTTGAAAAATAATATCTTATTCAAAAATAATTCTAGAATTTTGTAATACACCATTTTAAAGTAAACAAAATAAGCTTTTTTATTATATAATATAATATATATGTATATAGGTATATATAACATAAAAAAATGTAAAAAATAATATTTTTTTATAATAGGTATTATATAATATAAAATATAATATTATATTATACAGTATGTCCCTGTAAGTTGTATCCACATGGAAAACTTTTTAATTATTAATTTTACGAAAAAAAGTTATTGTTCATAAAAAGCTCTGCATGGTCCAAAACCTAAGATTTAACCATCAAATATCAAAGTATTTGAATATTATACGAGGTATGTCAAAAAGTTTGAATTTCACTCAAGAGTAAAGTAGCTTTATTTTTCACAATATTGAAAATTGTTATTATGAAAAGTTGTTTGTAATTAAAAACTATATTCTAATATGCAATTACATCCTTCTCATTGAAAAAAATTGTTTTTGATAAATTATGGATAACTAACATTATTTTCAGTTATTTCAATTTAGATAACTCTTTTATTATTAATTTTACGAAAAAAAGTGATTCCTAGTAAAAAGTGTTGCATGGTCTAAAACCTAATATACAACCATCTTATATCAAATTTTCTCAATTTTTTACGAGGTATGTCAAAAAATATGAATTTCGCTCAATGGTAACATACGTTATTTTTCACAATATCGAAAATTCCTATTATGAAAAGTTATTTAGAATTAAAAACAATGTTTCAGTATGTAACTACATCCTTCTAATTGAAATATTCTGAACCATAAAGGTACTTTACTTTTGATCTAAATTTATATTTTTTGACATATCTCGTATAAAATTGATAAAATTTGATATAAGATGGTTGTATTTTAGGTTTTAGACCATCCAGAACATTTTATTAAGAATCACTTTTTTTCGTAAAATTAATAATAAAAGAGTTATCCAAGTTATCCATAATTTTTCAAAAACAATTTTTTTTCGCTTAGAAGGATGTAATTGCATATTAGAATATAGTTTTTAATTCCAAACAACTTTTCATAATAGCAATTTTTAATATTGTGAAAAATAAAACTACTTTACTCTGGAGTGAAATTCAAAATTTTTGACATACCTCGTATAATATTCAAAAAATTTGATATTTTATGGTTACATTTTAGGTTTTGGACCATGCAGAGCTTTTTATGAAGAATAATTTTTTTTCGAAAAATTAATAATAAAAAAGTTTTCCATATGGATACAACTTACAGGGACATACTGTATATACTATATATAATATATTATTATATAATATATAATATATTATATAACAATATTATTTTATTTTTATATTAAATTATAAAAAATCGTTAAAAGTATAAAACCTTGAAAAACCATAATCTCTTAAAAAAAAAAGTCGTACAACGTTATGCAGTAGACCATATTAAAGGTAATTGATTTCTATTTCTATTACGTGTACCATGGCATATACCTAAAGTTACGTGGAAAAAAGTTACAGAACAATATTTGCGAAATAACAAGGAAAATTGATTAAAATTGCTGTGAGTAGCGAATTTTGAAAAATCATATTTCGAAAACTATAAATCCTAATTACCTCTACCAAACAACGTTTTAAAGAAGAAATATGTAGGTTTTTTTCTTTAAATCAATGTCTATACCTATATCCTCGTGGACAAAATTTATGGGACAAAAACAAACTTTCTTTCTTTTGGGTTTCTTTGTGCTTTTTCTTTTGAATATATTTTTGTAAAAAAAAGTAGCATTGACTTTAAGAAGTGATATTTAGATAGGAAATTTAAACAGGAACAATTTTTATGTAGGTATGTTTTTACCAAAAGTGCATAGAACTCACCCTAATGTAACCTGTGCCAAGGGACTTATTCACCCATTTCTCAAAAACGCACCCCTTTAAATGGTAGCCCTCCGCGGTTTTTTCATATATAGATGTCCATTGACCATATGAAATAATAAAACCCCGTTAATGTTGTAGTTCCTTTTAGCTATCTTATTTTGAATATAATCAATAGTCTAAACGTTTACAAAAATACACTAAACTTTATCGATATACCGGGTGTCCACTTATATTTCCCCCCATTTTAACTGCCTGTAACTGCTAAACGGCTCATATTGAAATCTGCGGTTTCCGCTGAAATAGTTTATTTTAGTAAAAGTGTTGTTTAAATGGATTTAATTTTTTATACCGCTTTAAAAAAAATTGCGGATTTTAAAAAAAAACGTTGTTGACTTTCTTTTAATGAAACACCCAGTATATTTATTTGTAAGTTGAACGAACGATCATTCACCTGTGCAGCCATATAAACTCTTTTAAAATCGGTTGTCAAATGACTGAGTAATTAATTTTTAAAATAAGTGATGCAATGTGGAAATCATATAACAGAATATCAAGTCGCTTATTAAATAACGTAAATAAACGTTTTCGTTGAAACGTTTTACTTTAGTAAAATTTTTGTTTGAATGGATTGAACTTCTTATATCGCTTTCAATTAGGAAAAAAAATGGCGGATTTTTGAAAAACACCTTGTTGACTTTTTTTTAATAGAACACCCCGTATATTTTTTTGAAGATTGAAAGAACGGTCATTCACCTATCCAGCGATATAAAGTTTTTTTAAGATCGGTTGTCAAATGACTGAGTAATTAATTTTTGAAATGAGAGATGTAACGTGGAAATTACATAATGAAATAAGATAATGAACAAATTAATGTTGTTCATATGTTTAGATTATTACTCCCAGGTATTCAAACGTCGAGACTGTTTCTATTATTTCGTTTTTGCGCCTAAATATAGTTCAGTTTATTTCTTCCCTTTTCTTTTGGGTTACCTACTATCATGGTCCTCGTTTTTTACATTTACCTTAACTTTACTTAACTTTTTTGGTTTTAGAACCTACTCTTCACAACCCAATAGTCTTCCTGTTTCAGTCTTTGTCTAATATCCTCATTTATTATTCTGTCCAATTTCGTTTTTCCTGCTATTTTTCTCAACTGCGTCATCTTCGCCGCGTTTATTGTACTGTCTATTTCTGCATTGTTTACCCATGTCTCACTTGCATATTATGTTAAAGTTGATACATATATAGCATTGTATACCTTCAGTTTTATTTTTTTATCTATTTCTTTCTTTCCAAATAATGTTTTATTTAGTGAATAGTAAATCTTATTTGCTTTTTTCGTCCTGAATGAGATTTCTTGATCTAGCATTCCATCCTCTGATATTATTACTCCCAAGTATTCAAACGTCGAGACTGTTTCTATTATTTCGTTTTTGCACCGAAATATAGTTTAGTTTATTTCTTACCTTTTCTTTTGGGTTACCTACTATCATGGTCTTCGTTTTTTTACATTTACCTTAACTTTACTTAACTTAACTTTTTTGAAGTTATACTTCTTTACCGGCGATAGAGGGTGATTTTTTTATATGTTAAAACCTATCAGATTAAAACCAGATTGGAACATGTGAAAAATGAGGATATCAGGAGACAAATGAAAGTACAAAGATCAATTATAGAAGACATCGAAAAACAACAACTAATATGGTACGGACATGTTAGACGTATGGGGGAAGAAAGACTACCCAAAAAGATATTAGAATGGGTACCACCAGAGAAAAGAAAACGAGGACGACCACCAACAACATGGATCCAAGGAATCTCAAAAGCAATGTCAGCAAGAAATCTATCTGAAGAAGACTGGCAGAATAGACAGGCTTGGCGAACGGGAACCCAAAGGCGTATTACGCTGTGAACGGGATATATATATATATATATAAAACCTATCAGCCCGGCGCATGCGCATTATAACTTTGTTCTGATTGGATGTTCAAATGACATGTCAAAAATTATCCGATATGGCAGCTGTGGTTTGGAGGTAAAGGTAAAGGTAAACAAATGTATAATATATTAGTTTTATTGTTGTGAGGACAGAAACATAAAAGTTTATAATATTGTAGTGACTTTTAAATAGTTTTTAAAAGCAACAGGTACGTAATAATTGTTAATGTATCATGGGTATAAACCTACCTATTTGATCTGCCAGAATACATAGTATGTAATACTTTTATTTATATAATTTGACTACCATCAAAATTTCTATCAATATTCACCTAATATATTGTTTTTTTACTCTATGTTTTGTTGTATTTTTTCAATTCTAAATCATTTCAATTGAAAATTAAAATAATTTGATCAATTTTCAAAATATCAAAATATCACAAGCTTAATCCGTTTAGTTAGTCGATCTTCGTAAATAATGACACATAGTGTCCGTGGCTAAGCGGAGAAGGCGAATGAATTCCAATACCAACCGCTCTTATCAGCGCTGGTTCGAGTCCCAATAGAAACTTTTTTTTTGTTTTTTTTAATACATTTTATGATTGTAAGTATATTTATTATATAATTGTATTTTCAGAAAATACGTATTTATTTAAAAAAATTTTCGACAATTAATGTTCAGACATCATTTGTGGCTTGTTTAATGTGTTTGTGTGTGTTTTATTCTTTTATTATTTTAATTTTTGGCACTGTTCTAATAAAAATGTTTGAGAAGTAGTAAGTATAAATTAGTTTAATATTTAAACAAAATATAAATAAAAAGTATATTAATTTCGTTTAAATCATATAATAGAAGTATAACTTCTTACGTGCGTACAAAGTACACACACATTCTTTTGTTGGTTTAAGAACCTACTCTTCACAAACCAATAGGTCCTAATAACCCTCGAGTAACTGCAAATTTAGCATACTTTCCTCCGCTACTATATATTTTTTTTTCGTTAGATGCACAATTTTTAAGGTATTCGGCAAATAACCGTCAGAAAAGGTGTCATTCTTCAAGGAAAATGGCAATTTCCAATCGCTAATAACTTAAAAAGGATATAGAAGAATATATGATTAAAATTACGTTTTCTAGCAACTTCCGTGGTTATTTTTACCAAAAAATTTTCCAATCCCGAGAAGGGGTAAGACGTTGTTTCTTGAGGTGAGTATAGGGTAGACTTTGTTTCGTGAGCTATTTCCAACTTAGAGTGAAAATATCAAATAAATTGATTCAGTAGGATAGAATTCGGAGGCAAATATTGACTGCACTATAACTGCTTAAACCCATAATAATGGGTCTGCAGCATCAATAAATACATTTCTAAAAAACCTGCTGCACTGACTATGCTAACAAAAGTAATGACTAAACACCCAATAAAAATGAGTAAAATAACAAGATCAAAGAAAATATCCCAAGCATCAATAGAAGCTGTTACTGTTAGGTCAGTGCCAAACAGCACTTACAGCATCAGTGTTTATGTAACTTTTTAGATACAGTTACACCTTTAGATGAGGGAGTATTTGAATAACCTTTTTATTTGGGAAATTTTTTTTGCTAAACTTTAGAAGATTATTGTATTTAAAACAAACAGGACAAATAGCGATTGTTAACCAACATTGCAGAGAATTTTTTAAACTTTCATATTATATAATAGGAAAAACAAAAACAAAAAGAAGAAAATGTATTATAATAAGTATAATCTTATTTATTGCAAAAATTTAAACTAACATGACACTTCGAATTGCACAAAAGCCCGTTGCCTGTACAACTATATTTAGCCGTGGAAAATTTTCTTTTGCAGTTACAGCGTGTATAGCCTTGTCGTTCACTTTTCGAATGAGCACAAGCTGCTTTCCTTAGCGACATTTCATCAGTTGTAATTTCGTCCATAAAAACTAATTTTTCTTTACACATTACGAACTGATTACGTGTAAAAAGCTGCTTGAAGGTACCATTTTTGTTTGCTAATTTATAATAGTATATATCGGCCATTTCAACAATAACCGCTAAAACATTTCGTGGGTCAGTACGACCAAGGTCAACATCAGGTACTTTAATTCTGACATTATTGCTCTGTTTGAACGGCTATTTCTTGAGATGTAGAAGTGCTACAAGGCGAATCAGTCGGTGCTTGAGATATAGACGGGCTAGTTTGCGGATCTGTTCCCATTGAATTTTCTTTAGAAGTATTCAAATAGGCCTCTAGCTGTTCCTCTGTTTCAATATTTTCAATTTAACCGTAAAGGAGAGATGCCGATTCGTGGGCCTGGGCTGGGCATCTTTTTGGTTTAATGTCAAGCATAGCTTCATATGGACTCTGGCATATTCCTTCGTGATAAGTTATGTTTTTGGCGAATTGAGTAAATGTATTTGAATCGTCGTCTAGCATCCACGCAGTAAACATATTCTGTATGTCCTGATTGGCTCTTTCTACCGATCCCTAGGTTTGACTGTGACGAGGCTTTCCATGCAATATTTTAACAACTCTCCACATATTGCACAGCTCAGATATAACCAGGTTATTTAAATCTCTACCATTCTCCGAATGTAATAGGACGATGACGGGACTACCAAAGGTTAAGAGAATTTTAGGAATGTGATAAGTTACTTCTTCCGTTCTCTTGGTTTGCAATTGTCGTAGCTGAACAAACTTGCTTAAATGGTCTTGGTATACCATTATAAATTTGTAATCGTCTTCACTATATAACTGCTGGTCTATTAAGTCGACTTATCTAGAGTTAAATTTGGAACTTTTCATTGGATTCACAACAATACTTTTTTTGAAGCACTGTTTCATTTGACACTGTTACATAAATCTGCAAAATATAACATTACAATTTCGTTAATAATATTTTTGTACTTAAGTTGCAACTCTTTAAGCATTCGTTCTTCCTCCATGCCCTGTTCTTGTGTGAGTTTCAAAAAGTATATCAAACAACTCTTCATTTGTAACATAATTCTTACTGGATATTGGCTACTCCTGTTTTTAACGGCACAATTACCTTGCCATCAGAATTCAACTTTTAAATGTCAAAACATTTTAAACGCCTGTATTCCAAATGTGTACTGCACGTAATTTTAGTAGAATTCGCTTCCAACACTATTTTAAAGTATTTTTCTTGAGAAAAATAGAAACAATTGTCCTCTCGTTTACTTTCAATAAGGGATGTCATTTTTGAAAAAAACTGATCACGATTTACTGCAGTAGCCATTGATGACCAATAATTTAATTTTACAAAGTTAAAGGCAGATATCGAGCACTGAATTTATTTAGTCTTCCCAAGTATACTTTCGCTATCTAGAGCATCTTCAGGGGCATCTGAAATAAGTAAAGAAAACGCCATTGTAAAGAAGAAAAAAGTTAGAAACTTCGACAAAAAATCGAAGATTATGTGATAAAAAATACAATAACGTTTTTGACTTACTTTGTCAATAAAAAGAAGGGATTATCCTCGAATGTCATTTAATATGAAATAAATAGTTTGGTGGCAACTTAAATTAACATATAACTACACACATAACAAAGGACAAACAGATAAATTTGAAATTGTATAAACATACTCAATTTCTTTGCAAGACGAAAATGCAGCAGCTACATAATACTATGGTCAAATCTGAGAGTACAGGAAGAGTCTATACCGGTTTCGGGGGTTGTTTCCCCTCATCAGTAATCTCATATCCTCCTCTGTCCACATTTTGGGCCTTTATTAATCATTATTTTAATGACCAATTTAAAATTCTCCAAGCAAACGCAAGCCAATAGGCAAGTCTAGAAGAAATAATTTATGCATTCTGTCACAGTTAAGATGAAGACACTTCTATATTTCGGCTATCAAAATAAATACAGACTTTAAATTTTGCATAGTCATACACGTTGATGGTTCACAATTTTTTAGTCACCTGAAATTATAATTTTTAACGCGGCTTACTGCGAATCCACAAACAGGGTTAATTTTCGATATTTTGCTTAACGTTAGATACGTATATTGGAGTTAGATATACGAAAAAGTTATTTGGAAAAGTTGTTCCAAATATTAGTAAAACCCAACATACGAAATTTCGTGACAAAATTCGCACTTTGAGTTTTTTCCGTATTTCCGAATCCTCGTCAGGATTCTATAATTTATTTTTGGCTGGCCCGAGATGCATCTCGGGACAGCTAATTGTAGTTTTTGAGGTTAATATTTTCGCTTTTGAGATATCGGAAAAAGTTTTTTCGAAAAGTTGTTCCAAATATTATTATAACCCAACATAGGAAAATTCGTGACACAATTCGCACTTTGAGTTTTTCCGAATTTGTAGTCAGGATTCTACAATTTACATATATTTGGCTAGCTCGAGCATCCAATATGTCTTGCAAATTTTAGAAGTCTCTGAGGTGCAACCAGAGAAGGTTCCCATTGTTTTCAGTCTGGTGGGATGTAGAATTTAATGTTATTTTATGTGCTATTAGATTGAAAACTTAGTGTTTTGCTAGCAGTTGCCTCTAGGGTATCTCTGCCGTTTCTTTCGTTGCAATTAGTAACTGCACGCCGGGGTTTGTCCTAGTTGGGTCAGAGAGAGCAGCATATGTGCCTCCTGATGAAAGACTAATAAGTTTTGAAACCGGTAGAGGTGCTTGCTGCACTCTCTGATTGAACTAGAATATGATTCGGCTGTAGTTTAGTGTTTCAACAAAATTGAAAACGGTTATTCATTTTTGATTTACAAGTTTACTCTGATTGGAGTACGAATAAAATCATTCTCGTTGGAACTTTACCGCGCTGAGCAGATGGGACGTGAATTATAAATTGTAAAATTCCCTCATCTTCTTTAGTCTCAGCAACCGTTATGTCTTGCAAATTTTAGAAGTCTCTGAGGTATAAACAAAGAAGTTTCCCATTGTTTTCAATCTGGTGGGATGTAGAGTAATATATTTAATGTTATTTTATGTGCTATTAAATTAAAAACTTAGTCCTTTGCTAGCAGTTGCCCCTAGGGTATCCCTGCCATTTGTTTCGTAACTGCACGCCGGGGTTTGTCCTAGTTGGGTCAGAGAGAGCAGCATATGTGCCTCCTGATGAGAGACTAATAAGTTTCAAAACCGGTAGAGGTGCTTGATGCACTCTCTGATTGAACTAGAATATGATTCGGCTGTAGTATCGTGTTGCAACGAAATTGAAAATGGTTATGCATTTTTGATTTAAATTTCAGTAGACTATCTTAAAAAATGCAAACCATCAACCTGTGATTGCAGAATTTCAAATCTATATTTATTTTGATATATTATATGGGTATCTTCATTTTAAATGCGAGCCACTGTATAAAAGCATTGTTTCTTTATTATGGAACACTGTATATTCATGCAGACGCCTCATTAAAAAGTTTTAAAAATTAAAAAAAAAACTAAAATGTAACGTTTAAAAATATAATACCTTCAGCTTTAGCAGATAATTTTTTTTTGTTAAATTTTATAGAGAAATAATTTATACAAACCCTCGTAAAGATGTTATGGCGCGAATGATACCGTTAGAATTTTATTGTGAACTTTTATTACATTTTTAGTAACCATTAACAGCAGGTCCTTTTTTAGGGACGCCTAATTAAATTTGTCAATATCGTTAACCTGCAACTGTCCCGACAAGAAGTTTATTTTAACTAACGAAGTAAATTCTTTATTTCTTATTTTAATGTTTTGTTGCTGAGGTAAATCACACAATATAAATCAAATAAAATCGTTTAAAACAACCACTAACTGAGAAAACTTCAGTGTTATAATTGAAATTGTGATGATATCAAAGAAAGAGATACCTACATTTAAAACAACAAGCTTTAAGTTACCGAAAAATATATAACGTTACAAACGTCACATGTTGGTTCTTTTTATTTAAATAATAATTTTATATCCATTTCTAGTAATTTTATTCATTATTTGTTAACTTTACGTATTGTTTTACAATTTTTCTCCTAAAAATAGTTGGTGTTCAACTTTCCGTCTACAGTATGCGGCAAAATAAATATTACAGAAATGAATATTGAAATGCATATATATGATTATTTATACCTATTAGCTTTGCAAACATTATTCCCGACGCGACGACGCACGTTCCCGATAAAACAGATGTTAAAGATGCTCTCTGACAATGGCGGATGTACGGGGTGGGAAAATGAGGAAATTTCCCCCACGGTAACGAGGCTCAAAATGAATGAAAAAGAATTGTTCAAACATAAAAATATATTAGCTGACATGAAACCGAAACCAAAGAAAGACAAATTATTAAACCCAATAAACACGCTGGTTAGGAAAATTAAGGGAACTTAATGCCGATAAGTTATTATTTGTCTTTTATGTAATCCGAGTTAATCTTTTTTTATGTCCGTTGGTTTGTTTTTTATTTTATGTATGACCTTTTATGTATGACCGAAGATAGTACTCCATCGTCAAAATTTTTTCTCCAAAACCGAGAACCACTCTGATGCACCTAACATTATCAAGACATTCACATACGTTATAACGACGTTCGGAAATCACTCAGTACGTTTCGGCACCTGACACATACAAATTTGAGGCATAAGAATTTCAGTTCTATGTATTTTGCCGCATACCATACTTCTTCTTCCATCTTCTCTCCAATTATTATTTTTTAGTTTCGATTTCCATCTATTTATTTTCCGTTCCCATTTAGTTCTACTCTTGGTATATTTCCCTATTCAGATTTATATCTACTCCATAGAGTCGATATAAAATATATTTTTTACTTGGCAACACTTGACTTCCGTCTATCATTTTCACTTTTAAAATAATAGAGAGGAAACCTTTTTTGTGGATAACATTCCTATAATATTGTTCTGAAGCTATTTCCTTGTGGCATTTTTATGATTTACTATTTAGATGGGAAATAAGCCACAATAAAATTTAAAAAATTATTTTATTAACGTTTCGACTATTATTTTTTCAACTAAATATTGAATTCTATGAACAAAATTTTGGTCTAGCAATGGGCTCTTCTTTATCTCCATTATTAGCTAACATATTTATGTAGGATTTCGAAACTAATATCATTTCTAAACAAAATTTAAAACCCACAGTATTGTGGAGATATGTAGACGATGTGTTTTCAATATGACCTCATAGATCACAATTGTTGGATACATTCCTGAATGTTATAAACGATCAAGAAGAGACAATAAATTTTACAATGGAAAAGGAATACAATAACACTTTACCTTTCCTCGATGTTTTAGTCTCAAAGAAGGATACTGGATATGAGAATCAAGTGTATAGAAAACCAACACACACCAACAGATATCTCAATTACAAATCAAATCACATCATCAACGTTAAAAATGGAATCATTAAATCCTTATATAGTAGAGCCAAAATTACTTGTTCTAACGAAAAAAAAAACAACTGTTAACATGTGTTTTATTAAAAAATGATTATTCTTTACCGTTTATAAATAAGGAACTGTCAAGATTGGATCGAATGGAACAGAACAACTTAGAACGGAATCCTGCAACATTCACAAAAAATAATACGAGGAAAATATCAATACCATATATAAAAGGACTATCCGACAAACTTAAAACAATAGGAAATAAATTCAACATTTCAGCAACATTCAAAACAACAAACACATTGAGATCTATTCTATCTAAAACTAAACCCAACAATGAACAAGAAAGAACAAATAATTGCATTTATAAAATACCTTGTGAATGCGAACAATTTTATTAAGGTGAAACATCAAGACCAATAAACGTTAGAATAAGTGAACATCAGTCTTAGCGCTTGTTCACAATGGACGTAACCATTAGGTGAACGTAAACCGTTATCATTTCGTAAACCGTAATTTGTACATAATTTTATGCAGCGTTCAAAATAGACTTAAATTTTACGTAACAAAACAGGTATATTGACTGTCAAAACGTTATTTATGGGTTAATGTAAATTACATGTTTGTTTTTGAATTTAGAATAGAATAGAATAGAAATATGCTTTATTGTCTTGAAAAATTGTACAATTTTACCGACAAAGCTTACAAAAAGTCAAGAAAACAAAACAATAACAATTCAATTTACTAAAATTACATAAATCGTCAATATATTTACAATAATAACAATAATAATAAAGTTAAACAGAAGTAATCAATGGCAAAATTTAAGTAAATTGCAAATGCATAGTCTACCTAGTAATTAATAAGTTTAAAACGTAAGCTGCTGCATATGACACCCAAATATAGACAAAAAAATGATAATAAAAATACTACTTGTGCAAAGGGTACTGTAATTTCTTAGTTATTGATTAAGAAAATCTTCTACTGAATAATATGGTCTCTCACATAAGTAGCCTTTTGTCAGTTTACGGAATTTGGGGAAAGATGCTGCAGATTTAAGTTGTAGAGGAAAGTTTTTTTGCGGAATATAATATAGATTTCTTTACTAACTCAGAGGACGGGGTCGGCATATAGACGTCAAACGTAGAATTTCTCGTGAAGTAGTCATGATTAGGTCTTGGTGGAAAGACATGTAGATGTTTACGAATTAAGCAAACAGTTTCTAAAATATACAAAGATGGAAGGGTTAAAATTCTGTGAACTTTGAAGTAATTTCTGAAATGTGTTGTTATTCTGAGGCCAAACAGATGTCTAATTGCTCTTTTTTGTAATTTGAAAGTAACATCGAATTGGGAAGCTGTACCAGAACCCCAAAAAGGAAGACCATAACGAAGATGTGACTCGAAAAAAAGAAAAATATGTTATTTTGGAAGATGCTAAATTGAGTTCATTCGAAACAGATCTTATAGCATAGCAAGCTGAGGATAGTTTCTTCTTTAACAAATCGATATGGAGGGACCATTTAAGGTTGCTGTCTAAAAAAATACCAAGAAATTTTACAGAATTAACGGTACTGATCTGGCTGTTATTAAGAGGTAAGAGTTGAAGGACTCCTTTATAAGACAATGCTACTGTTTTATCTACGTTAAACGAGAGTAAATTAGAGTCAGATCAGGTTTTTATTGTAAGTAGATCAGAAGTTATAGTAGCATGAAGAGTTGCAATATTTGAGTTGCTCCAAGTGATACTGGTATCATCAGCAAAAGGAAAGATTTTTCCATCGATTTTTAAACTAGTGATGTCATTAATAAAGATAAGAAAAAGTAGAGGACCCAATACTGAACCTTGAGGTACCCCACATACAATGTTTTTGAGACTAGAGTCTGTATCATTTGCTCTAACCAGTTGTTTCCTATCATCCAAGTAAGATTGGAACCAATCTAAAGAAATACCTCGAATTCCGTAGAAATTTAGTTTTCTTATCAAAATGTTATGATCTACGCAATCAAAAGCTTTGGCGTAGTCACAAAAAACGGTGGCAGTGTGAAGATTTTTGTTCAGTGCTTGATAAACCACATGTAGTACAGAAAAGATGGCATCAGTGGTGCATTTATTATTTAAAAAGCCGAACTGATTTTGTGATAAAATATTGTTTTCAACTAGAAAGGACATAAGTCGGGCTTTTATGAGTCTCTCAATAATTTTGGAGAGTACCGGTAGTAGTGCAATAGGTCTATAATTGCAGGTATTAGATATTTCACCACCCTTATGAAGAGGAAAAATGATGGCTGTCTTCAGGCACTCTGGAAATTTACCTTTCTCAAAGGAATCATTAATTAGTGAGATGAGGACTTCTAACACATTTTCTGGGAGATTAGAAAACATTTTTATCGATAGACCATCAGTACTACAGGAGGATTTGCTTTTGATACTATTGATTGTTTGGATCAGTTCAGATTTATCGATTGGTTTTATAAAGAATGAATTCGAGACCTTTCTTGAATTAGGGAGAATAGCAATGGAATCTTGTTGTGGCAAAATAGTTGATGTAATATTTTTACTCACATTAACAAAGTATTCATTTAGATTTTCAGGGTCTGGAAGAGAAATTGTTTTAGAAGTGTGGGTTTAATTTCGAAGATCGTTTATTATGGACCAAGTTTCTTTTGCAACACTTTTTGAGCTTCGCAAACGGTTATGGTAGTAGTCTTTTTTAGCTGATTTTATAAGTTTAAGATAGGTTGTCCTGTACTTGGTGATATATTCAGTGATAGAGAAGTTGGTAGTAAATTTCCTGATATAGAAAAGAGAACGCATATTCTTGGAAGATATTCGGATACTTTTAGTAGTCCAGGGTTTGCGATGTTTTGGCTTAATTGCAATTAAAGGCAATGCTTTATTGAAGATACAGACAAGCTTATCAAAAAAAAGCACTGAAATTATTATCCACGTCCATAGGAGGAAAGCGCCACTCAGAGGTTAAGCATAAATATTGGAAATTACGAAAGTTCCGGGTGGAAAAAATCCTGCCTAAACGTCGGGTTTTCGAGGAGGGTTTGCTCAAGATATTAAACTTCGTATAAACTGCTTCATGATCAGATAGTCCAGCATTAATAATTGTAGAGTGCACATCAAGGGGTCAAAAATCTGAGACAGTATAATCAATTATGGTAGATGAAGTTTTTGTAATCCTTGTAGGAGAATCAACGTGCATTGTTTGACCATACGATTCAAATATGTTGATCAAGGATATTTGTGTAGCACTAGCAGCAGCATAATCAATGTTAAAGTCCCCGCATAAAATTTTTCTACTTTTATGGGGCAGGTCATCTAACAAATTTAGCAGGTTCTGAAAAAATAATTCCACGGAAGAGTTAGGTGATCTATAAATGCAAATAATATAAAGATTAAGATTCTTATTGTAAATTAACGAAAACTCAAAGAAGGCTTCACTTAGCAGAAAGTCATATTTTGTTACCAAAGAAAAATCATTGGTAGTAGATAGAATTAGGGTGCCTCCGTAAGCTGAGCTTGGACGATCATACCTAGAAATTGTGGTGTATTTTTCTACAAAAAAAGGCTCGTTGACTTCAAGCCAGTGCTCCGTAACCGCAACTACCGGGGGAAATCCTAATTCCTCTAGGAACAAAAATAATTCATCAGTTTTGTATCTTATAGAACGAATATTAATCAGAACCATGCTAAAGTTGTTATCACTAAAACCATTTGAGGATTCTAGTCCCTCAGAACACGTCGTGATGTTTAAAAATTTCGTTTTGGAGAGGCAGAGGAAAAGTAATTTCGGTGACATTCCCTTGATTTTTGAAGGTGTGTAATTCTTTCAGAAGTGAGAAAGGATCTGTAAGCATCAAGATCAGCTTCCACCTTATCTGGACCAATCCCATAGGCATTGTTAAATTCCAGTAGAATTCGTCGTAGATCTTCAGTCTTAGTGGGAAGTCCCTCGGAAGCCAAAAAGAGTTTAACAGTTGTATTGGTAAATCCATCCTAAAACACTGAAGCTGGTTGGTCGTGTAGATAAGCAAGATGAAGTTTAATGGCTTTTAAGATATCCGGTTCCCTTAATCTGGCTAGAAGATATCGACTATTCGAGTAATTGGTTAATCTAACTCTTGGTGGGGTCAAAGGATCCAGATTTATCGAAGGTTCTAAAGTATCATTCTTAATGAAATTTACAGGCGAATGGAACGGATTCTTAGATTTACAAACTTCGATGGCCTGCTTGTCTGTATGTATGTTTGTGTTTTCTACTTCATCTTTGTTCTTGCGAGAATTAGTAATTGAATTTTCATAGGTGACAGGACTTCTGAGATTCTTCGGATTCTTATGTGACTCAGATGAAAGCGTTGGTTCAGAATTGGAAGATTCTATAGACCATTTGATGTTAACACCAGGTGGCCAAATTTCCTTATTAAATAATAGGTTAATAGCTGTTCTAGATTTTATACCTATTTTGAACGAAGAGCCAGTTGTTTTGTCGGCATCTTTAAGGAGTGCGTAACATCTAATATATTCCTTAATGCCTAGCTTCTCTTTGATATAGTGAACAACTTGTATAGGGGTGTACGTTGGGGTCAAGTTACTAATAACTGCAAAGTGACATTTATCTTCTGTAATTTTTGGCTTTTGCTCTGGACTTGGTTCGAGATGTCGGGGCTCTTCAGTTTGGGTACTTGCGGTGGCATAAGATGTATTTTTCTTCAATATCTCTTTTTTAGTTGGTATAGTAGATAGATTTTTTGTAAGACTGCTCATTTGATTTGAAATTTCACCGATATTTGAAGAGAGTCTTTCTAATCCCAACTTAATCTCAGTTGAATTTGTGTCTTGGATTTCTACCTTGATAGTCTCATCTGAAGAAGAGCCGAAAAAAACTGACGATATATTAAAAATGTCGTGTTCCATCTGCCTTATAGATTTTAAAACCTTTTCAGGATTCAGCAGGTTGTTTAGTTTGTGGATCTCGTCAATTTTTTTCGTAAGATATTCCAGTTTTCCGTCATTTTTAGTTAATAGGTCATAAGTCTCGATGAAAAGAGGCAAATTGTCATGTAGTTTTTTAGTAACTTGAATTAAGGCCTCAAAGTTGTCTAAAGGTATTTGATTTTTTGATAAATTTGTAATTTTGTCATTTAAATAATTTAAACTTGGAGAGTCACATACGGTACAAAAGAATCTAAGATGAGAAGACTTTTGGTCCAATAGGGCTTTAGTGATGGTCTTGTTTAATTTTGTACATTTCATACAGAAGTTTCTTTGGCAATCTCCATTACATCTTAACTGGTTGTATTTATCCGAGTCAGAATATTGTGTAAGACAATGTTCACAAGTATACGTCATTTTTAAGGTTAGATGTGCAAAAATGAACTAGGTCGATGTGATGATGGTAATAAAAATTGAAACACTTACAGCTAGTATTCACAACACATAAATCAAAACAAATAACAAAACTTGTAAACACAAGAAAACAAATCAAAACATACATCCGTATACTTCCACTGCTGGAAAACCAACGAATTTGTGTGCATTTATTTAACAGAAATATGAATACAGAATACAGCTGGTTTGACTTGTGACCTGCTTACCATTTTATTGTTAAGGGTAATTTAAAAAACAAATACTGAAATACATAAACCAACAAGAAAAAATGAGAGGTTAGGAGGCTTATGAATGAAATGAGGTTGTATGATGCAGAGTGGTTTTTTACTTATACAAGGATTTTTATATACAATTTAAAAATGCTTATCACCCTTACGCCCGGTTTTTTCACCTCCGAATAACCATTTATTAGGAAGTTTAACCGGCAGATTACATGTAAATCTATCAAATAAAGCTCCGAATAACTTTTATTCGGAGGTGAAAAGACCGGGCCTTACTATATTATAATTGGGGCTAGGGCTTTGAGCGCACAAGCTGAATTAAAAGTTCAATATCCACGGTCTCCATTTCATTTAATTTATTACCAAAACGTGAGATAATTAATAGAGTAATGGGGTAAACAAAAACAAACCATAAATAAACTGACAGAATCCACCCGTCTGAATTGTCAAACTTTTGATCACCAACATTAAAATACAAAAAATACTACAGTTGTCCTTAATTAAAATTCACGTAATTCGAACATAAAGTTGAAACAATCTCAACTTTATGTAATCCTTACGTTTAAACGTAAGACAACCATAACCATAAATTTTACGTTTGTCCATTGTGAATACTTACATTTGATTTCTACATGTTCAACTTTATGAATTACGGATGCATTACGTGTAAATTGAAAATACGGTCCTGGTAAAGAGACAGTGAGGTCGATTTGAATCTGCTCCGCAATTTAGCTTCAAAATTACTGAGGTATTGCGAACAGATAAATCACCAAAGTCTTACAAAGTGTAAATAAGTGAATTAAGTAATTTATAGTGTAAACTAAACAAGAATTTTAAAAGTAAGATCCAACCATTATTAACCTAACCTAGCTTTAATAAAAATATATTTTAAATTACTAACAGTAAAACAATAATTATCATTAAGTTTTTTGGCACTGATAAGAAGTCACGGTCCGCTGGGGCGACTAGCCGTTGCTTCTTTTCGCAGTGTTAATGACTAATAGATAAATTCAAGTTTTTTGCACCTATCGAAAAATACAGAGCCGAAATATTATTGTTGATATAAATAAATAACCGATAATTAAACAATTTTTAAATAATTTTAAAAGTAAAATAAAAATTTAAAAATTAAATAATTAATAAATAAAATAACAATAATACAGAACATAACAATACATAACAATAATACAGAATACATAGTAATAAGTAAATACAGAATTAGGTCTCTAAATAAAAACACAATGAGTGAGCATAGAAGCGAAACTGGAAGCGAGGTAGAAACAGACGAAGAAACTAAACGGAAGAGAACGGAAGGAAACGATGACAGTTTTGAAAGAAGTAAAAAAGCAAAGAGAACACAACAGAAAAATGAAGCAGACAAAGATACAAATGCAGTCATGATTAGAATGATGAAAGAACTTATGAAGAAAAATGAAGAAATGATGAATGAAATAAAACAGGTCAGGAAGGAACAAGCCGAAAACAATAAGCAATTAATCGAAATGAGGCAAGAGAATCAGAACTTGAAAAGAGAAGTAAAGCAACTACAGGAAAGAATCGAATACATAGAAAAATACAGTAAGAAGAAAAACCTGATAATATCAGGATTAAAAATGGACACAAACGACGATAGAAACATTAGAGAAGAAATGGAAAATTTCCTAGTCAGAGAACTGCAAGTTAAAGTGAAATTAAGGAACGCCACAAAAATTGGAGAGAATCTCTGTGTTATAGAAACGGAAACAATGACTGAAAAAATGGAGATATTGAAAAACAAGAGAAAGTTAAAAACCACAACGAACGCATTTACATAAACAGTGACTTAACGATGAAAGAAAGAGAAATACAGAAACAATTAAGCAAGGTGGCGAAAGAAGAAAGAGAAAAAGGAAAAATGGCAAGAATTGGATAAAAAAAGTTAATAGTAGACAGTAGAGAATGGAGATGGGATGAAGAGAAGGAGCAGCTATACGAAATAAAAAAAAAGAATGTGTGTGTACTTTGTACGCACGTAAGAAGTTATACTTCTATTATATGATTATATGATTATAAACGAAATTAATATACTTTTTATTTATATTTTATTTAAATATTAAATTAATTTAAACTTACTACTTCTCAAACATTTTTATTAAAACAGTGCCAAAAATTAAAATAATAAAAAAATAAAACACACACAAACACATTAAAAATGCCACAAATGATTTCTGAACATTAATTGCCGGAAATTTTTTTAACTAAATACGTATTTTCTGAAAATAAAATTATATAATAAATATACTTACAATCATAAAATGTATAAAAAAAAATAAAAAAATAAAAGTTTCTATTGGGATTCGAACCAACTTACCACGCGGCTGGTATTTGCGTTGTATTGGGATTCACTCGCATTAAAACTTCGCCACAGAGACAGCTTGTCATTATGTGCGAAGATTGTCTAACTAAACAGATTAACATTTTGACATTTTTAACTTATGTAAATCAAATTATTTTGATTTTGAATTGAAATGATTTAGAATTAAAAAAATACAACAAAACATAGAGTAAGAGAACAATATATTAGGTGGATATTGATAGAAATTTTGATGGTAATCAAATTATGTAAATAAAAGTATTACATACTACTTATGTATTTTGGTAGGTTCAAGGTAGGTATCGGAGCCCGTATAACGACTAATAAATTTCGCAATCCCTTGCGTCCTGCAAAGTGGCTATGTTCAAATATCATAACAAAATTTGATCAACTATTTATAAAACACTTACCAGTGAAAGATTCTTTAGCTTTGAATAAGCGAGATCTGCGGCACTCATACTAGTCACAGTTTGATGAGCTTTCACATTGGCATGCAACAATCATCTCTTCTATGTAAATAAGTCCAAAAATATAACATGAAAACTATTTAAATAGGCAGTATAACCATTAACTAACTTTTTGTTGTTTCTCTTCCTACAAATTTTAAAACGCAACAAGCATACATTATAACCAAACCACAGTCCCACAGCTGTGCCACAGCTGCCATATTGGATAATTTTTGTCATGTCATTTGAACATCCAATCAGAACAAAGTTATAATGCGCATGCGCCCGGTCGCTAGGTTTTACCATATAAAATTTCACCGTCATTACGCCCGTAAAGAAGTATAACTTCAAAAAGGAGAAGCTGCACCAGGGGGGTCAAAAAAGTAAAAAATAATAATCAACATGAGAAAAATGGTAACGACATGGCTACAATAAGGACGATGAATTCGGAAAAAGGAAAAGAAGATAAGAAAGGAAATAAACAAATTGAAAATGTACTGAAAGTGGGCACATGGAATGTAAGAGGGACCTACGATGAAGGAGCATTAAGAAATTTAGATAAAATACGAGAGAAATATAGAATCGAAATAATGGCCTTGCAAGAGACCAAGCAACTAGGAAGTGAGATAGTAAAAGTTGGGAAAAGTACCCTTTTTAAAAGCGGCGGGCCAAATAGATACCTGGGGACTGGTTTTATAGTATCAGACAGAATAAGACGAGTAGTAACTGACTTCCAAGCAATATCAGAAAGACTGTGCTATTTAAGATTTCGCGGGAAGTATAGAAAAATTAGCATAATTAATGCACATGCTCCTACAGAAGAGAAAGACATGGAAACAAAAAATGAGTTCTATGAACAACTCGGTGAGCTAATTGGGAAAATACCAAAATATGATATAAAAATAATTGTGGAAGATATGAATGCGAAAGTAGGAAGAGAAGAAATTTATATGAATATAACAGGAGGTAAAAGCCTACATAAAGAAAGTAATGACAATGGCAAAAAACTAATAGAACTTTCAATGGAACTTAACCTTAAGATAGTAAGTACACAATTTGATCATAAAGATATACACAAAATAACCTGGATCTCTCCTGATGGAAAAACGAGAAACCAAATAGACCATGTCCTCATTGAAAGAAAACACAACAAATCTGTGACTGATTGTAGAAATTACAGAGGAGCAGACGCGGATAGCGATCATATATTGACAATAGTCAAACTTAAGCAAGAAATTCCCAAGCTAACAAGAAAAGGAACACAACGGAAAAAACACCAATTAGAGCGACTCCAAGATAAAGGGGTAGCAAAAAGAACAGAGGAAGAGATAAACAAGAGATTGGAAAGAATCACGACCGGGAACCTAGAAGAGGAATGGGAACAAATACAAGCAGCTGTGATAGAAGCGGCAGACCTTAGCATTGGGAAAGCAGAAAAAGAAAATAGAGAACAATGGTTTGATGAGGACTGCAAAAGAATTCTAGAGCAGAGAAACAACGCAAAAATGGAAAATATTAGAAACAACACAGAAAAAAGTAACGAGTATTATAAAGAAAAGAGAAGAGAAGCTAAGCGATTATGTAGGCAAAAGAAGAGAAAAGCACTGGAAAAGCAACTAGAAATAATAGAAGAAAACTATGTCCAAAAAGAAGTTAAAAATTTTTATCAAGGAGTAAAAAAAACACGAGGGACTCAAAATAAATGCATAATGTTTTGCAGAAATAAAGATGGTATGTTGTTGGGAGACAAGACAGAAAAATTGAATAGATGGGCAGAATACTTCGGAGAATTATTAAACGATAAAGCCCAAACAGAAACAGAAATGCAACAGCGAGGGCAAGAAATCGGACAACAACAAATACAAGAAGCGGAACCACAACAAACACAAGCACCGACAGAAAGGGAGATAATAACAGTAATAAAGGACATAAAAAATAATAAAAGTGCCGGAGAAAGCGGAGTTCCAGCAGAGATATTAAAGGTAGGAGGAAATATACTGCAGCAAAAAATAGCTGGACTTATAAAGAAAATATGGGACAACGAAAAAATGCCGGAGCAATGGAACACAGCACTCATCTGCCCAATTCACAAGAAAGGTGATAAGACCATATGTGAAAATTACAGAGGAATCGCACTGTTAGAAGTGGTGTATAAGGTATTAGCAAAAATTATAAGAACTAGATTGAAAGCTTATGAATCAGAGATAATAGGAGAATACCAGGCTGGTTTCAGACAGGGAAGAGGAACAACCGATCAAATTTTTTTGCTAAAGTTATTGCAAAACAATAGTTATGAACAAAATCTAGGATTACATATGCTCTTTATCGATTTTAAACAGGCTTACGACTCAATCTCACGAAACTGGCTATACGAAGCAATGAGGGCACTATGAATATCAGAGAAACTGATACGATTAGTTAAAATGACGTTAACCAACACAGTCAATAAAGTTATGATAGAAGGCAGTTTTTCAAATCAGTTTAACGTCAACAGAGGATTAAACAAGGGGACCCCCTGTCAACAGATTTATTCAATCTAGTACTAGAAAATATAATTAGAGGAGCCAATATCCAGACAAGCGGCACCATTCTTAACAGAAGACAACAGTGTATAGGTTTTGCAGATGACTTGGTGTTTCTGACGCGTTCAAGAATAGAACTTCAAAAAATGTTCAAGCAATTTGAAGAAGAAGCAAAAAAAAATGGCCTGACTATAAACCAAGGAAAAACCAAGTATATGGAAATGAGAGGAGAAAATGCTGAAGAAAATAAGTGGATTGCTCTAAGGACAAATGACAAAGATTATAAATTTGAGAAGGTAACTGAATTTGAGTACCTTGGAGTCACAGTTACAAATAGAGGAGACGAAGAGAGAGAGATAGATAAACGGTTGTTAAAAGGTAGCAAAGCAGTAGGTTCATTAAACGCACTGTTGAAGGCAAAAAACGTGTCCAGGTCAGCGAAGATCCGAGTGTATGAAGCAATAGTGAGACCAACGGTGCTGTATGCATGTGAAACTTGGACAATGAACCAGAAAGTAGAAAAGAAGCTAGAGATTTGGGAGAGAAAAATATTGAGAAAAGTTTTTGGTGGTATAAAGGAGGATAACGGGGAATGGCGCAGAAGAACAAACCAGGAGCTAATGGAGATGTATAAGAAACCTAAAATAACTCAGAAAATTAAGGCACAGAGAGTTAGATGGTTGGGCCATGTTTTACGAATGCCACAAGAAAGAAACGTCCTAAGAGTTTTATCAGCAGGAGAACAAGGGAAGAAAAGAAGAGGGACACCACGAAGGAAGTGGTTTGATGCCGTCCGGACTGACCTAGAAGAAATGGGTACAAGCGACTGGAGAGGACAAGTACAGGACCGCAAAAAGTGGAAGAAATTAGTCAAGACTATCGAAGCCAAGGGCCTCTAAGGCCTGAAGGGCTGTTATATATATTATGTGTAAATTACGTTTTACGTCCATTGTGAACAAGCGCTTATATTAAAAATAGATAATTTGAGAGATCTCAAATATATCAACACGCATGGGATAATGAACATACAGTTCAGTGAAGAGATTCAAGTATAGTCCTGACAGAATCAGATAGTAAAAAGAGAAAAATCATATAAGCGGCTCTAATTATGCTAAATGAAACCCATTGTGTCGCAAAGTCCTCGGTAGAATGCAGTAGTATGTGGTTACCCATACTGAAAGATGAAGTCGATAGAAAGAAAATACCACGATTAGTAAGTCAATAACATATCGAGTTAGCACATATTTTATATTTTAGTATTACTTATTGTATATCTATGTATTATAATATTATTTATCAGGAATTGATTTCATGTAATCGAATGAACTATCTTTTAATAAAGTCGTCCCATGAGCGCAACTCATAAATATTGGCGATATCATTTTAAAGTCTTCTACTTTAAAATGTATAATATATGTCTTAATTGCCAATATAAATGAGTCAGATTAATTAAATTTTTAAAAAAAATTTTTTACTTAGCAACACCATTTTTGTTTAATTTAGTAGTATTTTGTATTTTGAAAACGACACCCGATTTGGGCGTCGAAACGTTAATAAAATTATTTTTTCAATTTAATTGTGGCTTGTTTCCCATCTAAATAGTTAATCATTCCTATAATAATGAAAGTGATGTTTTAATTCCATAAAGGACACCGTTCGTATCATTGCGCCTACTCTTTTTCTTCTTCTTAAGGTTCCATCTCCTATCGGAGGTTGGATATCATAATGGCTATGGTCACTTTGTTGGCTGCTACTCTGAATAGTTGTAGTGAGGTACAGTTAAACCATTCTCTAAATTTCCTCAGCCAGGAAATGCGTCTTTTACTATGCTTCTTCTTCCTTAGATCCTTCCTTGCATAATTATTCTCAGCAACTTATATTTTTCTCCTCTAATTATGTGACCTAAATATTCCAGTTTTCTTGTTTTTATACTGTTCATAATTTCTAACTCCTTATTTAAACTTAACAGGCGACAAGAAACATTTATGAAGTGGCGATTTACAAAATCTTTTCTCTCTCTTTGTTCTCTTGTTTGCTATTTTGTTGGTTAGGTAATAACAAAAAATCTAACATACAATCTGACTCCAAAATTGGATTAAACACTGTATAATAAATTATTAGACAAAATTTGATAATTTTCTAATAAATAGAAACAATAAAATTGTGATAAAAACTACGAGCTGATCAAAACCTTTTTTACTCGTTAAGAAACAGGTTTCGAATCCCCCACGTGCTGTTATTTTTAACAATTTGCCCTTTCTGTAATTTCACGACAAATAAATGTTTAGAGCTTATGCTGTCGCTAACACAAAGTTCCTTGTTTTAGTTTTCTTTTGATATGGTAAGTTACATTACATTAAATCCTCCCTGTCAAACTCATTTTTCAGATTTACATTTAAGATAAGTCGTACCTGACAAACTAGAGCTAGCCGAATCCTGAGCAATCTGGTATCCAATGTTAGAGCTAAGACTCCACTCATATACATTCCCTAACAACACAAAACATTCCAGGAATGTACTATCAACGTTCTATTAATATTTGAATGTCCTGGACATTTAAGGAACATTTAGTGAGCATCTGATTAAATTATTCGTGGAATGTTACCACAAGACATTCTGTAACGGTTCACGTTACGAGATTAGATCTTTAATTATTTTTATAATTATTGTCCCTCGGTCTCCATTTAAATTCTCTAATTTCTCGTATAGGACTACTGAGGTGACGTCATACCTCGGTGATGGAACGTACTCCACCTATCGAGAATGATTTCGTTTTCTGAGAGAATTTGACGTTTTGCTCTGTGAAGTGGCGAGACACTGGACTTCACTTGTGGCTGGGGATTTGGTTAGTATGGATGGCGTGTGAGGATCAAATTTGGAGGTTAGACCTCGTGTTAGTAAAAATGTGTGACTTTTGAATTATGGATCACCAAACCTATCTAGGAGTGTTTGAGAATAAAGAAGGTATTAATCCAATGGGGTTTACAGCATAACATCATCGTATCACACGCCATCCATGTGAAATCTTAAATAATACCTCGAAACACCAAGAGGCCAATCTCCAACCATAAGTCACTGGGAGTAGTTACTTGGGGAACAAGCCTTTTGGGGGCATTCCAGCTCCTTTTTGTATTAGCACTTGGACCTACAGGAGGCATGATTTTTGCACTATCCTAGTACTCATTTCCGGGGATGCGCCAGCAACCTATTTAGGAGTCGTTCGGGTTTGTTTGGGAACTACCAGTGGGTGACATCAGTAACTATTGTGTGTTTATCTCCTATGTTTTATTTTAATGCACTGTTTATTAATTTTGTTTCAGATTTAGTTTACCTATTTATATAACATATTTGTATATTATGGTACTAAGTTCCCAAACTCATGTATCATTTTGCGGTACTGTACGTTGAGCTCTGCGTATTTGCCCAAAAGGTATTACTTCGAATATTTTATTGTTTATTTAGGTCGATTTCATATCATTATGTAAATTTAGGTTGTATTATTTGCTTGTTTCCCAAATAGGTTATTTATTCGCTTTATTTCATTTGTTCAGTTAATTCGTCGCTACTTTATTTTATTACATTTGCTCGGGTAATTTAGGTCATCGTTTCGGTATTTATCTTAGCTTCATTTTTACCACTTTTATTAATCATCAACTAGCCTATATTTGTCCACTGCTGAACGTAGGCCTCCCGTAAAAATTTCCACCTATTTCTATCTTGAGCTTCTTGCATCCAATTTGTGGTGATGCGCTTGATATCATCCGTCCATCTAGTCGGTGGTCGTCCTCTGCTTCGATATGCCTCCTGCCTTGGTCGCCATTCCAGAATCTTTTTGGTCCATCTGTCATCCGTCAGTCTGGCAACATGTCCTGCCCAAGCCCATTTAGCCATGGCTATTCTTTCAACTGCCTCCGTGACTCCTGTTCTTCTTCTTATTTCTAGGTTTGGTACTTTATCTCTGATGGTAATACCTAACATTGATCTTTCCATAGCGCGTTGTGTAACTCTTATTTTATTTATTGTTCTTTTTGTCAGAGTTAGTGTTTCTGCACCATATGTAAGAACCGGCAAAACACACTGGTCAAAGACCTTTCTTTTTAAACAAACTGGAATATTAGACTTGAAAATGTTATTTAATCTACCGAAGGCAGCCCATGTAAGACCTATCCTTCTTTGTATTTCAGTTGTCTGGTTATCTCGGCCTAAGCGAATCTCATGTCCTAGATATTTGTAAGCTATTACTTGGTCGATGCTATGACTCCCAATCTGAATTTTATCGCTGACTACAAGGTTGGTCATAAATTTTGTCTTTGAGGTGTTAATTTTAAGACCAATTGTTTTTGACACTTTATAGAGCGTGTGCAGCATTTTTGTAGCTTTATCAACTCTATCAGATATTAAAACGATGTCATCGGCAAATCTTAGGTGGTTCAGATCCTCCCCGTTTATATTGATTCCCATATTATCCTCTCCTTCCATTTGCTTGAACATATATTCAAGAACAGCTGTAAACAATTTCGGGGAGATAGTATCACCCTGTCTAATTCCACGTTCTATTCTAAATTTCTTGGTATCTTCATGAAGTCGAACACAAGCTGTACCAGTTTCGTAGATACTTTTAATCAAGGCGATATATCGGTAGTCAATGCGGCAGTCCGCCAATGCTCGAAGCATTTTATGATGATCTATAGTATCGAACGCCTTTTCATAATCCACGAATATAAGAAAGATAGGCTTGTTATACTCTGTGCACTTTTCTATTAGCGTTTTTATAACTTGTAGATGATCGTTTGTTCCGTATCTGGAGCGGAACCCAGCCTGTTCACAAGGTTGGTAACTATCCAGTTTGTTCACAAGCCGTTTTGTTATTATCTTCATGAATAGTTTGTATGTATGGGAGAGCAAACTAATAGGTCTGTAGTTCTTCAGATCTGAAATGTCACCTTTTTTATGCATTATGGTTATTATTGCATTATGCCACTGAGAGGGGGTTACGCCTCTTGTCAAACAAACATTGAACATATTTTTCAACACATTTATTAACGTTTCTCCTCCTTCTTTGATGTGTTCAATGACTATCCCATCTTCTCCAGGTGATTTATTGTTTTTCATCTCCGAGAGAGCTGATTTTATTTCCTCTGTTGTGATGTCTGGGATGTCTTCTGAGCCTACATTTTGAACTTTTGGTATTTGACTTTGATCAGGATCTGGAAGTTCTTCTCGCTTATACAATTCTGAGTAAAAATCTTGAGCAATTTTTAAAATATCTTCCTTATTTGTTGTTATTTCTCCTTTTTTATTTACAAGTTTACAAATATTTTTCGATCCTTCAGTCATTTGTCGGCGCAGTACCTTTAAACTCTTATTTTTTTAAACTTTTATTAATGCATTTGCTTAATTCTTCATGGTATTTTCTCTTCGCCAGGCTTGTGCCTATTTATTTATATTACTTTTAGTATTCATCGGTTTTCAATTCAGTTGTACGTAGCAAGCGTACTATAACCATTTGGTAGAAGACTTATGTAATTTTGTACCCTATATGTAAGTAAGAGGTACTAATACCTGTAATTTTGTAACAGATAACATTATTGTTGTTATCTTAGATATAACCTCTGTATAACTTTTGTCATGTTAGAGTCACAGCATAATATGAACTTGCTTAACTCAGAGATTGTTAAAAATCTGGTAGTTAATTTTAATAAATGTTTATTTATTTTGTATATCATGAATTTTATTATGTTCATTATTACAGAGTTAATATATTTAATACTTGACATCAGTATAAGATACCTGGGAAAATGATCGAAAATCATTTTCATGGCGCCCATGATTTGTTAGATTTATTTATTTTGTTCGTCTTTAGCAATTATCCATCTTCATTCAGTTTCAGTACATTATTCTTATTTTATTATTTCATCTTTTAGTCATCATTACTATCTATATAGAGCTACTGTTCTTCGACAGGCATGCAAACGAGCCGTATCCATCCTTGAGTGTCAAGTGGTTTTCTTGCATCTCTTGCTAGCCAACTCTATTCAGTTTGCCTCTGTCTCTTCCCACTTCTACTTCTATCCCTTCTAATCCCCCTTTCTTCAGTACTACTGCAAAGTAGTATTTTTTCCTATTGCGGCTTCTCAACGTAGAAGCCACTTCACCCTTTTCTTTACACATCCCACTCTCTCTTCCTTTTTATTACTTAGTTTTTTTTTTCATTACTTCTGTTGGAGTATATCACTCCAACAGAAGTTCATTTTTGTTACACTGGCTGCCCAATACGTGGTGCCAACCGTTTTATGGTTTTAAGACAGTAGTTCTTTTAGTTCACTTTCCTTTTATTGGAATTTTCTGTATTATTACCTTCTTGATATCTTTGTATACATGTTATTTCTGATTTATTTTTGGTCTTTTTATTTTTATTAATACTAAACAGGTAGACTTATACTGCTTTTGGTTTTGATTAGTTTATTTTTGATACCTCATTTTTAGTTTTAGTGGTACAGCTCATATTTTAGTTTGAATTTTGTATTTTTATTGGAAACTTATTTGTGTATTTAGAATGAGTATACATGACTGACATTATGTTCTATTATTATGGATTTTTAGTCCTTCTACCAATGGTAGTATGTTTGTACGTACAATTAATCGTTGACTATATGCATATATTTTTTTTCTAGTGTGGTTATATTTTACACCTAACTAGAAATTATTTTCAGTATTTAGGTATTTTATTTACTTTATTGATTTGATTATTTATATATTTTGCTGGCATTTTGATTTGTTGGTGTGTCACTAATATTTTCTCCATATGTATCTTTGTCTTACAAACTTTAGATTATATTTTATATTTGTTATTTTTGATATTTGGGTTGTTTGGTAAGACAGGCACACACCACAAAGCACAATCAGTCCACAACATTAGCTTCTACACATGATACGTTGAATTCGCATGGTTCGGATGATTACACATGGTCATCCAAATTATTTTTTTTTCTTTAATTGGTAGTGTTAAACATAACAATTATAATTATTGTATAGTAAAGTAGTTCCATTATCCATCTCAGTTTCTAGTTTTATTATTGTTCATAATAATATTATATCAATGTGGGTACCATAATATAATGCTCATAGAAATCAGATACTTTAGGTTGAGATTTAAACATAAATCTTTTATTAGTTAGAAACATTGGTACTTTTTCTATTAAGTTTAGAACAATCCTCAGAAGAAGATTAACTTAACGGTGTCGTTCAAGCTAATCTCTTCTTCTGTTTGTCTTTAGCTTAGCTCAATCGTTAGTATGGTTAGAAATTTTAGTCTGATTTTTTTACCATCTGATAATGCAGGTACCTACATACATTGCTTGATTTCATCTTTGGCTTTGTTGTTGATGACTTTTAATTTATTACTTATTAATTTAATTATTATGTAGTACTTTATGTATGAGTTTAATTTTTTTTTGGTATTATACATGATGCATTGTAATTATTATTATGAGTCAATGTTATTAATTGCTAATCCTGTCAGTAGGATTATACAATTAATCAGAACTTCACTTGTATTTTTGTTTAGTTTTTGCACACCTAACCCCTTAAGTTAGAAGGGTTGTTGAATTATTATATATTTATATACTTATTTGGCTTATTTGGACAGGTAAGCTCATACAAGTACTCTTGTTTAATATGGATATTATTATGGAACTGTATGTGATGCACTACTTATCTCAGGTTATGTGTTATATTATTTGGAATATTTGATTACTTACTAATTTTTTTTTGATCATATTTATATCTTATTATTGAATTTGTCATATTGGAAAGATGTGGTTTTTAATTTGTTATTGGGTTACCCTATTAACATTATTTGTCTCCAATATCTTAAACACTTTATAATAATTTATAACCTTCTATCCTACACAGTATGATTCTGGAATTAGTTTGGAATTTTGATGTAAGTATGTACGAATTCTTGAGTCTTTCATATTTCTTCTTAGAAACTACTTAGTCTGTTGATGCTCAAAGTTGGTGAATACGTGGGTTCGAAGTTCAGCAAGGCGCCATTGCTATCCGATTTCGCAATCTATGTCTTTCATTGCAGAGTAGACAGATGTTTATCTATCATAATATTTCTGGTCAGGAAATGCTTGCAGCATGTCCTAACTATTCTTGTCTAATTAGTCCAATTATTCCAGTTACAATTATTTGTATTATTATTATTATAGTATTATTATAGTATTATTTACAATTTGATAGGGAAGTATTTAGTTTATATTTTATCTCGTACTTCATAGTATGTTTGTTGTTGACTATCCCTATACGCAGTAGGTTTGTTAAGTCAGTATTTGGAGTGTTTAGACAAATGAGTTGTTCATCAGAGTATATTCCCACTTCTTTCCTTAGGCATTAGTTGCTATTCAGATTCTGGAATATTTCCTGAATAATTCCACGTATGTGAGAACGCATGAATTTGCAGTTTTAATTAAAATTGGTTGCCCGTTCTCGTCAATTTTTTTTCCTATCACTTATCATATTTTCTTTCCTATCACTTATCATGGTGCCATAGAATTGGTAAGTTCACCATTTATTCTTTTTCCTTTCTTACTTATTCTTACATTATTAGTACTCTATCTGTGTCTGGCTATTCTCATACATCTGTTGTAGCAACATGCTATAGTTCGCGAATACCAGCACAAATTAAGTTTATGTAGTTTCTAGAATACTTTAGTCAATACACTTTAAGTATTTATCTTACCTTTGATTTAGTTTGATTACCTCTCTGTTACTTAGTCTGTTAGTATTTTTTTTTCCTGACTTATTTTGGATTACTTAGTTTAGATAGGTTCATATTACCGGATGAGGGTGTATGTAGACCTAATTTATTTATTTTGTTCAGTATTAGTTACCATTGGATCCAATAATTTAGTTTATTCAGTATTAGTAAGAATTGGTCCATAAATTTGCCTGATCGTTCTTTTTTGGATATACTCTTAAATAAATCTGGTGTCCATTGATAGTCCGATTCTGGATAAGTGTCCGATTCTTCATTTATTTTGTGTATTTGGTTGGATAGGTTCGTATTACCGGATGTGGGTGTACGTAGACCTGATCTGTTTATGTGGTTTAGTATTGGTGTGAATTGGTCCATAAATTTGCCTGGTCGTTCTTCTTTGGATATGCCTTTTATGAATCTGGTGTCCACTGATGGTTCGACTTTGGATTACGTGTCCGATTCCACATTTATTTTGGTTATTGAGTTTTGGATTCCTTTGGTATGTTTATTATTGGTATTATTTGGCATTAGTGAGAGTTGTTCGATAAATCTTCCTGATTGTTCTTCTCTGGATATACTATTATGAATCTGGTGTCCATTGTTAGTTCAATTTTGGATTAAGTGTTCAATTCTTTACTTATTTTAGTTACTGATTTTTTTTATTCACTTTGGTACATTTACTTTTGATATGGTTCGAATTGGCTCACACCTTTCCTGGTTGTTCCGTCCTTGGATATATCCTTTATCAATCTGATGTCCATGGATAGCTCAATTTTGGTTTTAGTGCCCAATTCGACACTTAGTTATTATTATGAACTTTAGTACAATATTTAGTTTGTTTGGTTTTTGAAGAAATATTAATATTGGTAACAGAGAGTAACATAGTAACATTTTAGTATGAATTTGAGTCATATATTTATTTTTCCTTGATCATTAGTTTATATTTAGAAGTAATCTTGCGATTCAACGTGGATTGGTAGACCATTGTAAATTTAAATGTTAATATTTTGATATTTAGAAAAAAAAAATTTTATGGATAAAATTTTTTCCCGAGTAGAAGGGGATTGTAACGGTTTACGTTACGAGATTAGATCTTTAATTATTTTTATAATTATTTTCCCTCGGTCTCCATTTAAATTCTCTAATTTCTCGTATAGGACTACTGGGGTGACGTCATACCTCGGTGATGGAACGTACTCCACCTATCGAGAATGATTTCGTTTTCTGAGAGAATTTGACGTTTTGCTCTGTGAAGTGGCGAGACACTGGACTTCACTTGTGGCTGGGGATTTGGTTAGTATGGATGGCGTGTGAGGATCAAATTTGGAGGTTAGACCTCGTGTTAGTAAAAATATGTGACTTTTGAATTATGGATCACCAAACCTATCTAGGAGTGTTTGAGAATAAAGAAGGTATTAATCCAATGGGGTTTACAGCATAACATCATCGTATCACACGCCATCCATGTGAAATCTTAAATAATACCTCGAAACACCAAGAGGCCAATCTCCAACCATAAGTCACTGGGAGTAGTTACTTGGGGAACAAGCCTTTTGGGGGCATTCCAGCTCCTTTTTGTATTAGCACTTGGACCTACAGGAGGCATGATTTTTGCACTATCCTAGTACTCATTTCCGGGGATGCGCCAGCAACCTATTTAGGAGTCGTTCGGGTTTGTTTGGGAACTACCAGTGGGTGACATCAGTAACTATTGTGTGTTTATCTCCTATGTTTTATTTTAATGCACTGTTTATTAATTTTGTTTCAGATTTAGTTTACCTATTTATATAACATATTTGTATATTATGGTATTAAGTTCCCAAACTCATGTATCATTTTGCGGTACTGTACGTTGAGCTCTGCGTATTTGCCCAAAAGGTATTACTTCGAATATTTTATTGTTTATTTAGGTCGATTTCATATCATTATGTAAATTTAGGTTGTATTATTTGCTTGTTTCCCAAATAGGTCATTTATTCGCTTTATTTCATTTGTTCAGTTAATTCGTCGCTACTTTATTTTATTACATTTGCTCGGGTAATTTAGGTCATCGTTTCGGTATTTATCTTAGCTTCATTTTTACCACTTTTATTAATGCATTTGCTTAATTCTTCATGGTATTTTCTCTTCGCCAGGCTTGTGCCTATTTATTTATATTACTTTTAATATTCATCGGTTTTCAATTCAGTTGTACGTAGCAAGCGTACTATAACCATTTGGTAGAAGACTTATGTAATTTTGTACCCTATATGTAAGTAAGAGGTACTAATACTTGTAATTTTGTAACAGATAACATTATTGTTGTTATCTTAGATATAACCTCTGTATAACTTTTGTCATGTTAGAGTCAGAGCATAATATGAACTTGCTTAACTCAGAGATTGTTAAAAATCTGGTAGTTAATTTTAATAAATGTTTATTTATTTTGTATATCATGAATTTTATTATGTTCATTATTACAGAGTTAATATATTTAATACTTGACATATCAGTATAAGATACCTGGGAAAATGATCGAAGATCATTTTCATGGCGCCCATAATTTGTTAGATTTATTTATTTTGTTCGTCTTTAGCAATTATCCATCTTCATTCAGTTTCAGTACATTATTCTTATTTTATTATTTCATCTTTTAGTCATCATTACTATCTATATAGAGCTACTGTTCTTCGACAGGCATGCAAACGAGCCGTATCCATCCTTGAGTGTCAAGTGGTTTTCTTGCATCTCTTGCTAGCCAACCCTATTCAGTTTGCCTCTGTCTCTTCCCACTTCTACTTCTATCCCTTCTAATCCCCCTTTCTTCAGTACTACTGCAGCAAAGTAGTATTTTTTTTTGTTTCCCTCATTTTTATTTTCATAAAGAGCCCCAACTATTTAGTTACCTTAGTTCTTTTTGAACTATTTAGTTATCTAGTCAATTCTTTTTTTTCCTTACTTCTGTTGGAGTACCTATATCTTTCTTTTTACTTTCACTCCAACAGAAGTTTTCTTATTTTTGTTACATTGTTGTTAATATTTTTAACTTTTTGGTTATACTAAAGTCACTTTCAATATCACTTATCAGTCCTATAATAATTATTATAGGACTGATAAGTGATACTGAATGTGACTTTAGTATAACCAAAAAGTTAAAAATATTAGAATTTTCTCTGAATGAATATTATCTATAGATATGGGAATAATTAAAAGATATTACTCATAGATAGTAGAATAATTCAAAGAACAATTCACTGAATAAATTTACACATTACACACATCAGAAAGATTATATATTATGTCACCTTGAACAAGAGTGACAACAATGGTTGTAAAAACTATTTATAAAAAACAGATATTGCTATTTACCGTGTGATACGATGATGTTATGCTGTAAACCCCATTGGATTAATACCTTCTTTATTCTCAAACACTCCTAGATAGGTTTGGTGATCCATAAATCAAAAGTCACACATTTTTACTAACACGAGGTCTAACCTCCAAATTTGATCCTCACACGCCATCCATACTAACCAAATCCCCAGCCACAAGTGAAGTCTCTCGTCTCGCCACTTCACAGAGCAAAACGTCAAATTCTCAGCACACGAATCAAATTATTACCTGAGGTGTAGAGTATGTTCCATACTCTGAGGTGTGACGTCACGTAAATATTTATTTACGAGAAAATTAGAGAAGTTGAAAGAAATCAAATGAGAGACCGAGGGGAAATGATTATAAAAATAATTAAAGATCTAATTTCGTAACGTGACCGTTACAATCCCCTTCTACTCGGGAAAAAAAATTTTTCAATAAATTTTTTTTTCTAAACTTCAAAATAATAACTAAATCTACATGTCTGTAATGAGAACTCACATAAACTTGTCAATGTCAAGTACTTCAGTAATTAAGAGGTCTCTTTTTGTGTGTTTTTTCTTAGTACTATCTATCAAAAAAACACTTTCCTACTTTTCTTCTTTCTTTCTTTGATTGGTCGTACACATAAGAAATTGAAGTAAACGGGAATTTTGTGTTTTTAGCCATCCATGTGAAATCTTAAATAACACCTCGAAACACCAAGAGGCCAATCTCCAACCATAAGTCACTGGGAGTAGTTACTTGGGGAACAAGCCTTTTGGGGGCATTCCAGCTCCTTTTTGTATTAGCACTTGGACCTACAGGAGGCATGATTTTTGCACTATCCTAGTGCTCATCTCCGGGGATGCGCCAGCAACCTATTTAGGAGTCGTTCGGGTTTGTTTGGGAACTACCAGTGGGTGACATCAGTAACTATTGTGTGTTTATCTCCTATGTTTTATTTTAATGCACTGTTTATTAATTTTGTTTCAGATTTAGTTTACCTATTTATATAACATATTTGTATATTATGGTATTAAGTTCCCAAACTCATGTATCATTTTGCGGTACTGTACGTTGAGCTCTGCGTATTTGCCCAAAAGGTATTACTTCGAATATTTTATTGTTTATTTAGGTCGATTTCATATCATTATGTAAATTTAGGTTGTATTATTTGCTTGTTTCCCAAATATGTTATTTATTCGCTTTATTTCATTTGTTCAGTTAAGTCGTCGCTACTTTATTTTATTACATTTGCTCGGGTAATTTAGGTCATCGTTTCGGTATTTATCTTAGCTTCATTTTTACCACTTTTATTAATGCATTTGCTTAATTCTTCATGGTATTTTCTCTTCGCCAGGCTTGTGCCTATTTATTTATATTACTTTTAATATTCATCGGTTTTCAATTCAGTTGTACGTAGCAAGCGTACTATAACCATTTGGTAGAAGACTTATGTAATTTTGTACCCTATATGTAAGTAAGAGGTACTAATACCTGTAATTTTGTAACAGATAACATTATTGTTGTTATCTTAGATATAACCTCTGTATAACTTTTGTCATGTTAGAGTCACAGCATAATATGAACTTGCTTAACTCAGAGATTGTTAAAAATCTGGTAGTTAATTTTAATAAATGTTTATTTATTTTGTATATCATGAATTTGATTATGTTCATTATTACAGAGTTAATATATTTAATACTTGACATCAGTATAAGATACCTGGGAAAATGATCGAAGATCATTTTCATGGCGCCCATGATTTGTTAGATTTATTTATATTGTTCGTTTTTAGAAATTATTCATCTTCATTCCTCTTCAGTACATTATTCTTATTTTATTAGTTCACCTTTTAGTCATCATTACTATCTATATAGAGCTACTGTTCTTCGACAGGCATGCAAACGAGCCGTATCCATCCTTGAGTGTCAAGTGGTTTTCTTGCATCTCTTGCTAGCCAACCCTATTCAGTTTGCCTCTGTCTCTTCCCACTTCTACTTCTATCCCTTCTAATCCCCCTTTCTTCAGTACTACTGCAAAGTAGTATTTTTTCCTATTGCGGCTTCTCAACGTAGAAGCCACTTCACCCTTTTCTTTACACATCCCACTCTCTCTTCCTTTTTATTACTTAGTTTTTTTTTTCATTACTTCTGTTGGAGTATATCACTCCAACAGAAGTTCATTTTGTTACAATTCTATGAACATAGTACCAATGTCCTATATTTTAAGAGAGTCCATTTACTATTCAATTTGCGTTCATTTTCAAATTTGCCGCGCGTGTATCTATGTATTAGGCAATCCAAACCACGTGAGTTCTGGTTGGACGGCACACAAAAAGTTACAGAGAACAGAGGTTATGTTTGTAATATCTATTTTTTATTGTTTATCGTCGTATTTTGTCTATTTTTGATTCATTTGGATTTCGTTTGCTGTATTTTGTGAACTTATAAACTTTACCACAATGCAAAGTGATTATTTAAGGAAATTATTATTTGAAAATCCAGATGTTAAAGAAAGGTAGGGGAAACAATTTTTATTTACTCTTCATTGTTCCCCTGATATTTATCAATATTAATTTTGCAAGCTAACATTATTTCTTTTATTGTTTTTGGATATTTATTGAAGCTGAAAATAATTGGGGATTTAGATCCATATACAGTTCAGTCAGAATTGGATTTTACAGTAAAATGCATTCCACCAAATTACTATTATAGATATTTATACATATCTGGTGGAGTCTCACAGTTACTACTGTAAGCAGCAGATGAAAGCATGCAAAAGCCTTCAGGCACATAAATATTTGACAGCTGGATTTGTTTTTAAAGTTGGAAGTCACGAGCAACAAATTTATAAGTACCTACAAGAATATTGAGGAAATCCAGCTCCTCGATACTACTGGGCAAACTAGAAGATTGAAGGGGGCAAAGCGTTTTGAACTAGTTCGAGTGATAGGTGATAGTGAAAAGCACTGAATAGTGCTTGTGTACCGGTGTATGTTAGATTAGTGCACAATCTTGTTAGATTAGATAAGAGACACTATTATGTAAGCTCTTCATTTTAAGGAACAGTAGTAATTTAGGTTAAATTAAAATTGCTCATTGGTCAGGTATGACCAGATTTTAACTGTAATATACATTTCAATACAATGAATCATCATCGTAGTGATGCATGGAAAAAAATATATGACAAG
The DNA here is from genome assembly GCF_917563875.1 of Diabrotica virgifera virgifera. Classification (NCBI taxonomy): domain Eukaryota; kingdom Metazoa; phylum Arthropoda; class Insecta; order Coleoptera; family Chrysomelidae; genus Diabrotica; species Diabrotica virgifera. Next base: position 188,761,026 of record NC_065447.1, on the reverse strand, counting down.
ATTTTGTGCAATAAAAATGGTTATATTTATCAAGGATGTATTATTTGTAAAGACCGGTTATATGTTTTTTGCATATCGATAACCATCAAGGATACAATCAAACGCTTCAGGATGTGGACGAATTATGATAATTAAAGGCGTTTGACAGAAATTTAATTTTACATTTTAGAATATTTTCGTGTTTTAAACATATTTGGATAGCTTGAACATATTTTCGAACATTTGACATATTTTGGCATATTTTTAACAAATTTTAGCGAAATTTTTGTTTATGTAACAAGAATCGTCGCAGACATAGGGAAAACCCCACCATGTAACAATGGTTAGGTTTAGAAATGGTGTTTTCATGAACTTTTCTTCCCGACATTGTTCCAACTAACAAAATCTTGCTTATGGTTTCCGATGCTTCGTCATACTTGGTCAAAGCTGGCCAACAACAAAAAGTTTTATATCCCAATTTAATTCATGTGACATGTTTGGCGAATAGTTTAAACAGAATGGCGGAAGAAATTCGAAATTCATTTCCTACAGTTAATAGTTTAATTAGCAACGTGAAGGAAATATTTTTTAAATCGCCTTTAAGGATTCAGATATATAAAGAATAATTACCAAATACTCCTTTGCCACCGGAGCCTATAATCACAAGATGGGGAACATAGTTAAAAGCCGCTTGTTTTTATGCGGAACATTTTTTCCCTATAAAAGAACTCATTTTAAGTTTTGAAGAAACAAAAATATTGGTGAGATTTCAAAATGCAAATCAATTTTAGAAAACAGGTCACTGCACAATAAGCTTTGTTTTATTAAATCGAATTATGAATTTGTTTATAAAACTATCCTCAATCTTGAAACTTAATCGCTTTCACTACAAGTCTATTAATTTAATTCAGAAATTTAAGGAAAACGCTGAGAAAGTTTCTGGAAAAATTGGAAAATCAATAAATAAAAAATGTATTGAAACTTTGTAGAAAACTAGTGCTTTAAAATTATTACAGGAAGCAAACCAAATTCTTTGTGGTGATTTTGATGTTAATACCAATTTAAATGCGGAGATTGTTAATGTTTTAAAATTTGCACCAATCACATCTGTTGATGTTGAACGAAGCTTTTCAACATACAAATTACTACTAACGGATAGGCGACTTAATTTTAGTATTGAAAATATTGAAAAAATTTGATTGTGAATTGTTTTTACAAGAAGGAATAAAATGTAGAAACGGAAGTAATAGTAATAGGTACTAGATAGGTAAACATTGGTATATTTAGGTTAATTTTGTCAATATATTTATGGTTATTTAATAAAACTTTTGTACATTTTTTAATGCATATTTTTTGTTCCTTTAAAATGTTTTTCACATATTCCACATATTTGGAACATATTTTAAACTTTTACGGAATATTTTCAACATATTTTACTCATATTTCAGACATTTATATGCACATATTTCAGTCAAAACAAGAACATATAATCCGGTTTTTAATTATTTGGTATGGCCACATATATTTCTGATATATCGTTGGTGATGTGGCAACACCTATCTGCTTTTTGATGAATTTTGTATGAGACGAAAAACCATTTTTAGGGTCATGTCCTGTTTTAACATGTAAATTTTGACATGTTTTGTAGTAAATAGATAGTTGAATTTACTACAAAACATGGGTACTTCAAAAATATCATATGAAAATAGGAGGTGACTGTAAAAAAAGTTAGTAGTCTCTAAAAAAAAGTAGTCTCTCTTACAAAACTCATGAAAAAACAAATCGGAGGTATCAGGTCACATCAGCTACTATATCCAGGGAATGTATAAAAATATACTGTGAATGTCCAAAGAACATTCGTAGATATGTATGGAATGTTTAAACAAGACATTCAAGGAATATTTAAAATGCTGACAGAGGACTTTCCTGGGACATTTACGGGACATTCTTGTGCTTTTGGGGACATTCCAGGAATGTTTTTAATATCATGTGTATACATTCTAGGAACATACATGGAATGTTTGGTGTTATTAGGGTTGGTTGTTATATTATTATAAACTCAATAATTATATTATTTTTGACTTTTGCCGGTACGGTAATTTTCTGAACTTTATATTGTTTTGAATTTATAGAATTCCCAATTACCTGAAAGGTAGTTCTCTGTTGGCAGACAGTAGCGGTACCACTAATGAACCTACTGAAAACAACATTGCCGAATACGTTAATAACAGCATGGCACCTAATCCATTACGGTAACTAGACTTGTACTCCTCTAGATGATCCGGTAAAATCCTACATGGCCAGAATTTAGTTGAAATATTGTTTAGGATTTCACGCAAAGGAGCTGCATGATAAGTAAGCATTAGCATCTTCAGCGTGGACTAAAAAATATAAAATCCAGTTAGTCTGGCTAGTCCATTTATATTATGGATTTATCTTAGTGAAATACTACAGAAGTTACTGATCTATAAGCAATTTATTAAGTACATTATTTGAGGTATAATAATTGTTTAAGAAAAAATGGTGAAAACAATTAAATTTAATATTTAAGGTATTTCTTCTAAAACAGTGTTAAAAATGCAATTTTTAGCACTTCATAGGAGCGTTAAAAATGCTACTTTAAGGCACTAGTGCTTTAAAAATTTTAAGGCACTGCAGTTAAATGTGAATTGTCAAATTGTGAAACGTCAAAATATTTATATTTCATTTATTAACATTAATATTAATAGTACAACTTGCGCAATTTGAAAAAGAAAAAGGTGGTTTAAAAGGTTTTTTAAAATTTAATTTAAACTGTATTATTGCATTTTTACCACGTTTGTAGAAAAATCAAGTTTATGTAACGGTATAATATTTTCACTAAGGATTTTTAGACATTCCCCTCGAGTATAGACAACCAGTTCTACCTTTTACGGGTCATAGGTTTCATGGTTTCAGAAATTAAGAAAAATATTGTATTTTATAAATTTATAACGTTTGTAGAAAAATATTGTATGATATACGTGTTAAAGAGTACATTTTTAAGGCATTCATGTGAATTGCAGAATTCGCTTCGCTCATTCTGCAAACTTTCACATGCGTGCCTTAAAATTGTACTTTTAACACTTATATCATAAATAACTATAAAACACTCGTAAATTTAATATAATAGAAGTTACAAGTGTTCATATAATTAAAAAGTTCGAAGCTTTAGTTCTAAAGGCTTACATAACTCTACTGGGATCAAGTTCTGGTAACAACACTGTAATGGTGCTTTCTAATATTTGCAAAGCAGACGAACGATGAATTAGAAGAAGAATAGGAGAAATCTAATATTGCATTTCACTACGTGTATATTCGTTTAGGTAAAAATTCCAACGAATCTTGATTCTTTGTATTCAGAGAGGAGTAATATTATGTACTAATAGAAAATGAAAATGAGAGACATCTTATATTTCAATTCGTTCAGAGAAGACCAACATCCTCTTTTGTACTTTTCATCCTCTTTAGGATTCATCGGAGATTCTTCATGGTCTGTTCTGAATGAAAAGAGAAATAAGCTGTCCGTATCGAATTATTTGTTTTAATTCGACATTGTGAATCGTTAAAAATTATGCAGGAAATATCCAATACCACAAGATACACTAAACTTGAGAAGGCATTGCTTGATTAACACCTACTTTATAATATAAAAGAAACAGAAAGACCAGAAGTACCAATAAGTTGAAGGTGCGCCAATTAGTGCACCGATGGGTTCACCAATGTCATCTGTAATAGCAAACCTTTTTATGCAATATATGGAAACAAACGCAATAAAAAAAGAAGAGCATAAACTGAAACTGTGGCTTAGATAAGTTAAAGATATACTTACCTGGAAACACGGAGAAAAATACTTAACATATTCCTGCAATTCATCAACAATATCCACCCCAAAATACAGTTTGCCATGGGAGGGAAGAATAATCAACAACGTATATTCTTAGATGTATTAATTATAAAGGGCGAACATGAAAACATAAGATATACACTTATACTATATAGACTAATAGCCGGGATAGGTAAAATTTGCTTATTATTTTAGGCACCGTCAGAGTCTATAACTTAAATAATAGAACCTAAAAAAAACGTATGAACACTATGTCTTCACTTTTTAGTGGCACATGCGTCGACAGTGACACATCAAACTTTCTACTTATGGACGGGATAAATAACTTAAAGGGAACCGCCTCTCACTCGCAGAATTATTTTTTTTTTATTTTTTGAGTTTGAAAAAAAATAAGAGCCAGCGCAATTTTAATCCAACACCCCCTTCAGCCTCCACCACAATCACAAATGTCATTTTTCGTTTTTATTTTTTTAGGTGAGATGCAATCAATTTTAAGATTTCAAAAAATTTACACGCATATTACTCCATTAAAATGTTACATTTATTAAGCCGTACCTTGCATTTGTTAGAGGAGTCAATTTTATTTCTCTAATATGTAGGAAGGATCAGTAGAAGCTTAATTTCAAGTTTTTGGGGTAGCCACTCTTGTCGCCCGGCCGCCATCTTGGAAATGGTGTGCAAAGTGGTTTCGCGCTATATCTCGTAAACTACCAACCCTACGGAAAATCTAATTAAACATAAAATGTAGCAAATTAAATTTTCTACAATTTTATTTCTATTACTTTTTATCGTCAAGAGGCCAACAAAAAAGATATAAACAAAAATATGTAAAAAAAAATTTTCAGTTCATTTTAAAATAAAATAACATTATAGCAATTTTATAGAGGGTTTTTTAGCGAACAATTTCCACTATAAATGGGTACCCCCCGTTAAGAGAGGCAAAATGCCCTCACTCTCAGAATTCAATTTTTTTAATTTTTTTACGTTCTGTGCAATTAAAAAATGAGATAACGCGGATTTTTATCTCGCCACCCCCCTTACCCCTCCCCCACAGCCAAAAACGTAGATTTTTAGATTTAATTTTTTTTTAGTTGAGTTGCAATTGATTTAAAAATTTCAAAAAATTCACACACGTAGCTGAAGCTTTTACAAAACATGTCCATTTTTTATGGACCCTTAGGTCGAGTGTACATAACCTCAATTTTTTTTTTAACTTTTTAAAACCTATAACTTTTTTTTGAAGGGGGCTGCAGGTCCAATTTTTTTTTGAATTTTGTGTATTATATCAAAAGCTATCTCCCCGATTTTTTTTAGATTTTTCCGTCAGGTACGCCATCTTGAAAAATTCGGAAAACTGTCTTTTTAGGGGTTTTTTTGGGATTTTCTCCATTTTATAGACTGCAACATAGATCAACTCCAGGTTTTGTTAATAGATTATGTGCCATTTGAAATAGATGAGTATTTAAGGATTATCAAAAATTGGGTATAACACCTTTAAATCCCCCAAAAACCATGTTTTTTAAGTTATGTAAGGGTTTTTGCGGGCTTAATGATATTTTTGAGATCGATACAGCCTGAATTTTGTTTTTCATTTTTTAACGTTATACGGGGTTAAAAAATAAGACTAACCGCATTTTTAGCCCACCACCCCTCCCCCTGACCCCCACAAAAAACGTAAATTTTTCTATTTTTTTTTTGTTTAAAGTTGCAATTAATTTAAAATTTTTATGAGGCTTCTACAAAACATATCTATTTTTTATAGACTTGTGTAGGTCGAGTGTACAATACATATAACCTCAAAATTCCTTTTTTATTTTTTTAAAACGTATTTTTGACTGCCAATCGATATTTTTTTAAAACGTACAATGAATATTGTACATCTCTCTCTCGCGGACGGCCCCTTCAATACATACTTAGCGCTCATTTTTAATTATTAAAAATAATAGTTAGTAATAAAATAATGACAAAAATTTCTTTAGGCTGTTGCAGGGGGGGCTTTAAACTTTGAGTTGGTCACTTTATAACTTTCATAATAATAATTTTTAATCGAGTTATTAAGCCTTGAAAATAGCCATTTTCGCGTTTTTCAAATTTAAAATTGCATGTAACTCGACAACAGTCAATTCTATAGAAAAATCACAAGATACCTTTTTTGCTCAGCTTGATCCAGAGAATCTAAAACAAATTTTTCCGAAGTGAAAAAATTGACTTTTTGAATTCGTTTAAAAAAATGTTAAAAAATTCTCCTACCGCAGTACTGCCTGGCACCTTGTGCCTTGTGGATTTGTTATAAGGACCTGTTTTTGAGTAAGTTTGTGCAAAAAAATTAATCGGAATAATTTACCTAACGGGACAAGTATACAGCGGGGACTATTTGCATTATGAGTCAAACGAAGATAGTTTGTAAAATACACAAAACACAAAAAAAAATTAGCAGCCATCGCCAAAAACAGTTATAAGTACCTATTAAAAAACAAAAAAATGAGGTTATAATATGTATACTCGACCTTCGGGTCCATAAAAATACATGTTCTCTAAAAGCCTCAGCTGTGCGTGTGAATTTTTTATAATTTATAATTTAATATATATATAATATAATATAATTTATAATTACTAACTATTCTAAATGCGAAATAAGCCACAATTTAACTAACAAAATTGATTTTATTAACGTTTCGATGTCCGCCACGGACATCGTTGTCAAAATATAAAATATTAATAAATTAAACAAAAATGTTGCTTGGTAAAAAAATATTTAATCTGACTTATTTATATAGATCGTCCCAAACCATTTTTTCAGTGCGTCACAGATTATCGAATTCTCTCTATCGCATTACAGATGGAAAATAAAATCATTTTTTAGTTAAATTGTGACTTATTTCCCATTTAGAATAGTTAATTACAAAAATCCCACAAAGAAATAGCTTCAGAACAACATTTATAATTTAATTGCAAACCAACTTAAAAAAAAAATAAAATCGAAAAATTGACATTTTTGGCTGTGGGGGAGCGGGAATAGGGGAATTGGGCTAAAATTGCGTTGAGTTCTAATTTTTTAAAATCATATAGAACGTAAAAAAATAAAACAAATATTCAGGCTGTATCGACCTCAAAAAAAAAAAAAATTTAGATCCTTAAAAATCCTTACAAAACTTTAAACCAACATGGTTTTTGGGGGGGTTTAAAAGTGTTTCGCCCAATTTTTGAATATCCTAATATACTCAGTTATTTCAAATTATACATAATCTATTAACAAAACCTTGAGTTGATCTATGTTGCAGTCTATAAAATGGAGAAAATCCCAAAAAACCCCCTAAAAAAACAGTTTTCCGGATTTTTCAAGATGGCGTACCTGACGGAAAAATCTGAAAAAAATCAGGCTTTTGGAGATAGCTTTTGATAAAATACACAAAATTCAAAAAAATTGGACCTGCAGCCCCCTTCAAAAAAAGTTATAGATTTAAAAAAGTTAAAAAAAAATTTGAGGTTATGTACACTCGACCTAAGGATCCATAAAAAATGGACATGTTTTGTAAAATCCTCAGCTACGAGTGTGAATTTTTTGAAATTTTTAAATTAATTGCAACTCAACTAAAAAAATTAAATCTAAAAATCTACGTTTTTGGCTCTGGGGGGAGGGGTAAGGGGGTGGCGAGCTAAAAATTCGCGTTTTCACAGAACGTAAAAAAATTAAAAAAATTGAATTCTGAGAGTGAGGGCATTTTGCCTATCTTAACGGGGGTACCCTTTGTTTAATTCTATTTATTTATATAGGTGTTACAGCGCTCCAAACAAAAGCTAAAAACAAAAGTTAGGCTTACTTTTCTATCTATATATATTTTTTATTCATACAATTTATTATGATTTTAACATTCCTATAGTATGATTAATCCGTTTTTGACCTTTTTCCCCACTATAAAACTTATAGCCCGAAGCATATATAGAAACGGCCCAAGAAGTTGCTTGAGGACAAATTCGCCGGTTCAGAAGAAGAATGACGCAACCGCATATTGCAAAATTCTTAAGAAGAGCAAAAAACGAGTTTTTGTTATCAAAATCATAAAGTATGATCAAAATTAGCCATTCACCACACCGTGGTCAGGATCTCGAGATATAACCGTTTTTTGGGGTGTGCCGCTTGTTTATGAAGTAACATAACTTTTTCCTATTGTATATTTTGACTGAAAATTTTCCAAAAAACTTCTTCATGAATTATATTTTATTGTTGTGTTGGTTAAAATTATAAACTAAAAGTTTGTCACTCAACTTTTTTAAGTAAACATGAAACTAACGAAATATGATGACAAAATGTTTAAAAACTAACAACTCCTTTTCTAATACGTTTAAATATTTAGGACAAATCCCATTGTTATCTACATACTTCAGAGATTAAACAGTAAAATCTTTAAAAGGAAATATTAACAGCGACCAAAGATACAACGAGGTAAATTTGAAAAATCATCAAAATCGATTTTCGGCATTTTTGTATAAAATTTGATTTTTGAACATGTTCCAACAAATTTAGATAAAAATAAACTTCATATTCGGATTCAGCGACCTCAAAAACATAAAAATAAACCAAAATTGGTCATTCCCCTTAAATTTGATTTTCGTGGTCGGCATAAAGATTGCTGCCGTTCGACTAATATATAGATAGAAAAGTATTTTTTTTATTGTATTCCTATGAGAATTCGAGAATCTGGTCAAGATTGGAGCGCTGTAAAACCTAGATAATAAATAAAATTAAACAACTTTATAGCGAAAATTGTTCAATGAAAAATCCTCTACAAAATCGCTATGATGTTATTTTATTGTGAAATGAACGGAAAAACAGTTATAACCTCCAAAAGGAAACTTCTTACAAAATTTTCTCATATTTTTATTTATAACTTTTTTGTTGATCACTTGACGATAAAAAGAAATAGAAATGAAATTGTAGAAAATTTAATTTTCTACATTTTATGTGTAATTAAATTTTCTGTAGGATTACTAATTTAGAAGATACAGCGCGAAAACCCTTTGCACCCCTTTTTTCAATATGGCGGCCGGGAAACAAGGGTGGCGACGCCAAAAACTTGAACTTAAGCGTCTACTGAACCCCCCTACACATTAAAAAAATAAAATTGACCCCTCTAAGAAATGCAACCTAAATATAACATTTTAATGGACTATATAGTTGAGGCATTTAAAAAATGTCTATTTTTCATAGACCCGTGGGTTGAGTGTACATAACCTCAAAAACAATTTTTTTAAAAGCGTATAATTTTTTTTTTGATAACTTTAAATTTTTTTTATTCTGTGTATTTTATCAAACACTATATTTCGTATTTTTTCCAGGTTTTTCGGTAAGGTTCGTCACCCCGAAAAACTTTTTTTTTAGAAGGTTTAGGGGGGTTTAAATGTTTTTCTCCTATTTTTGAATATTACAAAGACCTTAGCTACTTCAATTTATACATAGCCAATAAAAAAACTTGATATAATCTATTTGGAACTCTATAAAATAGGAAAAATTTCCAAAACCCCCATTAAAACAGGTTTACGGATGGTTGAAGGTGGTGAACCTTACAGAAACAATAAAAAATGAGTAATATAGTGTGATGATAAAATACACAAAATAAAAAGACAGACTTGCAGCCATCTAAAAAAAAAAGAAAGTGAAACGCCTTTTTCCAAAAAACTCACGGATCTATATAAAAAATAGACATGTTTTGTAAAAGCTTCTACTATACTTGCGAATTTTTTTAAAAATTTAAAACTGATGGCATCCTACCCACAAAAATGACGTTTTTGACGGTGGAGTAGTTTTTGCACATCTAACCTTGACCATGACGTACACTTGCCAACATTGTGTTATATAATATGCTGACTCCGATAAGTATAACAGTTTAAGATGTAATAGAGATTACCGAAGAAATTTTTGTATGATATGCACTGGGCTTAATAAAACGACTACAAAAGCCCTATTGGACCAATAATTCTCCCATCATAGATTCTTTTGTAAAATATGTGACTCTCCAAGCTTAAGATATTCAAGACACCAATTCAACTGAGATTAAGTTGGGATTAGAAAGGCTCTTTTCAAATATCGGTAAAACGACGAATCAAATGAGCGGTCTCAATTTAGTCTTAATATTAAAGACAAGCTAGGCATTAAGGAATATACTAGATGTTATGCACTCCTTAAAGATACCGACACAACAACTGGTTCTTCGTTCAAAATAAGTATAAAATCTAAAACATCTATTAACTTATTATTTAATAAGGAAATTTGGCCATCTGGTGTTAACATTAAATGGTCTATAGAATCTTTATATTCTGAACAAACGCTTTTATCTGAGTCACATAAAAATCCGAAGAATTCAGAAGTCCTGTCAACTTGGAAAATCCAATTACCATTTCAAGCAAGAACAAAGATGAAGTAGAAAACACAAACATACGTACAGACAAGCAGGCCATCGAAGTTTATAAATCTAAGAATCCTTTCCATTCCCCTATAAATTTCATTAAGAAAGATACTTTAGAACCATCGGTAAATCTGGATCCTTTGACCCCACCAAGAGTTAGATTAACCAATAACTCGAATAGTTGATATCTTCTAGCCAGATTAAGGGAACCGGATATCTTAAAAGCAGTTAAGCTACATCTTGATTTTCTACACGATCAGCCTGCTTCAGTTTTTAATGATGGATTTACCAACACAAGCGTTAATCTCTTTTTGGCTTTTGAGGGACTTCCTACTAAGACTGAAGATCCACGAAAAATTCTGCTAGAATTTACCGATGCTGATGGAATTGGTCCAGAAGAGGTGGAGGCTGATCTTGCTGCTTTTAGGTCCTTTCTCTCTTTTGAAAGGATTATACACCTGCAAAAATCAAGGGAATGTCACCAAAATTACTATTCCGCTGTCTCTTGAAAACGAAATTTTTAAATAACACGACGTGCTCTGAGGGAATATAATCCTCAAATTGTTTTAGTGATAACAACTTTAGCATGGTTTTGATTAATATTCGTTCTATAGGACACAAAACTGATCACTAATTGTTTTTTGTTTAATTTTAATAATTGTTACAATAAGAATCTTAACCTTTATATTATTTGCATTTATAGATCCCCTAACTCTTTCATGGAACCATTTTTTCAGAACCTACTAAATTTGTTAGATGACCTGCCCCATTGTCCATGACCATGCTGCTTCTTGTGCTACACAAATATCCTTGGTCAACATATTTCAATAGTATGGTCTAACAATGCAAGTTGATTTTCCTACAAGGATTACAAAAATTTAATCTTCCATAATTGATTACATTGTCTCAGATTTCTCACCCATTGATGTCTCATTCTACAACTAATAATGCTGGACTATCTGATCATGAAGCAGTTTATACGAAGTTTATTATCTTCAGCAAACCGTCCCCGAAAACCCAACGTTTAGGCACGATTTTTTTCACCCTGAACTTTCGTAATTTCCAAAATATATGCTTTACCTCTGAGTGGCGCTTTCCTTCTATGAACGTGGATAAGACTTTCAGTGATTTTTTTGATAATCTTGTCTGTATCTTAAATAAATCAGTTCGGTTAATTAGAATTCAGCCAAAACATCGCAAACCCTGGACCACTTAAGTTATCTGAATATCAGCCAAGAATATGCTTTGTCTACTCTACATCAAAATTTGTACTACCAACATTTCTACCACTGAACATACCACTAAGTAGAGTGCATCCTATCTTAAACTTATAAAATCAGCTAAAAAGTGTACTACCAAAACCGTCTGGGAAGCTCTAAAAGTTTTGCAAAAGATACTTGGTCCATAATAAACGATTTTAGAAATAAAACGTACAATGCTCAAACATTTTCCCTTCCAGACCCTTAAAATTTTAAATGTATAGTTTGTTAATGTGAGTAAAAATATTCCATCAACTATTTTGCCAAAACAATATCCCATTTCCTATCTCCCTAATTCAAGAAAGGTCTCGAATTCATTCTTTATAAAATCAGTCGATAAATCTGAACTGATCTAAGTAATCAATAGTATCAAAAGCAAATCTTACTGTAGTACTGATGGTTTATCGATAAAATTTTTTTCAAGTCTCCCAAAAAATGTGTTGGAGATCCTCATCTCACTAATTAATGATTCTTTTGAGAAAGGTAAATTTCCAGAGTGCCTAAAGACAGACATCTTTATTGCTCTTCATAAATTCATAACGGTGGTGAAATATCTAATATAGTCGGTAATACACTCAGACACAACTGGCTAGTGATTTTGGTAAGTAATTTGGCCAATTTGGAAAATTGTCAAAAAAAAATTACTAACTAGTTAATAATTACTAAATAGTTAGTAATTTTGCCAATTTTGACAAAATTGGCCAAAAACAAAAAAATTATTTACTAAAATCACTAGCCAGTTTTGTCTAAGTTTAGCGAACCGACTATACCTGCAATTGCACTACTACCCGTACTCTCCAAAATTATTGAGAGACTCATAAAATCCCGACTTTTGTCCTTTCTCGTTGAAAACATTTTGTCACAAAATCAGTTTGGCTTTTTAAATATTAAATGCACCACTGATAACATCTTTTTTTATACTTTATGAGGTTTATCAAGAACTGAACAATAATCTTCACATTGCCACCATTTTTTGTGACTACGCCAAAGCTTTTGATTGTGTAAATCACAACATTTTACCTTACCATTTGTACCTCAAGGTTCAGTATTGGTTTCTCTATTTTTCCTTATCTTTATTAATGACATAACTAGTTTAAAAATCGATGGAAAAATCTTTCTTTTTGCTGGTGATACCAGTATCACTTGGAGCAAATCAAATATTGCAACTTTCCATGTTGCTATAACTTCTGACCTACTTACAATAAAAACCTGGTCTGACTCTAATTTACTCTCGTTTAATATAGATAAAACAGTAGCATTATCTTATAAAGGAGCTCTTCAACGCTTACCTCTTAATTACAGCCATATAGTACCGTTGATTCTGTAAAATTTCTTGGTATTTTTTTAGACAGCAACCTTAAAAGGTTCCCCGATATCGATTTGTTAAGAAAGAAATTATCTTCAGCTTGCTATACTATAAGATCTGTTTCGAATGAACTCAATTTAGCATCTTCCAAAATAGTATATTTTTCTTTGTTCGGGTCGCATTTTCGATATGGTCAGTTTCCACCAAGACCTAATCATGACTACTACACGCGAAATTCTACCTTTGAAGTCTATGTACCGACCTCGTCCTCTGAGTTAGTAAAGAAATCTATATTATATTCCGGAAAAAAAAACTTTACAACCATCTCCCTCTACAACTTAAATCTTTCCCCAAAGAATCTTTCCCCAAATTCCGTAAAATGACAAAAGCCTACCTATCTGAAAGACTATATTATTCAGTAGAAGATTTTCTTAATTAATAACTAAGAAATTACAGCACCCTTTGCACAAGTAGTATTTTTATTATTTTTGTATCTATATTTGGGTGTCATATCCAGCAGATAAACTTTTAAATTTATTAGTTACTAGGTAGGCTTACCATAATTACGAAGAGTCAAACCGGGAAGCAGAAGAGGAAGGGGCTCAATTTCGGTTTGCTTTTCGCCTAATTTGTGTTTTTTATTATTAATATAAGCAACACTAAAAATTTTCACAGTTTTATTATTCTTGCTTGATATTTTTCACTAGAGTACACTTTCTTGTTGTGGAAGTAAGGCTTACACAACGCATTCTTCCATCCTCCCCTCTTCCTCTTCATCTGTAAAAAAATTGTTCCCACTGGCGCTAAAGTACCCCGTAGATGTGTGTCTTCACAATTTTTTTTTAAATTTGTCACCTCAATATGCTGCTTGTGAAAATGGGTAAATAACTGAACCCATTTCTCGGAGTAATAAGCTTCATTAGAATATTGGAAGAAGCCTTTTGTCAATAGCAACTCATTAAATAACTCGTTTATCATAATTTGGATTTTCGATTGTACTTTTTGTATTTTATTTATATTGTTTGTTGCTTTTTCGTTTTCACTACAGTTAAGCTCATTTTTCAAGCAGGTCCACTTAATATCTTCGGCTCCGTCGAAGCTCTTTCCCACAATTCTAAATACGAAATGCATCATTCATAAAAACCGCGAACGTCACACATAAAATTTTCGACATTTATGGGATCTTTCAATTTATTTAAGAGTTGTTTAATAAAGACATAAATCTTGTATTTCTATGTTTCACTAATTTTTTGTACTCGATGTCACCTGTCTCACAAAACTCTCCGTTTGTTTGTAACTCTTTTAAACTCTAGTTCTGCAAGAACACCATCAACTGCATGTTGGATTGCATTCTGAATGATGTGTGCGCTGCAACCAATGCCTTTTATGAGAATGCTAAGATAGACGTTGTTGGTGCCTCGCCTCTTTCTTCTTTTTCAGGTACCATGTCCTTTCAGAACATTGGTTACCATCATTGCTACCTTAATTTTATTCACTGCCACCCTAAATAGCATGCTTGTATCAACACAATACCAATCCCGCAAGTTCTTCAACCATGAAGTTCTTCTACGTCCTGGACTGCGTTTGCCTGCTATTTTTCCTTGCATAATATTTCGCCTGTTTAGCACTCCAAAATTCGTATTTCAGTAATCACCACAGAAAGCAGCCACCTTGTTTTCTGTTTCGTGTTTTGTTGTTTCACATTATGTGACTTGCCAAGATTTTAGACGTTTCTCCGGCGACAGATCGAAAATCAAGTAACTTTACAGATACCTCTCAAGTTCAAAGTACCTAACAACTATCGGTGCCAATAACTTAACATCATTATGTTTGATGTATTTGTTGAAATGCTCAAAAAATTGCATTCTTTTAGCTTATTGTGTAGTTTATCTCTTGCCATCACCGTGCCGGTGCGATCACTACCATGACGATCGCTTGGCACTTGGTACGCGCTGACCTGACCTTGGGCTCAAAAAGCTTCAATAATATTTTGAGGAGCAATCAGATGTTTTAAAACCTATATCGTGCACTGCTACATGGAATGCAAAAGTAGCTTCTTTAGCAGCAATGGAAAGTTCATTTTCTGCTAGTTCGTCATTTTTGAAAAACGATGTTCAGATTATCCTTGATCAATAGCCGGAGTTTCGGTGTTGTTTAAGTTTGACCGGGACGCTACTTATGCAAACCAACCGGGACAGGGATCTCAAACCGTGACCGTCCCGGTCAAACTGGGGCGTATGGTAAGCCTATTACTAGGTATACTATGCAATTTGCAATTTATTTAAATTTTTTAATTTTGTATTTGAGTGTTTCTGTTTGATTTAGAGAGATTCTGTTTTAAAAGAGAAAAGAGAAGAGAAAATTATATAAAAAGTGGCAAGAAATCAGATCCGACACAGGTCTTCAAAACTATATGGTGGCGAAAAAGGAAGCGAAAGTAGCAGTAGCAAAAGCCAAAGCAGAAGCGTATTCAAACCTATACGATCAACTTGATACCAGGGAAGGCGAAACGAAGATATATAAAATAGCCAAACAGAGAGCAAAGAAAGCAAAGATTTTAATCAGATTAGATGTATCCGAGATGAAAATAATAAAATACTAGTTCACGAAAGGGATGTCAAAAAGAGATGGAGAAAGTACTTTGACAGCTTATTAAATGAAGAATTTGACAGACAGCCTGTAGAGTCAACGGAGACAGTAGCAGCAATGGTTACCAAAATAACAAACGAGGAAGTGGCTCAAGCGCTTTAAAAAATAAAGAAAGGAAAAGCGGTAGGACCAGATGATATTCCTGGGGAAGTATGGAGAGCATTGGGAGATGCAGATGGGAGCAGGAATAAGGTGGCTAGCAGGTCTATTTAATAGAATTATGGAAGTTGGACAAATGCCAGACGAATGGAGAAGCAGTATACTGGTACCTGTTTACAAAAACAAGGGAGATATACAACAATGTACAAACTACAGGGCTATAAAACTGCTTAGCCACACCATGAAAATATGGGAAAGAGTAATTGATAGACGGATACGTGAAGAGACCGAAATATCCGAGAATCAATTTGGCTTTATGCAGGGCAGATCAACAACAGATGCAATTTTCATTATAAGGCAGTTGATGGAAAAATACAGGAGTAAAGAAACAAACGCTCATATGGTATTCATTGATCTTGAGAAAGCATATGATAGAGTTCCTCGAGATATTCTGTGGTGGGCACTCAATAAGAAAGGAGTCCCTGGTGAATATGTAAAGATTGTGAGGGATATGTATGAAGGAGTAACGACTAGTATTAGGACGGGTGTGGGAGAGACTGATAAATTCAATGTGAAAGTAGGATTGCACCAAGGCTCTGTGCTTAGTCCGTATTTATTCTTATTAATTTTGGACCAGATAACAGCGAAACTGCAGGGTAACATTCCATGGTGCTTAATGTATGCTGATGATGTCGTGTTAGTAGGAAATAGTGAGAGAGACTTAGAACAAAAACTGGAACAGTGGAGGCAAGCTCTGAAGGAAAAAGGTTTAAAACTTAGTAGGACTTTACATATTGCCCAAGAACTGAATAAAAGTAGCTATGAAATTGATCAGAAATGGGAAAATATAAAACAAGCAGTAATTAAAACAGCGAGTGAAAACTTAAAACCAAAGAAAAGAAAACATAAAGACTGTATGACTGAAGAGATGCTATTATTAATGAGTGAAAGAAAATCATTCAAAACAAAAAATCCGATTAAATATAATGTAACCGATAGAATAATTAAAAAGAAAATAAAAGAAGCTAAAGAGAGAATGTTACATGAGCAGTGCCAAGAACTGGAAGAATTTGAGAAAAAATATGACTTTTTTAACATGCATAAAAGAATTAAAGAACTAACCGGAATGAAAAAAACACTTCAAACTAGGCAACTAAGAGATGAAAGTGGTGCACTTATTACAGATATAAACCAGAAAATACAGAGATGGACACAATATATAGCACAGCTTTTTGAAGACAAAGAGAGAACAGAAGCACCAAAAGAATTTAAAGATGATACTGGACCTGACATTATACGAGAAGAAGTCGAATATGCAATGAAACAAGCTAAAAGTGGTAAATCTCCCGGGCCTGATGAAGTTCCTATCGAATTACTCAAAATTGTGGATACTGAATCTATTGACCTTCTTTTGGATTTATTTAACACCATATATATAACAGGTATAATACCTAAAGAATGGCTCCAATCGACATTTATACTGCTACCCAAAAAAACCAATGCAAAGGAGTGCAATGAACATCGCACCATAGCCTTAATGAGTCATGTCTTGAAATTGTTTTTAAAAGTGATTCACAATAGAATACATAAGAAATTAGACGAAGGCATAATTGATACACAAATGGGATTTAGGAAAGGTCTGGGAACACGGGACGCACTGTTTGCAGTAAGTGTTCTTTCGCAGAATCAGGAAGTATATGCCTGTTTCATTGATTTTGAGAAGGCATTTGACAAAGTGCAGCATAGTCGTCTTAAAGAAATTTTGTTAAATAAAAACATAGACAGTAGAGACATTAGAATTATATGTAACCTCTATTGGAATCAGACAGCAAAAGTGAAAGTTGAAAATGAACTGACTGAGGATATCCAGATTCGTCGTGGGGTGCGCCAAGGGTGTATTTTATCACCATTGTTATTTAATTTATATAGTGAAGCCATCTCAGAATTAGCGTTGGTCGAAGTCAATGAGGGCCTAATAATAAACGGTGAGCCACTTAATAATATAAGATATGCTGACGATACCGTACTTTTAGCGGGAACACTAGAAGAATTGCAACACCTTGCTCAACAACTAAATATACATTGCAACGATTATGGACTTAAAATAAATTTGAAGAAAACCAAGTTCATGGCATTTACAAAAGCACAAAACATCAGAGTTTGACTAGTACTGGATAATACAGAAATTGAGCAAATATCTTCGTACAAATACCTTGGAGCATGGATCACAGAAGATACTGATCAGACAAAAGAAATAAGATGCCGCATTGAAATTGCACGATCCATTTTTAACAGAATGAGGAAACTTTTCTGTAATCGCAATATCAATATAACGCTCCGGATAAGAATGCTTCGTTGTTATATTTTCTCCACCCTTTTTTATGGAGTTGAGGCATGGACACTAAAACAATCCCACATTAAAAACCTGGAAGCATTCGAAATGTGGTGTTATAGACGTATTCTGAAAATATCATGGACAGATCGTAAAACAAACGCACAAGTGCTCGAACAACTAGGAAAACAATGCGAAGTTTTAAATTCCATAAAAATCAGGAAGTTGGAGTACTTGGGGTACATCATGAGAGGTGAAAAATACGAACTATTAAGGAATATAATGCACGGCAAAATCAAAGGCAGAAGAAGCGTAGGAAGACGTAAAATCTCGTGGCTACGCAATCTCCGTGAATGGTTTGGATGCAGCTCAATTGAACTGTTCCGGCGCGTAACCAACAAAATTATAATTGCCAGAATGATTTCCAATCTCCGATAGGAGCGGAACTTTAAGAAGAAGAAGAAGGACAAAAACAGAGTATTTGGAATGTTCATTTAAAGATGGAGTTACTACAAATAACATGGTATCTTTGGATGGTGAACTGATTGTAAAAAGCAATAGTGTTAAGTATCTGGGATCGGTATTACAGAGTAATGGAGAAATAGATGGAGATGCATGCAGTAGAATTAGGGCTGGATGGATGAAGTGGAAAGAAGCGAGTGGTGTGTGGTGTGACAGAAAAATTCCAATGAAGCTGAAGAGAAAATTCTATAAAACAGCCATAAGACCGGCTATGATGTACGGAACTGAATGTTGGGCAGTGAAAAAGAAAGAGGAACAACGAATGCATGTGGCGGAAATGAGAATGCTTAGATGGATGAGTGGGGTGACAAAGAAGGATAAAATTAGAAATGAGTATATTAGGGGAAGTCTAGGTGTGGCACCAATTGATGCCAAAATGAGAGAGCATAGGTTAAGATGGTTTGGTCATGTTCAACGTCGAGAAGTTAATCACCCAATACGAAGAATAGCTGAAGTGCAGATTCCTGGAAGGAGTAGGAGAGGAAGACCAAAGAAGACCTGGGGGGAGACGATAAGGCAGGACATGTTAGTAAAGGGGATTGACATTGATATGACCCAAGATAGAATTGTGTGGAGAAATGCAATTAGGGAAGCCGACCCCGCATAGGGATAAGGCAAAGAGAATGATGGAGTGTTTCTGTTTTATTTTATTATTATTATTTTTTTATTTATATTGACGAGTTATGTAATTTTAGTAAATTGAGTTGTTATTGTTTTGTTTTCTTGACTTTTATATGCTTTGTCGATTAAATGGTACAATTTTCCACGACCATAAAGCATATTTCTATTCTATTCTATAGGAAGGGGAAAGGGGGTGGTGGTTTAAAATTGCGACTACTATTTTAGTTATAGACTCTAACGGTGCCTAAAATGATTAGCAAATTTCAGCTATCCCGGTTATTAGTCTATACGGAAAACTAACCCATACTGACTGTTATTTACATACAGACTCACATCATCATCCTGCACAATTAAATTCGGTATTAAAATCCTAATCACAAAACCTGAAAAACAGATAGACCAGGACCATATGAACGAGAAAACTAATTCTGCATTTTTTATTGACAGATAATTTTCAGTAATAGTCCGTCCTTTAACGGTAAAATATTGCAAAACCTCTAAATTGTAAAGAACCGCTTGGATTGACATGAAATTTGGCATAGACATAGCTAACAAGTCAAAGAAAAAAAGTGATATTGTGCCGATATGTGCTTTTGCCCTGGGGGTGGTTTTCACCCCCTCTTGGGGGTGAAAAAATATTCGTCCAAAGGAAGTCAGGAAATGGATAAACTGGCTAATTTTAAGTAACTTTTGTTCTATAGAGTTTTTTCACTAAGTCAATACTTCTCGAGTTATTTGGCAGTGAATGTGTTCATTTTTTCAACAAAATAACCACGCTTTTATGCGGTTTTTCGTAAATAACTCAAATAGTAAGTATTTTGTCGAAAAAACATTCTTAGCGAAAATATAGCCTGTAAAAAATTTAAAAAAAAATGGTGTAAATATCACGTCTCTACACCTAGTAGAATCAGAGTTATACCTAATGAAAAATAGGTTCATATTCGTCAAATTCTAAATGGAATACGTTACCGTGAAATAACCAAAAATTAAGCACATTTCGGGGAAAACTCAATACAATTTATTTAAAGTGTTCAAAAAAAGCTTCATTTTTGTTTTATAAAACAAAAGACTGGACTACCAAAGATATCCGCATATCAGCAAAAAATATGCGTTCACTACTTTATATCAAGAAATTTACTACCAACGTCGCTGTCACTCAATATATCACCAATTACAGAGTCACATACCTAAACCTCATCAAATCAGCTAAAAAAGCCTACTATCAAAATCGTCTGGGAAGCTCCAAAAGTGTTGCAAAAGAAACTTGGTCCATAATAAACGATCTTCGAAATAAAACCCACGCAGCTCAAACATTTGCTCTTCCAAACCCTGAAAATCTAAACGAATACTTCATTAACGTGAGTAAAAATATAACATTAACTATTCAGTCTCAACAAGATCCCATTTCCTATCTCCCTAATTTCAGAAATTGTCTCGAATTCATTCTTTATAAGACCAATCTATAAATCTGAATTGATCCAAACGATCAATAGTATCAAAAGCAAATCATCTTGTAGTACTGATAGACTATCCATAAAAATCTTCTCAAATCTCACAGATAATGTGTTAGAACTCCTCGTGTCACTAATTAATGATTCCTTTGAAAACGGTAAATTTCCAGAGTGCCTAAAGACAGCCATTATAATTCCTCTTCATAAAGGTGACGAAAAATCTAATGCCTGCAACTATAGACCTATTGCCCTACTACCGGTACTCTCCAAAATTATTGAGAGGCTCATAAAAACCCGACTTATGTCCTTTCTCTTTGATAACAATATTTTATCACAAAATCAGTTCGGCTTCTTAACTAATAAATGTACAACTGATGCCATGTTTTCTGTACTTCACGAGGTTTACCAAGCACTAAACAATAATCTTTATACTACCACTGTTTTCTGTGACTATTCCAAAGCTTTTGATTGTGTAAATCACAACATTTTGATTAAAAAACTTAATTACTATGGAATTCGAGGTATTTCTTTGAATTGGTTCAAATCTTACTTAGATAATAGGAAACAATTGGTTAGAGCAAATGACACTGACTCTAGTTTCAAAAACATTAAATGTGGAGTACCACAAGGTTCAGTATTGGGTCCTCTACTTTTCCTGATCTTTATAAATGACATCACTAATTTAAAAATCGATGGAAAATTTTTTCTTTTTGCTGATGATACCAGTATCACTTGGAGCAACTCAACTATTGCAACTCTTCATGCAACTATAACTTCTGATCTTATTACGATAAAAACCTGGTCTGACTCTAATTTACTCTCCTTTAACGTGGATAAAACGGTAGCATTATCATATAAAGGTGCTCTTCAACCCCTGCTTGTGAATAGCAGCCAGATCTCTACCGTTGATTCTGTAAAATTTCTTGGTATTCTTTTAGACAGCAACCTCAAATGGTCCCTTCATATCGATTTGTTAAGTAAGAAACTCGCCTCGGCCTGCTATGCCATAAGATCTGTTTCGAAGGAACTCAATTTAGCATCTTCTAAAATAACATATTTTTCTTTATTCGAGTCTCATCTTCGATATGGTCTTCCTTTTTGGGGGTCTAGTACAGCTGCCCAATTTGATGTTATTTTCAAATTACAAAAAAGAGCAATAAGATATCTGTTTGGCCTCAGAAGAACAACCCATTGCAGAAGTTACTTTAAAGATCACGAAATTTTAACTCTTCCATCTTTGTATGTTTTAGAAACTGTTTGCTTAATTCGTAAACACATGCATGTCTTTCCAGCAAGGCCTCATCATGACTACTCCACCAGAAATTCAACTTTTGATGTCTATTTACCGATCCCGTCTTCTGAGTTAGTAAAGAAATCTATACTATATTCCGCAAAAAAACTATACAACCATCTCCCTTTACAACTTAAATCTGCAACATCCTTTCTCAAGTTCCGTAAAATGACAAAAGCTCATTTATCTAAAAGACCATATTATTCAGTAGAAGAGTTTCTTAATGACTAACTAAGAAATCACAGTAATGTACAAGTAACTAAAGTGTATTTATATATATTTGGGTGTCACATACAGCAGCTTAAGCTTATTAGTTCCTTTGTTTGTGTTTTATTATATTAGGTTGTATGTTCAATTTTGCAATTTATAGTAATTTTGCAATATATTGGTTTTTGTTTTTTACTTCACATTTTTAACATGTTTATATTTTTTTTATTGACGATTTATCTAATTTTATAAAATTGTAATTGTTATTGTTATGTATATCTTTTTCGTGAATCTGTGTTAAGCTTTGTCCATAAAATTGTATAATTTTCAGTGACAATAAAGCATATTTCTATTCTATTCTAAAAACAATTTCTAGCATCAAAATTAAACAAGTTACGCTCAAAACAAAGTTAGTCCCTTTTGGTTTTGGTAAAAAAATCGAGAAAATCACCCCTAATTAGTATCTTAAATGAACTTAATCGTTACGACTTCACAAGTTTCTTAACTCGTGTATATATGGTTTATATGATCTGTAAGTTTCATCGGTTCAAAGTCCTTATTATTGAAAAGGCTGAAGTTAAAAGGGGTTGAACGAGTCACTGATCACGAATGTATGCAAATTTAGAAACACCAAATCTTAATCAATTTTTGTCTAAGAGAAAAACAAAAAATACATAATATTGAGAAAAGCAAATCTGACTTTTTTGATTTTCGAGATTTTTGGTATCTCTAAGAATTTTTAAGTTATTTTAAAAACAGCATATTTTTAAAAATTTTAATTTTTAAAAATTTTATTTTGAAACCAAATTTTTTCAAAAATAAGCACTTTGAATCGATGAAACTTACAGATCATATAAACGCAACATAAGTAAAATAATTTGTGGAGCGGTAATGATTAATTCCATTTAAGTTGCTAATTAGGGGGTGGTCTTCCCGATTTTTTTTTGGAAAAACAAAAGGGACCAACTTTATTTTGAGCGTAACTTGCTTAAATTTAATGCTAGAAACTTTTTGTAAAAACAGAAATAAAGCTTTTTTAAACACTTTAAAAAAGTTATAATGAGTTTTCCTCAAAAAGTGCTTAATTTTTTGGATATTTCACGTCGAAATATTCTATTTGAAATTGGGTGAATATGAATCTATTTTTCATTGGCTATAACTCTGGTTCTACGAGATACAGAGACCTAACGCGTACACCATTTTTTTTACTTTTTTATATGCTATGTTTTTGCTAAGAACGTTTTTTTCGACAAATTACTTACTTTTTGAGTTATTTGCGGAAAACCGTCTAAAAATGTGGTAATTTTGTTGAAAAATGAACATATTCCCTCGCAAATAACTCGAAAACTGTTAACTTGGCAAAAAAGCTCTACAGAACAAAAGTTACTTAAAATTAGTCAGTTTACCCATTTCCGGACTTATTTTGGACATATATTTTTTCACCTCCAAAAGGGGGTGAAAGTCATCCCCAGGGCAAAAGCACACATCGGCACAATATCACTTTTTTTCTTTGACATGTCGTAAGCTATACGTATGCCAAATTTCATGTCAATCCAAGCGGTTCTTTAAAATTTAGAGCAAAATCCGTGAAAGAATGGACTATAATTCTGTATCACATTATAAAAGGAACAACCGTGTATATTTTATTATTTTTTATTTGGAGAACATGGAAATAAACTAGATAAGTCTTTAATTTTCTTTAAGCTTTCTTTTCTTAATAAATTGTACTACATATGAAAAAGGCCTATTAATAACCAATAAATTCCGTATATACATGTTGGCCCTGGACATTTTTCTACAAATATTGATTTTACCATATTGTTTTGAAAATGGAGCCTTCGTGGAGCCTTGAGAATTTAATACAACTACCTTGAAAATATAGATAAACAGAAGTTTATTCAAACTTTAAATTGTAGTTTTCAAAATTTATGAATATAAAATACATACAAATGTAGTTCCATTACAGTATTTATGGCAAGGACATCACGAATATATTCAGACTATTCACTAAATGACGTAACAGTCTTGCTTCTGATTGATTGAAACCGATAACATTTACCTTCAAACAACAATAATGTAGATTTTCACTTTGTGTTACACAATAATCTAATAATCTGAGTGCATACTTACACTAAAATACATGCCATAAAGTTCATTTGATTTTAAAGGAAATCTAAGCATATACTTTACGAGATTGATTCATTTTATAAAAATGGTAAAGTTTTACAGTTTTATTACTTTAAGTACAAGATCTATTTAAGCAGAGAAAAGAAAGCTTAAAGACCTATAAAGATCATAGTTAATTGGAGAATTTTATACTTGTTAAAAAAGTAACTGCAAACACTAAATTATTGTTTAAAACTAAAGCAAAAAATTATTGGATACACTATTGCAGTAACCTAAACAAAAATAACCCTAAAAATGAACTTTGGCAACAAGCAAAAAAATGAAAAGAACTTCAATATCCGGAAATAAATGTGAAAGCTTCGATTCGCATAAACCTTTTTTTCAAAAAATTGCACCCGATTATGTATGTAATAATTTGGTAGAATTATGTAGCATTAACCAATCTCCGAATTCATTTTTCGATAACCCAATTAGCTACAAATAACTAGAGTTTGCATTAAAAAACCAAATAATTCAGCTCCTGGGTTAGATCACGTCACATAATATGCTATGATCTGGAACTTACCTCACAGAGTAAAATTATTTCTACTTGAAATATTCAATCAAGTATGGTTACAAAATAACTACATAGAGAAATTGAAACAAATATTAGTAATTCTCATTCCCAAACCACAAAAAAATCCTAATTATGCAGACTCCTACCGCCCTATTTCTCTTCTTTCGTGCATTTTTAAAACATTTGAGCGAATTTTTAAACAGAGGCTTGTTCACCTTTATTAAAATTGCTTTCTACCAGTGCAACAATTCGGTTTTAAAAAAGGTTTCGGCATTTTAGATGCAGTATCGCACTTAACTCTAGATATTAGTCTGTGGCATTCAAAAAATCAGTGCTTAGGTGCTGGATTCCTTGACATTAAAGGAGCTTACGATTGTATAGACCCAATGATCTTAAGAAGAAAATTACGTAAAATAAATATTCCATCCAGAATTTGTAATATATTACGTCAAATTGTTAAAACATAGAGAAGTATATATAAAATCTGTCAATAACTCTATAATAGGTCCTCGCCTAGTTTCAGTAGGTTTACCACAGGGTTCAGTTATTTCCCCTCTTCTTTTCAATATATATCAGGGAAGTTCACGAAAAAAAATAGCATATTTAGTATCATACAATATGCTGACGATTTTGTCATACAGAACACTGACCAAAAGTTTGAGAGCTGTATAAGGAATCTAGAATCAAATATAAATTCTCTTATTTCTAAATTTGTTTCAATTGGTTTTTCTTAATCTCCAGAAAAATCAAATATAGTGTGGTATAATACACCACCATTAGGTAATATTCTGATCAGTGAAATGCAATTGTATCTTGGCATAACACTGGACAAAAAAGTTACTTGGGGACCATTTATCCAAAAAATAGAGACATGTTATAAAGGATTAAATTTTCTTAGACTTATTCGGAAAACTTGGTGAGGATGTGACACACAAACCTGTTTAATGTTTTATAAAGCTTTCATCCGATCGATAATATATTATGTGTTTATTTTTTATGGTTCGATTATTAAATATATTTTAAAACGGTTAGAAGCAATACTAAATACTGTATATCTTTGCATGTGGAAGCTCTAGAATCTAGAACCTCTCTTAGAACTCAGAAGACAATTTTTATCTGAAAAGTTTATTCTAATATCCTATATAAAAGATCCAATATTAAGTAAGAAAATTTCTGCAATAATGATTCAATAAAATTGCGATTTCACTAGGAAAGTTTTGGGGTAGTTCTGATTTCTTTCATTATATATGGTTTTTGGGCTGCTGAATCCGAATATGAGGTTTGCAGATAAAATTTCTTGCCGGAACATTGAAAAAATCGCGAAAAAAGCGAAAAATTTCAGCTTTTTTCCGCTTTTTATTCAAATCTCGAAAACTATTAACTTTTAGTAAATCGTCTGTTAACAGAAATTAAAGTACTTAAAATTACCTACAAACATCACTATTTACTTTTTTCTTCAGACGAACCGTTCGGCCTAAAGTACAAGTTGAAAATTGCCAATTTTTAACGGTCTCGGCAAAACCCACTTTTTACATTCCAAAACTTTATTTTTTATTAGAATGCTGTCATTTGATAAAATTATTCTAGTTTTCTGTACAAATAATAAATGTTAGTTCATAGGTATGGTATGTCTCTTGTGACAGCTTCCATGAGTCTATTCCGTTCTAAGATGCCGGGAATGTGTCTGCTTTTCCCTTAGAGTTAGAGCCACAGATGATCAGGCACAGATAGAGTTACAGTTTCAGTTGGTGTGAATATTTCCTTCGGATCTGTTGTCTTGATTTCTGATAAACCTTGAGGTTTTGTTCTTTTAAAATGAATTAGTTGAACAGCTCCCTGACTTCCATAAACCTCAGGTGCGGGTTTCTTTTTTATCCGAGGAATGGATTGCTTAGGAGTTACTGCATGTTTTGGGGTAATACAAGAAATGCCACATATAACGTGAAAAGTATTCGTCGATTGTATGTACGTTAAAATCAGCGTTATCGTACACCTGCTGTGTAAAGCACGGCAGGTCAATTTTCTGTGGATCGCCTGCGAATGCTGACACTTCCAGGCGAACAGATTCTGTATAGGATGAACAAAACCCCAAAGTGGAGACTACATCAACCTATTTTCTTAAGCCGTACTTTTTGTAGAGTAAACGGCCAACCTTGCAAAGAATGGTGAGACCAACTATCTGGGCCTTACTGCCGCTACAAGACTTTGAGCAAGCGCGTTGCTTATCTGGAAGTGTCACCAATCGCAGGCGACCAGCAGAAAATTGACCAGCTGTGCTTTACACAACAGGTGTACGAAAACGCTGATTTTATCCCTTTCTATGCAAGACCTTAATGTGCTTGTTGGTTCCTCAATCCCAAAGGTTTTTTCATGCTTAGAGTCCCATTGCCTTATATATACGTCACATATAAATAAACAAATAAATGACCAAAACATGTTTTTTAATAAGTTTTTTTAACCAACTTAAACGTTTTCTTTTCAAAAGTGCTCATCACAGAGCAAAACCAACTTGAAAAAATATAACTTACTTAAAAAAAAATAATGTAATGTAAATTAACATTAAAAGTTTTCTTTTGTGTCGTACTCCTCAAAACATGACACTACGCAAAGGCCGACTCCGCATCTTGCACACATGTATCTCGATTCGCTTCTTTTTTTTTCTGGTCTTTTCTGTGGCTACAAACGCTTCACTTTCTAGTAGCTACCTATAATCGTTGCTACCAGTGCTACAATATCTAAAATATGTGAACAAATATATACGGCAATGGGTCCGCATGACCTGTCTTAGGTGCCAACATTTTGAGTCTTTGGGAACAATAATCTAACATTTTCGTTCTACGGCATTGGGTCACCAATGAGTCTAAAATTTTATAAGGAACGCATATTTTCGGCTTTCGTAAATTGAGACCATAACATCTTGAACGTATATATACGGAGGCTGGGAATACAGACCCACTTTTTCAAAAACATATATATGCAGCGTTGGGACAGAAAGGGTTAACGTACCTACATACAATCGACGCATACCACTCTTTTTACGTCATGGGTGACATTTATTGTATTGAATCAAAACTCCTAACCAATCCATTCCTTGGCTAAAAACTAAACCCGCACCTGAGGTTTATGGATGTCAGAGAGCAATTCAACTAATACATTTTGAAAGGACAAAACCTCAAGGTTTATCATAAATCAAGATCCGAAGGGAATGTTCACACCAACTGAAACTGTGACTCCATCTGTGCCTGATCTTCTGTGGCTCTAAGGGAAAAGCAGAGACATTCTCGTTAATTTAGGATGGAATGGATTCATGAAAGCTGTGAGAAGAGACATACCATAATATTCATATTATGTACTAACATTTATTATTTGTACAGAAAACTAGGAGAAATTTATCAAATGACAGCATTCTAATAAAAACTAAAGTTTTGGAATGTAAAAAGTGGGTTTTGCCAAGACCGTTAAAAATTGGCAATTTAGTATGATAGAATTGATTAAAAAAATGACATAACCCAGACATCCAAAGTGAAAGTTATCCTCCAACACCAAATTATTGTATATGCTCCATATAATGTTCAGAAAAAAGTCACACCTTTTTGAGCGTCGGGTTTGGAGGGGAGAGGGGAGAGAAATAGGTAAATTCGTAGTTTTTTAGGTTTTTCGTCAATATTTCTAAAACTATGCGATTTAGCATAAACAACCTTCCATACAAAAATGTTCTACATTAAATTAGAAATAAAAAAGGCCCAATACATAATCCTTCTAAAATGAACGGTTCCAAAGTTACGGGGGTAGTATAATATAATTGGTCCACAAAAAGGCCTAAGCCAGACATCCAAAGTAAAAGTTTTCCTCCAACACGAAATTGTTATATATAGTCCACATATTGTTCAGTAAAAAGTTACACCATTTTGAGCGTCCCGTTTTGGGGGGGAGATGCGGGAGAAATCGGTAAATTAGTAGTTCTTTTACGTTTTTCGTCAATATTTCCAAAACTATGTTTAAGCGTAAACAATGTTCTATACAAAAACGTTCTACATATTTAAAACAAAAATGGTCCTATCTATAATTGTTATAAAATCAACGGTTTCAGAGTTACGGAGGGTTAAATGTGGAGGTTTTCGATACTTATTATATTTTTTGGGCAATTGCTGATAATTTTGGGTAGTAAGGTTGACGTTTCTTCAAGGGCTTATCACTAACATACAATCGGCCACTGAAATAGCAAATCCTGTTAAAGAAAAGTTCTTTCAATCAGTAAAAATATTATAAATTGCCCAACAAATATAAAAAGTATTGAAAACCTCCACTTTTCACCCTCCGTAACTCTGGAATCGTTGATTTTATAAGAATTATGTATAGGATCTTTTTTGTTTTAAATTTGATGTAGAACATTTTTGTATTGAACATTGTTTAAGCTAAAGCATATTTTTAGAAATATCGACGAAAAACATAAAAAAAACTACTAATTTATCGATTTCTCCCCCACCTCCCCCCCAAACCGGATGCTCAAAATGGTGTAACTTTTTACTGAACAATATCTGGACCATATAGAACAATTTGGTGTTGGAGGAAAACTTTTACTTTTAATGTTTGGGTTAGGCCTTTTTTGGACCAATTATACTATACTACCTCCGTAACTTTGGAACCGTTCATTTTAGAAGAATTATGCATACGGCCTTTTTTGTTTCAAATGTAATGTAGAAAATTTTTGTAAAGAAGGCTGTTTATGCTAAACCGCATAGTATTAGAAATATTGACGAAAAACTTAAAAAACTACGAATTGACTGATTTCTCCCCCATCTCCCCCCCAAACCCGACGCTCAATATGGTGTGACTTTTTTCTGAACATTATGTGGACCATATAGAACAATTTGGTGTTGAAGGATAACTTTTACTTTGGATATCTGGGTTTGGATCTAGTTATACCATACTAATTTTCAACTTGCACTTTAGACCGAATGGTTCGTCTGAAAAAAAATTAAATAGTGATATTTGTAGATAATTTTAAGTACTTTAATTTCTGTTAGAAGATCATTGACTAAAAGTTAATAGTTTTCGAGATTTGAGCAAAAAAGCGGAAAAAAGGTGAAATTGTTCGGTTTTTTCGCGTTTTTTTTTTCAATGTTCCGGCAAGAAATTTTGTCCGCAAACCTCATATTCGTATTCAGCAGCCCAAAATCCATATACAGGGTGAGTCATGATGAACTGTACATACTCCTACCTCGTATAGAGGCCCCTATGGGGAATAACAAATGACCATTAAAAAGTGTCTGCTCCCATTGTTTAATAATATACAGGGCGAGTTTCACATTTTGACAGAAATTTGTATTCGTCATAATTTTTGAACGGTCAGATCGATGTGTCTATTATTTTGGTCAATCGTTACACTATTGACACCTAATCAACTGATTTATTCAAACTAGAAAAAATCAGGTCCGGCTTTAAAAAATTAGTTCGTTTGGGTCTTAGAAAAAATTTCACCCTGTATAAGCTTTTTGAAAAGTTTAATATGAATTTTACAAATTAAACAAATAGGCAATTAAAATAACATATTTATTTTTTTCCGCACACGATTGCTTAATTTTTTATAAAAAAATCAAATTTGATTATGAATTAAAAGTTTGGTAAAGTGAACCATAGATTTAACAAAATTAACTTTTATTACCAAAATTAATTTTTTTTGAACAAATATTTAATTTATGTTACCACCAATCAACTGATTTATTCAACCAAAAAAAAATCAGGCCCGGATTTAAAAAATAATTTCGTTTTGGTCTTAGAAAAAATTTCACCCTGTATACGCTTTTTGAAAACTCTAATATAATTTTTACAAATTAGTAGACAAATAGGCAATTAAAATGGCTTATTTATTTTTTCCCCACACGATTACTTAATTTTTTATAAAAAAAATCAAATTCGACTATGATTAATTAAAAGTTTGGTAAAGTGAACCATAGATTTAAAAAAATAACTTTTATTACAAAAATGAATTTTTTTTGACCAAATATTTAGTTATCACCCAATCAACTGATTTATTCAAACTAGAAAAAAATCAGGCCCGGATTTAAAAAATTAGTTTGTTTGGGTCTTAGAAAAAATTTCACCTTGTATACGTTTTTTGAAAACTCTAATATGAATTTTACAAATAAGACAAGTAGGCAATTAAAACGGCATATTTATTTTTCCCCACACGTTATTTTTTTATTAAAAAATCAAATTTGACTAAGCATAAAAAGTTTGGCAAAGTTTTTGCATAGATTTAAAAAAATTAACTTTTTTTAAAAAAATTTATTTACAAAAACAACGTTTTTCTTAAAATTAAAAGTTTTACCATTTTTTTTTCTATAACACGTCTAGATCTAAAACTTCCCATAACACTTCTTTTGGACTCTATAGTTTAACATAGACGTGATCAAATTGATAAATTTTAAATTTTTCCACCTAATTTTTGCGATTTACAAGTTTGCAACTTTTAAAAGAAGAAGACTGAAAGTCTACAACAACTTTCATATTCTTCACAATGGTAAGAGGTATGTGCTGTAAATATTTCAGAAAAAAAATATTAAAATGAAATAGAGTTGTAGCGAGTTAAACCGTGAGTTCATTTTTTTTTTCATTTTTAGGTTAAAATTCCGATTTTGACAAATTTTTTTTTTTAATAAAATATTAAGTAATCGTGTGGGGAAAAAAATAAATATGCCATTTTAATTGCCTATTTGTCTTATTTGTAAAATTCATATTAGAGTTTTCAAAAAGCGTATACATGGTGAAATTTTTTCTAAGACCAAATGAACTAATTTTTTAAATCCGGACCTGATTTTTCTCTAGTTTAAATAAATCAGTTGTTCGGATGGTAACATAAATTACTTATTTGTGCAAAAAAAATTAATTTTTGTAATAAAAATTATTTTTTTTAAATCTATGGTTCACTTTACCAAACTTTAAATTCATAGTGAAATTTGATTTTATTATAAAAAATTAAGTAATCGTGTGCGGAAAAAAATAAATATACCGTTTTAATTGCCTACTTGTCTAATTTGTAAAATTCATATTAGAGTTTTCAAAAAGCGTATACAGGGTGAAATTTTTTCTAAGACCAAAACGAAATAATTTTTTAAATCCGGACCTGATTTTTCTCTAGCTTGAATAAATCAGTTGTTTGGATGGTAACATAAATTACTTAGTTGTGCAAAAAAAATTAATCTTTGTAATAAAAATTATTTTTTTTAAATCTATGGTTCACTTTACCAAACTTTTAATTCATAGTGAAATTTGATTTTATTATAAAAAATTAAGTAATCGTGTGCGGAAAAAAATAAATATGCCATTTTAATTGCCTACTTGTCTAATTTGTAAAATTCATATTAGAGTTTTCAAAAAGCGTATACAGGGTGAAATTTATTCTAAGACCAAAACGAACTAATTTTTTTAAAGCCGGATCTGATTTTTTCTTGTTTGAATAAATTAGTTGATTAGGTGGTAATAGTGTAACGATTGGCCAAAATAAGAGACACATCGATCTGACCGTTCAAAAATTATGACGAATACAAATTTCTGTCAAAATGCGAAACTCGCCCTGTATATTATTAAACAATGGGAGCAGACACTTTTTAATGGTCATTTGTTTGTTCCCCATAGGAGCCTCTATACGAGGTAGGAGTATGAACAGTTCCTCATGACTCACCCTGTATAATGAAAGAAATCAGAACTACCCCAAAACTTTCTCACTAGGGGGTTCGTAGAGTACAAATTAACTGAATCATAAACTACTTCGATTTAACAATAAAATATTGGTCTAAAAATACTTCTCATACCTTATGTTCAGCATTTCGTAATACTTGCAATATTAGCAAAATTATTAAAAAGCCACCGCAATCGGATTTCTTTCAGGCTTTAGAAACATCAATAATTCTAATTCCCTCATATTCTGAACTTCACACACTTAGCAAAACTACCCTTAATGATTATACTGCAAAATACCCTAATCACCTACCAATATATACCGATGCTTAGATGTTAAAGAAAAATTTAAACCTAATTCCAATACATCAATATTTTCAGCAGAAACCATAGCTATCATAAAAGCATGCCAATACGCCAAAAATAAAAATCTCAAAGAGATAAACATATTATCCGACTCATTATCAGTTTTAAAAAGTTTCTCTAGTCAACTAGAAGAAAATTCTGTTAACGTAAATCCCTACATCAAAGAATTAAAAATACTATTATCTAATCCAACAACTATGCAGTGTAATTATAGTATTCACGTGGATAAAAGCTCATATTGGTATTGAAAATAATGAAAAAGTAGATCAGTTGGCAAAATACAGCATTTTCAGTGGCGAGGAAACATTTAATGATATTGGCCTTCAATAATGTATAACCATCAGTAAAATCAGACTACATGATAACTGGAAACTTCAATTGAATCAATACTGTATAAACTGCCCGACCAGGTATACACTTTTACATCTGAAAATCCCGACAGATTATTGACATAAAACTTTAGATTTTTCAATACACGATATTCTTACTATCTCTCGACTAAAATTTGGCCATGCCCGGTTATCCGGCACATCTATATAAAATCAATGTAATTCAGTCGGATTTGTGCAAAAATTGCAATATAATGAGTGACTTAGATCATATATTTTTTGCATGTGACAAATATGTGACACAAAGAAATCTATTGAATATGCAGCTATTGCAAGAAAACGTTTATCCCCCATATAATCTGATCAACTTACTAGCTTTGAACAAACCGTCAATCTTTAGTAGGGATGGCGGTTTTTGACAAAACACCGGTTTTCGGTAATACCGTTTTTTTGCTTACGGTTTAACCTGGCGGTTATAACCGGCCAAAAAACCGGTTCTTGGAAAAACCGGTTTTCGGTTTTTTTAATCCAATAGGTTACAAAGTTACATTTACAATACACTTTGGTTTGCTATACTCCATTAGACTCGATGTCAACATGATCATAACTAGTACTATCGAAAGTCGAAAGAACATGTATTACTTTTAACACGTTTGTTTATTTGTAGAATTTTAACTCATTTAATACTTCCTGTATGAGTGTATCGTTTTGAAAACGTAGCGAATTTCTTGGAGATTCATATTCGTAATCAGTAATTCGATATTCATAGTCAGAGCATTATTTTTGGTAATCAGAAAAAGTCATTCACCCACTTTCAATGTCAAGTTTTAAGTGTGAAAAATAAATGATGTTTGCGTCTAATACAACCAGATCACTTCTTATGTAAATATTATGATTACAAAT
This sequence comes from Diabrotica virgifera virgifera, assembly GCF_917563875.1. Classification (NCBI taxonomy): domain Eukaryota; kingdom Metazoa; phylum Arthropoda; class Insecta; order Coleoptera; family Chrysomelidae; genus Diabrotica; species Diabrotica virgifera. Next base: position 188,727,080 of record NC_065447.1, on the reverse strand, counting down.
ACCTTTTCAAAGAAATATAATAAAACTTAATAATTGTTTCTGGCTGATGTGAGATTGCACTTTCAGTTTACTTCTGTATTTTATAAAATAAAATTTGAATGATGATTTTGTTTAATTATTTTTGAATAATTATGATTGGGATCCAAAATAATACCTAACCTAATCCTAATCACCGTAAAAACCTACTAACCGGTTTTTCCTTTAAAAAGAAAAAAACCGGTTATAACCGGGACAAAAAACAACCGGTAAAACCGGTTATTGCGAAGTAAAAAACCGGTTTTCGGTTTAAACCGGTAGGTTTTTCTCATCCCTAATCTTTAGTATTCTTCAAGATTATGTCATTGTTACGTAGTGAAAATTGAAACTTTAGATTATAAAATTGTCCTGTAAATTAATAATACCCCGTATCCCTACTTAGTCTGTGGTAAGTCACACAGAACGACCTGGGTGCGAAAAGTTTTTTTTCCTTTCCCTACCCTGGATTGTTTTTGTAATGGATTCGGAGATGGATTCGTAATGGTCTTGGTGTATGATTAGGCGTCGATTTTAAGAAGTGTTGCTGGCTAAATGGGCGCAGTTCCCAAAGGCCATAAAAGAAGAAAAAAAAAGTACAAGATAATTGTATAAGTACAAGATATTTGTACAAGGTAATTCGGAAAGAAATCCTAAGATTGGTAGCTATTTACAATATTAGAGACACATTAAATATAATTAATTCAATTAAATAGCCAACCTATATAAAGAGTGGGCAAAGTAGCATTCCTTCTAAATCTCCTTTGTGATAAATAATAAAATTATAAAATTGGGAAAATAATTAAATAAATAAACTGTAAATGAAAAGAAAAACAATATCTAAATCTAAAAAAAAATAAAATAAAAAACAAAGTGTAAATCGACAATTCGATGTAATATATGGTTCAAATGTTGTTAATGAGGTAACTACATATTCTAAATAGACTGAGACCCAAATTAGTTAATTTATAATCTCATCAAAAGTATACAAGTCATCAATAAGTTGCATGGTAACAAAACCTTGAACTTTAAATAGTTTGAAACCTTGCAACTAGAGTTTAATCGAGGAAGCTATTGCAAAATTATGAGGTAAAATTAAAAATACCATGATTTGGCAATTTAATTAGGCTGCAGGAAGTTCACTGGACTGTAATTATTAAAATTAATCGATATGTTTCACCTTTATACACGATGAAACTATAAAAATTAATAAAGTTAAGATTAATTAGAGATTACAAATTAATGGACTAATTTGAAATTGAACAAGAAATGAAATAAAATGAAATGAAAAAAAAAAAACAAAATACATCTATTAATAAAAAAATAGTTACATGTAAGGATAATCTTTAATATTATGCTGAATATTATATACAAAATTGGGCAGAAAAACTGTAGTCGGATCCAGACACGAAAAAGTGAAGTAGGTATATACAAAATATGTGTTATTCATTAAATATAAGAATCGTGATATAAATATTTGAAAATCAATATCTAAAGCATTTGCTAACTAACTTTTACACATTTGTTCTGGTTAATTGGCTTAGTTCCAGCGTCATATAACAAAACTCATACACACATATAAAAAGGGGCCGCATATGAAATGCCTCCCGAAAAGGGTTTCTTACCTGTCGCTAAAATGGTCACATACGAATTGCCTCCCAAGCTTTAAATAAATTACATGCTTCTAATCTTTATGTGAAAGTGAGACGTTGCCACATCTTCGTCCCTTTGGAAATTCTTGGCAAAATTGGTATTATGTTATTTAATTTATTTTATTTTCAACCTTTATTGTATTAAACATTATTGACACTAGGCGGTATTTATAAATGTCAACTAACTTATACATTGTAATTAGTTTTATAACCGTTATAATATATTTTATAATAACCATTATTTTTTGTTATTAATAATTTAAGGAAAAATGCAAAAACATAATAAATATTTTATAGATTTATTAAAAATAACACCACACAAAACTTATTTGGAAAATATTACAAAATCTGTATAGAAATATAAAATTAAAAATATTTTTCCTAAATTTATATGATACTAATTTGACAAATTCTAATTACTCCAGGCTGTGGGTGAAAAATAAGTCGATTTCAGGATATAATTCAAGAATTTTTGAAACCTATCAGGTGTTGTAAAGGACGATGCCAGGAATAACTTCTACTAAAATGTGACCAAAAATATTGTGAGCTTTTTTATTGCGATTTTCATTTGTTAAATTTGCAATTTAAGTTAAATTTAAAGTTTTTAACTTACAGATTATTGTTGCTGAAGACAAAACGAAGATTAAAAAAAAATAAAAAATTTCTACGACCAACTGAAGCCGAGCTAAATGTTGGATTTGAAAATAAGAGGGCAAATTTCGTTATAAACATTTAGAGCTGAAGCGGCCCTGTACATCCTATGAGTTTCTAACTTACCGATTATTGTTCCTGAAGACGAAACAAAGATTTATTAAGAAATAAAAAAATTTTGCAACCAACTGAAGCCGAGATAATTGTTTCTTTTTTCATAAATCGTAGTGCCTTTATTTATAACAATTAAGAAATTATTTTACAGTCATTGACTAAAGAAAGACTTATATTATCTTAAAATAAAAATTGCTATAAAATATAGTTACAGTTAATTATTAAAAATTATTTTTAAAATCGGTGCTTTGCGAGCGGCCGAATTTTGCAAATCGCCCGGCTTGCTTCAAATCCGCGCGATCGGAAAATGTTTACGTAACTTGTATTAAATTTTGACCGAAAACAATTTAATAATATTACCATTATAATATACAGTCTATTTACCACTGTATTTGTTTTTCTTGATAAACTTTTATATGTAAAATCTCATTTCCTAAGAAATTATATTAAAAAATTATACATATATATGAAATATATAACTATATTTTTAATTTCTTCATTCTTATATAAATATAATAATAATAATGTTACTTCTTATTATACAATATAAAACTTTTCCTTCTTGTAGTGACTATCCGTTTTGGATGTTGGCGACCATAGACAAACTGCCTGATGCAGGAACTAATAAACTTTCAAGTATTTATTTATACAACATTTAGCCCATTAGCCCAATTTACAAAAGGGAATATAAACAAACAAAAAGATTAAGGTAAAAGTTATTATTCATGGAATTATAAATATGGGAGAGATTAGAATCGAAATTGGAATTACCCAGAAAAGCTGGATATTAAATTGTCGGGTACCAACTTTCTTTTCTAAAAAGAAATATGTCGTACTGTGAAATAAGTATGTGAAACAAATTTTATGTACACTACATTAATAATTAGAAAAATCAAAATAGATAGATACAACCTATTTAAATTATGATTTGGCAACATTTTGTCATTTTACAGAGATTAAATAGACAAAATATCAGCCTAAATGATTAACGAAACGGAGGCATTTCGATTGTACCTGAGGGGCATTTCATGTATGAAAATATTTACCTGAAAAAGTGGGAGGCATTTCGGTAACGCCGTAAAGAGTGTTGTCAGTTAAAATTATTGATATTAAAATTTTGCTCTAAAAGTCTACTATCGAGAAAAAAATTCTTCATATACGATAGATTTTTGGGACCGTTAATAAATAAGCGAAATGAATTTCGACTCAATTCAAGCTTTCTGTTTAACCCAGGTATAACATACCAAAAGGCACCGCCAGGAAAATATTTCACTTTGCGCTTCAGAGAGCCCATATGAAACGAGTATTTGTACGCTATGCAGAGTATGGCATTAACAAAATAAGAAAATCTACGGTTTTGTTTTGATTAAAATCTGTCTTCCTCCATCCCCCGATAGCACTATTTCTAGGTCTAACTGTTGCCAAGGAGGCTCTAAGGAAGACAGATTTTTACCATTCCGACCGTAGATAGTCGATATAAATTAAAATAATTTTTTATTTCTTATTTCGTAAATAAATAGTCTATGACGACGAAGACATAACTTTGAAATATGCCAACTAAACACAGATCCAGATATTATGAAATTTATTAAGTTGCGCTGACTAAGATGAGCTGGACATGGACATATTGCTAGCATGCCAGAGGGCAGAATAATTTGTTGGACGACCACATAGAAGATAAATAATTGATAATTCGGAAAAAGACCGTCAGATTCTAAGTCAAAAAATAGAGAGAAGTTGCTATGATTTGACGATATCTACCCAAAAATGGGTCATTTTTAATGACTTGTCTTTCCTAAACCTGATATCCGATTTAAGTAATTTTTTTAATATGTTATAGCCTTATCATTTATCAATATCGCTGTAATAATATTGTTGTTACACAGGTACAATGTCATTGTATACCGGGTGTACGAATCAAACTGTCTTTTTTCCTAAAATTTTCGAACACCATATGGAATGTTCTAGCTTTTATAAATTACTGAAATTAAAACCTATAGCCTCAGGTTTTCTTAACATTCTGTTCTTTGATTCATTCGCTTATGTTGGATAATAAAAAAGTTAGGCACTTTAACAATTACCCCTGTTTTTCGTCAATACCTTAGAAATTACCTTTCTGCACGTGTTGCACACTATACTTTTTCAAATTTGCTAAAAACAAAAATCAAAATTTTCAAACGAAAATTTATTATAATAATAAAGTAGCCAAGTAGGACAATAAAAATATTTTAGTTTTATTTAAGGTTTATAAAGGTTTTATTGTGGTAAATAAGGAGATAATGGTTTTAAAGTTACCTTGTAGATATACTGCAAAAACTTTAAAACTGTTAAGATTTTGTCGCTAGGTTTAAAGTATCTAATAAGAGTATCAAATAAGACTAATTAATCTTAATAGATAATTTGTGTTAGTGTAGTTTTAAAATGGTTTATTCTCAGTTCACTTTAAAACTAATCAGTTTTATGAAGAACTTCCGGACTGTTTGGTTTTATTAGATTCTAATTTTTGACCTTTTAGTTTTATTGCAGTTTTAAAGATTCCCTTAATATGACTAATAAAACTTATTATTAAAACTACTTGATCTCAAGACTATTATGTCAGTAAAACATATGCCTTAAAACTATTTTTTTAGCTTTCATTAAAGTTGCTTTCTTAAAAGCAATTATTAGGCTATTATAAAACCAAACGCTCTTAAATGAATCAATTTGGTTATCGTAAAGACTAAACTATGATTCTTGTTAGAAACAATGAAACTAAACTCATCCCCTCTTTTTTCATGTTCAAAATGGTCGGCCATTTGTTTTAGAGCGAAACAATGGTGCAGTGTGTTGTAAAAAGTGGAAGTACAGTTAGTATGGAAGAAATAAATAAGTACTTAAAATATAAACGAACTGGTAATATTAAAAGAAAAATACAACACAAACAGCACTACGACGCCTCGAGTTTAGGTTAGATTCATATTAAAACTGAGTGGCATTATTGACAGCAGCATTAAAACTAAACGGTTTTAATTCCAAGGCAACTTTGCTTTTATGTACGATATCTGCTCTAGGAAAAGTATAAAATAAAACCATTTGATCATAACCTTTAACTACACGCGCTGGCGTATTTTGTACGCCAGATATAAGAATTCTACTGCAAACATATCACTCATTTAACAGAACAACGTGACATTTCAAAATATCTGATGTTTGTATTATTCGTTAAATAAATCCGCCGTATTTCATTCTATATACTGCAAAAACGTGGTATCTTTACCATTAAAGTAAAGTGAGCTTTGGAGGGACAGAGACAGAAATGATGTGACAACTCATCTTGTAGCGTTGTTTCTTTTGGACACCTCGTTATTTTCGATAGTGTGACATATTAGTTGTGATCTGTTTGGCCTAGGGTAAAGTGCTCTCTGTTTTCATAAACAATGTGACATCACGACTATACCACCCTGTTATTGCAAAGGTAAGCTACAATCAAATGTTTAATTTTATTTCTAAAATGTAGCAAAGGTATTTGACCCGTTAATCCAGAAAAAATTCAGTAAGATGTGAAGTAGTCTTATCATTGATATCACGTTATTGTTGTAAAAATATTCTCTTTTATAGGTAATTTAAATAATTAAATAATTTAATAAATATTGTAATCATAAGAAGAACCAGTGTTGATGATAAACTGGATATTTTTGTTTTGATTATTTGTTGTTGTGCACTTTTTCCAGAAAAATTATATTATATCACAGTCTACTATGTCATTATATCACGTTATACATACTAATAAAAATTCACAATGAGCGTTATTTTTGCAGATGAGATCGCGGACTAACAAAATATTCAAATTAGCATTCGAAAATACATAATAGTGCTTTTGCTGGATCGTCAGATAATAAGGTTGTTAATACTAAACATTAATTCTGATTTTGATAATGTTTTTGGTAAATGAGAATTTTATGAATTTTATTATTTGCTATTGATATAAATCTTTTGTAAATAATTATTGTCGTTAATCCCATAAAACATTACCGCTGCGAATCGACAAGTAGCAGCAATTCATTACGTAGATCATAAAGTAGTTCTACAAAGAATATCTCGTTATTCCACGAAGGTAAGTACTTTATTTATAAAGTTATACAACAACCGCAATCAAGATGTACTAGAAATAAATAAACCAAGACACGTTAACTGGTACAAGGAGCACTCCCGAAGTCCCGAATCATGATTTACAATGTATAAACTTTGTAAATCATTATTTGGGATTTACAATGTATATACATTGTAAATCATGATTCAGGAGTGCTTCTTGTAACAGTTAACGTGACTTGGTTTGTTTATTTCTAGTGCATCTTGAGTGTGAATATAGTATAGTTTGTGATTAATTTTTTTTATATTGCAGAACAATATGCATTAAGCAGATTTTTGTTACTGTTTTCACTGGTCTACATATTTTTTTTTATTTTGTACATAGTGACGATTCTGTCAATGACCCCAATTATGAACTAGAAGAGCCAGAACGTAAGACTGAAAGATTTGATGATTATATTGAAAACTGATGTGACAACCTTCTATATTCGACAAAGTACACAGACATTCCTTCTTCTATATCGATTACTATTGACACTTCAGACAAAGATACTTACTAAGATAAAATGTTACGGGACAACTTAAAAAATGTACATTCAACTAATGTAGAGGAATCGATGAACCAGGAACGAAAAAGGAAAAGAAGATAATAAAACAGAAAAGTGAATGGAAGAAAAATGTTGTGAAAATATTAATAAATAGTGGAAAAACATACCAATGTCCAAAATCCTATAAAATTTTTCTGGAACGCTCTTTAAAGTCACCATGCAAAGTTACATGCACGTTTAAATGTCAAGTAAATAACAAAGAGTCAACGGCAACAACTTTTAGCACAATACTGGGCTCTGGGAGGATATTGAAAAACAATAATTATTATTGTCCATACTTAGCGAACAATGTCGAAACAGTTGTCCCAAAACATCGTTATGTCAAAGTTCACTCTCATGGACTCTCATGGACAACACTGTTTCAAAGCGTAAAAATAATACTAATATTTTTAACTGTGTCTGGTGTGAAAACCAGAGTATGCAAAACCTTTTTTAAAAACACATTCTAACAACTGTCCAATCGAAACAGCTTTAGAAAAAATAATAAAAATACCAATAGGTTTGTTCTAGCATCAGTTTCAAACGGTTTGAAACCATCAGCGAATAGTCGACCAGCGCGAGTAGAGGGGATAGCACTGGTGACTGTATTATGTTCTCTCACTGACCAACTGTTTGCTGACGGTTTCTGACTAGTTTGACTGTTTGCTAGAACAAACCTATTATTTCTTCAATGAAGGTTTGTGCCATAAAAAATCATAGAAATTAGATGAAAACATAAAGAATGGGTTCAAGAGTTCATAAAAGCAATACCGAAAGTTGATTTAATTAATTAATACTCATAATAATATTATCTACTTAATTGTTCATTTACAGCATTGTTTACTTCTAGTGTTCACAGAATATTCATGAATGATCGTTATCACAATTTATTTTAAAATATTTTATAACTTTCAATAAACATATGAATAAGAACCATGTGTTTTATTTATTTAAGTTACCTAAAACCAGAACACTTTATCATCTAAAATGTTACAAGTTAATTTATTGCATTACTTTCTTTCTATATTTTCAGAAAGAATGTGATATGTTCATTTTTTGGCATGCCTTAATTCTATAAGTATAATGATAAAATCTAGGTAAAATGACTAATTTTATTCAAAGCTAATAGTTAGTCTATAGTCCAATTACAATTTCAAGCAAATTAATTTAGTCATTACCAGTTTATAATTTTTTTAAACATAAAAAGTGCTCTCATGTAAAATTGTACTTTTTGTGATGTCACGCTGTTCTGGTAAATGAGCGATATTTAAAAATTTTATTTTTGACCTTGTTTATCTCTCTAACCTATCACTGGAATGTGCTTTACAATTTGATTTTAGTATCGTTATAATCGGCGTTCTGGGAAGATCGTAGTTTACAGTTTATTATTTATTGTTTCCGGTGGTGGACAATATACACCACGATTATATTAATCTAAGTAGTAATATAACTACATATTTCAATTAATGTTCTCTCACTGACCAACTGCTTGCTGACCGTTTCCGACTTGACTGTTTGCTAGAACAAACCTAATCACGTAATCAGCAGGTAAATAACTAGATAAACAAATATGCAGTCACGGATTCACACGAGACCTACTTCATTCGACGTATCTTGCTGAGGTGCTAAATCCTTATTGTTAACTGATAATTATAAAATGTTTATTTATTAAAATTGTAAAATAAAACAGTTGTAACATCCATAATTTAACTTCTATTCGATAATGAAATATAATAACTACTGTTTACAGGTTATATATTATTTGTCTACACTTTAACCGCAGATGTAAACAGAATATATAATAATTGATGGATTCGACCGTTACTTGATGGAAGTTCATTTTATCTAACAATAAAACACTGAAAACGTTTGTTTTCTATACTTCCACAAAATTTATTACAACTATCTGACTACAGCTGTTTCGGCAGAGTGCCTTTCTCAAGTGATATAGTTTACAATGTGTTTGCCTTTTTAAGTCTTTAACTGAAGAGGTTGAGGAGTGGGGAGCTGTTTGTCTCGAGTTGGTCATTCAGAATTATATCTGTATTTTTCAGTTTATTAATTTCCATAGATTCTAAAAAAGATAGCTTAAGGCCTTTATTTTGAATATGCAGAATTTGAAACTTTTCATTTAAAGAATGATTATGATCTAGAAGTCGAAGTGCGTATGTAGAAGTTTCTCTTTTTCTATTGTTGAAAGCCCTTTTGTGTTCTGCTATCCGTTTGTCAAAAGTTCTGCCAGTTTGACCGATGTACGTTTTCGGACAGTCACCACAAGTTAGTTTGTACACACCACTCTGTAGTTGTTTTCTCTTTCGGCTTTTATTGTTCTTAATATATTTGCTTAAATTGTTGTTAGTTCTGAAAGCTGGTATTATTCCTTTCTTTTTTATGTATCTGGCTATTTTTGTTGTTATCTTGCCAGTATATGTAAGAGAGCAGAATGTACTGGGTTCTTTCTGTGATGGTGGATACACTAATTTCAGGGCTTTCTTATGGAGTTTTTGGTTTAAAATTTTGTTAACTGTTTGTTCGTTATAGCCGTTGTTTACTGCTATTTGTTTAATGATGTTTAGTTCTATCTCGAATTTATTTATTGTCATGGGAATTTCTGTCAGTCTATGTATCATGCTGTGGTAGGCTGCTAATTTGTGTTGTGTAGGATGGGATGATGAATTGTGTATAGTTGTGTCAGTATGGGTAGGTTTATGATATACGGAGAACTCATGTTTATTGTGTTGTCTGGTAATCGTTACATCTAGAAAGTTGATGGAGTTATTATGTTCTGTTTCTATTGTAAACTCAATATTACTATGAAGTGAATTAATGTATGATCGAAATTGGTCAAGTTGTCTGTTAGTTCCTGTAAAGCATACTAGTATATCATCCACGTATCTCCACCAATATACACGTACAATAGAAACAGAACAGAATAACTCCATCAACTTTCTAGATGTAACGATTATCAGACAACACAACAAACATGAGTTCTCCGTATATCATAAACCTACCCATACTGACACAACTATACACAATTCATCATCCCATCCTACACAACACAAATTAGCAGCCTACCACAGCATGATACATAGATTGACAGAAATTCCCATGACAAGAAATAACTTCGAGATAGAACTAAACATCATTAAACAAATAGCAGTAAACAACGGCTATAACGAACAAACAGTTACCAAAATTTTAAACCAAAACCTCCATAAGAAAGCCCTGAAATTAGTGTATCCACCACCACAGAAAGAACCCAGTACCTTCTGCTCTCTTACATATACTGGCAAAATAACAACAAAAATAGCCAGATACATAAAAAAGAAAGGAATAACACCAGCTTTCAGAATTTACAACAACTTAAGCAAATATATTAAGAACAATAAAAGCCGAAAGAGAAAACAACTACAGAGTGGTGTGTACAAACTAACTTGTGGTGACTGTCCGAAAACGTAAATCGGTCAAACTGGCATAACTTTTGACAAACGGATAGCAGAACACAGAAGGACTTTCAACAATAGAAAAACAGAAACTTCTACATCCGCACTTCACCTTCTAGATCATAATCATTCTTTCAATGAAAAGTTTCAAATTCTGCATATTCAAAATAAAGGCCTTAAGCTACCTTTTAAGAATCTATGGAAATAAATAAACTGAAAAATACAGATATAATTCTGAATGACCAACTCGAAACAAACAGCTCCCACTCCTCAACCTCTTCAGTTAAAGACTTAAAAAAGCAAACACATTGTAAACTATATCACTTGAGAAAGGCACTCTGCCGAAACAGCTGTAGTCAGATAGTTGTAATAAATTTTGTGGAAGTATAGAAAACAAACGTTTTCAGTGTTTTATTGTTAGAATATATAATATATAACGTTACCACACGTTACTCAGAATGAGGTAGGTAGTCATTTGTAGACCTTAAAAAAGCGAATTTTTTAGATTTCTCGGACATAAGATATAGTTAAATCGGTTATTTTTTGAAAAGTACTATCAGATCTAATATCTTAAAATTAAAACCATTTCATCAAAACATGTTATAATTATATTTATGACTTTCTTGTGGAATGTAGTGGTACTGTGCAGAAAAGAAATTTCCGGCACAGAAACGTCAACGTGATTTTCCGGCACAGAACCGTCACTTTTCTGCACCCTGATGTCATAAATCTTATACTGTGAGAAAATTTCAACTTTGTTAACATCAAACTGTGCAGAAAAATGCACTTTGAATAGTGGTTGTAGAAAAAGTGAATTTTTATGATAACTGTGTAAGGAGTGAATATTTCTCATTCAAAATCACTAGTATTATGAAGTGTTACGCCGATGGGTGGAGTCGTTCTCAATAATATTTAGAATATTATGTTAAAGCTAAAGTCTGTGAGACGGCAAATCTCCGATTGAAGGTAAATAATGCAGAGAAAAATTATTCAAAGTAGGCGCAACATAGGTAATAGAAGAAAAATTTCCTGTCTGAGAAACATTACCCTTAGAGCAGTGGTGCTCAAAGTGTCGATCTCGATCGACCGGTCGATCGCCAAAGATTTTGAAGGCGATCGCGATTTATGGAAAAAATACAAATACAGAAAAAACATTGATTAATCAAATGAACAGAAAGGATTTAAACAACTTTCCATCGTTGAAAAAAAGGGTAACCGCTCATTTGAATTATTTGAATTATGTTTATTACGAGACGGAGCTGCAAGCACATAGCGAGTTTAAAAGACGCTTCGCTGATTTTAAAAAACTGACAGATATTGTAACATTCGTGTCTAATCCATTTTCTTGTGAAGACGTAGAAAAAATTACCACAGAGATATTCATTACTTGCAACGTGTAGATCATTTCGGCCCAAACTGAGGTACTGAAAATATTTTCGCATGTACACCGTAAGTCGAGAGCGACCGATACGACATGTTAGTCTTTCATATCGTCTGACAAATATCCGTCTTTGAAGCAAGTAGCTCTGTCTCAAAGCATGTAGTCTCAAAGTAGCGTAATAGGCTAACTTACGAACATCTCTCATCATGCTTGCGTTTGGCCCTCGGTAATTACTTACCATCATAAGAAAAACTTGGATGGATAGATCATGGATCAACATACAAATAAAATTAAGATGAAAACCATGACCTTAATTACAACTTTTTATCAAATAGAAATGTGCAATAAAGATTTTTATTTTAAAATTTTTTTTAATGGCAGTCGATCGCTGGACGCTTGCAGTTTATGTGGTAGATCTCACGCAGTATAAGTCTGAGCACCACTGCCTTAGAGCATGGTTTGAATGCAGCTCAACTTAACTCTTTCGGGCGGCTGTAGTGTCAAAAGTTAGAATAACAATCATCATTGCCAACCTGCGTCTCGGAGATGGCACGCGAAGAATAAGAATCGTAATTAAACTTACCTGAAACAGGGTTGACATTGAAGATACCACTGTTAAACTTTTGTTGTAGTCGTTATAGTTGGTGTAGGAATAAGTAATTTGTCCCCAAAGCACAAACATATTAAGAGTACCCCAAAACATAAATGTTGAAGTTAGTTGTAGTGCATTTTTCTCCGGCCACATGTATATTAATTTCAGCATTAATTCTGGCATCCATAGTATTCTCTTTGAGTAATCTTTGGTATTTCCAAAGATCAAAGACATCCCTGTTAAGAAAATATAAGTTAAAGTCATCATCTGAGTACGTCTATTTAGTATAATTAATATGTTAGTTTTATTACATAACTAAACCGTTTGGGTGGATCCCTTTTTAATACAATCATAGTATGCTTGGGTACACGTAAACTCATTAATAATTAGCATAAACACACTCACAGATAATACGAATTCATCACCGCAACAAAACCAGGATTTTAAAATAGACCTGGAGAGATTTGCAAAGCTGATCACTGGCCTACCTGCACCCGTGACAGGTAAATTACATAATATGCTTTCAAACCTCAAAGATTTTGCTTATCCGAAGGAACAATCCAAATCAGGATTTAATTATTGCAAGGCTTGGCTGATATTAGTCCAAGTAATGAAGCTTAAAATAGGACAAAACCTCGCAATTTTTACAAAATAGATCGATTTGCATGAAAATTTGGAATTAAGTTCACCTTACCCGCTACTTCAAAATCTATATTGTGCTGACGGGCGCTTTTTATTTTTTAACGGTGAAAATTACCCCTTATTGCTAAAACCCATAAAAAACTTTAAAAGGATGACATTATTTTTTCAGATGAATTACATAATGATTGTCAAATAAAACTCTAATTACGTTTGTTGACTATTTCGACCCTTTAAAAGTTCATTCTTAAGGGCGCAAACTATTTGCTCCTATTTGCTCTAATTTGCTCAAAAATGCTTAAGGAGGATAAAATTTTATATAATAATAGATTGATATTTTTAATATAATTTCTGAGTATTTTAACACTTAAAAATTTATTTTTGAAGGGTGAAAACTACCCCTTATTGCTAAAACCCATAAAAAAGCTTAAAAAGAATAAAATTTGTTCAGATGCAGATAATGATTCTCTAATACTCTAACTATATCTATTGACTACCTAGATCCTATAAAAGTTCATTTTAAAGGGTAAAAACCACCCATAATTGCTCAAATTTGATCAAAATTGCTCAAAATTGCTCAAAAATGCTTAAAGAGGATATAATTTGATTCGGATGATTTATGTAATAATTATATTAATTTATATTTGCCCCGCCTAAAATTTACGTAGGTATACACGCATACACAAATAAATATGTACACGTATTCATATTATGTGTTACAAAGTAACATGAGTCGAGTATGAATCAATGTATCCGTATATACAGGGTGCCACCACTAACGCGAAGGAAGATTACAGCGAAATGGTAGAAGATTTGAAAAAAAAAATTTCAATGAGTGGTTTTTAAGTTGATAAAATCTACATTTTAATATTATTTTGAAATATACAGGGTGTCCCAATAAATGGCGGCGTATCAAAGTTATATTTTTTCTTATGGAACGCTTATGGAACACCTTGTATTTTATTGCATTTTTTAATTGTCCGCAAAAAATAAGGTATAGTTTCATAAGGCTTCCTTATACCTATGTACAGAGTGTTCTGAGTTATGTTGACATTTCTTAAAATGTAAAGTTAAAAAAAAGGCTAATTCTCAAGTTATTTAAGAAACTATAAAAAAAATACTTTTACATCTAAATAGCTGTATATTAGATAAACGTATTCCATGAGTGATTATTACAAATTTATTTACAGGGTGTTCAACATTTAGAGTTTCATTATTGGATTATTCAATGTATCATATGATGCTTATTTTAAATAGAACACCATATATACTAAATATCAATTATATTAAACGAAGTTACCTCTTTCGAATGGTATATGGATGTCCTATACCTAGGTCTAATAGTTTTTGCGTAATTTACAATTATTTAAATTCTTAATCTCTAAATCGATTTTAAAACCAAATATGTATCTCATTGTATGACATCATCATTTTATGACAGTACGGTCTGATATATAATCAAAAATATAAACATCCATATATGATAGTCAAATTTAATTGTTCCTAAAAATAAATAACCACGTTATCTACGAAAGAATAGACATGGCACTTTGCATTGGGGAGTGTTTGCAAAATTGTATCTTACTTTCTAAAGTTTACGCTCAAAACTAGGTATCCTGATAGAAGACACCCCAAAAACGACGGTTTTGAGAAATTTCGGAAAGGTAAATAAAAATAAACCAGTTATTTGTGATCACGTCAAGGAACTTGATGTCCTGCTTTCTGTTACGGAAAACCCAAATACTAGCAAAAGAAAAAATTTCGGGTAAATCAGTCAAATGACCGTTAGAATACTTAAGAGAAACCACTATTATCCATATAAAATTCAACTACACCAATATTAGACCGAACAGGATTATGATAAATATTTAACTTATCGTTTATGGACTTTAAACTTTGGAGCAGATCCTGATTTTTTTTTAAATGTATTTTATACAGACCAATCTACCTATTTTTCATAATAATGGTCAAGTAAATGACATAATTTTCATTTCATTATGACACAGTAAACAAAAATTTATTTGGTACAGTTTAAAAATCGAGAGTGCAAAAATGTTATGTTTAAAATCAATTTACTGTTTAAGAAAATTGTAAATTACGCAAAAACTATGACTCCTAGATATGGAACATCCCTATACCATTCGAAAGAGGAACCTGCGTTTAGTATAATAATTTATTAACATACATGGTGTTTTATTTAAAATAAGCATCGTATGACACATTAAATAATCCAATAATGAAACTGTAAATTTTGAGCACCCTGTAAATAAATGTGTAATAATCAATCATGAAATACATTAATTTTAAAATAATTATTAGACCGTACTGTCATAAAATGACAATGTCATACAATGCCATTAATTAACTACATCTTTTTTTTTAAATCGATTTACAGATTAAGGATTTTAATAATTGTAAATTGCGCAAAAACTATGACACCTACGTATAGGACATCCATATACCATTCGAAAGAGGTAGATTTGTTTAGTATAATTATTGATTAATATACATGGTGTTTTATTTAAAATAGGAATCATATGACACATTGAATAAACCAATAATAAAACTGTAAATTTTGAACACCCTGTAAATAAATGTGTAACAATTAATCATGAAATACATTCAACCAATATTCAAATATTTAGATGTACAAGTATTTTTTTATAATTTCTTAAATAACTTGAGAATAAGCCTTCTTCAAAAAGTTTACATTTTAAGAAAAATCACCAGAACTCAGAACACTCTGTACACAGGTATAGGGAAGCCTTATGAAACTATACCTTATTTTTTGCGGACAATTAAAAAATGCAATAAAATATAGGGTGTTCCATAAGAAAAAATAAAACTTTGATACGCCGCCATTTATTAGGACACCCTGTGTATTTTAAAATAATTTTAAAATGTAGATTTTATCAACCTACAGACCAATAATTAATTTTTTTTTTCAAATCTTTTACCATTTCGCTGTAATCTTCCGTCGCGTTAGTGGTGACTCACCCTGTATAGATAAGTTTCTAATGTACACCATACAAAAAAATACCGTTAACTTACATTATTATGCTTCGAACTGGATTTCTCCATTATTTTTTCAAAAAGATATATTCGTTTTTTAACCGTAACTTTTTCATTTTTTATCTTAGAAAGTTTGGTAAAATAAGAATTTTGTAGGTTTTTAAAAGATCTATAAGGTGGTTATATAAATTTCTTTAAAAACCCTCAGTACCTAGCAAAAAGAGGCGTATTTGAAGGGGTTGGTAAGGGTGGTTTCTGTATGTTAGTACAAGTTTAAATTGTCAATAGCTCACTCAATTTATGCCGTGAAAAAATTTTTTGCAAACTTCCTTCTTGGGATTTAAATATCCTACAATTTCTGTCTGAACATTTTTTTCATATCTCTGATGCTAATCTTTCTATTCTGAAGAAAATGGAATTTTTTACGAAACTACAAAAATTCGCTATTCGCTTTTAACTCCAGTTTTTTTTAATTAATCATCATAAGCCAGCCAAGCTTGTAGAATCTATTAATAATACATAAATCAAGAAGACTGAATAAGACCAATGACTAAAAACCCCACTAACTTACATTATTATGCTTCCAATTAGATTTCTCCATCTTTTTTTTTTCAAAAAAAATATTGGTTTGTTAATCGAAACTTTTTTATTTTTTATTAAGTTTATTATTTTATTTTTTATTTACTTCTTTATTTTCCGTTTTTTTAACAAAGTTTTTTGTATATTTTTATACGATCTATAAGGTTATTAATACTAAATCCTTTTAAAGTCCTCAGTCGCAAAATGAAGTGACTTTGAAAGGATTCTAGGTCAATTGCTCGAATGCAATTGCTCGAAATCAATTGCTCGAAAACGAATTGCTCGACATGAAAACTGCTCGAAATACAAATTGCTCGAACAAAGTAGAAAATTATGTATTTATTAAAGTATTTATTAGAAATAATGCAAAATATATACCTAGATATTCAAGAAAGATACTTTTAATATGACACATTATGTACTATTACATGTACATAATCACATAGATATCAGCTATCAGCATTTATTTGCATTTTGGAATCCGCGATGCAAATATTTGATAAAATTAAGGTAATGATTTTAATCCTTCCCTAATACCTGGAAATTATCATAATCCCTATATCATAATGAGACTTAATTAAAATCGTTATTTTGCTTTTTATTTCCATAGTTTTTTTTCCTTGGGTTTGTATGACTGCAGACTAGTGCAGACCTTAGGGTCATTTCGTCCATCTAACCGATTTCGCTCATTCTTTTATAAATTTCAACTACTCTATTTAAAACATATATTAATATCCCCTTTAAGGGGAAAATTGACTCATCCCAGATACCCACGTTATCAAAAGGATTGAGCTCTGGTGGGACTCTTTCCGTGTTAGTGAGCCCTAGGTGACTTGGTATGCTGGAGTAACTCACAGAAATTTTCGTACACATCTGGCCGTCGCGAGTAGTACAGCTTTCTGCATGGTCTTATGAAGGTGTTCATTTAGACGCAGCTTTTTAATGTTTTCGAGGAGGTTCTTCGGAATGACTCCAGTAGTAGACATAATAATAGGTATTGTCTGTGTACTTTTCATTCTCCATTGTCTTCGTGTTTGAATTTCCAACACCCTGTACTTGGCGATCTTTTCAGTAAATTTAGTAAAAAAAATAAAAACCTTAATTTGTAAATTTAATACGTAGATTATTGTTGTTAGGTATCGCCACATTAATTAGTGTTGTTTGTCTTATTAATTTATTAACTAGTACGAGATCTGGTCTGGTATGTGCCACTGTTTGGTGTGTGAACACAGTACGGTCCCACTATAGCTTGTAGTTGCCATCCTCAAGCATACTCTCAGGGACGAATTGATAATATGGGAGATGGTCTGTTTGGAGAAGTCCCAGCTTAATAGCTATCTCTTGATTAAGGATTTTGCCCACTGCGTCATGCTGTTCCTTGTATTCAGTTGCAGCAAATGCCTGACAGCCCCCTGTAAGATGTTGGATGGTTTCTTGGGCTCGGCATCCATATCGGCATCTGTCATTCTGGATCTGAGGGTCTTTGACGATATATTTCAGGTAAGTTTTAGTTGGTATAACTTGATCCTGAATGGCCAATAATGAACCGTTTGTTTCAGACATCATCTTTTCTGATGTCAACCAATAGTTCGACGCCGTATTGTCGACGTATTGTCGACATAGTTTTGGCTGACCTCATTCGGATGTCGCCCGTGCAGAGGTTTGTCCATCCAGGTGCGCATTTTTTCATCCTTAGTAAGGTAATTTATGCGCATTTCTGGTTCCCCCAGTTTGATCGGTGTTGTGTCATCTAATGCGCAAATAGCGCGGTGTAGAATAGATGTCTCAGCGTGCATCTGAATCACCCCTGATGCCCACTTGTCCGACATGTTATGAGGTTCACTTACAACACGCTCAAAATTGTCGTGTGTCATATCCGTATTTTAGTCGGAGGTTCCAGTGGCAATGTATTTTATATGGAGCTATTCACATTTATTAAGTGCGAATAGCTCCATATTAAATACATTGCCACTGGAAGCTCCGACTAATATACGGATCCGACACACGACAAGTGGAAACGGGCTGCTACATGTTACATCCCATCGGCACACACTGTTTGCCCGATTCTTTATACCAACGATGGTCATTTAAACTATACACTATATACCGGTGATACACATGGTCCAGAAATAAACCAAGAATGTTGATAATCGGTAATACAAAAATATGGTACCACAACGCAGAGCCATCACAATATCTTTGGTAGGCAAAGTGAAATATTTAAAATAAAATAAAAATGTGTACCATTTTTATTCGGTTGCGATGCGAAGGCAAACCAATCTTACTTTTTAATTAGAATACGGAGTGCAGTCCAGTTCCTTTAACCGCGATTTTCTGCTCTTATTGGAGCTTCATCAGAAGAAACGTAGGCACTGTTCTCCATACTCCAACTAAATTGCATCGAGAGGTTTTCCCACACATCGCAACCAAATGGATGATAATAGGTGGCTAGCGCCATCTGGCAATTGAAAGCTTGTCTTCGTCTTTGAAATATTTAACTTAAAAGTAATTTGGAGGTGAGAAAGCAAGATTATTAAAACTAGCTGGGACTAATGTCCAATTTTATTAACTCAGTGGATGGGATCGGTAAATAAATATCAAAGATTGAATTTCTGGTGGAGTACAGATGATTGGGCTTGCTGGAAAGACATGAAGGTGTTTACGAATTAAACAAACCGTTTCTAGAAAGATGGAAGTGTTAAAATTCTGTGATATGTGAAGAAAC
This sequence comes from Diabrotica virgifera virgifera, assembly GCF_917563875.1. Taxonomy (NCBI): domain Eukaryota; kingdom Metazoa; phylum Arthropoda; class Insecta; order Coleoptera; family Chrysomelidae; genus Diabrotica; species Diabrotica virgifera. The sequence goes on along the minus strand of NC_065447.1, from coordinate 188,707,625 downwards.
TTCTGCAGTGCCTAGATCTTCTGAGGCCAAACAGAGATTTTATTGCTCTTTTTTGCACTTTAAAAATAACATCAAATTGATCAGCTGTACTAGAACCCCAAAAAGGAAGACCATATCGAAGATGAGACTCGTACAACGAAAAACGTGTTATTTTAGAAGATGCTAAATTGAGTTCCCTTGAGACAGATCGTATTGCATAGCAAGCTGAGGCGAGTTTCTTACTTAACGGATCGATATGACAGGACCATTTGAGGTTGCTCTCTAAAAAATTATCAAGAAACTTTACAGAATCAACGGTACCGATCTGGCTGTTATTAAGAGGCAAAGGTTGAAGAGCTCCTTTATAGGATAATGCTACTGTTTTATCTACGTTAAAAGAGAGTAGATTTATCGTCAAAAGATCCGAAGTTATAGTTTCATGAAGAGATGCAATAGTTGAGTTGCTCCAAGTAATACTGGTATCATCAGCAACAAGAAAAATTTTTCCATCGATTTTTAAATTAGTTATGGCATTTATAAAGATAAGGAACAGAAGACGACCCAATACTCAACCTTGTGGTAGTCCACATACAATGTTTTTGAGACTAGAGTCAGTATCCTTTGCTCTAACTAGTTGTTTCCTATTATTCAAGTAGGATTGGAACCAATTCAAAGAAATACCTCTAATTCCATAGAAATTTAGTTTTTCAGTCAATATGCCGTGATTTACATAATCAAAAGCTTTGGCATAGTCACAGAGAACAGTGGCAGTATAAAGATTATTGTTTAGTGCTTGGTAAACTTCATGTAGTACAGAAAACATGGCATCAGCGGTATATTTATTAGTTAAAAAGCCGAATTGATTTTGTGATAAAATGTTGTTATCAATGATAAAAGACATAAGTCGAGTTTTAATGAGTCTCTCAGTAATTTTGGAGAGTACCGGTAGTAAGGCAATAGGTCTATAGTTGCACCACCATCACCGGTTTTTCACCACCCATATGAAGAGGAATAATAATGGCTGTATTTAGGCACTTTGGAAATTTACCATTTTCGAAGGAATCATTAATTAGTGACATAAGGATTTCCAACACATTTTCTGTGAGATTAGAGAAAATCTTTATAGATAGTACATGTGTACTACAGAATGATTTGCTTTTGATACTACAATTCAGAGTTATCGACTGGTCTTAAAAATAATAATTCGGGACCTTTCCTAAATTAGGGAGATAGGAAATGGGATCTTGTTGCACCAAAATAGTTGGTGTTATATTTTTACTCACAATAACGAAGTAATCGTTTAGACTTTCAGGATTTGGAAGGGAAAATGATTGAGCTGTGTGAGTTTTATTTCGAAGATCGTTTATTATAGACCAATTTTCTTTTCCAATACTTTTAGAGCTTCCCAGACGATTTTGATAATAGGCTTTTTTAGCTGATTTCACAAATTTTAGATATGTTGTCCTGTACTTCGTGATATATTCAGTGACAGAAACATTGATAGTAAATTTCTTGATGTAAACTACATACGAAATCATACTGTGAAATTAATAATTATTTTGATAATAATTATAAACAAATAGAAAAATATGCTTAATTTCGGGTTTAATTTGCAATAAGTAAAAAAGTATAACATGAGTAAAATCTTAAACTTAAAATATGAATATATCTACTGCAAGAAAAATGAGACAAGTAACAAGAAAATATAAATTAGATTCTCACATTGGCAATATAAGAATTATTGTCAATCAAATAGATTCTATGCGACAGTATAGACATATACTCGTAACAGACAAAAACTACTTTTATAATTTACATACCGCATACAGTCATCTTCAAAGTCACGTGGAGCTTAGAATGATCCTTTTTAGATCGCACAACGTCATATAAAATGTTTATGGGTTATGACATAAGGTAATACTATTTCTACATATATACGAATACGAGGAAAACTCCAAATTTATTCCAATATATTATGGAAAACAGGGACTAGGAATTGAGAATATTCAGTACCGTTATGCTGAGCGGATTTTTGTAGTGCATAATTTATACAGTGTGGCAAATCCAAATGGAATAAATTCATTATTTCGTGTGAATAAGTGATTTTGTAAAAAATCCCGAAACAGGTCGATTTTTATTTATTACGATTTTTTGGCATGTATATCATACTAATGACATCATCCATGTGGACATGATGACGTATTGAATCGATGATTTTTTTAAAATAAAAATAAGGGTCGTGTGCTAGATCATTTGAAACGTTATTGAATTCTCTATTCAGTAATAACAACATTAAACTAATTATTTTTATACAGGGTATCCAAAAAAACTTCGAATTAAATTAATTGACACAAAAATAAGAATGTATGTAATTGATTTAATTCAAAATACATTTTACTGCTATCAGAAAACAGAAAAAAATGTTCATTTGAGAAATAAACACATGTTTTCGCTTAAATTAATTGTACAAATTACCAAGAGGCAGGTGGGTGGAGGGAATAATTCTATAACACTCCTCACATGTAAGGAAGGAGATCAAACAGACCTCGAAAACTATAGGCCAATCAGTCTTCTAAACCACCTGTATAAATTATTTGCTCGAATAATCGCTGCCACAATTGAGAACAAACTAGAAACATGCCAGCCAAGACAACAGACGGGTTTCCGCGCTGGGTATGGTAAAAATGACCATTTAATTTATCTAAAGGTTCTAATAAAAAAACTGTGGAGTATAACCGGCCGCTAGTTCTAGTATTTGTTGACTACAAAAAGCCTTTGACACTATCGATATGGTAGCCATCTTAAGAGCTTTGAGAGATTGTAGAATCGACTAACGATATTCCAACATTATTTAACATAGATATGCAAATGCCACAACAGCAATAAACCTCCACACCAAACTCAAAAAATAAAACTAAAAAGGGGAGTTAGACAATGAGAAAACGACTGATTGTAGAATCGACTAACGATATTCCAACATTATTTAACATAGATATGCAAATGCCACAACAGCAATAAACCTCCACACCAAACTCAAAAAATAAAACTAAAAAGGGGAGTTAGACAATGAGAAAACATTTCACCAAAACTATTCAATATCGTAATGCAGCATGCATTCAAGATGTTAGAATGGGAAATGAGAGATTTGAAGGTTACATAGTTCTAATAACCGACGACTTAAAGGAAGCCCACGAAATGCTGCAAGAACTAAAACAAGTTTCCCGAGAAGTAGGATTGGAAATAAGCTTTGGCAAAACTAGAATGTTGACCAATTTAGTACCTAGAGGACCATTGAAACTAGAAAACTACCCTATCAAAACAGTTGACAAATACATCTACCTGAGCCACGAAATAAAAATAAGTAGAGACAACCAAACATGCGAATTATCGAGAAAAATAGCTTTAGAAGCATGTTTATGCTGTCAACAAGCATGTTGCTGCTTTTAAGTCTTTTTCTTATGTTTATTTTATTGTAAGTAAACTGAAATTGTAAATTATTGTAATAACTATTGATTTGAATAAACGTATATTATTATTATTTAGGATGGGCAGCGTATGGCAAACTAAGAGACGTGTTCAAGGAAAACATCCCAATAGAGCTAAAATGAAAAGCATTTAACCAGTACGTACTTCTAGTGCTCACATATGGAGCTGAAACACTGACATTAACTAAAGCATCAATAAGAAAATTACAAGTAGCACAACGAAAAATGGAAAGATCCATTCTTAGCCTAACTTTGAGAGACAGAATACGAAATGATGAGTTACGGCGCTGCACTGGAGTGGAAGACATCATAAAACGCATTACGAAGTTGAAGTGGAAATGTCAGGACACGTCGCAAGACAGAGAGACAACAGATTTGATGGACACAGAAGATTTTAGAGTGGCGGCCAAGGGTAGATAAGCGAAGTCGTGGAAGACCACCTTCCAGATGGACCAACGACATTAAGAGAATAGCGACAAACTGGATTACAACCCCTAACTTTAATTTTTTTAATAGCACCCTCTACATTTTTTTATAGTTTTGGATGTGGTCTGTGATCTTCTATTCAACACATTTTTTAAAAATAAAATCGGTTCGTAAATAATCAAGATAATATCAGTTTATTTTTGTTAATTATGTGTCACAGACTAATTTATCCAGGGTAATTTTCTTAAACGAATAAAGATTTTCGAATGGGACAAAAACCGATTAATTAAATTTGTAATACACTTTAATATGGTGTAGAAAAAAAATCATCCCCTACATATTCATCCCTTAGATACAGGGTGCTAATAAAAAAAATTAAAGTTAGGGGTTGTAACTAAGGGATGAATATTGAGGGGATAATTTTTTTATGCCATATTAAAGTGTATTACAAATGGAATAGACTAGTTTTTGTCCCATTCGAAAATATTTATTAGTTTAAGAAATATAGCCTGGATAATTTAGTCTGGGACACATAATTATCAAAAATAAACTGATATTTTTCTTGATTACTTACTAAGAGATTTTATTTTTTAAAAATGTGTTGAATAAACGATCGAAGACCACATCCAAACTATAAAAAATGTGCTATTAAAAAAATTAAAGTTAGGGGTTGTAACTAAGGGAAGAATATTTAGGGGATGATTTTTTGTACGCCATATTACAGTGTATTACAAATGGAATAGATCAGTTTTTGTCCAATTCAAAAATCTCTATTTGTTTAAGAGATAATATAGCCTGGCCAAATTAGTCTGGAACACCCTGTATACACGAAATTTTCAATTTTCTAAATCTGTCTGAATTGAAAATTGGGCCAACTTCCATCTTAAAGTTCAGGAAAAGACTCACCCATCCATATGTCAACCATCCATTTTGGTCCAAGGCTGTGGATTTTACGGCCCTTCCTATTTAGGGTCTCTGTTTTTCGTTCTCGTCCCCAAAACTTCCCCGACCTTGCGGCTTCTGATAGTTACTAATCATTACCTTTCGAACTCATGTTTAATTTTAAAAATAGGCCATTCAAAAGTTAACGAGCTCAGAAGTGTAACTCAATTTTTATTTAAAAAGGGGAAAATGTTTGTGGATATGTATATATGTATATGTATGTATGTATGTGTGTGGAAAAGTTACACCGATTTGAATTTTTTTTCTGTGTTTGAAGATGGGGTGAAAGCCGATTCAAAACCGGTGTAGTTTTTGACTTTTGACTACCCATAAGCTAGCTATAGGACTTATGTACAAAACGGCATATTTTTTGGGCGTATACAGTGATGAGCGCGCTAATAACCGGCAAAATAGTGTAAAAGATGGAAAACGTATTAAATTTTAAGCTAAAAAGAAACAAACTAGTCGAGCTGCGAAACTTAGCAATATTAACCTATTAATTTACATCATCTTGATTGTTTCCCACCTTTAGACGTATCGGACGAGTTTGGCCACTGTCACAGTGACAGTTTTAGTTGACATACTCCTCTGATACGTGTAAAGCTGGGAAACAATCAATATAATGTAAATGAAAAGGTGACTATCACTAAATTTCCTAGCTCGACTAGTTTCATTTCATTTTATCTCACAACTTAATATGTTTTCCATCTTTTCTGCTAGTTTGCCGGTTATTAGCGCGCTTATCACTGTATATCTTCGGTTTAAGAAGGGACAGGTGAACCGCAAATTCACCAAATCAATAGTGTTGAGTAGGGATGGCGGTTGTTGACAAAACACCGGTTTTCGGTTATACCGGTTTTTTTACTTACGGTTTAACCTGTCGGTTATTACCGGTCAAAAAACTGGTTATTCCAAAAACCGGTGATCGGTTTTTTTAGTTATACTCGATACCCAATAGGTTACATTTACATTGCGCTTTAGTTTGCGAGACTTCATTCGAATCCATATCAGTATAGAAATCAGCCATCAGTGTTGTGAAATTGGTTTCAGTCAGCTTAAAATTCCTCATTTAGGCGCGGGCGCGAAAAATGTTCCCATTTTTTTTTCACTGAATTCAGTATTTTTTCCGCTTATCCGGTTTTTCACCGATTATTATTATATAAATAAAAAACCGGTTATAACCGGGACAAAAGAACAACCGGAAAAACCGATTATTGCAGAGGAAAAAACCGGTTTTAGGTTATAACCGGTAGGTTTTTCCCATCCCTAGTGTTGAGTTAAGCTTTCAAATGGTGTCTAAGCCGTTAGGTTCAGACATACACATGGCTCAGTATAGCCAAAAAACTAAAAAACTAAACTTTGAAAATTTTGGGTTTTCGAGAATTACTCAAAATTTCAACATACTAATTGCGCCAATAACTGAGCGTCTGTAGAAGGACTCTAGACGAATCTAACGGTGATCTAAGTTATAGGCTTTATAAGTATGTATGATCAAATATATTTCCTATGGAAACAACGGGTTTTCAAGCTCAATAATCCCTGTAATAGCTTCAGTTATCATACTTAACCTTAGATGCATCAGATATTACTTGTCAATACGTTTCAAACACATGTTTAGTGATCAAAATCGGTTAAGCCGTTTAGAAGTTATTAAGCTACAAAAGTATAATCCAATTAACGATTATTCCCAAAATGGTTTATGTAGTTGTAGTGATTACGAAGCTAAATTTGATCTGGCAACGGGCAATCCGAATTCATTTACCGGCCATCCAAATATTTTTTTTTCAATCTATTTCGAATTAGGGATGGGAAAAACCTACCGGTTTAAACCTAAAACCGGTTTTTTACTTCGCAGTACCCGGTTTTACCGGTTGTTTTTTTGTCCCGGTTATAACCGGTTTTTTCTTTTTAAAGTAAAAACCGGTTATTAGGTTTTTACGGTGATTAGGATTAGGTTAGGTATCGTTTCGGATCCCAAGCATAATTATTATTCTCAAGTAATTATTCCAAACAAAACCAAAATTCAAATTTTATTTTATTTCATAAATTACAGAAGCAAACTGAAAGTGCAAACTCACATCAGCCAGAAACAATTAAGTGTTATTATAATATTTTGTTGAAAAGGTATTTGTAATCATAATATTTACATAAGAAGTGATCTGGTTGAAGTAGACGCAAACATCATCTATTTTTCACACTTGACTCTTGACATCAAAAGTGGGTGAATGACTTTTTCTGATTACCAAAAATAATGCTCTGACTATGAATATCGAATTACTGATTACGAATACGAATCTCCAAGAATTTCGCTACGTTTTCAAAACGATACACTCATACAGGAAGTATTAAATGAGTTAAAATGTACCTATTCTACCAATATACAAACGTGTTAAAAGTAATACATATTCTTTCGATAGTATGTACAATTTTTAATCATTATTGATATCGAGTCGAATGGAGTATCGCAAACTAAAGTGTATTGTAAATGTAACTTTGTAACCTATTGGATTAAAAAACCGAAAACCGGTTTTTCCAAAAACCGGTTTTTTGGCCGGTTATAACCGCCAGGTTAAACCGTAAGCAAAAGAAACCGGTATAACCGAAAACCGGTGTTTTGTCAAAAACCGCCATCCCTATTTCGAATAGAAAAAAAATCTAATGCACCTTCGATGGACACTAGATCATTTGGGAGATAATGCGACAAAGGCGACCATCTATAAAGCTTAACGTGTAATCGAGAAACATTGCATTCAACTTTATACATTCAATTTATAATTATCTTTGAAAAACTCCTGATACAAGAATAAAAAACCGCGAAACGCCCTAAAAATGAGTGGCGCATACAATATTCCAGTTACAAAAGAGCTGATATGAATATCACGTGGCGCGAAAATGTATTTTAATTTTGATGCAAAACAAAATTCTAGTTTTATTTTAAAAGATTTTTCCCTAATATTTGCTAAATTTGAAGTAAACGCGCCAAAAAAGAGTTTCAAAATTCAAACTGTATCAAAGTTACTCTTTTGTGGCGCGTTTACTTCAAATTTAGCAAATATGGTGGAAAAATTTTTTCAAATAAAACTAGAATTTTGTTTTGCATCAAAATTAAAATACATTTTCGCGCCACGTAATATTCATATTAGATCTTTTGTAGCTGGAATATTGTATGCGCCACTCATTTTTACGGCGTTAAGCGGTTTTTTTTTATTCTTGTACACCTTTTACAAAGGAGTTTACTATTTTCTGTGGGTCGTGGTGTAGAGCCTACAGGAATTTATTTTCCTGTTTATTTTCAAAGGTTTGCGGAAGGCAGTTGTTTTCTATTTATGCTCTAGTTGGTTTGATTTTTTTTTAATTTTTCTCTCGAAATAAATTGTTAGTACCTTTGGATAGCTTTTTGAACCGAATTACAGGGCATCATTCTAATAGTAACAGCTCATAATATTTGTATCCGTCAGCCTATGTTATAATATACTCTCTATTATTTTAGGACAATCTGCATGTTTGCCCTGTTGTGTAGATATTAGTTTTATCTACTGATGTGATCTTGATTATTGATATGAGATAATATTCTTATATGTCATTTAATTTAATCAATGCATTAATAATAATCTAATTAATTTACCAGATCACATATCAATATGTTTTTAATCTCAGGGCTTTTATATAAAATTAATTACTTACTTACGTGGCTTCTAAGTATTTCTCAATGGTTCCTAATCGGGATAGGAAAGAAAAGAGTAAAATAATACACACATATGGGTTACAATTATAATCAAAATATTGTTTATTTTATTTAAATGGCAATCACTGCTTAATATTTGCTATATCTTATTATTCTTAAACATAACATTTACACATGGGAATCTTATTTCCTTTTGGTTTCCAATTGAAAGTTTTTATTAACATTTAACTATTATGATTTATTAGCAACAATTCTATTTAAGTTTGATGAAGCTTTTCTGATATTATTGATTATGTTCTTCAATTTTAAATGTGGTATTTAATACGAAAAACCCATACATTCATGTCCAAACAAATGAGACTGACCTTTTCTAGACTGACCTTTTCTGGTGAACTGAGAATATCTTCACACAAGACCCGTTTCCTGCTATCCTTGGCTGCGATCAAAACCTCGTCCTGGCTTTCAGTAATGTTCTCCTTTGAAAACTAGCTCGTATAGCTCTCGTTCCTGCTTCTGTCGTGATGCTGTAATCTACCTTTTTCGAAACTGCAATCAGCTACCGGGACACTCTTGGCTCAAGGAGGTTCTTTTACTCTCAACCTGGCCTACCTCTCGTTCCACGATAGATACTCCACACTGACGGAACTACACCGGCTTTCTCACTCTCCGTACACTACCGTCTACTACTGGACTTCACTTCTCGACAGCGCAAAACATTCTGATCTCTATTTGTCATTCATCCCCCTACTTTCTAAATATCCCTTCCAGATTCACAAATCAACCTTCCACCACCAACTCTCATTCGCAGTCTTCCTCAAAACCAATTTTTAATCTTTCTAAATATGCTTAATGGATTTCAAAGAAAATAGTTAATTCCCATTCTAAAATTACTTTCTACTATTTACAAAATTTAATGACCTATTCTCTATTTCCACTAAGTCTTATTTAGCATCGGCTAATGATCGAACCTTCCGCGAACAACGATAATGACCTATTATCGATTTCACTTGAGTTTTATTTAGCATAGGCTAATGATCGAACCTTCTGCGAACAACGATAATGGTACGCGCCATTCACTTTGTTTTTTCTAAGCGCATTGTCCCGAGTTCCGTAAGCTTTTTCTAATCACTTCTTAAAATTAAATATAACAATTTGTTGTATACAGGTTGTTCTAAATTTATATGCCCGTGGTTGAGAAAATTGAAAATATTTTATATTAAATTGAATTCTGCTTATAATTATCAAAATTTAATTTTCAGATCAAATAGAAATATAACAAATCCCCGCCTTGTATTCGATAAAATTTATCTGCATTTTTAAATAAATTTTCTCGAGGCAAAACCAACTCCCTGTATATTTCCTTACTTTAATCTACGTCTTATACCCCTTCTTCTTGTATTACTCTAATTAGTCCCACCTGTAGAGTAATTGTTTCCTTATTTTCAGTGTCCTCATCCTGTGTTAGAGTGTCGGCTATTATGTTGTCTTTCCCTTTTTCCCATATGAATCTTCTGTCTTTTTCCTCAGATTTTTCACATACCTTTACCGTGTATTCTGCATCCTCGTTTTCATATGCCTCCTCTTCAAATGCCACTGTTTCGATCATATCTTTTTCGCTATCATTTGTTAGCTTTATTTCTTCTTCTCCTGAGCTCATCTCTTCTTTTGAGGAATCCCAGTTTTCTTTTGCTTTTGATACTCTCAATTTTTCTTCTTCTGGGCTCAACTCTTCTTTTGAGGAGCCACAGGTTTCATTTTCTTTTGTATTTTTCTGACTTTTTCTCCCTTTTCTTCTTTGTCCTTGCTTCGTTGCCAAATTCATTTCCACTGTTTGTTCTTTACCTGATTCGTCCGTATTTTGTTTCTCCTGTTCCTTGTCCTGTTCTTCTTCTTTTTCTTCTGTTAGATTCATCGTATTATTTTTAAAATCTCTCACTACATGTTTTTCTGCCAATTCGTCAACTCCTACTATCATGTCATGTGACATGTTTGGCACTATTACACATTGTAGTGCATACATCTTCTTACCCAGTCGTACCATTACTCGTATGCCTTCATTTATAGTTGCCAATGTCCGTTTGTTTGCGCCCACTAAATTTACCCTAGGTATTTTGTAAATTAAATTTGTTAAGTTAACTTCTTCTTTTAGGCTATTTATGAACGGCACTGGGTGTAATCTTCTTACATCCCCGCCAAACCTTATCTTCACGTCATCTGTGCTATGTATAACCATTTCTCTTCTTTCTCCTACATTTTGTTGCGTCCGGTTTTCGGTGACTTGTTTTTCTATTTCTGTGATTCTTTTTTCCACTTCTTCTCTGTCTACTTGAATAGTATTTTTCAACTTATTTTCCAAATTTTCTATTTCCTTTTTCTGGCAATTCGTTATTTCCTTTATTTTGCTTTTGATTTCTTTTTGATTGTCATCCAGTTTTTGTTGTATTTCATCCATTTTCTGTTCCATTCTTAGTGAATGGAGTTGCATCATTTGTAATAATTTATCTATTCCTGATAATTCTTGCTGTTCTGATGCCATGATTGTCGTGTCTAAAATATCTTCTTGGTCTGAATTATTCTCTTGATTTGAATGTTCTTTTTGTTTTTTTTTTGTCTTTGCTTCGGCTTCTTGTCACAGACATTTGTTTTCAAGAAGTACTGTCCCCGCCAAATATGAAATTTTACTAGTATGTTACCAAGACGACTTTTTCTCACCCCAATATTATAAATTGTCAATAAATATATCAAATGTAAATATCGTAAAAATAAAATATTAAATCAGTTATGTAAAATTTGTACCTAAAGAGATCTAAAATTTTATGTTATCAAATGTAAGTATCTCACTTTTTACCACAGGCATATAAATTTTCAAATACCGGCTTTACTCTTTCTATCCTTCAAATTTGCCACTAGAAATACTTTACAATGCTTTCCACGTTGGACGACAGTTGATGTGATCTTGATTATTGATATGAGATAATATTCTTATATGTAGAGACTGGAAAATATGCACTAAAAAATGTCTAAAATATGCATGCAATATGCATTTTAAAACAAGCTGAATATGCACAATTAACATGCAAATATGGATTTATATATGCACTTATTTTTATATGAATAATTTTATGGTTTACGTTAAATACATAAATAAATAAAAAATAATAAAAATAAATAAATAGGTTTGAATTTAAACCAAATTGTATTATTATTTCTTAATATATTTTTTTAACTTCAGGTTTTGTGACAAATAAAACGGCAAAATATTTTATTTTGACCACAAGATAAATAAGAGTACAATAAAATAAATGTACATATTTTTATTGTTACAATATTGATTCATATTTTCTAAACTAATATTATAAAAAGAGTACAATAAAACAAATTTACATATTTTTATTGTTACAATAAATAATCATATATTGATTCATATTTTCTAAACTAATATTATGTCTTCTATCTGTTAATATTTGTTTATAGGCAGAAAAAGATCTCTCAACGTCACAAGATGTAATTGGGGCATATTTAAACTTTGCTATTAGAGACGGATCCATATTAATATTTTCATCGAAGTTTCCAAAATTGATTATATTATTTATTGAACGCAATAAAGTGAAACCCTCATTTTTGTTTAAAACGTCATCAAGTTTATCTTTAATTTTTACTCCAATTTCCCCATTCAGATTTGTTATTTTCTGTTTAACCGAATCAACAATAGACATACTATTGTGAAGACATAAATTTTGAGCCTCTAATTTTGTAATTGAACTTTCAATGATATCGAAATTCGATTTTATATACAACAATTGATTTTTAATAGACTTTTCTTTAAAAATATTTTGACAGTTATCAATAGCGGTACAAGTCGGATCAAAACTTGAAATAACGCTTTTGATGTCGTCGTAGTGTTCAGATAAAAATATAGCACTTTTAAGCCAAGTTCCCCATCTGGTTAATACTGGTTCTGGTGGTAAAGGAATATCGGGAAGCATCTCCCTATATACCTGTACACGTAGTGGTGCTTTCAGAAATACTTTTTTTACGATTAATTATTTATATGGGAAATAAGCTTAATATATATAATATAATAAATATTAAAATACTTTTTTTACATTATTTATTAAGGTGTTTACATTGGGAAATTCACTAATATATACCTTATTTTTAAATGGGGTAGAGTAAATTCCCATCAAAATATGCATTTATATGCTCTTAAATCTCCAAATATGCAAGGCATATGCATTTATGAAAAACATGAGAAATATGCAGCATATATATGCATATGCATTTTGCATATAATCCAGTCTTTACTTATATGTCATTTAATTTAATCAATGCATTAATAATAATCTAATTAATTTACCAGATCACATATCAATATGTTTTCAATCTCAGGGCTTTTATATAAAATTAATTACTTACTTACGTGGCTTCTAAGTATTTCTCAATGGTTCCTAATCGGGATAGGAAAGAAAAGAGTAAAATAATACACACATATGAGTTACAATTATAATCAAAATATTGTTTATTTTATTTAAATGGCAATCACTGCTTAATATTTGCTATATCTTATTATTCTTAAACATTACATTTACACATGGGAATCTTATTTCCTTTTGGTTTCCAATTGAAAGTTTTTATTAACATTTAACTATTATGATTTATTAGCAACAATTCTATTTAAGTTTGATGAAGCTTTTCTGATATTATTGATTATGTTCTTCAATTTTAAATGTGGTATTTAATACGAAAAACCCATACATTCATGTCCAAACAAATGAGACTGACCTTTTCTGGTGAACTGAGAATGTCTTCACACAAGACCCGTTTCCTGATATCCTTGGCTGCGATCAAAACCTCGTCCTGGCTTTCAGTAATGTTCTCCTTTGAAAACTAGCTCGTATAGCTCTCGTTCCTGCTTCTGTCGTGATGCTGTATTCTACCTTTTTCGAAACTGCAATCAGCTACCGGGACACTCTTGGCTCAAGGAGGTTCTTTTACTCTCAACCTGGCCTACCTCTCGTTCCACGATAGATACTCCACACTCACGGAACTACACCGGCTTTCTCACTCTCCGTACACTACCGTCTACTACTGGACTTCACTTCTCGACAGCTCAAAACATTCTGATCTCTATTTGTCATTCATTCCCCTACTTTCTAAATATCCCTTCCAGATTCACAAATCAACCTTCCACCACCAACTCTCATTCGCAGTCTTCCTCAAAACCAATTTTTAATCTTTCTAAATATGCTTAATGGATTTCAAAGAAAATAGTTAATTCCCATTCTAAAATTACTTTCTACTATTTACAAAATTTAATGACCTATTCTCTATTTCCACTAAGTCTTATTTAGCATCGGCTAATGATCGAACCTTTCGCGAACAACGATAATGACCTATTATCGATTTCACTTGAGTTTTATTTAGCATAGGCTAATGATCGAACCTTCCGCGAACAACGATAATGGTACGCGCCATTCACTTTGTTTTTTCTAAGCGCATTGTCCCAAGTTCCGTAAGCTTTTTCTAATCACTTCTTAAAATTAAATATAACAATTTGTTGTATACAGGTTGTTCTAAATTTATATGCCCGTGGTTGAGAAAATTGAAAATATTTTATATTAAATTGAATTCTGCTTATAATTATCAAAATTTAATTTTCAGATCAAATAGAAATATAACACTACATACATGTTTCAAGTCTAACTATTTAAAGACACCTCGTATGAGGCAATTAAAAATAAGCACCACTTAAAATTTAACTAACAATGTATGGGAGTTGTTTTCAAAGAAAAATATTTACTGGAGTTCGCTGTTTTTAAAATATTTAAAATCCTATTTAGCTTCTCTAACTACCTAATAATTATCCACGAAAGTTTTAGCTGCAGTGCAATTATGTTTCATTTATCATTTTGCTGCGTTGATATTACTTGTAAGAGATTCCACTCTGAATGCTAATAACTTTTACTGAAAGATAAAAGACTAATAATGTAAAAAACTTAAATTTAACTTGCCAAAGATAATATATATTCAAAAGAAAATATAAAATGTCGGAAATTGTATTATGAACTTGGAAATGTCCAAAGCCATTAAGAAAGAAAAACATTTGGAAATGTTTTATTCGTCTGAATAGTGCAATATAAAAAAAAAGAATCCCAGCACTTTCCTTATACGCTGTGAGCTCGTACGTAGAGGGGATATTTACGAATTCGCGAGCGCCAGTAGTGGCAAGTCTGTAAACGTTTACCGGAAATTTGACATAAATGTCAAAGTGATTAATTTAAAATTAAAATTAAAAACATTAATTATAAAAAATATTAGTTGGTCAAAGATGTGGTATATATTTTTACCTTAAATATACTTACGTTTTAAATACTGAATTTAAGTTTTTTTAATGTTCCGTGATATATAATTATGTATAATTTAATCTAAAAATCTTAGCGCCATCTACACGATAATTGTGAAAGTATCCGAAGTAAGAAATTCATATTTTATCAATAGAACGTCAAAATGATTAGCAAAATCTTAAAAAAATCGATTACAATTTAATTAAATTTTGCGTTGTAAAAGTTAAGCGATAACAATTAAATAATAAATTTAAAAATTACCGGTGAAAGTTGAATTAGTAATCCGCTAGGAGCGCCACCAGCGAAGCTCAGAGCGTATATGAGGCCTATAGAATCAAAACCTGCTAGATCCATGTTTTAAAATTTTTCAGGTGACTAAAAACATTAAAAATGTCAATTTTCCAAAAAGTATCCGGCATTTCTTAATCAAAGGGGCATCATTAAATGGCACACTAATTTGGTATATAGTCATTTTTCTGAATGTCCCGTATATCTTCAGAAATTTGTAATTTTAGTTTGGATTTAGCAGATATGGATTCTAAGCAACTGCTTTTAGGCGCAATGAATGTACTAAAAGTGGGTATTGAACCCTATTGATAGGAAACATAAAAAATATACAAGAAAAATTAGTATTTTATTGTTCACAAAAGTAATGGACATATAGATCAGGGTAATACGACAAACATATACCCTGTTCGTGATACTTCAACAGCCAGGCCACTGAGGCGTTATTTCGACAGGTAATACCTATAAGAACAAAATTTTTATTTATTTCCTGAGAAGGATCTGGCGGCCATTTCCATTAATAAACAATTTAGTGTCAAAAATTGACCATTTTTCCTTTTTTTTTTTAAATTAATGAAAAACAATGAAACTTATGGTTTTTTAGTACAAACATTTTCGAGAGCATGGAAAAATCTTTTCATGCTCTCTAACGGCGTTTTATAAAAATTGATACACTAATTTGTATAATAATTGCGAAAAAAGTCGAAATTGCAAAAAAAAATCTCGTAATAACTACTGTAAAAATTAGTGTACAGCTTTAAAATTTTTGTCAAATGAGGTTTCTTTGTCGCTTAATATGTGATAAAAATTTCAAAGCGATTCTGTTTAAATTGTTTAAACTGTACAAATTAGTTAAATTTTATTCAAATTATTTTTCCCAGCTAGTTTTTTTTGCAATGACATAAGTCAGAAAAACAATATTTTAGAACCATTCTACAGATGCCAAATAAAAGAGCATGAGCGAAACTTTTAAATTGTTTTTAAAAAAAAGTGAAAAACCTTCTACTACTTCGTTCACATTCACACTTATAATTTATCAGGTACAAGCCACAATAATCTTCTTTTCACCTTCAGCCATCAAATCACTTTCATCTATCCATAACATACATATAAATTCCTGATATCATCATCCACAGACATCCACATTATATATATTTTCATCTATATACAACCCACCACCATATTTCTACATATGATTATTCTCACCCTACCTATTCAATCTGTCATTACCAATATATAACACTCATCTATAGTAAAACCAAATCAAAAGTCTAATTTGTTTTCTGGGTCCCGTTCATGCTCCTTTCTCATTAATTTCTTCATAGACATTTCATACCCCCAGCCCCTACTGTCATCTTCATCTTATGACGGTTTTGGTTTTTGGACCCTTAGGGATCCGGGCAGCCTGCGGGATCTTCAGGAATTAGTCGCCTAAGTTTGAGCTTGTGCTCTCTAAATGATACATCATTAAGACATTTAAGACATTAATACACATTTAAGACATTTTTACACCTCAGTCACCCCCATTGTGATCTCTTTTTAAACTTACACAAATTCCAACAGCTACCAATAAGTTAAATAAATTCGATAACTTTAAACCAAAACAAAATTGCTTTTTTAAATCTTAGGTGTCTTGACAACAAGATTTGATAACTGAGTTTAGAATAAAAACATTTGTGTAATGTGGTTTGCCTAACCACCTCCACTGACAATATACCTACGTGAATTCATTTTTAAGTACAACATCTAGTTTACTGAATTTTAAATGATTACACAGGCCAACGATTAAAAAACTTTTTTGATAAGATTACTTCTATCGTATGTATTTTAGTGTGCCGAGTCCGAAAAGCATACATATTAGAAATGCTGTATCACCCACCATTCATCCACAATTTAACATTTAAAATTGCATTATTACCCATGAAACCAAGATGACTACTAAGGAAAAAGAAGCTTGTATTGCATTGGTAAGTTGTAACCAAGTTTTTAGGTAATGTGAAAGATCCTAACTACGACCTTATATTAGCTAATTTATTAGATAAGTTTTTTAAGATATTAGATAAGGTTTAAGATTTGGGATGTCAACTCACTGGAAAAGCGCAGCTAAGAACATACACATATGGAAAGATTTTGATTAGGCTTATGTCCAAAGTTGCATAAAAATGGGCTAAAGAAGAAAAAGAAGAAGAAGAATCAATCTGAAGAATCAGACACTGATTGCATTTTTCCCATATATCTCAAAAATGTCGAAAAACGAGAAAATAGGTAAAGTTCTCAAATTAAAGAAAACTAAAAAAAACTTACTTTGCCTCTAAAACTTTTTTTTCTTGCCCGATATGCTAGAGGATGGATAGGTATATCAGACAAAAGAGCAACACATTATAATAAAATTATATTTTATACAAACTAAATTTATGTAAAATGCCTTTGTCGTTTTACAGTTTTCTGTTGTACCTATACCTATGCTGTTGGAAAGACCTATGACGTGATTTCTCACTATTCAGGTGATTTTTGGTGGAAAAATTTTAAATGAAATTGTTCACATGACTGCTAATTTCTAATATCTGTTCGCAAATTCTTAAGAGCACGAAATGAGGGTCAAAGTCATAAAACGGCCGTAAGTGTCGTAAAATCATAGGCGGAGGTTCCTGAGGTATTTATTCATTAAAATTAATGTGGATTTACATTTAATTTCATTTCCAAAATGTTTATCAATATTCTATTTTGAATAAAATAACGTTTTTAATAATTATTTACTTAGCAAAAAAGAATTAAAACGTTCACGGCTAATGTTTGATAATTTAACCGTTAAAAATTTTTGTAAATAAGATTATTTTTAGAGATCTCTTTTCATATTTCAATACTAACCTTCAATGTACATTATTTAATGTTAAGACGTGACTTATGAAGAAACTTAAAATTTTGACTTCTGTACAAGTACAATAATATGCAATACCTCTGGAATTCCTACCTGAAGCTGAGAATAGGTATAGAGACACCGTCTTTGGCGCTTTGGCCTCGCCTCAGTTTATATTCGAAACTTGAATTGAAAGGGTGTTATTATGTAGGAAAGAAAACAATTTTTTTGTTTAGTACGTTTTTACCGCATTTAATCGAATATTAATTTCTTTTGCGAATTTTGTGCAGTGCGTGAGTAGTGTTTTTGAAGTTATACTTCTTTACGATCGTGAGTGAAATTTTTTAATTCCCTGGCGCATGCGCACACAGACGTTGCTAATCTTTCAAGATAGGTAGGTATGTATATATCAGCGCAAATAAGTCATTAAAAGAATATATTCGTGTTTTTAGTAAATGTATTATTTATTATAATTTTTGTGTCTTCGGCTTTGTCTTCGTCGGTAGTAAGATAATAAAATATCTAGGTACAACATTTTTATACTTCACTTGATCTATTTGTCACCGTGTTGTGTAATTATATGTGAGACGTTACTCGTTACTTACAAGGGGCTCGATAGCTTGGTTAGTAGAGCATTGGACCAGAGATCGAGAGGTCCGGGATGATTTTATGTTCCAAAAATCAATCCTCGTAGAAAACCACAGTGTCAAGGGTATCTTTATTACTAAGTTTAGTTTAAACCATCGATCACTACTTTTTAAATAATTTAGAAGTAAATGGATAGATATAATTGGTTTACTTTGATGTTTATAAAATGTTTATAAACTGTAGGTTTATAAAATTGTCAATTTCCAGTTTTGGCATTAATTTTACAATACGTATATTATCTGAAATCTGCACAAACATTTCACTCTATTTAGTTAAACAGTAAATTCACTTTGACAAAAACCAGCATTGTGGAATTGAGTTATGTCACTCACTATTTACTTTTACATTATTTATAATGTAGTAATTTTCTATAATTTGTGCTTTTGATATTTATGTTGGATGCCATTTTTAAATGTACAGTCTCTTACCAAATTTATATGACTGCATATAAATTTGTACAAAAATCAATTATTCTACTACTTTTTCTCTAAAAAATTATTTTTAAATTTATTTTGTTTTTGTAAAATAGGTTAATTGTAATGTAAAAAACAAACTATGAAAGGTTGGAACATACTAAATACCTATTTATATTTTCGTAACATTTTGTTAACCTTCCGTTAGCTTTGATCACTACTTGTACACGTCTTGGCGTACTCTGAATGCTCTGAAAAGCACTTGGCTTCAATTTTTGGTTATGATTTCAATAAACCAATTTTGTTGGTGACTTTTCCATTGGAAATTTCCTCATTTTGGAAGCTTTCAAACATTTTCTATGCGATTAAGACACGGAAAATTTCCCGTCCAATCCAATATAGGAAAACCATTATCAACCAGACATTTTTTCACTTATTTAGCAGTATGACATAGGATAAATTAATATGCTCCATCTTGGATAAATACGCATTTATCATTAGGAGACCATTCATACACGCGAGGTTTAAGTTTATTTTCGCATTATACACTTAACACTTTGAAGTATGCCAAGTCCATTTCCGCTAACTATTATTTTGGTGCCTATCCTACAATTTTTTAACAACATATTCAGATACTTCCAAAGGTAAAGTACAATACATCGTGACCAAAAACCGAAATTTGGCGGAGGCGCCCAGAAGAAGGAACACCAAACACCACAGCAAAACCAGAGTATAAAGAGGGACAGTAAAACAGGGCAGTACGCAATTGGTAATTTACCAGTGGTGGATGCGGGTCTTCTCTGTTAAAACCCGTACATTTCTATGCGACCAGCAATGCAACAGTGGTGGTCTAGCAACAGGGAACCTTGCGCGGTGGCCATGCGCGTTGAAAGATTTTACTTCCAATTTTTCGGAGAGTAGTTCTACTGTCCCTCTTTATACTGTCCCAAAATCTGAAGTTCATTTTGGTTAATTTTGGCACTTTCAAGGTCACGCGTCGGTATCATCAGAACTACTCGTCAAACCGTATCTTATGAGGGTCATTAGTCAAGAAGTAAATAACGAAGTGTTTGAGACCAGAGGATGGGTTTACAAAGTGGCCTTAATTTAAAGCGGCCACAAGGCTTTAATTTGTAAGGACGTTCGAGGTCTCACATGATACAGAACGAACAGAATATTACTTGATGAAAAAATCAAAGATAACGTCAAGCCAAAGGGGCCTTACTCATAGAGCGCCCAAAAGACTTAAACTACGTGAGTGTGCGATGGCTTGTTGAAAAGAGGAGGCGGCGAGGGGCACAACAACACAGAACAATCGGACGTAACACTGTGACAGCTGTACCAGATGATATTAGAGTGCTAATATTCAAACGTCTTAAGGTTTGTGTACGATACATCGTTGAATATGTGTCGCATCATAGGGATCTAAATACGGGGTACATTTATAAAATTCATATCACGTATGAGCTGTAGCCAGAAGATTGACAAAATACAAGTTGTTATGCCAAAGCCATGGAGGGAATGTGGAGGAATCTGATATAGCCAAAGATGGGTCTAATACACGTATACGCTAATATACAAGATACAATACTTACATTTAGGTTTTTTTCAGGTCTTCGTTTAATATACTTAGCTTTGTTCATGAGTTTTTTAAGGTCTTTGGTGACTGAAGTCAAACTATTTAATTCGTCGTTTGTTGTCGGATGCAGCTTTCTATATCCTCTTTACAGTTCTACCTTCACTCATTCTCGCTATATTATTGTGACGATATCTGTTTCGTTACAGGTTATGGTATCACAATAATATGTCTTTTCCACGCTTACCCTTAGATTTCGATGTTAATGTTAGGCCATTCTGCAATTTTCTTGCAATATGTGCCACAGTTACGTTGAAAACTTGGATTTTGTAAGTAATTTGGCGTTGGAAAGGATTCAATACATTATAATTGCTTTAATTTTGCTAGTATTTCAGCTGACAGATTTTTTCTCATCTCTAAAAATATAAAACCGAGTCACCATTCCAAAAACAAACGTTATTTAAAAGTTACATAGCTTAAGCATAAAGTTATAGACATGAAGTTATTGTAGGATTTAGTGAGCTTGAAAAATCGATTTTCAATAGGCAATGGACTGGATCATACTTATGAGGCACGTAACTTAAAAATTATAATTTTCTAAGATATTGATTATAGGGGTGTACAGTGTACACTGTTAGACGCATCTGGAATCCTCCTACAAACACTTAGTTATTGGCATAATTCGTGGGTGAAAATTTTGAGTAATTGTCGAAAATCCAAAATTGTCAAAGTTTAATTTCTCAGTTTTTTGGCAATACTGATCTGTGTGTGTGTGTGTTCGATCCTGACCATTTAGACACTATTTGAAAGCTTAAATCAAGCGCTATTGATTTACTCTTACGGTTTGCCTCTCTCTTTGAACCTTAGCGTAAGAATATACTGAAGAATTTCATCTCGCCCGTCTTCTCGCCAGGACTCAGCCAACTGTCCCCAAAGCGTTCAACCACTAACTATTTTATTGCTGCATATAATATGATAGAACCTTTTTGGAGGACTTAAAGGAAAATAAATATGTTTGAGATATTTCATTATATTATATCAATATTGAGAATTCCGGTGAGAACTAAATAATTAAATTTTTAACGAAATCTCAAACCCATAACCCGAAACTAAAAGCAACAAATAAGTTTTATGTTTACTTATACACTATGGTGCAAATGAAAGGAATAAATTCGTTATTTCGTAAACCGATGACATTAGGCAAAATCCCGGAATAGGTCGATTTTTGTTTTTAAATTATAATATTTTGGCATGCATATTATACTAATGTCGTCATCCATCTGGGCGTGATGACGTAATCGATGATTTTTTTTTAAATGAGACTAGGATTCGAGTGATAGCTCATTTGAAAGGTCATTAAATTCTCTATTTAGTAATATAAAAATTTTTACAATCATTACTTTTATGGGTGTCCAAAAAAAAATTTTAATGAAATTATTTGACAAAAAAAAGAAGTATGTATGTAGTTTATTTAATTCAAAATACATTTTTTCTACGAGCGTGCAAAAATGTCTACTTTTGCGCACGCATTTTAGTTTAGAAAGTTTCATTTTCCGCACGCGTGTTACTTTTCCGCACGCGTGTTACTTTTCCGCACGCAGTTTTTATTTTTCCGCACGCGTGTTAATTTAGATATGTTAATATGGCCTTAAAGTAATTATAATACATGCAATAAACTAATATTTAGATATTATTTACTAATTTATTTCAAATATATCTTATTGTGTTCCCGTTTTAATGAAATTAACGCTACAATTCGATGAAATAAAATTATTTTGACATACTATTCGAAAGTCAAATCGGTAGACAATAACAGTCGTTTTGAATCATCGTCATGGAAACCAAGATCGTCGTCATGCTAACTAATTATATTGAAAGTTTGGTTTTGACAACCTTGTCAAAGAATTAATTTGTGTATGTATTTTCATATTAAGTTGGTAATTTTTTAAAGACTCTTAGAAAAAATATTGTTCCTAACTCTTGCAGAAAGTCTCTTTTCCGCACTCGAATGCTTGCCGAACTCCCGCGTCGCGTCGTTCGGCAAACTGCAGTCGCGTGCGGAAAAGAATGACTTTCTGCACTTGTCAGGAAAATAACTATTACTGTTTCCCAGTAACAGAAAAAAATGTTTATTTCAAAAATAAACTTTGCTTTTCGATTAATTTCAATGTTCAAGCCAGCTTACACCAGCCACCTGCCTCTTAGGAATTTTGAACATTTAATTTAGGCGAAAAGCAATGTTTATTTGTGATATAAACATTTTCTTACTGATTTCTAACAGCAAAAAAATGTGTTTTGAATTAAATAAATTATATAAATTCTTCTTTTTCTTTGTCAAATAATTTAAATTAAAAACATTTTTTGGGCAGCCTCTATAAACAATTATGTAAATGTTTATATTAATAAAAAGAGAACTGAATGATCTTTCAAATGAGCTAGCACACGACAACTATTCTCATTTAAAAAAATCATCGATTACTTCATCACGCCCATATGGATGACGTCACTAGTATGACATTTACGACAAAATAACATAATTTAAAAATAAAAATCGACCTGTTTCAGGATTTTTCCAAAGTCGCCGGTTTACGAAATAACGAATTTATTCCTTTCATTTGCACCATACTGTATATGTTTATTAATAATCATGCAAAATAGGTAGGTAAATACAGTAAGGCTTACTTGGTAAGTAGTAAGTTAGTAAGCAAATTAACACTAAAGTCATTTAATGAGAGACATAATAGTTATTCATGTACCAAGGGTATTAGTAGATGTGTATGCCTGAGGAAGCCAATTTGTGTTATATAGCATGGGATGCTGAGTTGTCTTATAGTTCTGTCGGTATGGGTAAGTTTATGAAATACTGAGAACACGACATGTTTGTTTTCAAGTCTGAGAATTTTTAAGTCTAGCAAATATATGGATCGATTCTGTTTTGTTCCTATTGCTAATTCAATGTGAATATGAAGTGAATTAATGTAAGCTAAGCATTGGCCAAGTTGTCTGTTGGCAGTCTACCATAGCATGTTAGCTAGATTAACAGAAGTTGCCATGTCAAAAAATTACTTTGAGATAGAATAATTGAATATCATTAAACAATTAGCAGTAAATAATGGATACAAGGAACAAATAATGAACAATATTTTACACCAAAAACTGCATAAGAAAGCCATGAAATTATTCTTCAAAATACATAAGGAATAATTTTCCTGTATCTGGCTGTATACCATTACTTACAAAAATTGAAGAAAAAGATCTTCTGTGTAAAAGGTATATTAGTTTGAAAACCGCAATAAAGGGTTATATTAAAATACAGAACGTTTTCGCTCTAAAGAGAGCATCATCAGTGTTCTAAGCAAGCTCTACATGCTAAGCCACCAAAACTACATGGGTTAAAACCCTTAAAATGCCGACCAAAGGTCATACATTGGTATATTATTTATTAAACGCTGGCGATGGGTGAAATTTAAAAGGTATACCTCAAGGCACCATATGACTATGCCACAAGCATATGGGTGGTTAAGTTGATTTCTCTTTGTGAAGACAGAGAAATCAACTCAACCACCCACATGCTTGAGGTATACCTTTTAAATTTCACCCATCGCCAGAGTTTAATAAATAATTGCCAATGTAAGAATTTTGTTCGGCATTTTAAGGGTTTTAACCTATGTATTTTTGGTGGCTTAGCATGTAGAGCTTGCTTAGAACACTGATGATGCTCTCTTTAGAGCGAAAACGTTCTGTATTTTAATGTAGCCCATTATTGGGGTTTTCAAACTAATATACCTTTTACACAGAAAATCTTTTTCTTCAAAATCTTACATCGGTCAAACTGGTAGAACCTTTATCAAACGCATAGCAGAACGCAAATGGCTTTCAATAATATAAAAACATATTCTACGTACTTACTTTACCTTGTAGAATTTCTGGATTATAATTATTCTTTTAAGGACCAATTTCAAGTTATCCGTATTCAAAATAAAAGCCTTATACAGCTCCCTACTCATAAACTTATTCAGAAACAAAAAAATCAGTGTTTCATTATTAGATACAAAGAACTTTCCTCACGTAACGGTCGAAATCCATCACCTTTAATTTGATGGTATGTGCAGAAAGATTCAAGGTGAAGTATATCAGCTGCAAATATCTGCAGAAACGGTAAGATCAATAATTTATGGAGGAATCTGTAGAGAAATTGGGTGGAGAAAAAGAACAAATCAAGAAATAGAAAGTTTAGTAATATTATCCATGTCAACAGAACAAGCTTTATAAATAGGCAAAAAGCAGATTGGTTAAGATACCTATATAGAAACTCTTAAAAATGAAATTGGTAAAAGCAAAATTAATAAAACGGCGAATGTCACTAGAAAAGGGAAGAAAAGAGAGACAGCAAAAAAAATGACTAATTGGTGCTTTTAAAATGATAAAAATGTTACCAATTTTAAAAATTATATAGACATAATACTAGAAATTGAAAGGAATATAGGGGAGAACCTTATATAGAATACCTTGTAATTTTTAAATTGTAGAAATATATTTCGTATTTAAAACTTCTAGAGAAATAATAGCCTCTAAAACTCTAACCGTTGATTGGTGGATTATTTACTTTAAACACCCTTAAGACATCGATCACATATATTAAAAATAGGTTTGTTCTAGCAAACAATCAAACTAGTCAGAAACCGTCAGGAAACAATTGGTCAGTGAGAGAACATAATACAGTCACCAGTGCTATCCCCTCTACTCGCGCTGGTCCACTATTCGCTGATGGTTTTAAACCGTTTTAAACTGATGCTAGAACAAACCTTATATAATGACCGAACGGAAACACTGGATAACATATGAAACCTTCCAAATCATTGAGAATAGAAGAAATTTTTGTCAAAGTGTCATAGTGAAAGGGAAAAAGCTAGTTTAAGAAACCTCAATAAAAAAATAAAACGAAGATGCAAAGCAGATAAAAAACTGTACTATCAAAGTACATGCAAAGAAATTGAGAGAAATGATCAGAATAATCAGCCGAGAGATCCATTTAGAAAAATACGCTACTTAACAAGCGACTTCAAAGCCAGAACTTGGGCCATTGAAGACAACACTGGCACTCTGAAAACAAACAGAGAAGGTATAGCAGAGACATGGAGATCGTATTGCAGGGACCTATATAAAGCTGATCAACGCCAAGAACCTGTTAACAAAATCTCTGACGATGTAGAAGAAGAAACTGATATACTTGAAAATGAAGTAAGACTCGCGATCATTAAGCTGAAATATAATAAAACACCAGGTCCAGATATGATAACAGCAGAAATGCTCAAAGCCACAGAAGAAACTGGCGTAAAATTACTTCATCTACTCTGTAACCAAATATGGCATTCTAAACAATGGCTTGAAGACTGAACAAAATCTACAATAACGACAATTCATAAAAAAGCCGCTTCCATAAGTGCAGCAATTATAGAAGTGTTTCTCTTATATCACATGCCAGTAAAATAATGCTACATATAATCAATGAGAGACTAAAAACATTCCTTCAAAGAGAAATTCCACAAGAACAAACTGGATTTACCAAAGGTAAAGGTACTCGAGAACACCTGTTGAATATAAGACAGATAATCGAAAAATCTAGGGAATTCAATATTCCGCTGTACATAAATATGCTTTATAGATTATCGTAAGGCGTTCGACAAGGTCAAGTGGAGACACTTATGGCGAATACTAAAAGAAGTAGGCGTACCCCAACTCCTTATTTCGCTTATAACTGAACTGTACGAACACACTACTGGATCAGTTAAAGTGCTTGACACACTTTCAAACGAATTTCATCCAGAAGGGTGTGTCAGACAGAGATGTATACTATATCCACAATTATTCAATATATAATATATATTATGGAGAGCATATCCATATTATGGATCCATATGGATGGCATATTATGGATAGCATATTATGAGAAGAGCACTTGAAGGATGGGAAAAAGGAATCTCAATAAATGGTCATAAAATAAACAACCTACGATTCGCAGATGACACAGCCCTTCTTGCAAATAGTCAAGCAGGGCTGATTGATCTTATACGACTGGTTGAAAACGAGAGTCAAATATTTGGTCTGCAATTAAACATATCAAAGGCAAAGAACATAATAGTGGATAGACTACATAACAGTAATCCACACACAACCACAATTGATCCGTTTGAGGTTGTGCGCTCATACTTATATCTGAGATCATTAATCATAAACACAGGGTCACTACAGGAAAGAATAAAACGTAGATGTGATCTAGCAAAACCCGCCACAGTAAAAATGACCAGAATATGGAAGGACTGTCAAATTTCAAGAGCGTTAAAGATAAAGTTGATCAACTGCTTAATATTCCCCATACTGACCTACGGATGTGAATCTTGAACCCTGAGAAATTCGGAAAGAAGAAAGATAGACGCCACTAAAATGTTCTGTTGGACACGAATGCTACGAATCCCTTGGACCGGCCATAGAACCAATAATTAAATTTTAAGATAGCTAAGAGTTAGCCAACCACTCTCCAACAAAGTCCATCTCCAACAATTAAAATACTTTGGACATGTTATGAGAGTAAACACAGAAAACAAGAAAAGACTCATTATACAAAGAAAGGTGGAAGGCCGAAGATCACGAGGAAGATCCCCAACAAGATGGATCGATCAAATTACGGGAATATGCAAAAGACATATGTATGAGGTAAAAGAAATGACCAGAGACAGAGATCTTTGGAGACGGACAATACACGACATCAGGTCGACCACTACACTCCCACCGGTGGGTCAGGATTGAAGAAAGAGAATATATCGATCTAGGAGCAACGTAAAAATGTCGAGGTGACTGGCGAGATGAAAGTCATCAGAAGGTATATTTTTCGCTTAGATACATTTACCAAGAAAATATCCCCTGTTGGACCTACCCAGTCATATAGCTGCCTTATGGGTGGCCTGGACAAACTACACCGGTTCGGAAACGGTCTCATATCCTCATTGAAACATAGAAAAAAGTTCAGATCGGTGTAACTTTTCCACACACATACATACATAACCGGAAGTTTTTGTCTCCTTTTTAAATAGAAATTAAGTCAAATTCCTTAGCTCGGTTACTTTTAAATGGTATAACCGATTTTCAAAATTAGACATGCGTTGGAAAAGTAATGGATCAATACTATCAAAAGCCGCAGAGGTCATACCTAACTTTTCGAAATTTTTGGGAATTTTTGGGACGAGAACGATTTTTTCAAATGGAAAGGTTACATTTAGGGTTGCATTTCTTAGAGGAGACAATTTTATTTTTTTAATGTGTAGGTGGTCTTAGTAAAAGCTTAAATTCAAGTTTTTGGTGTCGCCACCCTTGTCCGACGGCCGCCATCTTCGAAAAACGGGTACAAATGGGTTTCGCGCTGTATCTCGTAAACTAGTAACCCTACAGAAAATGTAATTGCACATAAATTGTAGCAAATTAAATTTTCTACAATTTTATTTCCATTAGTTTTTATTGTCAGGTGGCCAACAAAAAAGTTATAAACAAAAATAAGAGAAAATTTTGTAAAAACTTTCCTTTTGGAGGTTATAACTTTTTTTTCGTTCATTTTATAATAAAATACAGTCGAACCCGCTTATTGGAATAGCCTTCGTGCCAAGCAAAAATATTCTTATAACCGGGATATTCTAATAACCGATCATGGTGGCTAGCCGAAATAAGTGTACCGGATATGCGTAATAATAGTCCATACTATATTAATATGTATATGTATGTATATGGTTTTAGGTCTTTTTATGTCAATAATACATACATAATAACAGTAGTGTAACTATTAGCTACTTCTTCATTAAAAACTGTACATTATAATATATGTGGATGCATACAGGAATTAATATAAAATGTATGTAAATATTTTCTTATTAAAATATATTATATAAATTAGTTACTCATTTTGTCTTGAAAAAATAATCCATAATTGTACTTTTTTTGTTACATAAACTACTAATCATTTTGTTGCCCTAAATTATAAAAATTACAAAAATTTCCATTGCATTGACCCTCCAGAATACCTCTGATAACATTACGAGCGGTTAGGATGGCAGATTAGCTGTTTCTAAAAATTTATTATAACAGCCTGTTATACAGGCAACTTGGTGGCAATATGTATAGAAATTTGTAGACAAATGAAATTATTTTATGACTTGTGTCGGCGAACCATTGAATTCGTACTCATAAAAGTACTCAAGCAATAAATATTTATTACTTGACAAACCCTAAAAATATAATAGCACGACAGGCCTTTGAGTCCTTTGTCGAAAAACCGTAATACCAGACAATATTTAAATTTTTAGGAAACTGTACGTAAAAATTTAGTCGGTGACATGAATAATTATGCTATTAAGCGGTATTATTGTACGAAAACATATTCCAATAAACCGATGTATTTATTAAGGAATAAATAGAAACGTTTCGGGACCTCGAATTTATATTCCATAAACCGGGATATTCCTATAACCGGTACTCTAATAAGCGGGTTCGACTGTAATATCATAGTAGTTTTGTAGAGGATTTTTCAACGAACAATTTCCGCTATAAAGTTGTTTATTTTTATTAGTCTAGTAAAATAAAATTACACTACATGTAAATCAAAATGTAAATTCGTACAGGTTGAAACAAATTTTATATCAAAGTTTAGGTGGGTACAAAAGATATTTTCAAAAAAGTATCCAAATCATACAAGGGGATCATTGTTTAAATAATTAAAAAGGGGTAATTTTTGCAAAAAAATTACTTTTTTAACTGCTGAGGTCATTCAATTATTAATGAAGGTTTATAAGATTGTTTTCTGTAAAGTTGAAGGGTAAATCTTTCACATAAGACTTACTAAATTAAATTTGACCCCCTATTTATTTAAATAATTATACATAAAACTTTAAAAACAAATTTGCAAAAAATTATTTTTAGCTTTTTACTATAAAAAAAAAATTATACACAAAACTATAAAATATCTTATTTTACAGGATAAGTTGCGCTATGTTATCAGTATTATTAAAAAAAAATTGGTCCAAAAATATTTAATATTTTTTGAGATATTGAATTTGTTTATTAAATGTTACTCTATTTGCAATTGAAAAAACGCGGTTGTTACCAAAGAAATAATTACCTGTCTTAAATCTTATTGTTTTTATTTTTATGTATATTTTCGACAAATGTATTGATAAATTCAAATTTCAATTAAACTTCCCCCTAAAATGGCATTTGAAAATAATTCAAATTTGTTTATAATTTATTTTTTTAATAACGTCGCGGGGATTAAATATTTTGAAATGCCGTTTCGATAATTGGATTCCTGGGAATTTTTCACTAATTAACAAATTTTTTGTCTTTTTTTCCTCTTCTTTTTTTTTTCTTGGCATTATATTACTACGGCCCTTTTTGGGTTAAGTTTCATTAAGAATGTCGAATCTCTAAGTTGTAGATTCTAGACCTAAAAATATTAAGATTGGTTTAAAATCACTTAAATAAAATGTGGCTACTTACTGAGTTACAGGGTGTTTTATTTACAAATTTAAAAATTATTTTTACCAAGTACTTTCAAACTATTTGACATATCCTTATCATACTTGGCAGAAAGTGTGGGTACTATACAGTCTACTAAATTGTGATAAATAAAAGTTTCTAGCTACCACCAGAGGCGTACGACAGGGGCCAGTTAATGGTTGACCCTTCCCAAATTCTACGTCACTGAGCGAATTACTATTTTAGCGAAATTGTTCGATTCTCCAATACTTTCTATGTAAATAATATACTTTTACTGGTAACGATTAAGTCATTAGTTTTCGAGATATTGGTCGTTAAAAATAAAACGGCATAGTTATTTTGATTCATTCATTCTATCATTTTAAATTTCCAATATCTGTCAAACTGATGACTTTATCGATACCAATAAAGTTATTTACATACAAAGTATTGGAGAATCGAAAAATTTCGCTACAATAGTAATTCACTCAGTGGCGTAGAATTTGGGAAGGGTCAATCATTCTCTATCCCCTGTCGTACGCCTCTGGCACTAGCTAGAAACGTTTATTAATCACAATTTAATAGGGTGTATAATAGCCACACTTTCTGCCAAGTATGATAAGGATACGTCAAATAGTTTTAAAGTATTTGGTAACAATAATTTTTCAATTTGTAAATAAAACACCCTGCAACTCAGTAAGTAGCCACATTTTATTTAAGAGATTTTAGTTAAATCTTAATATTTTTAGGTCTAGAATCTACAACTCAGAGATTCGACATTCTTAATAAAATTTAACCCTAAAAGGGCCCGTAGTAATATAACTCAAAGAAAAAAAAAAAGAAGAAGAAAAATGACAAAAAAATTTTGTTAATTAGTAAAAAATTCCCAGGAACCCAATTATGGAAACGGCATTTCAAAATACTTAATCCCCGCGACGTTATTAAAAAAACAAATTATAAACAAATTTGAATAATTTTCAAATGCCATTTTAGTGGGGAGTTTAACTGAAATTTGAATTTATCAATACATTTATCGAAAATATACATAAAAATAAAAATAATGAGATCTTAATCAGGTGAATATTTCTTTGGCAACAACCGCGTTTTGCAATTGAAAATATAGTAACATTTAATAAACAAATTCAATATCTCAAAAAATATTAAATATTTTTCGACCAATTTTTTTTCCTTAATACTGGTAACATAGTGCAACTTATTCTGTAAAATAAGATATTTTATATTGCTTATTTAAAACGCTAAAAATTATTTTTTGCAAATTTGTTTTTAAAGTTTATGTATAATTATTTAAATAAATAGGGGGTCAAATTTAATTTAGTAAGTCTTATGTGAAAAATTTACCTTTCAACTTTGCAGAAAAAAATCCTATAGACCTTCATTAGTAATTCAATGACCTCATCAGTTAAAAAAGTAATTTTTTTGCAAAAATGACCACTTTTTAATTATTTAAACAATGATTCCCTTGTATGATTTGGATACTTTCTTGAAAATATCTTTTGTACCCACCTAAACTTTGATATAAAATTTGTTTTAGCCTGTACGAATTTACATATTGACTTTTTTTTATTTCATTAGGCTATATTTATTTATCTAGGTTTTACAGCGCTCCAAACTTGACCAGATTCTCGAATGCTCATAGGAATAAAATAATAACAAAACGTTAGGCTTACTTTTTTAACTATATATTTATTTATTATGATTTTAAGATTCCTGCGCTATTATTAAGCTATTTTTGACCATTTTCCTCGCCACCTATGAGGCAGAGTCTCGAGGCGCGTTTTTTGTTGGTTATCCCCAATAAACCTAATCCACAGACTCTAGACAAAATCATATTATTTATTATTATATGTTGAAAAATATCTGTCATAGTTTTATTTCATTTTTTCTATGGTCCAGGCTGCGAGTCAAGATCTGAATCAGTATCCGAAGTGAATTTTTGTGGTAAAATGAGAGTTAGCGTTGGCGTCATTGTCGGTAATTCATCTTAGAATTCATTTTTTCAATAATTATTAATGCTGATATGTCCACGATGTTGCTGCAGCTTTCACCACCACAATGAAGGCACACTGCTAAACATTTGAGGTCTGCTTTTCGGCAACCACATACATTTCCAGTTTCCATTGCATCTGCAAAATATGAATGTAATAAGCTCGGGGTACTGGAGGCTTGGAAGTTTGGATTGGTATCCAAAATTTTCCATGCTTTTTCCAGCCCCAATATTTTGGATCACAACGTTTACCGAGCCATGACTGATCTGGTGATACACTCGGAGTCTGTGGAAACGGGCTGCATCTTGTGTTGCAGGAAGTGAGAACAGATTAAATTAATTTTTTTTTGAATTTTCTGAACTTTAAAATGGAATTTCGCATATTATCCAGTCGGGTTAGACGAATAACAGACCTAGCCTTGCATTCGGAGCTGCCCCAAATTTTATTTTTTTAATATTTAGGGGGGTCAATAGTAGTGTAAATTTAAAATCTCGACTGAATTCCGCTATTGCGTTAGCCGCCATCTTGATTTTAAACGAGAACTGTTTTTGCTCAATATCTCCGCCATTTTAAACTTTTCGACAAAAAGTATAACAACCAAAATTGTTGAAAATGTAATTTTCTATCATTTCTATTTTTACAATTTTTTCGTGTCATCGATATTTTCCGAGTTGTAGCGGAAAATACTGACAGTTATATATAAATAGAGCATAATATTATTGAATTATCTCGTTTAATGTTAGTTTTACGACAAAAATGTTTCTATACAAAAATAGAGAGAATTTAATTCTACACAATTTTAATTTCTATCATTTTTTTACTAAAGTTAATATTTAAGGTAGTATTTATGCGATAATGGCGCGAGCGTAAGACCTGATTGATTTTGTAACAATTGTTTTTGTTCAATATCTACACCATTTTCAACTTAAATTGTTCCAAATATGATTTCCTACAATTTATTGTTAACAATTTTTTCATGCGGTTGATATTTTCCGAGTTAAGTGGGAAAATAGTAAAAAGTAGTGGGGGGAGCATAATTACTGAATTGAATCTTTTTTCTGAGCTGCCCCAAATTTTATAATTCTATCCTTTAGGGGAGATCAATAGTAGTGTAAATTTAAAATCTCGACTGAATTCCACGGTTGCATTAGCCGCAATAATGATTTTAAAGGAGAACGGTTGTTGCTTAGTATCTCCGCCATTTTCAACTTTTCGACAAAAACGGTAGGAACTAAAATTGTTGGAAACGCAATTTCCTACAATTTTTTTTCCACAATTTTTTTATGCGATCAATATTCTCCGAGTTAAGGAGAAAAATAGTGGAAGCGGAGGGAAAGCATAATTACTGAATTGTGTCATTTATTATTAACTTTACGACATAATTGTACATAAACAAAAATAAAGAGAATTATATTTAATACAATTTTTGAAACTTTCAATGAAACACCAACCAAACTAAGTACATAAAAGACATAAATAATAACTTATATGCATTAAGTTCACTTAGTTTTATTAACTAGAGGGTTTTATTGGTTGAATTTGTCTGTCGATAATTAAGTTTCATGTGAGCTAACATATTTTAATATTTTTCAACAATTTTTTTTTTAA
This sequence comes from Diabrotica virgifera virgifera, assembly GCF_917563875.1. Lineage (NCBI taxonomy): Eukaryota > Metazoa > Arthropoda > Insecta > Coleoptera > Chrysomelidae > Diabrotica > Diabrotica virgifera. The sequence continues at coordinate 188,673,852 of NC_065447.1, read as the reverse complement.
TTTTGGACCCCGTTGGGGGAAATTTTCCCATCCCCCACCTCTTAGACCCGCCACTGGTTCTCTGGAAAAATTGTAGTAAATCGTAATTGCAACAATTTCAGTCCTTACACTTTTTGTCGAAAAGTTGAAAATGGGGAAGATATTGAACAAAAACCATTGCTTTAAAATCAATCGGGTCTTACGCTCACGACATTACCGCATACGTACTACCTTAAATATTGATTTTATCAAAAAAATGAGAAAAATGAAAATTGTACAGAATTTAATTCTCTTAATTTTTGTGTAGGTTAAAATTTGTTGCAAAAGTAATAATAAACGAGATAATTCAATAAAACAATAATTATGCTTTAACGGTCACTGTTTTTCCTCATAACTCTGAAAATATGGACCGCACGAAAAAAATTATAATTAACGAAATTATAGAAAATCGCATTTTCAACAATTTCAGTTTCCATATTTTTTGTCGAAAAGTTGAAAATGGCGGAGATATTGACCAAAAACGGTTCTCGTTTAAAATCAAGATGGCGGCTAACGCAACACTCAAATTCAGTCGAGATTTTAAATTTATACTACTATTGACTCCCCTTAAAGATTAGAAAAATAAAATTTGGGGCAGCTCCTAATGCAAGGTCAAATGGTATCCCGACTGGGCTATATATTATATTACTATAGTCTCGCATGTAGGGAGGTGTGCGCGCCCTACATGCGATAAGCGTAATACCGAGAACTTCTGTTCTCTGGGATGCATTAAAAATAAATAAACACAGAACCCAAATGTGGATAAGATTTTTTATTTTTCAATAATTATTAAAACTTTTCTTCAACATCTTAAACCACAACCAGTTTCCCTAACTTCAATAACCCAACAATTTGTCAAAAGTCACCGAGTACGTGCTAAAAGCTCAATTGTGTTTAAATCATCGCTCTTAAATATCGATCGTGTCGGCAGGAATTGAATCATTCCGTCAATAGGATAAAATCACAATACTTTCTTTTAGCGGTGTCTTTTTCTCTATTGTACAGCTTTAACAACGTCCTTTTTGGAGCTTAAAACCCGCCTAGAGTGACATTTTCAAAGATTAGCATAAGATTGTTGATTTTAATTATTTTTTTATTGGACTAAGACAATTCTGGGTAAGGTAAGAAAAGAAAGGTTATCGTTATATCATTTTGATCCAAATAAAAAGTTTGTTTTTAATTTCTGCATGAAGAATTTGTTTAACTAGATTTAATAGAGACCAACTAGGTTAACCAACTTTTTCTAATTTATACATAATGTTATTTTTATATTATTTAATAATAGTATATTATTCAAGGAGCATATTAATGATGACTAATACATGCGAGTAGAATACTATAATTTTTTACGACCTTTTTATTTTAATTAGTAGAAAAATATAATAATTATCAACTATTTTCGATTTAAATTGCAACTTACGAAAATAAATGATATTTACCAATAGTACGAGGCTGAATAAGCGAGGCCGCTATTAGTCGGAGAGATAGAAGCGGATTTTGTGCGTGATAAGTAATATGGAAAAACTATACGGGGATATGTTGAATTAGTTGTGTACATGACTTTCCCCATTGGCCGGAAACCAGAGTGGGGGACGAGGGGAGTAATAAGGGGTCAAAGTCGCGGGTGATGTTTTTTTTTTTGACGCTCATGATCGAGATAGTGCACCAAAATTTGGGACTAAGTAGATCATGCCGTAGCTAAGTAAAATCTCTAGGGGCGGAACGCTGCGCGGCCGACCAAGGGGTGGGATAGGGGTGAATATAAAAAATATAAGGGGTTTTTTGTGACGTTAGTGATTGAGATAATGCAACAAAATTTGGGAATAAGTAGACTATGACATAACTAAGTAAAATCCCCAGAGCCGGAAAACAGAGTGGGGGATGAGGGTAGTTATAAGGGGTCAAAGTCGCGGATTTTATTATTTTTTTTTGTGACGCTCATGATCGAGATAGTGCACCAAAATTTGGAAATAAGTAGGTCATGACGTAACTAAGTAAAATCTCCAGGTGTAGCACGCTGCGTGGCCGACAAAGGTGAGGGGCAGGGGTGAATATAAAAAATGTAAGGGGTTTTCTGCGCCGTTCGTGATTGAGATAGTGCACCAAAATTTGGGAATAAATCGACCATGACATAACTAAGTAAAATCGCCCGAGCCGGAAACCAGAGTTGGGGACGAGGGTAGTTATGAGGGGTCAAATTCGCGGTTTTTATTATTTTTTTTGTGACGCTCATGATCGAGATAGTGCACCAAAATTTGGTAATAAATAGGTCATGACATAACTAAGTAAAATTTCCAGAGGCGGAACGCTGCGAGGCCGACAAAGGGGTGAGGGCAGGGGTGAATATAAAAATTTTAAGGGATTTTTTGTAACGTTTGTGATCGAGATAGTGAACCCAAATTTGGGAGTAAGTAGATCATGACCTAACTAAACAAAACCTCCAGGAGCGGAAACCACAGTTGGGAATGTGGGTAGTTTTAAGGGGCCAAAATCGCATTGTGTATTATTTTTTTGTGACGCAGCACAATATTTGCCCCCACCCAGCGTTCCGCCCCTGGAGATTTGACTTAGTTATGTCATGGTCTACTTGTTCCCAAATTTTGGTGCACTATCTTAATCACAAACGTCCCAAAAAACCCCTTATATTTTTTATATTCATCCCTGCCCCACCCCTTTGTCGACCACGCAGTATTCCACCCCTGGAGATTTTACTTAGTTACGTCATGACCTACTTATTCCCAAATTTTGGTGCACTATCCCGATCATGAGCGTCACAAAAAATAATAAAAACCGCGATTTTGACCGCTTATAATTACCCTCGTCCCCCACTCTGGTTTTCAGCTCTGGGGATTTTACTTAGTTATGTCATGGTCTACTCATTCCCAAATTTTGGTGGATCTCAATCACGAACGTCGCAAAAAACCCCTTGTATTTTTTATATTCACCCCTACCCCCACCCCTTTGTCGGCCACGCAGCGTTCTGCCCCTAGAGATTTTTCTTAGTTACGTCATGACCTACTTATTCCCAAATTTTGGTGCACTATCTCGGTCATGAGCGTCACAAAAAAATAAGAAAACCGCGAATTTTACCCCTAATAATTACCCTCGTCCCCCACTCTGGTTTCCGGCCGTTGGGGAAAGTCATGTACACAACTAATTTATCATATTCCCGAATAGTTTTTCCATATTACTTATCACGCACAAAATCCGCTCCCAGCTCTTAGACTATATGTGCAAATGCTCAGAAGAGAAGCGAACTATCATGTGTCGTGTGCGTAAAGTGTTAAAACTCTGCATTATTTATTATTTATTTAGTACATTTCAAAAGGACTATCATTGAGCAAAATGAAACTTCGCAAATGCTGTCTTATGTATTGTAAAAAATGTTCCGTTTTCGTGTATCCATTAAATTAGAAATAGATATTTTTAACATATAGGACGGGGGTCATACAGCCTCTGCCGCATCCCGCATTTCGAGCTCCACCTTTTTCGGTCGGTCCATTCTTCCTCATTTATGGCTCTATTTCTCATTATTCCTCTGATTCCTTTTCTCCATTCCAGTGCTGGCCTTCCTCTCCTTCTTCTATTCCATGGAACATAGTTTAAGGCGTGTTTTGGCCATTGTTCATCATTTATTCGTATTACATGCCCGTACCATAAAAGCTGTTTGGATTCTATTGTATTTACGGTGTTGTAGATTCTTCCTGTTTTTCTTCTTATTTCTTTATTTGGGATGCGATCAAGTCTAGATATCAGACACGCTCTTCTTTGATAACATAATAAGTAAATAAAAATTCGCTTTCAATACGTATTGTTAAATGCACGATTGATCATTTTTGACTGTTTACCGTGACAGATTTCACGTCAGCAGGTGACATTTACTAGCAACTCGACGGTAAGTAATCCAACTCGACGGTAAGTACTCCAACTCGACGGTAAGTAATTAACTTACCGTCGAGTTAAAAAATCTCTTAATTTTAATTTATTTTTGCAGAATTTCTAAATATGGAATTTTATCGTCTGGTTTATTAACGACTGTAAAAGTACGCTGGATGTTCGTTTTTGTATTGAGTACTTTTACAATCATTAAACCATCGGTTTGTTGGATGTCATTCATAGTAATATTATATAATTCTTCTCTTATACAGGCACCAGATATTCCCAATAGCATTGCGACCTACAAATTATGAAAAAATCTTCATTAGAGCATTTCTTTTACCTAAACTAGCTTATATTACCTTGTGAACTAGAAATTCTTCATCCGGTGCTTCCATCAGAAATTTTTCAAATTGCTCCCGTGTAAAAATGCTCGCTTTCTTAGGCCTATAGCCAATATTTTTTCTCTTCAAATACGCGATCAAAGTTGAAAACTTGGAAATATCAATGCCATCATAAAGAAAAACGGTGGATTTAATCATTCAATATTCTGCCAAGAGGCTTCCAGGAGCTTTCAACTGCATATGTCTTTGAACGAAATATGCCAATAGAGTCTTTTCTTCGATTCTTAAATGCTTGCCTTCGCACCATTTTTTAAAACTTTGGTAGGTATTTTGATAACGGATTTTGGATTTTTCGAGAATAATTGCGGAACACCCTTCTTCCCAAGCCCGTTCAATTTCTTCAAATTCACTTTCGCTCATATTTTAATTTATAATAATCAAAATTGTACTTAAAATTATTGACAACTAAATAAAAACTCAATTCTCCATTGTTGTTATGCACCCTAGTTACTACCTAACAACCATAGTATCTATCTTGATAAAATGAATGAAACTAGTCAATATGACGAAAATGTTTAATTTTATAATTTATTTATAATGGTATCAATCGTGCAAGAAACGTTATAAGCATGTCGAACGTTAAGGGTAACCGATCTCAGACAATTTGGAGTCGTCGCTCCGCTCCTCCGCCAAACAATTGTCTTCGATCGGTATAAAACCCTTACCGTTCTCCATACTTAATATACTATTAATATAAAGCGCGACAGATGGTATGACAGAAGAGAGCGCGACTGTCCCAGGTTAATAACACTAAGGCGATTCAGGTTTTTATAACGTAATAATCGTAACATTATGATAGTCTTAGAGGCACACAAGACAAAAATGAGTTACTTTACAATATAAAATTTTGGCAGTTGACTATGTCACACCACAAAATAGGAAAAATAAAGTATGAAAAAATATTCAAGCAACACCGATATCTACATAGCTCAGCAAGGGACACATAGAGAAGTTAGTTGTGTTCTATCTAGCTATTTTAATATGCTTTTTAGTCGTTTAATTTCAGCAGGCAATTTCAATGTAAAGCAGAGAGGATGGGGTTTCAGATTAGCACCATCACAGGGAAGAGAGCTTATGAAAAATAAATGACAATAATTTGACTACAATTTTCATGAATAACCACTATCTCAAGCAAACAACTCAAAACAAATTAAATCAGGGTTATCTGTCTGCAAGATAAAATATGGTGGATGATTGGCCGGTTTAGTAACCTACCAATCGTAGATACGAATGCTGCTCAAAGAAACAATGGAAAGCCTCATAACTTTACTGATAATATGAAGATGACCACGGCAAGAAATAAGGACAATAGAAAAATGTAGGAACAAATATGAGACTTACTACAAGACACATCATATCGACCAACTAAAGAAATCAAAACATAACCCAATTCAATTGTTGAAAGGGAAAGAAAAAAACATATTTATGTGCTCTACAGGAAACAAAAGAAATGAAAAGAACAATCTAAACTAGCTGAATATATTAATAATCTCGAGTGGAGTAGCAAAAGAAAACAGTTCCAAAAAAGGTATAGCCTTACTCATACATAGAAGATACCAGAATGACATCAATATCTATCAGAAAGAACCTTAAAAACAAATAGACCTGGATCCCGCGTACCAAAAGTTGAATAAGAGCAAGCTGAAAATTTGTTAATAGTTTAACGGTGTCTAGTCGGACAAACTTTGATGTAAGGGAACACTGGAACAAGAGAAGTTTAAGTTGTGGAAGAGGTTAAAAATTTGGAACGTCAGATTATGAAAACGTTCCATGTATTTTTTCGGGCAGAAGTTCCAATTGATTTGTTACCATTTCATTAAACTCTCATGCAAAAATTAGCCTGGTGTTTATCACCAACTGGGAATTTAATGAGTGGAACACGAAGAACATATCAAATGACAGGAATTTTATTGGTGATAAATAGCAGTCTGGTTTTTGCATGAGAGTTTAATGAAACGGTAACCAATCAATTGGAAGTTTCCTCCGAGAAAATACATGGGACGTTTTCGTAATTTGACGTTTCAAATTTTTAAACTGTTCCACAATTAAAACTTTCCTTGTTCCATTGTTCCCGTACATCAAAGTTTGTCCGACTAGACACCATTAAGCTATTAACAAATTTTCAGCCTGCTATTAATCAACTTCTTTTGGTACGCGGGATCCAGGCCTAAAGGATAAAAGTGTAGAAGGAAGACTTGAACATCATCGGAGTGTATGGTCCAGAAAATAATAAGTCTCAAACATTAAGGAAAACATTTTATGTCGAATTAGAACAAGTAGTAGATCAAGTCAGAGGAAAGATGATAACTTTACTGGGGAATTTTAAAGCTCGAATAGGCAACCAAGTAATACCCAGAATTTAGCAAAAACGTAAGAAAACTGTTAAAAACCAAAATGGATTGCTAATGATAAACTTCTGCACGAATAACGAACTTAGAATAAACAACACACTTTTTGCCACAAAGACCAACACAAATACTTCAGTAAACTCGTGAACAAAGATTTAGGAAAGATTATGTTATAATCGACAGATATATAAATCCATCAAAAATAATGGACGTAATGTGCATGAACTCGGCAGATGTAGGTAGTGACCATAGCCTACTACTCTGTAAAAATAAGAATCATCATGAAATATACCGAACCCAAGAGAGAGGCATCAACAAAAACAAAATTTGGAGTCGAAGGACTAAAGACGGGAAGCATGGAATAGTGAAAAAAAAATGTCAGAGAACATTACTGAAAATGAAATATTAGAAAGCGATTACATCGGTGAAAGCTGGGAAAACACAAAAATAACATAATAAACGCAGTAACAAGATTACTTGGACAGAAAGAAGTAACGAATAATAATGTATAAAAAAAAACCATGATTTAGGGAGGAAGTGAAGACAAAATGTGAAGAAAAGAAAAGCTACCTAGGTACAGGAAACCCGAAGAGAATTGGACGGTCAAGTGAATAGGGCGGGTTATGTTAGTGAAAGAATATTGAAGAATTGAAATAGTCGAAAAAGGAATGAAAGGCTTTACAAAACAGTCACGACCTGACACAGAAAGAACATAAAGAATTTTAGAAAAAACAGAGACGAAAATTGTTAGAAAAATCAATAGTAAGACACTATAAGACACAGGTCAAAGTAGGTACAGATATACTAAGGAGATTAAAGCTAGAAAATGGCAAGGACTGGTTAAGTAATAGAAGAGCAGAATGGAACAATTACAGGGTGTAACAAAAGTGCAGGTCATAAATTAAATTCCATATTCTGAAACCAAAAATAGTTCGATTAAACCTAACTCACCTTAGTACAAATGTGCATACAAAAAAAGTTACAGCCCTTTGAAGTTACAAAATGAAAATCGATTTTTTCAATATATCGCAAACTAGTAGAGATCTTTATTGAAAATGAACGTGTGGCATTCTTATGGCAAGAACATCTTAAATAATATGTACACCCCGATGTGAAATTTGTACACTTCATAAAAATTTTATGAGGTTTTGTTGCCTTAAACCCCTCCAAACTTTTCTGTACGTTACAAATAAATTATTATCTATTGCTAGGGCATCTATGCCCTTTCGTTCGTTGCAATCCGTGACTGCACGCTGGGGTTTGTTTTGGTTGGATCAGAGAGAGCAGCATATGTGCTTCCTGATGAGAGACTAATAAGTTTCGAAACCGGTAGAGGTGCTTGCTGCAATCTCTGATTGAACTAGAATATGATGCGACTGTATTTTCGTTTTGCGACGAAATTGAAAATGGTTATTCGTTTTTGGTATATGATTATGTACTTTGATTGGAGCAACGGGGAATAAATAACATGTCTTGATTGATTGATTGGAGTACGAAGGGAACCATTCTCGTTGAAAATTTACCGCGCTGAGCACATGGGACGTGAATTTTGAAAAATTCCCTAATTTTCCTTAGTCTCAGCATCCGTTATGGCTTGCAAATTGTAGAAGCCTCGGAGGTGTAACCAGAGAAGGTTCCCATTGTTTTTAGTCTGGTGGGATGTAGAATAACATTATGTTGTTTTATATGCCATTGGATTGAAAACTTAGACTTTTGCTAGCTGTTGCCGCTAGGGCATCTATGCCATTTCGTTCGTTGCAATCCGTGACTGCACGCCGGGGTTTGTTTTGGTTGGATCAGAGAGAGCAGCATATGTGCCTTTTTTCGATTTATGGATAGATGGAGCTATAATCTAAAAAAACGATTGTTGGAAATAGAAGATTATATTAAAAATGGAAAGTCCCTACTAAAATGGAAAACTTTACTTAACTTTTTTTGGTTTTAAGACCTACACTTCACAACCCAATAGGTAACGTAACGCTCGAGTGACTTCACATTTAGCATACTTTGCTCCCCTACCATAAGTATACTAAAGTTGGTGTGGATTTTTTTTATTGGCTTTAGGATTGGACCATGCGGCCAGAAACAAAGTAAATAGTACATATATAAACATAATATATCTTATCTAAACTATCTAATTAGTAATCTAAGTTAAGGTTATCTAAGTCTGACCGACCTTTTTGTTAAGAATAGATATAATAAACATTTTATTTTCAAAGTGAATTTTTGCTAAATTAATCTTAATAAAAATTTTGGGATAAGGACAAGGGTCACACTTTTCTCATCCAAGGGTTTTTCCTTTTTTCTTAATAAATATTGATTACCTATATACCCACCCCACACGGTAAGGCAGGCATGTAGGCAATCAAAAGGAAAGACATTTAAGGTTACAAGCATAATCTAGTCATTCTATGACTTAATTTTACAGTCATATAGGAAAAACAAAATAAAATCAAAAATACGTTTATCACTCAGTGCCAAAAGATACGTAACATTATAGTGACCGAAAACGTTTAAACTTCTTAAATTTTTTGTAAGAATGTCCGACTGATGTGTGTACTTCTTACAATTAAAAAATACATGATCCAAGTCCGCCGTTTCATTGAAAATATCACAAAGATTTTTATCAGTTATTTTTATTGTTAGACCAGGGCGCATCTGTAAAAATATTAGTACATTTGGACGTTGAGAGGTGACTCAAAATTTTTTGCAGAAATTGCTTGAAAATAACTCAAATAATAATATTTGAGTTATCCTCCCTCTCAAAAAGATCCGGAACATTGTTTAAATAATCAAAATGTCAAAAAATGAAGGAAAAATTCGATTTTTTTCTTCGTTTTTTGATTATAACTTTAAGAGTATTCATTTCCGACAAAAGTTATGTTGACATGAAAGTTGCGTAATTAAATTTCCTACAATATAGAATTGGTTAAAAATTTAAAAAATAGTCACCCTTGTTGCAAAATAGCAATAATTGCGAAAAAAACATACAAAAACAAGTATTTGCATTTTACGTTTTTTAACCATTTATACTGCAGTTAGGACCTTCATATTTCACCCAGAACTTTATGATACAGTTAAACAATACTGTAAATTTCATTAAGATCGGTTCAATAGATTTTGAAAAATAAATTTTGCAATCCAGCTTTCGCAAAATAATTCATTTTTTCAAAATGTTACAGGACTGAGAATAAAGCAGATAGCAAGTTAAATTTTTTTTTCGCTAATAGAAGTGCACTGTACCTTTCATTTGCAATTTTCAAAATTAAAATCGATTAACTACCACGGCGTCAGCAATTTTTTTAAATAAACAATAATTATTGGTGCTGCGCGCAGGACAGCGGATAGTTTGCTCTGATTGGGCATTCCAATGACCTTTGATAATTATTGATACATTTTAATTTTTATTACATTTCGATATAAATAAATAAATTTGTTTATTGCAAAATAAAAGCACATATTTTATCCTTTGAAATAACACTTTTTTTAGCAAAAACTTTCTTTGTTCATTTATTTTAATTTAGAGAATAAAAGTTTATTATTTTTAAACATATGCAATTGTTTAAACAATATTTCACAAACAATAATAAAATTAGTTTGATTTTTGTGGAATTAAAATATTAAAATTCAACAAAATATAGAGTAAGGAAATAATATATTAGATAAAGATTGGAAGAAATTTTGGTGGAAATCAACTTGTGTGAATCGAACACCGCTGTCCTGCGCGTAGCACCAATAATTAATGTTTATTTAAAAAAAATTCCTGACGCTGTGGTAATTAATCGATTTTAATTTTGCAAATTGCAAATGAAAGGTACAGTACACTTCTATACGCAATAAAATTTCAACGTGCTATCTGCTTTATTTTCAGTCCTGTAATATTTTGAAAAAATGAATTTTTTTTGCGAAAGCTGGATTGCAAAATTTATTTTGCAAAATCTTTTTAACTGATCTTAATGAAATTTACAGTATTGTTTAACTGTATCATAAAGTTTTTCTGGGTGAAATATGAAGGTCCTAAGTGTAGGAAAAATGGTTGAAAAACGTAAAATGCGAATACTTGTTTTTGTATGGTTTTTTCGCAATTATTGCTATTTTGCAACAAGGGTGACTATTTTTTAAATTTTTAACCAATTTTATATTGTAGGAAATTTAATTACGCAACTTTTATGTCAGTACATATTTTCTCGAAAATGAATACTTTTAAAGTTATAATCAAAAAACGAAGAAAAAAATCGAATTTTTCCTTCATTTTTTGACATTTTGATTATTTAAACAATGTTTCGGACCTTTTTGAGAGGGAGGATATCTCAATAATTATTATTTCAGTTATTTCCAAGCAATTTCAGCAAAAAAATTTGAGTCACCTCTCAACGTTCATCTCAAAACAGATGGACCCTGGACTATTTGTATAAATGTGCCGGAAGGCAAGCATGTCCAAATTTCATCCGAGATATGGTTGTTACGGAAGTTCTCGGAAAATCGTAATTTTTAAACCAGTAATTTTTTCGAATATCGGGTTCTAGCAATGCATATCTTGTGCCTTTTGTCAAAATAAAATGTTTGTATTGTTTAGGCCATTTTTTATATAAATTATCTTTAGCAATATTTATTCTCTCATCTAATGTTAATAAAGGTGTAACATCTTCTCCCAACTGTATGCTTTCTTTAGCCGCTTTATCAACTTGTTCATTGAATGTGATACCTGAGTGTGCTTTCACCCACACAAAAACAAATTTTCTAGTTTTTTGCATTTGAGAAAGCAAAGTTTTTATTTTGGCTATGTAAGGATGACTATATGCGGAGTTGATTTGTAAATGTGATTGTAAACTATTTAAAACCGAAAGTGAATCAGAAAAAATTATGAAGTATGAAATGTTATTTTCCATTATAAATTCTATAGCTTTCAAAATAGCAACCGCCTCTGCTGTAAAAATGCATGTTTTTCTACTCAATTTAATTCTGCGTTGTACTTGCAGTGGGAAAATAAACGCCGCACCTGTGTCATAAGGATAAGGATCTTTTGATGCATCTGTATAAATAGCAATATACATTCGATATTTGTTTAATAGCTGATTGATTATTTCATTATTGAGATATCTTAATTCAGAATATCTAGGTATAATTACCTGAATGTTCAACAATAAAACATCTATGTTGAATTTAACTGTTGTAGGGGAGAAGTCTATTGAGTTTCTAAATCCTTCACATAAAGGAGGTGAGTTTCTATTAGACCAGTATGATCCTGTAAGGTCCTGAATATTTAGGGTGGAGATCTTTTGAGTAAGTGATGAATTTTTGACTTTGCGCTTGATTATCCTTCTTTTTCTGCCAATAATTGCCTTCTCAGCTCTAATGGAGGTTTCACAGTTTCTACTCTTAACGGTTCAATTGGAGTTGATTTCATTGCACCAATGCAGAGTCGCAAAACTTTGTTTTGTAAAGTATCTAATTTTTTTAATAAGTTATTATTAGAACTGCCTTATAAGAAGCTGCCATAATCTATAATCGACCTTATAATATGATTTATAAAAAGTCAAGGCTGTTTAAGGCTCCGCCCTCTTGTGTGGGTTTTATGGAACAGAACCCGCATAAAATTTTATGGGGTGCACAAATTTCACTATACTTTTTTTTAAGATTTTCCTGTTATACGAATGCCACATGTCGATTTTCAATAAAAAATCTATAATAGTTTTCAATATATTGGAAGAAATATATTTTAATTTTGTAATTTAAAAGGGCTCTAAATTTTTTTATGTGCACATTTGTACAGTTAAGTTAGGTTCAATCAAACTATTTTTGGTCCTAGAATATGCGACTTAATTTATGACCTGCATTTTTGTTACACCCTGCATATGCCAAATCACAACAAATAGAGTAGTAAAAACAGCGAGAGACTGTTCCCCAAAAGAAAGAAGATCGGTGGGAAAACCACAAAATCGATGGAACAACTTACTGGAGGCACATTGATAAACAGACAGTCAAGTCTACACGAAAAGAAGAAAAAGAAGCTAACAATAATACACTACAAACAGGTGTATTACCTCCATAATTTAATATCAACTTAAAAAAAAAATTGAAAACGATTTCTGAAGTGAAACACTAAACGGTAAAAGCTAAATATACGATTAGCCAAATACGTTAAAAGCCAATAGTATATTAAGTATGGAGAACGGTAAGGGTTTTATACCGATCGAAGACAATTGTTTGGAGGAGGAGCGGAGCGACGACTCCAACTATTGTCTGAGATCGGTTACCCTTAACGTTCGACATGCTTATAACGTTTCTCGCACGATTGATACCATTATAAATTATAAAATTAAACATTTTCGTCATATTGACTAGTTTCATTCATTTTATCAAGATAGATACTTTGGTTGTTAGGTAGTAACTAGGGTGCATAACAACAATGGAGAATTGAGTTTTTATTTAGTTGTCAATAATTTTAAGTAGGTACAATTTTGATTATTATAAATTAAAATATGAGCGAAAGTGAATTTGAAGAAATTGAACGGGGTTGGGAAGAAGGGTGTTCCGCAATTATTCCCGAAAAATCCAAAATCCGTTATCAAAATACCTACCAAAGTTTTAAAAAATGGTGCGAAGGCAAGAATTTAAGAATCGAAGAAAAGACTCTATTGGCATATTTCGTTCAAAGACATATGCAGTTGAAAGCTCCTGGAAGCCTCTGGGCAGAATATTCAATGATTAAATCCACCGTTTTTCTTTATGATGGCATTGATATTTCCAAGTTTTCAACTTTGATCGCGTATTTGAAGAGAAAAAATGTTGGATACTACTAATGTATGCGATTCTGCAGGAGTTTCTGTTAGAAGTGAAACCACAGCCCAAACAAGTGGGATTGCATTAAATAATTTAACAAATTGTACCATAAGTTTCAATAATAATAAATAATTCGTTAGTTTTCCTTATTCTTTCAAAAAATAAATTAAAATTAAGAGATTTTTTAACTCGACGGTAAGTGAATTACTTACCGTCGAGTTGGAGTACTTACCGTCGAGTTGGATTACTTACCGTCGAGTTGATAGTAAATGTCACCTACTGACGTAAAATCTGTCACGGTAAACAGTCAAAAATGATCAATCGTGCAAAAATATATGTAATTTTCATTAAATAAAACCCTTTGTTGCTTAATTGCATATAAAGTATGTCCCTGTAAGTTGTATCCATAAGGAAAACTTTTTTATTATTAATTTTACGAAAAAATGTTATTCTTTATAAAAAGTTCTGCATAGTCCAAAACCCAAAATTCAACTAGCAGATATCAAATTGTATGAATGTTATACGAGGTATGTCAAAAAGTTTAAATTTCACTCAAGAGTAAATTAGCTTTATTTTTCACAATATTGAAATTGCTATTATCAAAAGATGTTTGGAATTAAAAACTACATTTAATATGCAATTACATCCTTGTAATTGAAAATTTTTTTTTTGAAAAATTGTGGATAACCAACCTTATTTACAGTTATTTCAATTCTGATAACTCTTTTACTATTCATTTTACGAAAAAAGTGATTCTTAATAAAAAGTTCTGGCTGGTCTAAATCCTAAAATACAACCATCTTATATCAAATTTTGTCAATTTTATACGAGGTAGGTCAAAAAAATAAATTTAGATCAAAACTAAAGTACCTTTATAGTTCAGAATATTTCAATTAGAAGGATGTAATTACATACTGAAACATAGTTTTTAATTCTAAATAACTTTCCATAATAACAATTTTCGATATTGTGAAAAATAAACATATTTTACTTCTGAGCGAAATTCATAATATTTATTGACATACCTCGTATAAAATTGATAAAATTTGACATAATATGGTTGTGTTTTAGGTTTTTGACCATGCAGAACTTTTTATTAAGAATAACTTTTTTCGTAAAATTAATAATAAAAGAGTTATCTAAATTGAAATAACTGAAAATAATGTTAGTTATCCATAATTTTTCAAAAAAAAAAGTTCAATTAGAAGGATGTAATTGCATACTAGAATATAATTTTTAATTCCAAACAACTTTTCATAATAGCAATTTTTAATATTGTAAAAAATAAAGCTACTTTACTCTTGAGTGAAATTCAAACTTTTTGACATACCTCGTATAATATTAAAAAAAAATTTATATTTGATGGTTAAATCTTAAGTTTTGGACCATGCAGAGCTTTTTATGAAGAATAACTTTTTTTCGTAAAATTAATAATAAAAAAGTTTTCCATATTATACAACTTACGGGGACATACTGTATAAACATATATTATTTATTTTTTTGGTAACCATTTTTTACAATTACATTAAAATTTTTGTCTAATTACGTAAAACATTATAAACTTCTCTCAAACAGTAAAAACATTTCTTTTTAAAATAAAGTTTTGGAATTTCAGCCGCTATATCAACTCGAATCACCTTTTTTTCCGAAACAAACTTCTATCTTACTTTGTTAACGTTACAGTGAAAAAGTGAAAAAAAAAAGAATGAGCGGCGTGCTTTAATTTTCTATAATTATTTTTGGCGCGTGAAAAACATAACCGCTGCCGAGAGATATTAGAAGCCTTACACCGTAAAAAAAAAGAGAAAAATGGTATATTATGATGAAGCACAACAGAAATTTGAACATAATTCAGCAAGACGTTTATTGTCTATTAATACTAATAATACACACGACCAAACTTACATGGAATCATCTGATATTTCCTATTATTTCGTGCGAATTTCAAAAAACGATTATACACGAGGTCAAATAATATTTATTTTAAAGAAATTTAATCACAAATATAATAATAATAATATGTAAGCACTACGAGCCTAGTAGCCCCATGGCTTGATGTACTATTCTTTTCCACTCCCTTTTGTCAGTCGCTTTTATTTCCCAGTTCCTTATGTTAAGTCTTCTCATATCTTCCCTAACTCCATTACTCCATCGTGATTTCCGTCTTTCTCTTCGCCTTTTCCCTGCCAATGCACTAGATAGTACCATTCTGGGAATTCTACATGGAATCATCCTCTGAACATGGCCCAACTATCTAACTAAGTCTTTGCGCCTTAATTACTGCTAATATTTAGGATATTGATAGAGCTCAGTTAGTTCGACTTTATTTATTGTTCTTTGGAGAGTTAATTTTATAATTCTAATAAGCTTTGCACAAACGTCCAGGTCTTGCAAGACTGTGAATAATTCGCTTTTTTGACTCGATCGAAAGCCCGTTTAAAGTCAATGAAAAGAACCTTGGTGTCTTTATTATATTCGTAACTTTCAGCCTGTATTTCTCGTAGTGTGAAGACCTGATCCACAGTACTTCTGCCTTTTCTGAACTCACATTGATATTCTCCTATGGTTTTATCAACCTTCGTTGTTAATATGTTTTTAATATGCATAGCCAATATTTTATACGTTCTGTTTAGCAGCGCTGTGCCTCGATAATTCTGACAATCAGCCATATTTCCTTTTTTGTGAATAGGACACAGTATTGCTTCTGTCCATTCCTCAGGTAGTATTTCTTGTTCCCATATATTATTAATTAGTTTATGGATTTTATCCAATAACTGATTTTCTTCAAATTTAATCATTTCAGCCGTTATGCAGTCGCTTCCTGGGCTTTTGTTCATTTTTAATTTATCGATGGTATTCTGAATTTCGCTTATAGTCGGAGCCTGCTCTGCACTCTGTTGATTTTGTATTTCATTTGCTAGATCCTCTATTTCCTCGTCATTATCGTCTGTCTGTTCAGGTCCATTTAAAAGCTCATCAAAATACTTCTTCCAGCGTTCTAATATCTCTGGTTCACCCATAATCATTTCTCCATTTTGGTCTTTATAATGTACAGTTTTCGATTGGTGTCCTCGTTTCTCATTTTTCATTCCTTGGTAAAGGTTCCTAATTTGATTATTTGTGTAACTTTCCTCTATAGTTCTCACTTTAGCTTCATAGTGTTTCCTTTTTTTCTCGTAGTGTTTTTTTGGTTTTATTTCTTTGTTTGTGTTATCATTTTACTGCGTTTCTCTTGTTCCTTGAGTTATCATTTTTAATCGTAGCTTGGCCCGTTCTTCCAATGATTGTTCACATTCTTCATCAAACCCTTCTTTTTGTTTTTTCTTTGTGTTTTAATTGGTGCTGGAAATATTTGCTGCTTCTTTAATTACATGTTTTAATGTTCCCCACATGCATTCTACATTCCTTTCACCCACTATGCTTTTTAATTTGTTGTTAATAATTTGTCCATATAACGTTTGCTCACATTCTGTCTGTAATCTAATTGGTTTGTTTCTTTCGTATTTTAATCTCTTTTTGTTTCGAAGAGTTGGTACTAATTGTTTCAACCATATTCCGACCAAATAGTGGTCTGAGTCCATATCGGGTCCTCTATATATTCTCACCTTTGTTATGCAGTGTTCTTCGTTTTCTCAATTAAAGCATGGTCGATCTGGTTGACTGTACGGCCGTCTAGAAATTTCCATGTTCCCTTATAAATGTCCTTTCGTTGGTGGTACGTACTTTTTATTATAAGTCCCTTTTCTTTGGCAAAATCTGCCAGGAAATATCCATTTTCGTTAGTTTCTGGATGTAAACTGTGCTTGCCTATAGTGGGCATTCATATTTCTTCTCTGCCGATTTTGGCATTAACGTCTCCTAGAATGATCTTCATATCATACCTGGGTATAGCCTCATATACTTCATCTAATTTGCTAGAAAATTGCTCTTTCAGATCTATTACCTGTTCCTCCGACGGTGCATGTATATCAACTCTTATATACAAGAAATGGACATGTTAACAGTATTTATTCATTTATAATTAATGACAGTGACAATATTATATTAATCTAGAAACATAAAAAAAAACATTAGTAACTAACGTAGACATTAGTAGCCTTAGATCTTAACTACTAAATATATAACAGTCCTCAGCCCCAATTCCCAGTTACAAAAATAGAGGTGCTGGCAGCAGCTGATCTAAGTGACGTTTCCAAGGTAGACCATCATCTCTTCGTATTTAATAATGGATGTAACCTATGCGTCTGATTACCTTTCCAAATACCCATCGTTGATCACTGCAGTACTTTCTAGCCTGAACTCTGTCTCCCAAGGCAAATTCCCTACCAGGTGTAGGCCTGTCTGATGGAAAGGAAGTTGTGTGTTTGCAAAAATTTCTTAACATTGCACGAAGATTCGTTCTAATTTCGCGTCCGAACATAAGCTCATACGGGGTGAAACCGTTAACACCTGGTGTACGACGTAAACGTTTTCGTGTTCGTACTTTAAGTAGTTTTTAAGTTAAGCTATTGCTACAGTATTTATTCATTTATAATTAATGACAGTGACAATCTTATATTAATCTAGAAACATAAAAAGACATTAGTAACTAAGGTAGACAATAGTAGACTTAGATCTTAACTACTAAATATATAACATTAACAATTGTTATTTTTTGGTATTTACCTATTAATCTGAGAGTGCACAACCTGTCCGAAATTGTTTTAAAGTCTGAAACAGATTCTTTCAATTTTTTACTTATTACAAAACCTGTACCCAGCCATCTGTTACTGCCTCCGCTATTAAAAAATATATAGTCGTCTATTTCCTGGCTACCCTGCCCCAATTGTTTTGTCTTTTGTAGAGCTACTAGACCAAACTTATATTTCCTAACTTCGTTTATTAAATTCTTCAGCTTTCCTTCCTAATAGGATCGTCTTATTTTCCAAGTTGCTGCTTTTACCATTTCTTCTGTTATTTTATTAATTTGTTTTTTGCGTTCCTTTTTTCGTGTCCGTGTTCCCTGCGGTGTCGTCTTTGTCGATTCATCTTCGTCTGCATCTGATTCTAGTTTTTTGAGATGTCTTCTTGTATTTTTTCCAATTTCCTTCTTTCTTTGTTACATTTCCATAGTTCATTGTTTACTATTATTTTCTGGTACCCTTAATTACAAATATATAACAATTAAATAAAACATTAAAGTATTTAAAAAACAAATTGAAATTAGTTGTTTTAATAGTCGAGGAAATGAAGCATTTTGGCTCGTAATTTTTTCGTCCAGCATGGATTTACTTGAAATTTTCACAAAAGGTAGGGAATAGTCCAAGGATCATATTCTATATCATGCCGCTGTACGCTAAAACCTTGGGGATGGTTGTCACCCCATCTCGGGGGCGGGAATTTTTTATTATATTTTAACCATGTAAATCGATGTAAAAAGTAATTCTAAGAAAAAAATGTTTTTTACATTTTCTTCTTAAAACTAATATTTTTCGAGTTATTCGCGCTTGAAAGTAACAGTTTTTCGATGAAAAAATCGACTTGTTTAGAGGGTTTTTTGAGTACACCTCGAAAAATATGCATTTAATCAAAATAACTGCAGATATCAAAATTGTATCTTTTAGTAACACAAATCAAGCTCTTTTTCTGTAATATCTTTAAGACCAATACAAACCGAGATGCGGCATGTTAAAAATTATCTTTTTCGTCAAGTGCATAATTTGAAATATTCAAAGTAAAATAGCGGAAAAACTTTGCATTTTTCGAAGAAAACTTAAATAATCTTTTTTCAAGTATACAGCTAGGCCTCTCAAATAATTATAATAAAAAGTTTCTAGTCTAAAAATTAAGCGACTTATGATAAAAAAAGTTCGGTACCTGCTTTTCTCTATGAAAAAATCAGTGAAAACAACTCCCTAACTACCCTCTTAATTAAAAATTGGTCTTTACCTTTCTGTAATTCCTTTTATATTTATATTTTCAATACATCCAAGGAGTTTGACCCATTTAAAAGGACTAATTTTAGAAAAATTGGAGTTTAAAGAAAAATCAATTTTTTGAAATTTTCCATTTTTCACCTTTTACTTCAAAATATCTCCGAAAATACTGGAGATACGAAAAAATGATAGACTGCTAAACTCTAGCTTTATTAATAACTAAACGTCCGTTGTACATAGATTTTCATTACAGTGAAAAGTTAGCGAGATATAGCTGTTTAAAACCTCTATTTATGAGCAAACACCCCTTTATTCGAGCCCTTTAAACCCACCCTAATTAAAAACTAAGGGATCTTACGGAATTTAGTTTACAACGTCTTATAATCCTTTAAAAATCCTACAAAGTCATTTTTGAAAAAACTTTTTATCGTCAAAAATGAAGGAGCTATGTTTATAAAACGAATTTTTTTATGGATAATTTTCAATGTATGTATAATACCACAGACCCGGTTCGTATACTGGAATATGACTATAGTATTTTTACTACAAAAGCGATATTACGTAGGTCAAAATTTTTGACGTAAGAGAACTGTCAAAACATTAGAATGTGACTTTTCATTATTGCCATGTTTATAATAAACATGGCAATATGGAAAGTCACATTCTAATGTTTTGACAGTTCTCTTACGTCAAAAATTTTGACCTACGTAATATCGTTTTTGTAGTAAAAATACTATAAAAACCTATTTGTATTTGTATTTGTACATATTTGTAAATTCGTATTTTTGTGTAAATAAAAGTTTTTGTAATTCCTTATTTTTACTTTTATTTCGGTATAGATCTATTAAAATATCTACTTATAAAAACTGTAGTGTTATTAAGGGTGGTTTTTAAGGGTTGAAATATTATGATATTATATCCTCAAGTATAAAACAATCATTATTTTAACCATTCAAAACCAAATTTTACCCATATTAAAGTTTACATTGTTTTTATATAATTTTTGACAATAAGGGGTAGTTTACACCCCTAAAAATAATCAACGCCCTTAAGCATGATATAGAATATGAAGTACAGGGTGAGATGATCCTAATCCCAAATTTTTATGTAAATCGATGCAAGCCGAAATTATTCTTTTAGGATAAGTAAATTTCTTATAAATAGCTCCTACAAGGGTGGTTTTAAGGGTTGAAATATTATGATAGTATATCTTAAAACATAAAACAATCATTATGTAACTTATAGGAACCAAATGTTGACAATATTAAAGTTTAAAATGTAATTTTTTTAATTCTTTGCAATTAGGGGTAGTTTTCACCCTTAAAAAACCAAAAGCGTACAACAGCTCAATATAGAAAATGAACTAGAGGGTGTAATGAGCCTAGTCCCAAATTTTTGTACAAATCGATGCTGGACGAAAAGATGCGAGGTTTTGCCATTTTTTCAGCTTCATTTCCTCGACTATAAATTCAATAGTATAAAAAATTTCAATGTAAAACGAATAATGTTTAAATTGTTTTTCTTTTTTCTTGGTAGTCAGCGTTATCACCTCTAGTTCTTATGCAAGCTTTAATATTTGCGTGGGCACGCTCCTAATCAAATTATCAACATTTTGTTTTGGTAAGTTATTCCATTCTTCAAGTGCAGCTTGTACGAGCCGTGCGGTGTTTTGTGGATTATCCCGGCGAGCTCTAATTTTTCTATTAAGCATATCCCACAAAAATACTCTATAAGATTAAGCTCGGGTGAGCAAGCAGGCAACTCCAAACAAGGTATATCTTCTACTTCAATGATATCTCTAGTCACTCTAATGGTTTGTGGAGGTTCATTATCATGCATGAAAATTAAATTTTCTCCTGTTGCACCTCTCCAAAGCCTAACTACCGGTTATCAACATACCTGTGAGCAGTTTAAATTTGAGTGGATGAAAATTACAGATGTTATTTTACGGATCACAATGCCTCTCCAGAACATTGTATTTTATCTTTTATATAATGTGTGAACAGTTCTGTCAGTTTTCGTTCTTGCTTGTCTTCCTCGACCTCTATGTACACGATTTCGTGTGTCATCTGATTTTACAGAAATCCTGACCGTTTCTGAAAATAACACATTTTGTCAATTCCCAATGTTCCAGTTTTGGTGGTGAAGACACCAATTTAGGCGATCAATCTTGTGCTGCCTGGATAACTCGGGAATACATAACTGTCTCCATCTGTAAACTTCTTGGCGCAAACTCTTCTTGTTATTACTTTTTGGCGACATTCCCTTGCTTTGTTTTTAAGATTTACTAATTCCTGTTACCTAGCATAGGTTTTTATACGGCATTTATTTATAAGGCATATCTTCGTTTTTGGACGCAAAAGTTAGTTTATTTTATTCCGTTCAATTTGCAAGTCAAGCAAATAACCTATACCTATACCATACCGAGCTGTACTATCTGATTGTCTGATTGATTTGTTTATTTTCAATAAAAACCTTTATTTTTTGCAACAATAACAAGTTTTTTCAAAAGAAATAAATATTGCTTTCAAATACAAGGTGATTTCATATAAGATTGGTTGTGTATATTTACATAGTAGTCCAAGTAGTCCACGTACTGAAGCTTAAAGTAGCAAAAACCTCGCAATTTTTACAGAATGGATCGATTTGCATGAACATTTGGAATCAAGTTCACCTTACCCTCTACTTCAAAATCTATATCGTGCTGACGGGCGCTTTTTATTTTTTTTAAGGGTGAAAACTACTCCTTATTGCTAAAACCTGTTAATTTAAAAATAGGATATTTGTTCAGATGGATTACTCTAATACTATTAGTCTAATACCCTTACTATATCTATTGACTATTTCGATCCTTTAACAGTTCATTTTTAATGGTGCAATCTACCTCTAATTGCTCAAAATTGCTATAAAATGCTTACGGAGAATAAAATTTGATTCGGATGATCTACATATGTAATAATTATATTCATTTATATTCCTCCCGCCTAAAATTTAGAGATACACGCATACACAAATATGTTGCGCATTATCGATTTAGCATTCGAAGCGAACAGTTCGTTTTTGCGTGTTTGATCGGTGAAAATTAGTTTTGGTGAGTCGGTAATTAATAAAATGGAAGTCAATACCATTGGCAAAGGACATCCACCCGATCGAGGAGGGACGATAAATATTAATAATATGGAACTGGATCAGGAGGAAAAACAAACACAATTAAGTCAAAATGCAAGTTCACAGGTACAAAAGGTAGCAAAAACACAATCAAATACCTTTTTTCCAGTTTATCAGGTAAGCGATAACAATAATTCTAATGAAAACCAGTTGTTAATTAAACCTATTAAAAATAAATATACACAAGGAGACCAAGGACCGTATTTTGTCTATTTACAAAACCGAAACGGGCACATTGGCCGGCTACATCGAATCGCCACCGCGCGTCTTGTGCTTTCTGCAGAACCTACGGTAAGAGATAATATAGTTCACATCAGCGTTATTGGTAGAAATAACGTTAGAATTGAATGTAATTCATATAAAAGCGCAAATATTTTAATTGATAGTAAAAATTTATTAGAAAAAGGTTATGACATATACATTCCTAATTTTATGGTACAAAAAAGTGGAGTAATTAAAGGAGTCGATAAAGGTATCACAGAAAACGAATTAAAGGACTTTATTGTTTGTAAATATGGTAATTTTAAGGTATTAAGTGTAAAAAGAATGAAAAGAAAATCAAACAACGAGCTGATAGAGACGGGTACGATAGTGGTGACTTTTAGAGGACAAATGATACCAAAAGAAGTTATCATTGAGAGAATGATATATCAAGTCGAAACCTATATACCGAGAGTAATACAATGCCTAAACTGTTTAAGGTATGGCCACGTCACGGGTCAATGTAGGGGGAAAAAAGATGCGGACAATGTGGACAGGAGCATGAATCTGAAGCATGTGAGTTAACAGAGCCTACTTGTTTATTCTGTTTTGGAAAACACTCAGCACTGGACCGAGCAAAATGTCCTGAGTTTGAGAAACAAAAGGCTATCAAATATCTTATGGTAAACGAAAATATGGCATTTAAAGAAGCAAAATTAAAGTACAGTAATAGTTATACGTCAGCCTTAAAAACATCAAATGCAGGAAATACATACACAATAACAACAAAAAGAAAATGGAGCGAAGCCACTCAAAATAAATCGGTTTACCCATATTCGGAAGAACATGAAAATATCTTAAACAATCCTAGCACCTCTGCGTACCCGCCTCTACCAATTCCTAAGAATATTCCAATGTATCACAAACAGGTAACACAAAATAACCAAACAACAAACAGAAACCTTAGTGAAAATATATTAACAATATTTAAAAATATATTAGGTAAAAAACTTTTGCCAACAGAAAATAAACAAATTATGGAAGAATTTAAAGATAGTCTAGAAAAATTTTTAAATGGATCTAACAACTAAAAAAATCTTACAGTGGAATTCACGATCGATAATACACAATAAGGGGCATTTCGAAAAATATATATTTGAAAATAAATTTTTGGCTATATTATTGAGTGAAACTTGGTTGAAACCAAACACAAACATAAATTTTTCTCGATATAATACCTTTCGCGAAGATAGACCGCACGGTTTTGGAGGGGTCGCAATATTATTAAATAAAAACATAAATTTTCGGAATAACTTAGATTTTTATAAAATAAATAATGTAATGTGTGTTGCAGTACAAGTCATTTTAAATCAAAATATTTTAAATCTATATTCTCTATATGCAAAACCTAAACTAGGTATATCGAAAAATGAGTGGGTCAGGTTCTTTAATAATTTAAACAAACCATTTTTAGTGGAAGGAGACTTCAATTGCCATAATAAAATATGGGGATGTGATGAAACTGATCGCGAAGGGATAAATCTTTTTGAAGCTATGGAAGAATGTGGACTTAATTTCTTAAATGACGGTTCGGAAACATTAATTCGGAGGTCCATGAATAAAAATAAGTCAGCTATAGATCTGACAATTTGCTCAAGAGGTATCTATTATAAATGCTCTTGGCACACAGAAAATATGAGTCTGGGTTCAGACCACTATCCAGTAGTTATCGAATTTGCACATGATAGTAATGTAAATACCTGTTTTGATAATAATGATATAATTAATAGAATTAAATGGGATATTAAAAAAGCGGATCGGACAGTTTTCTCTTACTTGTTAAGTAATAAACAAAAAGACAATATAGGACAAAATACAGAACAAGAATATCAAATGTTTTATGATTCTATAAATGATGCTAGTAAAATTAGCATTCCAGAGAAGAGAAAAGTGACCAATGCAAAATTTAATAAACCATGGTGGAATAATGAATGTAGGGAGGCTATTAGACTACAAAAAGAGGCCTTTTTAAAATTTAAAAGAATATCTAATCACGAAAATTACTTAAAATATCAGCAAGCAGAAGCATATAAAAAAAGAATTATTTTAAATAGTAAAAGAGCCTCATGGAAAAATGTATGTAATAGTTTGAACAAAAATACACCGATAGGTAACATATGGAGTGAGATTCGAAAATTAAAAAACGCCTATAATCCACCTAAAAATCCAATAGTTGAAAATGAATGGATCGAACTATTCTTTAACAAAATTGCCAGACCTTGGGTCCTAGAGGATTAAATTACATGTACAACGAACAGTACAATCACTGAAGACAGTAAATTTCTAACAGAATTATTTAATTTGGAAGAGCTTAAAAATTGTTTAAAAAACAATAACAACTCAGCTCCAGGAAAGGACAGTATTCACTATAGTATGCTATATAATTTGCCTATTCAAAGAAAAATACAACTACTAAATATAATAAACCGCATATGGACAAGCATGGAAGTTCCAAACTCATGGAAAGAATATATTATAGTCCCAATTCTCAAGCAAAACAAACCCGCAAATTGTCCGGATTCATACAGAGGCATTTCGCTATCGTCATGTATCTTGAAAACATTGGAGAGAATGATTAAACAAAGATTAGAATTTTGGCTGGAGAAAAATTCTCGACCCTCTCCAACACAATTTGGATTCAGAAAATCATGTTCAACAATGGAAAACTTATCATACTTGGTATTAGATGTTTACAACTCATTTTCTACTAATAAGTCAGTTGTAGCTACATTTATAGACGTCGAAAATGCATATGACAATGTTAATCTGGTAAGACTGTATCACCAAATGAAGGAAAATGGGAATCCCAGATATACTATGCTGGAGAATTTATAAACTTTACAGTAATAGAATATTGTATATCCAAATTGGGAATAGACTATTAGGTCCCAAAATATCAAACACTGGGATACCTCAAGGAAGTATTCTAAGCCCAATATTATATGCTATTTATACTTCGGATACAGGTAAAAGCATATCAAATAGTACCCAAGGTAAAATATTACAGTTTGAAGATGACATATGTATTTACGTAGACCAAAACGAGATAAAAAAGGGCGGCAAAATAATAAATGAAGTATACAGTTGTTTACTTGAAGACTTGTATCACTTAAATTTAACAATATCTTTAAATAAAACACAAATTTGCATATTCTCCAGAAAGCAAAAACTTCCCGAACTAGTAAAAATACAAAACTTCCAGTTCAAAGTTCAACCTAAAATTAAGTATTTGGGGATGATATTAGATAGAAAACTGAGCGGGAAAGACCATATTGAATACATTGTGACAAGAGCTGAAAAAGGTTATAATGCATTACGAGCAGTAAGTCACATCACTTGGGGAGCAGATGCCAATATTTCATTATTAATGTACAGATCATACATAAGATCTATTTTAGATAATGGATGCATATTTTATAAGCAGGCAGCCAAAACTCATCTTAAAAAAGTAGACGTGTTATCAAATAAATGCCTTCGATTAACTATCGGAGCTCTCATAAGCACCCCATTGTCAAATTTAAGTATAGAGTGTAATGAACCACCACTAAACCTAAGAAGAAAAACTCTATGCGAAAAGTTTATACTTAAAAGTATTGCTAAAGAGAGTTTAATAGGGGATAAGTGTCAAAAACTTTTTATACATGACCTAACGAGTGAATACTGGAAGAAAAAACCTTCTTTACTACTTGCTGAAACATATAACAACTTGCGCCAATTTAAAAACAAATTATACACATCAAAAATATCACCCACATTTCAAATATATCCAAATAGCATTCCTAATATACAGCCAATTTATATGAAAGATTATTCGAACTTTCCAGCGAATCTAAGGAACTCTATGTTTAATGCAGATATAGAAACACTATGCCCACAGTATTACCAAATTTATACAGATGCCTCAAAGATTAACTCTAAAGTTGCTGCTGCCATATGGGACCCTAAAACACAGTACAAAGAAGGAATAGGACTGGATGAAGATACCACGGTATTTACAGGCGAACTAATAGCAATATTGAAAGCAATGCAATACATAGCCACGATCAACAATAACAACAATATATTCGTAATAATGTCAGATAGCAAAAGTGCTCTAAGTAAATTGGAAAAGTGGACAGGACATAACAATCATATCATTATAGAAATAATAAGAAACTTTATTGAACTCAAAGCCAAAGGCAAAGAAATATCTTTCTGCTGGATAAAAGCTCATTGCAATTTAAAACACAATGAAATTGTAGACAAACTAGCAAAGAGTGCTACAGAACTAGCAACTAACTGTGAATATAAGCTAACACTAAATGACGCATATGCTTATATTAATAATAATAAAATGAATAACTGGAAAGAATGGTATACCAACTCCAAAAAGGGACTGTATTATAAAAGTATTCAAACAGATATTCCATCTAAAGACTGGTTTAGTGATTATCAAGGCAACAAGGTCCTCATATCATATATGTAGACTTAGGTTTGGTCACTCCTTAGTTCCAGAACATAAATATAAAATAGGATTGTCTGACACAAACTGTTGTGAATGTGGAGAATTAGGATCCGCCGAACATATGATATTAGATTGCAAAGTGAAAGAAAAAGAAGTAGAACATTTTATAAATCAAATTCATACTAAACAACACATAAGAAAACCTTTTAGTTTACAGACATTGATTGCTACAAAAGATAAAAGTATCTACGAGATCCTAATTAAACACATTAATAATATAAAACTAAAATTGTGAAATTATATATATAAGTTACCTTTGTTTACCCCATTTGTTGACCCTCCTTTCCGTGGTCTGGTCTTGTTTGATTTTGCTCTGAAAGACCCCTGAGCACTTATGTATCCCAGTTAATAATCCTTAGGTTAGGGAAAAAAACATAATAAATAAATAAAAAATAAAAAAAAATAAAAATAAATAAAAAATAAATTAAAAAAAAATAAATAAAAAAAAATATATATAAAAAATAAAAAAAAATGAAAGAAGCTATCATTAAAATAAATAAGTACTTATATTTGTAAATCATTATTATCAAATAGGTAATTCATATTCAAAAATATAATGAGAGTATAACAGATATCTCATAAGATTTTAGTTAGTAAACAAATTTGGTTCGGCTAATGGATTAAGTCCACAGTCAAGAAATCCGATAGCACACACACAAATATGTTGCGTATAGAAAGTTTGGTAGAAAAGAATTTTATGGATTTTTACAAGATTTATAAGGCTATTAAATCCTTTGCAAACCCTCAGTCGCAAAAAGAGGCGACTTTGAAAGGGTTAATAAAGGTGGTTGTTGCATGTTAGTACAAGTTTTAATTGTCAATAGCTTGTTATTGAATAAGCAAACAATGTTATTAGGAATTAAATAAGCAACCATTTAATATCAAACATTTTTTTGTATCTTTGATGCTAATCTTCCTATTCTGAAGAAAAGGGCATTTTTACCAAACTACAAAAATTCGTTGTTCC
Source organism: Diabrotica virgifera virgifera (assembly GCF_917563875.1). Classification (NCBI taxonomy): domain Eukaryota; kingdom Metazoa; phylum Arthropoda; class Insecta; order Coleoptera; family Chrysomelidae; genus Diabrotica; species Diabrotica virgifera. The sequence continues at coordinate 188,645,608 of NC_065447.1, read as the reverse complement.
CTTTTAATTCCAGTTTTTTAAAAACTAATCATTCTATGCCAGTCAAGCGTCTAGAATCTATTAACAAGACATACATAAAAGAGACTAAATAAGCCTAATGACTTAAAACGCCGCTAACTTACATTAATATGATACCAACTGGATTTCTCCATTCTTTTTTCAAAAAATGTTATTGGTTTTTTAACCGTAACTTTTTTATTTTTATCTTAGGAAGTTTGGTAAAAAAAAAGACTAAGTTTTTCAACCTAATAAAAATATTTGTAAATTAAATATTTTTAAAAGATTTTTAATTGAAAAACTTTATTGGCCCATTTCCTGGTGACAACCTCCAAGGCTTCTACAATATGCAAGCCAAATGGATACTGCAGTGAAGACTAAAGGGAAGGAATTCTACACTATGCAATTCACAACCCCCGTCTGCAGCGTGGTAAAGCTCCAACGGAAAATGGACCTAGTTACTCTATAGGAGTAATACTAATATAAAAATAAAAATGTATACCATTTTTATTCATTCTGTTGCGGTGCGAAACCAAAACTGTCTTAATTTTTACTCAGATCAGAGAGTGCAGCCAGCACTCTTATCGACGATTTCACCTCTTGTTAGAGGTTCATCAGAGACTGCATAGGCTGCTTTTCTCTGACCCAGGTAAAAATCTCCGACATATCCATCTCCCACCGCAACTGACGAGATGGTAGTAGGTGCCTAGCGGCATCTGCTAAATAAAAGACTAAGTTTTTCAACCTAATAAAAATATTTGTAAATTAAATATTTTTAAAAGATTTTTAATTGAAAAACTTTATTGGCCCATTTCCTGGTGACAACTAGAGACCGACCGATTAATCGGCTTCGGCATCGGCTTCGGCCACCTTCGGCCAATATTTAAACCTTCGGCCAACATTCGGCTTCGGCCAAAACGAAGCCGAAGGTTTCGCCGAAGGTGGAATAATAAAATGCTCTGTCAGTATACTATACTATATAAATAATCTAAACAATATGCTTCGGCGAGTCTTTGATAATTTGAATATTATTTACACCCTATGTATTTTATAACCTAAACTAAAATGTTTTACAAACTTTCAGGTAATTAGGTAGGATATAAATTTTAACAATAGGCCAAGATGTCTCAAAGATCTTCATTTGAATATTTCTCACGTAGGCGTAGTAAAATTCTGAGAAACTATAATAATTTTATGGTATTTGTTAAAACTCAAGATTACGGGTATTTTGACTACCTAAATATTAATGGCAAAACATCGACCATCGACTTACAATATATTTTTAGTCACCTTCGGCTTCGTCTTCGGCTTCGGCCGAAGGTATCCTACAGGCCGAACTTCGGCATCGGCTTCGGCTTCGGCCAAAAAAATCACATTCGGTCGGTCTCTAGTGACAACCTCCAAGGCTTCTACAATATGCAAGCCAAATGGATGCTGCAGTGAAGAATAAAGGGAAGGAATTCTACACTATTCAATTCACAACCCCCGTCTGCAGCGTGGTAAAGCTCCAACGGAAAATGGACCTAGTTACTCTATAGGAGTAATACTAATATAAAAATAAAAATGTATACCATTTTTATTCATTCAGTTGCGGTGCGAAACCAAAACTGTCTTAATTTTTACTCAGATCAGAGAGTGCAGCCAGCACTCTTATCGACGATTTCACCTCTTGTTAGAGGTTCATCAGAGACTGCATAGGCTGCTTTTCTCTGGCCCAGGTAAAAATCTTCGACATATCCATCTCCAGCCTATTTAATTTACAAATATTTTTATTAGGTTGAAAAACTTAGTCTTTTATTTAGCAGATGCCGCTAGGCACCTACTACCAACTCGTCAGTTGCGGTGGGAGATGGATATGTCGAAGATTTTTACCTGGGCCAGAGAAAAGCAGCCTATGCAGTCTCTGATGAACCTCTAACAAGAGGTGAAATCGTCGATAAGAGTGCTGGCTGCACTCTCTGATCTGAGTAAAAATTAAGACAGTTTTGGTTTCGCACCGCAACTGAATGAATAAAAATGGTATACATTTTTATTTTTGGTAAAAAAGTTTGTAGGTTTTTATGAAATCTATAGGGCTATTAATATTAAATCCTTTTAAAATCCTCAGTCGCAAAACCAGGTGATTTTGAAAAGGTTGGTAAAGGTGGTTTTTGCATATTATTACGAGTTTTAATTGTCAATAGCTCAGTCAATTTATGCCCTAGAAAATATTTTCGCAAACCATGCTATTGAAAATTAAATAAGCTACCATTTAATATGTAAACATTTTTTTGTATCTCTGATGCTAATTTTTCTATTCTGAAGAAAAGGCAATTTTTACAAAGGTACAACAATTTGTTATTTGTTTTAATTTTAGTTTTTTAAAAATTAATCGCTCTAATCCGGTCGACCTTCTAGAATCTATTAACATTACGTAAATGAAGAGAACCGAATAAGGCCAATGACTCATTTTAATTATTGTGGTAATTAGGTTGTCGTTGTTGATCACTTTTTTGCTAAAAAAATAGGGACTGACGTTTTTTGTCTTATAAGTCACTTAATTTTTGAGCCACAGACTTTTTTATGTTTGAAGATAGATATTTTTAATTACTTTAAATTAGTTTCTATAAGTTATCCTCGAAAAATGCATAGTTTTTCCGTCTTTTGACTTTGAAACTACAATATTTAGCATTTCACGAAGAAGAACTAACATATAAAGCTCGATTACTATTGGTCTTAAAAAAAATAAAAAAAAAAACGTTTTGTTAATTTTTTCAAAAGGTACTTTTTTGTTAAGTAAATTTGTTGATAAAGCTAAAACTTTTTGGGTTTTTAGCAGAAAACTGATTAATAACATTGATTTTGACGATATAAAACTAACACATTCGATAGCGAATAAATCTAAAACTATTAATTTTATCAAAAAAATGTATAAAACATTTTTTGCTTATAATTAACGTTTTTACCAACTTTCGCGGTCAAAATATAATAAAAAATTTCTACCCCCGAGATGGGTTGGCAACCACCCCCATGTTAAAAGCGCCTTTCGGAATTTTATAGATTTTGATCCACGGACTATCCACTACTTAATCTCAAATTTTCAAGCAAATCGATCCATTCGGTAAAAATTGCGAGGTGAGAAGCTTCGGTTCCTGAACTAATACATGTTTTTATTAATTTCTTATTATTTTTCTTTTGGAACACCCCAAAATGGCATTCAAAACTTGGTTTTTTTGATAACATCGCCGGGATTAAAAAATTTGAAGCGCTGTTTCGATATTCATGTTCCTGGTAATTGTTCATTAATTAGAAAAAAATAGTTTTTTAACATAATTTTTTGCCTAGATACCTGTTTCAAAAAAATTCATAATTTTTTTATTTATAAATATCAACATTTAAAAGTGCGTGAGTGTATCTATCTAGTCTACTACTTAACAATTAAGTATCATTAAATATTAATTAAATATTAATTAAATATTAAGTATTATTAACAATTAAATCAAGCCTAACTACTTAACAAGTCATTTATATATTATCTAGTTAAAATTGTAGAATATTTTGAAAAATTAATGACTTTCGTTGCTACCTTAAATGAAAACTTTTTACCTGAAAATTGGCGGAGGAGTTGTTTGCAATATCTCCGTTAATAGTGGCCAAATTTCAATGCTTTTTTTTTATTTGTGGTAGAATATAAAAATTATAACATATCTGCCTGATCCTTTTTGCAATAAATATTAATCATTTTGTGATAAACAATTTTTTTTCAAAAATATTTTTTCTCTAATATTGTGATAAATAAAATTTGTCACAAAAGATAACCACAAATTAATATTAAAACAAATTTTGATATTATTAAAAAATTAACAAGATAGTACTGAACTAGAACTAAAAATTTGTTAAGTAACAGGAAAACTTTTTTCATATAAACATAATGATGACATTATTCGCGGTGTGCAAGTACTTGGAAGGGAAACGCGAAACGACCGTGCGCGAGTCGCGGAGAAATATTGCAACTATCTTAAATAATTCATATTGTCAATTGAAATTGTCAAATTGACGTATATTTCATACCTTCTGTCATTGAAGCAGAACAATTATATATTGCTCCACAATATTGATATGATATACAATTATTATATAAAGGTAAATTTAATTAATTGTATTTTGAGTGCAGTACTGCATTTTAATAACTAATTTTATTTACTGCATACAATTGTTCACGTTTTCATAACATAACCTGAATCTTATTTTTTCTTCTTACTATTTTTTTGGAATATGGCCTTGACAATTATCCAGTAACCAGGACTAATATAATTGGCTAATATAATTAAAAGTGCGAATAAAAGTACAGAGCGAAGAAATAGGGGTCGCTTTGCCGAACTTGCACGGTCCCAATAATATATATACAGATAAAAATAATGATGACTATGAATTAAATTTGTTAGTCTTATATATAAATTAATAATAAAGAATAGAAATTTATACATATATATATATATATATATATATATATATATATATATATATATACAGTAGGAAAAATGAAAGAATACCCATGAATGAACATATAAAACACGCTGTATTTTCCTGTCACCGTGTCGCACAAAAAATTGGCCAGCGCAAGTACATGTAATAATTATTGTTACATGTACTTGCACTGGACAATTTTCTTTGTGACACGGTGACAGGAAAATACAGCGTGTTTTATATGTTCGTTCATGGGTATTCTTTCATTTTTCCGACTGTATATATATATATATATATATATATATATATATATATATATATATATATATATATATATATATATACACAATTTTTATTATATCTAACTGTTATAAAGCAGGTAAAGTACGTGTAAAATATATTATTTTTTTTACTAGAAATAACCCGCATCAACCATAATAATATATTAAGTATGGAGAACGGTAAGGGTTTTATACCGATCGAAGACAATTGTTTGGAGGAGGAGCGGAGCGACGACTCCAATTATTGTCTGAGATCGGTTACCCTTAACGTTCGACATGCTTATAACGTTTTTTGCACGATTGATACCATTATAAATTATAAAATTAAACATTTTCGTCATATTGACTAGTTTCATTCATTTTATTAAGATAGATACTTTGGTTGTTAGGTAGTAACTAGGGTGCATAACAACAATGGAGAATTGAGTTTTTATTTAGTTGTCAATAATTTTAAGTACAATTTTGATTATTATAAATTAAAATATGAGCGAAAGTGAATTTGAAGAAATTGAACGGGCTTGGAAAGAAGGGTGTTCCGCAATTATTCTCAAAAAATCCAAAATCCGTTATCAGAATACCTACCAAAGTTTTAAAAAATGGTGCGAAGGCAAGAATTTAAGAATCGAAGAAAAGACTCTATTGGCATATTTCGTTCAAAGACATATGCAGTTGAAAGCTCCTGGAAGCCTTTGGGCAGAATATTCAATGATTAAATCCACCGTTTTTCTTTATGATGGCATTGATTTTCCAAGTTTTCAACTTTGATCGCGTATTTGAAGAGAAAAAATGGTGGATACTACTAATGTATGCGATTCGGCAGGAGTTTCTGCTAGAAGTGAAACCACAGCCCAAACAAGTGGGATTGCATTAAATAATTTAACAAATTTTACCATAAGTTTCAACATTAAAAAATAATTCGTTAGTTTTCTTTATTCTTTCAACAAATAAATTAAAATTAAGAGATTTTTTAACTCGACGGTAAGTGAATTACTTATCGTCGAGTTGGAGTACTTACCGTCGAGTTGGATTACTTACCGTCGAGTTGCTAGTAAATGTCACCTACTGACGTAAAATATGTCACAGTAAACAGTTAAAAATGATCAATCGTGCAAAAAAGGTTATTAACGGTGGTACAATGATACATATTGAATTGATATAAAATATAAACTATTTTACAAAGATTTTTTTACAGAGTTTTTACAAAAATGATTTTAATTTATGGTTGTTCTGAAACGTAGCACTCATATTTGGTTATATAATTTAGTTTCCTTTAAAAACCTAATGATTTTGTCACAATCCGCACTGTTTAACGCACACTTTATATCACATGGTAGTCCAGTAGCTTGTCTTTGCAGATGGTATAATGGACAGTCTATACCAATGTGACCTACAGTTATATTGGTATCACATGCGTAGCACATTTATTGATTTTTTTTAATTGTGGTTTTTTTGGGAAACATCTGTATCTTCGGAGTTATCATTTTCAGTTTGATCTAGATTTAGTTGACGACGTATTTTCTTCCTTATTCGTGTAATTCTAGATTTAATGCGTCTGTCTTCGAGTTTGGGGTAGATTTCTGTTAGCATTGTTAATAGTCCTGCTATGTTTTTCGTGTATTCCTGTGCGATACTTAATGGATTGGGCGAACCGTGTGCATCATCGAGAAAGCTGACTATCTCTCTATAGTTTAATTCAAACAGGGCTGAAGCTTTATCAATAAATTCCTTTGCAGGTTGGATAAGTGATTTAATAGAAACTGTTTCTCCAGTTTTTGTATGAGATTTAGTGACTCTTGGCTTTTTTGTTAATCTTGCTTTAGGTTTTGTAAAATCTAGTTCTGTGTTTTCTACCGGTGGTTTATTACCTGGAGACGATATTTCAGAATGAGAACGTTTCGGTATAGTAATTTCTGTAGGGAGTTCTTGGGAGTCCATTACTTCACCAGTGTTTTCTGTTTGATTCTGGACAGAGTGATTTTTGTCTTCAGCTGTTTCATTACAGGAAGAAATAGAGTCTTGGTCAGTTTGGAATGTAGGTATGGACGGGTTTGACTGGGTGGCCGTATAGGTACATGTTGAGGCGATATGACCAGATTGATGACAGAGATAGCAAGTGAGTTCATCAGAAAGAAAGATTCGGTAAGATGTATTATCGAAGTCAATGAGAATTGATTCAGGAATAACAAGATTGTCGACAGGTGGTTAGTACACCTGCCTACGAAAGTTTAATACGTGACTATATTGAGGATCTTGAATTCCCGCTCTTAAGAAAGACATCGGTGAAAGAAGATGAAAGCCCTTCTCGGAAATATATTATTGTGCCAAGGAAAAAGTTGTTGTGTTGCTTTAACAAAATTTTAATGTTAATTCAGTACTATTTTGTTAAAGTTTTAATATCAAAATGTATTTTAATATTGTTTTGGGGTTATCTTTTACAATACTTTTATTGTATCACAATATTAGAGAAAAATTTAGAGAAAATTCTTTTCTTCCACCCGGTATAAATACAAAAGAGAAATTTAAGTAAACCTTTGCTTAACTGTTTAAACACCAAAATTAGCGGAGTCCGTTAATCTTCTCATGAAAAAATCAACTATGAAAAAGAGCATAATTTTAAGTGATGCATAAGTTCTGAAACTATGTTTATTATTATATCATTATTGAGAATCCCGAGTACTAAATAATTAAATTTTTAACAAATTTCTAAACCTTAAACCGGAAACTAAAAGCAAAAAATCCAGGTTTGTGTTTACATAAGTTTATTAATAATCATACAAAACACATAACTACAGTAAGACTTACTTGGTAAGTATTAGTAAGCAAAATGATAACATTAAATTAATTTAATTGGAGACATAATAGTTATTCACGTACCAAGGGTAGTAAGTAGATATTTACGCCTGAGGGATCCAATCTGTGTTATGTAGGATGGGATGCCGAGTTGTGTATATAGTTGTGCCGTTATGGGTAGGTTTACGAAAGTCTGAGAATTTTTAAGTCTAGCAAATATATGGATCGATCCTGTTTTGTTCCTATTGTTAATTCAATGTGAATATGAAGTGATTTAATGTTAAGAATTGGTCAAGTTGCCTGTTGGCAGCCTACCATAGCATGTTAGATAGATTAAAAGAAGTTCTCATGTCAAAAAATAATTTCGAGATGTAATTGAATATCACTAAACAAATGGCAGTAAACAATGGCATTGATTAATAACTACATAGATACCTCACCTTTAGGTAAAACCGAATTCAGTGTTAAACTCCGCCCACTTACACCTCTTTGCCCCTCAAATCTAAGTACTAACTGGCTGGACGGTGACGACATTTATTGAAATTTTTGCCAAGATTGAAAAATAAATTTGAGTTGCTTGGCTGGCGTAATAGACAACGATACAAGGGTAGTATTCAGCATTTTAACAAATAATTTTAACGCGATTGTAATCTTTATTTTGGAATTCCGATTTTACTTCAGATAAAACGCTAAAAATTGATTAATAAAAATAGTGAAGAGGTTTCTTAAAAATTATTTAATTATTAATACACTACAAAAAAACAACAAAATAGAAAATACATAATAAAATTAGCAGTGATAATTCACATGTAAATTATTTTTTGCAATTTTTAAAAGAATAATATTTTCAGAACTAATGCGAAATAATTTATTTGAAGTTGATATACAGAATTTCTTTCCAGATCTAATCCATTCACCCCAGGTAAAATATTTCAAAACCTCCGAATTTTAAAGAATCCATTGGATTGGCATAAAATTTGGTATACATATATCTTGATAAAATGACAGGGAATTTCCAACATATAAATAGTTGAGGGCCATCTGCCTAGGAACAATAGGTAAAAGCTGATAAACGGACAGGATTAGAAAGGTTAAAACATCACTAATTAGATCATATTTCAAAACCAAAACAAAGTAAATAAGTACATTTGAATGTTAATTCTTTTCAAACTAAGATAGTAAAATTAAAATTTTAGGAAAAAAAGATATTTATTATTTCTTGTTCTCAAGAAGTACTTTCATTATTGACAATATCGAAACATTTTATTATTAAAAGTCGAGAACAATTAAAAACCACGTTCATGTTTATATGAAAGTGCTTTAAAAATGAAGGTATATTACTCTTGAGAAGAATTAATATTTTTTAACAAACTTGGTATACGACTCATAATATTTGACATCTGATTCTTTCATTTTGAGTTTTAGGACATGCAAGTTTTTATCAATAATACATTTTTCCCTAAACTGAATAAAAAATTTCCATATGATTCCAAGGTTTTAAGATATACTGATATTGTTTTCCTGATATTATAAAATACTTGTTGATATCTACTGTATATATAAACTAAAGCTAATAGTGTAGTTTAAAATTAAGTTGAGTCCACGATTATTTACCCGTGCGTCATTAATACCTGACGAGATAAAACACATACTTTTGATCTAGCATCATTCTCTTCCACGCATGAAACTAAAGACAAACCAGCTACCGCCTGTTATTAAGTAAAAACACATGTTTTTTTTTATGAACGCACTAGACTAACTCTATTGCGCACAATAGAGAAAAAATGTTCTAGAGGATTTTGGTTCAGAAAGATGTTAAAAGATATGACACATTATATTATTTTTGAAGTTCTTCCCACAAACATAAAACTGACAAAATGATCCACTGAAAGCCATATAGACAGTGAATATTATTTCTCTCTTTCTGATTTACAAAAACTTTAATTTTTTTAAAATATTCTAAACCTGCTTTTAAGTTTTCAGTTGACATGCTTAAAGTTGACATTGGCTTTCTGTTTGGATTACTATCACTACAATATTTGCTGTTAAGACCATCAAAAATATTATTTATAATTTTCAAAAATTCGGCAGTAAGAGAAGCCATTTTGGTGTGTAACTGCCCTACGGATATTGCTGTTGATATTGCTGAGGCAATTGAGTTGGGAAAAATTTGTGCTGCTAATTTCACACTCATTTTTTGAAAATTATTAGGGTTTATATGAACGTTTGTTATTTTCACCATGCATCGTGCTCTCACACTGGTTCTATCGATGTTGTATGTGTATTCAATATCTTGCCACGATATTTGTTTAGAATCGGCAAAAAACGTCAACTTTTTGTTAAGAAAATTATTTCTTAGACTTTTTAACAAGTGGGGTGTATCGAACACAGTGAAAATCCTCTGATTTCCTATTTCTATTGCAGGCTGATCCTTACATGCTCCTAACAGCTTAAATAAAGCTCTATTATTAGATGCTTGATCACACAACACTTTTGGTATATACCCAATATTTTGTAATTTTGAAACAAGTTCAACTACAATGTTTTTTAAGATGTCGCTATGTATTGGACCACCTGTAGCAAGCCGCGTAGCCTTATGTAGCAAGCCGCGCATCATGAAAACCAGACCTGTGTTGGCAAGTTTGGTTGTTCTTCCTAAAGCACCTTAATCTTGAAACCCTTCTATAATGTCATCTAATTTATTGTACTCCAATTGTTTTTTCAAAGAAATTTCATCAAACATTAACAAACAAATTTTTTCCCACTCATCCATTGTCTCTGCTTTTTTCTTCAACTTGTCAATTAAGAAAATGTTTAAACCAGTTCTTAATTTTATGACACGCAACCAAGTTTGAATTGTTTTTACTGAAGGTAATATAAAGTTAAGAGATCTAATTAAAATTTTTTAACAACTAGGAGACTTATAATAAATGGCCAGAGCTAAATCATTTTCATTGTGACTCCATTGTGACTCCGAGTTTTGTGTGAAAACTGCATATTAACAAAAGTTAGCACGTATATGCTTTTATTTTCTAGCAGTACCTGTATCATGAATTTGGTTGCCGATTTTCTGTTTTTTGTTGTTCTTCTACAACGCTGACTCTTCTTCTGACGGCATTTCTTCTTTAAAGCATTTACTTGGTACTCCATTTTTTTTACCTTCTCCGTCAATTCAGTTTCAAGTTTTGTGGGCAAATTAATATCAAAACTGGAAATATCACTGAGACTACTACTTGATCTCTTAGGCGATGGAGTTGACCTAACCATACAATCGCCACTTGTAGATCTTTTACGTTTCGTACCGCAATAAACCTATGTAGAGCATAATACTGGTGGGGTATCACCTAAAATAGGTAATCATTGAAATGTATGTGTAATTTTAATTAAAGCAAAACAAGCATCTCCGTTATTTCTGGAGTGATACTAACAACGCATTCATATTAAAAAAAATCTCTTTTGATTTAATTGTATAAAAAATATATAAATCATTCAATATCAACTGATTTTATATAAAATATATTTTAATAGTATTATTCTCATTGACAATGCGCATTAGGCAAACATAAAAATATTTCCAAAGTTGAGTACTTACCTAAATCAGTTGCTTACTGTGCAACTTTTAGAGGAACAGCATTTTTCCTTAATAACTTTCTTTGGCCAGTTTGGTAAATATGTTCCACTGCATAATGATGCTGGCCGGCGTAGCGCAGGTGGTAGTGTGCTTGCCTCGCATGCCGGTGGTCCGGAGTTCAAATCCTACCGGCGGCAAGAACAACTAGACATTTTTAAAATGTCTATAGGCCCCAGGTCGACTCAGGCTGAATAAAATGAGTACCTTGGGTAAAACCAGGGGTAATAATAGGCGGTTGAAGCGTAGCACTTGCCCTGTTACCTTCCTTGTATACCCTAGGCCCTCGATATAGCAGACTACCCTGCTATACTCCCAAAGCCGCGTGCGGTATAAAACGGGAGACTATTATTATATAATGATGCTGGCAAATTGCCCTCTGTTTCAGGTCACTGATATCCATCAATATAATATCAATATTTCCGCAGGTTTTTTGCCAAATTTTTGTGCGCTCTACGTCTTTCAGGGGAAATTTAAAGAAAGATATATTATTATTTGTTCCATCGTTTCTTTCAAAACATCCCGCGTAAACACACTGATGCGTTACAGAGGCCATTTTATCTAAAATGTGAGTCTTTTTTTTTAAATTTTGCTATAACTGGTCACAACACTTGTCACAGATAATGCACCTATAGGGTAAGTTCGGCCCTGACACTACTCCTACCTACTCGCAAGTCAGAGAGAGAATGAGAAAGCTCGATACGGTTTTCGAGTAGCGCCATCTAGTTGTTGATACGTCTTTCAGTTACCAAGAGGTGAGCTATCTAGTGGAATATTTATAATCAATGACAATGGGTACAAGGAACAAAAATAATGAACAAATTTTAAACCAAAAATTACGTAAGAAAGCCGTGAAATCAGTCTTTCCACAATCAGAAAAACTCAAACAATAGTAATCAGTAAATAACCTATCAAATGTAAAGTAGACAGCATCAGCATTGAACAAGTAATGAAAATAAAGTACCTACCTTTGAGTTAGTCCAGCTACGGTGACCTGGACAAAGAAGTGAAAAATCTAGTACAAAAAGCAAATAGACTGGTAGGATGCCTTAATAACATTATAGTGAGAAATCGGCATATTAACACTGAGATGAAGTCAAGAATTTTTAAAGTCAGTGTGAGGCCAATAATGACATATGCATCACAAAAAAGATTCGATACAGGCACAACACAAAGACTACTGGAAACGGCAGAGATGGGAGTACTGAAAAGATTTACACGAAATACTCTGAAAGATAGAAAGAGGAATTAATACATTAGACGAAAATGTAACGTACAGCGTATAAACGAATAGACAGTAAATATAAAAAAGAATGGAATAACCACAAAAGCAGAATGGAAGAAAAAATGTGGTCAAAAATAAGTCACCAATCGGTAGAAGAAGTATCGGCCGACCGCGCAAAAGATGGAGTGACAACCTTCCATATAGGTATCAATCCGACATTGGACAAGCAGAATTGCTTATAAAAAGGAAGAAGAATAAGACCAAAAAACTTGATATAAATAATATAAACGATATATAATTTGATTATTAAAACGCTTACAGCTTACCTTATATAAAAGGCTTTGTAACTTTTAAATTTTATATACTTTCATAAAAAATAAATTCAAAAACGAAGCCGATATCAAATGCAATTAAAATCATTCGCATTCTACTTAGTCAACCATAACAAATTTTTAATTCGAAAACAGCGTTATCGAACTTTAAGCCTCTGCCTGGCTCTAATTTTACGTAATTATTTTTGGCGCGTGGTGGGCGAAAAAAGTAAAAACTTAGCTACAAATCTTTCAAGGTTCCACTCTGTTGGAGCTACACAATATCGCCCCTTTTTCGTCTGAGAGGTGTGCTGTTAAAAAGTGATTTATAGGTTAGCATTTTTTAGTCAGAGGGTGTACACAGTAATTACGGCGACACAGACGACATTACTTATTCTTTAAATAAAATGATACAATAGGTAAAATCGTCTTGATTTATATTTATAATACATTCTTATTCAAAAATTTAAAGGCTTTATAAACAATTATCTATACTAAGGGAATGGGCGCAAAATGTCGCCTGTCAAAATGTTCAATGTGTTTTAAATTTATTAATTTTTTTCGAATGCTGAGAAAACTAAGAAATATTTTTAAAACATTTAGACGAAGAATGAAAGATTCCATTATCATCGAGGCCGAAAGTCCCTGAAAACTTCTATAATGTTTATTGTAATAAGTTAGAGGGGTGAAAATAAAAGAGAAAATTTAGTGTGATTTTTAATTGCAAATATTCCATTCAAAAGAAACTTTTTATTTATACTAAGGGACTTTCTGCCCTTGGTTATAAGGTAGTCTTTTATTCTGCGTTTAAATTTTTCAGAAATAATTATTAGTTTTCTCAGGATTCGAAAAAGTGAATACATTTAAAACACATTTAAAATTTTGACCAGCGGCATTTTGCGCCTTTCCGCTTAATTGATCGAGAAAAATGTTAATTATGGTATGTTGTAAAAATCTTTAATATAATTATTTTAATTTTAGTGCAATTTTCCGAATATAATATTTTCAGTAGTAATTGCTCAAGAGCTGTAAAATTCTATATTAATTTTAGAGATCTAGTGCAATTTATTGCGATTATTTCATTAATAAAACTGTTCAAAACCAAAATTTTATTATAGTTTATTTATGAAGTACAAATTAGTACAATTAAACACACAGTTGTTATAAATATTTGACGGTTGAAAGTCATCACTTTTATAATTTTTAAAACATTAATAATTGTAATTAATGTCACTGAATGTATTTTTTCATAGCAACGAAGGGCATCTGACAATCTGACGTAATATACTTGACGACGAGAAATTATCAAATATTATCGGGTATAATATCACAAGAGAGTGAGAATAAATTGAAAATAATACGACAGTTTTTCGAAAATTTGTTGTCTGACAATAGACACGAGAGCCCGCAGGGCTCGAGTGGCTATTGCCCAATGACAACAAATTTGAGTAAAAATGAAGCATTATTTTCTTATTTATTTTTACTGTCGTGTGATATTCGTAAGATTATATTTAATACGTATATTATGGGGTACTCCGTCAAAATAGCCCCGTCAAAAAAGCTCCGACAAAATAGCCCCGACATAATATCCCGCACACAAAATAGCTCCGACAAAATAGCCTGCAGACACAATAGCTGCGGAATAATAGCCCGCCGACAAAATAGCCCCGACAAAATAGCCCCGACAAAATAGCCCCGACAAAATAGCCCCGAAGAAAAAGCTCCCTTCAGAATTCATCATGAAATAATTCCTTAAAAATACGTTTTTTCGGAAATGGTAATTATTCTCTATTCAGATGTTTATCTTAACCACATTAAATAAAAATTGTCTTTTCAGAGAACTCGAGTCCTGTCTTTCCTGCCTCTTGGAAGTTTGAACATTTAAGTTAAGCGAAAATCAATGTTAATTCATGATATAAGCATTTTTTATGTTTTCGGGCAACAGTAAAATACATTGTAAATTAAATAAATTACATACATTCTCCCTTTTTGTCAAATAATTTAAATTAAAAAAAAAGTTTTTGGACACCTTGTATAAATAATTATGTAATTGTTTATAAGAGGCTGTTTTAGCCGGGGCTATTTTAGCCGGGGCTGTTTTGACCGGGGCTATTTTGTGTGCGATCTATTTTTTCGGGGCTATTTTGTTTGCGGGCTATTTTGTCGAGGCTATTTTGTGTTCGGGCTATTTTGACGGGGCTTTCTTGACGGGGCTGTTTTGACCGGGCTATTTTGACGGGTCACGATATTATGGATATTTTCTTAAATGTGACAGATGTCAAAACAAGGAAACTGGTTGCCATTAAACAGAAACAATCTACTTAAAAAAATTCTATCGGTAATTTTCTACAGTAGATAATTCTCAGTAGTAATTGCACAAGAGCTCTGAAATTATTGAATTTTTCCCGAGTGATACTTTGACAGTCTTAATTTCAAGAGCCGAAGGCGAGTGAAATTATGTCAAAGTGTCACGAGAGCAAAAATTCTATATTAATTTCAGATGTCGAGTGCAATTTGTTGCGATTATTTCATGAATAAAACTGTTCAAAACCAAAATTTTATTGTAATTTATTTATGTAAGTACCATTAAACACACAGTTTTTATAAATATTTGACGATTGAAAGTCATCACTTTTATAATTTTTAAAACATTAATTGCCATTAATGTCACTGAATGTATTTTTTCGTAGCAACGAAGGGCATCTGACCTAATATATACTTAACGACGGGAGATTATCAAAAATTATCGATTTAATTCAGATTTCTGTAGCTTTCTATTGGTCAGAATCTCCTATGAATGAAATAATCAGTATAATTTTACTTACTATACGATTGGAAGTTAAAATCATTAAAAAATAATCAGTTTAATTTTTATTTCTGTAGCTTTCTATTGGTCAGAATCTCCTATGAATGAAATAATCAGTAAAACCATTTTAGAGTAAAAAATTAACTAAAAATTGATAAATCATATACTGATTTGTTGAATCAAAAGTCAATGAGAACGATGGCAGAAATGCACAAATTGGGCTTTGAATTGCTTCCAAAACCACGTCACCGCATAGTCCACATTTGGACCACAGCTATTACTACTTCTTTTTCCGATGTAAAGGCAAACTGAAACGACTTGTGTACTTGGCAAATTCACAATTATTTGCCTGCTTGGCAAGTATACGAGCTTTGCGGTTGTGGTGGCACACGACGTGTACAATTTACAAGTACGCAAGCGTCAACATTTGGCTTAAAAACCTTGACAAATGATTAAGTGGTGTGATTACTAAATTAGACCAGGACATTTAGGAAAAATAAATCTATTTTTAAATACCGCACCTAGAAACTTGAAACTTTTTACATTGTGCTCAGTATGACGTTAGGAAAAAATTCTACAATAAATAAGGGGTGGAAATGCACAGTTGCATTTGAAAGTGCATAAGATGCATTCAAAAGTGCATAACCATCTCAAAATAAGTGTATTAAGGGCACGATTTTGATACTCATGGATTTTTGGTTTCGTTCAGGACGAATATGCCATCAGAACCGACCACAGAAGCATCTAGTGCCCAGGTTCATTGCTAAGGCACGTCATCTGGAGTGTCGAGAGTTTTCGGCACTAAATTGATACAAACAGTTTAATCAAGGGTTTAATCGTCTTGAGATCACTGAACAAGAATATATCATCAGAACCTTCCACCTTTGCACCTGGTGCCCAAAAACCATCGAAAGTCCAGAAGATAATATGCCTTAGCAGTGAACTCGGAAACCAGGTGGCTGAGGGTCGAATCTGATGACGTATTCCTATTCAGTGACCCCAAAGACCACCTCTAGTATTCTGTATGTATGCATTCAGTGTCGAAAATCTTCGAAACTCTAGAATATGACGTGTCTTAGCAGTGACCGTGGGTATCAGATGGCGTATTCATATTCAGTAAAAATAAAACTCCCTCTTTAACCCGTTTTCGTTAATTTAGTGCCAAAATCCCTCGAAATTCCAAAACATGACGTCACTCCTCCGGGTGTCGGTTCCGATATCGTGCAACTCAAAAAACCCTGAGTAATCTGTTTGCATGAATTTAAAGCCGAAAACTCCCGAAACTCCAGAAGATGACGTGCTTTAGCAGTGACACTGGGCACCACTTGCTCCGATGGGTTGGTTCTAATGGCGTATTCGCGTTCAAAGACTCCAAAAACCTCCAAATAACCTGTTTGCATCAACTTAGTGCCGATAACCGTCGAACCTACAGATGACGTGCTTTAGCAGTGGTCCTGGGCACCAGGTGCTCCGAAGGTCGATTCTGATGTCGTAGTCGCGTTCACCGACATCAGAAACCCCCGAATAACAAAAAGTTGGCTCTTATTATGCTTATTTGGCAGGTTTATGGACTTTTGGATGTATTTTATGCACTTTAAAATGCAATTATGCATTTCCACCCATTTTTCTATTGAAGACTTTTTTCCTGATATCAATCTGAACAGAATGCAAAAATTACAAGTGTCTAGGTGCTGCATTAGAAAATATATTTAAGCACGACCGGGCGGTAAAGTCCATATTATGTATATGTTACGGTAAAAGTAGATAATTGGTAATTGTATACAATTACCGGTAATTGTATACAATTACCAGAACCGACGGTAAATTTAGGAAATTATTTCCAATTAACTACTTTTGCCGGTAATTGTATATGTTATAGTCGAAGCCCGAATTTCAGGCACTCCTAGGTTTGACTAGGCAATCCTCAGGTCTGACTGACAGTCTTAGTCAAAACCCGAAATAAATTACAATTTCGACCTTTGACTAGTCAAACCTAGGAGAGACTAACTTTTTTTCTGAGAAATTATCCGCGCTGTGGTTCCTTCTAGTCTCCTAACTATCCTCCCTCGACAATCTAATAGACACGTCTGCTCAGATAGCGACTCAGTTGACTTAGTATCACCAGACTGCTGAGTCATTGCTCTTCATGTGAGAGATTCTCTCATCGCATGACCACCGGTGCCACCAACTGTGGCATAAAAAAATAATTTTATTTTGACGCTTAAAACCTGAAATAATGTCCTTTTATAATGTATCAAACGGCGCCCTGGATGTGGTCGATGAAATGAAAACTCCATATTCTATTTCACGGGTTAGTTGTAGATGGCCACTTACCATATATTTTTCAATATAAAATCTTGGCGGCATCAACAGTCACATTATATATAAAGATAATAATAATAAAACAGAAGAACGTCGTGCCTTTTTAAAGGAATTGGCTTTATCGTTGATGAAACCTCATCTTATAAATCGATCGAGAATTCCAAACTTAATTTTAAGCTTTCGGAATTCTATTGCAAGAATTGCCAAAATAACATTACCGAACTCATCGCAACCTGAACCATCGGATATTCAGTTTAGTTCATTTTGCCAATGCCGCAAAAATAGAAAAATAAAAAAATTGTAATTCTGGTCATCAACCAATTTGTTCAGAGCACTCTTGTTATACTTGTGTAAAGTGCGGTGCCGTAAATTATGAAGATACGGAGACTGATTAATATTAGTTTAATTCCGATCGTTTTTTTTTGTACCTTATTATATTATTAACCATATTCTGTTGTATTATTATGTTCTTATTACTAGTTAATAAAAAAAGTTTAAAATCTGTTTTAAAAATTGTATTTTGTAAAAATAGGCAAAAGTTGAATATGTGAGAGGAAATTTCACGCGCAACCTCTCGCGTACTAACCTACCTAGCGACCAATGTCGGGTTAAAGAAGAAGAAGATGCTAAATATCTTTGAATTGTATGATTTTACCGACAGTTTATCGGAAAACGATCCACGCTTTTCAGGACAATAAAAATATGGTAGAGAGGCAATAAATTAGAGTTTATGTTTTTATTAGCTTATTAGGTATTAGCTTAAGGATCATAAATAACAAATTTCGAGAGAAATTTTGCTATTTCACGCTGCGTTAAATCTATTTCACGTTGCGTTGATTAACGTATTCAATTCTTATATTTTTCTGTTACAATTTTCTATTTCAACACCCTGCCGCGGCTCTCCAACGTTCTGTGGGAGTTCTTTTTAATAAATCTTCGAATAAATAAATACAAATAACGAATATTTAAAATTTTAGATGCAAAGGTGATATTTTGGTATTCGAAGTGATATATTTGGGAGTAACAATGTAACCTATTATTTTTATATACCTACCTAAAAGGAACAACATTGGGAATATCATGTAAAAATACTTGGTATTCAGTGTTGTTTTTTTGGCAAGGTATTTGGGTGTTCTTTAAGGTCATTTTTGTGTGCAATTTTAGATACCCAAACCAGTATACGCAAATTTTATTAACGTACGAAACGTCCCAGGAGGACTCTGTGGATAAACTGATTGAAATATTAGTTAACTGATATAATGTTACAATACTGGAAAAACAAGTTCTTCGATTTCTATAGTTTACGATTTGCAGTTTTTTTAAGACATGAACACTAATTTCTTCAAGAATATCACATACAAAATAAAGAAACTGCTAAACGCCGTAAAAATGAGTGGCGCACAGCTACAAAGAGCTAATATTAATATTATGTGGTCCAAAAATGTATTTTCAATTTGACAGAAAATAAAGTTATAGTTTTAGTTTGAAACATTTTTTCATAGTATTTGCTAAATTCGAAGTAAAACGCGACACAAAAGAGCCTCAAACTCTCTTTGTGGCCCGTTTTACTTCAAATTTAGCAAATAGTATGGTATAACTAGATCCAAACCCAGACATCCAAAGTGAAAGTTATCCTCCAACAGCAAATTGTTCTATATGGTCCACATAATGTTCAGAAAAAAGTCACACCATTTTGAGCGTCGGGTTTGGGGCAAGAGGGGGGGAGAAACCGGTAAATTCGTAGTTTTTTAAGTCTTTCGTCAATATTTCTAAAACTATGCGGTTTAGCATGAACAAACTTTTATACAAAAATGTTCTACATTAAAGGACATCGCACACATCTTATGGAAAATATAATGTCACTCAAATTCAATAAAATTTATACGAATAGATTCGTTTTAAATTAAAGGTCAAATCTTATCATTGCGCCAACTCTTAATTATGATTAATTACGGTGCAAATTGCAATTAAAATTTATCGAAATCACATTTTTGGAGTCAGTAAAACTGTCAGTTAAAATCACTATTGCTCTGGGTGCTATTCAAAAGAGCTTAAACCCCGCTGGGCCTAAGCGGATTAGTGAAACTAATCCGCTGATTTATGGAGTACCGACAATTTGGGTATTATAAAATATTTTTTCTCTCTCTAACTTATGTACGTATCCATTTAATTTCAGATTTATTTATATCAATTTCTGCTCTTATTATTAAAAATATGGAGTTGGCGCAATGATAAGATTTGACCGTTAATTTAAAACGAATCTATTCGTATAAATTTTATTGAATTTGAGTGACATTATATTTTCCATAAGATGTGTGCGATGTCCTTTGCAACAAAAAAGGTCCTATGCATAATCCTTCTAAAATGAACGGTTCCAAAGTTACGGAGGTAGTATAGTATATCCAAAAAAGGCCTAACCCAGACATTAAAAGTAAAAGTTTTCCTCCAACACCAAATTGTTCTATATGGTCCAGATATTGTTCAGTAAAAAGTTACACCATTTTGAGTGTCAGGTTTGGGGGGGAGATGGGTGAGAAATCGGTAAATTAGTAGTTTTTTTATGTATTTCGTCAATAATTCCAAAAATATGCTTTAGCGTAAACAATGTTCTATACAAAAATATTCTACATCAAATTTAAAACAAAAAAGGTCCTATACACAATTGTTATAAAATCAACGATTCCAGAGTTACGGAGGGTGAAATTGGAGGTTTTCGATACTTTTCATATTTTTTGAGTAATTTATAATATTTTTACTGATTGAAAGAAATTTTCTTTAACAGGATTTGCTATTTCAGTGGCCGATGGTATGTTAGTGATAAGCCCTTGAAGAAACGTCAACCTCACCACACCACCCAAAATCATCATCAATTGCACAAAAAATATAAAAAGTATCAAAAACCTCCATATTTCACCCTCCGTAACTCTGGAACCGTTGATTATGTAACAAATATGGATAGGACCATTTTTATTTTAAATTTTATGTAGAACGTTTTTGTATATAACTATGTTTACGCTTAAACATAGTTTTAGAAATATTGACGAAAAACCTAAAGAAAGTACTAACTTATCGAATTCTCCCCCATCTTCCCCCAAACCGGACGCTCAGAATGGTGTAACTTTTTACTGGACAATATGTAGACCATATAGAACAATTTGGTGATGGAGGAAAACTTTTTCTTTGGATGTCTGGGTTAGGCCTTTTTTTTGGACCAATTATACTATACTAGTACCTCCGTAACTTTGGAACCGTTCATTTTAGAAGGATTATGTATAGGTCCTTTTTATTTAAAATTTAATGTAGAACATTTTTGTATAAAAGGTTGTTCATGCTAAACCTCATAGTTTTAGAAATATTGATGAAAAACAAAACAAAACTACGAATTTACCGACTTCTCCCCCCTCTCCGCCCCAAACCCGACGCTAAAAGGTGTGACTTTTTTCTGAACATTATATGGACCATATAGAACAATTTGGTGTTGGAGGATAGCTTTCACTTTGGATGTCTGGGTTATGTCATTTTTTGAATCAATTCTATCATACTAAAATACTATTGAAAAATAATTCAAAATAAAACTATAAGTTTATTTTAAATCAAAATAATACAGATTTCTGCGCCACGTAATATTCATATCAGCTCTTTTGTAGCTGGAGTATTGTGTGCGCCACTCACTGTTATAGTCCTGTCGCCAGGGGGGGTACAACGGCCTCGTTAATTCAGATGGACTTACCCAAATTTTTTTTATGTATTTTGACCCGTAGAACACGAATTTTTTGGGTAACAGTTGATCCGGATGTCGATAAGATTGTTATAGACCAAGAACTTGAGGAATCAAATAACAGCGATTTTTGGCAAAACAAAACAATATTTTGTATTTTTTGGGTCATTTTAAGCAAAAAATATTTCTACAAGTTTTTTAGTAGGATGCACAGTTTTCGAGATAAACGCGGTTGAACTTTCAAAAAATCGAAAAACTGCAATTTTTAAACCCGAATAACTTTTGATTAAAAAATAAAATAGCAATTCTGCTTTGCGCCTTTCAAAGTTCAAGTCAAATTATGTCGGTTTTGATTATTTGCATTGCTAAAAATTTACTGTGTTATTGCTAAACAAAGCTACAAACAACTAGTGCGTGAGTGATGTTTCTATGATTTCTCATTTAAAATCGAACGAGTAGGTAGAATAGGTACTAGTGCAATCAAGACTATTTCTACGTTACATGCGTTAAAACGCATGTAAAAGCACGGGAAACCCTACGTGTTTATAGCTTTGTTAAACAATAAAAAAATAAATTTTTACCAATGCAAATAATCAAAACCGATATAATTTGACTTAAACTTTCAAATGCGGTTAGCAGACTTGCTATTTTATTTTTTAATCAAAAGTTATTCGGGTTCAAAAATTGCAATTTTTCGATTTTTTTAAAGTTCAACCGCGTTTATCTCGAAAACTGTGCATCCTACGAAAAAACTTGTAGAAATATTTTTTACTTAAAATGGCCCAAAAAATACAAAATATTGTTTTGTTTTGCCAAAAATCGCTGTTATTTGATTCCTCAAGTTCTTGGTCTATAACAATCTTATCGACATCCGGATCAACTGTTACCCAAAAAATTCGTGTTCTACGGGTCAAAATACATAAAAAAAACTTGAGTAAGTCCATCTGAATTAACGAGGCCGTTGTACCCCCCCTGGCGACAGGACTATTACGGCGTTCAGCGGTTTTTTATTCTTGTAGCAGGAGGCTTTTAAAGTTTTTTTATAAATTAAGTGTATGAACTTAAATTTTATGTTTCTCAACTATGCATTAGGTGTTATAAATGGTCGCCTTTGTCGCATTATCGCCCAAATGATCTAGTGTCTACGACACTAAACTTGTGATAGGGCAATTCGAGTTCATATCCCAGCCATACCATTATTGTTTCAATATAATTATTTGTGTGCATCGAATGTAGGTACACTTTTTTTTTCTATTCGTAATAGATTGAAAATAATGGGATGGCTCGCAAATGAACTCGTATTGCCTGATCAACTTTAGCGTCGTAACCACTATAACTAGACCGTTTTGGCGATAATTTTTAAATGGACTATACTTTTGGAGCTTGATAACTTCTAAACGGCTTAACCAATTTTGATCACTAAACATGTATTTGAAAGGTTTTGACAGGTAGTACCTGATGCTCAATAGGTCAAATATGATAACTGAAGGTGTTATAGGATTTATTGAGCTTGAAAAACCGTTTTTTCTTCACTGAAAATGGATTTGATCATACTTATGAGGCCCAGAACTTAAAAGTATGAAAAATGAATAACCATTTTCAATTTCGCTGCAAAACGAAAATACAGCCGAACCATATTCTAGTCCAATCAGAGAGTGCCTCAAGCACCTCTACCCGTATCGAAACTTATTAGTCTCTCATCAGGAGGCACATATGCTGCTCTCCCTGATCCAACCAAAACAAACCCCAGCGTGCAGTCCCGGATTGCAACGAACGAAATAGCATAGATGCCCTAGCGGCAACTGCTAGCAAAAATACTAAGTTTTCACTCTAATGTCATATAAAACAACATAATGCTATTCTACATCCCACCAGAATGAAAACAATGGGAACCTTCTCTGGTTACACCTCCGAGGCTTCTACAATTTGCAAGTCATACGGATGCTGAGACTAAGGAAGATGAGGGAATTCTACAATTTACAATTCACGTCCCATCTGCTCAGAGCGGTAATGTTCCAACGAGAATGGTTCCCTTCATACTCCACACAGAGTAAATGTAAATTTACATTTAGGACCTCGGAGGTGTAACCAGAGAAGGTTCCCATTGTTTTCATTCTGATGGGATGTAGAATAGCATTATGTTGTTTTATATGCCATTAGAGTGAAAACTTAGTATTTTTGCTAGCAGTTGCCGCTAGGGCATCTATGCCATTTCGTTCGTTGCAATCCGGGACTGCACGCTGGGATTTGTTTTGGTTGGATCAGGGAGAGCAGCATATGTGCCTCCTGATGAGCGACTAATAAGTTTCGAAACCGGTAGAGGTGCTTGCGGCACTCTCTGATTGGACTAGAATATGGTTCGGCTGTATTTTCGTTTTGCAGCGAAATTGAAAATGGTTATTCATTTTACATTTACTCTGTGTGGAGTATGAAGGGAACTATTCTCGTTGGAACTTTACCGCGCTGAGCAGATGGGACGTGAATTGTAAATTGTAGAATTCCCTCATCTTCCTTAGTCTCAGCATCCGTATGGCTTGCAAATTGTAGAAGCCTCGGAGGTGTAACCAGAGAAGGTTCCCATTGTTTTCATTCTGGTGGGATGTAGAATAGCATTATGTTGTTTTATATGCCATTAGAGTGAAAACTTAGTATTTTTAAAAGTATGACTTTTCGAAGATATGAGGTATACACCGTTAGGCACATCTAGAGTCCTTCTACAATCGCTCAGTTATTGGCCCAATTCGTAGGTGGAAATTTTGAGTAATTGTCGAAAAATTAATATTATCACAGTTCAATTTTTCAGTTTTTCGACTATATTGTGTTTTTTCGATCCTCACACCTTAGGCACCATTTGAGACAGAAACTGAAATCTTAACTAAAGCACTATTGATTTGGTGTATTTGCGTTTTTCCTGTCTTTTTTTGAACCTAAGATACATACTCCCCAAAAAATTTGCCGCCTTGTTTTAAGCCAGTTCTATGGCTGGCTTATGGGTGGTCAAAAGTCACAAACTACACCGGTTCTTGATCGGCCTCGAGACCCTCTAGATATATAGAAAAAAAATTTAGTTCGGTCTAACTTTTCCACACACATACAAATAAAGCATACATACAAACATTTCCCCTCTTTAAATAGAAATTGAGTAAAAAGAGCTCGGCAACTATTAAATGGTAGGTATAAGCGATTCTCAAAATTAGACATGTATTGGAAAGTGAATAATCAGTATTATTACAACCCTTAGAGGTCGGACAAAAATTTTCGAAATATTTGGGAGTTTTGGGAAAGAGAACGAAATACAAATGGGGAAGCCGTAGAACCCACACTCTTGTATCAAAATAGATGGTTGGCATATCGATTGGCTGACTGGTCTTTTCCTAAACTTTAAGATGGGGTTTGGCCCATTTTTCAATTCAGTCAGGTTGATAGAATCGGAAACTTTGCTTATTTATAATGTCGCATGTAGGGGGTTGTGCGCCACTGGCGAGAACTACCGTTCTCTGGGATTGCTTAGATAACAGAAATATCTAGCCAAACAAAACGTTAAAACGATGTTGTTATTCGTTTGCTGTTCAATTAGGAGTGTCGATCTATCAATATTAAAATGCACTATAAACCAGAACACTTGGTTTTTGTAGAACAAATTTAAAAATTAATATTTTTGGGGAAAACTTTAAAATATTGGCTTTTAATTTGACGGTTTTTTGACAGATGATGAATTTTTAGTATTAAATCGAATTTTAAGTGATTAATTGGAGATCCAATAAGTGCTTGCAAAACCGATTTGGAAACAGATAGGATAGAATAGAAGAGACTAGAAGAGAAATATGCTTTATTGTCACAAAAAATTATACAAATTTTATGGACAAAGCTTAATATAAAGTCAGAAAAAATAAATAAATAATAACAATAACAATAACAAATACAATTTTCTAAAATTTTATAAATCGTCAATATAAAAAAATACAAAAATACAAAATATAAGTTAATAAAGTAAAGAAAAGAAAAAAACAAAATCAATATATTGCAACACTAATTAATAGAAATTGCAAAGTGAACATACAACAAAGTAAACTAAAGACATACATAGGAACTAATAAGTTTAAGCTGCTGCATGTGACATAGTTCAGAGAAATAAGGAAAAAAAATATCGTGTTGGTGACACATCCCCCTCCAGGCTGAAACCAAATTTTTCGAGTAATATGGTCATATATAATAATAACCTATATGTTTCCTGCAGCCGATTTTGATGATATACATAGTTATAAACAAATGAAGATCAAAAAACGGTAAATTTTCGCTTTTTTCGTCTCTTACTAAAAAAGTGGGCATTTTAAACAAATTTGAGAGTAATAAACTCATAAACCGTATAAAAAACTTCAATATGGCGTTCACTGAATATGTCTATCCTTATTGGTTACTTAGAAAATTGCCAAATAAATCATAAATTTTGAGTTTTTATAAATATTCATAACTTATGTAAAAATTAACTAAGAACCTTCTTATTACATGAAATGCTGAGACTTATGTTGCTTAAATTACACCCTAAATTCCAAAGCAATTGGTAAAATAGTTTAAAAGTTATTTAATTTCTTTATCCAAAATTAATTTTTTTTGCAACACTGTAAGTCAGAAAATGATGAAGTTACAGTAATATTTTGGATAGTTTATGAAAGAAGAAAATTTACAGTATTAATTTAATTTAAAAAAAATGACAAAAAATAATTATAGATATTGCAAAATAATTTTGCAAAAACATGTGAATTAAAAAAATGGGGGGGCTAACTTTGTCCCTAAATGTCCTAGAACAATTGTTTTTCTTTCTAAATGTGTATAAAAATTCAGTCTTTCTAAATATGAAAAAATAATTTTTCTACGGGTAACGGTTAAAAAGTTATTCTAATTGTTTATAAGTAAGCAAAAAATGGACATGTTTTTGCAAAATAATTTTACACTGTTTAAAATTATTTTTTGTCATTTATTTTTAATTAAGGTAATAGTATAAATGTTCTTCTTTCATAAACTGTCCGAAGTATTATTGTAACCTCATAATTTTCTGACTTATAGTGTTGCAAAAAAAATGAATTCGGGAAAAATAAATTAAATAACTTTTAAACTATTTGACCAATTGCTTTGAAATTTAAAATATAATTTAAGTACAAGAAGTCTGGGCATTCCGCGTAATAAGAAGATTCTAAGTTAGTTTTTACCTAAGTTACGAATATTTATAAAAACTCAATATTTATGATTTATTTTGCAATTTTCTAAGCAACCAATAAGGTTGGACATATTCAGCGAATGCCATATTGAAGTTTTTTATAGGATTTATGAGTTTCTTACTCTCAAATTTGTTTAAAGTGCTTAACTTTTTGGTGATAGACGAAAAAAGCGATAATTTACCGTTTTTCGATCTTCATTTGTTTATAACTATGTATATCATCAAAATCGGCTGCAGGAAACATATAGGTTAATAATATAGATGTCCATACTACTCAAAAAATTTGGTTTTGGCCTGGAGGGGGATGTGTCACGAGAAAAACCTTATTTCTCTGGACTAACACCCAAATATAGATAAGTTTGGTTACTTGTACCGGGTGGTCCAATAAGCCGATCTCTCGGCTATATATCAGAAACTATTCATGTTATAACTTTAGGAGAAAAAATTCCTTAGCAAAAGTGGCCAAGAGAAATCGCTGGAAATAACTTTTAAGTTTCTGGGTTAACCGCTAGGGGGCGTAACCTGTGAAGAAAAATTTGAAAACCAGTTTTTTGTGAAATATGCCCAATTATACAAAGTGTTAAATAAGTAAACTAGAAAGAGGCCTAAATTCTGCACAAAGTTGTTCAAGTACTTTTTTTTTATTTTTTCAAATAAAGGGTAGGGGAGAGTGGGAAAGTATTTGTGGATAAATACCTATAACTTTGGTTTGGATCAACCGATTTTAACGAAATTAGTGTCATTAGAAAGAGCGTGGATGAATTAGTTTACATTTACTATAAAATAATTGCATTTAGTTTTAATTGTCATAGGTAGAGGGTACTTTCGAATAGAAACAATTGAAATTTGTTTTTCTCCAAATGTTTAATGGAAACACCTATTTATTGTAAATTATAATGGAACTGGATTAAATTCGTAACAAAATGGCGCAAACCGCATGTTGATAGCTTTTGTCAAACTCGAGATATGAATAAAAACGCCTAAACATAAGTAAGTATAGTATTGACTCACCCTGTATTATAAATTAAATTAAAAAATAAGTCAGTAGGTACTTTCAAATTTTTTTATAGCAGAAGAATCGTAATGTTGATACCTATTTTGACCATTGTTATTTCATACGATTACAAATAGTTTTTTCGAAACTAAGTAGGCTATGACAATGAATTTGACGGAAAGTTCATATTGTTTATTTATTGACAGCAGTCGAAACATTGTTAATAAGTGTTATATTATAACTCGAATTGAAGATTGCACTTTTTCAATAGATATTAACATTGGTAATATTAGTAATTAATTATCGGTACTAATAATTCGTGATGAGTATATCAAATGCAGAATTGTATGATATGATTGCAGTTTATTTCGAATGTCACCAAAATGCCGCTATTGCCTCACGTATATATTCTGTAAGATATCCTGACAGGAGACATTATGGCAAACAAGTATTTGAAAGAAAGGCAAGAAGATTAAGAGAAACTGGTAGTTTTCATCGTCCTTGTTTTAAACGACGTAGTAGAGGTATGACAGAAGATAATTCAATCAATGTTCTTGCTTTAATTCAACAGAATCCACATATAAGTAGTCGGCAAATCTCTATAGAATTAAACATACCCAAAACTACTGTTCTAAGGATTTTAAAACATCACAGGTTGGTTTTTCATATTATAAAGTGAACGTTTAGGTCAAAAACTTGGAATTCCCTTTAAACTTTAGATTTAACTGTTATTTTAATATTCCGATAAAAACGGCAACACGGCGCTTTTATCCTTTTATTATCCGTTTCTTAAAAATATTTATGTACGATTTATCTTGTGAATCAATTGTGGATTTTTCAAGATTTTTTGAGTTTTAATAAATATAGTGGTTTCTTTTTCACCAATATTTATTGTTCTGTTTTTTAGACTGCATCCTTATCATGTAGTTCTCCACCAAGCATTACATGAGAGAGATTTTGATGCAAGGCTGGACTACTGCAATTGGATGTTAGGTCTGCTAGAAGAACAACCGCATATCATGTCAAAGATTTTGTGGACAGACGAGGCTACGTTTAATAGCGCGGGTGGTGTTAATCTGCATAATATGCATTATTGGGCTGAAGAAAATCCGCACTGGATACAGGAGGTGCAGCTTCAAGGTAGATGGAGTCTTAATGTTTGGTGTGGTATTGTTGATGGAAAGATCGTAGGTGCATATTTCTTTGATAGAACTTTAAATGGAGAAACATATTTGGATTTTCTGGAAAATCAGTTGCCTGTTTTATTGGAAGATATTTCCTTACAAACAAGAAGAGATATGATATTACAACATGACGGGTGTCCTGCGCACTTTTCCAGGCGAGTTCGAGATTATTTGTATGCAAATTATCCAAATAAATGGATTGGAAGGGGAAGTATATTTTCATGGCCAGCTAGATCTCCGGACTTAACATGTCTGGACTTTTATCTGTGGGGAAGATTGAAGGAGTTAGTGTACCAAACTCGACCAACCACGCGAGACGACATGAAACAGCGCATTATAAACGCAATAAATAGTATATCAACAGCTGAGATTGAAGCAGCTGTTTTGTCTACGCGCGAAAGATTACATCTTTGTGTGGATAACGATGGAAAACAATTTGAACATTTAATTGGACATTAGATTTTAATGATCGAGATATTTGTATGATCTTTCTTTCACATATTTAATTTTAAGTTATAATAAAGGGTGAGTCAATACTTTACTTACTTATGTTTATGCGTTTTTATTCATATCTAGAGTTCGACAAAAGCTATCAACATGCGGTTTGCGTCATTTTGTTACGAATTTAATCCAGTTCCATTATAGTTTACAATAAATAGATGTTTCCATTAAACATTTTGAAGAAAAACAAATTTTAATTTTTTCTATTCGAAAGTACCCTCTACCCACGACAATTAAAACTAAATACAATTGTTCTATAGTAGATGTAAATTAAATTATCCACACTCTTTCTAATGACACTAATTTCGTTAAAATCGGTTGATCTAAACCAAAGTTATAGGTATTTATCCACAAATACTTTCCCACTCTCCCCCACAATTTATTTGAAAAAATAAAAAAAAAAAGTACTTGAACAACTTTGTGCAGAATTTAGGCCTCTTTCTAGTTTACTTATTTAACACTTTGTATAATTGGGCATATTTCACAAAAA
Organism: Diabrotica virgifera virgifera; assembly: GCF_917563875.1. Lineage (NCBI taxonomy): Eukaryota > Metazoa > Arthropoda > Insecta > Coleoptera > Chrysomelidae > Diabrotica > Diabrotica virgifera. Next base: position 188,615,700 of record NC_065447.1, on the reverse strand, counting down.
ACTGGTTTTCAAATTTTTCTTCACAGGTTACGCCCCCTAGCGGTTAACCCAGAAACTTGAAAGTTATTTCCAGCGATTTCTCTTGGCCACTTTTACTAAGGAATTTTTTCTCCTAAAGTTATAACATGAATAGTTTCTGATATATAGCCGAGAGATCGGCTTGTTGGATCACCCGGTACATTACTGTAATTTCTTAGTTAGTCATTAAGAAACTCTTCTACTAAATAATATGGTCTTTTAGATAGATGAGCTTTTGTCATTTTACTGAACTTGGGGAAAGATGTTGCAGATTTGAGTTTTAAAGAAAAGATGGTTGTATAATTTTTTTGCGAAATATAATATAGATTTCTTTACTAACTCAGAGGACGGGATCGGTAAATAGACATCAAAAGTTGATTTTCTGGTGGAGTAGTCATGAAGAGGCCTTGCTGGAAAGACATGCATGTGTTTACGAATTAAGCAAACAGTTTCTAAAATATATAAAAATGGAAGGGATAAAATTCCGCGACCTTTGAAGTAACTTCTGCAATGTGTTGTTCTTCTGAGGCCAAACAGATACCTTATTGCTCTTTTTTGTAATTTAAAAATAACATCTAATTGGGTAGCTGTACTAGAACCCCAAAAAGGAAGACCATATCGAAGATGAGACTCGAACAAGGAAAAATATGTTCCAGTGCCTAAAATCCTGAAACGAATTTCTGAATTCAATTACGGAGTCCCATGGAAGCACTTTATAACAATAATATTCCCGTAAAAGCAGGCTCTGATCTTTAAGAAGAGAAAATGGCGACGGAAAGAACGGACGAAGTTTTTTATTTGTTTTATGTCTGTGGATTTGTCTTCCTCCTAATAAGTGTTATTAAAAATGTTTATTTTACATTAATGTATCTGTCACCGTGATTGTAATTATGTCCGAGAAATGATTGACTGAATACAAAACGGTAAGATAGGGTAAAGAAGATGCTAAATTGAGTACTTTCGAAACAGATCTTATAGCATAGCAGTCTGAGGCGAGTTTCTTACTTAACAAATCAGTATTACAGCTGCCTTAATTAATTTGCATTTTGGTTGGCTTTTTGGCACAACAATCTATTAGTGCTTTATTTATACCTAAGGCTAATAATGATTAAAAACTGAAATGAAGTGTTAAATTTTTCCAATACTTAAAAGGACATTATTGCATGGTTTTCGCGAAAGAGTACTTTGTCCTTTATTTCTGTTATTTTTCCTTGTAATGAATTTTTTTCTTCCAAAAACGCAACAAAAACTTTTTACGGAACAAATTATTTGAAAGTCTGTGTGTGTTTTTGTTGTATTGGCACTGGTTTTTACAACCAACTGGCCAGTCAATTTCATAATGATTTTTTAGACTATAACTTATCACTAACTCAGGGGAGTAATGTGTAGTGTGTGTGTTGAGTAAGTGTCTTGTTACTTTGCAAAGTCGACGTCATTGTCTTCGCAAAGAGACGCTAATTGTATCCGAACGTCACCTCCGGTGAGTACCGATCCCACGAGGACAGAAACTATTTTCATTTATAAAGGACATCGCACACATCTTATGGAAAATATAATGTCACTCAAATTCAATTTAATTTATACCAATAGATTCGTTTTAAATTAACGATCAAATCTTATCATTGCGCCAACTCTCTATTTTCAAAAATAAGAGCACAAATGGGTAGGTACATAAGTTAGAGAGAGAAAAAATATTTTAAAATACCCAGATTTTCGGTACTCCATAAATCAGCGGATTAGTTTCACTAATCCGCTTAGGCCCAGCGGGATTTAAGCTGTTATGAATAGCACTCAGAGCAATAATGATTGTAAACTAACATTTTATGGACTCCAAAAATGTGATTTCGATAAACTTTTTAATTATAATTAAGTAATTAATCATAATTAAGAGTTGGCGCAATGATAAGAATTGATCGTTATATTAAAACGAATCTAATCGTATAAATTTTATTGAATTTTAGTGACATTATATTTTCCATAAGATGTGTGCGATGTCCTTTATAATGAACGAAAAATTTCTGACTCACATCTTGAGACTCGAACTCACGACCATTCGGACATTTCGATCCAAAGGTAGGCGCTCTTACCTCTGAGCCACAGAGGGGGTTATTTAAAAGCTCGGCTACAATGATAGCTCGGTCTCAGTGTGATTTTATAAAAGTTTAGGATAGACCAGGATCATCTCATATTAAATTATTTTAAAATAACTAAACCGAACATAGTGGTGGGGAAGCCCTAGCGGGGATTTTTGCGGTAACTCGAACGCGTGAGATTATCATATGGGGAGAAACCTGGTGCCCTGTAGATGTACATCTACCATATATTAGCTTTTTACCAGGGGCGTTCGTTGGGGCCAGAAAAAAAATATATCCTTAAAAATACTCGAAATTGTCAGATTAAGATAAGGTAAGTTAAGGACATGCAAAACAGTGTAGAATGTTAGATCGAAAAACTAAAAAATACGTGTTAAATATTTTTCAAAAATCTATCTAATGAATCCCGCGATATTTCGCAAAATAAACATTAGATCGAAAAGCTTCAAAATACACTTAGGGCCGGTTGATCGAACGCTAATCAACAATGATCATTATTAAATATTTAATTACTTTCACCAAAACTGTCAATGTCAACTTTGTTTGGGTTGCTGAAAACATAATTAATTAAAATTATGAGATTTATTATTAATTATGTTAATAATTATTTTTATATTAATTGATTATAGTCTCACAATTGTGATTAATTATGTTTTGACAACCCAAACAAAGTTGACATTGACAGTAATTAATTATTTGATAATGATCATTGTTGATTAGCGTTCGAACAACCGGCCCTAAACCGTTAACTACCCGCGCATCAAATTATAATATAACTACACGCGTGGCGTACTTTATACGCCACAAGAAATACACGTAAAAACAGCGGATTTGTTTACTTTTTTTTGAAAAAATACACTTAGTTGTTTGTTATAAACCTTATTCAGAGTTCCTTCTGAGTAAGCCAATTGGGATTTATAACTGGAATCATGGAATAACTGGATTTCATGATAAATAAATTTACTAATAAAATTTTTTTTTGAAATGTCATTTTTTAAAGGAGAAAAAGTATTGTTTATAAAGAAAAATATATTTTGTGCCATAATGACTAAAAAAACAATTGAAATATGTACTTATATTACTACTTATATTAATATATTCGTGGCGTATATTGTCCACCACCGGAAACAACATATAATAAAATGTAAATTACGATCTTCCCAGAACGCCGATTATAACGAAACTAAAACCAAATTGTAAAGCATATTCCAGTGATAGGTTAGAGAGATAAACAAGGTGAAAAATTAAATTTTTAAATATATTTGCAGTAGGATTCTTATATCTGGCGTACAAAATACGCCAGCGCGTGTAGTTAAAGGTTAATCAATATTTTTGAAAAATCTATCGAATGGTATCAAACACGACCCCTCACGGCTTTGGGGTGGGGGGTTACTTTAAAATCTTAAATAGGAGCCTCAAATTTTTCTTCCAGATTTGGATTCTTTACGTAAAAATAAGCAAATTTTATTCGAAACATTTTTTCAAATTATGGATAGATGGAAAACTACTTAACTTTTTTTTGGTTTTAGGACCTACTCTTCACAGCCCAATATGTACCCAAAGCGCTCGAGTGACTGCACATTTAGCATAGTTCGCTTCCCTCCTATAGGAAATTTTAGTTGTGCTTATAGATTCAATAAAATACTACTTTGATTGCTAGATAACGCTGTGGGAAAATATGCTTCTAGATATTACAGTTTTTAATGAAAACCGAGTCTTCTTCTTTTGGTACTTATTATTTTCGCATGCAGAGAATATTTCGAATTTTCTTGAAAAATGATAGATGGAAAATATGCTATTATTGACTATATTATAGAATCTTTAATGGTGCAGATATTTTAGGTGGCTCACTATACTAGGAGTAAGAGTCTAGTGCGTGTATTATCATTAGTTTTTAAAAATATATAAAACCAAACGCTAAGTCAGCGAAATATGCAGATCACGCGACTTGCCTATTACAAGAAGTACAAATAATCCAGAAAGCCACTGCGCCTCCGCTAGGAAAAATATTGTGATTCGGATTTTTTGTACAATCTTACTTAAAAAGGACCCCTTTTAACAAATTTGCATGTTGCCAGAACCAAATGTAGGTCAAAAATTTTTTAAAAGTTTTTTTTGTTTTTTTCCTAAAATTATTTTTTTTGCATGGAACAAAGTTTTTTTTAGGTTTTTTGGATCATTTCAAACAGGAAAGGTCTTTAGTGACATTTCTCTAAAGTTGATAGTTTTTGACATATAAGCGATTAAAAATTGAAATATTGCGAAATCGGCCATTTTTAACCCTCAAAAACTACGAGTATGTGAAAAACTGAAAATTTGAATGTTGCCAAGGTAGGTAGATATTCTTTAAACATCGATTGAAGAAATCCCGAAGAGTTTTTTGCAATACAATATTCAAAACTCATTTGTTTTTTAATTGCTAATCAAGCGTGCGCGACACTATTTTATACAGACAGTATGGTGCAAATGAAAGGAATAAATTCGTTATTTCGTAAATCGGCGACTTTAAGGAAAAATCCCGAAACAGGTCGATTTTTATTTTTAAGTTATAATATTGTGGCATATATGGTATACTAGTGACGTCATCCATCTGGACGTGATGACGTAATCGATGATTTTTTTAAATGGGGATAAGGGTCGTGTGCTAGCTCTTTTGAAAGGTTCTTCAATTCTCTATTCGGTAATATAAACATTTACATAATTATTTATACCTCTACTTCTTTTTTGTCAAATAATTTAATTTAATAAAAATTTTTTGGACACCCTGTATAAATAATTATGTAAATGTTTATGTTACAACATAGATCACGACCCCTATTCTCATTAAAAAAAATCATCGATTACGTTATCACGCCAAGATGGATGACGTCACTATTATACCATATATGCCACAATATCAGAACTTAAAAATAAAAATCGACCTGTTTCGGGATTTTTCCTTAAAGTCGCCGGTTTACGAAATGACGAATTTATTCCTTTCATTTGCACCAGACTATACAAGTGCAACGGTGGAAAATAGTGTAGCGCACGTTTGATTAGCAATTAAAAAACAAAGGAATTTTGAATATTGTATTACAAAAAACTCTTCGGAATTTCATCAACCGATGTTTATAAAAGTTTCAGTATTTTCCAAAGTTTTTGAAGGTTAAAAATGGCCGATTTCGCAATTTTTCAATTTTTAATCGCCTATATGTCAAAAACTATCAATTTTAGAGAAAAGTTACTAAAGATCTTTTCTGTTTTTAATGATCCAAAGAACCTAAACAAACTTTGTTCCATGCAAAAAAAATAATTTTAGTAAAATAACAAAAAAAAGGTTTAAAAAATTTTTGACCCACTTTTGGTCATGGCAACATGCAAATTTGTTAAAAGGGGTCCTTTTTGAGTAAGATTCTGCAAAAAATCCGAATCGGTATATTTTTCCTAGCGGATGCGCAGTGGCTTTCTGGACTAAAATAAAAAAATAACTAAACATAAAAAAATACAATAGCCTCCAGAATTTTGTTCACATTTTTAAGAAAAGGGCCAGGAAATGGAAATACCATTTCCTGGCTTCTGTCGACGTTTCTTCCTAACGCTGTATGTGTTTTAGGTACATACATTAGTTACATATAGGTACAAAGTCAGGTCTGTCTGTTAAACTGTTCAGTTTAGTAAAAAAATGCATTTAAAAAGAATATTACAACTTAACAATATTATAATTACAAAAGAGCTCTGAAATTACCGATTTGTATCCCGAGTGACACTTTGACAGTCCTAATTTTCCGACCCGAAGGCGCGGGAAATTATGTCAAAGTGTCACGAGAGCAATACAAATCGGTTATTTTAAAAGTTCGAGTGTACTTTTGTTAGATTATTTAATGAATAGAACTGTATTTTTAAATAATTTTAAATAATATTTTATTGATATCTTCATCTGAATATTTGCTAAACCTGCTCATAGTGTTAATTTTGACAAGTTATGAAAAATTATTTATTCAATTTTAAATTTGTATAGCAACGAAGGGCATTTACTTGATGACGGGAAATTATATAAAAAAATCTAATGTTACAGGAGAGTCGGAATAAATTGACAATAATGCGACAATTTTTCGAAAACTTGTTGCCTGGTAATATTCACGAGAGCCCGCATAGCTCGAGTGACTACTGCCGAATGGAAGCAAGTATGAGAAACAAATTGGAGTATTATTTTCGTATTTATTCTTATGTGTTTCTATTTTGTGTTCTTATGTGTTCGTATTTATTCTTATGTATTCTTATTCATTACTATCGTGTGATATTCGACAGATTATTTTTTAATACTTAGGTACATACAAAATTCAAGTCTTTGTAAATAACATACACTTAGATTTATCACAATTAATGTTTTTAACTTGTCAAAGTGAACAGCAGAGTTTAGCAAATATTCAGACGAAGATATCAATAAAATATTAGTTAAAATTATTTATAAATACAGTTTTATTCATAAAATAATCTTAGCGAAGTATGTACACCCGAGCTCTTAAGATTGCCCATTTGTATTGTCCTCGTGATAATTTGACATTAGATGCAGAAATAAAATGTTATTGTGGTTCATTTTCTCAAATGTGACAGTGGTCAAACTAGGAAACTCGTTGTACATAAACAGACACAATCTACCTAAAAATATTCCCACTATAATTCAATCAAGGTAAAAAATTCCCGGTATAATAATAATCTGATTGGACAGAATTAAACACGTAATGAAAAATCTTACTACACCATTGGAAATTAAAATTATTAAAAAATATTCATACTGATATTTGCCGTGTGAGCATTTCTCATGTGTTAATTTTGTAGAATATCAACGTTTTGTTTCCACATTGTGTCAACATAATGTTAACATTGTAAGCAGAATGCTCACTTTATTATATTTTGAAACTATGCATATGGTCTTTGTGTTTGTTTATTAAATCAGTATTAGACCAGTAAGGATCTGTTTTTAGGTGGATGTGAGAGGTGGCCTTCGGATTTTTGCGGATAAAGTTAGGTGATAACTTCGTTAATAATAATAATTGACTTATTATCCTTCTCAAATATGGTCAAACATTTTTTCTACTTTCTTTGCTAATAACTATAAAACGATTCATTTTGGAACAAAGTCGTATAGGAATAAAACAAATATACAGTGGTACCTAGATATACGAGCGCCCTAATATACGAGTGTTTTGAGATACGAGCCGCCGAGAGAGCGATGTTTTGCTTTGAGATTAGAGCAAAATTTGAGATACGAGCAACCGCTTTTTATTAAAATTCATGCCTCTTTTTGACTACCTACTTCTAACTTGAAGGAGGTGATAAAGGGTATAATGCGAGCTCAGGGCGTTACAATAATTTACAAGCTCCGGACCTCTCTCCATGAAAAGATGGAGAAACTAATGATGGTGTGGGTGACAGAGAAGCCGCATCAAGGAGGAACCTTAACACAAAGCATCATATGTGAGAAGGCACGAGCGATTTATGAAAGGGAGGAAGAGACAAACCTCTTTGGACAGTTTTTTTTAAACGAGCTGCAGATGAAAATGAGCAAAGTGTGACGAAAAAAGCGAAGACCACTGACGAAAAATAAGCGCTTCCGTAAGTCCCTCACTTTTTCTTATGTTTTTACAGAATATGTATGTATTTTTTGTAATTTATAAATAAATGTTTTTTCTTGTAAAAACATTTTTCTTATTTAAAAGCACTTAACAAAAACAACTACGTAAAGTGATTTTTTTGGGACTGGAACGGATTAATGACATTTCAGTTAATTTCAATGGGGAAAATTGCTTTGACATACGAGAAATTTGACATACGAGCAAGGTTGCGGAACGAATTACCCTCGTATGTCGAGGTACCACTGTAATTAAATTTTCTATCAGATATGATTGGTTAAAAATGTCTTAATTTAACACCCTTGCTGCAAAATAGCAATAAATATAAAATAAGGGGGCAAATATAAAACAAGACTGTCTTTATTCAGTGTTTTTCCATCACTTAGATTACACTTGGAACCTTCCTAATTCGCTTAGAAAATTTTTGTAATGTGCTAAAACCGTCCACAAAATTTCATTAAAATTGACTTACTAGATTTTGCATAATAATTTTGCAATCTAAACTTTTTTTTTTAAATTAAAATTTTTAAAATCTTGCACAACAAAAACTAGAACATACAAAGATTTGTCAATTTTTTTTCTTATAAAGAAGCACTCCACCTATCTAATGCACTTTACAGAATTGAAATCTGATTATTTAAGCAGCCTCAGCAATGTTTTAAAATTATAAACAATTTTTTGGCTTATAAACAAATTAGTGCTGTGCCCAGGGGGGGGCGCTACGGGCTCCTTTATTTAGATAGAATTACCCAAGATTTCTATGTATTTTGAGCTGCAGAACACGAATATTTTGCGTAACAGTTGATTAGGATGTCGATAAGATTGTTATAAACAAAGAACTTGAGGAATTACGTAACATCGATTTTTTTGCAAATTTTTTGTATTTCTTGGGTAATTCTAAGCAAAAAATGTTCTCACAAGTTTTTTCGTAGGATGCATAATTTTCGAGATAAACGCGGTGGAACATTCAAAAAATCGAAAAATTGCAATTTTTGAACGAGAATAACTTTTGATTAAAAAATAAAAAAGCAATTCTGCTGACAGCATTTGAAAGTTTAAGTCAAATTATACTGGTTTTAATTATTTGCATTGCTAAAAATTAATTTATTTTATTATTAAACAAAGCTATTTTTTTATAAGCCAAAAAAATGTTTATAATTTTAAAACATTGCTGAGGCCCCTTAAATAATCCGATTCTAATTCTGTAAAGTGTATTAGATAGGTAGAGCACCTCTTTATATGTAAAAAAATTAGCCAACGTCTAAATGGTCTACTTTTTGTTCAGAAAGATTTTAAAAAATTTGAACTGAACAACATTTGTATTGCAAATTTATTATGCAAAATCTGTTAGGTCGATTTTAATGAAATTTGGTAGACCATTTAAGTAAGTTATAAGAATTTTCTAAGCAAATTACTAAGGTTCTAAGTACCACCAAAGTGGTTAGGAAACATTGAATAACAACAGGCGTATTTTGCCCCCTTATTTTGTATTTATTGCTATATTGCAGAAAAGGTAATACCTTGACATTTTTGACCAGTCGTATATCATACAAAATTCAATTATCTTTATTTTATTTTTTAAGCGCTTTTATTTAGTCCAATAGTTTGAGTCAAATCTGTAGACGTTAATTTGACTGCCTTTTTTCCAATGCAAATGAATGAAGATTTGCAGACATAATATGTCTGCAAATCTTATTATGCAACAATACACAAATAGTCAATAAATTTTTTTTCGTTTATTAATTTTTTAAATAAAAAAAACGATTTTAATGGAAAATGCTTAAATTCTCTTGTTTTTTACAATGTAAAAACTTGAAATTTTACGGATTGTAGCTAATGATATGAGCTATACATAATTTCACTTTTTACGTTAATTGTTTACGTTATGCTTCATAAATAAAAAATAAAATTTCAAATTTTTTGCCGATTCCGACTACTTTTCATATTAGTACATTATTTGTTTTATACATATTTTAATAAACATGACGATATATTTTAATATTTGAAAAGTGTAAGACTAGAAAGTAAAAAATAAAAAAATATGGAAAAAAAAATTTTAAGAAACGCTTTTCTTTAGTTACGAATAACTAAAATTAAACATAAACATAAAATTAAACATAAAATTAATAATTTAGTAAAAAGCGAAAAGTAAAAAAAAAATTGAAAAAATCTAACACATTCGTTAAAGAAAAGCGTGGGGCAAAAACTGTTTATTTGATGAAGGCGCGCCACGCTTTTCTTTGACGAATGTGTGAGATTTTTTCAATTTTTTTTATTTTTTACTTAAGTTTTTTATAACATGTTTAATTTTAGTTACTTTTTTTTTTATTTTACAAAATAGTCGCATCAACCTCTGAGGTTATTAGCGACATATATACATATACATGAGATGGTTTACTTGCAAATGTTAAATTTTGTTGAATATATTGATATCTTTAAAGAGTTTTACCAAATGTTCGATTTTACAATTTTCTCCTAAGAATTTCACTTGTTGATCCGATGATGTGGTTGGTCTGTCTCTACAACAGGTATCTTGGACACTCTACAAGTACATGCTTAACACTTAGTGGAATATTACTTTTGTCACATAAAATGGGATCAGTGTGACCAATTGTATGTCCGTGGTAAGTCCAACTATGTGTCCTAGACGAAGACGAGTAGCAATGACTTGATGAGTTCTGTTGGGAATTTGAGATTTCCACGGTTTTATAAATAATATTTTCACTTCGCGAAGTTTTGATGTTGAACTGTCTCACTGATTTTGCCACAGATTTTCAACTGTCACTTTAATAAATGATTTTAAATCATTAAGAACTACATTTGTCACTACACTTGCGGTTTCACTGTTCCTTGCTTGTTAGGCTGTACGATCCGCTTCTTCCTTTCCTTGAAGGCCAAGATGTGAAGGAACCTATAGAGATTGTACAGTATGGTTGTTGTTCTGTGTGATAGCTTATTTCTTTTTTAATAAGGAGAGCAATTGGATGTTTTGTGTACAGTTGGTTAATGGTATTGTTTGAACTGAGGGAATCGGTAATTATAAGAGCATTGTATATATTACTGAAGTTAATATAAACTAGAGCTTGATAGATAACGTATAGCGCGCTAGTATATATACAGGTTAAGGATGGTAGTTTATACTCAAGTGTACTATTTGGTGTAACGACAGCTGCCTTAACTCCAGTAGGTGTTTTAGAAGCGTCTGTATAATATAAGTATGATAGGATTTAGAAAATTTTAAAAGTTTGTTGATGGAAGTATATTTAGTAATGGGTATAAAACCCATTTATATTGAATTGTAACAAATTAAATGTTATATTTATAATTATTGAATGTTCAGCTCCTGGGATAATTCAGTCGATGTATCCGTGTCAGGTTCTTCATCCTCGTAGTTGCCTTTTGTAAGCTGTCTCGTAATTTTTTTGTTTAACTTTGTACATTTCAATTTTAATGAGCGCTCGGATGTATATGAATGAATTTTAGATAAGAATTTTCTAAGTTTTGGAATATCTACTGTATATTTATTTATAAGGCTGAGAACATCTTTTGTTCCATGAGTGTTCTCAAGTAAATCAACTGTTTCCTCGAAAGTTAACATTTGTTTTTCGGAATTGAATAAATCTCTAATTGGTTGCATTAGCGTTTCTAAAGGTATTGTTGATGTTTTTGTTTTTATTCTTTTTTGTTTCGGAGTTGGCTTTGAAAATACATCGTCACTAGCTGATGTCTCAATCGGGGGTGATATTGCTTCAGATACAGTTCGTTTAGAGGACGATTTTGATGTATTTTCCTCGTTGGATACGCTAAATACTTGTGGTGCTGGATTCTCTTTATTTTCATTAACAGAGCAAGAAATATTGTTTAGACTGGAAGATGAAGGATGTTTAGTTATGATTGTATGAGTTGATTGGGTTGGTGAGGTGGGTATATTTGGTTTGGATATCACTGGCATCGTATTATCTGTAGTTTATGTATCAAGAGATGTTAGGTTGGTTGTAGATAATATTTTTGTTAGTGACGTTGAATAATTTGATATGCTTGTAGAGGTGCATGTTGTTGAAGGTGTAATAGTAGTCGTTTCTGTTGAAGTTACCGTAGTAGATTCGTTTCTGTTTGAAAGTATAGCAGTTGGGACAGCTGTTTCTGAGTGATTTATATTTGCTGAGCAGTTACTGGAAATATGGCCATGTTGTTTGCAAAGGAAACATAAGTTGTCTAGTGTCAAAAAAATTCGATTGTTAGTATCTTCATGAGTTATCAAAATGGAATCGGGAATTGGGCCTGTGGGTGGAGATACGTAAATATGTCGACGGAAACTGAGTACATGTTTGTATTCAGGATTGTTGGTTCCTATTCGCAAAAATGACATTGATGAAGTTGGTTTTAGCCCTAAGATCCGTAGTTCGTTTTCTATTACCTTATGCGGGATAGTGGGAGAAACATTGGATATTAGGAGTCTTTCTCTTGGAATAATTAGTCTACGGACTTGAATTTGTGTATTGTTTACACTTATGAAACCTCTACTGTTTGAAAAGAAATCATCTACGACTTGTTTGGTTGAAAAATAAATACAGATACGATTGTTGGTGATTCTTGATGAAAAAAGAATGTGTTTTGGACTAACTAGAGATCCTACCGCTAACAAGTATTCTTCTAATTTAACATCATTGAGAGAATTAAAAACTACTGCTTGTAGCTTGGATGGATAGATCGCTTCTTGTTGTTTGCTGGCTGCAGCTGAGTAAGATAAAGGTTTTTGTGATGTGGATTGCGATAATAATTCATCGCTATGATTAGTGACGTCAAATTCCATTTCTCAACACCATTTGATTTTCCTAAGTACGGACCTGTTCCGCTTCGGGTTTTGGTAATTGTCTTTAGCGACAAAAAACTGGTGTCGATAAATGACTGGTGTTGTTTATTGACGGTTTTATAAAATTCTTTGGTTATGAATTATTTATTAATAGAAAAATATGTACTCACAGAAAATGTTTTTCTATACACACTGAACTAACACTATTATACATGATGTTAACGTAGTGTAAGAATTCTATGATTGGGTTTTATAAGTTAAATTTACTAGTTTGTCAGGATCGATCAAAAAGCATGTGTGCTTATTCGATATCAGTCAATTTTAGTTACTCGTAACTAAAGAAAAGCGTTTCTTAAATTTTCTTTTTCATATTTTTTTATTTACGACTTTGTTTCAAAACGAACCGTTTTAAAGTTATAAGCAAAGAAAGCAGAAAAAAATCGGTGTTTTTCGAATTTTTTAAATATTTTAATTTTTTTATTAATGTTCCTGGCATATTTGAGAAGGAGCATAAATCAATTATTATTACTGAAAGTGTCACCTAACTTTATCTGCAAAAATCCGAATGCCACCTCTCACATCCAACAATACACGTTTTTTTACAGATTAGTCCTGGTCTATAAGAATAACGGAACTAACTAAAACAAAGCTACTATACGTGCAAAAATGTTTGTCGACTACTTGGCTTTCAATTTCGGGTAATGTTTGGGTAAACAGAATTTCCATTTTTGATGTATACCTCGTATCAAATATCGTTGGCTTACTGCCAAAACAAAGCTAAATCCTTGAACTTTAGAGAAATATGCATTTTAAACTTTAATAATTTGAAATGAAAAAGTGTCTGCATTTAAAACTGATTAAATGATTGAGAAATATTAAATAAATAACATCGCAAATGAAAAACCTACAAAAACATTGTTAAAATAAAGCAAAAATTAAAAGTTAAAAAATGAAAGTTAAAAAAAATTTAAATAAAAGTGAAAGTTAAAACATATATGAAAAACATTATTTTTGTGAAAGTGGTCTAGTTTTGTTTGTACAAAGTTCTTCCAGATCACTGTGAACATCATTGTCCTCTACATGAGCTTCAGATGTACTATCGTAGATGTCTTTCGAGATCCATAACGAGATATATTTTGGCAGAGCTTTCCTAGATCATGTTTTTTTAACTGATCAACCGAGGATTGGTGTATGTCTTTTTTTAACATTTTTGTATGTGATTCGCTCACATAAGGAGGAAGATTTCTAAAAGAACATAATTTTATTTATTTGATAGATGATGTGAAAAAACTTACAATTCTGATAAATTAAGATCTTATAATAAACACATAATAAATTAAGATCTTATAATAGATACAGTCCGTACAATATAGATAACGTTGCACGTGACTATCTACGTCAGAAACATAAGTTGACATTGTTGCCAAAGTCTAAAAAATCCTGAATCCATTTTAAATCAAATGTATCACATAATTATTGCAGAGGTGGATTTTACAACACAACAAATTAATATTCAATTTAAATAAATAAAAAATTAGAAATAGAAAACAATAATTAACCAGGCATTGGTCGCTAGGTAGGTTGTTACGCGAGTGGTCGCGCGTGAGATTTTCTCTCACATAACCAACTTTTGCCTTTCTTTACAAAATTTTACAAAAAAGATGAGGTGTCATCAACGATAAAGCCATATGCGTTAAAAAGACACGACGTTTTTCTGTTTTATTATTATTATCTTTATATAAAATGTGATTATTGATGCCGCCAATATAACATTGAAAAATATATGGTAAGTGACCATCTACAACTAACCCGTAAAACAGAATATAGGATTTTATATTATACAGTGAGCACGTAAAGGTTGGAATAAATTCATTTTCTCAAGAGCGGACGATTTTGGAAAAAAATCCCGAAACAGGTTATTTTTTATTTTTAAATTACGACTTTCTGGCATATATATCATACTAGTGGCGTCACCCGTCTGGGCGTGATGACGTCATCGATGATTTTTTTAAATGAGAATAGGGGTGGTATGATAGCTCATTTGAAAGGTAATTCAATTCTTTATTCAGTAATATAAACATTAACATAATTATTTATACAGGGTGCCTAAAAAAAGTTTTTTGAATTAAATTTATTGACATAAAAAGAAGAATGTGTGTAATTTATTTATTTCAAAATACATTTTACTGCTATCAGAAAACAGAAAAAAATGTTCTTTGGCAAATAAATGTTGTTTTTTGCTTAAATTCAATAGGTATTAAAGCAGCCACCCACCAGCCTCGTGACAATTTGAACATTTAATTTAAGCCAATATCAATGATTATTTTTCAAATATTCATTTTTTCTGTTTTCTGAGAGCCGTAAAATGTATTTTGAATTAAATAAATTACATATATTCTTCTTTTTATGTCAATAAATTTAATCCAAAAAAAATTTTTTTGGACACCCTGTGCAAATAGTTATGTTAATGTTTATATTACTGAATAGAGAATTGAATTACCTTTCAAATGAGCTATCACACGACCACTATTCTCATTTAAAAAAATCATCGATGACGTCATCACGCCCAGATGGGTGACGTCACTAGTATGATATATATGCCAAAAAGTCGTAATTTAAAAATAAAAATTGACCTGTTTCGGGATTTTTTTTCAAAATCGTCCATTCTCGAGAAAATGAATTTGTTCCAACCTTTACGTGCTCACTGTATATAGGATTGACCACATCCACGGCGCCTTTTATTACATCATATTTTAGGTTTTAAGGGGAAAAATAAAACGAATTTTTATACACAGTTGGTGACGTTGGTGGTCTTGATGAGAGAATCTCTCACATGAAGCGCACTGACTCAACAATATGGTGATACTAAGTAAACTGAGTCACTATCTGAGCGGACGAGTCTATTAGATTGTCGAGGGAGGATAGTTAGGAGACTAGAAGGAACTACAGCGCGTATAATTTCCCAGAAAAAAAGTTGTGCGCAATTTTCTGTAACTGTGAGAGAAAATCTCATATAGCGACCACCGGCGGGTTAATTAATACTCTTACGTTAAAAACAATTTGAGCCGCTTGCATATTAGTGCAGTCACTGAAGGAGTATGAGCTATTACCTCCGATTTCGTTGAACCTCCATCGATTTGCATGAAGATTGGTGAGTGGTTAGAGGACATCTCAGGGACCAAAGGTGGCATGGTGCCAACTTGCGCTATTACTCTGGGGATGGATGCCACCCCTCTCGGGGGTGAAAATTATTTTATTAAAAATAGCCCCATAATTCGATAAAAGGACAAATTGTAAGCAATATTTGTTATATAATGTTATTAAAGAACAAAGATATCAATTTTTTGTAAAAAATGCATGTTTTTAACCGATTTTTCATAAGTTCTTACATAAAAAAAATGTTATTATGAAAACTGAAGCTATTAAAAAATGAAATAAATTTCCTACTAGAAAAACCTTTTAGTTTTAACTAAAAGTAAGTTATAGGTAATTGAATATTTTTTTTTTTGCGGCGAGTACCCAAATCTAAATATTTAAGCTTAAATGATGGGAAAATGATGGATTTTATAACCTAAACTTATAAAATATTTGCCAAAGAACTTAGAAATATCTATCATATGAGCCCTCGAACAAATTGATAGCATTAAAATTTAGGTTCAAAATATTTTTAAAAATTTATCTTTTAAAAATTTTTCCAATAGATGTTACCGTTTTTATTTTAAATAACTCCGTTAATTTTTACGATCAGGTTTATCTAAAAACCATTTAAAATGAATTCCAAGGGCGACTAAACTGCGTTGAATTTAATTTTTTACACTTATTCGTTTTTTTTTTAAATAAGGTTAAATAATGGCCCCGGTTACATGGTTCTCGCAGCAAAATTTAAGCTGAAAACCTTTCTATCTCGGACATATTTTACCCTACAGAAATAGTAAAAAGGTAAAATATTTGATACAAAAAACTAAAATTTGGTTGTATATAATTTTCTACGTATATTGAGTATTTTTGGAGCTATTCCCAAAAGAAAATGAAAATTATGATAATTTTAAAAATTCCGATTTTTTAAAATTATAACTTTTTTTTCAAAAATATGCATTCTAAACCGGTCAAAATTTTTAAAATCATTACTTATGCTAATGTTAACAAATTATTCTAAGGATTACTATAAATTTTCATTTTTGTGGAAAGGGCGTATGTTTTATTTTTCACTTTTTCCTAAAAAATTCGAAAGGATTCTCTTATTTTCATCATAACTTGGTTAATTTTGATGCTATTAACTTTTACTGGAGCCGATGACGGTTCAACAAAATCGGAGGTGAAAACCTTCAGTAACTATGTGTACAAGTGTACATGTGTAGTATAAAGATGTAAAATAGAATAAACAAAAACAACACTTTTTTCATTACTTACTTACTTTGAAATGTTTAGTTACAACTTAATTTTCAAATGTTAATCATTCTTTTTCCTTCAGATTGATTTAGGTGTCAGTTTGCTGATCGATAGCGATCAGATAGAGATCGATTTCACTTCCAAAAATGTCTAATTTATTAATTCGTACGTGTTTGTCCCATAAGCAGTTGGAAATATTGGTGTTTTAAATTGTTTGCAGAGTAAATAAGGACTTTTGGTTATGAACATTCATTGCGTGCGATTGTATTATTTTTGTTGCTTGTGAATTTATGAGGTAAGAATATCAAATTATTTTATCAACTCTTAAAGTTCATGTTCTAAGGTTATGTTAAGTATTGTTTAATAATTAAAACTCTATTTTTTACTGTATTTCGATGTATTTTGTTGTTGTTTTTATCAAAGGTATTTTAAAATAAATCACTCAATTTATTTAATAAGTTGAAAAATATTTAATTTACTAATATATCCAACTAATTAATAAAATGGTTATGTGCTTTGCTCCAAGCTGTAAACATGACACTGAACAAATTTTTTTTGTATTCCCTGCTATACTTTCAGAGAGACAGTGGATAAATCTCTTATGCCTGGTTGCACCAACATATCTTAAGCTTAAGACGTGCGTTAAGCTCGGCTTACTAAACTTACGCGTTGCACCATTGAGTATTAGACCAATTTTCAGCTTGCCACTATGGATTGCCACGTGGGTTGCATCTTATATTTCGTCTTAGTAAAGACGTGCTTGGATAAAAATAAAAAATTATGGATCTATAAGCTGAGCTTAGCTAAGCTGGAGCTTAAGATTTGTTGGTGCAACCAGTAGTGTAGGAAACAGGTTGAACCTCGCAAAATGGACACAAGTTCGGTTATATTTTTTTCTGGTATATCAAGGGGTGCTTATTATAGGACTAACTTTTTCTTAAAAAATTTCGCCCCGGAACCCCCTTTTTCATCCCTTTAAATGGGGTGATTTGTGGTTTTTGCGAAACGTAACCCTTCCTGTACGTTTTGCAAAAAATTTACTTAATAGTATAATGAAGAGGACTATATTTCCTACTATTTATTTCCCGACAGAATATGTCTATCCAACCCCTGTAGCCAAAAAATAATAAATAAACGGGGGGGGGGGTTGAAAAAAAATTTTTTTTTGCTTTTTGACCCGTATGGACAGATGCTCCATCAATAGGGTTTCTCATAAATATATATCATTATTGCAACATCCCTGCGGAAACTACCTCTCTCCTTGAAAATAAACTGCAAAAACTACCTACCCCTATCCCTTGGAGAGAATGTTTTGACGATTTTCTCATTACCTGTGCATTTTTTTAAAACAAAACTTATACAGAATAACGTGCTTATAGAAAATAAAAGAACGCACTATCTGCTACACATTATGACCTATGCATATTTTATTTTCTTTGCACCACAAAGCCACAGTGGTGGCCAGAAAATCAATTTTTGATTATTTTATTTATTAATTCTCCTTTTTTTGGGGTGGTTCCGGGAAAAATATGGGGGTGCATTATACACATTTGTAAATAACACTAGTACATGGATAATCGCTGAAAGTTTTTTTACTCTAGCATAGGCGGTTCAGATGGTATAAAAAGGAGTTTTTTAAAATGTAACACCCTGTAATTAAAAAATTTGCAATTGCCCTTAAATGAAAGCATTATCAAAAAATCAGCCACTTATTACACCGTTGGTGTTTTCGCGATAACACAAGCTGTCTTTGGTTTGTGATTGGTCAGATTATGTGAAAATTTTAAGACGAGTGAAATAGTCAGATTTATACGATGTGTGTGTCATGAGTCATGATTTTTAACGACTATTTAACTTCTTAAGTGACATTGTGGAATTAAATCACACTAATAATTTTTTTCTACAAAGAACATATATTTTATTTAATAGGTAAAATATAAAATAAGAAATGTTCAGTTCAAAATAATAAAGTAAACAAATCTGAAGTGTCAACACCGCAACTGTCAAATAAGTGTCACCAATAGGGCTTTTCATCGATTGTCATTTGTTTCGAGCTTCTGTCATGTGTCACATAATATTAATATATCTACGTCATACGTCTTTGGTTTGTATCATTGGTTATATCAATAACGTATGACGTAGATATATTCATATTATGTGACACATGTCAGAAGCTCGAAACAAATGACTGTGAATGAAAAGCCCTATTTATGCCAAAATATCACTTTCGTTCGATTACAGTTACAGTGTGTTCCGATCAAATGTGCTTCATATAAAACGCTGTATAATCCATTTTTACAAATTAATAAAACAAGTTATTGTGTACTAAGTTGTTTTCTATTAAGTTTGCATTGACCCTCGTAAGGCGGTGCTTAGATTCTTACGTAAACGACTGTGCGGGTTGCATTTGCACCCCATCTGTATATCCATTTTTTTATATGTGAACGTCGGGAATTTGAATTTGAAAGATAATTACGAGTTATTTATTATAGTACGAAACATAATTTTACAAAAAAGTACTCATTTCTTCTTAAAAAAATTATTATCGTCACAAGACAAACACATGAAATTTTTCACAGAATGAGCACAACAAAGTTTTTACACACAATACAGTTATGCTGGGACTTTCAGTATTTTTTCTCTGACATAAGTAACACCGACCTTGTCCCGTAGCTCTGTTAGCTCCAGGTGGAACATCAGAAACGTCCAATTCAGGATACGAAATTTTCATCATTTGCACCAAAAGTCATTTTTTTAAAGCATGTAAACGCAAAGAGTTTTAAATGCTGTAATGGGTGGAATACGTTTAGAATTGAATTTAATAGGAATAAAAAAATGGAGCAAATAAAAAAAAATATTAAAAAAGATAGATGAGGAAACGAAGTCTGGGGTGCAGCTGCACCCCGCACCGCCTTGCGAGGGTTAATAGAAATTTTCAAATTTATTTTTTCTACGCGTATATAATAAAATATGTCTAGTGGCTGTAATTCCAGTGTACTCGGCTAAACGATTTGAAAACGGAACAGACCTATCACACAAATAGTTCGTGTTGGCATCATGGGACGTCACGTGCTATGGCACGGATGACGTGCAACCGTATTTATATTGTACGGACTGTACGTAATTCGGCTTCTAGCGCCATGCTTAATCTACGACAATTACGTGAATATTTTTAATAAATACAACTATTCTACACATTAATAAAATGTTCACTAATTAATACAAAGTTTAGTTAAAAAGGGGTTCAAGGCAGGTTTTGTTTATATTCGATTCAGAGTTGGACTACCATCTCCATATAGCAACTATTTCAGCATCCTTATGCATCATCAGTGAAGATTATGCAGTCACAACTCTGAAGGGAATACAAACATTCTGCCTCTTTTAAGGCAAAACATCGCGATGCAATGAACCCACCTTTTGAGACGCAAATCAGCGACATCTCTCGTATTACGAGGAAAACAACGAAAAGCCCCAGATACAAAGTTTACTACTTTTTAAACAATTAGGATAATTGAAATAAAAATATAATAAACAATATTTTAAATCTAAGACTTTTCGTTAATAAACTGCTTTCTGGCTGCATCCCATATCTCCGGATTTTACAATATATAATCACGTAGAGACGACGAAAATAGGAGAAAGCAAATAGAGGACACTTAGGCCACGTATTTACCTTCTCTTCGTCTAGGAAAAGGACCGAAAGACAGTTTCTAAATACTCAAAAACTGAGTAAAATGAAAAAGATTAAAAAGGGTTCAAGGCAGGTTTTGTTTATATTCGATTCAGAGTTGGACTACCATCTCCATATAGCAACTATTTCAGCATCCTTATGCATCATCAGTGAAGATTATGCAGTCACAACTCTGAAGGGAATACAAATATTCTGCCTCTTTTAAGGCAAAACATCGCGATGCAATGAACCCACCTTTTGAGACGCAAATCAGCGACATCTCTCATATTACTAGGAAAACAACGAAAAGCCCCAGATACAAAGTTTACTACTTTTTAAACAATTAGGATAATTGAAATAAAAATATAATAAACAATATTTTAAATCTAAGACTTTTCGTTAATAAACTGCTTTCTGGCTGCATCCCATATCTCCGGATTTTACAATATATAATCACGTAGAGACGACGAAAATAGGAGAAAGCAAATAGAGGACACTTAGGCCACGCATTTACCTTCTCTTCGTCTAGGAAAAGGACCGAAAGACAGTTTCTAAATACTCAAAAACTGAGTAAAATGAAAAAGATTAAAAAGGGTTCAAGGCAGGTTTTGTTTATATTCGATTCAGAGTTGGACTACCATCTCCATATAGCAACTATTTCAGCATCCTTATGCATCATCAGTGAAGATTATGCAGTCACAACTCTGAAGGGAATACAAACAATCTGCCTCTTTTAAGGCAAAACATCGCGATGCAATGAACGCACCTTTTGAGACGCAAATCAGCGACATCTCTCGTATTACGGGGAAAACAACGACAAGCCCCAGAAACAAAGTTTACTACTTTTTAAACAATTAGAATAATTGAAATAAAAATATTATAAACAATATTTTAAATCTAAGACTTTTCGTTAATAAACTGCTTTCTGGCTGCATCCCATATCTCCGGATTTTACAATATATAATCACGTAGAGACGACGAAAATAGGAGAAAGCAAATAGAGGACACTTAGGCCACGCATTTACCTTCTCTTCGTCTAGGAAAAGGACCGAAAGACAGTTTCTAAATACTCAAAAACTGAGTAAAATGAAAAAGATTAAAAAGGGTTCAAGGCAGGTTTTGTTTATATTCGATTCAGAGTTGGACTACCATCTCCATATAGCAACTATTTCAGCATCCTTATGCATCATCAGTGAAGATTATGCAGTCACAACTCTGAAGGGAATACAAACATTCTGCCTCTTTTAAGGCAAAACATCGCGATGCAATGAACCCACCTTTTGAGACGCAAATCAGCGACATCTCTCGTATTACGAGGGAAACAACGAAAAGCCCCAGATACAAAGTTTACTACTTTTTAAACAATTAGAATAGTTGAAATAAAAATATAATAAACAATATATTGAACCCTTTTTAATCTTTTTCATTTTACTCAGTTTTTGAGTATTTAGAAACTGTCCTTCGGTCCTTTTCCTAGACGAAGAGAAGGTAAATGCGTGGCCTAAGTGTCCTCTATTTGCTTTCTCCTATTTTCGTCGTCTCTACGTGATTATCTATTGTAAAATCCGGAGATATGGGATGCAGCCAGAAAGCATTTTATTAACGAAAAGTCTTAGATTTAAAATATTGTTTATTATATTTTTATTTCAATTATTCTAATTGTTTAAAAAGTAGTAAACTTTGTATCTGGGGCTTTTCGTTGTTTTCCCCGTAATACGAGAGATGTCGCTGATTTGCGTCACAAAAGGTGGGTTCATTGCATCGCGATGTTTTGCCTTAAAAGAGGCAGAATGTTTGTATTCCCTTCAGAGTTGTGACTGCATAATCTTCACTGATGATGCATAAGGATGCTGAAATAATTGCTATATGGAGATGGTAGTCCAACTCTGAATCGAATATAAACAAAACCTGCCTTGAACCCTTTTTAATCTTTTTCATTTTACTCAGTTTTTGAGTATTTAGAAACTGTCTTTCGGTCCTTTTCCTAGACGAAGAGAAGGTAAATGCATGGCCTAAGTGTCCTCTATTTGCTTTCTCCTATTTTCGTCGTCTCTACGTGATTATATATTATAAAATCCGGAGATATGGGATGCAGCCAGAAAGCAGTTTATTAACGAAAAGTCTTAGATTTAAAATATTGTTTATTATATTTTTATTTCAATTATTCTAATTGTTTAAAAAGTAGTAAACTTTGTATCTGGGGCTTTTCGTTGTTTTCCTCGTAATACGAGATATGTCGCTGATTTGCGTCTCAAAAGGTGGGTTCATTGCATCGCGATGTTTTGCCTTAAAAGAGGCAGAATGTTTGTATTCCCTTCAGAGTTGTGACTGCATAATCTTCACTGATGATGCATAAGGATGCTGAAATAGTTGCTATATGGAGATGGTAGTCCAACTCTGAATCGAATATAAACAAAACCTGCCTTGAACCCTTTTTAATCTTTTTCATTTTACTCAGTTTTTGAGTATTTTGAAACTGTCTTTCGGTCCTTTTCCTAGACGAAGAGAAGGTAAATGCGTGGCCTAAGTGTCCACTATTTGCTTTCTCCTATTTTCGTCGTCTCTACGTGATTATATATTGTAAAATCCGGAGATATGGGATGCAGTCAGAAAGCAGTTTATTAACGAAAATCTTATATTTAAAATATTGTTTATTATATTTTTATTTCAATTATTCTAATTGTTTAAAAAGTAGTAAACTTTGTATCTGGGGCTTTTCGTTGTTTTCCTCGTAAAAAGTTTAGTATTGTCATTAGAAAAATCACCAGATTCATCTTCTGCTTTGGTTGACCATGTCGGACTTCCGCGGTAATCCAGTAATCAGTATTGGACAAATTATAAGAAACAGTTTTATAATACAGGGTGTCCAGAAACTCTCCCGACAAACGAAAAGCGGAGATAATTTTAGGACAATTTAACCCAATTCACCTAGTCCGAAAAAGCTTCCTAAGGGAGCTAGAGCTTTTAAAGATGGCGTCTTGTATTTAGTTTTTTTAAAATACCTTCTGAACGCTTCTATTTAGTAAAACGAAAACTTTTACTCGTATTTTTATCTTCCAGAGATAAATCGACTCTATTAATTGCGGATTTCTAGTACAGTATATAGACGTTCGTTTTGGGTAGGGCAACGGTTATTTTATCACATAACTTTTTTGCCTTTGACTCTTAAGCATTTCTAACACTGAATTATTAAATTGCAAGGTATTATAGTAGCAGAAGGTACCCTTGCTTTAAGTCATTATAATGCACCGTTTTCTAGAAAACTCGATTTGAATATTTTTCGTTTGTAGAATTTGAAAATGAAAATCAAAAAAAAACTATTTTGAAAAACGAAAATTGGTAGGTTATTATATTATTATTTATATTTATATTCAGTAGAGAGTATGTGGATGCTATCGCAAATATATACAAAAATGCAAGAAGTGTCGTTAAAGAAGGAAACTTTATATCTGAATCATTCCCTATATCAAAGGGGCTTAAACAAGGATGTTGTCTGTCTCCGACTTTATTTAAAATATATATTCAATCATCGCTAGAGCAGTGGAGGAAACAAGTATCCGGAATGGGAATAGACATAGGCAGTGGTAAATGTCTAACAACTTTGTTTTTTGCAGATGATCAGGTAGTCGTAGCGAATGATGAGGAAGACATGGACTACATGTTTAGAAAACTAAAGAAAGAATATGAAAAATGGGGCCTTAATATGAATATGTCAAAGACAGAGTATCTTAAAATAGGGGATGATGAAGAAGATCCAGAGTTAGAAATTAGAACCACGAAAAGATGTAATGAATATAAATATCTCGGATCTATAATATCTAAAGAAGGCACTACCAAAAGAGACATCGAAAAGAGAACGCAGCAGGGCAAAAAAGCGGTAAACATTCTGAGCTCTCTACTGTGGTCTAAAGATATAAGGCAAGAAACGAAATTGACAATCTATCGTACCTTGGTAGAGCCTATTATGACTTATGGGGCAGAAGTTTGGCAGATGACAAAAAAAGATAGGAAAAGAATAGAAGTAGTAGAAATGGATTATCTAAGGAGAGCGTGTGGTATATCTAAAAAAGATCACATCAGGAATGAAGATATTAGAAGGAGGACACATACTGTATATTCCAGTGTAGATAAAATTTAAACTAGACAACTAGTGTGGTATGGTCACGTGAAACGAATGAATGAAGATAGATGGCCAAAGAAAGCTTTAAATTACATACCACACCAAAGAAGAAGAAGGGGAAGACCTTCAGTTGCCTGGGAAGAAAATGTACGGCACATCATGAAAGATAGAGCCATCAAAGAAGACGAGTGGATGGACAGAAAACGATGGCGGTCGAAATGCGAGAAGCGGCAGAGGCTGTAGGAACCTTGCTGATAGATAGATAGATTTATATTCCAGAGTTAAATCGATTTCCCTAATTGCGAAATTCTAGTACCGGTCATATGCGTCTGTTTTGGGTAGGCCACAGTTATTTATCGCATATCGTTTTTGTCTTTATGTTTTAAGCATTTTTGACACTTTATAATTAAATTATGAGATTAATATTAATTAAACTTTAAAATTAAATTATGAGGTATTACAAGTTAATCTTGTTTTAATACGGTAAAATACACCGTGTTTTTTTGAAAAGAATTTCAAATTTTTTTTAAATTCAAAAGACGAAAAATTTTATAATTGATTTT
Organism: Diabrotica virgifera virgifera; assembly: GCF_917563875.1. Lineage (NCBI taxonomy): Eukaryota > Metazoa > Arthropoda > Insecta > Coleoptera > Chrysomelidae > Diabrotica > Diabrotica virgifera. The sequence goes on along the minus strand of NC_065447.1, from coordinate 188,590,422 downwards.
TCTAGAAAACGGTGCATTTTACCGACCTAAAGCAAAAAATACCTTTTCGTATTAGAATATCTAATAATTTAGTAATCCAGTGTTAAAAATGCTTAGAAGTTATAGACAAAAAATTATGAAATAAAATAACCATTACCCTACCCAAAATTAACGATACTAGCAATTCGTAATTGATGGAATTGATTTATCTCTGGAACATAAATCTGTTAGTCCAGTGAATAAGTGGTTAAGTCAGTTTTTTGCCAAAATGGGTTAACTGCACTAATGAGTACAGAATGACTTCTCAGATGTTGTGAATAAGTAGTTAAGCTGTGAGCGGACTCTAGCCAAGGTTATACGTATGTGTATCTTTGTCCATCTTTGAAATTTATGTACTATTTAAATTAACTCAACTTACCTAAAAATTTAATAAAATAATATCTCAGGAAACAAATGGTTAAATTGACCTGCCCTGTTATGACCAATAATCGTTTACTGTGCTTAACAGGTTAACTCCAATTGACGTCTTTTGGTCCACTCTGGCCACTGTACATAACTGGTTAACTATAATATAGTTAATTACATTTTATGACTAATTTACAATATAAAGCAGATATATTTTGTCATTCTTCACTTACGAGAGCTTACGTTTATCGAAATCGAACTAATAAAAAAATGTTTTACGTCCAATTTGACTATTTCAAAAATGTTTGATTTGTAAAAGGAAGGACGAGCATCTTATGTTTGCCTAACTATTTACACTAAAATCTTTCGTCATTTAAGTTTAGATTTTAAAAGACCAAAGCAGCACACATGTTACAAATGTGACAATTTTAATGTACAAATTAAATTGTCCTCAGGAGAAACTAAAACACAATAATTAATAGCCGAAAGAGACGAACATCATAGCATGGCCAAATTTGCTTATGAACAGAAAAGTCAAGACGAGGCAATTTCTAAAGAAAATCAATCGAAAAGTTTATGTATTTGACCTGCATCAGTGCCTGCCTACCCCTTACATTAAAACCTCAGTTTCTTTCCATAAGAGGCAGCTGTCGAGCTTTACCTCACGGTGCATGACATGGTAACAGACAAAGCAACTTGCTATTTGTGGGATGAAACTATATCTGACAGAGGAGCCAATGAAATAGCCTGATGCCTTAATAATTTTTTAACACACTTGCTCTATGAAAAAACGGAAGTAAAATTTTATTCCGATATTTATGATGGTCAGAATAAAAATAATGTCATTGCTGCAATAATGTTTCTTAATTTTGTTAATCAAAAAGCAAACCTGAAGATCAACCACAAATTTTTGGTTAGTGGTCATACGCATATGGAGTGTGATATTGACCACTCCGTTATTGAAAGAGCCAAGAAAAAAACCAATGTAAATAAATCATCAATCATCTTAAAAACTTTGTACAGGTAATCAGAATTGCTAAACAGAAAAATACCTTTGAAATTGTGATGATGTTGAAAGATAATTTCTTCGATTTCAATTCACTTGTTATCCATATTCACGAAACATGGCCATTAGATTATTAAGATTATTAAAAAAATTGGTAATGTTGGCGAATGGTTTCTGTGGGAACCAGTCCAATGGCTTCCATATGTTAAAAGCGGCGACCAAATTTCATTTAAATGGTCATTAAAAAAAGAAGATCGTTTTAAAGCAATAAATTTTGCTCATATACGACGTCCATCTATATTATTTTTTTTGCTTAACATTAATAAGAAATCAGTGCTGATAGCCACAGAAAAGAAAGAAGACTTATTGTCTTTATTGCCTTTAATAGATCCTTCATTCCATGAATTTTGTCAAAATCTGAAAACGAAAAAGGTGTCGCCAATGATCCTGACCTGGAGGAATTGGATCCTGACCAAGATATAGAATTTAATTTAGAATAAATGTTTTTCAAACTGTAAAACTTTTTTATTAAACTTTAAATAAAGAAATATCCCTTTTTATTAAGTTTTAAGCCATTAAACCGAAAAATAAAATATGTATATTGATTACCTTATTTTCATTAACATATTGAGGTGAATAACTGGGTAAGTCGACGGTGAATAAATGGTTAAGTCTCATATCTCATTAACCTAATCACTTAGTCGTTACAGAATTAGACCAGTAATACGTTTCTGTTCCATATTAATTTTATGTAAAGTTTTAGCATTCCACCATATAAAATCGATTTATGGCATGTTGTCAGAACTTGTAAGTCGTCTCCTGAAAACTATGCAAAATGGACTTAACCACTTATTCACTGGAGTAACAAAAATAAACTTACCAGATTTCGTTTCTCTAACTAGTAGTAGTGTTCTGGAGATATTTAGGAAAATCTAATTCCAAGACGCCATCTTAAAAGAGCTCCAGCTCCCCTAGGAAGCGTTTTCGGACTAGGTGAATTGGGTTAAATTGTCTTAAAATTATCTGAGGTATCTTAGGTCTTCGTTTGTCGGGAGAGTTTCTGGACACCTTGTATAAATGCAGATTAAAAATCTAAAAATTAAAGGAATACCGCACAAAACACATGAAAACGCTGATATAACTTAATTAACCTATCAATTCTAAATGTCAATAATGTCAAAATTTCATAACTGTCAATAGTGCCAAAATTTCATTAATGTCAATAGTGTCAAAATTTCATAAATATCAAGAGTGTCAATATTTCATAATTTATTAGAGTAAATTTGCCTGCGGTTGGAACAAATACAAACAAGCATTACAACGCGGTAAATTTGAATTACTCCTCTTACTTTAAAAACGAGGTATAGTATAAAATAAACCCATCTTTAAAACTGCAAACACGTGGACGTTGACAAGTCGAGAGATCTACTGAAAGATAATGTACATATTATCGGGTAACTTTAAAACCGTACTTCTGGTCGCATTTGTAAAACCGGAAGTCCTAGGTAAAATTTCTCACATTTAGTACCATCCTTGGATTATAAGCATTCATTCGATACCTCATTTGTCGTTGCACCTGGTATAGTGCAGTAGTTATATTCGCGGTCGGACGGACAGACAGCCTAAGTCAAATTTCTCACCTTTAGTACCATCCTTGGATTATAAGCTTTCTTTTGACACCTCATTTCTCATTCTACCTGGTGTAATGACGAAGGAGTTATATTCGCGGTCGGATGGATAGACGGGCAGACAGCCTAGGTCAAATTCCTCCCCTTTGGATTATAAGCTTTCATTTGACATCTCATTTGTCATTCTACCTGGTATAGTGACGGAGGAGTTATGTTCACAAACAGACAGACGGACGGACAGACGGACGTGGATAATTCGAAGTTTTCACATTTTTTGAAAATTGGGTGAAAACAACACTCAAAATGCATAGCGTATAGTGATAGAGATTTTGATATCAAGTGGTGTGTCGTGACTTCTGAAAAGAGACTTAATCGTTAAGAACGCTGATCTTGTTTTCCTATGCGTTGTTTATTTCAGTTTTGGGCTTTGCAAGACATCAACCCAATGTTAAGTATTCAAATGGATCGATAGTTAACTCGACTATGATGCATCTACCGAAATCAGCAAAATCTTAACATACAGATAGTCGAAAGTGACTTAAACCCGATTTTTCCATAAACCATTGTACCTAATAATTAATATTTCGCGTTTACTGACTACCATGTACTTTGTTCTTTTCGCATTAATATCAAGTCTATTTTCTCTACTTATATATGATATGCGAGACATTATTCTTTGCAAAGCATCTAAGCTATTTGCAAAAAGTATTGCTTCGTCGGAATATCGAATGTTTTTTTAGATGCACTCTATTTGTATGCGTGAAAACGTGAGATGTCTTGTGCTGCTCTAATTGCACTTGTTGTGGTTGTTCTTCAGTGTTCTGAAGGCGCTTCAGTAGCGGTGATGGAACATTTGCCTTTGGGAGGGAGGAACTTCAAATAAAATACCAAACAAAGGACATAAAATATATAAACCTACATAAAGGAATTGCAATAAGTTCCCTTTTTTTCTAACTATCGAGTTCACTGGGTTGAATTCGTCTGTCTGTAGTTTAAGTTTCATGTCAGCTAATGTACTATGTATTTTTTGTGTTTCAACAATTTTTTGTTTATCATAAAAACATAATAATTCTTAAAAATACTAAGTTTTCACTCTAATGGCATATAAAACAACATAATGCTATTCTACATCCCACCAGAATGAAAACAATGTGAACCTTCTCTGGTTACACCTCCGAGGCTTCTACAATTTGCAAGCCATACGGATGCTGAGACTAAGGAAGATGAGGGAATTCTACAATTTACAATTCACGTCCCATCTGCTCAGCGCGGTAAAGTTCCAACGAGAATGGTTCCCTTCATACTCCACACAGAGTAAATGTAAATCAAAAACGCATAACCATTTTCAATTTCGCTGCAAAACGAAAATACAGCCGAACCATATTCTAGTCCAATCAGAGAGTGCTGCAAGCACCTCTACCGGTTTCGAAACTTATTTGTCTCTCATCAGGAGGCACATATGCTGCTCTCCCTGATTCAACCAAAACAAACCTCAGCGTGCAGTCCCGGATCGCAACGAACGAAATGGCATAGATGCCCTAGCGGCAACTGCTAGCAAAAAGACTAAGTTTTCACTCTAATGGCATATAAAACAACATAATGCTATTCTACATCCCACCAGAATGAAAACAATGGAAACCTTCTCTGGTTACACCTCCGAGGCTTCTACAATTTGCAAGCCATACGGATGCTGAGACTAGTGCTCAGTGCTTGCAGCACTCTCTGATTGGACTAGAATATGGTTCGGCTGTATTTTCGTTTTGCAACGAAATTGAAAATGGTTATTCATTTTTGATTTACATTTACTCTGTGTGGAGTATGAAGGGAACCATTCTCGTTGGAACTTTACCGCGCTGAGCAGATGGGACGTGAATTGTAAATGGTAGAATTCCCTCATCTTCCCTAGTCCCAGCATCCGTATGGCTTGCAAATTGTAGAAGCCTCGGAGCTGTAACCAGGGAAGGTTCCCATTGTTTTCATTCTGGTGGGATGTAGAATAGCATTCTGTTGTTTTATATGCCATTAGAGTGAAAACTTAGTCTTTTTGCTAGCAGTTGCCGCTAGGGCATCTATGCCATTTCGTTCGTTGCGATCCGGGACTGCACGCTGAGGTTTGTTTTGGTTGAATCAGGGAGAGCAGCATATGTGCCTCCTGATGAGAGACTAATAAGTTTCCAAACCGGTAGAGGTGCTTGCAGCACTCTCTGATTGGACTAGAATATGGTTCGGATGTATTTTAGTTTTGCAACGAAATTGAAAATGGTTATTCATTTTTTTATAATAATTCTTATTTCGCGCTAGCAGCACATTTTCTATCGAACTTCTTCAGGTTTCTGAGGACTTTTCGGAGGTTTTCTGAAGAATAAAACGCGATGCCTCTATTTTTGACCAAAAATTCATATGCAATACGTAAATATGCATAAGCAAATAAGTCTTTGTTCTTTGAATGATAAATATTTTTGTTCACTGGACCGTGAAGTAGTGCACTTAAGGCTATGGGTACATAATTCGCAAATATTTTGCGTGTATCCCTACTTTTTCTGCCTTTACACGGCAAATTACGTGTAGTAAAATTCACACTGGTATGGATATGTAAACAGTAGATAACCTATGTATGTTCTGGCACATCCCCTAAATCGCAACCCTTAAATATTAATAAATGCCAAACGGCTTAACGTAGGATGACGTGTGACGTATCGTTGGAAAGGGGATTAAAAAGGGGGTTGAATGCAGTATGTGGCGTGCGCATCGGAATATGCCAAAAGGGCATTACGTCATATCTTCTTTTCTATTGGTCCGATTTTGACGTAAGAGGGCTCGTCGGAACGGGGAGGGGGTAACGAATAAGTTGAGACAAAAAACAAAGATGGCGGCATTGCCAAAACGGCATTACAGCATATCTTCGTTGCTATTGGTCCGATTTTGACGTAAGAGGGCTCGTCAGAACGGGGAGGGGGTAACGAATAAGTTGAGACATAAAACAAAGATGGCGGCAGTGCCAAAACGGCATTACAGCATATCTTTGTTGCTATTGGTCCGATTTTGACGTGTGGGGTGCCAAATAAAAGCGGTGGTGACACAGAAGCCAACTGTCAATTCTTCTTCTTCTTTTCGTTTGTCAATTCTTCTTTTCCGTATAGTGCCTAACAGAACGTGACATTCGACATCTTTGTTGTCATTGGTCCGATTTTGACGTATGGGGTGTCAAATGAAAGCGGTAACGACACAGAAGCCAACTGTCAATTCTTCTTCTGTCAACGTTCAATATTAACTGCCAATTCTTCTTCTTTTCCGTATAGTGCCTAACAGAACGTGACATTTGACGTATGACGTGACATTTATATGACATTGTTCAGTTTTCCGTCCGACATTTGACGCAGAACGTGACATTTGACGTAGGACGTGAATGACGTGAAATTCGACGCAGAACGTGACATTTGACGTAGATATGTGACATTCGACGTAGGACGTAAATGACGTGAAATTCGACGCAGAACGTGAATGACGTGACGTGAATGACGTGACATGTGACGTAGGACGTAAATGACGTGACGTGAATGACGTGAAATTCGAAGCAGAACGTGACATTTGAACGTGAATGACGTGACATTCGACTGCTATCCTCTGCTGCGCTCTGCTACCGTCTGCTAATCTCTATTACCTTCTGCTCCGCTCTGCTACACTCTGCTGACCCCTTATACCGCTCTGTGATCGTCTGTGCCTTCTGTTATCGTGTCTCTGATGACGTCTGTACGTCTCTGGTACCCTCTGCTAGCCTCTGTTATCCTCTGTGACCCTCTGCTACCCTCTGTTACCCTCTGCTACCCTCTGCTGCGCTCTGCTACCCTCTGCTGACCTCTGATAACCTCTGTTACACTCTCTAAAGTCAAAAAATAAAAGACAACATATTTTATTAATATTATTTATTAACAATTATCCAAATCATTTACAACTTTATTGCTATAATACCATACATATTCATTCAAAGCTTGACTTAACAAAGTATCTGGAAAAATTCCACAAAACGCAGTTAAAGCGTGAAGTCGACTATATAAACTGTTACTCTTATGACAATTTTGCTGAATAAAGTATACAACATTTCTATAATACGAAAAAAACTGTAAATTGTCCAATAACGACACTCGTTGAGACACTAAATCAATGTTTGCTCTCAGGATCTGGCTTACATCATCTTCACATAAATAATATTCGATTCCCTGTTTCTCGATAGTCAGCAACTTTATATTTTCCATTACCAATTGTCTTAGTTTGCAGAAATCACCACACTCAAATTCGATTGGAACATACTCATCGGCATAGGTCGACAAAGGTGGTATGAAAAATTCTTCCATAATTTGTATAAACATCTCAATTAGGGTAGTCCACTCGAATGTGTTTAAACTGATTCTTGTACATTTACCATGTTGGTACAGAATAATGGATGGAGAAAACTGTCGAGCTGGAGATAGACCAATTTTTATGTGAAAACATCCTATTGGATAGGTAGTTTCCAATAGATAATATGGCTCATCTTTGGCAGCTTCTTCATATTTTTCCCATACTCGATCTAATTCAGCGTCGTAGATAATTGTCTCTTCACTTTCGTATCCGCTATCTTGAGAAGCCATATTACTGCTGTTGCAACTGAATACAAAAGTCGGTTGGAGAAACTCAAACTGAATGTGACGGATGGTTGCTGAGAGAATTTATACTTTTTCAATCCCCCACTCTTTGCGTGTAATTGTCAGCATTTTCTAAAAAATGTATGTCTACGCGGCGCGGCGTATCGAAATATAGATCCTTAAACTACATCTGAACTAGTAATCCAGCTGTTGTGTTTGCTATCCAATCCTAACCATTTAACATACATCTTATTGCCTTTTCGTCTAAGTACTTTTTCAACCAAGTAAATGTCGGGATTTTTTATTTTCTGTAATTCTTCTTCGTAAAACCCGCCGCTAATCAGTGTACCTTGCATGTCTTCGAGCAAATACGTTATAGGATTCGTTATCTTAACTTGTACAATTTTAAATAATTCTGTAGTCCAATTGGGCGTGTAAGCCTTTTCAAAGAAATGTTTTGCCTTTGATATACGTACAATGTCGCCAACTTTAAATCTTCGTGGACCAGCAATCTTTAAATGACTATAACTTTTGTTTAAAATGGCTTTTTCGTTGGATTTGTTGACATGAGATGGCTTGTATCCTGTTTTACTGTGCTTTGTATTGTTGTTTGCGGTCCAAGTGGGTGCGGAAAAACGAATGTCATGCTATCACTATTATTTAATCCGAATGGCGCCAAATTCAAAAATGTCTATGTTTATTCGAAATCCCTTTTTCAACCGAAATACCAACTACTGCAAGATGTAATAGCCCAAGTCAAAGGTGTTGGGTACTTTCCATTCAAAGACAATGAAGAAATTATCAGTCCAGATGAAGCACAACCAAACTCAATTTTTTTATTTGACGATGTTGCATGTGATGGTCAACAGAAGATTCGCGAGTATTATTCCATGTGCAGACATAAAAATATCGATGCCGCTTATTTATGTCAAACATATTCAAAAATACCGAAGCAGCTAATAAGAGACAATTGTAACATGATTGTATTATTCAAGCAGGACGAGATAAATTTGAAGCATATATTTGATGAACACGTATCGCCAGACATGTCGTTTGATGAATTTAAAAAAATGTGTTCAGAATGTTGGACGACAGACCGCTATGGTACTTTGGTCATTATGAAAGATTTTCCCCTTAACAATGGCCGATACCGCAAAGGATTTGATAAATATATAAAATTGTAAGTTGATGTATTGTTTAGTTGTCAACAAAATGTCTTATGATGCGGTCGCCATTGCCATGCGCAAGAAGAAAGTTGCCGAATTGGCTAGATCAATTCGCAAAAAATATTTGGCATTGAAATTAGGCAAGACAGAACAAGATGAGTCACTAAATAAACTTTTTAAACCAATCTCGAAACCACTCAAGGATATTGCGCAATCATCAAAAACGTTGCATCATGCTATCGATAACAAGTTTAGACAAGTTAAAAAAGAAGAAGAAGAGGTGAAAAAGGAACAAGTAGGACTAAAAAAAGAGCCGGATAGAGAGGAAAATCCTACACCACCATTATCATTTATAAGTGATGGAGATGTGTTTGAAAACAACGATAAAGAAGATGAAGAATACGAAGATAACATAGAAACAAACCAATCGCAAGATGAAGTATTCGAACAAGTATTTCAAGATTACCTAGACCAATATCATTCTCTAATTCAACCTTACGTGATAAATCACGGGATATCTTCAGATCAAATAGATAAGGTATACGGTCCAACCTATGATAGCAAAACGGCAAAATGGGCACTTGGTTCCACTGATATTAATTTCACTCGGGATGGTAGGATTGTAACGAAAGGAAAATATGTTAAAGGGACACGTGGACTATATGAGTTAATATTTTACAAAGACCCTGATCATTTTAAAGAAGAAGACGTTAAAGACTATATTTCATTGTTGGATATAACCGGCGCTCATAAAAGACGGGATGGTACACTAAAGGGAACCCACGGCTACAAGTGGAAGGAAATTATTAAACCTAATCTTCCATCATTAATACCTCAACGTCGTCATACAGAAACTAGTAGAGGAGATGTCGGTTCTGGATTACCTACGCATTTGACATACAATGATTTGCCTAGGGAATATATTTACTGGGACGACCCAAATGAATTGGTGGAGCGTCTTCAACTCTTGGTGGCTTTGAAAGACGCCGGCAACACATCTCTCGACAACGGACAACGAAATTGTAGCCATCATCAATGAAGTAAAAGAAGTTAATATAATAGAGTAACTGGGAATGACAATATCATTTCCATTATGAGTGTCGACAAATTCGGTCATCATTCTCGTGGTGGTGGTGGTAGCGCTCAAAAGGTGACGCGAGTTACATTTCCACATACTTCTGACGGAAATATTAATGCCGAAAATGTGAAAATTTGCAATGTCAAGGATCCATCAGAAAATGGTGATGCTGCAACGAAAAAATACGTCGATGCACAAATAAATGAGTTGCGTAACATACAGTCACCATTAATTCAAACACATGGTGAGTTGTTGCAGCAAAAAACTGGGGAGATAGAAGGTTTAGCCATCGGACTAAATGAAGTAAGAGAAGAGCTTCATAAAACTACAGTTCCACTTCTCGAGCAGAAGTTGCAGAAAATAATGAAAAATGATTTGAATACACTAAAAAAGGACACGGAGAATAATGTAAATAAGTTGTTGCAGCAAAAATCTAATGATATAAAGAATTTAACCATGGAACTAAACGAAGTAAGAAAAGAGCTTCATAAAACCACAGTTCCACTTCTCGAGCAAAAGTTGCAAAAAATATTCAAAGATGATTTGAATACACTAAAAAAGGATACGGATAAGAATATAAAATCGGCTGCAGAAACCATTGCACATCATGCGATATACGATATGAAGATGGAAAAGAAGATAAAAGAAATGAACGCGGCATTACAGGATGTAGTAGACAACCTTCATTCGATGAATATAGATACCCGCCTAACAGCAATTGAAAGTCGTTTATAAAAATGTCTAAAGAAAAGGAACAGGTGGTGTATGAGTTGCATAAACCATCACGAAAAAACTATCCTCGTCGACGAACAATAATCAAAGGAATCGATGACTTGTGGCAGATGGATTTGGCTGAAATGCGTCCTTATGCGCACCAAAATAAAAATTACAAACTAATACTAGTTGTAATTGATTGTTTTTCAAAATTTGTTTGGACACGCCCTCTAAAGACCAAAACAGGTGAGGAAATTACTCGGGCATTTTCGGATATTCTCGCCCATACTCAACGAGTTCCGAAAAACCTACAGATCAGGGAACCGAATTTTACAACAGAAAATTTCAAAATTTAATGAAAAACACGAAATTAATCATTACAGCACCTACACGGTTAAGAAGGCTGCCATTTGTGAAAGAGTTATTAGAACGTTGAAAGCAAAGTTGTACAAGTATTTCAGTTTACATGGATCATACAAATGGCTAGATGCACTACCTACAGTCACTGAGGAATACAACAATACAAAGCACAATAAAACAGGATACAAGCCATCTCATGTCAACAAATCCAACGAAAAAGCAATTTTAAACAAAAGTTATAGTCATTTAAAGATTGCTGGTCCACGAAGATTTAAAGTTGGCGACATTGTACGTATATCAAAGGCAAAACATTTCTTTGAAAAGGCCTACACGCCCAATTGGACTACAGAATTATTTAGAATTGTACAAGTTAAGATAACGAATCCTATAACGTATTTGCTCGAAGACATGCAAGGTACACTGATTAGCGGCGGGTTTTACGAAGAAGAATTACAGAAAACAAAAAATCCCGACATTTACTTGGTTGAAAAAGTACTTAGACGAAAAGGCAATAAGATGTATGTTAAATGGTTAGGATTGGATAGCAAACACAACAGCTGGATTACTAGTTCAGATGTAGTTTAAGGATCTATATTTCGATACGCCGCGCCGCGTAGACATACATTTTTTAGAAAATGCTGACAATTACACGCAAAGAGTGGGGGATTGAAAAAGTATAAATTCTCTCAGCAACCATCCGTCACATTCAGTTTGAGTTTCTCCAACCGACTTGTGTATTCAGTTGCAACAGCAGTAATATGGCTTCTCAAGATAGCGGATACGAAAGTGAAGAGACAATTATCTACGACGCTGAATTAGATCGAGTACTGGAAAAATATGAAGAAGCTGCCAAAGATGAGCCATATTATCTATTGGAAACTACCTATCCAATAGGATGTTTTCACATAAAAATTGGTCTATCTCCAGCTCGACAATTTTCTCCATCCATTATTCTGTACCAACATGGTAAATGTACAAGAATCAGTTTAAACACATTCGAGTGGACTACCCTAATTGAGATGTTTATACGAATTATGGAAGAATTTTTCATACCACCTTTGCCCACCTGTTCCGATGAGTATGATCCAATCGAATTTGAGTGTGGTGATTTCTGCAAACTAAGACAATTGGTAATGGAAAATGTAAAGTTCCTGACTATCGAGAAACATGGAATCAAATATTATTTATGTGAAGATGATGTAAGCCAGATCCTGAGAGCAAACATTGATTTAGTGTCTCAACGAGTGTCGTTATTAGACAATTTACAGTTTTTTTTGTATTATAGAAATGTTGTATACTTTATTCAGCAAAATTGTCATAAGAGTAACAGTTTATATAGTCGACTTCACGCTTTAACTGCGTTTTGTGGAATTTTTCCAGATACTTTGTTAAGTCAAGCTTTGAATGAATATGTATGGTATTATAGCAATAAAGTTGTAAATGATTTGGATAATTGTTAATAAATAATATTAATAAAATATGTTGTCTTTTATTTTTTGACTTTAGAGAGTGTAACAGAGGTTATCAGAGGTCAGCAGAGGGTAGCAGAGCGCAGCAGAGGGTAGCAGAGGGTAACAGAGGGTAGCAGAGGGTCACAGAGGATAACAGAGGCTAGCAGAGGGTACCAGAGACGTACAGACGTCATCAGAGACAAGCTAACAGAAGGCACAGACGATCACAGAGCGGTATAAGGGGTCAGCAGAGTGTAGCATAGTGTAGCAGAGCGGAGCAGAAGGTAATAGAGATTAGCAGACGGTAGCAGAGCGCAGCAGAGGATAGCAAGTCGAAAGTCACGTCATTCACGTTCAAATGTCACGTTCTGCTTCGAATTTCACGTCATTCACGTCACGTCATTTACGTCCTACGTCACATGTCACGTCATTCACGTCGCGTCATTCACGTCACGTCATTCACGTTCTGCGTCGAATTTCACGTCATTTACGTCCTACGTCGAATGTCACATATCTACGTCAAATGTCACGTTCTGCGTCAAATTTCACGTCATTCACGTCCTACGTCAAATGTCACGTTCTGCGTCAAATGTCGGACGGAAAACTGAACAATGTCATATAAATGTCACGTCATACGTCAAATGTCACGTCATACGTCAAATGTCACGTTCTGTTAGGCACTATACGGAAAAGAAGAAAAATTGACAAACGAAAAGAAGAAGAAGAATTGACAGTTGGCTTCTGTGTCGTTACCGCTTTCATTTGACACCCCATACGTCAAAATCGGACCAATGACAACAAAGATGTCGAATGTCACGTTCTGTTAGGCACTATACGGAAAAGAAGAAGAATTGACAAACGAAAAGAAGAAGAAGACTTGACAGTTGGCTTCTGTGTTGCCACCGCTTTCATTTGACACCCCATACGTCAAAATCGGACCAATAGAAAAGAAGATATGACGTAATGCCCTTTTGGCACTGGCTCCATCTTTGTTTTTTGTCTTAACTTATTCGTTACCCCCTCCCCGTTCCGACGAGCCCTCTTACGTCAAAATCGGACCAATAACAACAAAGATGTCGAATGTCACGTTCTGTTAGGCACTATACGGAAAAGAAGAAGAATTGACAAACGAAAAGAAGAAGAAGACTTGACAGTTGGCTTCTGTGTTGCCACCGCTTTCATTTGACACCCCATACGTCAAAATCGGACCAATAGAAAAGAAGATATGACGTAATGCCCTTTTGGCACTGGCGCCATCTTTGTTTTTTTGTCTCAACTTATTCGTTACCCCCTCCCCGTTCCGACGAGCCCTCTTACGTTAAAATCGGACCAATAGAAACGAAGATATGACGTAATGCCCTTTTGGCATATTCCGATGCGCACGCCACATACTGCGTTCAACCCCCTTTTTCATCCTCTTTCCAACGATACGTCACACGTCATCCTACGTTAAGCCGTCTGGCATTTATTAATATTTAAGGGTTGCGATTTAGGGGATGTGCCAGAACATACCGCTCCCTTATTCAAAAAGAGAAATAACTCAAAATTTGCATTTATTGAGTTTTCATCATAAAGTGAAATAACTATGCAAGGAGAATATTTGAATTCAACAGTTGAGTCATTACGACGAAAAATGAAAGAGATAGATGACACTGTTTCTCTTTTTTACTAAAAGGCGGGAAACAATTGATACCGGTAAAGTGGTCAAATTTAGTAATGAGTCGAGGTTGCGAAGGATAAGAGCTGTGCAGTTAGTTAAAAAAGTGAAGTAACTTGAAATCATTTGGTGTTATACTATCAGGTAAATATTTTATATACGTTTATTTCTTCCAAAAGTGCATTAATTTAGAGTTGTTTCACTTTATTGGAAAATTCGACATTGTTTTTTCCGCTAACATTGTGACTTATTACAGTTTAGTATAAATGACGTCAGAGTATTATGAAAAACTTTTTAAGTTAATGCATTTTTTGATTAAAATATTCAACCAAATCATGAGTGATTAATTATTGCTTCAGTATTATATTATTAAGATATCAGGAAAATGGTAATTTTTTGTGTTATTTCTGTTTAGTGATTTTATATAGATAAAATTTAAGTTTAACCTCATGCCTAACAATAGTAATTATTGTTATTATACATTATTTCATAATTTAAACTCAAAACTAATTACTATGAATAAGGGATTATTTAATATTTTTGATTAGGTATAGCTATAAAACATAATTTTAAGCGGTATTATCATTTTTAGACTTAAGATGTCTTCGAGGGCACAAAAAATACTCGGCTTAGTTGTTGCAAACCCAGTACTGGATTCTAAAAATATTGCATCAGATAATAATTCAACTGAGAAATCTAACCATGAGGTGAGTATTTAAAATCCTTAAATTATATTTAACTGAGCATTGATCATAATTCCTATTTTGATTTCAGTTATTAAGTAAAAATAGTTTCGCCGTTGAACTCCAGAAGGATGTTAACATGGAGGTTAAAATGGTAACGGAATCAGTGGATAACTTCGATAAATCAGTTGGAGTAGCTGTAATAGTAAGTACTTGAAGCTTAATTACAAATAAGTGGCTAAATAATTAAATTTAAAAGTTACTCTATTATTTAGTGATTGGCAGAATTAAATACTTTCAAGGATCGAGAACTCAGTACTAGAGAATTTCTAAGAATTGAGAACTGTATTCATTTTTAAAGTTGATTTAAAAAATAAATACTGTTTTAAATCCCATTCATTGTCAATTCCTGATTTGTTTAATGTTTATATTCGTTAATGGCTCTCAGACTTACTGAAATATGTTTATACAGAAATGTGATAGGTCTAATTGGTAGTTTTGATGATCTAAGAAGCAGGAAGAATGCTATTAAAAAATCCCATTAAAAATAAAGTATCAATTCTGCAGTCACATTGTCATCCGAAATACTCATTACGATAGTTTATTGTATTTATTATTATTTGACCTCCAAAAATATTTGTTTATACAGTCGAACCCGCTTATTAGAATCAGTGCCGGATTTAGGGTACTTGCGGCCCTAGGCCAAATTACCCTGAGCGGCCCTGATAACTTCACGATTATGTAATTAAAGCATAAAGCACACGCATTTTACAAAACGCTGCGGCCCCCTTTTGCTTGCGGCCCTAGGCCGCGGGCTAGTCGGCCTAGTGGTAAATCCGGCACTGATTAGAATACCGATTATAGGAATATCCCGGTTTAAGGCATAGAAATTTGAGGTACCGAAACGTTTCTACTATTTAGCCACAAATGATCAGTTATTAGAATATCTCGGTTATAAGAATAATTTTGCTTGGTACGAAGGCTATTCCTTTAAGAGGGTTCGATTGTATATCTAACTTCTCCACCTATATTGTCAGACAAAATCTGCGTTTAAGATAGCTGCTGATATTGAATTACGGACACTCAGATCGAGTACAAGTACATTAATAATTATTAATAAACTAACAGCGGCGTCGTCAACTAATATTCCAATACTTTGGTTTAAGCTCTCGAGATATCTCAGCTCTTTCAGGAATCGAATGCTCGTCAATTTTTGGTATTCGAGCACCCCATCAATATTATTATTAGTGTTTTAATCCCAAGACCTTAAATCATAATAATTATGCTGTTTAATTACAGAAATCTCAGTTTGCAAACATACAACCCTTAGTACCTTATGATGACACTGACGATAGTTTATCTGACAATGAAGATGTTGTTACTGGATGCTTAACTACGGAGGAAGGGCGTCGACGTCGTCTTGTTCATTCTTCATCAAGTAGTTCATCATCATCAACTTCATCTTCAGACTCATCCGATAGTTCATCTTCGGGCTCTTCCGATAGTTCGCCATCATCAAAAGAACCGCTAACCCAAAGAAACCCACTAACCGATATTACCAGAAACGTGACTGTTAATGAACAGGACACCGATGGTGTTGTAAGTTATTATCGTCCCAGGGAGTTAAAAAGGTTTCAAAATTATTACACTTCTCCTCTATGTACTGATGAAAGCGATGCTGACTTAAGCGATGCAGATCCAACATTCATCAACATTGAACCTAAAAGAAAGAGAAACTACTTTTTTGAAAAATTGAGACCTTCTTCCACCAGTTCTGCAGATTCTAGTCATTCTTCTTCGATTCCAAAAAAGGGACGCAAACGAACTAAAAACCCTTCCCAATGGAAACAGAATAAAATTAAGCGCAAGCGTAATACAGGAAAATCGTATGTATCTACTTCGAAAACAAAGAAGACTATTCCAGCCAGGTGCCTTAAAGAACCATGCACAGAAAAATGTAGACTTAAATGCACTACAAAGATTAATATGGAGTGTAGATACGAACTGTTTAAGAAGTTTTGGGATTTAGGTGATTTAGGTAAACAAAGAGCATACATAAGTTCCAGTATGATCGACATTCAGCCTAAATACAAATATAGCAATGCTCAGAAGCCCAGGCACAATAACAAAGCATTTCATTTTATAGTGAATAATAAGACGATTAGAGTTTGTAAAACTTTTTACAAGGCTACGTTGAACATCTCTGGTAGGATGATATTTACGGTACAGAATAAAATGAACAACAACGATTTTTCGCAAACTGATTTGAGAGGCAGACATGATAGTCATAGAAAAATTAGTCCAGAATTACGATCTGCAATCATGGAGCACATTCAATCTATCCCTAAAATTGAATCTCACTACCTTCGAGCATCTACAACAAAGGAATATATTGATGGCAGCAAAAATATAAAAGATTTGTTCAACGATTTTAAGCTCAAACAAAAACATGACAATAGAGACGCAGGTACTTATAGTATATATTATAAACTGTTTACAACGGAATTTAATCTCTCATTTTTTCAACCAAAAAAAGATCAATGTGATCTATGCACCTCGTATAATAATTCTACTGCTGACCAAAAGAAGGACCTTGAAGAAAAATACCAAACACATTTAGAAGAGAAAAACTATAGTAGGATTGAGAAGTTTAATGATCGCAGCAAAATAAACAAAAACATCAAAGTAGTTGTGTTTGATTTAGAAGCGGTGTTACAATGCCCAAGAGGTAACTCTTCTTCCTTTTATTATAAGTCTAAGTTGAATTGCTACAATTTAACTTTGACTGAATTGGCATCACAGGAATTTAATGTAGCCTACAAAAATGTACATTGCTATTTTTGGTCAGAGAGTGAGGCTAAACGTGGAGCTATAGAGATCGGATCATGTGTATGGGCATATCTGAAAGCTATAACTGAAGAAGATGATGATGAAAAGGAAGTAATTTTTTATTCTGACAATTGCTGTGGCCAGAACAAAAACAAGTATATCACATCTCTATATCTTTATTGTGTGCAAACGTTAAATATAAAAAGCATAACACATAAATATTTAATAAGGGGCCACACCCAGAATGAGGCCGATAGTGTCCATAGCCTAATTGAAAAGGAAATTAAAAAGAATTTAAAATCTGGACCAATATACACACCAGACCAATATATTACTTTAATCAAGAATGCCAAAAAATCTCCACCTCCGTTAATTGTTCATGAACTGAATTTTGAATCATTTCACGATTTAAAATTATTGCAAGAAGAATGGGGATATAATTATTCAAATAATACAGAGGGACATACTGTTAATTGGAATGAGATTAAAGTTTTGAAAATTACTAAAGAGAATCCTTTTTCTGTTTATTATAAATCATCATATAAAGATGAAAATTACCGGGAAGTGAATGTTAGAAATAAACGAAAGAAAATGAAACAAATTACAGATATAGAACTTCAAGCAGCCTATTCCGATAAACAAGAAATAAGTGAAAATAAGAAAAAAGACTTAAAAGAATTAATTTCAAAAGGATTGATTCCTTCTTTTTATGCAGGCTTTTATAATTCTATATTTTAATTTTTTAAGTTAATAAAATGTTCAATGAAAATACTTTTTTGGTTTAATTCTTATATAATATTTACGAATGTGTAACATTATTATAACTTTAAGGTTTTACTTTGTTTTGATTTTGTATACTCCAATGTAACAATTTTTCTATAATAATTACAGATTAAAAAGCACATCTTTTTATTTAAAATATCCTATTTTATTTGTAAACAAAGATTATTTCAATCGTTTATTATTAATAATACCGCAATAAGTCTAAATATTTTACCTACTTGCTACGTGACTTTAATATAAAACTGCAATATTTAAAATTGTTACGACTGTGTTTAAATTATGATATCATATTTTTCATCAAAGAGTGAAATAAATACAAACTTTTTTTATAAAATTAATTTAAACGTATTTCCTTTTAAAAATCTGATAATGTGGAACCACAATATAATACTAAACTGATTACACTACCCAATCCTACTTTTGAAATTAATCTAAACCATTTATATATTTTTTTATAAGAAAATTAAGTTGCCTATAAAAAAATGTCAAACTTTAAATGCGTTTTCCCACAAAATTGAAATTTTGAGTTATTTCTTTTTCTGAATAAAGGTGCGATACATAGGTTATCTACTGTAAACATTACTAGAATGTCATTCTACTTGAAAATGTCATCATTAATTTACAGAGATGGCTTTTGAATGTTCTTGGATAACTGTTATTTTTATAATTGTCTTCTTCTTCTTCCTTCTTGTATGTAGGCTTTAAAGCCTGTTTCTTCTTCAATATTATCCTCCTAAATTGTTTAGGTTATCGCACCACCTTTTTCTTGGTCTGCCAATACTTCTTCGTCCATTTGGTGACTTATCTCGTGCTATTCGTACTATCCTATCCTCTGCCATTCTACTAATGTGTTCGTTCCACTCCTGTTTCCGTTTTGTCACCCATCCATTTATGTCTTCTATATTGCATGATCTTCTTATGTTTTCGCTCCTCTCCCTATCCAACAGACTTTTCCCTGATATTCGTCGGAGTATTTTCATCTCTGTTGTTTCTAGTAGTCGTCTCGTTTTAGATGTGTCAGGCCTTGTCTCCGCCGTGTATGTTAATATAGGTCTAATTGCTGCTTTATAGATTCTTGCTTTTGTGTCTTGTCTTAAGTGTTTGTTCTTCCAGATTGTGTCATTAAGAGATCCCGCCGCTTTACTTGCTTTTAAGCTTTGTTGTCGTACTTCCTCTTCAACATCTCCGTAACTGGTTATATCAATTCCCAGATATCTAAACCTTGCTTCCTGCTTTATTATTTTCCCATCAATTTCGATTTTACATCGTAGTGGGTATTTAGATGTTGTCATACATTTGGTTTTTTTCAGTGATTTTTATAATTGCAAATTATTAATTCAGTTAATAAATGTGATAATTTTTTCATTAACTATGTATTCAGTGATTGTAATAATTTATTTGTGCAACAAAAACTAATACTGAATCAAGAAAAGAGGAAAAGTGTTAAAGTGATTTCTTAATAATATATTGTTATGGAACGCTTACAATTTTGAACATCTTTAACAACAAAATACTTGGATCACAGAATATATTATCCTGATGTATTCTCTGCTTGGATCTTCCACAAATAATACACAATAAATAACTTTTTATTAAGTTCACGTCTTAAATCAATTATTTATCAAATACACTATATATCAATAATATATAATCAATAACTCAAAATATTCCCGATGCAATGTCAAATATTTAAAATTGTCACTGATTGTCATTGTCTGACTGACAATATACGCTGACAATATTATATTCGGCTGAGTGCGTTGTAAGACAAAGATAGATTTGGGTAATATTACCACGGCATTGTGTTCATTTTTTTTCGAATCCTGAAAGAACTAATAAATATTTTTGAAAAATTTAAATGCAGAATGAAAAACTAAATTATTACCGAGGGCCGAAAGTCCCTTAAAATAAATAAAAAGTTTATTTTAAATGAGATATTTCAAATTAAAAATCACACTAAATTTTCTCTTAGTTTTTCACCCTTGTAACTTATTAAAATAAACATTATAGAAGTTCTCAGGGACTTTCGGCCCTCGCTAATAACGTAATATTTCATTCTGCGTTTAAATTTTTCAAAAATACTTATTAGTTTTCTCAGGATTCGAAAAAAATGAATCCCCATTTGAATAGCATTGCAGCCAAAAATACGTACCTATCCTCTTAACGTAAACCGAGCATCTGAATCCAATAATTTTAGAAGGCTGTACCTTCAGAATAATAGTTTTCAGACCTGGGTTCCATAGACTTTTTTAATCTGCGCATGAGAACGACTACTATCTTTGACCAAACTTTCGTTATATTTGACTGGGACCACTTTTCCATAGAGTGTAGATGGGTCTAATTTTATAGATGGCCATTCTTAACAAAATTTATTATGCATTATATCCTATAATTCCTTAGAAGATAAAGAAATAAAGATTTCTCCTTCTATTCACTAAAAAATCTATGAAAATAAAAAACAAAAGCCCTCATTGATTTTATGAAGTTATTATCCCTAGGACGTCTAATAAAAAATCTGTGTGATTAAACTTCTACAGTATTATACACACACCGGCAAAATTAGCCGAACACCTTAAAAATGGGACATGTTTGATGTCTCAAATTTCCTAAATCAGTGGTCCGATTTGAGTGATTCTTTTAGTACAGCATTTCCCAACCGGTGGGTCGCGGGCAGATTTCAGGTGGGTTGCGGCGTGGCTCTTATAGTAGTTGAGTGGCGTACAGAGTACAGAATAGCGTATCATCAAATTTGAGGGATGGGTCGCGGATATTAAAAAACATCAGAAAGTTGGTCGCCAGACATAAAAGGTTGGGAATCACTGTTTTAGTACGTTATAGCCTTATTATTTAAGAATATCGTTGCGATAATATTGTTGCTAGACAGGTAAATATCATTTTATACCGGGTGTACCAATCAAACTGTGTTTTTTTTCTTAAAGTTTGGAACACCCTGTGGAATATTGTAGCATATGTAAAATATTAAAATTAAAACTCGATTGTAGGGTTAGGCTTTCTTAAAATTTTGCTTTTCGATTCATTTAATTATGTGGGATAATAAAAAGTTATGTGCGTTAAAATCTATCCATGTTTTTCATTAATAAATCCTCATAGTAGGGGAAGAAAGTATGCTCAATTTTCATTTCTTCTTCTTAAAGTTCCCTCTCCTATCGGAGGTTGGATATCATAATGGCTATGGTCACTTTGTTGGCTGCTGCTCTGAATAGTTGTAGTTTGCAGTTACTCGAGCGTTATGGGGACCTATTGGATTGTGAAGAGTATGTGCTAAAACCAGAAAAAGGTTAAGTTAAGTTTTCCATATAATGGGGGACTTCTCATTTTTTAATTTAATTTTTCATTTGAAACAATCGTTTTTTCCGATTATAGCGCGATCTATCCATAATTCGAAAAAATGTGTCGAATAAAAGTTGCTTATTTTTAAGTAAAGAATCCAAACCTGCAATAAAAATTGGGGGCTCCTATTTAAGATTTTAAATTAAATCCCCCACCCCCACCTTCGTGGGCGCTGGTGTTTGGTGCCATTCGATAGATTTTTCAAAAATATTGAATACGTGTATTTTTCAATTTTTTCGATCTGATGTTCATTTTTCGCCGATGTTCTATACAAAATTTATAAAAAAAACATGCAAAAATAAATACTGAATATTACATACTTGATCCAAATGCATGTGCTCTCAGCGTTTGACATTAAAACCCCCCTCGAAGCTAGTTCAGCTGAAATCCACGGGAGGTCGTCATTGTGACATCGCTTGGTAATTTATTTATTTAATACATCTATTGAATTACTTTAGGCTTGTTTATTAAACTAAGCAGATAATGATGGAAGGGGAGCCCAAGCGGGGATTTTTGCAGTTACTCGAGCGCGTCAGATTATCACATGGGGAGAAACCTTGTACCCTGTCCTGTAAATGTACCTATACAATATTATTGGTTCTTAACACCGGGGAATTCATTAAGGGGGGCCAAAAAAAATATCTATTCTTATAAAAACTCGAAATCGTTAGATTAAGACAAGGTAAGTTAAGTACATGCAAAATAGTGTATATTTCAAAAATCTGACGATTTGAGCGGGGCGTAAGAATATTCGTCAGAATTAAACGTCAGATCGAAAAACTAAAAAATACGTGTTCGATATTTTTCAAAAAATCTATCGAATAATACTAAACACGTCACCCCACGGAGAGGGATGGGGGGTAAATTAAAAATTTTATATAAGATATTTCGCGAAATGAGCATCAGATCGTAAAACTGCCAAATACACGTATTCAATATTTTTCAAAAATCTATCGAATGGCACCAAACACGAACCCCCACGGAGGTGTGGTGGGGGGTTATTTTAAAATCTTAAGTAGCAGCCCCCAATTTTTATTGCAGATTTGGATTCTTGACGTAAAAATAAGCAACTTTTATTCGAAACATTTTTTTCAATTATGGATAGATGGCGCTATAATCGGAAAAAACGATGAGTGGAAATGGAAAATTAAATAAAAAATGGAGAGTCCCACACTTTATGGAAAACTTAACTTAACTTTTTTTAGTTTTAGCACCCACTCTTCTCAATACAATAGCTCCCCATAACGCTCGAGTAACTGCAAATTTAGCATACTTTCCTCCTTTACTGGAAGGTTTTATTGATGAAAAACATGGCTAGTTTCTAAAGCCAAAAACTTTTTTATTTTCCAACATAAGAACATAAGTCCAAAAAGAGAATGTTAAGAAAGCCTAAGGCTATAATCGAATTTTAATTTCAATATTTTATGTAGGCTAGAATATTCCACAGGGTGTTCCGAACTTTAAGAAAAAAACCCAGTGTGATTGTCACACCCGGTATAAAATGACATTTACCTGTCTAGCAACAATATTATTACACCGATATTTTTAAATAATAAGGCTATAACATACTAAAATAATCACTAAAATCGGATAACAGGTTTAGGAAATTCGAGACATAAACCATGTCCCATTTTTAAGGTGTTCGGCTAATTTTGCCGGTGTTTGTAGTTTATTTCCTTTTTTAAGTAAGTTGCTTATTATTTACCTACTTGTACATTTAATTAAAAAGTAAATAGGGCTCAACAAGCTTAATCTTTGTTTGCTTTGCTAAAGCACCCATATAAGGGCAATACTGTCATTCACATATCTCTCTTGCGAACGTTTTTCCTAAATTATTTACGAATTCAAGAGTGAAACCATTTTGTTTTCCATTAATGTCGCCTTTTTTGTCAGCATTTCTTTTTGTCCTAAAGACAGTAAACATTTCAAATGCTTTTCATAATCATAACTAATTAAAGCTTCAGAGAGGAGTCGCAAGATAGACTTAATTCGGCAAAAATGTGCTTTTCTCCCAGCTACAAACATTATGCTGAAAAAAAACCATGCAAGTTTTTTGTATTCCCTGCTAAACTTTCAGGGAGACTGTGAATAAATCTCATAAGGTAATAGTATATTATTAAACGAGCATGTAATGATGGCTATTACTCACTCTGATGAGTTATGACACTCGCATATTACATACGGGTAAAATACTATAGTTCTTCTACGCCCTTTTTTTTATTTTAATTACTAAAAACTGCAATTACCAACTACTAGAGATTGAAATCATAATTTACCAATATTGTTTACCAATATTACGCGGCTGAATAATTGGTTGCCTATTATTATCAAATGCTGTCTTGTGTATTGTAAAAATACAACAAGAAACAGCTAATTCAAATTCTATTCGTTTTCGAAAAATTATAAGCAATTTGTATCTACTTTCAATGTATCTAATAGGAAATGGCTATTACCAGTGGACGTATTTTATGAAGTTATAATGTACATTTATATAATTTAACTATATATAATATAATATAATAATACAAATATATATAATATGTTATAATATATTTAACACAATATTTAACTTTATAAAATTATGATATAAGTTGTAAATATGTACCAATAAAGACAAACCAAATGCTAATTTCACTGTCGCTAAAAATGATAAACTTCAAAATGCGTAATAAACAAGGTATAAACGTAAAAAATATACTAACCTATTGTTGCAGTTAAAAATCCTTTAAAAAATTTTCGAAGTTAAGTATTGATATTAATTGCAACAATTATAGTTTATTTCCTTTTTTAAGTAAGTTGTTTAGTATTTACCTACTTGGACATTTAATTAAAAAGTAAATAGGGCCCAACAGGTTTAATCTCTGTTTGTTTTACTAAAGCACCCTTATAAGTGTAATTCTGTCATTCGCCTACCTCTCTTGCGAACGTTCTTCCTAAATTATTAACGAATACAAGGGTGAACACATTTTGCTTTCAATTAATGTGACCTTTTTTTGTCAACATTTCTTTTTGTCCTAAAGACAGTAAACATTTCAAATGCTTTTCATAATCATAACTAATTCAAAAATTCAGAGAGGAGTCGCAAGATAGACTTAATTCGGCAAAAATGTGCTTTGCTTCAAGCTGTAAACATTATAGTGAACAAAAACTATGCAAGTTTTTTGTATTCCCTGCTAAACTTTCAGGAAGACAGTGGATAAATCTCATAAGGTAATAGTATATTATTAAACGAGCATGTAATGATGGCTATTATTCACTCTGATGAATTACGACACTCGCATATTACACGCGAGTAGAGTACTATACTTTTTGTAGGACCTTTTTTTTATTTTAATTATTAAAAACTGCAGTTATTAACCACTCGAGTTTGAAATCATAATTTACAACAATAAATGCTGTTTACCAATATTACGTGGCTGAATAATTGATTGCCAATTATTATCAAATGCTCTCTTACGTATTGTAAAAATACAACAAGAAATAGACAACTCAAGTTTTATTCGTTTCAGAAAAATTACCTACTTTTTGAAAAATTACCTCTTTCCGGAAAATTACCTCTTTGTACCTACTTTCAATGTATCTAATAGAAAATGGCTATTACCGGTGGACGTATTTTATGAAGTTATAATGTACATTTATATTTAACTATATGTAATGTAATATAATATTATAAATTTAAATAATATATTAGAATATATTTAACACATTACATATATTTAAAATCAATGAAAAAATGTAATATAATATAATAACATAACTATATATAATATATTATAATGTATTTAACACAATCTTTAACTTTATAAAATAATAATATAAGTTATAAATACCAATAAACACAAACCAAATGTTAATGTCACTGTCACTAAAAATGATAAACGTCAAAATGCATAATAAACAAGGTATAAACGTAAAAAATAATATTAGTGGAGTCACTGAAGATGGATATGGTCTATTACCTCCGATTTCGATCAACTTCTATCGATTTGCATGAAAATTAGTGAGTGGTTAGAGGATATCTCAAGAATCAAAGGTGACTGGGTGACAACTTGCGCTTTTACCCTGGAGGTGGATGCCACCCCTTCTCGGGGTGAAAATTATTTCATTAAAAATAACCCCATAATTAGATAGGGGGACAAATGAGGAGTTCGGTGCCGACCACCGAACTAGTAACACGCGTGCGAGCGGAGCGGAGCAGCAACAGAGAAGAGAAGCCAACAAGAAGTGGGGATAGCTCGGCTGTGGCTCTCTGAGGCGAGAAGACGACGAGGAGCCAACGGTGGAAGAAGTTGTACGACTAGCAGGAATTTTCATTCCATCACGAATGTAAGCGTGATAGCGAAATCGTGCACTTCAAAGCCTTAGGCAAGAAGGAGAGGCAAAGGCCGATCGACTGGATGTGGTGAAACTTAGGGAGTTTGATTTTATTGGATTCTCTGAGACGCCACAGCTAGAGATCGGTTAGCAGAAGAAGCAAAGCGGGCTCGACGGGAGCCCGCTACGGGATTTTTGGATTTTTACTGTGCCTCCGTAAGGGTAGACACTGCAAGGTGTAGTTCTATGGAACCTACATCGGGCAGCCCCGGCCTCTAGGTCAGTAAAAACGAGAACATCAAGAGGATCCCGTAACCAGTTCTGTCTGGGTACGTGACAACCGCGATAGGGGTAGGGAAACCAACCCTGAAGCCGAGCTGGCGTCGGGCCAGTCGGCGGAAAAAAAGGTTCGCCAAGATTAGGGATTCTCCCCCCCCAGACGATTGATCGAGCTAAGTCTCGATCACCCCTCCCTATGGCCACTCCGCCAACACATGGAGATCCACGCAAAGTGGATCTTAGCCTTTTACAGGAACAAAAAACCGATGAAAGTGAAGAGGAAACCGAAGAAGATACCGAGATGAAATCCGAGGAAGACTCAAGAGAGGAACTTGTGGAAAGAGGACTTAAGAAGTTAGACAAACTTCGCCTACAGGCAACCGAGATGAAACTAGAAATGACTAGAATGGAAAAAGAAGGAGCAGAGCGACTAACAGAGCGATTAACAGAAGACCTGAGAAGGATGAAAGACCTGCACACGAAGCAACTGAAGGAAAAGGACGAAGAAATAGCCCGACAAAAGACCGAAAGAGCGGAACTACAAGAATCGATGAGAAGGACGAAAGACCAGCTTGCGAAGCAATTGAAGGAAAAGGACGAAGAAATAGCCCGACAAAAGACCGAAAGAACGGAACTACAAGAATCGATGATGAAGATGAAGAGCCAGATGAACGAACTGACCAAAGAGCTGCGAGAAGCCCAGAAAAACCTAAAGCTAGAACGACAACAACAGGCAAAGCCCATACCGAAGCTAGAAAACAACCCAGCGACCGATAAGCCACCTCCGACTAAAAAACCGAGGGCAAAAGAAGACTTCCCACCACTGTCACGAAGACCAAACACAGATGGTGAGACGCCTGCCTTGAGGCGATCTGACGATTCAGAGACAGAGGACATGGTAACAAACGAAGAAACCACCGTGCTGCCCGAACAACAGGCAACACCTCACAGACAGCCGCCTCTAATTAAATTACAGAGCGTGAATGAGACAGGGGCTATTCTTACCATAGCCCAAAGACTAAAAGTCTATACGACTAACAAAATCTCCAGGAGCGGTAAAGAAACACTCATCCAGGCGAAAAACCTGGAAGATTACAAGAAAATGGTGAGGGTAATAGAAGAATACGCAAAGGCACACAAGGACAAAAGGCTACAATGGGTAGCCTTCCCAGTAGACGAGGATAAAAAACCCAAAGTGGTTTTAAGAGGATTGCCCTCAAATACCACCGAGGAGGAAATCCAAGAAGAGATGGAAGCAAGACACCAAATAGTCTGCCAAGCAGTTAAAAATATGACCACAAGAGTCGGCCCCAAAAGGCAGTTACCGATGTTCGTACTGACTCTGAATCGTGAGGACGTAGAAAAGGCTAAGCTGATCACCAATCTGTGCCACATGAAGATAGAGGTAGAAGACCTAAGAAAAGCGACAGAGCCAACGCAGTGCTTCAACTGCCAAAGCTTCCACCATGCGCAGAACGCGTGCCACAAACACCCCAAATGCGTGAAATGCGGAGAAGACCACCACACGAAGACGTGTAAAAGACCCAGAGAAACAAAGGCAACCTGCGCTAACTGCAAAGGAAGTCACCCCGCAAGCTACAGAGGATGCCCGAGAAGTCCAACCTGGAACAGACCACCACAACAGAGGCCACAACAACAGACCAACAGACGACAAGAGGCATACGGAGTCTCCTATGCCAATGTCACACAGGGCAAAAACCAACAAACCGCCACAGCGATCCTTCCAGACGAAGAATACCTGGTCAGACTAGTCACCAACATAGTGACCAAGGTAGTCCAGGAAGCCATCCAAGATACCAGACAGACGATCAGGTAAAACCACTATACAATTAAAAAAATCATAAAAAAGGCGTAAGCCACCAAAAAAATTACACAAAATAAAAAAACCAACATAAAATTAGAGCGTCAAGCCATTGGACGGAGCCCATTAGGACTCGGTACAATGGCTTGGAGCCCAAGCAAGCAATTTTAGTTCCCGCGGATAAGTAAATAAGAGGATAAAAGGCTTAGAGCGCTTAACGCTGGCCTAGTTTTGCATTCGATTAGGGTACCACATTGGAATCCTATTACCCAGGGTTCCATTGTGAAGAGCATTTGGCTGATAGTTGTGCCCCTATCGCGCATAAGCGTGCTATAGGGGGGAAAGGGATGGCCTGGGGCAATGGAGCGAGGTGGGGTGATCCCTGTATTTATACTCGGGCCAAAACACCTCGCCCCAATGAATTGTTACACCCGAATGTCTCTTTTTCGAAAGGGTGAACATCTCCCACAGGTCGGGTTGAATCAAATTGCTTGCTTGCGTAGGGGGACAAATTCTAAGCAAAATTTGTTATATAAAGTTATTAAAATAAATCAAAACTTTTGAGTTACATGCTAAAGATTAAAATTTTTAATTTTTCGTAAGAAAAATACATGTTTTTAACCGATTTTTCATAGATAACTCAAAAAGTATAAGTTTTACAAAAAAGTTATTATTACCAAAATTGAAGCTAATAAAAAAATAAATAAACTCCTTACTAAAAAAATCTTTTAGTATTAACTGAAAGTGAGTTCTAGGTAATTGAATGCATATTTTTTTCGGCGAATACCCAAATCTAACTATTCAAGCTTAAATTACGGGAAAATGATGCATTTTATAACATAAACTTATTAAATATTTGTAAAAGTACTTAGAAATATCTATCAAATGATATCCCGAACAAGTTAATAGTATTAAAATTTATGCTCCAAAAATTTATCAAACTTTATCTTTTAAAAATTTTCCAAAAAATGTTATCGTTTTTTTAATAACGTTAATTTTTAGGATATCAGGTACACCTAAAAACGGTTTTAAAGGTAATTCAAAAGGTTATTAAAACGCGTTGAATTTAATCTTTCAAACCCCTTACTTTTTTAAAAATCAAAGAATAAATATTCACGGTTACATGGTTCTCGCAGCAAAATTTAAGCTTTAAACGTTTCTATCTCGGTTATTTTTCACCCTACAGAAAGGGAAATAAAGGCATATTATTTGATATAGAAAAAACAAAAATTTGGTTATTTACCATTTTTTTTAATATTAAGAGGAAACAGGTCGCGACACAGGTCGCGAAAACGCGTTCCAAGATTGCGGCTGTAATTTTGAATATTTTTTCGAGATATTTGGCACACGTATTCGTAATATAATAAAGATTGGCGGTACAGAGCCCAATTTAAAAAATATTTTAATATGTGGAAATTACTCTGTAATTAAATACAATATTAAAAAAACGAGTTTATACCGCCATTAAGAAGAACAAAAAAATACACTTTCTTCAAATAAACTTTTTTATCCGATGCCTAGATTTTGTGTCATTTTGGAACTACTAAAATTTTTTATTTCGTTAGTAGTTCCAAAATGACACAAAATCTAGGCATCGGATAAAAAACTTTATTTGAAGAAAGTGTATTTTTTGTTCTTCTTAATGGCGGTACAGGCTCGTTTTTTTAATATTGTATTTAATTACAGAGTAATTTCCACATATTAATATATTTTTCAAATTGGGCTCTGTACCGCCATTCTTTATTATATTACGAACGCGTGTGCCAAATATCTCGAAAAACTATTTAACATTACAGCCGCAATCTTGGAACGCGTTTTGGCTACCTGTTGATCGCTACTGTATCACCTTAAGTATTTTTATAGCTATTATCAAAAGAAAATGAAAATGACGATAATTTTAAAAATTCTGATTTTTTTAAATTATATCTTTTTTTCAAAAATATGCATCCTAAGCCGGTGAAAATTGTTAAAATCATTACCTATGCTAATACAAAGACATTTTGTAAGGATTACTATAAATTTTAATTTAGGTGGAAATGGTGTATGTTTTATTTTTTAATTTTTTCCTAAAAAATTCGAAAGGGTTCTCTTAGTTTCATCATAACTGGCTTAATTTTGATGCAATTAACTTCTTCTGGAGCTCATTTGTTAGGTATTCTGAAGTACTTTGATAAGTGTTTAACAGGTATATTTTATAAAATGCATCGTTTTCCCGTTAGAATACTTAGATTTGAGTACTCATCGGAAAAAATATACATGCAATTACCTATAACTCACTTTGAATTAACATTAGTTTAGTACTTTGAGTAAATAGTGTACTCATTTTTTATTTTCTTGAATTTTGGTTATAATAACTTTTTTGTAAAAGCTAATAGTTTTTGAGTTATACGTGAAAAACAGCTTCTAGCCTTGCATTTTTTTTACGAAAAAATAAAATTTTTGATCTTTAATAACTCAAAAAGTATTGATTTATGTTAATAAGTTAATATATCAAACTTTACTTAGATTTTGCCCCTCTATCGATTTGTGGTATTATTTTTAATAAAATAATTTTCACCCCAGAAAATGGGTGGCATCCACCCTCAGGTTAAAAGCGCAAGTAGGCATCATGCACCTTTGTTCCTTGAGTTATCCTCTAACTGCTCACCAATTTCCATGAAAATCGATGGAGGTTCAACGAAATGAAATCGGAGGTGAAAACCTTCAGTGACCGCACTATACAGGGTGAGGCAGATAAAGGGCCTATTAGAAATATCTCGAGAACTAAAGGTAAGAGAATCATGAAAATTTGAATACAGGGATTTTGAGGTATGAACTATTTAATGAAAATATTTTGGGCTCTTTGCTGCTTCCGGTTATACCGGAAGTTGATTGTAACTTCGTTTTTTCAAATGGGACACCCTGTATATTTTTACATTTTTGGATTCTGCTCGATGTCTTCTTTCTTAAATATGAGGTTTTGTAATATTATACAGGGTAGTTTAAAAGATAATTACGGTTTTTTATAAATTTTGTAGCAAACTTCACACCCTGTAGACTTGTACTGATTTGATATCAAAAACTCCATTTAATTTCAGGTGATTTTTAATATAGTCTATTATTATTAAAAATTAATAATGTAGCGAAATGTTTCATTTTAATATACAGGGTTGGTCGAAACTCGGAATGAGTATTATCTGAGTTTTCTTAAATGGAACACCCTGTATTTTAGTATTGTAATGAAATGATATTTTACAGTACTTTTTTATTTCTTAAGCATTCCCTATACCTAACTGCTTTAATTTGTATGTTATTCGTAGCTCTTTAGGCCTAACATTAATTGCAACAAAAATTACGTGAAATTTTATTAGGTTTGCCGTGAAAATATTCAATCACAAATAATTTTTCGAAAAATAAACACATATTAATCTCGACTGACCCTTAATTTATTAATAATGGTTGATATATCAAAATACCTACGTAGTTAAGGTTGTTGGTGTGTTTAATATTAATAAAAACATACAATATTCTATCTAGTTGGCTATGACTGACACTAAAATATGCTTAAAAATTTGCTTTGCTTAAACATTCTACCATTTTTGAAGTTCCAGTTGCTTTGCTACCATTGCCAATATGAATTTTTCTAATGAGGAACTGATTCAGATATTTTTTTGTTCTAGGAGAGTATAACAAATAAAAATGTGCTACTAGCAATAAGAGTTTATCATCAGCAATTCCGTGATAGATGACAACCAAAAAAAAAAGATAAACTTTTCAAAATTTACTAGAGCGGTTTCAATGAACTGGAAATTTAGATTACGAGAAATCTGATCGAAGAAAAATTATTTTAAATGATTTAAATGAATTAAATGTTAGTGTCACTGAGAATCTGCATATTAGTATGAACGTTCTCGTAATCTAAGTGTCTAGTACGTCGAAACTATTCCAGTAAACTTTCTCTTCTAAACTTTGAAAAGTTTTTCTTCTTGGCTGTCGTCTATCAGGGAGTTGCAGATGATAAATTCTTATTGCTAGTAGTACATTTTTGTTATACTTACTCTCCTAGAACAAAAACTTTACTAATCAGTTCCCCATCACAAAAATTTATATTAGTAATAGTAACAAAGCAACTGGAACTATAAAAATAATATAATGTCTAATGTTTAATCAAGTTTAGTGTCAAAGCCATAGCCAACTGAGAAGGATATGGTTTGTTTTTATTAATATTTTATGCACCAACAATTTTAACAACGTAGGCATTTTGGTTCATCCAATATTAATAAATTAAGGATCATTCTAGATTAACATGTACTTATTTTCAAAAAATTATTTATGATTGGATATTTTCACGGCAAACCTAATAAAATTTCACGTAATTTGTGTTGAAATTAATGTTTGGCTTAAAGAACTACGAATACCGTACAAATTAAAGCAGTTAGGTATAGGGAATGTTTAAGAAATAAAAAAGTACTATAAAATATCATTTGATTACAATACTAAAATACAGGATGTTCCATTTAAGAAAACTCAGATAATACTCATTCCGAGTTTCGACCAACCCTGTATACTAAAATTAAACATTTCGCTATATTAATAATTTTTAATAATAATAGAATATATTAAAAATCACTTGAACATAAATGGAGTTTTTGATATCAAATCAGTACAATTCTACAGGGTGTGAAGTTTGCTACAAAATTTATAAAAAACCGTAATTATCTTCTAAACTACCCTGTATAATATTACAAAACCTCATATTTTAAGAAAGAAGACATCGAGTAGAATCCAAAAATGTAAAATATACAGGGTGTCCCATTTGAAAAAACGAAGTTTCAATCAACTTCCGGTATAACCGGAAGTATCAAAGAGCCCAAAATATTTTCATTCAATAGTTCATACCTCAAAATCCCTGTATTCCAATTTTGATGATTCTCTTACCTTTAGTTCTCGAGATATCTCTAATAGGCCCTTTATCTGCCTCACCCTATATATGTACTGACCCATTGTTGCAGTTAAAAATCCTTTACAATATTTCGAAGTAATTATTAATTTAATAATTACAACAATTATAGTTTATTTCTTTTTTTGTAAGTAAGTTGTTTATTATATACCTACTTGTACATTTAATTAAAAAGTAAATATTGCCCAACAAGTTTAATCTGTTTGTTTTACTAAAGCATCCTTATAAGTGTAATTCTGACATTTACGTACCTCTCTTGCGAACGTTCTTCCTAAATTATTAACGAATACAAAGGTGAAAACATTTTGCTTTCAATTAATGTGACCTTTTTTTGTCAACATTTCTTTTTGTCCTAAAGACAGTAAACATTTCAAATGCTTTTCATAATCATAACTAATTCAAAAATTCAGAGAGGAGTCGTAAGATATACTTAATTCGGCAAAAATGCTGAATAAGGGTGCACGCAAAAATGTTATCTAAACCAAAGCTACTCAATTTAGAATTGACTTTTTTCTCGTCTCTTCTGCGTAATTAGGTGGATGATTTTGAAATTTTCATTTGTGGAGTGAAACTGACACCCTCACCGTTACACAGTTTGTTAGAAGATGATTTCTTTTCTAGTAGTTATTACGTCTTAATGAATTGATAATTAAAATATACGGGACAAACTATTTGCTCTTGTTTTATTGATATGTAGAAAGCACATTACAAATTATTTAATTTATAGTAGGGGGCCAGTAAGCTAAACTTGCAGTTACTCGAGCGTTATGGGGTCTTATTGAGTTGTGAAGATTAGGTCCTAAAACCAAAAAAAGTTGAGTTAAGTTTTACACTTTAGAGGGGACTTACCATTTTAAAATTTTTGGTTTCAACAATCGTTTTTTCCGATTATAGCGCCATCTATCCACAATTCTAAAAATGTCTCGGATAAAATTTACTTATTTCTACGCAAGGAATCCAAATCTGCTATAAAAATGGTGCTCCTATTTTATATTTTTAAGTAACCCCCACACCACCTCCGTGGAGGGTCGTGTTTGATGTCATTCGATAGATCCTTCAAAAATATTAACTACGTGTATATATTTTCAATTTTTCTATTTTAATTTTCTATTGTTATTCAAATCGAATTTTTTAGAAAACAGTGTATTCTACCGACTTAAAGCAAGAGTAGGTTTTAGTACTAGAATACCTCACAATTTAATAATTCAGTGTCAACAATGACACTGTCAATGTTAAAGACAAAAAGTTATGCGATACATGAATTACCCTTCCCAGAACAGATGTGCCTATAAGCGGTAACAGAAATTCGCAAATAATGGAATCGATTTATCTCTGGAAGATAATATTAGTACCGGTTTTAGTTTTTCTAAATAGAACATTCTGGAAGTATTAAAAAAAATAATTACAAGCCGCCATATTCAAAGAGCTCTAGCTCCCTTAGGAAGCATTTTCGGACTAGGTGAATTTTGTTAAGTTGTCTTAATAGTATCAGTAGTAATTAAACGAGAGCTCTAAAATTGTCGATTTGTACACTTTGACAGTTTTAATTTCACGACCCGAAGGGGAGCCCAATGACAAAAAATTTGAGTAAAGATTATTTTTTACTATTTTTTACTATTTTTTATTTACCATTATTTTCTTATTTATTCTTACTGTCGTGAGATATCCGTAAGATTATTTTTTAATACGGATATTTTTTATGGATATTTTCTTAAATGTAACAGTTGTCAAAACTAGGAACTGGTTGCCATTAAACAGAAACAATCCACTTAAAAAAATTCTATCGGTAATTTTCTACAGTAGATAATAATCAGTATAATTTTAATCCGATTTGACAGAATTAAACACGTGATCAAATATCTTATTATACGATTGGAAGTTAAAATCATTAAAAAATAATCACTTTAATTTTTATTTCTGCAGCTTTCGATTGGCCAGAATCTCTTTGAATGAAACAATCCGAGGAATCTCCGTTTATTGTTTGTCAGGAGAGTTTCTGGACTTCCTGTATATTGCATATAAATAATTTTTTCTACGACCTTTTAATAACATGCTCATTATTCGCTATTTTTCATAGATAATAGCAGCCATTACTGTACCCGTGAGTAATAATTCATTACTCACGGGCTGAAGTTACTCACGGGTCATTACTCACGGGCTGAAGTTAGATTCACGTGGCGCATGCTACTTTTAATATTAATCGTATATAAACTTCAAATAAAATTACTTAAACTTGTTTATTTAACACAATAATTATTGTAATTTATACCAATAATTAACTTCAAAAAAAATTTTAAAGGAATTTTAACTGTAACAATGTCAGTATATTTTTTACTTTTATATATTGTTTACTAAAAATTTTGACGTTTGTCATTTAATTTAGTGACAGTGACATTAGCGCATTTTGTTTATGTTAATTGGAATTTATAACTAATATTGTGTTTGTTTTTTTAAGTTATGTCGTGTTAAATATGTTATAACATATTATGTATAGTTGTATTATTATATTATATATAGTTAAATGTAAATATACATTATAACTATTGTATATATGAAATACGTCCACCGACAACAGCCATTTCCTATTTATTAGATTCACTGACAGTAGGTACAAATTTAAGCTTATAATTTTTCGGAAACGAATAGACCTTATATTGACTGTTTATAGTTGTATTTTTACAATACATAAGAAGTTAGTATTTTTTACTAATTAAAATAAAAAAGGTCGTAGAAAAAGTATAGTATTATACTCGCATGTAATGGCTATTACTCACTCTGATGAATTACGACATTCGCCTAGGGCTCGTGTCGCAAATTTCATCATCGTGAGTAATAGCCATCATTATATGCTCGTTGAATAATATACTATTTTTTAAACTGACTTAATTTATTACACGGCGTATTTTATTCCATGGTGTACTTTACGTACTAGTTTTCGTAATGATAATGCTCGCATTCTCAATTTGTTACAAATTGTAAACAGTTTATTGAGTTATAAAAAAATATAATATCTCGGAAAGTATTAGATTAAATTAAATTTTGAAAACAGTGTCAGAAAAGATTCAAAAAGACACTTGTTTTAAAAGAAAAAATTAGGAGCAGTGGTTCCTGAGATACAACTGGCCAAAGTTGGCCGTTATTTAGCAAAGAAGTTATAAACAATAGGATGTAATGTTTAAACCACTATGTACTTTCCTCTTTCGAAACTTTTTCACGATAAAAATTTTCATATCTTCAAGGTATTCATAACATTAAATAATAAAAATTATTATAGTACCGGGTGTCCACTTATATTTTCCCCCATTTTAACTGCCTATAACTTCTAAACGACTCCAGATAGAAATATGCGGTTTTCGCTGGAATGTTTTATTTTAGTGAAAGTTTTGTCTGAATGGATTAAATTTTTTATATCGCTTTCAAATAGGAAAAAAAATGGCGGATTTTTGAAAAAAACGTTGTTGACTTATTTTTAATGGAATACCCAGTATATTTTTTTTGTAAATTGAAATGAAGGTCATTCACCTATCCAGCGATATAAAGTTTTTAAGATCGGTTGTCAAATCACTGAGTAATTAATTTTTAAAATGAGAGGTGCAACGTGGATATCACATGTATATGATTTCCACATTGCATCTCTCATTTTAAAAATTAATTGTTCACTCACTTGACAGCCGATTTAAAAAAAAATTATAGCGCTGGATAGGTAATGTTTTTTCAAGTTACATAAAATATACTGGGTGTTTAAATAAAAAAAGTCAACGTTTTTTTTAATCTGCCATTTTTTATTTAAATGAGATATAAAAAATGGTCATTTACCTAAAAACTTGAAAAACGGCCATTTACCTATCCAGCGATGTAATTTTTTTTAAATCGGTTGTCAAATTGGTGAGCAATTAATTTTTAAAATAAGAGATCCAATGTGGAAATCACATAACATAATATCAGTTTACTTATTTTATGGTATTTAGGTATGTAATATCCACGTTGCACCTCTCATTTTAAAAATTAATTACTCAGTGATTTAACAGCCAATTTTGAAAAACTTTAATATCGCTGGATAGGCGAATGACCTTTCTTTCAATTTACAGAAAAATATACTGGGTGTTCCATTAAAAAAAAGTTAACAATGTTTTTTTAAAATATCCGCCATTTTATTGTCGTATTTAAAAGCCATATAAAAAATTCAATCAATTCAGACAAAACTCTTACTAAAATAAAACATTTTAGCGAAAACCGCATATTAATATCTTGAGCCGTTTAGAAGTTATAGGCAGTTAAAATGGGGGAAAATATAAGTGGACACCCGGTATAATAAAATACTAGTAGAAATAGCTTCAAAAACATTATAATATCATATATTTGTTAAATAATCCCAATAAAACAACAATTTTCTTATTAAAATTAAAATCTAATGCATAAGTTTCAAACGCACAACGCCTACCCTGCAATATTGAATAAAAAACTTGTTTACGACTATGCGAACTTTTTTGTTAGGTCAAGTCTGCTTTGAATTTTCGAGTGTGGTTGTGCACTGACATGATACAAAGACAATAGATACTACTACAGGTAAATGTCATTTTAAAATTCGGCGTTTATAGTAATTTTATGTATAAATCGGGCGTGGGTTATACAGCAAAATCGTGAAAATTACTTTGTAAAAGGGCATAAAAATGACTGTTTTAGTGTGTAATCTACTGTTTTGTGTGGAAGTTTTCTTCAGATATGAATATTTTCGCTAGGTAAGTTTTTAGTAAAGAAATTTGTGTATAACATGTATATTGCTTCTATGAAATATTATGTAGATTACTAAATGATTATAAGTATAACAATATAAAATATAATACAATACATCCAGAAGATATTGAATCAAATAATTTGATTCATAATATATAAACCATAATTATTATGTCAATATTATGGTCTATGTCAGCGGTTCTCAATCTGTGGTACATGTACCACTGGTGGTACATTTCATTTTTTGAGGTGGTACACAAAACGCAAAAACAGCCAAAATCAGCACCACTATTATAGTTAATTAGATCACCTAGTTAGATATGTATTTCAGTTAGGTGGTACCAAAAATAATAAAAAGTATTTGGTGGTACATGACACAAAAAGATTGAGAACCGCTGGTCTATGTTATATTACTTATTAGACCGATCAAATAAAATTAAAATACATCTAAATCAAAATGTAATTCCGTACAGGTTGGAATAATTTTTTTATCAAAGTTTAGGTCTAAGCAAAATATATTTCCAAGAAAGTGTATGATTTTATCATTTATTTTTTTAATTTATTTTTTTAGCTGCTGCGGTAATTCGTGTTTCTATTAAGGACTTTACAATTTATTTCTGCAAAGATGATGAAACAGTCTTTTATATGAGACTTACTAAATTAATTTTGACCCTTAATTTATTTAAATAATTGTAAATCAAAATTGAAAAACGTATTTCCAAAAAAATATTATTTTGCAATATAAATAAGCACTATAAAATATTTTATTTTACAGAAGAAGTTGCACTATGATATTACTATTAATCGACAGAAAAATTGGTTGATAAATATTGAGTAATTTATGAGATACTTAATTTGTTTATAAAAAATTACCATTTTTTCAATTGCAAAAACGCGGTTTTTGTCGATAGAGCATACAAGTTTTTAAAGTCCCATTTGTTTTGCTTTTATGTATGTTTTCGATAAATGTATTGACAAATCAAAATTTCAATTAAACACCCCTCCAAAATGGCGTTTGAAAATTGGTGTAATTTGTTTAAAATTTATTTTTTTAATAACATCGCCGGGATTAAACATTTTGAAATTATGTTTCGATATTCGTATTCTTGGTAATTTTTGACATATTCACAAAAGCATAAAAAATTTCTAGAAACATTTTTGGCCGAGATAGCTTTTCCCAGTTTAAAAATTCATAATTTGTTTATTTACCAATATTGATATTTAAAAGTACGTGAGTACATCTATTTTATCCTTACTACTTAACAATGTCGTTTATACACATAATAAAAATTGTAGAATATTTTGAAAAATGATGATTTTCGTAGCACCTTAAATGAAAACTTTTTGTCTGAAAATTGGAGGAGGAGTAGTTTCCAATATCTCCGTTAATAATGGGCGAATTTCAATGTTCTCAACATTTTTTTCTGTTTTCTGTCAGCTGTAGAATGTATTTTAAGTTAAATAAATTACATAAATTCTTCTTTTTGTGTCAATTAATTTAATTCAGAATAATTTTTCCTGGAGACCCTGTATAAATAATTATATCTATGTTAATATTAGATACTGAATAGAGAATTGAATAAACTTTCAAATGAGCTAGCGCACGATCCCTATTCCCTGTTTAAAAATAAGGGGTGGGGGATGTGGAAGGGAGGGGGTTGACAAATGACAGGCGTATGTTCCGCAAAAATGTGTCCCTCTTAGATCAAAAATGGACCTATTTCGTCATTTCCTTTAAATCCAATAAATACTGCCAAATATCAAGGTGGATTATTTTCTTTGGCTCACACTGTATATATTTTAATATTCTACACAGAAAAAAGTCTTTAATAAATTTTTAAGGCTAATTCAGTATTATTTTTTTATTTTTTTTATAAAAAATCTTTTGTCTCAATTTTTATTTATCACATCTAGAGAAAAAAAATTGAAAAAGAATTTTTTATAACAAATTGACGAATATTTTTATTGCTAAAAGTGTCATTTACTGTGTCAGTTACTATTTTTATAAGCTACCATAAACTAAAAAAAAAACATTGAAATTGGTCCATTATTAACGAAGGTATTGCAAAGTACTACTGCACCACTTTTCATGTAAAATGTTTTCAGTTAAGGTCGTTACGAAAAACATTATTTTTTAAAATATTCTAAAATTTTAACTCTACGTATAAATGACATTGTTAAGTAGTAGGGTTGATAGATGTACTCACGCACTTAAATGTTAATATTGATAAATAAAAAAATTATGAATTTTTAAACTTGGAAAAGCTATCTAGAAAATCTTGGCAAAAAATGAATGTAAATTTTTTTTCTTTTGTAAATGTGTCAAAAACTACCAGGAACACGAATATTGAAAAATAATTTCAAAATTTTTAATCCGGGTGATGTAAAAAAACAAGTTCTAAACAAATTACACCAATTTTCAAACGCCATTCTGAAGGGGTGTTTAATTAAAATTTTAATTTGTGAATACATTTATCGAAAATATACATAAAAGCAACAATAATGAGAACTTAAAAACTTGTATACTCTATCGCCAACAACCGCGTTTTTGCAATTGAAAAAATGGTAATTTTTTATAAACAAATTAAATATCTCATAAACTACTCAATATTTATCAACCAATTTTTTTGAAAATTTATAGTAATATCTTAGCGCAACATTTTGTGCAAAAGAAAATATTTTACAGTGCTTATTTATATTGCAAATAATATTTTTTTGTAAATTTGTTTTTTAATTTTGATTTACAATTACTTAAATAAATTAAGGGTCAAATTTAATTTAGTAAGTCTCATGTAAAAGACTGTGTTTTCATCTTTGCAGAAAAAAATTGTAAAATTCTTAATAGAAACAAGAATTGCCGCAGCAGTTAAAAGAGTAAATTTTGTGCAAAAATTACCAATTTCTAATTATTTAAACAATGATCCCCTCATATGAATCATATACTTTCTTGAAAATATCTTTTGTTTTGACCCAAACTTTAATAAAAAATTTATTCCAACCTGTACGGAATTACATTTTGATTTTATTTTATTTTATTGAGCTATATGTTCTTGATAATTTGTAGATGTCCTTTATTTCTCTGTCATATTAGTGCGGCAGATTCGTGCAAATATTATAATAACTAAAAATATCACAAGGAAAAAAATCTGTCATGTAAGGTTCCACCTACAATTTTCCAAACAATATGGTTGATGTCATGTGATGCCAGGGGTTAATCCGGAAATATTTTTAAAATCCTTCAAAATAAGATAACATAATGTAACCCCAACTGTTTAAAATCAATTTAAGGGTTTTTACCCGTACATTTTGGTGGCTTAAAGCATTTAAACCTGTAAGTATAACTATCTATTCACTTTTTTTACCTTTGTCAAAATTTAACCTCACGTTTGTTTTACTTATAGAGATATACTTATTTTAGGTGATAACACTGATGATGGAATATTGATTCCGAAAATATTTTGTGATACAATCCTTTTTAGGGATTTTTAATACATGTACCTTTTACAAAATAAGGTTTTTATTTTTATTATAATAATTGTGCATTTAATGATAGAAGCATATAATTTAGAACACATAAACTACACATACAAAAGTTCAAAATTAGATAGGAGGCCATCTCAGATTTTGCCTTTTACAAAAATGGCGGGATTCAAAATGGAGACTATACATATGTAACTAATAGCACTATAACTTTTGAACGAGACTTCAGATTTCAACCAAATTTGGTATATAGGTTATTTTTTTGATGCATAAGATGAAGGTCTTGAACTAGAAGAATCGGTTTACCAGATGTTGCGTTTTTTCTGGGTTTTATGTAAAAATATGTTATTTTTTTTCAATTATTTCACCCTGTATGTATTAATTTTTCAAATAGTTAATACGGCCATTAAAAAGAGCGTAAAAATATTTTTTAGGGAATATTTTTAACTTTTTAGTTATGTTAATTACCATTTATTAAGTGAAAAACGTATCTTCACATGTACCTATATGCGGTAGATTTGTGCAAATATTATAAGAAATATTGTGCATTTTAACGGTAGAAGCATATAATTTGGACCATATATACACTCCACATATAGAAGTTCAAATTTAGATACGAGACCATCTCAGTTTTTGTTCCTTTTACAAAAATGGCGGGATTCAAAATGGCGACTATAGATATGTGACTAATAGCACGATAACTTTTAAACGAGATGTCACATTTCAACCAAATTTGGTATATAGGTGCTTTTTTTATGAGTAATATCAAGGTCTTAAACCGAAAGAATCGGTTTACCGGAATTTGTGTTTTTACTGTTTTTTTTTATGTAAAAATATTTTGTCTCTTTTCAATTCTTTCACCCTGTATAATATATTAATTTTTCAAAAAGGTGATAACAGCGTCGAAAAGAGCGTAAGAATATTTTTTAGGAAATATTTTGAACTCTTTAGTTATATTACTTACCATTTAATACATGCATAAGCATAACCTATCTTCACATGTAAGTACCTATGTGCGGCAGATTCGTGCAAATAATAATATAAGAATTATTGTGCATTTAATGGTAGAAGCATATAATTTGGACCACACAAACTACACATACAAAGATTCAAATTTAGATATGAGGCCATCTCAGATTTGGTCTTTTACAAAAATGGCGGGCATTCAAAATGAATCCGTCACCCATAGGTACATGTGAACATACGTTATACATTTATTAAATGCTAATTAATACAGCTGAAAAGATCAAAATATTTCCTAAAAGATATATTTACACTCTTTCCAATGGCGTTATTACCTTTTTGAAAAATTTATACATACAGGGTGAAATAATTGAAAAAAAAACAACATATTATTATATAAAA
The DNA here is from genome assembly GCF_917563875.1 of Diabrotica virgifera virgifera. Lineage (NCBI taxonomy): Eukaryota > Metazoa > Arthropoda > Insecta > Coleoptera > Chrysomelidae > Diabrotica > Diabrotica virgifera. Next base: position 188,547,777 of record NC_065447.1, on the reverse strand, counting down.
AACATTAAAAACACAAATACTGGTAAACCGGTTTTTCCGGTTCAAGACCTCGATATTATTCATCACAAAAAGACCCATATAGCAAATTTGGTTGAAATCTGACGTTTCGTTCAAAAGTTATCGTGCTATTAGTCACATAATATGTATAGTCGTCATTTTGAATGCCCGCCATTTTTGTAAAAGGAACAAAAATTGAGATGTCCTCGTATCTAAATTTGAACTTCTATATGTGTAGTATATGCGGTCCAAATTATATGCTTCTACCATTAAATGCACAATAATTCTTATAATATTTGCACGAATCTGCCGCATGTAGGTACATGTGAAGATACGTTTTGCATTTATTAAATGGTAATTAACATAACTAAAAAGTTAAAAATATTTCCCAAAAAATATGTTTACGCTCTTTTCAATGGTGGTATTAACTTTTTGAAAAATTAATACATACAGGGTGAAAGAATTGAAAAAAAAAAATGCATATTTTTACATAAAAACCAGGAAAAACACAACTTCTTATAAACCGATTCTTCTGATCCAAGATTTCCATCTTATACATCAAAAAAAGAACCTCTATACCAAATTTGGTTGATATCTGAAGTCTAGTTCAAAAGTTATCGTGCTATTAGTCACAATGTATAGTCTCCATTTTGAATCCCCGCCATTTTTGCAAAAGGCAAAATCTGAGATGGCCTCATATCTAAAATTGAACTTTTATATGTGCAGTATATGTGGTCCAAATTATATACTTCTATCATTAAATGCACAATTGTTTCACATATCGGCTGAACTATATCGAGAATTAGCTTCATTAAGTATGATGCAATAGTAATATGATACAATTTAGTATGATACAATAATTGATCCAAAAAATGGCATAACCCAGACATCCAAAATGAAAGTTATCGCCCAACACCAAATTTTTCTGTAATATGGTCCAGATAATGTTCAGAAAAAGTCACACCCATTTTAAGCGTCGCGTTCGGTGGTGGGGGGAGAAATCAGTAAATTCGTAGTTTTTTAAGTTTTTCGTCAATATTTCTAAAACTATGCGGTGTAGCATGAACAACTTTCTAAACAAAAATGTTGTACATTAAATTTGGAACAAAAAAGGCCCTATGCATAGTTCTTCTAAAATAAACGGTTCCAAAGTTACGGAGGTAGTATTGGTCCAAAAAAAAAGCCTAACCCAGACGTCCAAAGTAAAAGTTTTCCTCCAACACCAAATTGTTCTATATGGTCCACATATTGTTCAGTAAAAATTTACACCATTTTGAGCTTCAGGTTTGCGGGGAGAAGGGTGAGAATTCGTTAAATTAGTAGTTTTTTTACGTTTTTGTCAATATTTATTAAACTGTGCTATACCTTAAACAATGTTCTATACAAAAATGTTCAAAATACAATTCAAAAAAAAAAAGTTAATATACATAACTGTTATAAAATCAACGGTTCCAGAGTTACGGAGGGTGAAAAATGGAGGTTATCGATACATTTTATATTTTTTGGGCAATTTATATTGAAAATTTAATGTTATTACGATTTAATATTATTATTACTGATGAAATTTATAAAATTTCGAGTATTTTAAATTATTTTGTTGGAAATTACTGTTGAGAAAATATTCATGCCACATTGTTCATATAAAGTTCAGACTGGGTTTCTCCTTACCACAGGTTTATAAGGCCTAGGCCTGTGGATGCCTCTTTTCTCTTAAAAAGTAGCACCCCTTGAGAAGATGGTGAGATTGACGTTTCTTCAAGGGCGTATAACTAACATACCATCGGCTACTGGAATAGCAAATTTTATTTACAAAACACAATTGTGTTAAAGGAAATTTCTTTCATCAGCAATAATAATTATAAGTTGCCCAAAAAAAAAAGTTTTAAAAATCTCCACTTTTCTCCCTCCGTAACTCTGGAACCGTTAATTTTGTAACCATTATTTATAAGACCTTTCTTGTTTTAAATTTTATGTAGAACATTTTGTAGAGAACATTGTTCACGCTAAAGCATAATTTTAGAAATATTAACGAAAAACGTAAAAAACTACTAATTTACCGATTTCTCCCCCATCTCCCCCCAAACTGGACATTCAAAATGGTGCAACTTTTTACTGAACAATATGTGGACTATATATAGACCAGGGCGCATCTGTAAAAATATAAGTACATTTGGACGTTGAGAGGTGACTCAAATTTTTTTGCAGAAATTGCTTGAAAATAAATCTAATAATAATATTTGAGTTATCCTCCCTCTCAAAAAGGTCCGGAACATTGTTTAAATAATCAAAATGTCAAAAAATTAAGGAAAAATTCGATTTTTTTCTTGGTTTTTTGATTAAAACTTTAAAAGTATTTATTTTCGAGAAAAGTTGTATAGACATAAAAGTTGCGTAATTAAATTTACTATAATATAGAATTGGTTAAAAATTTAAAAAATAGTCACCCTTGTTGCAAAATAGCAATGATTGCGAAAAAACCATACAAAAAGAAGTATTTGCATTTTACGTTTTTCAACCATTTATGCTACACTTAGAACCTTCATATTTTGAAAAATCAAACTAATTTTATTATTGTTTGTGAAATATTGTTTAAACAATTGCTTATGTTTAAAAATAATAAACTTTTATTCTCTAAGTTAAAATATATGAACAAAGAAAGTTTTCGCTAATAAAAGTGTTATATCAAAGGGTAGAATGTGTTTTTATTTTGCAATAAGCAAATTTATTTATTTATATCGAAATGTAATAAAAATTAAAATGTATCGATCATTATTAAAGGTCATTGGAATGCCCAATCAGAGCAAACTATCCGCTGTCCTGCGCGTAGCACCAATAATTAATGTTTATTTAAAAACATTCCTGACGCCGTGGTGTTAATCGATTTTAATTTTGCAAAATTGCAAATGAAAGGTACAGTACACTTCTATGGGCAAAAAAATGTCAACTTGCAATCTGCTTTATTTTCAGTCCTGTAACATTTTGAAAAAATGAATTTTTTTTTGCGAAAGCTGGATTTCAAAATTTATTTTGCAAAATCTATGGAATCGATCTTAATGAAATTATCAGTTTTGTTTTACTGTATTATAAGGTTTTTCTGGGTAAAATATGAAGATCCTAAGTGTAGCATAAATGGTTGAAAAACGTAAAATGCAAATACTTGTTTTTGTATGGCTTTTTCGCAATTATTGCTATTTTGCAACAAGGGTGACTATTTTTTAAATTTTTAACCAATTCTATATTATAGCAAACTTAATTACGCAACTTTTATGTCTTTACAACTTTTCTCGAAAATAAATACTTTTAAAGTTATAATCAGAAAACCAAGAAAAAAATCGAATTTTTCCTTAATTTTTTGACATTTTGATTATTTAAACAATGTTCCGGACATTTTTGAGAGGGAGGATAACTCAAATATTATTATTTGATTTATTTTCAAGAAATTTCTGAAAAAAAATTTGAGTCACCTCTCAACGGCCATCTCAAAACAGGTGCGCCCTGGACTAATAGAACAATTTGGTGTTGGACGAAAACTTTTACTTTGGATGTCTGGATTAGGCCATTTATTTTAGAAGGATTATTCATAGGACGTTTTTTATTTCAAATTTAGTTTAGAACATTTTTGTATAGAAAGTTGTTCATGCCAAACCGCATGGTTTTAGAAATATTAACGAAAACCCTAAAAAGCTACGGATCTACCGACTTCTCCCCCCTCTAGCCCCCAAACCCGACGCCAAAAATGGTGTGACTTTTTTCTGAACATTATGGGGACCATATTATAGTACAATTTGGTGTTGGAGGATAACTTTCACTTTGGATGTCTGGGTTTGCGTCTAGTTATACCATACTATTATCTGTGTTCTCTGAGAAACTCTGAGAAAAATTACTTAGCAAAACTACATTCACCGGCATACAGTTCCGCCACTAAAATTTTTGAAGTTATACTTCTTTACGGGCGTAATGACGGTGAAATTTTATATGGTAAAACCTAGCGACCGGGCGCATGCGCATTATAACTTTGTTCTGATTGGATGTTCAAATGACATGACAAAAATTATCCAATATGGCAGCTGTGGGACTGTGGTTTGGTTATAATGTATGCTTGTTGCGTTTTAAAATTTGTAGGAAGAAAAACAACAAACAAAATGTTAGTTAATGGTTATACTGCCTTTTTAAATAGTTTTCATATTATATTTTTGGACTTATTTACATAGAAGAGATGATTGTTGCATGCCAATGTGAAAGCGCATCAAACTGTGACTAGTATGCCTGCCGCAGATCTCGCTTATTCAAAGCTAAAGAATATTTCACTGGTAAGTGTTTTATAAATAGTTGATCAAATTTTGTTATGATATTTGAACATAGCCACTTTGCACGACGCAAGTGATTGCGAAATTTATTAGTCGTTATACGGGCACGGGCTCCGATACCTACCTTGAACCTACCAAAATACATAAGTAGTATGTAATACTTTTATTTACATAATTTGATTACCATCAAAATGTCTATCAATATTCACCTAATATATTGTTTTCTTACTCTATGTTTTGTTGTATTTTTTCAATTCTAAATCATTTCAATTCAAAATCAAAATAATTTAATTTACATAAGTTAAAAATGTCAAAAGGTTAATCTGTTTAGTTAGACGATCTTCGCACATAATGACAAGCTGTCTCTGTGGCGAAGTTTTAATGCGAGTGAATCCCAATACAACGCAAATACCAGCCGCGTGGTAAGTTGGTTCGAATCCCAATAGAAACATTTATTTTTTTATTTTTTTTATACATTTTATGATTGTAAGTATATTTATTATATAATTTTATTTTCAGAAAATACGTATTTAGTTAAAAATTTTTCCGACAATTAATGTTCAGAAATCATTTGTGGCATTTTTAATGTGTTTGTGTGTGTTTTATTTTTTTATTATTTTAATTTTTGGCACTGTTTTAATAAAAATGTTTGAGAAGTAGTAAGTATAAATTAATTTAATATTTAAATAAAATATAAATAAAAAGTATATTAATTTCGTTTATAATCATATAATTATATAATAGAAGTATAACTTCTTACGTGCGTACAAAGTACACACACATTCTTTTTTTTATTAAGTTTGACAATTTATAACTTTATTACTTGTAATACGATTCTCAAGATTCTTACATCAGTTTGTAGGTACGTGTTTTCATGTCGTTTTTTATTATTCCGGTAACAAAATTTTTTGACTTAGACTACGGGGGTCAATGTAAGCGTCGTATTTTCTCCTAACCTTAAAAAATTTTGTGGGAAAATTGGAGGGATGATTTTGTTACATACTCCTTTTGTATTTTCCTGGAGGTATCCCAAAGATTTTGGTTTTGAAGTTATACTTCTTTACGATCGAGGGTGAGATTTTATACTTACCTGGTGCATGCGCAGACAGACAGTGTGTATTTCGTTGCTAATCTTTCAAATTATGTATGTATCAGCGTAAATAAGTCATTAAAGAATATATTATATTAGTGTTTTTAGTAAATGTATTATTTGTTATAATTTTTGTGTCTTTGTATTTATCTTCCTCGGGAATAAAATATTTTATAATAATAGTAAGTACATTTACTTTAAATTTTAAAGTATTTTTATACCTAATTTGTCTATTGAATTTGTCAGTATGTATGAGAAATCTTGTAAGCTGTCAAAGCAAAGGAAGTTTGCCAGGGACAAAAGGTCGTTTTTGTTGCGACCTGATTTAGTGTCTTAAAGATTCTTTTGCTATTTAAATCCCACTTTTTTAACTTACCTTCTTTCCATATCAATTTTGTTAAATAATCAATCAATTTCAATATAAAAATTTTATTTCACATATTTTTCTCATGGTGTCACTGCCAAGTAACATGTTCAAAGACACTCATGGTCTTTTTTGTACAATATTACATTTTTTCACCTAATTATTGTAGTCCGTCACTTATGCATCTTCTTGTGATAGAACTGTTTTAACACCCATACTCTTACCAAATAACCTTATACATTTAATCTATGTACTCTTTTAGTTTAACACTTTTGAGTGTACAGGGTGTTATTTCGGTTTTTTAAACCATTTTACCTAAACAGATATTGTAATATATATTATTTATTTATTTTTCTTCCTGACTGTGATACCTAATTCGGAGTATTATCTTATTGTAATTTATTTGGTGCTACCGTAATATGTTTTTTTGTCCTGATTGAATCTTTTTAATGACTGGCCTACTCCTATCCAACCTTACTTGGTCTCGTCCGCCTCAGTAGTTACTTACATAAAAGTTATTGCTATTCAACATTATTACAGACATTCTCTGGTCGTTTCCATCTTTGTCACACTTTAATACAGTCTCAGTTTCCTTTCCACTCGGCTCAATCCACTTAAATTAATTCTGACGTTTATCTTCTTCTTTTTCTTTCCTTAGTTCGAACAGTCTCCTAGTTACAAAGTTTACCACCATTAATGACACTTCATTGTTGAGTACTCTATGTCATCATTGACAGCAATTTGACTTTTCACCGGAAGGTCTTTACACCTGACCGGCTCACATGATGGTTCCTCTACATGCGGAAGTTCTTGAGGATTTTACAATACAATAATAACAAAATGCTATTAATAGCTAATTATTAATGAAGAAATGTGTACATCTCTATAATATTATATAATGTAAACTAGCTGATTCTTCCTCCTTCCTGTTTTTCTGGTAAGTTCCTTAACTGAGGTGGGCGTTGTCACCATTTACTTTATTCTCATGTGTAACGTTGGATATTTTTACATTGTAGGTCAGTCCGTTGTTTTCTGTCCTGTATTTAAGCTGATGATGGTTTGTGTAAAGCCGAAACGCGTCCTTTTATATGTTTTTTAACAATAATAAATAACCTTGTGGTACATCTTCGAGTTTTTTTAGTTGGTTTACCTCGAGACCACATTTGAGTAAGTATGGATACTTCTCTTCATGTTTTATATTTATTTCGTTGAAATCATATAACAGACGTATAACTTTTTACGTGCGTACAGACTACACCCACACATTCTTTTTTTGAAATAGCCGAATATCTCTTTTCTTGTTAAAGCAGTGAATAAAAGGACTGCTTTGAAGGTTTCTTTAATTAAAAATATCAAACGCACTAAAATTAACAACACAAAAGAAAATTAACAACAAAACAAAACAATTCAATAGCGGGTATGTCCACCTCTCGCAGCAACGACTGCTCGCAATTTGTTTGGCATCGAATAAATAAGATGTGTTATCTTTGCCTGGGGAATAGCCCAATATACCTCTACCAGGGCCATAAATGTTGTAAATTTTCTGGAGGCCTAGAATGGCGAAGCTCTAGATATTTTCAATTCATCCCATAAAATGCTTAATAGGATTGAGATCTGGGCTGCATGCGGACCATTCTACTTTTATCAATCCAATCTCTGAAGATATTTATGTTTATGAGTCAGTGTTTTTTTTTTACTAGAAATAACCCGCATCAACCATAAAAGGTTATTAGCGGTGGTACAATTACGATACATATTAAATTGATATAAACTATGAACTATAGAGTTTTTACAAAGTTGGTTTTAAATTGTTCATAACGTAGCACTCATAGTTTTTTATTAACCTTCCGATGACCAACCTTTTTTTGTTACAAGGATGACCAAGGGAGGGAAAAAATGACCCCAGGTCAAAAGTGTCAAAAGTTTTTTTTTTAATTTTTAATTTTTTTTTTGGCATGGACTTTATGTCATTCAGCCAGTCACAACATGAGTATTAGTGTCATGTGTAGTGTGTATGTTGAGTAAGTGTCTTGTTACTTTGCAAAGTCGACGTTATTAGCGTAAAACTACTTGTAATTACACATAATAGACGCTATTTTACTAAACATCAACTTCAGAATATATTTTATATTCGTAAAATATAGGGAATTTTTTTTATTTCAAAATATGAGGATATCTAGAATGATATTAAAGTCAAATAAAAAAATAATGAGTTAAAAATTAACAATACTTTTGAATTTATTAAAGAAAATCATACGCTGGGGTCACAATTTCCCCCGCTTGGTCATCCGAAGGTTAAGTAAACCGCGTCAACCATGAAAGGTTATTGGTGGGGAAGAGTTGTACATATTATCAGATGTTTGCTTATAACAACTAATTACAATTGAGAACTTAAGCTTATTTTTATATTAGATTGTACAATTTAGTTAGTTTTAGAAACTTAGTCACTTTATCACATTTACTATAGTTCAGAGCTTTTTCAGATCACTTGGTAAATCATTTTGAAATTGTTCCAGGTGATAGAGTGGCAACTAACAATAATGTGTTCGATTGTCAGAGGAATATCACAAATATAGCACAGTTTTTGTTGTTCTTTCTTCATTAGGTACTGGTGGGTTAACCTGGTATGTCCTATTCTCAAGCGGTGTTGTATGACTTGATCTCGTCGTTTTTGTGGCATTATCCCTTTTGGTGACAAATTTGGGTTGATGCGTTGTAGTTTGTTGCCTTCAAGTTTTTCCATCTTTTTTTTTTATTTATCGTTGGAAGGAGTATTTTCCTGTGATTCGTCAGTATCTTCAGAGGTGTCATCCTGAATACTAAAATCTTGGTTTATTTTACTAAGTAGTTTTTTCTTGATTCTTGTAATTCTAGATTTACTTGCTCTTTCGTTCAACAGGGGATATATTTCAGTTAGCATATGTCCCAACCCGTGTATATTTTGTGTGTATTCTAGGGCCAGTTCTACTGGGGTGGAAGAACCGTGAACGTCTTCTAAGAATGCTAGTAATTGGGTGTAATTTAGTACATATGGTGGTGATGCATCCTGGATAAATTGTTTGACTGGTTTTAATATTTACTCAATATTAGTAGTTTCTGAAGCGGATTTGTCTAATTTGATAATTTTTATTTCTTTTTAATTTGCACTGGTTTTGGTTTTGTGAATTCTGTTGGTATAGTTTCTGTAGGAGTGGAGCAAGTAGGGGATGAAACTTCCGAGTGAGATCGTTTATTTTTATTATCGGTATCAGTGCTGACTTGAGCATCCATTTCTTCTCGAGATTCGTCATTTACATGTGTAATTTGATTTTGTTCGGGGCTAGTAGATGGTATTTGTGGAAGAAAATTTTCCTCCGTTTGGGGCTTTTGAGTATTTTGTGGATAAGAGGGATTTGAGGTACAGTACGAGGAAAGTGACCAGTTTGGTGGCATTTGTAACAAATTAGTTTATCGGAAAGAAAAATTCGGAACGAAATATTTTCAAAATCAATTAGGACGGAGTCGCGTACAGTAAAATTGCCTGTAGGTGCAAAGTAAACTTGTCTTCGAAAACTAAGTACATGGCTGTAATGCGGGTCTTGTATTCCAGCTCTAAGAAACGAAATCGGAGACATTAATTTAAAACCAAGTTTGATTAAAGACTGTTCGATTATTTTATGGGGTATAGATGGACATACTTGGGATAGAACTAATCTATTAGCGGGTGTAATTAGTTTACGTGCTTTGATTATATGTTCTCTAATTTTAATTTCACCATGTTGACTTAGAAAATCATCTACAACTTGTATGCTTGAAAGGTAGATGCATATTCTTCCGTTTGACATTTTGGATGAGAACAGTACATTTTTTGGATGGACTATAGTTCTTACTGCAGTGGTGTACCCTTCTGTTCTTATTCCGTCTACTGCCGGTAAAATTACGGCCTGGTTTTTTGTTGGGAATTTTGTTAATGGTTGTTGCTTAGTGATGGTAGAATAAGTAATGTTTTGCTGATCGGGATTAATTGATGAACCCCTGTAGTCAGAAGTACCACCTGCCATTTTATCAAATTTAGTCTTCTATCTTTTTAAATTTAAATTGAACTGTCATTTCAATAATTTTAATTTGGGTAGGTCCGACTCTGTTTATTTAAAAGTAAATAGTCGATCTAGCCATTAGCAAGATAATGACAATAGTTGAAACTAGTTTTTAAATAATTAATAAATACGAAATATAAATAATGTTCTTCGTATGTATATAAAAACAATGCTTCTATTCAAACTACTGCAAATTTGGAAACTGTATTTACAGCTAATAACAGATCACTGTACACTGCTTCTACATATTTCGGTTTATTATTTAAATTTACAATGTTTCTTCTGAAAACTATAAAAGTTGTGGAGCTAAAAGTATTTCGACTTTTCTACCTGAAATTTCAGGACCGGTTTTCCAGTCAGTGTTTTTATTTACAAAATGTTGTGCATCTCTTATAAGAAAAGAGATTAGGATAGTTCTAAAAACACAATCTTAGTGATGCCTCTGAGATAATACAAAAAGACTATGAAACAAAATAAGCTCTTCAATTTTTGCACAGAATTTTTTAATTTTTATTTCAATTGTTCTAATTGTTTAAAAAGTAGTATACTTTGTATCTAGGGCTTTTCGTTGTTTTCCTCGTTTTGCGAGAGATGTCGCTAGATTGCCTCTCAAAAGGTGGAATCATTGTATCGCGATGGTTTCCCTTAAATAGGCAGGGTTGTTAATATTCGCTTCAGAGTTGTGAGTGCATAGCTTCACTGAAGATGCATGGGATGCTGAAATAGCTATATGGAGATGGTGGTCCAACTCTGAATCGAATAAAAACAAAAACTGCCTTCAGTATTTAGAATTTTTTAAAGTTATGAGGAAATACAACGCTTCTTTTCAGCCCGTATAATGCCTTCTAAGCAATTTTTTGTTACCGGAATAATAACAAACGATATCAATACATGTACCTACAAACTGATGCATAAATCTTGAAAATTGGAGTACAAATAATAAAGTTATAAATTATTGTCAAACTTAATCAAAAATGTTTGGGGGCGGAATTTTGTGCTGGTCATTGTATGTTTTTTCAAACATATAAATAGTATCAAAAGCACTGCGAAATCAAAAACGCCTTTAGCATAAACAAAGGAGAACGGAAAAATATGCGGGAGTGAGTAAAACAGTTGTGCACACTCTTGCATTTATATATCGTATATATGCATATTTTGAAGACAGGCACTTAGTGCCTGTAGCAACTGTATTGTAAATTTTTGATATTTTATTTAAATTTTACGTCCACAAAGCGAAAGGTAGGAGAAAGCGTTCACAAATGGGAAAAAATAATAGATCATGTTATAATAATCCAGTAATTATAACACATATCCAATGTAATTCGTAACAGGTTGCAATAATTAGACCATGAAAACAGAAATTTCTTAAGACAGTCGCTGTTAGTACTTTTTTAACAGTAGTTTTAGGTTCTGTATTTTATATGTTCCTGTCACTTTTTCACAGGACTATAAGCCGCTCATTAATATGAGCTCATCTGATCTGTTTTTCGCGGGGATCAGTCCGTTTTTTCCTTGTTTTGTTGTTAACCCTCGTAAGGCGGTGCTTAGATTCTTACGTAAACAACGGTACGGTGTGCATTTGCACCTCATCCGTATATCCATTTTTTTTATACGTGAACGTTGGGGAAATTGATTTGAAAGATAGTTAGGACTTGTTTTTTACATTATGAAACATAATTTTACAAACAAAGTACTCATTTCTTCTTAAAAACAATATTATCGCTGCAAGACAAACACATGAAATTTTTCACAGTGTGAGCAACACAGAGTTTTTACACACAATACAGTTATTCCGGGACTTTCGGTCTATTTTCTCTGACGTAACTAACAGCGACATTGTCCCATAGCTCTGTTAGTTCCAGCTGGAACAGCAGAAACGTCTAATTCAGGATGAAATTTTCATCATTTGCGCCTTACACTCATTTTTCCAAAAAAAAACACGAAAACACGAATTTAATGCGAATAAAAACATGGACAAAACTCAAAAAATTTATTAAAAAAGATTATTTTATGTGGAATAAGCCGCAGTTTGAGTTTGAATCAAGTTTGTTTCAAATAAACAGTAAAAGTATCTTTAATAAAATATTTCAAACGTTTCTTGTTGATTTTGAGAGTAAACTAAATGTAAGACAAATGTTTACCTTGTCGGGATCAAATCATGAGGTTTTTTCTTCGTTATTAACTATGGGATCACTAACAGAAGATTTCACTGTAATCATTTATGATTTTTCTGATATTCTCTGATTTTCTTTCTTCTAATCTAAGTTGAATTCATGTAATCGAATGAACTTATCATCTTCCAATGAAGTTAACCCTTTCGCGTTTCTGATCTCCTGATATAAAATCATAAAGATTCTCGAATTTTAAGCGAAAGGCCATATGGGCGATAATTTACGGCGCTGTAAGAGCAGTAAACCTGACGAGGCATTGGTTGACTAACTATTTCATCTACAATTATTGGTTTGTCAACCAATGCCTCGTCAGGTTTACTGCTCATATGGCGCCGTACATTATCGCCCGTATGGCCTTTCGCTAAGCGATTGTTTCAGTCCTGAAATTTTAATATATCTGCTTGTCCCTACAACCAAAAAACTACTAGAAACAAAATTAGAGAACTATAGGTTGTGCGTTACCTTTTTCGCTTTCCGGTGACACAATTATAATGTATCAGCTTGTTTCAACTGCGTAGCCTAACCAGAAACGAAGTTAGAAAACTATAGGTTCTTCCAAGCCATGTGTTAACTTTTTCGTTTTCCGGTGACAAAATTCTAATATATCTGCTTGTTTCAACTGCGTTGCTTCTCCAGAAACGAAGTTAGAAAACTATAGGTTCTTCCAAGTTGTGCGTTACCTTCTTCACTTTCCGGTGACCCGATTATAATATATCTGCATGTTACAACCCCGTTGCTTCACCAGAAGCGAAGTTAGAAAACTATAGGCTCTACTAAGTTGTGCGTTACCTTTTTCGCTTTTCGTTGACTCAACTTTAATATATCTGCTTGTTCCAACTCCGTTGCTTCACCAGAAACGAAGTTAGAAACCTATAGGTTCTTCCAAGTTGTGCGTTACCTTCTTCGCTTTCCGGTGACCCAATTATAATATATCTGCTTGTTTCAACTCCGTTGCTTCACCAGAAGCGAAGTTAGAAAACTATAGGCTCTTTCAAGTTGTGCGTTACCTTTTTCGCTTTCCGATGATCCAATTATAATATATCTGCTTGTTTCAACTCCGTTGCTTCACCAGAACCAAAGTTAGAAAACTATAGGCTCTTCCAAGTTGTGCGTTACCTTTTTCGCTTTCCGGTAACACAGTTATAATATATTTGCTTGTTCCCACCCCGTTGCTTCACCAGAAGCGAAGTTAGAAAACTATAGGCTCTTCCAAGTTTTGCGTCACCTTTTTCGCTTTCCGGTGACACAATTATAATATATCTGCTTGTTCCAACTCCATTGCTTCACCAGAAATGAACTTAGAAAACTATAGGTTCTTCCAAGTTGTGCGTCACCTTTTTCACTTTCCGGTGACACAATTATAATAATTGCCGGTTTGACAATTATAATATATCTGGTTGTTCCAACTGCGTTGCTTCACCAGAAACAAAATTAAATTTTTAGTTTATGAATGTTTTTTTGATACTGATAACTATTTCCGAAGTGAAAGTCGAAATGTCAAGTAAACTTGATTTCAAACTCGAATTGTGGCGTATGCTCAAATAAAATAGTAAATCTTATTTTGTATTTCTCACGCCGTAAGAAGACAACAATGAAATGACCTTTTTTACATTGGTCCGCATGTACATTTTTTATTTCAGCTTCTATTTCCCTTCAGATATCGGCTTTAAGTTGTTTCTTTAAATGGTTCTTTGTTGAGGATCCCACAACAATGATTTTATACGGTAAACATCAATAAGTTTGATATTTCCTTCCGACAGTTCCGACCACTCCATTACTAACAAATATTTAACTCAGGGACGCCAAAATCAACAAAACACTCGCAAACCCGTCCAAATACGTATTGCGAACCATCAAAGCGTTTGTTGAAAAACCGACAGAAGTTAGATCGTGGTGCGCCGTGTGCGTGCCGTATGCGCGCCACTTGAAAACACGTACTAATCTGACGAACGTGCTGCGCGCGAGCGGTTCGCACACCGAGCAGAGCGCATATGTATACCCGCCTTAACACGCGACTGTTCACGTAAGAGAAGTGAGCGCGCCTACTTCCGGGTTAATACATCTTTTCAAACCTTACATTAGTAATATTGGCAATATTTAAGATCTTATTCTGTTTCTTCTTCTTCTTCTTCTTCTTCGTCTCCCTCTTATTCTTCTTCTTCTTCTTCTTCTTCTTCTTCTTCTTCTTCTTCTCCTTCTTCTTCTTCTTTATGGCATGATCGATCATGCTAGTAGGCTACTGCCTGTTCATTGGCATTAAGTCTTCTCCGGATGATGAGGTCCAGCATTCTCGCCATCGTTTTGGTGGTCTACCCTGTGGTCTTTTAACTACCGAGTTATTCGTTTTTGCACTTTTAACGAATCTGCTGTCCTCCATTTTCTTTATATGTTTGTTCCAATATCTTCGTCTCTGTCTGACCCACCTTCCTATGTCCTGTATTCCACAGTTTTGTCTGATGTCTTCACTTTATATTCTGTCACGTAGAGTTTCACCTTGTATACTTCTTAGTGTTGTCATTTCAAATGTTCTCATCATTTGTAAGGTACTATTTGTGTTTGGTACTGTTTCTGCCGCATATGCTTTAATAGGCCTTATTAATGTTTTTTTTTTATATTTTTTTCACATTGCTTTCAGTATTTAGACATTTGTTCTTCCATACGATTTCTTTCAGTCATCGCGAGATTCTAGCTGCTTTCATTGATCGTTTTCTGACCACTTTTGAGAGATTTTCATAGCTTGTTATTTCATTATTTAAGATAATAATATACTCAATTTAGGATCTTTTAGAAGTAATTAAATTACAGATTGTTATCTTTTAGCATTGTGTGTGGATATTTACCGATTACCTGAAAATGGATATTAAATTTTAGTGTCCGAAACCGGTCTCGTGGTACTTTTAATTCGATAAAATAGATTGTGGGTTAGTCTGAATTTTATTTCTTCAGCACTAGTATGGTATAGTTAGACCCAAACCCAGACATCCAAAGTGAAAGTTATCCTCCAACACCAAATTGTTCTATATGGTCCACATAATGTTCAGAAAAAAGTCACACCATTTTGAGCGTCGGGTTTGGTGGGGAGAGGGGGAGAGGGGGAAAGGGGGGGGGAGAAATCTGCAAATTCGTAGTTTCTTAAGTTATTCGTCAATATTTCTAAAACTAAGCGGTTTAGCATGAACAACCTTCTACACAAAATTGTTCTACATTAAATTTGAAATAAAAAAGGCCCTATGCATAACCCTTCTAAAATGAACGGTTCCAAAGTTACGGAGGTAGTATAGTATAATTGGTCCAAAAAAGGCCTAACCCAAACATCCAAAGTAAAAGTTTTCCTTCAACACCAAATTGTTCTATATGGTCCACATATTGTTCAGTAAAAAGTTACACCATTTTGAGCGTCCGGTTTGGGGGGGAGATGGGGGAGAATTCAGTAAATTAGTAATTTTTTTAAGTTTTTCGTCAATATTTCTAAAACTATGCTTTAGCGTAAGGAATGTTCTATAGAAAAATGTTCTACATAAAATTTAAAACAAAAAAGGTTCTATACATAATTGTTATAAAATCAACGGCTCCAGAGTTACGGAGGGTGAAAAGTGGAGGTTTTCGATACTTTTTATATTTACCGATTTCTCCCCGCTCCCCCCCCCCCCCCAAAACCCGACGCTCAAAATGGTGTGACTTTTTTTTTAACATTATGTGGACCATATAGAACAATTTGGTGTTGGAGGATATCTTTCACTTTCGATGTCTGGGTTTTTGGTATAGTTATATCATAAATATTGCCCAAAAAATATAAAAAGTATCGAAAACCTCGCTTTTCACCCTCCCTAACTCTGGAACCGTTGATTTTATAACAATTATGTATAGAACATTTTTTGTTTTAAATTTCATGTAGAACATTTCTGTATATAACATTGTTTACGCAAAAGCATAGTCTTATAAATATTTACGAAAAACTTAAAAAAACTACTAATTTACCGGCTTCTCTCCCATCTCCCTCCCAAACCGGACGCTCAAAATGGTGTAACTTTTTACTGAACAATATGTGCACCATATAGAACATTTTGGTGTTGGAGGAAAACTTTTACTTTGGATGTTTGGGTTAGGCCTTTTTTTGGACCAGTTATTTATTTTTTTTTTTTTATTTTATTTAAAACTTACAAACACCACCTAGGTAGTAATTACATGTAAGAGTGCTCATTACTTGGTATAACAATATACACACAAAAAGTACAAAAAAATACAATATACACACAAGTACAAAATAAAAGTACAGAAAGTAAACACATTAAAAAAAAAGACACAAGTTAATAGAATTTTAAAATTGAGCCCATTACTTATCTATTGATGATAACATTTTTTAATATCCCTTACACTGCAGTCAAAGAGGTCTATACCACAGATCTTTATTAATGCATTACACTGATATTGCATATAGTTTATTATTGCACAAGGATTATATGGACTACAAGAAAATAGGTCATTACTGTTTACACTTAGGTTGACCTTTGGCACATGAAACCTAATAAAATTGATCAAACCACATGTCTTATATTTAACATTGTTAATAATATTATGTATAAACACAACACAATGCATATTTCTTCTTTGCTCTAATGACTGCAAGCCAAATATTTGAAGCAACTCTTTTGATGGCGTAAGGTGACTATACACATTGTATTTCTTAAGGTATAAATACCTTAGAAATCTTTTTTGTACCTTTTCTATATGATTAATATGAAATTTGGCTTCAGAAGCCCATACCACTGATGCATATTCCAAGTTTGGTCTGACTAAAGCGTTATATAGTCTAATGGTTGTGTTTATACTAAAGTGTTTGGAATTTCTTATTACAAATCCCAATATTTTGTAGGCCTTATTAACAATATGTATATAGTGTTCATTAAATTTCATGTTAGCCTGTAGGTATATTCCCAAATCTTTACATTTGGTTTTCCTAGATACTACACAGTTTTCAATTCTATAATTATTTTGAATGTAGTCGATTTTGCGAGTAAAAGATATGACTCCACATTTCTTAATATTCAAGATCATATTGTTGTCCCTAAACCATTCTATAACTGAGGTCAGGTCCTCCTGTAGTAACTGACAATCATTTGGATTATGTATAGTCTTAAAAAGCTTAAAATCGTCAGCATAGATCAAACTAGAAGAAAATTTAAGAGATTGTGGTAGTGAGTTGACAAAAATTAAGAAAAACAAAGGCCCTAAGTTGCTCCCTTGGGGGACACCAGATGTAGCCTATAATTTATCTGAAAAACACCTACCAATTTTGACTTGTTGAAACCTTGATTCCACACACGATTTTATAAATGTACAAGCATCAGGCGAAAAACCAAACTCATTCAATCTCGATAAAAGAATGCCATGGTCAACCATATCAAATGCCTTTGAGCAGTCAGTCATTATTAAATCTAATTGGAGTTTATTATTTATTGCCTCACTAGCAAAATTAGACAGAATGCACAGATTACTAGTTGTGGATAACCCAGGCAAGAAACCATGTTGTTCTGGAGCAAATTCATTTTCAAAATTTTTCAGTATATTCATATAGAGAATAGATTCAAATATTTTAGCCAGGGAATTAAGGATACTTATTGGACGATAGTCTTCTATATTGTTTCTATTACCTGATTTAAAAACTGGAGTAATGGTAGCCTCTTTGAGTTTGTCTGGAAAGGTGTTAGTTTTAAGAGATAGATTAAATAGATGTGATAATGGTTTTTGAAATATATCAGAACATCCTTTAAAGATATAGGCAGGGATATTATCACTACCGGTGGCCTTTTTTGGCTTTAATTTTTTTATACTAACCTTCACATCTTCTTCACTAATAACTGAAAAGTTAAAAGATCCCTGTGAACTACCCTGATGTGTGGATGATACCTGATAAATTGAGCTAAAATGATGAGAGAAAGCCATGGCAATTTCCTGAGGGCCTGTATATGTATTATCATTTAAAGACATCTCGTGAGGAAAACCGCTGGTTTATCTCCTATTTCTTATGAATGTCCAAAAACTATTTGGGTCATGCAAAATGTTATCTTCAATGCTATTTTGATGCTGCATAAATTCATTTTTGATTTGCTTTTTAATAGTATTTCTAAGACTCTTGAATTTATTATTATCGACAGCACTAGCTTTACCTATTTTTATATGTTTGCTTAATTTGTTTTTTTGTCTGATTTTTCTAATAAGGTCTATACTAAAATAAGCTGGATATTTCTGTTTTTGTCTATTTTTAATAATTTTTTTGGGATGGCTTGATCAATGCAGTCATACAATTTATCATAATATTGATTAATACAATCTGTAGCAGTTATGCAATTATACATATCTGACCAGTCAGTGTCTCTTATTAATCGATACAAAAGATTAAAGTCCCCCCTGGCATAATCATACTTATAAGACTGTTGTATATTACTCTCAGTGTATGAATTATCTTTAAATTCTAGTAACATTTCTAGTGCCGGGTGATAATAATCTTCAGAAACCAAAGGAGACCCAGACCTAGTTAGATTAGTTATGGATATGTTTGACAGTATAAGATCAAGCAGTTTATTTTTACAATTTGAAATTGTATTATATTGATTTAAATTATTTAGATTTTGAAATTCTTTAAGCAAGCTGCTCTTTTCAGAACTTAAGTTAATATATCCAGGAATATTAAAATCTCCAAATATAATAATATTAACATTTTCTGACTTGGTTATTCATTTATATGGTTATCATTTTCTATAATACTTAGTTATAAAGTTCTAAAAGTTCTTCATAGGTATCTAACCTTACACCAGGAGGTATATATACACAGGAGACATAAAATGAATATGTTTTAAACCTTACCTTAAGTAACAAGCACTCAACAATTATATTACAATTAACTTTAATACTTTCTACAATATATTTCTTTTTCAATGCTACCATAACTCCACCACCCATTGTCTTGCCACTGGCCTTATCTTTGCGGAAGACTATGTAGCGATTATCAAAAAGTTCATCATTGGAGATTCCATCTATAAGCCATGTTTCAGTTAATAGGATTATATCAAAATCTTCACTAAGAACATTGGTATATAGTGCACTTGTTTTAGTGCGTAGGCCTCGTACATTTTGATAGTAAATGTTTAAATTTTGGGTCTGCAGTGTTTGTATCATTAATTCTGATTCTGAGGATCCATCTGCCTCGTTGGCATCCTCGTTTTTACTAAAAAATGAGACACGAGGGTACCAGATGGCCATACTTCCCTCTTCCAAGCTTTTTTTAGTTCATCTCTTCTGATGGTAACTTTCATTGACGTATAAAGTTCAGGGTGTTTAGATGGATGAGACTCACACCGTACATCTTTAAAATTGGGGTCTAAAAGCCGCTTCAAGTCTGCTGTGGTCGTATTTGGTGCAAGCCTAGTTACATGAAGGGATACACACTTAGGTACTGACTGCACATCCATGGTTTCTTCGTTATTCCCAACCATAAACTTGCGGTATCTCCTTCTATGCTGCTGCTGCCATTCTCCTTCATGATTTTCTGTGTGGCCTAAATTTATTATTTCTTGCATTTTATTAGCTGTATGAGCATGCAGAATACCAGCGTTTAAGTTCTGTCTATTAACGTCTGTATTTTGTTGATGCGTTTGGTTAATATTTTCATTTTGTTTTGGTTTTGATTTTAATTCGTCAGCTGATATCTGCCTGACAGCAGTGACAGCAACGTTCTGTGTCTGTGGTTTTGGTGTAGCAACCGCAGAACTGTAACTTTTATTTGCAACGTTGCCAGTGTTCATGTTAAATAAAGATTTATTTTCTGTTAATAGTCGAATATTTTCTAATAGAACATCCTCTTTAGCTTTTAATTCGGAAATAAGATCGTCCTTACTTTTAAGTAATTCTTCTTTTGCAGCTAGCAGCATTCTGATGTTTTCGTTAAAGTTTTGTTCTGGTATAATCTCACTTTCTATAGCACAGCATTTCACCAAGTTATTTTTGCCAACAACTACTAATCCAGCTACCCTTAAAGCACAAGAAGCACAACATTTCTTTCGCAACCTTTGCAAGTTTTAATTACATCGCAATTCGCGGTATTATCTTCTCCGGCCATGTTGCCGGCCATAATATTGCCGGTTATACAATACTACCTCCGTAACTTTGGAACCATTCATTTTAGAAAGATTATGCATAGGGCCTTTTTTATTTAAATTTAATGTAGAACAATTTTGTATAGAAGGTGGTTCATGCTAAACCGCATAGTTTTAGAAATATTGGCGAAAAACTTAAAAAACTACGAATTTACCGATTTCTCCCCCTCTCCCCCCAAACCCGATGCTCAAAATGGTGTGACTTTTTTCTGGACATTGTGTGGGACGTATAGAACAATTTGGTGTTGAAGGATAGCTTTCACTTTGGATGTCTGGGTTATGCCATCTTTTGGATCAACTATAACTATACTATACTACTCTATAATATTTATTTATTTTATTCATTAATTTAATTTTTTTTTCTTTCCTCATAACTATATTTCTCTTTTCTTATAACTTTTTCTTGTGAATACTCCAAAAATGTATTAAGTGTGTAATAGAAACCAACTGCCGTTTATAAGAGGTTTTTAGAGACTTTTTTCACCTTTTTGTTTACTGGACAATAATTCAGGCAGCCTCCTACTTTGGCAAATAAATCAGCTTTAATATTCCCTAATAAATGATTATTTTTACCTCTAATATAAGTCTTTTTGTCATTCCTGAACAACCACTTACTACCTTTAAAGTTTTATTATTAATTTTTTGAGGAACACTTTATATTGCTTTTTATTGCGATTATTTCGGCATTGCAAATTTGAGTTAGACTGAATAACTTGACAGAAAAATTTTATTCTAAAGAAGGTATATGTACACCCACACCTGAAGTATTTAATATGGGGGTCCATTGATACACTGTAGGTATATGATGTATATTTTTCACAAAATTCATTATTCAACTTTTGTTGACTATACAAGTCTGTTTTGATAACGTATGATGATATAATATTAATTGGTTCCCATGTCTAATCTTCGGGGGCTCAGTGGAGGCTGCTCTTCAGTTGATTGAAACACCAATAGCACTTAGATAATTTATTTATAAAGACCGACAATAGGGAAGTTACCCCGGAAGAACGATGAGTACTGACTATGGCTTATACGCGAGTTAGTTGAAGACTTTATTTGAAGTTACATCTTAACTGCTTGAGCTTATTCTAAAGAATGATTGTAAAATGTATATTCTCTTGTTGGCAACATGAATTGGGTCACAGCTCACATGACAAGAGAACAAAGGTTTATACTTAGTCATCTAATTTAATGTCCATTACCAAAATATTGTTTATAAATTGCAACAATTAAACAAATGAAATATCCTGCACATGTTTAAATATGATAACAAATTGGTTTATGTTATGTACGGGGTGATAAAAATATACTGTTAAATATCGGACATGAATAACGAATGTTTGGTATTTAACATACTGCCCGACGAAATAAGTAATAACGATCGCCTCAGTACTCAAAGTTTACAATGATAATGATAAAGTATTTGTAACATAATAGGTTGTGTGTGTGTGTGAGAAAAAAATGGCTTGGATGCGGGTCCGTTAGCCACAGATTTATATTTTATTTTTACCTCAATTTATTAGTTTTTTTATATTTATACCTATTTCACTTAAATGACTATTTGTTTCTTTCAAGTAGTTTATGAGTAATTTAAATATTTCCATTTTATGACAACTTATTTAGATGATAGTGATATTTAGATAAATGTCCGATTTGGGGTTAAAAATGGCCGATTTAGCAATTTTCAAAATTTTTAATCGCTTAATATAACAAAAACTATTAACCTAAGAGAAAAATCACCAAAGAACTTTTCTGTTTGGAATGATTCAAAAAACTTAAAAAACTGAATTCGATGCAAAAAAAATCATTTTTGGAAAAAACCCCAATCTTTCTTCTCGCCTGGCACGGTCTTGTGCTGTTCAGAATCGCCTGTCACTGTACACTTTTCTTCTAAATAACTTACTCAAACACATACTTTTTAAACTTTACAGGAGAAAGTTTATTTTTCCCCTAAACTATGCACTTTTCGATTCACCTGGTAGATACAGGTGCAGGGCTGATGCCTGCCAGGTGATGGTTTTTAGCCTTGGTGTGCTATGAATTATCACTATACAAATTTCTAGCCTTACGGGAAGACCGTTAGTCGGAGGGTTCACTAGCTCTTAGACTATAATATCACTTTATTTTTAAGAAATATAACTTAATTCTACATATACAATTATATCTGCGAAATATATTTCTTAACATTAAATACAATAATTAATAATGGTAAGATAACAATATTCCTTACTAAGAAATATTATTGCTCAGAAAGAAGAGTTTTGTAATGCCAAGAAAATATATTCTTATGACAAATATAATTTATTTCTGACAAATGGGTTTGCAGTTTGCAAGCAAGTGATAGTTCAATCATGTTTAAGATATATTTCTTTGGGTATATTAAAATTTATTTGAAATATTTTAGAAAATTATATCTTACATACAAAGATATATTTCTTAGGCAATATGCCAAGTCGACCTTTCTTAAATATTAATAAAGTTTCTTTCTGTCAAGCATTTTTTTCTCTCGGTGTACCATATCCTCGATTCGTTTTAATTCAAAATAGTCTTCTTGCAAAGCCTCTTTGAAAAAGGGTAGACCCCGAAATACGGTGTCAGAGAATGGCAAGAGACTAGAATTGAATCAAAACAAAGCCGATTATTTTCAATTACTATTGTTCTGCAATTTTTTTTCTGATGATGCCAAATTTTCCATATCTCTGAAATGTTTCTCAAATAATCGAGAATCCCAGTACATAATTCGTTTTGAATAGCTTCTTTACTTCAAAAATTCGACGATATTTTTAATACGTTGAATTCAATCTCATAAAGATAATCACAACATGGGCTAACTGCTTCAGATACGAGCGGAATATTGTCGCTTATGGCCGCCGTTTAAGTGTGGAAAGTTGAAATCGTCAAATGTCTATTTTCTCTAAATATTACTAACAGAAACTTTGTTAGAGGCAATAACAGTTTAGTGTTCGCTCAGATGTGCCCTTTAACTGTTATTACTCGGACCAGCTTGAATAAGGTCCTAAAAATACTACTTATCTAATCTTATGGCGAGTTTTGTCTAGGAAATAGAGCAGGAATTAAAATGTATGTATGCACTAATTTAACACACATATGTTTGACTATTTTCAAGTAAAATTCTAAACTTTTGAGGATAATGTAAAAAAAAACAAAAAACAATAAAATCCTATATATTTAAAATCCGTAAAAAGGGCTACATCACAGAACTAGTTTTCGATTGGTTTAGCAATCATCATCAGTGCTTACGTGAAATTTACATGCTAACCACCAAGACATAGTATTACAAAAAAATGTACGTTTACAAGTAATCCGTCAAGGAAACATCGGTTAAAAATGCGAACTTTAGCATGGATGTTTAAAATATTCCATTAATACGCCCCAGGTAACATCTGAGCTATGGTTTGATTTGTTCACAAGTCAAACAAGTGAACAAGTCAAACCATAGCTCAGATGTTAGCTGGGGCGTATTAATGGAATATTTTAAACATCCTCGCTTAAGTTCGCATTTTTAACCGATGTTTCCTTGACGGACTACGTGTAAAGGGTTTTTACCCACATATTTTTGTAAAATATATCTTGGTGGTTAGCATGTAAATTTCACGTAAGCACTGATGATGATTGGTAAACCAATCGAAAACTAGTTCTGTGATGTAGCCCTTTTTAGGGGTTTTAAATATATACCTTTTATAAAGGATTTTATTGTATTTTGTATTACATGGTATACAATCAACTACTTTTTCCTTGTGGATTTTTGATAATGTAAAACATCTGGATTATTTTTCACATGCAGTGTGTTACAAAATGTGCAGTATGTCCCTACTAAACCCCCATTCACACCGACTTATCAACTATCTTAATAGATCTGATTCCGATGTAGTTGAAAGTGGTTTCAGTTAAATTGTCTAATACCTTTTGAATTTTGTCCAGGATCATGATGGTCAAAGCTCTCAGAGTTCTAACGCTCCAGAAAATATTTTTTTTAGTTACAGAGCCTCAAAATGTTATGGTCCATTTTAATTATATTTCTATAAAATGTAGTGTGTTAGTAGATAAGTGCATCAAACGTCAGGAATAATTTTACAGGGAAAAATGCTTCGCAAAAATGTCCGCAAATGCTTCGTTTTTTCGAGAGACCGATGTTGAAATTTTTCTTATAACTTGACTATTTATTCATTGCTCTAAAACTAGTTGAGATCTGCATATTAAAGTTGGTGGGTGTTAAGAGGTATAGTTCAGGAGGTAGCGTCTTCGACCGGAGCATTTTAGCATTGCTTTTTTTTATTAAAATTAGGTGTTCTAAAGCTTATTACCAAATGATATGTCAGCTGGCCCAAAACCGGGCTTTCCATCTTTTAGATAGATAGACCCTACAACTTATATGTCAAACATTTATATCCGTGTCTTACGTCCATAATAGCCTAGTGGTTGGGATAACTAGCTCCTGGTTTTCACCCAGCAGTGGCGGCTCGTGACCTCAGTATGCGGGTAGGCTACACATATACTTCGGGTAGGCGACAAAAAATATCCTACAATTTGTAATACATTTTGAGCCGTCTTGCAATACTAAATGTAATCTATAAGCGCAGCAATGTGTAGAAATTGCTTTTGGAGCATCTACTTTAATTTTTGATTGTAATCCGTTTAAAGAGCCAGCCATTACACTTGCACCATCGTAAAATTGAGCAATTAATTTATTTTTGTAATCATATGGCTCAAACACGTTTGCAATTAAACTATATAGAGCGTCGGCAGATCTATTCTCGCTAACATCAAAAAACCCTAAAAATCTTTCCGTTACCTGACCAACTTTCTTAACAAAACGGATTGTTAAAGTACACTGCGATTTTTCGGTGATATCAGTAGTATCGTCCCCTAGTATAGAAAAAAACTGACTTTCATTAATTTCTGTTGAAATTTCATTTTTTACGTAATCGGAAAGGCAATCTATTAAATCATTTTGTATTGTTTTTGACAAACCCGTGAACACCCATTCTATTTTTTAACATGATCCTGGATTTCCTGATCGCGTTTAACTACTAAATTAAAAATTTCTTTTAAATTACCCATGTTTGAAGAATTATGGCTCCCATCACGAACGCGAAATGCAAGTTCTTGTTTTA
Source organism: Diabrotica virgifera virgifera (assembly GCF_917563875.1). Lineage (NCBI taxonomy): Eukaryota > Metazoa > Arthropoda > Insecta > Coleoptera > Chrysomelidae > Diabrotica > Diabrotica virgifera. The sequence continues at coordinate 188,522,481 of NC_065447.1, read as the reverse complement.
CTAACAGAATTGTAACATCAATTTCTTCAACATCTTCAATCTTTTTCAATTTCTTCATTACATATTTTATTAGATAGAGAAATTTGTCCAGCTAAAGTACTGTCAATAGTTTGTTTATTTTTTTCTAACCGTTTTAAACCTAAGCAATTGTTTAAATGTTCTTTCGAAGATTCATGTTTTTTTACACTAGCTGATAAATTTTTCAAATCTGAATATCCCTGACTCACCCAAACATTTTGCTTCAAATTTGAGAGCAACAGACAAGGCCAACAGAAAAGTGAATTTTTAAAATAACTTCCGCTTAGCCATTTATGATTTTCATACCGTATTGTTTTAAACGATCTCGAAAATGGTCGATTGTCTTTTGTCTTATCTGTGGATAAAATTGTTAAATTTGGTAAAGGCCGGCCCATTGAAATAATTTCTGATCTTTCTTGATTTTGGCGCCTTGAAAAAGGCGTCTCGATCAAACTGCATATTACATCGTTTAAAATATTCATATTCGATGACTAAAGTTTTTCCACCAATAAAACTAACACACCTACGTTTCAACAACTTCAAATATTACTTATTTTATTTATGTATCAAATAATAATTTACTCTTGGAATAAATTGATAAGTTAACAATTAACCTCGCTTTAAATTTTTATTTATCTATATAATCTAATAACACAATTCGTCAGTTTAACTTTAAATTATCCAAATTGTATTGAAACACAATAAAAATATAATGGACGACTGACAAATAACTATTCACATATTTATTTGTCGTTAGTGAATTATTACTAAATTAATATAAAATTAAAATGCCCTTCAATAGACCGATCTCAAATTTACCTGTTTATTATTCAGTTTTCATAAACAAATTTAAATTATCCTACCTAGTTTTATTCAATACTTAACCTACTAATAACAGCCAAAATCAAAAAACAATTATTTAAACAGTTTCACAAGACACAAGAGAAGCAACTGATAAAATTTTGTAGGTCCGGCTACAAGACTCTGTGCCTATCCACCCTTTCAAAATCGTAGAATACGGTCGCTACCAGCAGACCTGCAGTAGGCCTGCTCACGTAAACAGAGAGAGATCGCACGTCAATTCGGTGTTGGCGTCGTTCTATTTCAGGCTACGTTTTCAAGTGCCTGACCAAGGAAGAATATAGAATCTTATACAGTACTACTGATACTACAAGGAGCGTACAATATTTATAACTACGGAGAAAATTTTTTGGATATTTTTAAAAATATTTGGATAATTTTTGCTATTTTATTGTAGGTATTGTATCAAAACTTATAAATTACAATTTTGAAATAAGTAATTTATATTAATAATTTATATTATTGTACTACATTTGAAGAGGGTAGGCGGCGCCTACCTTGCCTACCACGACGGGCCGCCCCTGTCACCCAGGCGAGTCGGTTTCTATTCCCGACGTTGAAAATCTTTTTTTTTTTTTAAATTGACATTTTAATTTGGAGACTAATTTCTTTTATAAGACCACGTTCTGATTATTTATAAGACGCAATATAAAAAAGTACTATAAAAACAATTATTTATCAAATTAAAATGTCAATTTTAAAAACAAAAAATTTTCAACGCCGGGAATCTAATCTGACTCGCCTGGGTGAAAGCCCATGGATAAGTCCCGGAGATAAATATTTGGCATATGTTTGGTAGTGTCTTTAAATCTACTTTCATATTTTATCTTTTCTTACCTAAAAGCTCCGATTTTGGGCCAGCTGGCATATCATTTGTTAATAAGCTTTGGAACACCTAACCAAATAAAAAAAAAACAGCTATGCTAAAATGCTCCGGTCAAATTTGACACTACCTAATAGCTAGTAGTCATTGCAAAGTCTCTGATATACAATTAAAAATTTTATATTCATCATTGGTGCGAATAAGGGTAAAGGTCTCAGTTAAAAAAATGGTAAGCCACTGAAACATTTCAAATTATAAATCAATTTTCCACGTGCACTCTGCGACAAGACTAAGAGCCGGTATAGATGAAATTTGCTAATCATTTCAGGCACGATAAGAGTCTATAACTTAAATAGTAGAACTAAAAAAAAACGTGTGTACACTGTGCCGTCACTTTTTAGTGCCACATATGGACGGGATAAATAAATTAGAAGGTACCCTCGCTCACTACCAATTTTTTTTATTTTTTTTAGTTATGTGTAATCAAAAAAATAAGACAGCGTAATTTTTACCCACCACCCCTTGTCCCTTCCCCCGCCATCAAGAACTTCATTATTGGTTTTTATTTTTTTAGGTGGGATGTAATCAATTTTAAAATTCTAAAAAATTCACACGCATAGTCGAGGCTTCTACAAAACATGTCTATTTTTATAGACCCGTAGATTGAGTGTACATAACCTCAAAAATTTTTTTTTAACTTTTTTTTGGAATAAACATATAACTTTTTTTGGAAATGGCTGCAGGCCTATTTTTTTTCATCTTGTGTATTATATTTTATATTATATTATATTTAAACACTATATTTTCAACCTTTTCCAGAATTTTCTGTAAGGTTCGCCAGCTTCAAGAATTATTAAAACTATTTTTAGGGGCTTTTTATAGACTTCAACATAGATCAAATTATTTTTTTTTTAATAGGTTATATTAAAATTGATGTAACTGTATCTCTTAGAACAGTTAAAATGGGAGAAATATGCTCAAAACCCCAAAAAGCCCCTAAAAACAGGTTTTTGAATTTTTTAAGATGGCGAACCTTACGAAGAAATTTAAAAAAATAGAAATACAGCCTTTGATCAAAAACTCAGGCTTTAAAACCGGACCTGCTGCCATTACAAAAAAAAAGTTATACTGTTTTTCAAAAATAAAAAATAAAAAAAAATAATTTTTTTGAGGTTTTGTACACTCAACTTACGGGTCTATAAAAATAGATATGTTTTATAAAAGTCTCAACTATGCGTGTGAATTTCTTGAAATTTTAAAATGAATTGCATCCAACCTAAAAAAAATAAAAATCAAAAATTAAAGTTTTTGATGGTGGAGAAGGGCTTGGTGAGATAAAGTTACGCTGAGTTGTATTGTTTACTCACAAATAACTTAAATACATGAGAACAGTTAAATGCTGGAGTGTGGAAGGGTTCCTTTTAATTCAGTTATCAGGTCCATAAGTGAAAAGTTTGATGCGCCACTGTCGACGCATTTGCCACTAAAAAGTGACGGCACAGTGTTCATACGTTTTCTTTCAGGTTCTACTATTTATGTTATAGACTCTTATCGTGCCTAAAATGATTAGCAAATTTCATCTACACCGGCTTTTAGTGTACAAAATAGTGCATTTTTCTCGTCATGGTAGTAAACTTTTCATGTTTCCGTACGATATTCCCGAATTACCCGTTCTTCTTTTTCTTGATATACCTATCCGTGACGACTATAGGGCTTTTCACCGATTGTCATTTGTTTCGAGCTTCTGTCATGTGTCGTCTAATCTTAATATATTTACGTCATACGTTATTGGAATGTACCAATGATACAAACCAAAGACGTATGACGTAGATATATTACTTTCAAAAATTCAACCATCTTTCAATTTTAATAGTGGGATTACTTATTCTTACTTAGATTCACTGATGATGGACCGATAGGTCCGAAAACGTTATGAATTGGACACATTTTTTCAATCCATTGGGATTTTTAAAATTTTTAATAAATATAAAAATTACATATAATTGGTTTTTATTTCATGTTACATTTTTTTATATTATTATTAGACGACACATGACAGAAGCTCGAAACAAATGACTGTGAATGAAAAGCCCTATTGGCGATCATTATTGCAATCCTGATTTTGTCTCCAGTAACGCGGAAAAGCTGCACATATATTGTGTTATTAACTATTCTAATTGGGAAATAAACCAAAATTTAACTAAAAAAATTATTTTATTGACGTTTCGATTTTAACCTCGGAGGTCGTTATGAAAATACAAAATATTAATAAATTAAACAAAAATTTTGTTGCTTAGTAAAAAAATTATTTTAACAATTTAATCTAATCTGACTGATTTGCCAATATTTATAAATTGCGTTCCTGGGACGACTTTATTGAAAGATAGTTGAGTCGATTACAGGAAATCAACTTGTCAAGAATATCCGTCACAAAAAAATCATAGCATGTGAGCTGTATTTAAAAAGACAACCACATGCAATAGTGACAGTAACATTCTCGTGCTAGTGATTCGATAGTAAATCACGAGGAAAAACCAGGAAAAAACCTCATGATACTCTCATCAGATTTTTAAAGACAGATCACATGCTATAATTTTTTTGGACGGATTAGTAATTAGTAATTAATTTTACTAATTAAAAAAAATATCATATAATTTTTTTGGTTGAGTGGTTTGGATCACTCATGAACTTCTGGCCAGGTCTTTTTTTATCTAGTAAAAGACGTTTTAGTCATTATTGCTTATACTTACGAAAAAAATAGTAGCAACAATAAAAGACAAAAAAGATGTCATCAAAAAATTGCAAGGAATAGGGATTTATGTAATATGGAACGTAATTTTTTTTTATTTAAATTTATGTGTCACGGCTGCAATGGCCATTGACACAAACAATATTAGTTATACAATAATTAATTACAATGAGGACTTAAAACTAATTATTATAAATAACAGTTAATTTCTAACTCTTAAAATAACATTAGGTAAAAATTATGACAAAAGTATTGGATATACCAGGGCTTCCCAAACTGTGCGTCGCGACGCCCTGGGGCGTCGCAGGGCGTCGCGGCTTTGTTCCAGGGGCGTCGCGTGTCAGCGCGGACTTTTATTCCATATTTTAAACTGATATAGTGATATTATATGACTGAAAATAATATTAACTGGGATTACTGTGTAGGCGTGTGTACGGTGGTGCCCGAGCGATGCCTGGACAGTATGGAGGACTACAAGCTCTCATCAAAACCAAGGCTCCAAGCGTAAAATGGACACATTTGTCATACATAGAGAGGCCTTAGCAGCAAAGAAATTACACCTGAATTAAGTGTTGTGATGGATAACATTATTAAAGTGGTGAACTACACACGACCCGTGAAATCAAGATTTTCAAGAGCTTTGTGCAGAAATGCCTTTAATTTATTAATACAACTCTCGTTGGCTGTCCAAAGACAACATACTCGGACATGTATACGAATTAAGAAATTAATTTTACACGTATCTACATTCAGAATCGCATAATATTGCGCAAAACTTTATTAATTCAGAGTTTATAATAAAGTTAGCATACCTCTTGGACATGTTTAAGAAATTAAATGATCCTAATAAGTCTTTGTAGGGAAACAATACTCATATCCTGCCATTGGCAGATAAAATTACTTGGTTTCAGAAGAAGTTGTTCTTATGGAAGAGAAAATTAGAATATCAAGAAATTGACTGTTTCCCTGCTTTACAAGGAATTCTACAAGAAAAATCGATAGAAATCATCGACCCCTCTTTAAAAAATATGTTTACGCAACAAATGTCATCATTGAGCGAACATTTTGAGAAATATTTTCCCGAAGATCTGGAGCAATATGACTGGGTCAGAAACCCTTTCCAGTTATCCACACAATCGACACTTTCAACAGAAGAAGAAGAACAACTGACAGAATTGTCCTATGATTCTAATCTAAAGCTTTTGGAGCTCAGTTTCTCATGAATATCATGCCATCAGTATTTCTACATTAAAGGTATTTTCTTGCAGTTGCAGTAGTAATTAAAAACAAGTACAGGTCAAACATAAACGTAGAAAAAGAAATGAGAGTGGCAATTTCCAAACTGAAGCCCCGGTTTCATAAGCTGTGCTCAAAAAAGCAAACACATCCCTCACATTAACCAGCCAGTTACATAAATAAATACCTATAATATCCCTTTTTATTTTTGTGCCTATGTTTTGGTTTCGTTCTTAATTTCTAATAAAAATTATAAATGTTCAAATAGTGTTTTTGTTATAATATAACTATAACCTGTTACTAGGTTAGTACTAAAATTTGTAAGTATTATTGGGGGTTGGGTTGGGGGGCGTCGCAAAAAAAATAGCAAAGTCCCAAGGGCGTCACAGTACGAATAAGTTTGGGAAGCCCTGGGATATACAATCATTAGATAAGATAAAAACTAACAACTAATTATTACAATAATTATTAATTATTAATTATAATGATAAATTATTAATCACTGAATTTTGAATAACAGGTAGAGATTATAAAGGCAAAAGATAATATTGTGTTAAATAATTGAATGTCTTTCAAGAAACTAATTAGGTTATGAAGTTGATCGGACGAGTTTAAAATGTCTTTTATATTTGGCAAAAAATTAAAACATCATTATTTCATACAACTAATGTTAAAATTAATCTAGTAAACAGAAGTATACTCGATAACAGTTAAGAAAAAAAAAAAGAAACGAATATCACTTTGTGAACCCAGCTTGACGGATTGTTGCCAATAATGACCAGCGACTAATAATGTTATTAAGAATGTGCTATTAGTATTACTTGTAGTACCTAATTGCACGAGAGCCCTAAAATTATCGATTTGTTTTCCGAGTGACACTTTGACAATTTTAATTTCACGACCCAAAGGGTAGTAAAATTATGTCAAAGTGGCACGAGGGCAACAAGTCTATAATAATTTTAGAGATCGAGGGTAATTCGCTGAGATTATTTCATGAATAAAACTGCCTTTCTAAATACTTTTAACTAATATTTTATTGATATCTTCACCTGAATATTTGCTAAGCGTGTTTCTTGGTGTTCTCTGTTACAAGTTTTAAAACATTAATTGCCATTAATGTCACTGGATGTTCATTTTTGCATAGTAGCTAAGGGTATTTGAAGTAATGCTTGACGACGGGATATTATCAAAAATTATCACTTTAATTTTTATTTCTGTTGGTCAGAATCTCTTATGCATGAAATAATCAGTAGACATTGCACAAGAGCTCTAAAATTATCAAATTTTTCCCGAGTGACACTTTGACAGTTTTAATTTCACGACCCGAAGGGGAGTGAAATTATGTCAAAGTGGCACGAGGGAAACAATTCGATAATAATTTTAGAGATCGAGTGCAATTTGCTGCGATTACTTCATGAATAAAACTGTTCAAAACCAAAATTTTATTGTAATTTATTTATGTAAGTACAAATTACTACAGTTTAACACAGAGTTGTTATAAATATTTGACAGTTGAAACTCATCACTTTTATAAGTTTTAAAACAGTAATTGTCATAAATGTCACTGAATGTATTTTATCGTAGCAACGAAGGGCATCTGACGTAATATAGTTGACGACGAGATATTATCAAAAAATATCGGGTATAATATCACAAGAGAGTGAGAATAAATTGAAAATAATGCGACAGTTTTTCGAAAATTTGTTGTCTGGCAATAGACACGAGAGCCCGCAGGGCACGAGTGGCTATTGCCCAATGACAACAAATTTGAGTAAAAATGAAGCATTATTTCATTATTTATTCTTACTGTGGTGTGATATTCGTAAGATTATTTTTTAATACGTAAATTATGGATATTTTCTTAAATGTGACAGTTGTCAAAACTAGGAAACTGGTTGCCATTAAACAGAAACAATCTACTTAAAAAAATTCTATCGGTAATTTTCTACAGTAGATAATTCTCAGTATAATTTTAATCTGATTGGACAGAATTAAATACGTGATCAAATATCTTACTATACGATTGGAAGTTAAAATCATCAAAAAATAATCACCTTTATTTTTATTTTTCTAGCTTTCTATTTGTCAGAATCTCCTATGAATGAAATAGCGAAATAATCAATTCTCAGTCAATGAAAAAATATTACATAATATTACGTATCTTTTTAGGGAAAGTTTGTTATGTACCTAATGTAAAGAAAGTCCATTATAAAAAGAGAAAGGTAGAAAGCGGGACAGGCTGTGTATTCTATTGTCTACGTGCGATAAGTCACATTTTACTTATAAGTATTTTTAATACTAAATGGATGGAAAATTTATTTCTGTAGAATACTAATGTACTGCACTAGATACTATATCATTTTTAATGCTGTATTTTCCTTAGAATAGCTCATCAATAATGCATTGAGTTTTTAAATCTTTGATACTCATGAAACTATGCTTATGTGAAAATAAACAATTGAAATAAAGCACTATATTTAGACCTTATCAAATATTAATATATAAAAGAGACAAGTGTAGTCAATAACTATAAATCAGAGTAATAACTTACCTTTAACAGAATATGAAATATTGGAAAAAAATTATTTACTCCAGGGTTTTGCCTAAATTATTCGAGGGATTCCATATTATTCGGAGTATTTATTTTTTTGACATTCGCCAATGAAAATTAAACATTAATAATTTCAAAATTGTGTCACCAAATCGTATGAGACTATAAGAATTTGTCTTATATCACTGTATTTGTTTTTTACATCAACTATGGAATTATTCTTCACATTGCTATAGAATAAATTTTGCTCCAAATAAAATAATAGTTATTTATAAAACAGTTCGTGAAGTATGCTTTAAAGACGGGTTGACATTACTAGTGAATAACGAACGTGGCTCACGCTTACGTATTTTGCCCGTGCTATTGTTAGATATTGTATTATCTATTTTCAAACTCGAGCAGTACATTTGTATTAATGCGATGCATAGATACAAATGGACTGCTCGAGTTTGAAAATAGATAATAAAATACTAGTACACTAATACACTAATACACTAGTAATGTCAACCCGCCTTTTTATTTTCAAACTCGAGCAGTACATTTGTATTTATGCAATATATAGCAATACAAATGTACTGCTGGAGTTTGAAAATAGATAATAAAATATCTAACAATAGCACGGGCAAACTACGTAAGCGTGAGCCACGTTCGTTATTCACTAGTAATGTCAACCCGCCTTAAAGTAACTTACTTGAAAGTAACTTGAAGTATTCGTGAAGTAACTTACGCGATATATAGCACTCTATAGCACTATATTACTTAAAGCACAGTTTCATACAATATTTTTATCTACGATAAACAAATAAAAAAACTGTAACTCTTCGTCACTGGAATTCAATTCTATTCTACAATTTCTAGAAGTTTTACATTTAAAAATTCTAACTTCTTTCAAGCCACAAAACTGTCAAAACTTTTGTTGTAATTTATTGCTCATATGTCACCACCATGACGCAAAATTTAAGGATATTTGATTATATGAAAGTGTTCCAAAAAACAGTGCGAAAAAGTAAATCCCATTTAAAATACATTGTTACTTCACGCACACTTTAAACCCTTCACGCACTGCTATCTATAATGACAGTTTTCACAAACTAAAAACTTATACATAATAAGTATGACATAGAGTAGATAAACGTTATTTTTTCAAGAAAATTATGAACCGGTGCATAGTATTAAAAAAATGGTGGAGGTTCTTATAAAATCCTTTCTCTACTCTATGTCATATTATTATGTATAAGTTTTTAGTTTGTGAAAACTGTCATTATAGATAGCAGTGCGTGAAGAGTTTAAAGTGTGCGTGAAGTAACAATGTATTTTAAATGGGACTAACTTTTTCGCACTTAGACAAGGCGAAAACGGCGGGTTCGAAGGGAAAAATATTCCCATGAGATTTTTTTGCATAATCACATTCGTGAGATATCCCAAAATAAGGTTCAAGAAGTCGCCCACGTGAAAAGTGGGCCAATTTTTTTTAACAATTTTTTTTTAATCAAATTGAAAGAATCAATATTTTTGGCCCGAGCAATTTTTTCTTTAATTTTTTGGACCATTCTGGACAAAAAAGGTCTCTTATAATTTTTCTCTAAAGTTGATCGTTTTCGACTTATAACCAATATAGGATTGAAAAAAAAAAGAAAAATGGCGATTTTCAAGGCTTAATAACTCGGTTAAAACTTATTATTATGAAAGTCAGTATATGACTAAATCGAAGTTTAAAGCCCCCCCTACAAGATGCTGAAGAAATTTTTGTCATTATTTTATTACTAAGCTGTTATTTTTGAGTAATAATAGTAAGCGCCATTCACGTGTGCGGCCGCTGTAAATTCTGAGTGCGAGAGAGAAGCCATTCCAGCAGTATAATTGTGCATCTTACTCGCACTCACATTTACAGCGGCGTCAATACGATCTAACCGCTCATTGATATTAATTAAAAATAACAGCTTAGTAGTAAATTAATGACACATATTTCTTCAGGATCATGTAACGGCGACTTCAAACTTTGATTTAGTCACTTTCTGACTTTCATAATAATAATTTTTAACCGAGTTAGTAAGTCTTAAAAATTGCCATTTTCGCGTTTTTCAAATTTTAAATTGCCTATAACTCGAAAAAGATCAACTTTAGAGAAAAATTATAAGAGAGCTTTTTTGTACAGAATGGTCCAAAAAACCTAAAAAAAATATTCCGGGTCAAAAAGTATTGATCTTTGCAAAAGTATTGATCTTTGCAGTTTGATTAAAAAAATTGTTAAAAAAAATTGGCCCACTTTTCACGTGGGCGACTTCTTGAACCTTATTCTGGGATATCTCACGAATGTGATTATGGAAAAATATCTCATGGGAACATTTTTCCCAACGAACCCGCCGTTTCCGCCTTGTCTAACTGTTTTGACACACTTTCATAAAATCAAATATCCTTAACTTTCGCGTTGTCATGGTGATGACATAATGAGCAATAAATTACGACAAAAGTTTTGACAGAATTTTTAAATGTCAAAGTTCTAAAAATTGTAGAATAGATATAAATTCCAGTGACGAAGAGTTGCAGTTTTTTTATTTGTTCATTATAGATAAAATATTGTATGAAACTGTGCGTGAAGCACTTTTTGCGAACTTACGCGATGTATAGCACTCGCTCCGTTGTCGCTCGTGCTCTAAACATCGCGTGCGTTTGCAAAAAGCATACTTCAACAACTGTTTCAAAAATAACTATTATGAACTGAATTACAGAAAAACTTGGGTATGGGTAACTCAAAAATATTAAAATAGTGCTTCCCACTTGAAGCTACAACAACTGGATGATCTTTCTGCCATACTAATAGCGAAAGAACACACTGGACTACTTCTTACCATAGAAACGTAAAAGCTGACTTGCGGAACGTGATTTACCGCAAGAAAATTTTACGTGAACGTAGCTCAAAAACTAAACATTTTAACGGGTAGTTTTTTAGGACGACAGATTCAGTAAAACACAGATTAAAAACAAAGCAAATCTATTAATTCTAAATTATGTACAAAATAATAATTCAATATTCTATTTCGTCCCAGCGAAGTTCTCTTCCGGATGGGCGTCTGTAACAGAAAAAAAAAATTAACAGCGATATTCAAATATATATTTATCGGGGCTCGCTCACTACGCTTGCCTCCGTTGAATTACGAGTCGCCAATTACCTCACTTCGGTACATCTTGCGTCTCGTCTCGAGTTGGCCTGCCTAAGTTTACGAATCACGTCAATACAGTGCACGTAGCGACTCAGGTCGGACTGCCTCGCTCACTTCGCTTGGCTGGTTATGGAGCCCAGAACGGTCGTTCAGGACTGACTGATTTCTGCTTGCGGCCTTCTTAAATATCCGTGTGCCGGTGTTGTCTCGGAGAGGTGGAACTCGGTGGGGGCATCTGCGCGAATTGGGAGAATCGTTCGGTTCCCAGTGTCGACATATCATTACAACATACTAAAACTGCAGCAGTTGGGATCAGGTACAATACACGACATATACACCACTTTAGGGTACACAGATGGTGTTCTAGGAATCTTTTATAAAAAAGGTTTTACAACAAAATATATTTTCGGCAAGGTATGACGTACCGGATGTCAGTGACTAAGCGTTAAATTAAAAATTACACTTTTATAAAAAAGAACTTTTTTAATATAAAACGTTTTTATTATTTATAGGAGATAATATAAAATAATTTGACGATATAAAATGCTTAAAATTCCAAAAATTACACTATAATAAAAAAGTACATTTTATAATACCACGGTTGTTTAAATTGGCATACATAACATTTATATATAATAATTAACTTATAAAATATGAATTTTAAGTTAATCAGCTTTTAATTGTTTATTAAAAAAATTAAAAGGAGATACGCAACAGCCGTGTTCGAACTAGGCAACTCTCGATCTGCAGTCTAGTGCTACTGACCCAACCATCAATTTATAGGTCTGAATCCCGCGTACCAAAAAAAAGTTGATTATTAGCCATCTGAAAATTTGTTAATAGCTTAACGGTGTCTAGTTGGACAAAATTTGATGTACGGGAAGACTGGAACACGGGAAGTTTTAATTGTGGAACAGTTTAAAAATTTGGAACGTCAGATGATGAAAACGTCAAAACGTCCCATGTATTTTGTCGGTTGATTGGTTGAAAATTGATTTGTTACCCTTTCATTAAACTCTCATGCAAAAATCAGACTGCTAATACTAACCAACATGATTCCTGTCATTTGACATATTCTTCGTGTTCCACTCATTAAAATGCCCAGTTGGTAATAAACACCAGTCTGATTTTTACATGAGAATTTAATGAAATGGTAACAAATCAACTGGAAGTTCTGTCCGACCAAATACATGGAACGTTTTCGTAGTCTGACGTTCCAAATTTTTAACCTGTTCCACAATTAAAACTTCCCATGCTCCAGTATTCCCATACATCAAAGTTTGTCCGACTAGATACCGTTAAGCTACTAACAAATTTTCAGCTTGCTATTAATCAACTCTTTTTTGGTACGCGTGATCTGGTTCTATTAGCATTAGTCACATTTTTAAAATAGTTTGAAATGCAAAAAAAAATCGATTTATCCATACATAACGATTGATTAGTGGGGTAAAGCTCCGTATATCCGTTACAGTAATAGATAACAGTAAAAGTAAATAACAAAAATTTTAGCCAACTTTGATTACAGATTGATAATCAGTAATCGTAAATTGTCAGTTTTAGACAATTCAGTCATGGCTTACCTAAAATTTGAATAGATTTAGACCCGTAATTAATAATTTGCTCTGAAAAATGAAAGTCTCTCGAAAACTAATAAATTTAGACATAGGTAATGTTTTATAAAAATTAAAGTACGGTAATGGTACTTTCCGATAGTGATATAAAATACAGGGTGTTCCATTTAAAATTACTGAGAGAATAATGTACTTACGTTTTTACTCACCCTGTATTCAGTATAAAGAAAATTAGCAATATCGATCATTTATGAAAATTATGACAATAAACAAAAAAATATGGCATCAATAAACCATTGCCGTTGTGCTTATTTTTATTTATACAGGGAGTTAAACTTGTTACGATTTTCATATAGAATTGGTTATAACTTTGTAAATACCCTGTACAACATACTAAACCTTTATATTTTTGTAATGGGAATGTTAAGAAGATTTCGAATATAAAACAAAATACAGAGTGTTCCATTTAAAAAAACAAAACTTTGATCTGCCATTACGTTATCGAACACCCTGTAACATTTTAACTAATTTTGTAATATGAAGTTCAAAGTTGGCTACAATTTTTGTTATTCACTTTTATCGCTGTCCATTACTATAACGGATCTACGGAGCTTAACTCTACTAATCAATCACCCTGTATAATAGCAGTTAAGTAATGCATTGTTAGCAAGTTCTGAGCTATTCTGAAAATTTCAGGTGCCTAGGTAGCCTAGAACTATTTTTAAAATGTATTACAAAATTTGCGGAGTCCGTGACACCGACCAAGCCAAGTATATAAAAACATTTTAAAAAATGGCGGAAAAATTAAACGAAAACGTTTACGCAAATGTATAATACATTGTTATAGGTATGAATCAATCCTGGTTTGATGGAAAATTTACTACTAAAATTAGAGCTAAGCAGTAATATTGGGGAATATTCAAACGACTGAATATTTTATGAAATTAGTAAATTCATGGCTTCTCCAAAACCAAGTAAAATATTACTTTATTAGATTTTCGTCAACCTGCAGCAGTTCGTTACCTAAACTTGACTTTTAATACAAAAAATATATACAGGGTGTTAGTAAATAAGTATTAAATACTTTCAGGAGTAATTCTATATGACCAAATAATGACAATTTGTTCGATAAACGTATGTTCGCAAATGCTTCGTTTCCGAGATACGAGGTGTTGAAATTTTTATTTCAAACTGCCAATTTTTTTATTGCTCTAAGACCGGTTGAGCTATAAAGATTAAATTTCGTCTGAATTTAAAAAAAAATAGTACGCCACTGAGATATTTCATATTAAAAATTATTTTTGTATTCCACATTTAATTTATGATAAAGAACCTTTCTTGTCTATTTTTTTCATATGGTGCACCGTTTTTATGCACAAAACAAAACATCTTCGCGCGTATGTTTCATTTATTAATGCATTATCAAGAACTTTCTAATATAGTAATAGCAAACTAGAACAATAACAGAAAATATTACTAAAAAGGTTTTGACTAGGTGCAAAGCTGCAACAAATGTTCACAATTACCTTTTTTAAAGGTGACAGAATAATTTTATGTTTACCATTTTTGTTCGCGTATAGGTAATCCACTGATTTTTTAAAAAGAAAAAAAAAATAGTACGCCACTGAGGCATGTCAAATTAAAAATCATTTTCGAATTCCTCGTCTAATTAACGATAAAAAATCGTTCTTGCGTATTTGTATGCAAAAAATAAAACATCTAAAATAATGCACAAACTATTTGAAATAAGTTTCTATGCATTTGGAAAATATGTATTCATACCTCGAATAATTTGTAAGCGTTAAGATGTTTTATTTTTTTTATAAATACTGCACCTCATACGAAAAAAGACAAGAAAGACTTTTTGTCGTAAATTGAACGAGGAGTTCAAAAATGAGATTTAATTTGACATATCTCAATGGCGTACTATTTATTTCCATAAAAAATTCAAACCATTACATAAATGTGACAGACCGTCACATTTAAAGGAGGTAATTTTGAACATTTGTTGTACTTTTGCACCTAGTTAAAATCTTTTTAGCAATATTTTTTGTTTTTGTTCTAGTTTGGTGTTATTATATTGGAGAGTTCTTGATAATGTATTAAGGAATGAAAAATACGCGCGAAAACGTTTTATTTTTTTGCACAAAAATCGTACACCATATAAAAAAAGACAAAAACGGTTTTTTATTGTAAATTAAACGTGAAATACAAACATAATTTTTAATTTGAAATATCTCATTTTCTTCTTTAAAAAAAATGCAGACCATTACACGTAGGCGCGCCAATGATGAATATAAAATTGTTGTTTGTATGTCAAAAAATGCGCAATAACTAAGTCTTAAAACCCATTAAATTTAATTTTGATGTCTCAACCGATCTTAGAGCAATAAACAAATTGAAAGTTTGAAATAAAAATTCCAACACCCTGTATCTAGAGAACGAAGCATTTGTCAGGACTCTGTCATTATTTTGTCATGTACAATTATCCCTGAAAGTATTTCATACTTATTTACTAACACCCTGTATAACATTAACATCTAAAGTATTTACGAACATAAAATTAGATAGAAAAGAACACTTCATGGCGAAACGAGTAAAGCAGAGAAGAAGTCTAGAAAAAAATTATAATGTCAAGCCAATAACTTATTGTGGAAAATGTACTATAACATTGTATAAAAACTTTTTTATACAATAAGTTCCATAAAATAAACTTTATTAGATGCGGATCATCATAGACCACTAACTACTTTCAAACTACAAAACTGTCAAAAATTTTGTTGTAAGTCATTGCTCATATTGTCATCACCAGAGTCAGGCAAATATGCAAGAGTGCATATGCATATGAATTTGCATATTTTTGTATTTTCTTTTGAATTTTGCGTATACTGGTATATTTAAAAATACGGTGCATATAATAGGTTTCCAAAACGAATATGGAACTTGCATAAATTTTTAAATATTAAAATGATATTAAAAAACATAAGGTAACATGATCTTAAAACGCTTGCATGCGAAAAAAAACCAATATTTTTAACCCGTACGCTAATTACGACACTTTGAAAATGCTATAAAATTCAAATATCTTAGGAGGCTCTTAAACGTTCTTCTATTGGTTCGACGTCACGGGCCACGGGCCTAGCAGTCGGAAACAACGCGATTAGGGTAGGATCACGGGTATATTACATTTTAATCGTCTTTAATGGAAAATTCCTTGGTATTATTTATGTTCATCTTATATATTGTAATAAGTAGTTCCCCAATTAGCTTAGTTTTAAACTGAAATTGATAAAGTTGAGTGCTACTTTGTAAAGAGTTTAAAACGCATAATATTACGGACGAGGGTTTTTCAAAAGGTAAATCTGACTAACTTACCTACCGTTGATGTCTTCATGGTGGCAACTTTTATAAAAAGTAGTGAAAGCTATTCTATTGGAGAAATGCGAGGTGTCAAGCAAATAAGTAAGAGTTATTAATAAGCATGTTTAAACCGTTTATAACAATAGTTTGGTACCATTATATTATAGTATACGGTTTGCCCCGAGGGTTGGATCTACCTACCTCTAATCGAAGGATTTCGTATATCCTGGAAAAGATTACGGTAATTTGCACTAAAATATAAGATTATATTTTATTGTAATATTTATTAGTACCTACTGGAGCCTTTCATTATTGTGTTCAAAGCCTTCTGAGAAAAGATTATGGTGATTAGCAGACGTACCGATAGAACGTGTATATAGCCAACAAAATCCTTATTTACAAAGTTAATAATCCGCATAAATAAGAAGAATCATTATTGTAATTTTACAAGTTAATATCTTTATCATCTCAGCTTATACTTGTAGCAGATGGATTTCTACTACAATGTTTTATAAAAAATATCCATTAATTTTAATCCTATCCCAAAAAAAATATTTATTTTTCTAATATATTTTGTGAGTTAATATATCAATAAAAATTCTAAGCCGTCCCTGCTTATGAGTAATACTGTTTGTTTCGCAACATAGTAAAATCATAGGAAATTTCCTGTTTACTTGTATAAACATTTATTGTTCTGGAAGGATCCGTTGAAAAATCCCAGTATATTTCCCTTAAGTTTTGAGCGCTAAAAACCCTATGATATTATTGGTCAGAATTTTGAAAGATCGTTGAGTTCTCTCCGCCGATTGGTCAAATGTCAAACCGAATGAATGATCGGCTTGAAGCGTAGGAGAGTTTTCGGAGGGTTAGGCGCACCGCCGAAAAGAAGATTAGTTCTGAAAGCATGTTTGAAGTATAAGCATCTTTTTGTGTAGAACTCAACAGACTCACAAAGAAACGCACTTTGCCGGCTTTAAAATGGTTTTCTTTTTATGGTAAAAGAAGTGAAGGACTGGCAGTTTGTCCACTAAATGTCAAGGAATACTATTACAATAGTCTCACAACATTTACATGGATATATTCTTGTGACACACTATTATTGTTATGCAGTTTGATTTGCCGGTAAAAAAGAAGTGCGTGGTTCCTGGTTCCTGTTTTTATGATGTTATGGTAACATTCCTGTATTGAAGTATCCCGATTTTATTTGATTTGGTATCAATTTTATCCAGTGTCCTGTGGTTCAAAATTGAATGTCTCCCCTCCCAGCCCCGCTTAGAATGGAAAATTTTGGATAAGTGTTTGAACGTGTGACATGGATTTTTGTTTTAAGGTATGATAGTGTTTATTTTAATTAAATTCCAAGTGGATTAATTTGGTAAAGGTTTTACAAATTTAAATAATTTTTTTTCAACATGGAAAATTTTATTGTAAAGTAAATAAAAAATGGCAGTGACGTTTGACAGCCATAAGTCAAATTTTTGTTTTGGTACACTGCTAAAAATAAGGTTAAGAATTGTAAAATCATGTATTTGTTTTTTATTATTTATTTCTTTTTTGAGAATATGTTTATTCTCAAAGTAAGGTTTAAATAAACATTATAAAATGTACACATTTTTATTTATGTAACCTCTTTCTTCAAGAAAATTATTAACAGATATCTAATACAAGCGAATTAAGTTTTAGAATAGAAGAAAATGTAATGGCATAGAAGCCAATAAAGGTAAATGATAGCCCAGTATAACCCCAACGAGGAATCTACGATGAATGTCCCCCCAGTTGGTTTCCAGTAAGTACTCGATATGAGAATTTGAGGATTTTTTTAAACGGCGTCCCAATTTGTTTAAATAGTAGGAAAGTCCTCAAGTCTGTGTAAGTATCCTTTGCTTATTTGGTTATGTAGTTAGTCTTCTTTAAACCCTCCTACCCCTCCCAACGAATCTACGACCCGCCACTGCACAAAAAATGAGCTGTCGTTCGCATGAAGGTTTGCGTGTCTGTTCCTTCTACTAGCCCCATTTCGACCCCCCAGTATCTTAGTAGATAGTCTTTCCTTGATCCCATTAGAGCAGACATGTAAAACGCTTCAACTGTCGCCCTAGAACGTGGGGCCGATTCATTTTTCTGCCTCCTTCAGTATCCAGTTGTTGTCTTGTCCAGTTGAATGCTTCAACTGGTGCCCAACGTGTCGAGCCTGTATCTCTTTTTAGCCTCCTTCAGACCCCCTTAGTATATCCTCCAACTACCATGTCTTTTTAGCCTCATTTCGGTCCCATTTGTACTACAACTGTTAAGGCAGTGCCCGTCCCCTTGGGCAGCCCAATCTCAGTGTGTGCTACAAGTGTTTCCGACAACATGGAAGCTCGACTCTTGTTCTGTTTTTTGTACCCACTGTTACAAGTTTAGCTTGTATACCATTTGCACTAGTAGTTAGCCTATCTACTAGTTCCCAAATGTTTTTAGCCACCCCCACTTGGTGTTACACTTGTAATACTTGTAACGATCACCCTGAAGTTTTACCCTGAGTAAATATCGCCCCAGTCTTCCCAAGTAGTTTAGCCCAGATTCCTCTTGTCTTGCCCCTAGAAACTGTTTCAAGTCTTTTAGTGCCCCGAAACTGTTTCAGTCTTTTAGTTCCCACTAAAGAGCCCAATTTTGTAATTTTTGTTTACGAATGTTAATAATTTTTCCAAAGAGGTGTAAGTATGTACACATGGTATTGTGGTGTTGATTTGGTCATGCTGCTGATTGTATAGGCATGTACCATTTCATACATCATAGTGTATTTAACTTGTAACCCCATATTATGTAAACCGTAGTATACTGGTATTGTATTGTATTGTATGTATCGTACAACAGAATAGTATGTTTAATATTGTAGCGTACTTACTATATTGTATTGATATTGTACCCATGATGAAAGCATTGGTTAAATTTTTTGGAAAATATTGATAAAATATATAGACAAACAGATGAGTAAAAAATAAAGTAAAGAATTTTTTTTGAAAATTTTGGTAAAAGTAACGTTAAAATTTTATTTTTTGAAAATTTTGCTAGAAGTTACAATTAAAATGTTTTTAATATTGAATCCACTTATAGAGTATAACAATATGTTATATTTTTTTGCATGTATTCTTATAGATCAACAGTTTTTTACAGAATAAACGTTTTTTGTGATTATTGATTTGGTCGTTTGAGTAGATGTGTGATAATAGTTGGTATGGTCGGTGTATGAGCTAATTCGGTATGGTCTGTGTGCGTATGTCCCTTGATTTTCCAGCGAAGCCTATCTATATTGGGTATGTTATGCCACAGGTTAGTTGGAGAAGTCATCCTTAGAAGAAGTAACCCCATGAAGAAGTGAAGAGGGAAACCGTGGCGAGGCCCCTCCACTTGTTCATGAAGAAGTGAAGAGGGAAACCGTGGCGAGGCCCCTCCACTTATTAATGAAGAAGTAGACCCCTTGTTTTTTCAAGCAGCCAGGAGAAAAGCTGTCACTGTTAGATTTGAAGATAGCGTTCTCTGTCGACACTGTTTTGAAAAAACTGTTATGATTGATAAAAAGTAAAGAGGGAAACTGTGGCGAGGCCCCTCCACTTATCTGTGTTGTCTTTTTTTGACTAATCTATCTTTGTAGGTGTCGTAAAGGATACCAATGATTAGTTGAAAAAGGTTTGAGAAGTGAAGAAAAAGTAACCCCATGAAAAAGTGAAGAGGGAAACCGTGGCGAGGCCCCTCCACTTGTTCATAAAATTATGTATGTTTTCTTGTATCTGGCATATCACAAGTGTAATACTCGTGATGAGGAAGTGTTGTTCAGTTGTCTGGGAACACTCCCATTAATAGTCGGAGCAAGAACGGTTTTATTTGTGTAAGCTCATATAAGTACCAAGTTTCAATATTATTTGTGTTTGTAAGCCCATGTGTATGGAGAATGTCTAAATGTCTTTTAGTCTGTAGTTTTCTTTTTGTTTGTCTATCCCTGTTTTGTCTGGAAATTTTAGAGTCTGTTATCCCGTAATGTCTGTTAGCCCATGTCCGTGATGGAGTTTGATTTTTTTTGGCGAATAGTTCGTTGACCTCTCTTGTGTTTGTTTATTGAAAGTAGGCCAAGAGCAGAAGCTGTGACAAGGCTAGTGAGCTTAGGATCTGGCCGCGTTGAGTACAGGTGAAGCTTGCTTTCGGTGGATAAATGGAAGTGGTCATTCGTCGGAACTGTCATTCTTTCCAATGTCCCTTTGGTCTTTCCCCTGTGTGTTGCTTTCATCCCTGTTTTGAAAAAGTAGTCTAACCCCAGTTTGGAAGAGTGAAGTCTACTCATGTTTTGGAAAAATAAAGTCTACTCATGTTTTGGGAAAAGTAAGGTCATATCCCCGGTTTTAAAAAGTAAAGCCTATCCCAGTTAGTGATTTGAAAATGTGAAAGTTGTCTTGTGAACTTTCATGAAAGGCTTTTATGTCCTAGGTAGGACTGTTGATTGGAAACGTAATGATGTAGTATTTCCTATGTCATGTGTTACGTTCATTTTTTTTTGGTCTTGATTAAATGGTTTGATATCCCGTTTGAATCCAGTATACTTGTTTTTTTTTGGTCTTTTTATGTTGTCACACGTACCCCCCCCCCTTTGTTGGTTTTGTTTGAATGAGTTGTTGAGATGAGTTATTTGTGACATTTTATCTCAACGAGGTATTTAGAATGGATTGTCTAA
Source organism: Diabrotica virgifera virgifera (assembly GCF_917563875.1). Lineage (NCBI taxonomy): Eukaryota > Metazoa > Arthropoda > Insecta > Coleoptera > Chrysomelidae > Diabrotica > Diabrotica virgifera. The sequence continues at coordinate 188,501,446 of NC_065447.1, read as the reverse complement.
ATCCTCCTTTTGCTGAACCGTTGCCGATTGTCCCGTGAAACTCGCTAGGTGTTAGCAGAGTTTGGGCAGATATTTGGGTGATGAGGCTGTGTCTGTCCTGGTATATCACTTGTGTTACTGCAGTGGATGTCAGCGAGGTCCACACAGGGCACAAGATTAGTTTCTTCCCCAAGACACAGAAACTCTTATCACCTACAGTTATTATTAGAGTCTTTAAACATTTAAGTCTACTCGACTTTAAAGAGCCTGGCGATTGATGGCACGCTAGCCCACTCCCTAACAACGATGTTTTTGTTTAATCCCCAATAGCCATTATTTAAATATTTTGGTATTGTTGTCCTGTCACACCCAAAATGTCAATGTTGGATTTTTGTAGTTATCGAAAACTGAATAGGTAATCCAGTTTCCTCTCTTCCGAGGAGGCTATTGTAGCAGATGGATTTCTACTACAATGTTTTATAAAAAATATCCATTAATTTTAATCCTATCCCAAGAAAAATATTTATTTTTCTAATATATTTTGTGAGTTAATATATCATTAAAAATTCTAAGCCGTCCCTGCTTATGAGTAATACTGTTTGTTTCGCAACATAGTAAAATCATAGGAAATTTCCTGTTTACTTGTATAAACATTTATTGTTCTGGAAGGATCCGTTGAAATATCCCAGTATATTTCCCTTAAGTTTTGAGCGCTAAAAACCCTATGATATTATTGGTCAGAATTTTGAAAGATCGTTGAGTTCTCTCCGCCGATTGGTCAAATATCAAACCGAAAGAATGATCGGCTTGAAGCGTAGGAGAACTTTCGGAGGGTTAGGCGCACCGCCGAAAAGAAGATTAGTTCTGAAAGCATGTTTGAAATATAACCATCTTTTTGTGTAGAACTCAACAGACTCAAAAAGAAACGCACTTTGCCGGCTTTAAAATGGTTTTCTTTATATGGTAAAAGAAGTGAAGGACTGGCAGTTTGTCCAGTAAATGTCAAGGAATATTATTACAATAGTTTCACAACATTTACATGGATATATTCTTGTGAATCACTATTATTGTTATGCAGTTTGATTTGCCGGTAAAAAAGAAGTGCGTGGTTCCTGGTTCCTGTTTTTATGATGTTATGGTAACATTCCTGTATTGAAGTATCCCGATTATATTTGATTTGGTATCAATTTTATCCAGTGTCCTGTGGTTCAAAATTGAATGTCTCCCCTCCCAGCCCCGCTTAGAATGGAAAATTTTGGATAAGTGTTTGAACGTGTGACATGGATTTTTGTTTTAAGGTATGATAATGTTTATTTTAATTAAATTCCAAGTGGATTAATTTGGTAAAGGTTTTACAAATTTAAATAATTTGTTTTCAACATGGAAAATTTTATTGTAAAGTAAATAAAAAATGGCAGTGAATTTTGACAGCCATAAGTCAAATTTTTGTTTTGGTACACTGCTAAAAATAAGGTTAAGAATTGTAAAATCATGTATTTGTTTTTTATTATTCATTTCTTTTTTGAGAATATGTTTATTCTCAAAGTAAGGTTTAAATAAACATTATAAAATGTACACATTTTTATTTATGTAACCTCTTTCTTCAAGAAAATTATTAACAGATATCTAATACAAGCGAATTAAGTTTTAGAATAGAAGAAAATGTAATGGCATAGAAGCCAATAAAGGTAAATGATAGCCCAGTATAACCCCAACGAGGAATCTACGATGAATGTCCCCCCAGTTGGTTTCCAGTAAGTACTCGATATGAGAATTTGAGGATTTTTTCAAACGGCGTCCCAATTTGTTTAAATAGTAGGAAAGTCCTCAAGTCTGTGTAAGTATCCTTTGCTTATTTGGTTATGTAGTTAGTCTTCTTTAAACCCTCCTACCCCTCCCAACGAATCTACGACCCGCCACCGCACAAAAAATGAGCTGTCGTTCGCATGAAGGTTTGCGTGTCTGTTCCTTCTACTAGCCCCATTTCGACCCCCCAGTATCTTAGTAGAGAGTCTTTCCTTGATCCCATTAGAGCAGACGAGAGTGTCTGTCGCCAAACTATTCATAACACTCTCGCCAAAACTATTCATAACTGTTCTGGAATATGCCTTTAAGATGCTCAACTGGGACAATAAAGGGATCAAAATAGATGGAGAAAAGTTAAATCATCTTCGTTTTGCAGATGACATAGTCCTTATAACTGATGACCTAGGAGAAGTAAAGAAAATGCTAAATGAGTTAGACGCTATCTGCTGGAAAATAGGCCTGAAAATGAACTTTTCTAAAACTAAATTTATGACTAATCTGATTCCTAGCGGACAGCTGATTATACGCGAACAAGAAGTAGAAGTAGTGGAAAAGTACATTTACTTGGGTCATGAAATTATAATTGGCAGAGATAACCAAACATGCGAAATAAAAAGAAGATTAACTCTTGCTTGGGCAGCCTACGGAGCTCTGAGAGACATATTTAGGAGCAGTATACGGATCGGTTTAAAAAGACAAGTGTTTGACCAATGTGTGCTACCGGAAATGACATATGGAGCAGAGACACTGACTCTAACCAAGACAACAGCGTCGAAAATGCGGGTTGCTCAAAGGCGCATGGAAAGATCCATGCTGGGCGTGACTCTACGGGATAAAATAAGAAATGAAGATCTCAGACAAACAACCGGTATCGCAGATGTTGTAGAACGTATCACCAGGCTCAAATGGAACTGGGCAGGACACGTCGCCAGGCTGAAAGATTCAAGATGGGCACGAAGGCTGATGGAGTGGAGACCAAGAGAAGATAAACGAAGTAGAGGAAGGCCGCCTACACGATGGACAGATGATATGAGGCGGATTAGTAAAAACTGGCAAAAATCAGCACAAAACCGTGAAGTGTGGAAACAATTGGGGGAGACCTATGTCCAGCAGTGGACGTAAATTGGTTGGATGATGATTAGAGCAGACATGTAAAACGCTTCATACTTACACCGCATCCCTCGGTAGACCGCAAGCTATAGTAGAAACCCGACTGTAGACCGCATACTATAGTAGCACCAATACTTTTTAGTTACTCTTACTTTTATTACTAAAAGTTTTGTTTATTTTTAAGTTACTTGTTTCTTCTTTGTTTTTCAACACAAGAAACGACAAAAGTAATTTCATAAAAAAGAACTTTTTGATACATGTCAACAGAGATATAATGTTAATATTTGGCCTGTCACAGAAAAAATCATTTTTGCCACAGAGTAAAACAAGATATTTCAACTATATTATTATTTATCTATGTGCAACCTGCATCAAATTGCATTAAATGCAATATCCCACCGAACGGGCAAACGATACGAGTGGCCTGTGACGTCAGAGCCCAGCTCTCGCTTTTGAAGTTGTTTGAAACGGAAATTTTAGGCGCGGAACTTTGACCATATGTTGTACGTACACTATTCATTGTTAAGACGTAATATTTTGAATATAACATTTTAAAACATAAATTAACAATTTTATGCAAAAAATTTTTTTAGTGCAAGTTCCCTATTGTGCATGTTTCTTGGAATAAAATACTGCAAATGGAATATTCCAAACGAAAGAAGCTTAAGAAGAAACCAGGTCGATTCTGTATATTCTGCGGTACTGTACTGAGTAAAATAAAATTAGATATAGGAGATAATTATTTTTATGTATATGTGGATGAAGCAATTGATTCTTTTGCACGTTACATCGCACATTTATTAATCGAATCTCCTAAAAATGAGCAAGCTTGTAAATTGCATTTAATTGCTTTCAAGCAGTTGTATAAAACCAACGCACTGTTTCTAGGTTTTTGCAAGACAGTTTATCTAATTTTTTTCTTCCTTTAGTTGTTCCCAACGAAAAATTTTTGCTCTTTCTTTCAGATGCTGCACCTTAGATGGTTAAAGTGGGAAACAATTTGAAATTTTTTTTATCCACGTTTAGTACATACAACTTTCCTAGCACATGGTTTAAATAGGGTCGCCGAAGAAATTAAAATTAAATTTCTTCTTGTTAATAATTAAACCCTCCGTTAGTCGCTAGGATAAACGGAGCATCAAGAGTCGCTACGGTGTCAGAGACCGACAATTTAAAAACAATTGTTATTGCTATAAAATTCATACAAATATTTTATATTGCGTATAGCAATGACTGAAAAATATTTTTGAAAATGTTTTATTGAAAAACAACAGATATAAAATGAAAAACCCTAGTATAACAATATACATATTGTTATTTGTAATATAAAAATATTTGCTAGGAACCATTTCCCATAATTCCAACAAACGTTTTTGCTCGGCTTCAAAGGACATCTATAAATAAGATTTGACAAAAACTTACCGATAAAATGGAATAATAAGATGCTAAATCTTTACCTGAACTGCAAGTTATGCCAATAAATAAAGTAATAACCACACCGTTAGTCGCTACGGAGTCTTGCACCGAAAATAGCTATAAAACTCACACCTTAAAACTGTACCCAAGTAGGTAAGAATGTATACTAACACGAGGTTAGTTGATAGGAAGAGGTAAAGAAAGTGGCGATAGAAAAAAAAACAGTTATTTTGTAAATCCCGAATGAATAATTCTGTCGTCTGTGTGTGACACCGATAGCGACTAACGGAGGGTTAATTTCAAATATGAAAAAAATATTTCTTAGATCATCTATAAGGACTCGCATAAAGAACATTTGCTGAATCTTCCCCTTCCACCAAAACCTATTGTTAATGGGGAACTTAAGTTCCCCAGTAAGAAAGTTCCCCATTAAGTAAGAAAAGTCAGTAATAATGGAATTAGCTGACTATTTTTCCCAACCACTTACACTTTCCAAAGAATTGCTGAAAAATAAAATAGTACCACAATAATTTTCATACATAAAATCAAACTATGACTTTGTGCCAAGTTGCATCGTTCAGCTACAGGATACAAGGTTATCTTTAATTGAAACAGTTAAACTAATAAAAAAATTTGAACTATCTTGCAAAATTGTTGTGGGCCAAATTGGCAAAGACATTTTAAAAAAATTTAATTCAGTAATTGACAAAAATACTGGTTTTATATTTCTAAGGTTGCAAATGTTTTAAGTCTGGTGTTTGATGAAACACTAAATGGGGACATGAGAAGGCTGAAGTTTTAAATAATTTTTAATACGCTCCTATAATTTCTGTGGATGCAGAAAGAAACTTTTCTATATACAAACATAGTATGTATACAAATAGGCGATAAAACTTTTTGTTAGAAAGTTTTTGAAAAACATATCTTCACATATTGTTTTTTAAATAAATAATCATGTATATAGGGTGAGGCAGATAACTGGCCTATTAGAAATATCTCGAGAACTAAAGGCAACAGAATCATGAAAATTGGAATAAAGAGGTTTTGAGGGATGGTCAATTAAATGAAAATATTTCCATCTCTTTGCAGCTTCCGGTTATACCGGAAGTTGCTTATCAATTGGTTTTTTTAAATGGGACACCCTGTATATTTTTACATTTTTGGATTCTCCTCAATATCTTCTTTCTTAAAATATGAAATTTTTTAATGCTATACAGGGTATTTTAAAAGATATTGACGTTTTCTTATTAATTTCGGAGCAACATTCACACCCTGTAGAATTGTAATAGTTTGACATTAAAAACTCTGCTTACGTTCAAGTGATTTCTAATATAGTATATTATTGTTAAGAATCATTAGTATAGCTTACTTTGAAATTTTAGTATACAGGGTTGGTCGAAACTCGGAATGAATATTTTCTGAGTTTTCTTAAATAGAACACCCTGTATTTTAGTATTGTAATGAGATGGTATTTCATAGTACTCTTTTATTTTATAAGTATTCCCTATACCTAACTGCTTTAATTTGTGAGTTATTGGTGATTAAAACTAAACATTAATTGCAACAAAAAATACGTAAAATTTTATTAGGTTGGCCCTGAAAATATTCAATTACAAATAATTTTTCAGAAATAAATACATATTAATCCAGACTGATCCTTAAAATTACCAATAATGGTTTAGCTATCAAAATACCTACGTAGTTAAGATTGTTGGTGCGACTAACAATTAAGCACAAATTAAAGCAGTTAGGTATAGGGAATGCTTAAGAAATAAAAAAGTACCATAAAAATCATTTCATTACAATACTAAAATACAGGGTGTTCCATTTAAGAAAACTCAGAAAATACTCATTCCGTGTTTCGACCAACCCTGTATACTAAACTTAAAAATTAAGCTATACTAATGATTCTGAACAATATTAGACTATATTAAAAATCATTTGAACGTAAGTAGAGTTTTAGTTGTTAAACTACTACAATTCTACAGGGTGTGAATATTGCTACAAAATTAATAAAAAAACGTAATTATCTTTTAAAATACCCTGCATAACATTACAAATCCTCATATTTTAAGAAAGAATACATCGAAAAGAATCCAAAAATGTAAAAATATACAGGGTGTCCCATTAAAAAAAAAACGAAGTTATAAGCAACTTCCGGTATAACCGGAAGTTCCAAAGAGATGAAAATATTTTCATTTAATAGATCATCCTTCAAAACCCTTGTATTCCAATTTTCATGATTTTGTTGCCTTTAGTTCTCGAGATATTTCTAATAGGCCAGTTATCTGTCTCACCCTGTATATATACAGGGTGTCCAGAAACTCTACCGACAAACGAAGACAGGAGATTCTTCAGATAATTTTAAGATAATTTAACCCAATTCACTTAGTCCGAAAATGCTTCCTAAGGGAGCTAGAGCTCTTTGAAAATGGCGTCTTGTAATTAGTTTTTCTTAAATACCTCCAGAACGCTTCTATTCAGAAAAACAAAATTTGGTGCGCGTATTTACCTTCAAAATATAAATCTAATCCATCCATTGCAAATTTCTAGTACCGATCATAGGCGTCCGTTTTGGGTAGGGGAACGGTTATTTTATCACATAACTTTTTTATCTTTACCTTTTATGCATTTCTGACACTGGATTATTAAATTGTGAAGTATTCCAGTACTAACAGCTACTTTTGTTTTAAATCGGTAGGGCACACTGTTTTCTAGAAAAATCGATTAAAAATTTTTCGCTTTCTGAATTGAAAAAATAGAATTCAAAAAAAAATCTGTTTAGAAAGAAGAAAACTGGTACATTTATTTATATTCCAGAGATAAATCGATTTCATTAATTGCGAATTTCTAGTACTGGTCATAGGCGTCCGTTTTGGGTAGGTCAACAGTTATTTTATAGCATAACTTTTGTCTTGAATTTTCGAGCATTTTTGACATTAGATTATTAAATTATGAGGTATTCGAGTACTAAAAGTTACTCTTACTTATGTTGGTAAAATACTTCGTTTTTTGTTGAAAAGTTCTTTCAATTTTTTTTCAAATTCCAAAAACGAAAAACTTTCAAATCGATTTCTCTAGAAAACGGTGTGTCCTACTGACTTAAAGCAAGAGTAACTTTTAGTACTAGAATACCTCACAGTTTAATAATCCGGTGTCAAAAATGCATAAAAGTTAAGGACAAAAAAGTTATGCGATAAAATACCCGTTGCTGTACCCAAAACGGAGGCCTATGACAGGTACTAGAAATTTACAATGGATGGAATCGATTCATCTCTGAAAAGTAAATAGGCATACCAATTTTCGTTTTTCTAAATAGAAGCCTTCTGGAGGTATTTAAGAAAAACTAATTTCATGACGCCATCTTCAAAGAGCTCTAGCTCCCTTAAGAAGCATTTTCGGACTGGGTGAATTGGGTTAAATTGTCTTAAAATTATCTGAGGAATCTCCTGTCTTCGTTTGTCGGTAGAGTTTCTGGACACCCTGTATATTTATCTAGTTAAAATAATTGCTTAAAAGTTTTATTTTATTTTATACAGTGCGGTGGAATAAGTGTTGCCCCCCCCTATTAACTTGTTTATTTTAAGAATATAAGCAAAACGCTCGGACAGGTCGATTTTTAAACTAACCATAGTATATTATAGCATCAACGTTTCGAACTTTACGCGATCCCTCTTCAGGTGACAGCCATAACTTTGATTTTTTTAAATGGGAAAGTACATCATGTGACACCTCATTTAAAAGCTCTTAAAATACTGAATTCAAAAATGTATAATACTTTAATCCTGTTTGAGAGCGTAGGCGCAAAATTTGGGTCGAATTCTTTCTAAATGCAATAATTTTTTTCGAATCCTGAAAAAACTAATAAATATTTTTGAAAAATTTAAACGCAGAATGAAATATTACACTATTTTCGATGGTCCAAAGTCCCTGAGAACTCCTATAATGTTTATTTTAATAAGTCACAGTGGCGAAAAAAAAAGAGAAAATTTAGTGTGATTTTTAATTTCAAATATATCATTCAAAAGAAACATTTTGTTTATTCTAAGGGACTGTCAGCCCTCGGTAATAATATAGTCTTTCATTCTGCGTTTAAATTTTTCAAAAATACTTATTAGTTTTCTCAGAATTCGAAAAAATTAATGCGTTTAAGAAGTGTTCGACGGAAATTTTGCGCCTACTATCTCAAAAAGGATAAAAGTATTATACATTTTTGAAATCAGTATTTCAAAAGCTGTTAAATGAGGTGTCACATGATGTACTTTACTATTTAAAAAAATCAAAGTTATGGCTGTCACCTGAAGAGGGATCACGTAAAGTTCGAAACGTTGATGCTATAATATACTGTGGTTAGTTTAAAAATCGACCCATCCGAGCGTTTTGCTTATATTCTTAAAATAAACAAGTTAACAGGGGGGGGGGGGCAACACTTATTCCACCGCACTGTAATATCAAGCTTACAACTAATATTTTATAAAGTTATATTTAAACGGTTTATGAAGTGCACATTTTGTTTAAATAAATGTATATACATGCATATTTGACACAAATAATATATGCATATATATGCATATTTGACATAAATACATGCATTTGCATGCATATTTGACAGAATTAATATGCATATTTATGCGCATATATCTTACTTTTCAGCCTGCATATTTGCCTGACTTTGGTCATCACCATGACAACGCGAAAGTTAAGGATATTTGATTATAATATGAAAGTATGCCAAAAAACCCATTGAAAGTGTGCGAAAAAGTAAATCTGTGCTGATATCTATAATGACAGGTTTCACAAACTAAAAACTTATACATAATATGACATTTTTATATACAATTGGTGGCGCCGGTGGTCGCGCGATGAGAGAATCTCTCATATTAACCGCATTAACTCAACAATATGGTGACTAAGTCAACTGAGTCATTATCTGAGCGGACGAACCTATTAGATTGTCTAGGGAGGATAGTTAGGAGCCTAGAAGGAACAAGAGCGCGTATAATTTCCCAGAAAAAAATTTGTGCGCAATTTTCTCAAACCGTGAGAGAAAATCTCATATAGCGACCACTGCCGGCAAGCACTGCCAGGTTAAGAACAATATTAATAAATAATATTATTAATAGAAAATTAAAAAAAAGAAAATCTCCTGAAGAGGACAGAATGTCGAACGAAGTCCTAAGTATGAAATAGAAGATGTGACTAAACAACTAACAAAACTAATACAAAAAGTAATAGAATAAAATAGAACATCAGATGAATGGAGATCAAGCATCAATGTTTTAGGCCGAAAATATCATGTATCAGCGCTCTAATTAAAATAGGAAAGTTCAAGAGAAATCATTAGAATAAATCAAACCGGCATAATTAGGTTTTGTGGACTTTAAGAAAGCATTTGACAGGGTCAAATTAAACGTTGTTATCTATTTGTTATACTCTAGGAGGTAGGTACCTCTTAGAGGTAGGTACTTCTAGGAATAAATTAAAACAATCGAAAACATCTACCAGAACAATACAGTAAAAGTAAAAGTAGAAGATGGATCAACAACTGACCCAATTGAATCTGGAAATGGGATTAAATAGGCCGATTTCCTGAGTAATTTATTGTTTAACATGATAATGGATGAAATAATAAAAAACATGAATCAAAAAAGAATACCAAATGGGAGAAAAACAACTTGAAATATTCTGCCGGGCAGACGATGCAATACTATCACTCAAATTAAAGATGATGTACAGCGTATGCTGCACCAAATTAATATATCCCCCAAAAAATTGTTAATTTCCCCAAAAAAAGACAAAATGTATGGTTATCAATTCGTAACAGCAAATCCAATAAGATGTAAAGCTAGAGAGTACGATAATAGAATAAGTGATGGAGTTTAAATATCTAGATGCCACACTATCAACTCGAGCCACGGAAACCTCAAAACAAAAGTGGAAGATAAAGTGAATTGAGCAAAAAGAGCCGCAGGTTGCACGAATGATACAATATTGATAAATAAAAATATCGAAAAGAAAAGAAAAACTTCTTCCTGTTGTTGTTGCTGTTGTAGTTCCTACCCGTTTAGAATGTTGGCGATCATCATAGCAATCGTTACTTTGCATGATGCTGCTCTAAAAAGATTTCTGGTTGTTGTGTTGAACCACGTACGTAGATTTGTCAGCCAAGAAATCTTTCGCCTGCCAGGTCCTAGTTTTCCTTTAACTTTTCCCTTTAATATTAGAGGCAGCAGTCCATATTTCTCGCTGTTCCTCATGATGTGACCGAGGTCTTTGATTTTGGCCATTTTTATTGTGGTTAACAGACACATGAATGGCAGAATTTACAAATCACTCAGCGGAAAGTTTGCATAGAAAGGACAAAAAGATAGCTCGAAAGAGCCCTTCGATAAATCCATGGAAAGACACTATGGGATAGAGCTAGACGTACAGACATACGACGGAGATGCAAAGTGAAGAACATTTATAACTGAGTAAGAAAAAGAACTCTTTAATAGGAAGACGATCAGTGGGAAGACAACGAAAACGATGTAACGACAACTTATGTGCCTCCAGCAGAGTCGTTATACAAAAAGAAGAAGAAGAAGAACAATATTACTGACATTAACATAAGTATAAGTAAAATATGGAAATTTGACAAAATAATAATTTGGGTGCTAATGGGTTAATATTTTTTTAATTAGGTCTAAATATAGAGTTTTATTTCAGCTGTATTTTCACAAAGCATACTTATACAAATAATGCACTAGACGAACTATTTTAAGAGAGTTGTAGCTTTAATAAAGTATCTATTGCAATATAATATTATACCACCTAAATCAATTTTCTATCCATTTGCTATTAAAAATATTAGTCTGGGCAATCGGAGAATAGGCCATTTTTGGCAAAAGTTATTTACCAGCAATTTTATAGCTGGAACCGAATCTTATGATTGTACCTATTAATAATATTGAAATATGCTTTATTGTCATGAAAAATTGTACAATTTTATCGACAAAGCTTATATAAAGTCAGGAAAACAAAACAATAACAATCCAATTTACTAAAATTACATAAATCGTCAATATATTTACCAATAATAACAATAATAATGAAGTTAAACAGAAGTAATCAGTTGCAAAATTTAAGTAAATTGCAAGTACATAGTCTACCTAGTAATTAATAAGTTTAAAAGTTAAGCTGCTGCATATCACACCCAAATATGTATAGACAAAAAAAATGATAATAAAAATACTACTTGTGCAAAGGGTACTGTAATTTCTTAGTTATTGATTAAGAAAATCTTCTACTGAATAATATGGTCTTTCAGATAGGTAGGCTTTTGTCAGTTTACGGAATTTGGGGAAAGATGCTGCAGATTTAAGTAGTAGATGGAGATGGTTGTAAAGTTTTATTGCGGAATATAATATAGATTTCTTTACTAACTCAGGGGACGGGGTCGGCATATAGACGTCAAACGTAGAATTTCTCGTGAAGTAGTCATAATTAGGTCTTGGTGGAAAGACATGTAGATGTTTACGAATTAAGCAAACAGTTTCTAAAATATACAAAGATGGAAGGGTTAAAATTATGTGATCTTTGAAGTAACTTCTGCAGTGTGTTTTTCTTCTGAGGCCAAACAGATATCTAATTGCTTTTTTTGGAATTTGAAAATAACATCGAATTGGGCAGCTGTACCAGAACCCCAAAAAGGAAGACCATAACGAAGATGTGACTCGAACAAAAAAATATGTTATTTTGGAAGATGCTAAATTGAGTCCATTCGAAACAGATCTTATAGCATAGCAATCTGAGGATAGTTTCTTCCTTAACAAATCGATGTGGTGGGACCATTTAAGGTGGCTGTCTGAAAAAATACCAAGAAATTTTACAGAATCAACGGTACTGATCGGGCTCTTATTAAGACGTAAGGGTTTAAGGACTCCTTTATAAGACAATGCTACTGTTTTATCTACGTTAAACGAGAGTAATTTAGAGTCAGACCAGGTTTTTATTGTAAGTAGATCAGAAGTTATAGTAGCATGAAGAGTTGCAATATTTGAGTTGTTCCAAGTGATACTGGTATCCTCAGCAAAAAGAAAGATTTTTCCATCGATTTTTAAACTAGTGATGTCATTAATAAAGATAGGAAAAGTAGATGACCCAATACTGAACCTTGAGGTACACCACATACAATGTTTTTGAGACTAGAGTCTATATCATTTGCTCTAACCAGTTGTTTCCTATCATCCAAGTAATATTGGCACCAATCTAAAGAAATACCTCGAATTCCGTAGAAATTTAGTTTTCTTATCAAAATGTTACGATTTACACAATCAAAAGCTTTGGCGTAGTCACAAAAAACGGTGGCAGTGTGAAGATTATTGTTCAGTGCTTAATAAACCTCATGTAGTACAGAAAAGATGGCATCAGTGGTGCATTTAGTATTTAAAAAGCCGAACTGATTTTGTGATAAAATGTTGTTTTCAACTTCTTCTTCTTAACGTGCCCTATCAAGTCCCCTTGACGTTGGCGATTAACATGGCGAAACTGTCTCTGTCTCGAGCTATTCTAAATAGGTGTTCTGCTTTCTTTATTCCTGTCCACTCCCGGATATTCTTCAACCAAGAGGCCTGCTTTCTACCAATTCCTCTGCGTCCTTCGATTTTACCCATCATAATAAGTTGAAGAATATTATACCGGTCTCCCCTTACTACGTGTCCAAAATAGGCCATCTTTCTATATTTGATGTTATCAAACAGCTCACGGGTAGCATTTGCTCTCTTAAGGACTGCCACATTTGTCAGCATAGCCGTCCATGGTATTTTTAGAATACGTCTGTGCAGCCACATTTCAAAGGCCTCCAAACGGTTAATGGTGGATATTTTTAATGTCCATGCTTCGACACCATACAAAAGGACTGACCAAATGTAGCATTTAATCATGCGCTTTCGAAGTTGAAGTTGCAAGGTATCATTACAGAAGAATGACCTCATTTTTAAAAATGTCGTGCGGGCTATCTCGATTCTACATTTTATCTCTTTATCTGGATCTAGTTGTTCAGTAATATGGCAACCAAGATATTTAAAACTGGGTACTCTTTGAATCATATGACCATCAACATATAACCGTGAATCTTGATGGGCCAAACGGCTAAATACCATGTACTTTGTTTTTGAACAGTTTATATTTAGGCCAAACTCTCTTCCCACTCTGTCAATGGCATTTAAAAGGTGTTGTAATCCATTCATATCATCACTTAAAATAACTGTATCGTCTGCATATCTGATTGTATTTATCAGAATTCCATTAACCTTCACACCCCATTCCAAATTATGCAGCGCTTCCTTAAATATTCTATCTGAATACAAATTGAACAACAGTGGGGACAGTATACAACCCTGTCTGACGCCTCTTTGTATTTTGCATATTTCTGTTGATTTTCCATTTATGCAAGCTGTCGCTGTTTGACGCCAGTATAATTTTTCTATGATTCGTACATCTTGACTATCAACTCCTTTATCCTTTAGTATTTTAATTAATTTGTGATGTTGTACTCGATCAAAGGCCTTCTCATAGTCAATAAATACAGCAAAGACGTCTTTCCTTTGATCTCGGCATTTCTGCAATAACACATTTAGTGCAAAGAGTGCGTCCCGGGTTCCCAGTCCATTTCTGAAGCCAAATTGTGTTTCATCCTGGTCTTCTTCACATTTATCTCTGATTCTACTGTGGATGATACGTAGAAAGATTTTCAAGGTGTGGCTCATAAGGCTTATCACTCTATAGTCGCTACAGTTTTTCGGACGTTGTTTTTTTTTGGTAGGGTTATGTAAACGAAATTTTACAAAATTTGCCTAATGAAAGGGCACTAGAAATCCAATCATCGTATTCTTCCAAATTTACCAAACACACCCGTCAAAAATTCCAACAAGTTGATGGAGACAAAGAAATAAACACTGTTTAACACGTATAGGGTTAAAACCACCATGAACTCAGTCAATAATAGAAAATTCTGAATCTACATAACTAAAATTTGGGTATTTATTATTAATGGAATAATGTAACATGCCACATTTTTTTTAATAAATGCTGTTTTTTCTCGAGTTTCAAGTAATTTTATCAATATTGTTGTCAACTATGATCTCATAGGGCATGATGCATCGAAATATCTAAACTAAAACAATAAAAGTTGTTTTTTACTGGATTTTTTAATATTATTTTTAACATTTAAAGTCAAATATCTCACTTTTACCTTTTTGAGGCTTGTCATTGTTCCACATTAAGCCCTTCATATATATTAATTCGAGAACTACCTGAAGAGAGACGGCTCATTCACTGCCTTTCATTTTTTCTTAGAAAATACCCGATGTTTACACAAAGTACTTACTAGTGCTTATAGTACGTCATTATAAAATGATTGTCGGTTGTAGTGATGAAGGATGGTTTACCCGGAAATCCGAATTTTATGTACTTTTATTATATTTAGTAGGTACCTACAATTCTGGTAATTCTTTTAAATCCTCTATTGTTAAGAGAATTTACACCTTTACCCATAGTTTTACGATTTTCTAACGGAAATTAACAAGTTATTTTAAATACGCCCGAATTACTTCTACTGATTTGAAATAATAATATAATAAAATAATAATATCAAGAATAATAATATAAAATAAAAGACCCTCAGGTTCAAAACGACAGATGCCGATATGGATGTCAAGCCCAAGAAACCATCCAACATCTTACAGGGGGCTGCCAGGCATTTGCTGCAACTGAATACAAGGAACGGCATGACGCAGTAGGAAAAATACTTCATCAAGAGATAGCTATCAAGTTGGGACTTCTCCAAACGGACCATCTCCCGTATTATCAATACGTCCCCGAGAGTATGCTTGAGGATGGCAACTACAAGCTATACTGGGACCGCACTGTGCTCACAGACCAAACAGTGGCACATAATAGACCAGATCTCGTACTAGTTAATAAATTAACAAGACAAACAACACTAATTGATGTGGCGATACCTAACAACAATAATCTACGTAGTAAATTTACTGAAAAGATCGCCAAGTACAGAGATCTGGAAATTCAAATACGAAGGCAATGGAGAATGCAAAGTACCCAGACGATACCGATTATTATGTCTACTACTGGAGTCATTCCGAAGACCCTCCTCGAAAGCATAAAAAAGCTGGGTCTAAATGAACACCTTTATAAGACCATGCAGAAAGCTGTACTACTCGCGACGGCCAGATGCGTACGAAAATTTCTGGGAGAAACTCCAGCATACCAAGTCACCTAGGGCTCGATAACACGGAAAGAGTCCCACCAGAGCTCAATCCTTTTGATACCGTAGGTATCTGGGATGAGTCAATTTCCCCCTTAGAGGGAGTGTGAGCCGTATGGCTAAATCTGGATATAAAATATTTTATCTGATCAAAGAATATGTTTCCTCGTAAAAAATTTGGAAAAACACATTGTAGTGAATTATAATCGAAGATAATTTATAGTGATATTGTTGTTTTGTTTTAAATAGGTAACTATTGGTAACAGTTTTTGTAAAAACCGTGAATAAATTGCATATAAAGGGTGCGCCAAACCTCTGGTCTTCTTTGATTACGGCTAAACTAGGAGATATACAAAAAAATGTTTATAACAAAACTAATGTGTATCAAAGAGGTCTATAATTTAAAATTATTTTCAATTATACAGGGTGAGTCAGAACGACGGTATGAACCAAAGTTTTATTTTTTTAAATGGAACACCCTTTATATTAAATCATTTTTGAATATATTATTTAAAAATATGAAAAAATTATATAAGGTCTTATAGGTCTAAAGTTAATAATTTTCGAAATATTTACATTTTTATTGAGAAAAATGGAAATATTTATAGGGTTGTGGATTATGTTTCCAAGGAAATAAAAATTTGGGTGATAGGTTAAAGTTTTTAAAATATAGTGTTATTTTTAAATAATTTAATATTTTTTACTTTTAGCCATAAAATATACAGTGTGATCACTATTTGCAAATACAAAATTTTCTCATTTTTTTTAAATGGGACACCCTGTATATTACTTTTGCGTTTTGTAGTAAATATTACAACCTTTCTTTTGGTATAAGGTAGTATGTACCTAGCATGTTTCGTTTTGTAGATATTTAAAAAAAAAACTATAGATTTTACGTGTTTGCGGATTTTTTATTTAAAAATTTTTTTGCAAAAAAAATAATTATAATCTGGTTTTAGAAACATACACTAAAATATAAAATATGAAGATAAAAACGTAATTAAAGATTAAAATAAATCGTATGCTAGTACAATTCAATTGAATTTAATAACTTGAAATTATTATACAAAAAATATTTTACCATATTAATGAATGCATAAATTAGTTACTAAATTAAATAAACAACCAAATTTTAAATCAACCGTAATAATTTTTCTACTACAGCAACTTTCCTGTACCAAATTAATTGTTAGTTAAATTGTATTTAGTTAAACTTTTAATTTACCTTTTAAATTTACTTACATACATCTTGAGAATATAAAAATTATTATAAAGTATGCTTTGAAACAAATGAATGTTAAATGTATCATCCAAATTATTTATTAATATAAATAGTATTTACTGGTGTCACAAAAACTGGGAATACTTTTCTAGTTGAAATTTCTGTAACAATTTTTTTTATTTTAAATTTTAATTTTTTAACCGAAACATTTTTGGATATGACATTTGTTTTGGGCGAAACCATTAGAAATTATTACCAGATTTTGTGACACGAGTAGGTACATAGATACTATTTACTTCTTAATATACTTCCATAACGTTCATTTGTTTCAAAGCATACTTTATACGTTCTCAAGGTGTAGGTAAATTAAAAAGTTATTAACTGATCTTACTCGTAAATACAATATAACTAACAATTAATTTGGTATGGGAAAATTGCTGCGGTAGAAGTATTACTACGATTGATTTAAAATTTGGTTGTTTATTTAATTTAGTAACTAATTTATGTATTCATTAATATGGTAAAATATTTTTTGTAAAATAATTTAAAGTTATTAAATTCAATTGAATTGTACTAGCATACGATTTATTTTAATCTTTAATTACGTTTTTATTTTCATATTTTATATTTTAGTGTATGTTTCTAAAACCAGATTATAATTATTTTTTTTGCAAAAAAATTTTTAAATAAAAAATCCGCAAAAACGTAAAATCTATAGTTTTTTTTAAAATATCTACAAAACGAAACATGCTAGGTACATACAACCATACAACCTTATACCAAAAGAGAGGTTGTAATATTTACTACCAAACGCAAAACTAATATACAGGGTGTCCCATTTAAAAAAAATGAGAAAATTTTGTGTTTGCAAATAGTGATCACACTGTATATTTTATGGCTAAAAGTAAAAAATCTTAAATTATTTACAAATAACACTATATTTTAAAAACTTTGACCTATCACCTAAATTCTTATTTCCTTGGAGACATAATCCACAACCCTATAAATATTACCATTTTTCTCAATAAAAATGTAAATATTTCGAAAATTATTAACTTTAGGCCTATAAGACCTTATACAAATTTTTCATATTTTTAAATAATATATTCAAAAATGATTTAATATATAGGGTGTTCCATTTTAAAAAAATACAACTTTGGTTCATACCGTCGTTCTGACTCACCCTGTATAATTGAAAATAATTTTAAATTATAGACCTCTTTGATACACATTAGTTTTGTTATAAATATTTTTTTTGTATATCTCATAGTTTAGCCGTAATCAAAGAAAACCAGAGGTTTGGCGCACCCTGTATAAAAGGATTTTATTTGAAAGATAATAAATAAGATTGCCACCCCCTATAAAAGAACCCCTTAGAATAGAATAGAACAGAAAATTTGTGGTTTCTCGAAATGCTTATTTTTGGAATTTTTTTGCATATATGCGCATATTTCATCAAAATTTATCGCATATAAATCCGCTCCCTACTCATAACATATATTATTATAATAAAAACTATCGATATTACTAGCGAGAATTGCCAAAAATAGCAAAATTCCAATCAAAAATTAGATTGGAGAAAATGTAATCTCAGAGTTCAAAATCGGTATACGTTAAAAAAATGCATTTTTTCGGCTTCCCATGGAGCAATTTTCTTCATTCTTTTTTTGTTCTCAAGTAACTCGAATAGAGCTATCTAACTAATGCATTATTAAATGTCAAAGTTGCTTTCGTTTTGATATAATAAATTAATTTTTTTATTATAACAAAATAATAATGATACAGCTTTCAAATGAGAATATTTTTGTTTTTAACGTTAAAATGTGCACTTTTATTAAGTTTATCTAAAAAAGGTCTACAAATGGAGAAAATATGTAGTTTTCTTTTCATTAAAATTAATCAATCTATTATAACAAAACAAAAGCATGTTTGACATTTAGTAATGCGTTAGGTATATGGCTCTACTCGAGTTACTTGGGAAAATTGCTTCATGGGAAGATGAGAAATTGCATTTTTTAACGTATACCGATTTTGAACTTGGAAATTACATTTTCTCCAACCTAATTTTTGATTGGAATTTCACTATTTTTGGCAATTTTCACTCGTAATATCGATAATTTTCAGTATAATAATATATGTTGTGCGTATTTTAAAGATATGAAAATTGGGGTGGAGAAAGAGGACCTAAATAAAAAGGTGATGGTTCGAAAATTATAATCCTACTCTTTATATATTTGCCGTAAATGCCGGTAAACTTTGACCGGTTGTATCCCAGGAACAACTCATCACAATTAAACGTTTTTTCTTTTAAAAAAAGCGCCCTGTCGCTTTATTTTCCAATACCGTTTTCATGATTTAATTTAATTTAATATTTTCCGAGATATTCTATTTGGCCGCCTAAATAGTCAATTTTCAATCCTGTAAAATAAATTAGAGGACATTTTAGGTACACTGTCTTTTTATACAAAAATCATAGTTATTCTTATGTATCATAATTATTATGGATATCATAGCGACCGTAAATTTTTAATTACCAATTTAATTGTTGCTAAACTATTTATTCAATTTTCATCGGAGACTGTCAAACTAACGTCAGAACGTGTATGTATCGATCTGTAAATTGGTGCCGAAATTTGTAATTATTACTGTAAATACTAGTTATTAAAATTAGTTTTCGCGCAAATAGTGACTAATAACAATTATTCTGTTACGTGTAAATCATCAAGAACAAGCCGTAACTTCGTTCAGTAAGAGATTTTTTACTTAATAATTTTTTAACTTAAACAAATTCAGTGTCAAACTGTCAATAGTATTTCACTGTTGCTATCACGTCCCAACGGACACCAACAGTTAGGCAACCAGTATTGCAGTGATGTATCGAAGGTTATCACTGATTTCCAGACATCCAAAGCGTTAATATAAACAAATTCAAGTTACTTTTGACTACATGAGTAACAATTTAAATCAATGTTCCCCCACTGTTAGCAACACCATGTCTGGACCCAATTCTTCCAGTAATCTTACTAGTTCATATGCAACTGCTACTATGACTAAACCGCGTTCGAAGTATCCGAAGAAGACCGAAGCAATTTTAATTCATGCAGAACCAAATTTAGTACTACTGGTCTATGTCAGGGCCATATGTAATATTGTTAATCCTAAAATCATCTGCTTTGCCTCAAGAATTTCCAATAACAGAATCTGTACCTACCTTACAAATTCTGAACTCGTCGATAAAATTATAACTGAACATCCTACAATTAAAATAAATACAGTTGAACTACCAGTACGCAGACTGGTAACACCAGCTAAAAGGCTTATAATTCCCAGCGTTTGTCCATCAATCTCACACGACATCATAGAAAAACATCTCAAGGATCTAGGTCTACAGCTCGCGTCACCAGTCTCATATCTAAAAGCTGGAATACCCGGTGATGTATTTACTCATATTATGAGTTTCAGAAGACAAGTATATGTCACTCCATCCACAGAAAACTTTGAGCTCCAAACTTCAATAATAATCCCTTTTGACAATAACTCTCACAGGATATTTCTCTCTACGGATAAAATGGTTTGTTTTTTATGCAAACTACAAGGTCACACGGCAAATAATTGTCAAAATCCTCCTAGAAATCCTTCCCTAAATGAACAACCGTTCCCTACTGAACCCAATCCCACTTCTTCAATATCAAATAATGACACACTTTCAAACCCAACAAATAATCTAGATCTTAGTCAACAAATAAATACAGTTGATGTTCCCATTACTTCCATAACCCCAAATAATGATTTTCTTCCCCCATCCACCAGTCAGAAAGAAGTCGTTCTGACATCAGTGATACAAGCCCTTTAGAAACACAAACTTCTAAAAATACACCCACTAAAATCAATGAAATACCCACATCAGATGTAATTGTTCCCACTAAGCATAAAGCCAAAAGATCTAAGAAAGACTCCCCCGATAAGTCTAAATTAACTAATTCCACAATTCACACCATCCAAAATCTTTTTCAAGAAAATCCAGTTTTTCCTGTTGCAAAAATTTTCCCTTCCTGTTGAAAATTTCCTAGCCTTCCTTGAAAATACATTCGGCAGTGATAACCCCTTGCATGAAGCACATGAGTTCACTACAAATGTTCAGGCACTCCTTGACGATATGTCAAAAATATACCCCTCACTTGAAGACAGAACAGCGAAAAATAGATTCACAAGAGTCTCTAACAAAATTAAAAAACTGTTAAATATAGACAACACACAAGCGAAAAGTACAGCATCTCAATCAACCAATAATGATAACGATTATCTCTCAGACTCTTCCTTAACTACCTAAAGCCATTACTTTCACGCTAGTTCAGTGGAATTGCGATGGGATTTACCCTCGCTTAGAACGCATACAACAGCTAATCAACAATACAGAAGCCGATATAATTTGCTTTCAAGAGACTAATTTTAAAGACTCTGGTATCCCGTCAAAATAGCCCCGTCAAAAATGCTCCGACAAAATAGCCCCGACATAATAGCCCTCACACAAAATAGCTCCGACAAAATATCCTGCAGACAAAATAGCCGCGGAATAACAGCCCGCCGACAAAATAGCCCCGACAAAATAGCCCCGAAAAAAAGCTCCCTTCAGAATTCATCATGAAATAATTCCTTAAAAATACATTTTTTCGGAAATGGTAATTATCCTCTATTCAAATGTTTATCTTAATCACATTAAATAAAAATTGTCTTTTCAGAGAACTCGAGTCCTGTCTTGCCTGCCTCTTGGAAGTTTGAACATTCAAGTTAAGCGGAAATCAATGTTAATTTATGATATAAACATTTTTTTTCCTGTTTTCGGGCAACAGTAAAATGCATTTTAAATTAAATAAATTGAATACATTCTTCCTTTTTGTCAAATAATTTAAATTAAAAAAAGTTTTTGGACACCTTGTATAAATAATGATGTAATTGTTTATAAGAGGCTGTTTTAGCCGGGGCTGTTTTGACCGGGGCTCTTTTGTGTGCGATCAATTTTGTCGGGGCTATTTTGTTTGCGGGCTATTTTGTCGATGCTATTTTGGGTTCGGGCTATTTTGACAGGGCTTTTTTGACGGCACTGTTTTGACCGGGCTATTTTGACGGGTCACGAAAGACTCTCATAAACGAGAGCTTAAAAACTTTGAAGGTTACCATTTTCTTCGAACAACATTTACTAGAGCAAGTGGAGGAACCTCTATTTTCGTGTCTAACGATTTATTTTCTTTACATCATATTCTAACCACTAATTTGGAGGCTATAGCAGTAACTATCTGGTGTCCTGATAAAATAACTATATGCAGTATTTATATTCCACCTAACTATAACCTCGCTGAAATCGAGTTAGATGATTTAGTCAGCCAACTACCTAGCCCATTTATACCAGTCGGAGACTTCAACGCCCATAATACTATGTGGGGCTCCAAGAAAACAATTGCATTATCATGGCTACAGAAGCTCATGTCCAGAAAATATCAATATGCCCCTCTAAAAAGGCTGTACCATGGTGGAATCCAGAAAGCGAACAAATAGTACAAGAATGTAAAACTGCTCTTAACAGATATCGAAGAAAGAGAAGTCAAGAAAACCTGATTTGCTTCAAAAGACGAAAAGCTAAAGCTAAACATATTGTTAAAAAGAGTAAGAAAGATTCCTGGCAAAATTTTGTTTCGACTCTTACCAGTGATACTTCTCCAACACAAGTGTAGACAAAAATAAGACAAATTAAAGGACAGAAATCTTCACCAAAAATTACAGCAATTACACAGGAGGGAAAAGTAATTACAGATAACCAATCAATTTCGCATATTATGGCTGAAAGTTTCGCACTGAAATTTAGATATGAACTCGAGCATAACCAAAATCTAAATGAGCAAAATTCGTTAACTTCTCACACTCCTCTAATTAGTAGATATGATATAGCCGCTATCAACCTCCCTTTTACACTAGAAGAATTAACAGTAGCTCTAGCGTCTTGTAAAAACTCCACTGCCGGGCCAGAGAATATTCCATACATATTTTTAAAAAATTTATCTGAATCCAGCCTTGCAAAACTTCTAAATCTGTACAATAAAATATGGCTTACTAAGAAATTTCCTCGTATATGGTCCGAATCAATCATCATACCAATAAAAAAACCCGATCTACCTTCCAATCTGCCAAAATCATATAGGCCAATTTCACTGACCTGCTCGTCATGCAAACTTCTCGAGAAAATGATTAACTCAAGATTAACCTGGCTTTTAGAAAAATATGCTATAATTAACAAAGCCCAATCTGGCTTCAGACGCCACCGTTCTACACTTGATAATTTAGTGTTACTGCAAACACAAATAACTACCGCCTTTTTGAATAAACAAGATGTTATCGCTACCGCTTTTGATATAGAAGGAGCCTTTGATAACATTTCACGACAAGCCATTCTTCAAAAGCTTCTTCAATGCAATATTACAGGAAATATTTATTTCTTCATACAAAACTTAAAAAAAAAGAACTTTCAAGGTAAAAGTAAACGGTGAAATATCTGCAACATACCCGCAAAATAATGGAGTCCCACAAGGTTCCGTACTCAGTATAACCTTGTTTATACCCGCAATAAATGACATTTGTTCGAGTGTTTGTTAACCAGTCAAATATGTAATATATGCGGATGACCTTATTCTAAATTGTCAAGGAAAAAATACAACCGCCACATGTAAAGTACTGCAAACCGCCGTATATCAACTTAACGAATGGGCTAAAAAGACAGGATTAATACTATCACCTTCCAAATCAAAATTAATTCGATTTAACAGAAGACCTTGTAGCCAAAATCCTATTGTATATCTCAACGAGATTCCATTGCAAACTGTAACACACTACAAAATACTTGGTTTAATTTTTGATAGTAGACCAACTGGGAAAGAGCATATTAACAAACTAAAAGGAGATACCATGAAGAGGCTTAATATAATCAAGGCACTGTCACAGTATACTTGGTTTGCAGACAAAAGTATTTTACTCAATGTCTACAGAGCCTTAATTCGCTCCAAACTGGACTACGGTAGTTTCATTTACATGTCTGCGTCAAAGTCTGACTTAAAGTTACTCAACTCTGTGCATAATAGTTCCATTCGTCTCTGTTTAGGCGACTTGAAATCGAGTCCTGTAGAGAGCCTTTATTGTGAGTCTAATGAACCACCCCTCTGGATTCGACGAGAGTATCTCCTACAATCTTACTTTGCTACAGTATCCGCAAATCCATCTAACCCCGTCTATCGTCTAATAAATTCAAAACCTCTCTTAGATTTACCGAAAACGATCCAATCAATTATTGAAATCCGGAAATCAACCTTAATAAATCCCATCGATCTTACCAAAACACTTCCATATCCAATTTCAGCTACCCCTCCTTGGAGCAGATCAATCCTACATTTAAATACTTCTTTGTTGACCTACAAAAAACACGAAACTCCGAGCATCGTGATAAGACAATACTTTGAAGAAATTATAGATAACAACCAATTCCTAAAAATTTTATGCACAGATGCTTCCAAAAGTGAAATAGGAACTGGATGTGCTGTTACCACAGTTGATAAGACTATAAAATCATTTTTATTACCAGATGTATGCAGCGTATATACTGGAGAATTATACGCGATATTAGAAGCTTTCAAATCCTTAGAAATCGATAGTAAAAACCAAGCAATATGCACAGATTCCTTATCATCACTCTTATCCATAAAAAGTTTATATGTTCAACATCCTTTAGATCACGAAATCCATAACATCTATAGTACACTTGCTTCTCAAGGCGTTGTTGTTACTATCATCTGGATACCATCCCATATCGGTATCCCCGGTAATGAAAAAGCAGATCACGTCACCAAACTAGCCTCTACCCTAAATGGTCAGCATTCAAAAGAACAGGTTCAAATCCGTAGTGATTTGAAGCAGATGGTTAAGCAGCAACAACATATCTCTTGGCAAATCCACTGGAACACAATCAAAAACACATTACATGAGATCCGGCAGACTGTCAATATATTTGAACTCCCAAATATGACTAAAAAAGAAAAAGCAGTCATTAGAAGGTTGAGAATTGGACATACCCGATACAACCAGGGTACCCCGAGTGCTTAATGAAGTCTGAACCGAAGCATACTTGTCAATCTTGCTTTAGTGTTTTAAGCGTGAAACACATCCTTACTGAGTGTCCTTAGTCCTCAGTATGTGACGCAGAGGAATCGACATAAACTTAAGTCAAATATATTAAAGATATTTTAAACTCGTCCGATCAACTTCGTAACCTAATTAGTTTCTTAAAAGACATTCAATTATTTAACACAATATGATCTTTTGTCTTTATAATCTCTACCTGTTATTCAAAATTCAGTAATTAATAATTAATCATTATAATTAATAATTAATAGTTGTTGTAATAATTAGTTGTACGTCTCTATATCCCATGATTGTATATCCAATTTTTTTTTCTTCATACTTTTTACCTAATGTTATTTAAGATTAAGAAATTAACTGTTATAATAATTAGTTTTAAGTCCTTATTGTAACTAATTATTGTATAACTAATATTGTTTGTGTCAATGGCCATTGCAGCCGAGACACATAAATTTAAATAAAAAAAAAATCCATCGGCTTCTGGAATTATAATCTATACGAAAAGAGCTTTTATCTTACCAAGCTATTTAATTATTGATAAACAGTTACTTATCTAAAATTTTAGTTAAAAATTAAAAATTTTGTTGGAAAAACCCACATTTTCCGGGTAAAATTTTGGTCGAAGTAAATCGGGAAAAACACGTCTAATGCAGAATTAAATTACGGTGAATTTTTATTTGGGTGTTTTTGGTGTAAAGTTAAAATGTTTGGAGTTATAGAGCAAAAATTAAAAAAAAACACACACTATCACAAAAACGCTATCTGCGGACTTTGCATATCTATATTATTAATATATATACAATCATAAGATTCGATTCCAGCAATAAAATTGATGGAAAATAACTTTTTCCACCTACCTCTACCGAAAGTATACTTTTCCTGACCTGATTGTAGGGAGCAAAGCCGTACTATTTCTCACTAGGGAGTAAAAGTACTTTTCCTCCCTAGCGAGGAAAGGTAAAAGAGACGTATGTCATTGATGAAATAACTTATTGACGCCCTATATTAAGTAAGTATCTATACATTTTAACGTTTATTTATAGAACACACTGTATTATGCAGAATGGTAAAAACAGTAAATTGTCATTTTGATTTAAAAATGTTTACATTCATAATTTGACTTATATTTGACAGTTGACAGTTATACTGTATCTACTTGTTAGTTTTAGTGCTCTAATAAATTTTGTTAGTTAAATAAATAAATTATTTAAAAATGAAAAAATACTTGTTATTTGAGGAAGGTGGAAAAATCATATGTATAACATGGGAGTAAAGTGCCTTTTTCTCCCTTGAATGATTACTGCCCTCCGCTACGCGTCGGGTAGTAAACTTCAATGTCGGGGGGAAAAGTAGCACTTTCCTCCCTTGTCATACAAATAGCTATTCCTTGTATTTTGCTTATTAGCCCAGAGTGTACCTAAATCAATTTTCTATCCATTTGCTATTAGAGATATGCACTGATAAATAAAATAATATATTATGCAACGAGGATTTAATGATGATCATTATGAAGCGACTACGAGGGATACGAAACGAGCCACCTAGCGGCGAATTTCGTACAGAGTACGAGCTTCATAATGATAATTTTTAATGCAAGTTGTATGCAAGATTTTTTCTTTGATCTTTTGCAACAAAAAATTTATTCACATTTATTAATTTTGTAAGTAGTTTGTTAGTTTGACAGTTTGCGAACATATTGAGAACTGTCAAAGTGTATGTATTTGACTCGCCATTGGTCACTGCGCGTGTTGAATGCCATATCGCGATTCTGTTTGGTTAAAAATCTGTATCGTAACGAAAATCTGTATCATAATGAAGATTTCATTATGATACAGGTAGTGAAATCATAATAATTGAGATGTTACACCAGTCAATGGGAGCGAGAATAGGATATTACCTCAGAATTCTATCCTAATGTATGGATTTTAATGGAATTTTGGGCCTAGCCTCTACTTATCTCCTAATTCAAAGTCTACCCTATGCCGATGTGTGCTTTTATCTTGGTGGTGGTTCCCACCCCTTCTGACGGGTGTAAAATGTTCTGGTTAAAATTACCACGGATTTCGGTAGAGAACGTAATTCTAAGCAAAAACTTTTCTATAATTTTTTTTTGA
The DNA here is from genome assembly GCF_917563875.1 of Diabrotica virgifera virgifera. NCBI lineage: Eukaryota > Metazoa > Arthropoda > Insecta > Coleoptera > Chrysomelidae > Diabrotica > Diabrotica virgifera. The sequence continues at coordinate 188,474,355 of NC_065447.1, read as the reverse complement.
AAACTTAATACATTTTAAGTTATTCGTGGTCGTGGTTGAAAATTGGCCATTTTCATTGAAACATAATACCTTACATGGTACCTTTTCGAATGTTTTTTTGCGAATACCTTAAAAACTATGCATCTAACTAAAAAAACTATATTAAACATTTTTGTAGGTAATAAAAAAACAAAGAGACACTTGCCTTCATAAATCTTCTAGTTATAATACAAAAAGAGATATGGTAAGTGAAAATAGTTTGTTTTTTGGTACATTCCCAAATTGGTGTATTCAACTTGAAATAACAGAAAAACGGTCGATTTTAGGTGTATAATGCTTCCAATACTTTTGTAGTGCTTGAAAAGACCTTTAAAATGAGCTATATGAAAAGGGTATTACCATTGTTTATATAGGGATAGTTGGCCAGCCCAATAGAAAAATTTGTTTGATACAAATTGAGACAGTCACCAGATGTCCCCACAATTTCTGTCAGGGTCGCAACGTCAAAATGCACAGACACCAAGTTGGATACGATCCTATTCATAACACCCCAACTCGCATACATATTAAGAAAAATAAATATATTTGGAAGAATATATTTAGAAATCGAATTAATGATGGCATGCTATTAATACATAATTTATAGTAGCATGACATTATTAATTCAATTTCTAAATAAATATACTCTTCTCTTCTATATATTTATTTTTCTTAATATGTATGCGAGTTTAGGTGTTATGAATAGGATCGTACCCAACTTGGTGTCTATGCATTTTGACGTTGCGGCCCTAACAGAAATTGTGAGGACATCTGGTGACTGTCTCAATTTGAATTAAACATATTTACCTATTGGGCTGACCAACTAACTCCCTATACAGAGAGAGTCTGTAAAGTGGAATAAATTCAATATCTCAAATACTAATTGTTTTTTTGGAAAATGCTCAGACCCGTCGATTAGTATTTCAAATTGTCCTTTTTGACATTCAATAAAAATGTATACAGGGTGTCCCAATTTAGAGATATGACGTCATCGTCGATTTTCTTAAATGGCAACACTGTCATTTTGATAGCTAATTTGATAGGGTTTGTAGAGTTATACATAACTGCAAAATATCAAATTTTTATTCTCTACCATTTACAAGATAATAGAAAATAACAAAGTTATATCTGTAATTTGGAATATATTCAATAATTAAAATACTAACTGTTTTTTTGAAAAATGCTCAGACCCGTCGATTAGTATATCAAATTGTCATTTTTGACATATAATAATAATGTATACAGGGTGTCCCAATTTAGAGATATGACGTCATCGTTGATTTTCTTAAATGGCAACACTATCATTTTGATAGCTATTTTGATAGCGTGTGTAAAGTTATACACATCTGAAAAATTTCAAAATTTTATTCCCTACCATTTACAAGATAATAAAAAATAACAAAGTTATGAAGAACAAGAAGTAATCAAATATTAATTGAATTTATTTATTTCAATTAAGCAAATGCTCATAACGTTGCCCATTGACAATTTGACAATAATTGAGGGCAACATTATAGTCCTGTCGCCAGGGGGGGTACAACGGCCTCCTTAATTCAGATGGACTTTCCCAAGTTTTTTTTATATATTTTGACCCGTAGAATACGAATTTTTTGGGTAACAGTTGATCCGGATGTCGATAAGATTGTTATAGACAAAGAACTTGAGGAATTACATAACAGCGATTTCTCGCAAAACAAAACATCTTTTTGTATTTTTTGGGTCATTTTAAGCAAAAAATATTCCTACAAGTTTTTTCGTAGAATGCATAGTTTTCGAGATAACCGCGGTTGAACTTTCAAAAAATCGAAAAATTGCAATTTTTGAACCCGAATAACTTTTGATTAAAAAATAAAGTAGCAATTCTGCTTACCGCATTTGAAAGTTTAAGTCAAATTATATCGGTTTTGATTATTTGCATTGCTAAAAATTAATTTTTTTTATTGTTAAACGAATCTATAAACACAGAGTGTTTCCCGTGCCTAATACATGCGTTTTAACGCATGCTACGTAGAAATTACCTCGCTTGCACTCGTAGCTACTCTACCTACTCGTTCGATTTTAAATGAGAAATCATTGAAAACATCACTCACATACTAGGTGTTTATAGCTTTGTTTAACAATAAAATAATAAATGTCTAGCAATGCAAATAATCAAAACCGATATAATTTGACTTAAACTTTCAAATGCGGAAAGCAGAATTGCTACTTTATTTTTTAATCAAAAGTTATTCGGGTTCAAAAATTACAATTTTTCGATTTTTTGAAAGTTCAACCGCGGTTATCTCGAAAACTATGCATTCTACGAAAAAACTTGTAGGAATATTTTTTGCTTAAAATGACCCCAAAAATACAAAAAGATGTTTTGTTTTGCGAGAAATCGCTGTTATGTAATTCCTCAAGTTCTTTGTCTATAACAATCTTATCGACATCCGGATCAACTGTTACCCAAAAAATTCGTATTCTGCGGGTCAAAATATATAAAAAAAACTTGGGTAAGTCCATCTGAATTAAGGAGGCCGTTGTACCCCCCCTGGCGACAGGACTATTATGAGTTTTTGCTTAATTTATTGAAATAATTAAATTCAATTATTAGTTGATTACTTCTTTTTCATAACTTTGTTATTTTTTATTATCATCTAAATGGTAGAGAATACAAATTTGAAATTTTGCAGTTGTGTATAACTTTACACACCCTATCAAAATAGCTATCAAAATGACAGTGTTGCCATTTAAGAAAATCAACGATGACGTCATATCTCTAAATTGGGACACCCTGTATACATTATTATTATATGTCAAAAAGGACAATTTGATATACTAATCGACGGGTCTGAGTATTTTTCAAAAAAGCAGTTAGTATTTTAATTATTGAATATATTCCAAATTACAGATATAACTTTGTTATTTTCTATTATCTTGTAAATGGTAGAGAATAAAAATTTGATATTTTGCAGTTATGTATAACTTTACAAACCCTATCAAATTAGCTATCAAAATGACAGTGTTGCCATTTAAGAAAATCGACGATGACGTCATATCTCTAAATTGGGACACCCTGTATACATTATTATTGAATGCCAAAAAGGACAATTTGAAATACTAATCGACGGGTCTGAGCATTTTCCAAAAAAACAATTAGTATTTGAGAGATTGAATTTATTCCACTTTACAGACTCTCTCTGTATATACAATGGTATTACATTAAAACTAAGCGAGATATGCTGCAAGAAAAATTTATAACTAATGTGTTTTAAGAAAAAATGAGAATTAATACCTTTTATTATAGTGTTATTTTTGTGTTAAAAAATTTGGAAGAGTTTAAAGTGAATGGTTTTACGAAAAAAAAAAAAAGAAAAAATTATAGAGTGCATTTTTAAATTTTTTTAAAAATTTTCCTTTTTCTCCATGTAACTTGCAAATGATACGAGATACAGTAATGAAAAATAAAAAGGAAATTTTTATCTGAAAAAAACCCTACATTTTTGTGTGTAATCTTTTTTTCCTATCTCTTATCATTTTCAAGTTACATGGAGAAACAGGAAGATTTTTAAGAAAATTTAAAAATGCGCTCTATAATTTGATCTTATTTTTTCAAAAACCATTCATTTCAAACCAGTCCAACTTTTTGAACATAGAAATAACACTATAATAAAGAGCATTGTAGAAGGAAAACGGTGTATTTAAATTCTGATGGATGAGGTGTTAAATATACTTCTCATTTCTTCTCAAAATACATTAGTCATCAATTTTTTTGCAGAATATCTCGCTTAGGTTGAATGTAATCGACTTTTAGTATTGTTCATTTTAAAGGTCTTTCAAGCACTACAAAAGGTATTTGTAACATTATACAACTAAAATCGACCGTTTCTCTGTTATTTCCAGTTGAATACCGATTTGAGTATGCAGCAAAATACCCTTATTGACTGCACTATGTATTAAAATATAAAAAGTGACTAATAGTATGTAAACAATACAATATACAATAGCCTTTCCCTCTTTGTATTTGGTTCTGTTTATAATGGATTTCTATGGAATATTCAATTATGTTACATAACAAATTCTCAAAGTAGACATAGGTAATTTATTTTTTCATTTACCTTGAAACCAATTGATTAAAACGTTCAGTGCTGAGAACTAATATAGCATATAACAAGAGCACATTATTAACCCATTAACGCCCAAATTAACACATTCTTTACCCTTACATAGTATTCGAAACTACAGGGTGTTTGGAGATTTTTTATTGCATATTAACGTGTGGCGTTCGTACGACAGGAATATCTTAAAAAAAAATAACAGTGAAATTTGTACACCACATAAAAATTTTAGGGGTTTTATTCCCTTAAACCCAAAACCAAAGCAAACTTTTGTGTATGTTTCAATTAAATTATTATGGTGGTACCATTAGTTAAACACAATGATTTTAAAACACACTTGTCTCTTAGTATTTTTTCGACAAGCCAGTTTTATCGAGATGCGGCTTCTTTTTAATGTCTACATAAAATTTTTATGGGGGTTATTTTCCTTTAAACTCCCCGAATGTTTGTGTACATTCTAATTAAACTATTATTGTGGTACCATTAATTAAACACAGTGTTTTAAAACTTCCAAGAAATAGTAGAACAGCTCGCATACTTTGGCGTAGAGATAACTGAGAATGGCAGCGAGGAGGAAGAAATACGAAAACGGATATTGCTTGCTAACAAAGCATACTTCTCTCTGTCGTAGATGTTTGAATCTAAAGACATCCATAGAAAAGTAAAATTTAAAATATATAACACGATCATGTACGGCCAATAGTTATATGGTGTAGAAACGTGGATCATAACTGAAAAGACATTAAACCAATAAACCTAATACTTTTGAAAGAAAGATATTAAGGAGGATACTGGGACCCATTTACGACAATGGTATATGAAGAATAAGATTCAACCACGAGTCATACCAATATTACTGAGAAACCTCTATAGTAAATTATGCAAAAATACAAAGATTGCGTTGGGCAGGTCACCTTATAAGAATGGATAATAACAGAACCCTTTTTTTGGGAGGTGGGAATCTTCGCAAGACCGTCTGGGAAGGTGTCCCAGGTGTGTCGGATTCAGTCCGTCCTACTTCATCTTGACGGGCCGCCTACCGACTAAACCCACCCCCTCTTTCTCCAGCCAACGTGTCTGGAACCGCTCTTAGCGAGCATGTTTGACATAACAGAACACTTAGTAGAACGCTTAGCGGAACTATGGTGGGACGTCGGCCAGTAAGAAGACCAAGGAAGAGGTGGATAGACGAAGTGAGAGAGGACGCTAAAGAGATATTGAGGGTGGACAACTGGAGCAGAGCAGCAAGAGACAGAGATACTTGGAGGCGGATTCTGGGGGAGGTCAGGGCCCGACTTGGGCTGTAGCCGCATAGGAGAGAGAGTTTTAAAACTTTTTTGCTTTTTAGTATTTTTTCGAAAAGCCACCTCTTATCGAGTTAGGTATGGCTTCTTTTTTAATATGTTTCAAAACATACCTAAAAATGTAAATTACAACCAAATTTTCAGATTATGTTAACAGGTCTCTATAATGGTGCTTAACCATATACAAATGAGTTGGATTCGATAATTCAATACTAGTCAAAATATCTTGATAAAAACTGACTTATCGAAAAAGAACCGAGAGGGAAAAAAGTTTTAAACATATTTTGTTGAAATAGCGGTACCACAATAATAATTTAATTTAAAGGGGCATAAAAGTTTGAGGGGTGTAAGTTTAGGGAAACAAGACCCCGTACAATTTTTATGGGGTGCACACATTTCTCTATATATATATTTTTTAAAGATTTTCCTGCCATAAGAATGTCACATGTCCATTTTCAATAAAAAATCTGTAATAGTTTTCGATATATTGGAAAAGCGATTTTCGCTTTGTAACTTCAAAGGACTGTAACTTTTTTATGTGCACATTTGTACTAATAGTTCAGAGAAATAAGGAAAAAAATATCCTGTTGGTGAAACAACCCCCTCCAGGCCGAAACCAAGTTTTTTGAGTAGTATTGACATCTATAATAATAACCCATATGTTTCCTGCTGCCGATTTAGATAATATACATAGTTATAAACAAATGAAGATCAAAAAACGGTAAATTTTCGCTTTTTTCGTCTATTACCAAAAAGTTAAGCATTTTAAGCAAATATTAGAGTAAGAAACTCATAAATCGTATAAAAAACTTCAATATAGCGTTCGCTGAATATGTCTATCCTTATTGGTTTGGTTGCTTAGAAAATTGCAAAATAAATCATAAATTTTGAGTTTTTATAAATATTCATAACTTATGTAAAAAATTAACTTAGAACGTTCCAGTTACACGGAATGCTAAGACTTCTGAGGCTTAAATCATACACTAAATTTTAAAGCAATTGGTCAAATAGTTTAAAAGTTATTTAAATTATTTATCCCAAATTAATTTTTTTGCAACACTATAAGTCAGAAAATGATGAAGTTACAGTAATACTTTGGATAGTTTATGAAAGAAGAATATTTACACTATTAATTGAATTAAAACAAAATTGACCAAAAATATTTCTAAATATTGCAAAATTATTTTGTAAGAACATGTAAATTAAAAAAGGGGGGCTAACTCCGTCCCTAATTGTCCTAGGACAATAATTGTTTTTCTTTCTAAATGTGTATAAAAAATCAATCTTTCTAATTATAAAAAAAATTATTTTTCTACGGGTAACGGTAAAAAGTTTCTCTAATTGTTTATATGTAAGCAAAAAATCGACGCGAAGTGTTTTTGCAAAATAATTTTACACTGATTAAAATTACTTTTTGTCATTTTTTTTAATTAAGTTAATAGTGTAAATATTCTTCTTTCATAATATATCCAAAGTATTACTGTAACTTCAGCATTTTCTGACTTATAGTGTTGCAAAAAAATTAATTTGGGATAAACAAATTAAATAACTTTTAAACTATTTGACCAATTTCTTTGAAATTTAGGATATAATTTAAGCACCAGAAGTCTCAGCATTACGTGTAACTAGAAGGTTCTAAGTTAATTTTTACGTAAGTTATGAATATTTATAAAATTTCAAAATTTGTGATATTTTCTGAAATTTTCTAAGCAACAAATAAGGATATACATATTCAGCGAACGCCATATTGAAGTTTTCTTTATATAATTTATGAATTTCTTATTCTCAAGTTTGTTTGGAATACTTCACTTTTTAGTAATAGACGAAAAACGCTAAAATTCACCGTTTTTTGATCTTCATTTGTTTATAACTATGTATATCATCAAAATCGGCTACAGGAAACATATAGGTTATTAATATAGATGTCCATACTACTCAAAAAATTTGGTTTCGGTCTGAAGGGGGATGTGTCACGAGAAAAATGTTATTTCTCTGGATTATAAGGTAAGTTAGATTCAATCGAACTCTTTTTGGTCCCAGAATAGATATTTTGATTTAATTTATGACCTGTATTTTTGTTACACCCTGTAAAATAACAATCATTTTTTTTTCACTTGCTTATCGCGCTCTTATTGTTAAGATTATTTTATTTCTTTATTGCTTTTCAACAGTCTTTATTCGACCAGGCGCAGGCGGCCCGCATACGATTTCTGATCTTCTTGGTTTGAAAGTGAATATTTGTGATCCTTTTAGAATTATCTGGTTAAAGTCTTCTTCTTCTTCTTCTTATGGTGCCTATCCGTTACGGATGCTGGACACTAACATGGCTATTCTGACTTTGTTGACTGCTGCCCTGAAAAGTCCGGTAGTGGTTAAGTTAAACCATTTTCGCAGGTTATGCAGCCAGGATATTCTTCTTCGTCCTGGACCTCTTTTCCCATGCACTTTACCTTGAAGTATAGTCCGAAGTAGGTCATATCGTTGTTCATTGCGCATTACATGGCCCAGGTATTCCAGTTTGCGACGTTTTATGGTTACGACTAGTTCGCGCTCTTTACCCATTCTATGTAGAACTTCTTCGTTGGTAACTCTGTCTATCCAGGAAATCCTCAAAATGCGTCTATAGCACCACATCTCAAATGCTTCGAGTCTCTTCAGTGATGCTTCAGTTAAGGTCCAAGACTCCACGCCATATAAGAGAGCGGAGAATACGTAGCACTTTAGTAAACGAATTTTTATTTCCATTTCCATTTTTATTTCCAATTTAATTATTAAATTGGAAATTAATTATTTAAAGTCTTCTAATGCTTTGCAAATATTTTCGTTTATGTCACAGTTGAATAATAGAGCTGCTTCAATGCGATAGTAGAAGCTATCCCAGTCTAGTGACTCCATTTTTCCATTTGGCTGCATGTGTATACGTATGTTAGAATGGAGGGCAAGTAAAATATTATTAATTATTTTAATGGCATATTTTAGCCCATGGCATTCAATTTTAATATTATGTATTCCAAGTAATAAAGCTTAAAATAGGACAACACCTCGCAATTTTTACAGAATGGATCGATTTGTCTGAAAATTTGGAATAACCTCTACTTCAAAATCTATATATTGCTGACGGGTGGTTTGTATTTTTTAGGGGTGAAAAGTACCCCTTATTGCTAAAACCTATAAAAAAGCTTAAAAATTGCTAAAACCTATAAAAAAGTCTAAAAAGGTGAAATTTGTTAAGATGCATTACATAATAGTTATTGTATAATACTCTAACTATATTTATTGACTATTTACATGTTACTGCAAGTTTTAATTGTCAATAGACCCCTCAATTCGTGCCGTAAAATTTTTTTCGAAAATTATGTCCTTGCGAATTAAATAAGCTACAATTTTCTAATCTAAATATTTTTTTCGTATCTCTAATGCTAATCTTTCTATTCTGAAGAAAAGGGCATATTTTACCAAACTACAAAAATCCGTTATTCGATTTTAACTCAAATTGTTTAAAAAATAATTATTCAAGTAGGTCGCGCTTTTAGAATTTATTAATAATACATAAATAAAGAAGACCGAATAAGGTCAATGACTCGGGGTTGTGTTCGATCACATTTTCGCTGAAAAAAGGTACTGACATTCTTTTCATTATAAGTCACTTAATTTTTGAGCTAGAGACTATTTTCTTATTTTTATATATAGACATTTTTAATGACTTTAAGTTAGTTTCTATAAGTTATCCTCAAAAAATGCATAGTTTTGCCGTTATTTTGCTTTGAATCTACAATATTTGGCATTTGCCGAAGAAGATCTAACATATATATTATAATCTATTTACTTTAAAGAAAAGTAAAAAAACCGTTTTGTTTATTTTTTCGAAAGGGAAAGTTAAGTAAAGTTGTTTTGATAAAACGAAAAGTTTTTGACTTATTAGGAGAAAACTGATTAAAAACATTGATTTGTTGGATATAAAACTAACACTTTCGATAGCGAATAAATCGATAAAATATTAATTTTATCAAAAAAAATGTATAGAACATTTTTTGCTTAGAATTAATGTTTTTACCAACTTTTGTGATTAAAATATAATAAAAAATTTTCATTCCCGAGATGGGGCGACAACCATCGCCATGGTAAACGCGTCTTTCGGCATCATATATATTTTGATCCTTGGACTATCCACTGTTTATTCTCAAATTTTCAAGCAAATTGATCCATTCTGTAAAAAATTTCTGATTATATCGTTTCAGTTGAAATTAGTTAAACAGTTAAACTAAAAATGGTTACACAAATTAAATAGTCTTTTTATACGCTTTATTTGGAATAATTAAATTTTATATTTTATAAATCATTATTACAGTTGTTACCTACAAAACAAACTATTTACCAGCTGTAATCATGATCTTCCCAGGCTTCTCTTGATGGGGTAGTGGTAGTCCTCTCCGTAGAGGGATGGGACTGATATGGCCTATGCGGAAATAAGAAACGTTTAGCGATAGCATGTCCATTTCTAAAAAAATGAAAAAAGTTTGTTATGGTTTATATTTTTATGTACAATAAGTTCCAATAAGATATGCACTGCATGTAAACAACGATTTGAAGGTTTGAAAGATTTAAAGAAAGCGTTTGACAGAGTGAGAATTCGGGACCCGATACATTCGGGACGCGAAAAGGGAATATCACTGGATTTAATAAAAACCATTGAAAATATATGTATAAAGATAACATAGCTATAGTAAGATGGTAAGGGAAAACTATCGCAACCTGTCAAGTATGAAACTGACATTAGACAAGGAGATTCGCTGAGCTCATTGATATTTAACACGATAATGGGTGAAACCATAAAGAAAGTTTAAAAAGAAGAGGATATAGAATGGGAGAAAAGAAAATAAAGATAATCTGCTACGCTGACGAGGCCATAATAACCGCCGAAAATGAAGATGACCTTCAAAGATTAATTAAAGAATTCGAAGACACGGCACTCATATACAACAAGTGATCTCAACAGAGAAAACTAAATCTATAGTAATAGCAGCAGAACCTGTGATGAGCCCGCAACAGAACAAGTGATGGAAACAGAATATTTGGTAACAAAACTGTCAAGCTACGGAAAAGCGGAAAAAGAAGTACAAAAACCAGTGAACATGGCGAACAGAGCAATAGGATGTCTCAACAACACAATCTGGAGAAACAAATACCTCACAATGGAAACCAACACCAGGATATACCAATCAATGATAAGACCCATAATGACGTACACAGCGGAAAAAAAGAGCAGATACAGCGAAAACACAAAGACTGCTGGAAACAGCAGAAATGAAAGTCTTACGAAAAACAACAAACCAAACTCTAAGGGACAGATTAAGAAGTGAGGAAATACAAGCGAGATGTATAGAAGAAATAAATATGTTGACCAAAAGAAGAAAAATAGAATACAATCAACACATAGAAAGAATGCAAGAGACAAATCGCCAAATTAAAGAAGATCAGCGTTTTCTTTTTCCAAATCGATTTTTTTTTGAAAAGGTGCATCTTACCGAATTAACCCTCGTAAGGCGTTGCGGGGTGCAGTAGCACCCCAGACCTCGTTTTTCTCACCTATCTTTTTTAACAAATTTGTTTGATTTTTATCCATTTTTTTATTCGTATTAAATTCAATTCTAAACGTATTCCACCCATTACAGCATTTAAAACTCTTTGCGTTTACGTGCTTTTTTGAAAAAAATGACTTTTGGTTGCAAATGATGAAAATTTCGAATCCTGAATTGGACGTTTCTGATGTTCAACCTGGAGCTAACAAAGCTACGGGACAAGGTCGGTGTTACTTATGTCAGAGAGAAAAGACCGAAAGTCCCGGCATAACGGTATTGTGTGTAAAAACTCATTCTGTGAAAAATTTCATGTGTTTGTCGGGCGACGATAATAATTTTTTTTAAGAAGATACGAGTATTTTTTTGTAAAATTATGTTTCGTACTATAATAAATAAGTCCTAATAATCTTTCAAATTGATTTTTCCGACGTTCACATATAAAAAAATGGATATACACATGGGGTGCAAATGCACCCCGCACCGTTGTTTACGTAATAATCTAAGCAGCTCCTTACGAGGGTTAAAGCAAGAGTACCTTTTAGTTCTTGAATAACTCAAATTTAATAATGCAGTGTCAAAAATGCTTAGAAATTAAAGCCAAAAAATTATGTGACAAAATAACCCTTGCCCTACTCAAAACGGGCGCCTATGACCGGTATCAGAAATTCGTAATTGATGAAGTCGATGTATCTCTGGAAGATAAATAAGAGTACCAGATTAAGTTTTTCTAAAGAGAACCGTTCTCGAGATATTAAAAAAAAACTAATTCCAAGACGCCATCTTTAAAGATCGCTAGCTCAGTTCGGAATCATTTTCGAACTAGGTGAATTATTGGGTTAAATTGACGTAAAATTATCTGAAGAATCTCCGGTCTTCGTTTGTCGGGAGAGTTTTTGGCCACCCTGTATAAATTATAATTTTTTTCGAGCGGTTCGCACTCGAAACTATTCACTGTGAGCCGATTTTGCGTCTCAGAGCGCGCTACTAATATATTTATATATCTTGGTCAAAAATAAACATACGAACATTTTAGCTCAAAATATTCCTTTTGAATTTTTCAATGATAACTGTTAATTAAAGTACAAAAGTTTATTGCTGAAATTTGCGTAAGAAAATTATAATTTCAAATGGGTATAACTGTTATATACATAAAGTACACAAGTTAGTTCCAAACAAACTTCCACTATGCAGACGACCCCGTTATTTTTGCAGATAGATTAAACAGCATCTAATAAACAAAGTAAATGAAGTAAGTAACAGATTTCGTCTACAAGTAAAGATATCAAAAATTTAATTTATGGTCATCAGCAAAAATAAAATTAGAGACGCACAACTGCTTATCAAGAATACATTAGTGGACCGAGTACAACAATATACCTATTTTGGAACAATAGTAAACAGCAATGGGATTACGCACAAGAAGCAAAATGTAGAATAGAGAAAGCTAGGAGTGCATTCAATAACATGGTCAAACTCTTTAAAAGCCACAGTCTTAATGTGGAGATAAAAGTAAAACTCCTACGATGTTATATCTTCTCAATATTATACTATATAGTTGAATCCTGGACACTCACTGACACCAACAGAAAAAGAACAAACTTTTTTTTTAAAAATGTATGAAATAAGCTTCAAAATAACTATTTTGCAATTTGCATTATGCACTAATTTTTCAATATCTTGCGTTCTAATTATTGGATTTAAGTTTAGTAACGCTATTTGTGTATTAAGCAATAATTTTTTGTTGAAAAAAAATTAGGATTGTTTATAACAATTTTTTGACCACTCAGATCGAAATCTACTCTCGAAATTCGTAATCAGCAGCCAAACATAAATAAGAAATACTCGTACTTAGGTTTGCTCATCAGAATTAAACAGGCCACGGTGAATTTAGCTGGCACCGAGGGCATTAAATAATATTAAAAGAAATGGCATTAAAAGAAAAAGTAAAGACATACAAATATTTGGGAAGATGGGTTGATGACAAAAATTTCCAAAGCAAAGAAATTAAAGTCCGAATTGAAACGGCAAGGCAAGCATTTATAAAAATGAAGACAGTGCTTACAAACAAAGACCTTCAGTTGCCTCTCAGATTGAGGGGCTCTAAGATGCTACATATTTTCTATATTACTATACGGAATGGAAGCTTGGACATTGAAGAGACAACACATAAGAAAACTAGAAGCGTTCGAAATGTGGTGTTACAGAAGAATATTGAAAATTCAGTGGGTTCCAAGGACAACCAATGTTGAAGTGCTACGACGTTTAAATAAGGAGTTAGAAATTATGAACAGTATAAAAACAAGAAAACTGGAATATTTTGGTCACATTACCAGAGGAAAAAAATATGAGTTGCTGAGAGGTATTATGCAAGGATGGATCCAAGGAAGAAGAAGCGTAGAAAGAAGACGCATCTCCTGGCTGAGGAACCCTAGAGAATGGTTTAACTCTAGTTCATTACAACTGTTCAGAGCAGTAGCCAACAAAGTGACCATAGCCATTATGATATCCAACCTCCGTTAGGAGATGGAACTTTAAGAAAAAGAAGAAGTACTTACTCAGCGTTATCTACGTCCTTTAATAAGTCATCTACGGCCGTCTCGAAGCTCGTTAACAAGTCTTCGACAGATCTTTTCTCCTTGGAATGATTTGGTACACAATCCCCAAACAAGAAAACGGAAAACAACGCAACTAGCATTATTTTTAAATTCATTTTTCTTTTTGTGATCTGCTTCAGAATAAACGGATAACCTAAAATATATTATCTATACTTTTATAAGAAATAAATGTTGCGTGGGGAAAAGAAGGGATCAGGAACCAACAAATTATTTTTACTAAAACGGGAAAGTTCCCGAGACTTGGCTGTATACCATGTAGTTAAAAAACTCTAACATCAAAGTAAAAAATTCTTAAGTAATAAATATAATTTAATTAAAAACCTTAAAAATCCAAATGAATCACATAAATTTGTTCAGAACAATCGCTTTCGAACATATCAGTCCATCATCAGTGAACTCATGTACTTGAAAGGTAGTCCCAAAACCAATCAACGGTTTTATTTTACATTCATAGATCGTAAAATTATAAAGGCTTGAAGCCGATTTAGCGGATACTTTCGGAGAACTTAAATCTGCCAAGTTATGGTCAACCTCAAAATTCATAGTAAATAAGGAATAAACCTAAAAATTGACAAAAAGCTAATTAATAGTCGTGATATATGAAAATTATATCTAATATATATTGGGATCAAACTGCCAAGGTAAGAGTTGACAACCAGAACACGCAAGATATCAAACTACAGAGAGGAATCCGTCAGGTTTGCGTGCTGTCTCCACTACTTTTCAATGTCTACACTGAAGCGGTATTTCAAGAAGCGCTCTCAGATTCAATAGAAGGTATATCTATCAATGGAAACGTTTTGAACAACTTACGTTTTGCAGACGATACAGTAATAATAACGGATAACAACAATGATTTACAGAACGTAATGCAACGCCTTAATGAACATTGTCATGAGTACGGACTGAAGATGAATTTACAGAAAACTAAATGCATGATCATAACTAAATCAGCACACCCAAACATCCAACTAACTATTGCAGATACTGTATTTGAGATTGTGGATAACTACAAATACTTAAGAACATGGATAACATCAAATGTAGACCAAATCAAATAAATTAAGACACGTATTTAAATAACATGTACATCATTCATTAAACTTAAAAAGGTTCTTTGTTGTCGGGATATAAGGTTAGAACTACGCAGAAGGATGCTTCGTGTTACGTGTTCTCTTCTCTTCTGTATGGCTTGGAAGCGTGGACATTGAAACAAATTCATTTGAATAAGTTGGCCGCCTCTGAATTTTGGTGTTACAGAAGAATCCTACGAATATCATGGATTCAAAGAATGTCAAACGTTTAAGTAACTAGAAGGATAGGAAATCAACCGGAAATAATACTATCAAAACTATCAAAAGATGAAAATTTGAGTACCTGGGACATGTGATGAGAGGGAAAAAATCCTCATTATTACAACTTACTATGCAAGGCAAAATCGGAGGAAAGCGAAATGTCAGAAGACGAAGAACATCCTGGCTTAAGAACTTAAGGGAATGGTTCGAATGCAGTAGTGCAAAGCTATTTAGAGCGTCAGTCGACAGGGTCCGCATTGCCATGATGAGTTCCAACCTTCGATAGAAGATGGATTTTAAAGAAGAAGAAACCTAAAAATATACTGACCCATTGTTACAGTTAAAAATCCTTAAAACAATTTTCGAAGTTAATTGTTGATATAACTTACAATAATTTTTGTATTAAGTAAACAAGTTTAAATTAATTTTGTTTGCAGTTTTTATACGACTTAATTATTTAAAGTTGTTTGCACCACTTGAACCTAACTTCAACCGGTGATTAATGACCCGTGAGTACCTCATGACCTATTACTCACTGGTGAAGTAATGGGTGTTATTATCTGTTCAAAAATAGTAAATAATTAATGATACCTTAATGTAAATAAAGAGAAAATACAGATAATGAAAATAACAGGGAATAAAAAAAATGAAAAAAAATTTAAAGAGACGCTTTTCTTTAGTTACCAATGACTAAAATTAAAAATATTATAAAAAAATCAACTAAAAAGAAAAAATTTAAAAAATTCATCAAAGGATTATTTGAAAAAAACTGTTAGACATTAAATATACAAAAATCTCACACATTTGTTAAAAAAATTGAAAAAATCTAACACATTCTTTAAGAAAAGCGTGGGGCGCGTCTTCATCGAGTAAGCGGTTTGAGGATAGATACGTTTATTCGATGAAAATGCGCCCCACGCTTTTCTTTAACGAATGTGTTAGATTTTTTCAATTTTTTAAAGAATGTGTGAGATTTTTGTATATTTAATCTCTCTAACAGATTTTTTCGAATAATCTTTCGAGTTTGAATTTTTTCATTTTTTTGCTTTTTGGTTGATTTTTTTAAAATATTTTTAATTTTAGTCACTTGTAACTAAAGAAAAGCGTTTTTAAATTTTTTTTTTATATTTTTTTATTTTTACCTTTTAGTCTTACACTTTTCAAATATTTAACACCTATTACAGTTTTCGCAGTCTTTCCAGCACTTCTAGTGCTTTACTATTGCACGGTATAGACCCTGTTAATTTCTCGCAATGCAGTTTTTCGATGTTCAAGCCGTCTAATGATCTCACTCAGCTCAATGCAACGTAAGCCTGTCCTTCCGCAGACTACGTTAAAAACACGAATTTTTTGAATTCGAGTTTTGGTTGAAGTTTTGTTTCGTATCGCATTGAAATTTGACACGAATAAGCGCCGATGTTTATATAAACAAAGATACGAGCGTTGTATAGTTCATATAATTAGCTACAATCCATAAAACTTTTAAGTTTCTACATTGTAAAAAACAAGAAAATTTAAGCATTTTCCCTTAAAATCATATTTTTTATTAAACAATTAATAAACATAAAAAATTATTGACTATTCGTGCAAATTTTCATTCATTTGCTTTGAAGAAAAGCCAATCAAATTAACGTCTAAACATTTGACCCAGATGATTGAACTAAAGAACGCGTTTAAAAAAGACAAAGATGATCAAATAGACATGGTGTTAGATCAACAAAAAATGAAGCAGACAAACATATAGGTACAAACATCTGTTGGGAACAGGAAATAACACGGGAAGCATGGAGAATAATCTCAACAACCGACTAGAAAGTACAGGAACCCTATTCCAGGCACTAATGCCCGGTTGCAACAACAGATATTAGGCTTAATACATACCTTAAGCTTAAATATAAATAGTTACGCTGGTGCCATACTAGCGTCTTATTCCGTTAATTATCGCATTATTTGACATATTTCTAATGCAAGTAATGCAATATTTAACGGTATTAGATACTAGTGTGGCTCCAGTATTAAAGTATAAGCAGAGCTTAGCTAAGCTGGAGCTTGAGATCTGTTGGTGCAACCAGGCATAAACAATGGATTCTTCAACAGCCAACAAATATCAAGGAAAGCTAATATGACAATTAATGAAACAATATAATATTATGTATAAAAGCCAAAGTTGCCATATGGAAAGAAAATTTGATCTAAATTCATCATTTCCCTCGACACATAATGGAAAAAGAGGGACGATTATGTACGGGTAAATAATCAATTATATAAATTAACGAAACTGTAATGAGTAGATTTGAAGAAAATGTTTAGAAGAGAAAACAATATAAAAAAATATACTTACTCCAAAGTGTAGGGCTTCCAAATTGACCAATAGTGACAAACTAAGTAAAATTCCTTTTCTTTTTATATTGAAGCAATTATTTATTTTTTGTAAAAAATTATACCTTACCTATTACTATTAAAATATGATACTACCCTATTATTATACAGGATAACAAATATAATAATACCTAATGAAGAAGTAAATACCTACGCACTGAAAATTAATAATAATGACTACAAATGACTAGAAATATTGTAAAATATTTAAATAGTTTTTAAATTTTAGCAAATTGCTAAATGAGAGTTATAATTAAGATTATTTTTAGCACGAAAGCACGAAATTCATGACACGGAGCCCTAGTCGGGTATCGTAGATCGGTTGTGTTGAAAGTAACCATTAGTATAATACGAGTAGAACCATATTATATATCTTGGAACCTTAGCATACATTGGAACAATCATCAACTCCACAGAAGATTACTTACAGGAAATCAAAATCAGAATAAAAAAGGCTAAAACAAATTTGAACAAAATGAGAGAAGTGCTCTGCACAATAGATATGAAGTTGGAGCTAAGAGTTAGGTTGACAAAGTGCTACGTTTTTTCGACTTTGTTTTATGGAATGGAAGCTCTGACTTTGATTACTGCATCAATGAAAAAATTATTCGAGCTGTGGGTGTACAGAAAAATTATGAAAATATCATGGACAGAACACGTCACAAACAATTGGGTTCTGAGGAAGATGAATAAAGAAATGGAAATCTTATATACCATCAAAACAAGAAAATTGGAATATCTCGGACATATTACACGTGGAGAGAGATAATTCTTCTTCTTGTGGTGCCTATCCATTTCGGATGTGGGCCACCATCATGGCAATCTGTAGGTACTTTGCACACTGCTGCTCCAAAAAGATTTGTGGTTGTTGTGCCGAACCACGTAGATTGTTCAGTCAAAAAATCCTTCGCCTTCCTGGTCCTCGCTTTCCTTCTACTTTTCATTGCAAGAATAGTTACAGCAGTCCATATCTTTCACTGGAGAGAGATACAACTTGCTCCATTTGATTATGTAGGGAGAGGGTCAATGAAAAATAGGCATAGCGATATGCAGAATATCGTGGCTGCGCAGTGCACAACCTGAGAGAATGGTACCGATGTACATTAAATGAACGTTTCAGAGCAGCCGTCTCTAAAATCCGAATAGCTATGATGATTGCCGACCTCTGTCACGCAGATGGCAGTTAACGAAGAAGAAGATACGAGTAGAATACTAGAAATTGTCAACAACTTGGTAGATTAATACTAAGGTTGTTCAAATGAAAAGGTACGAAACGACACTGTGAATATAAATGACGTCTTTATTCAAAGTATTCACCATTGGCCTGAGCACAACGACCCCATTTATTAACGAGCTGAAGGATTCCTTGCTCCCAGAATTTCTGTAACAAGACTTAGTCCTTCACAGCGTCTTTCAGTTTGTCGTCTTAGTCGAAGCGCTTCCTTGTGAGATGCTTTTCAGGGTACCAAACACATGGAAATCGCAGCGCGACATCTCCAGGCTGTAGATAGCTGATTCAAACTGAGTCAAGCTGATTCTCTGCTGGTTGCCTTTGCCTGGCCACTTGGCCAGGTCTCGTTGATCAACCAAACTTTCACCATCTGCACGAAAACGGGCACTCCATTTTTTCCTGACTTGTCGAACACAGTTCCCCGTAGACGGTCAATATCCGGCGATAAATAGCGGCCAGTTTAATACTTCCGCCGTCAGAAACCTCATAACGCCTCTCTGCTCGTCAATCGTCGAGTTTAGCAATGTGAATACCATGTTGTCCTTACACGAACTGCCTCGTCAATTGGAGGGCGTTCTTATAAGAGTGTCTACTATCTTCAATGCCTACGGATACCCGGACATGCCCCGATCGAAGCTAAAGGCTACATTTGAATCCCTGGAGGTCTCACAACGTTTTCCCATAGCGGCATAGGCAAAGATGTTTGCGGTTACTTTGTTACGACGTTTCGTACCTTTTAATTTGAACAACCTTATACATAACTACACATAGCACTTTTGTCAGAACCGACGGACTGATGATTAATCATGGCCAGCTCGTTTTAAGTCCACTGCAGGACATAGGCCTCTCATCTTTGTATCCAGAACCTTTTGCAGTAGGGATTAAAATTTTCGTCTTCTATTACAGATCATCTTGCTATTTTGTAGGTGGTCTTCCTGTGTTTTGTTTATCCGTTCTTGGTCTTCATTTAGTTACTTTAAGTATTCACTTTTCACACTTCATCCTTGCTCCATAGCCAGCCCATATCCATTTTGATCTACAAGTTCTCTGCGTAACATCAGCGTAACTCTAAATTAGCGTAATTCTGCGTAACTCTACATTATATTTCGTAGGTCTTCGTTTGTGATCTTGTATTTTATTGCTACTCGTATTTTGAAAGCTTCGTCCTTTTTTATATTATTCTTAGTTGTAAATTCTTCTTTTTCTTATGGTGCCTATCCGTTACGGATGTCGGACACTAACATGGCTATTCTGACTTTGTTGACTGCTGCCCTGAAAAGTCCGGTAGTGGTTAAGTTAAACCATTTTCGCAGGTTATGCAGCCAGGATATTCTTCTTCGTCCTGGACCTCTTTTCCCATGCACTTTACCTTGAAGTATGGTCCGAAGTAGGTGACATCGTTGTTCATTGCGCGTTATATGGCCCAGGTATTCCAGTTTGCGACGTCTTATGGTTACGACTAGTTCGCGCTCTTTACCCATTCTATGTAGAACTTCTTCGTTGGTAACTCTCTCTATCCAGGAAATTCTCAAGATGCGTCTATAGCACCACATCTCAAATGCTTC
Organism: Diabrotica virgifera virgifera; assembly: GCF_917563875.1. NCBI lineage: Eukaryota > Metazoa > Arthropoda > Insecta > Coleoptera > Chrysomelidae > Diabrotica > Diabrotica virgifera. Next base: position 188,454,272 of record NC_065447.1, on the reverse strand, counting down.
GAGTCTCTTCAGTGATGCTTCAGTTAAGGTCCATGTCTCCACGCCATATAAAAGAACGGAGAATACGTAGCATTTAGTAAACGAACTTTTATTTCCAATTTTATATCGTGGCTGTTAAAGTTTTTTTTTCATTTTGACGAATGCTGATCTTGCCTTCTCGATCTTTATCTAAATTTCCGTCGATTGGTTCCACTGTTCATTTAAGTTTGCACCCAAATAAGAAAAGTTGGTGATTTGTGCTATAGGTTGTTGGTTAACTAGTAATTGACCATGTGGTATCCTATTTTTGCTTATAACCATGTATTTGGTTTTTTTTATGTTAAAATCAAGCCCAAACCTGCTACTTACTTCTGCCACCCTGGAGACAAGTGTCTGCAGACCTTCAAGACTGTCTGAAAAATGACAGTATCATCAGCGTATCTTATGTTGTTTAATCGTTCTCCGTTTATAAGGATTCCCTCGTCTATGTCCGTTAGCGCTAGGTTCATAATGTGCTCTGAATATGTATTGAACAACAATGGGGACAATATACATCCCTGTCGCACACCTCTTTTTATCTTTATATCGTCTGTTAACTGATCCCCTACTCTACCAGCTGCAGTTTGTTCATAATAGATATTGTTTATTATACGGCGGTCTCTGCTGTCTAGACCAATTGAATTTAATATTTTCATCAGGCATGTTTAATTCTATCGAACGCTTTCTGGTAATCAACAAAACACACATATATATCACAATTCACGTCTCTACATCTTTAAAAGAGAACTTGTATTGCAAAAACTGCCTCTCGAGTACCCAATGCATCCCTGAAGCCGAATTGTGTGTTTGTCATGTGTTCTTCACACTTTTTATATATTCTTTTATCTATAATTTTTAAAAAACATTTCAGAAGATGGCTCATAAGGATATTATTCGATAATCTTCACATTTTTTGGCATTGGGTTTTTTTAGGGATTGTTATAAAAGTTGATCTTAGCCACTGTTGGGGTATTTTTCCACTTTGGTATATATTGTTGAAGATCAAGGTAAGTCTTTTTACTTCGTCTTTATCCATAATTTTCAAAAATTCTGAGTAGAACTCGTCTGGTCCTGCGGCTTTTGCCTCCTTAATGTTGTTTATAGCAGCTTCTACTTCCGCTTCGAGAATAGGTGGTCCGGTATCGTCATTTTTATTTTGTGTGATGGTGACATTCCTATCGTTTTCAAATGTTGTTGTCACATAGTTCATCCCTGTTGTTTTTCTTTCTTCAATATTAACTATTGGATTTCCTTGAGCGTCTGTTAAGTGTCCCGGCCTTTTTGATTTATAGATACCTGCTGCTTCTTTGATCTCTTTGTGGAGGTTGAAGGAATCGTGTTTACGTTCCAATATCTCGATTTCTTCACACTGTTCTTCCAGATTTCTGTTTTTAGCTTCTCTGGCAGCTTTTTTATCTCTTTGTCTAGAAACTGATATGCAACGTAGTCTTTCCGCTTGGATTCTCTTCTTCTGTCCATCATCTCTAATATACCGTCGGTCATCCATGGTTTTTTCTTTTCTGCCTTTTTCGGTCGCAGGTATTGGTCTAATATTTCCTTCCTTTCCTAAATAGTTGTAAATATTGTACCTTATTAGGGACAATGTTTTCACACCGTTGGTTATTACTGGCAGAACACACCGAGTGAAAATTTCCGCTTCTGATTAATTGGTATGTTGTCGTTTTTAAACACGTTTTTAAGAGCTCTATAATATGCTACACATCCATGTCCTAATCTTCTTTACACCTGACCTATTTGGATGTTCGTGCCTATTCTAATTTCGGGTCGAAGGTATATGTATTTATCAACAAGGTCTACTTCATCATTCTGAATTTTTAATTGTTACTGGGCACGAGGATCGTCGTATATTTTCTATTGAGGATATTTATTATTTAACCAATTTCTTTGCAGGCTTTTTCCAGTTCTTCTAATATGGTGCTGAGTGGTCTAGATCTTCTCCTCTCAAAACTATGTCACCAGCATAAGTCAGGGGGTGTAGTCTTTGCCCGGCGACACTTATCCCTTTATGATCCCAATTAAGGGTCTACCACGTTGTAGGGCAGTTATAAAAAGTTTTGGTGATAATGTATCCACCTGTGTGAAACCTATTTGAATTTGTATTTCGTTACTCTTTTCGTGTAACTTTATAACGTTTGTCTTTTTCTTCTTCTTCTTCTGGTACCACTACAACCCGGAATGGGTCTTGGCTCACTGCATAACTCACTTCCATCTCGAACGGTCGTCCATGATAGTTAGGCCAATGGGTAGCACCATTGTTTTTAAATCTGACCATATATTGTGTCTCCATCGTATTCGTGGGCATCCTAAGGACCTTATTCCTGTGGGGGCTTCCTCCCAGATCAGTTTGGCAAGGCGGTTATTAGGGAGTCTACGGACATGGCCAGCTTATCTTAGCCGCTGATATTTAATTTCTTAGACTACGTCGCTCACCCTAGACATCTGCGCTTGACCTCAGAATTTGTTCTCATTCGGTATTGGTTACTATTGGGGTCGTGAGAAGGTCAAAAGATTCTTCTGAGGATTTTTCTTTCAAAACATCTAAGTTTCCTTTCAATTGCTTTGATCAGAGTCCACGTCTCACACCCATACATGAGCACCGATCCAATCACTGTTTTATATGTTCTGATTTTTCATGGCTCGTGTTAGGCTCTTAGATTTAATAGTATTATGGAGGCTATACAAATAAATACATCTGTTTTCTGCCTGAATTCTCCCTTTAATCTCTTCCGTGATATCGTTATCTGCAGTGATTTTTGCGCCGAGATATTTAACCTTCGGAGTACGAAGACTGGGTCAAGCGTGACCCGAAATTCACTTATTTCTTAATATTTTATGAAATAATTTTTTTACAAATCCGATTGATGGTAAGTTCTCCTTATTTGTTTCAGTCTATTTTTTCGTATATAATTCGTGAACATGCAAATTACAGTTTTTCCTCTACGTAACATCTATGATGCCGGGTCAGTCCTGACCCGGTCTTCGGATTTCGAAAAATATTTTTAATATGTTTGTAGGTACACGTAAATCGCAGCCGTCTCTGTTTACGGGTATACGTATTCAAATATATGGCCGGAGCGAATTTACCTATGCCCGTTTTCTGTAAGGTATTAAAATCTGGCCGCCGCAGCGAACTAGTGTATACCCATGGGAAACCATCTTAAAAAATTTAAATACAATAATTTAGGATTATAATGGTTATGTTTGTTTGTTTTTTGTTGAATTAAAGACACTGTTTATTAATACTGACTATTTAAAACATCCTTATAAATAAAATGAGAATGGGTCACGCTTGACCCATCTTCGTAATCTAAGTAAGTCAAATAATCTCCGTACTCCGAAGGTTAAAACTCTCCACTCTGTCAAAGTTATATGGGTCTAACGTAACATTTTGCCCTATTCTATCACGTCCCTTTTGTCTGTTGATGCGCATGTATTTGGTTTCCTCTTCATTTACCCTTAAACCAGTTGGTCGCATTTCTTTAAATACTGTATACTAAACTCCAATAACGGCTATCAATGTGACGTTTTATAATGCTTTAACTTCACCCTCCACTACAGAAACTACAGAAATCACTCTCACGAATGACCTATCCATCCTCAGCGAATACCTTAAGAAATGGAGACTACAATCAAGTACTACAAAAACTGAATTATTAGCTTTCTATCTCAACATCAAGCTGGTAAACAGAGAATTGCGAGTGTATTTTAATAAAAAGTTGCTGAAACACAATAAATACCCGAAATACCTTGAGGTTACTCTAGACAGAACGCTCACATTCAGAAAACACCTGACGAAGCAGCAGCAAAATTAAAAACACGCAACAATCTAATACAGCAACTCTGCGGCACTACATGGGGGTCCACAGCATCAACTTTAAGATCCTCTGCTCTTGACCTGATATATCCGGTAGCAGAATACTTTGCACCAGTGTGGCTAAATAGCAGGCATACCCACCTGTTCGACACTCAACTAAACCGTGCTATGCGTATGATAACAGGCACAATTAAAACCACCCCTACAATGTGGCTACCTACCCTTAGTAATATAGCACCACCCAACCTACGCCGCGAACATGCATTGGTTAAAGAACATAACAAAATAATGAACAGTCACTAGCTTCTAGTCCACAACGACATCCCCGATATTCTTGGAAACCGTCTTCGATCCAGGTTACCCCCTCTACAATCTGCTCAAGCGCTGCAGCAATCCAACTTTGACTTAAATACCCGATGGGAAGAAGATTGGGAAAGTAAGACAGATTCCCATTACCATAGTCTACCGGACATCATGGAAAAACCTGGCGAATTTGAACGTCCCCGTAAGATTTGTGCAGCCCTTAATCGAATTCGAACAAACTGTGGAAGATGCGCCGACTCCCTCTACAGATGGGGTAAACTTCCCTCGCCTTCTTGTGACTGCGGCGCTGCAAGACAGACGATCAGACACATTATTCAGGACTGCCAACGCAGAGCATACACAGACGACCTTATAGACTTACCGACGGGTCAATCGAATATATAAAAAACTGGACATATGTTTGTGATGCATTGTATAATGCATAAATCTGAATATATTCTACGATGTACTTAAGCCATACGCTAAGTAAGAAAATTTACCCTCTAATTTTATAGAGTCAAATACTTTGTGGAAAGCTATAAACTACACTGGGGTGCAAAATTAAGCGGACACCTTGAAAATGGGTCATTTTTGATGTCTCGAATTTCCTAAACCTCTTATCCGATTTAAGTAATTTTTTAACACGTTGTAGCCTTATTCTTTATCAACATCCATGTAATAATATTGTGGCTAAACAGATACATTTTCATTGCATACCGGGTGTACTAATGAAACTCTGTTTTTTTTCTTAAACTTCGCATCACTCTGTGAAATATTCTAGCATTTATAAAATACTGAAATTAAATTTCAACTATAGCCACATGTTTTCCAACATTTTGTTTTTTGATTCATTCGCTTATGTTGGATAATAAAAAAGTTAGGTACTTTAACAACAAGCCATGTTTTTCATCAATACAGCGTGTTTTTAAATAACAATTGGCAAACTTTAAGGGCTAATCCGTCATGAAAAATAATGACAGTTTGCTTTATCAACGATATGTCTGCAAATGCTTCGTTTCTGAGATAGGGGGTGTTGAAAGTTTTCTTACAAACTGACGATTTATTTATTGCTTTAAAACCGATTCAGGTATGCACATAAAATTTGGTGGGTTTTAAGAAGTAGTTATTGCACATTTTTTGACATACAATTAAGAATTAATATTCACCATTGGTGCGCATACGGGTAATAGGAGGGCTTTTATTACCCGTATGCGCGCCAATGGTGAATATTAAATTCTTACTTGTATGTAAAAAAATGTACAATAATTATGTCTTAACACCCACCAAATTTCATTATTCAACATAAGCGAGTGAATCAAAAAACAGAATGTTGAGAAAACATAAGGCTATAGTTGGGTTCTAATTTGAGTATTTTATAAATGCTAGAATATTCCACAGGATTATGCGAAGTTTAAGAAAAAAACACAGTTTCATTGGTACACCCGGTATACAATGAAAATTTACCTGTTTAGCCACAATATTATTACAGCGATGTTGATAAAGAATAAGGCCATAATATATTAAAAATCACTTAAATCGGATAACAGGTTTAGGAAATTTGAGACATCAAAAATGACCCATTTTTAAGGTGTCCGGTTAATTTTGCACCCCAGTGTATAATTCCAGAGATCTGTTATATTCTATGGATTTTTCAATGAGTGTTTTTATCGTTTTCAGGTGGTCGCCAGTTTCATCTCTCTTTTTGTGTGGCAAAATTTACAGCTTAAGAGGAAACAGTAGCGATCAACAGGTAGCAACAAACGCGTTCCAAGATTGCGGTTCTAATTTTGAATATTTTGTCGAGATATTTGGCACACATATTCATAATATAATAAAGAATGGCGGTACAGAGCCCAATTTTAGAAATATGTTGGTATGTGGAAATTGCTCTACAATTAAATAAAATATTGGAAAAGGGAGCCTGTACCGCCATTAAGAAAGACAAAATATACACTTTCTTCAAATAAACTTTTTTATCCCATGCCTAGATTTTGTGTAATCTTGGAACTGCTAGAAATCGATTTTTTTATAACAAGAAATCGAACGTCACTGACTTGGCAACATTTCGCGCCTATGTGTATAAAAATTATTGTTTTTGATAGTATAAACGTCACTGTCAGTGTCGAATTACCGACGCACTGTTGCCTCATTTTTGAAAGTTCGCAGAACTTTCGCAATATTGGACCGCGTTTTTTGCCACCTGTTGTTCGCTACTGTATCACCTTAATTGCATTTAAATGTTATCTGTATTGGCATTTCATAATAAATTTCGCGCCAATGTGTTTTAAATGCACTCATTATTTTTTTGAATCTTGAGAAAAAAGTATTTAAAAAAAATTTAAACGCAAAGTGAAAGATTGCACGACCGAGGGCAGAAAGTTCCTGAAAACTTCTGTAATGTTTATTTTAATAAGTTGCAGAAGTGAAAAAAAAAGAGTTGCAGAAAATTTAGTGTGATTTTTAACTTCAAATATCTTACTCCAAAGAAATATTTTGGTTATTCTAAGGGACTTTTTCCCCTCGGTAATAATGTAATCTTTCATTCTGCGTTTAACGTGTTAAAAAATACTTATTAGTTTTCTCAGCATTCGAAAAAAATAATGCATTTAAAACACATTAGCGCAAAATTTTGCACCTACGCCCTTAAATGATAATTTACTAATCGTGAATTTAATAATTTAAATTAGTCTATTATTATAGCCCTCCTTTTTTAAAGATTAGGTTTATTAACCTTTAATTTATTAAGCAAAAGAAGTTGCTTATAAACCAAATGTATGCATGTATTTTACAACATTGTGGCCCAAACACTTCCTGGCTTTAATGATAGATAGCAATATCATATTCAAACAAACCTCGGGCAATACTAAGAAGCTGTAAGATACGAAATGTTGATTAGTGTGGTTATAAACTGCTAATGGCCCTTTGGCCCTATTGTTATGTTACTCCTAAGTTTCTGTCTGGAGCCGATTACGCATTATTAGGAGATGATTCGTCCGTGGATTTAATTAAATATTCCATAAATGGGTTAAGATAGCTGTAATCAAGATAATAGACGAGGTGTTGACATATTTGACAGTTAAATTAGAATAAATGGTTTTTTGATTCTAGTTATGCGACGATAAATAAACTATACTAATAGGGGAGTGCAATTAGAACGAAAATATGCATTGTTTCGGAAAAATTCAAACAAGCTTATATTTTTCTAAAACTTTTTTTGTTAGTTTATATACATGTTAAAGTAAAAAGTTCTACTCGCGAATTTGGCCGCTAATTGTTTATTAATTGTTTAAACAATAACATTTTTTTTGTATTAATAATTTTAAAAATATCGTTAAATTCATCATCTTACTTTGATCAAATTTGTTTCTATTTTGTTTTTGATTATACTGAATCCGAGTATGGCATTGCAATTTGAAAATTCTTGTACAGAAGCTCTTATACAGTATGTCTGCATAGCTAGGAACCACATGGAAAACTTTTTTATTATAAATTTTACGAAAAAAGTTAGTCTTCATAAAATGCTCTGGATAGTCAAAAATCCAAAACTCAACCATCAGATATCAAATTTTATCAATTTTATACGAGTTATGTCAAAAATATGAATTTCGTTAATAGTCCAGGAACCGAAGCTTTTCACCTCGCAATTTTTACAGAATGGATCGATTTGCTTGAAAATTTGAGAATAAGTATTGGATAGTCCAAGGATCAAAATCTATATAAGGGCGAAAGGCGCTTTTACCTTGGGGGTGGTTGCCACCCCATCTTGGGGGTGAAAATTTTTTATCATATTTTGATTGCAAAAGTTGATAAAAACATTAATTTTAAGCAAAAAATGTTCTATACATTTTTTTGATGAAATTAATAATTTTTGATTTATTCGCTATCGAAAGTGTTAGTTTTATATCAAAATAAAAAAATATAAAAAACAATTTTTTAAGAAACGCTTTTCTTTAGTTACGAGTGACTAAAATTAAAAATATTATAAAAAAATCAACTAAAAAGCAAAAGATAAAGAATATAAAAAAAATCTAACATATTCGTCAAAGAAAAGCGTGGTGCGTCTTCATCGAATAAACGGTTTTCGCCCCACGCTTTTCTTTAACGAATGTGTTAGATTTTTTTAATTTTTTTTATTTTTTGCTTTCTAGTTGATTTTTTTATAATATTTTTAACTTTAGTCACTCGTAACTAAAGAAAAGCATTTCTTAAAAAAAATTTTTTTCATATTTTTTTATTTTTTACTTTTTAGTCTTACACTTTTCAAACATTAAAATATATCGTCATGTTTCTTAAAATATGTATAAAATATATGATGTACTAACATGAAAAGTAGTCGGAATCGGCAAAAAATTTGAAACTTTATTGTTTATTTATGAAGCATAACGTAAACAATTAACGTAAAAAGTAAAATTATGTATACTTCATATCATTAGCTACAATTCGTAAAAGTTTCAAGTTTTTACATTGTAAAAAACAAGAGAATTTAAGTATTTTCCATTAAAAGGGTTTTTTTTATTTAAGCAATTAATAAACATAAAAAAAATTGTTATTGATTATTCGTGTATTGTTCCCCCGCATGCATAATATTTGCAAATTTTTATTCATTTGCATTGGAGAAAAGGCACTCAAATTAACGTCTAAAAATTTGACGCAAACTATTGAAGTAATAAAAGCGTTTAATAAAAATCAATGTTTTTCGGTATTATAATCATTTACTATTTACTCAATTTTTGCCGTAGAACAAAGTTTTGCAATCCAAATTCTTGGGAATTAAATATATTATTATGATTGACCTTAATAAGCTTTGTTGGACATGGACCCCTGAAGGTTTGTGAGTTGGTACGACCAATCTAAGTGAAAAGGGGGTCGTACCAACTCAGCAAGCTTCAGGGGTTCATGTACAACAAATTTGCTTATTAAGGTCAATTATAATTATAGGATCAAGAAAACCTCGTTTAAAAAATATATTTTTTATCTGGTATAAATCTCGATCAAAATCTCGTATAAACAATAAAAACGTGTATAAAAATAATTATTTTTTAAATCAAATTGCCAATTTTAAAAACAAAAAAAAAATCCTACGCCAGGAATCGAACCCGAGTCGCCTGGGTAAAAGCCAGTAGCTATGTATTCTAGGCCATTATACACGTAAGTCACGGAGATAGATATTTGACATAAAAGTTAAATTGTAGCATTTTTCCATCAAGTTCTTATTTTACCTTTTCTTGCCTAAAATCCCAGGTTTTGGGCCAGCTGACAAATCATTTGTTAATAAGCTTTGGAACACCTAACTTAATAAGGAGAAAACAGCCATACTAAAATGCTCCGGTCAAATTTGACACTACCTCCCGGGCTATTATATCTGCACATAACAAGATACACGATAATTTTAATTATTAAAGAGTGTTAAGGATTTCATGGCTAGATAAAGTCACGAATGTAGAAGTGCTAAGGAGAATACGCAGATAGAATGAAATTGAAAACACAATAAAAGAAAGGAAATTGCAATATCCCGGACATGTGATGAGGAGCGAAAGATATAACATCTTGAGACTCATAATTCAAGGAAAAATAGAGGGTAGGAGAAGCGTAGGAAGGAGACGCGTTTCCTGGTTAAAGAACCTGAGAGAATGGTTTGGTTGCAGCTCAAGGCAAATGTTCAGAGCAGCTGCCTCGAATATCAAAATATCCATGATGACTGTTAATTTTCGTCGCTGAGATGGCATATTATAAAGATGAAGAAATTTCAGCGTATTCCTCCTACATTTTGATATATAAGTAACAACAAACACGTGTCCTTCATACTGACAATAACTATACTAATATTACAGACAAAAACACGCGGCCTCGCGCAAACACTATACAAATACTGCCAAATTTGATTGCCTTCATGTATGCATGGGTTTGCATGTAGACAAGGCGAAAACGGCGGGTTCGTTGGAAAAAATATTCCCATGAGATTTTTTTGCATAGTCACATTCGCGAGGCATCCCAGATTGAGGTTCAAGAAGTCGCCCACGTAAAAAGTAAAATGGTCCAAATTTTTTTTAACTTTTTTTTATTCAAATTTCAAAAATCAATATTTTTGGCCAATACAACTGTTTTTAGGTTTTTTGGACCATTCTGGACAAAAAAGGTCTCCTGTAATTTTTCTCTAAAGTTGATCATTTTCAACTTATAAACAATTTAAAATTGACAAAAACGAAAAATAGCGATTTTCAAGGCTTAATAACTCGGTTAGGAGTTATTATTAGGTTTGTTCTAGCATCAGTTTCAAACGGTTTGAAACCATCAGCGAATAGTGGACCAGCGCGAGTAGAGGGGATAGCGCTGGTGATTGTATTATGTTCTCTCACTGACCAACTGTTTGCTGACGGTTTCTGACTAGTTTGACTCTTTGCTAGAACAAACCTATATAAAAGTCAGAAAGTGACTAAATCAAAGTTTAAAGCCCTCACTACAAGATCCTGAAGAAATTTTTGTCATTATTTTATCACTAAGCAGTTATTTTTAAGTAGTAGTAATGAGCGCCATGCAGGTATTAGGCGGCGGTCAATGGTGAGTGCGAGAGAGATGCCACTCCGGCAGTCAATGCTGCATCTAAAGGATTTTACATTATCATTCCCGCACCGTTCCAGCACGTAGTGTAGTCTCCGAAAAACCTGATTTCACAAAGATTTGTCTGAATATATACGCTCCGGAGAGTATGAATTGTTCATATTTAAAACCATTAAAATCAATATTTTACGGAAACGAATCGCTACGTGCTGGAATGGTGCGGGCATGATAATATGTGTAAAATCCTTTACTCACACTCACATTTACAGCCGCGTCAATGCAATATTACCGCTCATCTTTAATAATTAAAGATAAGAGTTAGTAATAAATTAATGATAAATTTCTTCAGGATCAGTTGGGGGGGGGGGGGGGGTTGAAACTTTGATTTAGTCACTTTCTGACTCTCATAATAATAATTTTTAACCAAGTTATTAAGTCTACAAAATGGCCATGTTCGCGTTTTTAAAATTTTTCAAATTGCTTATAACTTGAAAACGAACTTTAGAGAAAAATTACACAAGACCTTTTTGGCCAGAATGGTCCAAAAAATCTAAACAAAATTGTCTGAACCGAAAATACTGATTTTTGCAATTTGATTAAAAAAAATTGTTAAAAAAATTTTGACCACTTTTCGCGTGGGCGACTTCTTGAACCTTATTCTGGGGTGTCTCACGAATGTGATTATGCAAAAAAATCTCATGGGAATATTTTTTCCATCGAACCCGCCGTTTTCGCCTTGTCTAATGAGTGTTTGTTGCGTAATAGTGTGTATGAAAGGCTAACAGATATCAGCACCCTGGTGCAGCCGTATAAGAGCATGCGTAAGGCCGGATTTATATTACGACGGGGACGTGGACGGCACGAGGCACGTTGAAGAATCGAAGAATATGATAAGCATTGGTTAATTTAATATACAACGGAACGGGACGACACTGTGAAGCGCCGAGGATGCGCGCCTTCTGTTGTTGTCGGCGCCATGTCGTACACGTCCCGGTGTAACATAAATCAGTCTTAAATATACTGCCCGTCCTGTGTATCCAAGCCTTTAATTCGACATTTTTAAAACGTTTAAAATTTGTTCCAGAAAATCCACTATCGATCTTTCTAATAGTTTAAAACGTTACAAAACTAGAACCGTACTGCTTTCTAAAAAATACTCATTTATTTCACAAATTCTAAAATTCTCGATAAAAATCGGTATTAATCATGGTGATGAATATTTGATACGAGAGAAATTTTAAATAAAAGAAAAATAAAAAAAATATTAGATCGAAAATGCATAATAAAAAGCATGATATAAAACAGAAAAAATTTTTTGACGTTATTATTCCATTATGTACATATTACAATATATGTAATTACGTATGTGAATTCCATGATATGCACGTAATTCTAAAATAAAATAATATTTGTTTTTTTGTTAACTCAAATTGAAAGCTTTTTCAAACCAAAATAATGTAAAAAGTCAGTACAGTGGTAGAATACAGAATGCGAACAAATTTTACAACAAAAAATTTAAAATGAATGTCGACTTGATTCAAGCTCTCTGTTTAACCCAGGTATGACAATACCAAAAGGCACCGCTAGGAAAATATTCCAATTTGCGGTTCAGAGAACTGTATGAATCGAGTCTTTGTACTCTAATACAGAGTATGGCATTATTAAAAATATAAAATCTACGGTTTCGTTTTGATTTAAATTTGTCTCCAGTCCTACCATCCCTCGATAGTACTATTTCTGGGTATACTAGGTTTCGGTTTCGATCTCTACAATATACAGATCATCTTCAGGTCTGCGTTACAGGTGATTAAATGATGCCGTTGCAAGGAATGATTTGTAAGGTCATCAGTCATCATAGTCCAGAAAGCCACTGCGCATCCGCTAGGAAAAATATTCTGATTCGGATTTTTTGCACAATCTTACCCAAAAAGGACTCCTTTTAACAAATTTGCATATTGCCAGGACCAAAGGTGGTCAAAAATTTTTTAAATGTTTTTTTTTCCACAAGGAAAAAGTTTTCCTGCAGTTGGCTGTATACCATGTAATACAAAAACAGCAAATCCTGTATAAAAGGTATATTTAAAATCCCTAAAAAGGGCTACATCACAAATACATAACTAGTTTTCGACTGGTTTACCAGTCATCATCAGTGCTTACGTAAAGTTGATACATCTTAACCACCAAAATATAGTTTTACAAAAATATGAGGGTCAGAGCCCTATAAACATGGTCCGTTAAGGAAACATCAGTTTAAAATGCCAAATAAAGCATGGGTGTTTTAAATATTCTCAAAATGCCCCAGGTAACATCTGAGCTGTAGTGTGACTTGCTTACATGGTGAAAGACAAGCAGCAAGTGTGACAGACAGCAAAACTTGCTGCCTGTCTTCCACCATGTAATCAAGTCACACTACAGCTCAGATGTTACCTGGGGCATTTTGAGGATATTTAAAACATCCATGCTTTATTTGGCATTTTAAACTGATGTTTCCTTAACGGACAATGTTTATAGGGCTCTGACCCTAATATTTTTGTAAAACTATATTTTGGTGGTTAGGATGTATCAACTTTACGTAAGCACTGATGATGACTGGTAAACCAGTCGAAAACTAGTTATGTATTTGTGATGTAGCCCTTTTTAGGGACTTTAAATATACCTTTTATACAGGATTTGCTGTTTTTTTTTTGTTTTTTTCCTAAAATTACTTTTTTTGCATGAAACAAAGTTTTTTAGGTTTTTTGGATCATTCCAAGCAGAAAAGGTCTTTCGTGACTTTTCTCTAAAAACGATAGTTTTTGACATAAAGCGATTAAAAATTGAAAAATTGCGAACTCTGCCATTTTTAACCCTCAAAAACTATGTGAAAAACTGAAAATTTGAATGTTGCCAAGGTAAGTAGAAATTCTTTAAATATCAGTTGATGAAATACCGAAGAGTTTTTTGCAATACAATATTCAAAACTCCTTTGTTTTTTAATGGTTAATCAAGCGTGCGCGACACTATTTTCCACCGACGTAGCAAATGAAAGGAATAAATTCGTTATTTCGTAAACCGGCGACCTTAAGGAAAAATCCCGAAATTATTTATTTTTAAGTTATGATATTGTGGCATATATAGTATACTAGTGACGTCATCCGTCTGGGCGTGATGATGTAATAGATGATTTTTTTTTAAATGAGAATAGTGGTCCTGTGGTAGCTCATTTGAATGGTTCTTCAGTTCTCTATTCAGTAATGTAAACATTTACATAATTATTTATACAGAGTGTCCTCCTACTTCTTTTTTTGTCAAATAATTTAATTTAATAAAAATTTTTTGGACACCCTGTATAAATATATATGTAAATGTTTATATTACTGAATAGAGAATTGAAGAACCTTTCAAACAAGCTAGCACACGACCCCTATTCTCATTTAAAAAAATCATCGATTACGTCATCACGTCCAGATGGATGACGTCACTAGTATACCATATATGCCACAATATCATAACTTAAAAATAAAAATCCACCTGTATCGGGATTTTTCCTTAAAGTCGCCGGTTTGCGAAATAACGAATTTATTCCTTTTATTTGCACCATACTGTAGGTGGAAAATAGTGTCGCGCACGCTTGATTAGCAATTAAAAGACAAAGGAGTTTTGAATAATGTATTGCAAAAAACTCTTCGGAATTTCATCAATCGATGTTTAAAGAATATTCACCTACCTTGGCAACATTCAAATTTTCAGTTTTTCACATAGTTTTTGAGGGTTAAAAATGGCCGATTTCGCAATTTTTCAATTTTTAATCAATATGTCAAAAACTATCATTTTTAGAGAAAAGTCTAAGAAAATCTATCTAAAAATCTTAAGAAAAAAACAAAAAGAAACGTTTAAAAAAATTTTTGACCACGTTTTGGTCCTGGCAACATTCAAATTTGTTAAAAGGAGTCCTTTTGGTAGGGGAGCCCAAGCGGGGATTTTTGCAGTTACTCGAGCGCGTCAGATTAGCATATGGGGAGAAACCTGGTACCCTGCAGATGTACATCTACCATATATTGGCTCTTAACACAGGGGAGTTCGTTAAGGGGGGCCCGAAAAATAAAATCTATCCTTAAATAAACTCGAAATTGTCAGATTAAGATAAGGTAAGTTAAGTACATGCAAAAGAGTGCATATTACAAAAATCTGACGATTTCAGCCGGGCGTAAGGAAATGGGTGAGTCAAAAAGTTTCACAAGAAAAAAGCGAATATTTCGCGAAATAAATGACAGATCGAAAAACTAAAAAATATGTGCTCAATATTTTTTAAAAATCTATCGAATGAAACCAAACACGGCTTCCCACGGAGAGGGGTGGGGGTAAATTTAATATTTTAAATACGAATCCCGCGATATTTCGCGAAATGAACATCCGATCGAAAAACTGTAAAATACACTTATTCAATAGTTTTGAAAAATCTATCGAATGGCACCAAACACGACCCCCCATGGATGTGGGGTGGGGGGTTACTTTAACATCTTAAATAGGAGCCCTCAATTTTTATTGCAGATTTGGATTCCTTACGTAAAAATAAGCAACTTTTATTCGAAACATTTTTTCGAATTACGGATAGATGGTGTTATAATCGGAAAAAACGATTGTTGGAAATGGAAAATTAAATTAAAAAATGGCAAGCGCCCACTAAAATGGAAAACTTTACTTAACTTTTTTTGGTTTTAGGACCTACTCTTCACAACCCAGTAGGTCCCCAAAGCGCTCGAGTGACTGCACATTTAGCATACTTTGCTCCCCTACCATTTTGAGTAAGATTGTGCAAAAAATCCGAATCAGAATATTTTTCCTAGCGGATGCGCAGTGGCTTCCTGGACTATCAGTAACATGATTTCAAGTCCAAATTATGCTAGCAGGATAACTAGGTAAAGGGCTGGGTAAGCGGACATGCTTCGTAGGTTAACACACAGAGTAACGGGGTAGTTCTTGAAGGTAGAGATGTAATGTTAAACAAAACAAAGAAAGAAAGAAACCAACAGTTCTTTGTAGGGAATTTTGTTTGTGATTTATAATCAGAGAAAATGTTAAATTGAAATTTTAGAGTGCAATGGGGTTAAGTGTTAATTTATTTTAATTTTTAACGGAGAAATTCTTAATATTTAATTTTAACGTTGTGTATATTAGTTGTGAGAAAGACAACGTTCGGATTGAACTGTTAATAAATGCAGCTAAAGTGTTATTAACTCTGTGTATGCACTTGTAAATTAATTGTAAAGGTCGTTGCTCTTAGACGTTTTGAGCTGAGGGTAAAGGTCGATCTAAGGAAAAGACAAATAGAAAATAAGTGATTGATTGTTTGCTTTCAGGCAAAGGACTATGGGATGTCAGTTAGCTTACCTCAATGTAGGTGCCTGATACTGGAAGCTTTTTATGTAGAGAAGCACAGGAGAAATTAATCAGATCGGGAAAGGTCAGATTGTAAAACTTGGTTAAAACGGGAAAAATAATAAGTTAAAAGAAAAGGAAAATATCGTTAAAGGTAATAGAAATATAAATATAAAAGAATTTGATTAATTTATTGAAAATTGATGTAAATGCAGTAAATAAATAATTTAAGGGTGCAGGTACCTACATTGAGTAATTTTAAATAAATAAATTAACACAAATACAAAAACCCAGAGGATATTAGGTCTGGATCCCGCGTATGAAAAAAAATTGATTAATAGCAAGCTGAAAATGTATTAATAGCTTAAGGGTGTCTAGTCGGATAAACTTTGATATATGGGAACACTGGAAGAGGGGCAGTTTTAATTTTGGAACAGGTCAAAAATTTGGAACGGTCACACCATGAAAACGGCACATTTATTTTGTCCGACAGAACAGACTTAAACTCTCCGAACAGAGATTAAACTCTCATGCAAAAATCAGACTGCTATTTATCACCTGTCATAATTCCTGTCATTTGACATATTCTACATGTTCCACTCATTAAAACGCCTATCTGGTGATAAATAGCAGTCTGATTTTTGCATGAGAGTTTAATCTCTGTTCGAAGAGTTTAAGTCTGTTCTGTCGGAAAAAATACATGTGCCGTTTTCGTGGTCTGACCGTTCCAAATTTTTAACCTGTTCCACAATTAAAACTTCCCCTGTTCCACTGTTCCCATATACCAAAGTTTGTCCGACTAGACACCCTTAAGCTATTAACAAATTTTCAGCTTGCTATTAATCAACTTTTTTTTCATATGTGGGATCCAGACCTAATATCACAACTACACATACGAGACAACAAATAGTTTAAAATTGGTAAGGACCAGCAGAGGAGGAGTAATATATTTGTTAAACTTTATTGAACAAAAATACCACGTCTTTTTTTTTCATTTTATTAACGCATCTACCACGCAGGGTCATTAGCGTATTTAGATTAGTGTTACAGTTGATATAAATAATGTACATAACTTTACAATATGTGTATTACAATGTGTGTTTGATCAATATTGAAGTAGTTGGTAGTTTTTAAGATCAGAAAATATTTTGAGTAGGTATCTATGTTTTCTTCTAGGGCATCATTTTTTAGGGAGTTGGGTATATTATATTTCCGTCGTTCACTGTTCACTGTTCACTGTTTACTGTTCACTGTTTTACCGTTAGAACACTGTTGCACACTTCACACACTAGTCTGTTTTTGCGTTGCTTTCTTCTGTCTTTTATTTCTTTGTCTTCATTTTTGACGTATCGGTGTATATTATGTTGTAGGTATTGCCGTGTTTGTTGATATATTAATACGTTTCTTTAGATGCATCGCTATCTAAGTCTGTTTCTAGGTTGATTTGTTTTAATATTTCTTTTTTTATTCGAGCGCATTTGACTTTAATTTTTCGGTCCTTTAGGTAAGGGTATATTTTATTTAACAGATTTGCGATCTCTGCTGTTTCTCCAGCATACGTTTTGGCGATACTCAATGGATCTGCTGAGCCATCACAGTTTCCAATAAAACCTGTTCGTTAGTTAGAGGGTAGTTAGAATTTGGGTTATCATATAATATTATATTGTAACTTAGCATTTCTTCTATTTTTTTTTATATTTTGATCTAATTTGACTATATTCTCTTTATTTTTTGGTGTAATGAAAGTATGTTCCTCTGTAGGTGTATTAGCCGATGAAAAGCTTTGGGATATTGAGCGTTTGGTTTGTTTTTGCCTGTGTTTATATGCATTGCCTCATTTTCTAGATAAATTTTTAGGTCGTTTGTTGCTTGTGACTCTTCTTTGGTTGGGTGTATGTGTGGTCCTTGTTGTGTTGTTAGTGGTTGGATTTTTTGTTGTATAGTACTTTCTTCTTTTGGTTGTTGTTGGTAGTTGTTTTTTTTTTGGTTTTTAGAATTGGTAAATGGTTTGGAAAAAGGTTATTTGATGTTAAATTATCTGCTGTAATCGAAGTAAACATTGGGAAGTTTTTTGTTAAGTGGTTGGTTTGCTTACATGTTTGATAAGCTTGGTTATCTAATGACAGGAAAATCCTGTATGATGTTTCCTCATGTGTGATAAGGAATGAATTTGGTAGTGTCTGGTTATTTAGTGGAGATATGTAGGTTTGGCGTCTGAAACTCAGAATGTGCTGGAATTGCTGTGTAGATGTACCTATTCTTAGGAATGTTAAAGGTGACAGAGGATTTAATCCATATGATTTTAATGCAGATGTTAGAACCGAGTGTGGTATTGAGGGACAGACATTGGACAATACTAATCGCTGACTTGAGTTAACAAGTCTGCGAGCCTGTAAGAGTTCTTGGTTTATTTTAATTTTTTAATTTTTTTTATAAAATCCTCAACTAGTTTTTCGTTTGCTAAATATATACATACTCTGTTATTTGATAACCTTGAACAGAAAATAATGTCGGTTGATTGTAGCAAAAGACTCAGAGCAAACAGGTAATCATCTAGTTTGGTATTTTCAATTGTATCAAATATAGTTCCTTGTTTTCTTGATGGAAATATGTTTGTGTGTGGTGTTTGGTTGGCTACGGAAGAATATGTAGGTGATCCATTTAACTGATTTGTAGAGGAGCTATTTGGAGTATTATTAGTAGTAAAGATTTCAGATCGGGTAAAACTATTCATTTTTAGTCATCATTTTTGTTTACTCAGAATACGGTCCTGGCAAACAAATTCCGTAGTCCACAGTAAAACAATCTTACTACTTGTTCTAGCTTTTTTAGGTTATCTGCTTAGGTATATTCCGATATGAATATATTCGATAATAACAATGAAAACTCTTAACATTATAGTGACTTACTGTCTCTGTTGTGTTTATTGTTTGATATTACATTATTTAGTCATTACTTAATGAACTATTTGTTAGTATTACACTGATTTTTTTTAATTAAATTTTAGAGTTCGATTTTAAACACGTTTTAGCTACTATGGTCACGGTTGTGCCAACTAACACGTCTTTCTTTTACTTCATTTAATAAAGTCTTATTTCTAACACACTTATCAAATTATATTATGTACCTACGAAAAAATTGCCAAACTCTCGAAATTATACAAATTTAACCGAATATCAAAGGGTTGCAATTTTCTCATGAAAATGAAATCATTTTCCTTTTGCTCCTTACACGTAGTCGTAGTATGAGTACACGAGGTTGCGAGGTTGCGAGGTATTTGTTCGTCAGATTAAATTGCTATAAGGTTTTGATCATTCAATCTGGAAATTTGAAATTTTCCACACACCGTCTCTAGATATTAAGTTTTACTGTAGAGTTTGTAAAACGGTGAGATCCGAAACTTTGTAATATAATATTTTTATCAGAAAAAAAAATATCTGACAAGCAGCATTGCTTTTTTAAATTCACGCCATCAAAATTAACCACTGGATATACCTAATTATTTGTACAAATCGCCATAATAATATGCTGATTGCCTCTACAGGGTGATTGATTAGTAGGGTAAAGCTCAATAGCTCCACTATAGTAATAGATAGCAATTAAATAAAATAATAATTAAAGTTACAGTTAATAACAAAAATTTTAGCCACCTTTGAGCTTCACATTACAAAATTAGTTAGAATGTTACAGGGTGTTCGATAACACATTGGCAGACCTAACTTATGTTTTTTTTTTTAAGTGGAACACCTTATATTTTATTTTATATTCGAAATCCTGTTAACTTCTCCATCACAAAATTATAAAGGTTTGTAATGTTTTACAGGGTATTTACAAAGTTATAACCAATTTTATATGAAAATCGTAACAAGTTCAACTCCCTGTATAAATAAAAATAAGCACAACAGCAATGGTTTATTAATGCCATATTTTTTAGCGTATTGTCAAAATTTTCAAGAATGGTCGATACTGCTAATTTTCTTTATATCAAATACAGAGTGAGTCAAAACGCAAATATATTATTTTCTCAGTAATTTTAAATGGAACACCCAGTATTTTATGTCACTATTGAAAAGTACCATTACCGTACTTTAATTTTTATATAACATTCCCTATGTCTAGAATATGTCATAACTTTATATGTCATAAATTTATTAGTTTTCGAGATATTTTCATTTTTCAATGGACCAGAGTAGTGTGGCCACCCAAATCACCAGAATTTAATAAACTGGACTGATTTTTTGGGGTTACGTTAATAATGAGTTTATAAAATACATCCAACAACAAGGGATGAGATAAAAAATAGAATACAAAGTGTATTTCGATGTGTTAATTTACAAACGCTCCGTAGAGTAAGTAGCTCATTCAATGATCGTTTTTAGGCGTACATAAATGTGTTAGGAGGTAATTTTGAACACCTTATGTAAATAAATATTAAAAATACTTTATTAAAAGTAGCTTCTAATTTTTTCAAACATGTTTTTTTTGCAAAATGTATTACTGATAAATTATGTTTCGTTCTTTATTTGTTACATTGTTACATTTACATACAAAAGTAGTGTTTAATTGTCTTCACAAGATATTGCATTTTGTGTTTGTGTGTTTTTTTTTAATTTATTACTAATTTTCTTTGTTTATTTGCTGCATATACATAAAAAGATATTTTTTAATTGTTTCAAAAATGTTGCATACAGTGGTTGTGTTTTTGTTTTTAAAATGTATTACTAATAAATTATTTTTATTTCTTTATTTGCTACAGTGTAACATTGATTACCGGATTGATAATCGGTAATCTTCAATTGTCAATTCAGTCATGGCTTACTTAAAATTTAGGTAAATTTAAACACCTAAAATAATTTGCTCTGAAAAATGAAAATATCTCGAAAACCAATAAATTTGGACATAGGGAATGTTATATAAAAATTAAAGCACGTTAATGTTACTTTCCAATAATGATATAAAATAATTAGCAATATCAATTAATCCAAAAAATTTTAACAATAAATAAAAAATATGGCATTAATAAACCATTGCTGTTGTGCTTATTTTTATTTATACAGGGAGTTGAACTTGTTACGATTTTCATACAAAATTGGTTATAACTTTGTAAATACCCTGTATAACATTACAAACCTTTATATTTTTGTGATGGAGAAGTTAACAGGATTTCGAATATAAAATAAAATATAAGGTGTTCCACTTAAAAAAAAACATAAGTTAGGTCTGCCACTGTGTTATCGAACACCCTGTAACATTATAACTAATTTTGTAATGTGAAGCTCAAAGGTGGCTAAAATTTTTGTTATTAACTTTTATTGCTATCTATTACTATAGCGGAGCTATTGAGCTTTACCCTACTAATCAATCACCCTGTATAATTGATGAATCATGATGTTATTCTTGTACAAGGATTAACGATTACTTTGGATCTTTCCCTGAATGATCAGATGTAAAAGATCATATTTTGTAAGCTGTTTCATAATGTGACCAAAGTATTCCAGCGTGCATTTTTTTATTATATTGACCATTTTTATTGTTTAGTTCAGCAGTCTACGGTTCTCCTCATTTCTAACTTTGTCAAATTTTCCCGGTTGACAGCGAGTTATGGCTAAAAAAAATGAGGCTTATTTATTAATTTTTCAGTATTTAAACAAATGCTAAAAAAATATAATAATATTGTTACGTTATAAACGTCACATGTTTAATATTATATTGCCAACCGTCATTAAAGTCATTTATTATTGTACTCATTTGCCCTCATTTGCCGCAGGAAAGTAACACTTTATTGTACTGAAAGTAGAATTTTACTTTACCTGCCGCGATTAATCGAGATTAAATGTAAGTGGTCGATGGAAGTAATCGATTATTTATTTGAGTAACTTACAATTTATTTACTTTAGTTATTTAAAAATATTGTACACAATTTGCGATATTATCAATTAAAATGTCAAAAAGTGAAATTAT
Source organism: Diabrotica virgifera virgifera (assembly GCF_917563875.1). NCBI lineage: Eukaryota > Metazoa > Arthropoda > Insecta > Coleoptera > Chrysomelidae > Diabrotica > Diabrotica virgifera. Next base: position 188,432,239 of record NC_065447.1, on the reverse strand, counting down.
GTAGTATTTTGCAATTATATTCATATAAAATAAATTAAAACTTTACCGATTTAGTAATTATTCAATATTGAAAACTATTGATTAGAAATCGAAAGAAACCATCTTGCAAAAGTTATCGGTCATCACTGTCATGAAATTATTATGAAGTTTAAAATTTAAAAAGTTCTTAAATTGTAAATTTTAACTACCTAAGTGTTAAAACCAATATAAAATGCGATACAAATTTGAATGCACCACGTCAGTAAAGATTCTTTATCGAACTCGTATGTTATTCGCCTCTCTCGCTATGCTCGCTCTGCTCATAATATCAGACTCGTTCTATAAAGAGTAATTTTACTGACTTGGTACATAAATAACTATTACTTCAGATAAAATTCCAATATCTCTTAGTTTTATTCATTTGTCAACTTTTACGTTTGTTTTACTATTTTTCTTCTAAAAATTTTTGGCGCTCAATTTTTCTATTATAGTTGGATCGCTAAACTCAGACACAACAGGCTAGTGATTTTAGTCTGTAATTTTTTTTGTTTTTTTGCCAATTTTGCCAAAATTTTTCAAAATTACTAACTATTTAGTAATTATTAACTATTTAGTATTTATTTTTTTGCCAATTACACCAAATTGGCAAAATTACTTACTAAAATAACTAGCAAGATGTGTCTGAGTTTAGCGAACCGACTATAACTAAATATATTTTGTTTAGTCTGCATTTCTTCTTTTAAATTTTTATTTATTTTAGTTCTATAAGAGATACAGCTAGTCGAAACCTTAAGAGGCTACAGTAGAGATCAACAGGTAGCAACAAACGCGGTCAAAGGTTGCGGCTGTAATTTTGAATATTTTGTAGAGATATTTGACACACATATTCAATTTTCTTATTAATTAAATATATTTTGTTTAATCTGTATTTCTTCTTTTAAATTTTTATTTATTTTACTTCTACATATAAGAGATACAGCTAGTCGGAACCTTAAGTGGCTACAGTAGCGATGAACAGGTAGCAACAAACGCAGTCCAAGATTGCGGCTGTAATTTTGAATGTTTTGTCGAGATATTTGATACACATATTCGTAATATAAGAAAGAATGGTGGTATAGAGCCCAATTTCTGAAATGTAATTAGGATGTGAAAATTACTCTATAAGTAAATACAATAGGTTTGTTCTAGCATCAGTTTCAAACGGTTTGAAACCATCAGTGAATAGCGGACCAGCGCGAGTAGAGGGGATAGCACTGGTGACTGAAGTTATGTTCTCTCACTGACCAACTGTTTGCTGACGGTTTCTGACTAGTTAGCCTGTTTGCTAGAACAAACCTATTATTAACCTTCGGATGACCAAGCGGGGGAATCTGTGACACCAAAACCTGTTAAGTCATTTTTACGTAACTTTAGAGGAGAGAAGTAAAACATTTTGGCTTCTTTATGTAAGATTCAATTTATTCATTTTATGTGTGTAGGGTTCTTTTTAGGTAACGATTCCATTATCATTAAGTAAAAGTCACTAATATTGTTTTCTTTTTGTCAAAGAGCGACTTACGGGGATTTGTTACTTAATATCTTAAACTATCATTAAACTCATGAGGCTTTGTCCCATAAAAATGCAACTTACGAGGTTTTGTAACTTAAAATTTTACTTATAAGGTTTTTGTAGATGTCGCTAGTACCATTAAATTTAAATATGAACTTACAAACCTTCGTAGTTCAAATGATATATAAAAGTATAAACCAACAAAGTACAAAAATAATAATGGACCAAAAATCGGCTTACGAGGTTTTGCAGTTTAACCGTCGACGTGTGATGTAAGGAAGAAGGAAAGCCCTCATATGAGTTCTATGTCTCTGGGTTGAGATTGAGTGGGAGACTGAAACTTGTGGATACTCCTATTGACATAATTTTGCAGTAACCATTTTGGATTAGGGCTTATTTTAAAGAAGAGAGCTCAGTAGATAATAACTTACTTAATTTATGAAGGTGAGTGAAGTTGGCATGCGAGTAGAGGTTTTTTGGGTGAGTTTTCTGTAACTAGAGTGACGGAAATCTTGGGATTGGTTTTTCTTTATGAGAACGTCAAGAAACGTTAGGAATGAATGAATTAGTTTCGATTTACATCGTAAACTGAACACTCAGATGTGTACCATAAAGATTTGATTGAAAAAACACAGTGCCTCCCTGTGGTGGGGCCAAGGGACGAATGCATCATCACCATATTGTAGTCAACATGTGGATTCGAGCATTGATGTGTATAGTGGTAAATATAAATATAAATATAAATATAAATATAAATATAAATATAAATATAAATATAAATATAAATATAAATATAAATATAAATATAAATATAAATATAAATATAAATATAAATATAAATATAAATATAAATATAAATATAAATATAAATATAAATATAAATATAAATATAAATATAAATATAAATATAAATATAAATATAAATATAAATATAAATATAAATATAAATATAACATAAAGTCAACCTTAAAAATATTGAAGCACCATTTTTTAAGAATTTATTCTGAAAGATAAAATAAGCGTTGGATATGCGATGTTTAATGACAGATAAACTTGCTGGATACTGTATTTAGTTCCTAGACTGAACAGGCGGGCCATGTGCAGAGGCTCCATAACTAGAGACTTGTAAGACTGGTATGGGTGGATATTCCTACAGACAAAAGACCACTCGGACGTCCCAGAATGCGATGGAGAGATAACATTCCAGCAGATCTTCGGAAAATGAACACTTAATTTGACCCTAGGTGATGGAAGATCGAACAAATTGGAAAAAAGTTGCACAGTTATCTATGACTCACCCAGGTATGATGAGAATAATCAGGGTTTTGTCTATAGTAATGTTTACATATACAACATGATTTTTCGACATCGTTTTGCTTTTTACATTTTTTATTTTATATTTTTGTTTTTAAATTTTGTTTTGTGTTTTTTTGGAATTGAAATATAATTGATCGTATTATTTTTCCTTCATACTTTTACTGTAATATTTATCTAAAGAAGTCTAAAAAGATTATATAAAAATAAACCCCTAATATTTTTTATTATTTCTGTTGAAATTTATTTTTTTACCGAAACTATTATAGTATATAATATAGGACACGAAACATCCTAAATCTAGTCTGAACGGAATATTATATTTATAACAACGGCACAACGGTTTCTTCTTTCGCATCACCTCGATACTCAAGGGTCCGCCTGTAGCGTAGGCCATGGAGACAGAGAATATGGATTGCACATCTTTGGACCCGGACGGCACACTACGAAACAGGAAACACCGTATGACGTTCCGCAGAATGCGTGCTACGTTTTTAATACTTAAATTAACAATTTTAGCATCGATGGATTGGTCGTTAAAGTGAGTTCTCTTGGTCACCAAGAACTTCTGATTTCAATCCTTTGGATTTTTTAATTTGATCGAAAATGAAGGCAATAGTTTACAAAAAAAAGGAATTAATTCTGTTTTACAATAATTTGATATAATTTGATATAATTTGATATTAAGAGATTGTTGCGAAACCGGATCAAACAGTGTATTGAAGTAGTACATGGTACACACAATCAAGTATTACTCCATTGGCAATACTAAATTAGATTCTAAATTAGGAATTCTCACGCCAAATAACGTCATTTGTCAATTGTTACGTACAATGTGGAAAAAAATACAAAATTATTGGGAAAATTTAAATCTGCAGTTAAACTTTGAACACACGGAATCTCAGATATAAATACTATTTGTATAAGGCATGTTTGGCAGGATCATCAGATTTTGACGTTAGAATCTATTATATCTTCAGATTGAATAAGTAGGATATTTCGATAAATATATTTTGACAACTAATAAAATATGAACTGACATAACTTTATATAACATTACATAACAACTACTATAAATAGAGGAGGATACTATATTCTCCCACTCTATTTTCAACTTAAAAAAATACAAAATAATTAAAAACCTAAATCTAAAATCTTCACTTGAAAAGTCGAATCCGTTCAGATCTTCTTAACTGTGGAAGATCATTACGTTTTTCATCCAGGTTCATTAATGGGTACCGCAGCAGGTTCATTATTGGGTACCAGTTCATTATCAGGATGATCAGGTTCTATCATTGGATCTACATTTTCGTTAATAGGATTTGGATATAAATGGACTGTAGGTTGGATAGATGGCAGAAGATGCAGGGGGGGCTCTTGATACTGTGGCTGATAATTAATTACTTCTGGTTCGTTTACAAAGGTTACATTCTTTTTAGGTACCATAGTTTTACGAATTTGGTCAATGTGACGTTCTAAACAATAGCCATCATCAAGTTGGACTTGGTAATGTAATAATCCATACTTTTCAACAATTGTGCCAAATTTCCAAAGTTCCTGGTTACCTTGGTAATACCGTACTTGTACCCTCTCCCCCACATTTAATTGTCTTGCACCATTGGGTTTTGGGTTGATTTTCTGATCTTGTCTTGTAATCTTAGGTTTAGCGTAATTTTAGATTTAAATTTACTGTGACTAATCCTATACAAATTGTGTTTGTCAAAAAAGAAATAAAGTATTATTATTATTATTATTATTATTATTATTATTATCTGCTAAGTTTTGGTGGACGTAGTGCGTCGATTTTGATTCTTAAACATCTGTTCAGGTACATTTCAGCTAGTGATTTTCCACAGGAAAGTGGTCTCGCTCTATGTTTTAAAAGAATTTCTTGTACTTTCTTACTCATGGGTAAACGATCAGTAGACATAGCTTTTAGTCTCAATTTTAGGGTTTGAACGTTTCGTTCAGCTAAACCGTTTGTAGCAGGATGACCAGGAGCAATAAACTTTTGAAAAATACCATGAGTTTTTGAAAATTTTTTAAATGGATCACTTTCAAAAATTGTAGCGTTGTCTGACACCATAACTCGAGGATATCCGTGAGTAGAACATATCTCTAACAGAAGATCGATGGTTTTTTCTGATGTTGGCGCATCCCTAAGAACTTTGATTTCAGCCCATCTTGACTTAGCGTCAACCACAACAAAAAAATAAAAACCTTGGAATGGACCCGCATAATCAATATGGATGCGGTCCCAATTTTCTGTTGGAGTATCCCAGTGGTGTGGTGGATCTTTTAAAGGTGATTTTCGAATTTCAGCGCAAGGTTGTCACGACTTGACCATAATTTCAATGTCTTTGTCTATGTTTTTCCAATAGCAATACTTTCTTGCAAGTTGTTTCATCTTTGTAATGCCTATGTGAGTTCTGTGGAGTTCTGATAGGACCAGTCGTTGAAGTTGAGTTGGAATAACAATTCTCTGACCTTTAAAAAGGATCTCGTCTTCTTAAATAAAATCATGTTCATTTTGATTTTTTGATTATAAACCAGATTTAATTCTTGATTATTTCTTTCACCTGTCAAATTCTGACGTTTTTGCTTTTTCAGCCAATCACCACGCGTCGTTCTAGCCAATCATTGAGTGTAATACTGATAAAACAGCCTCTTCCTTGATAAAATAGTCTCTTCCCTGATAAAACTTAAGGTACCCTAAATTTCACATAATACGTACATACCTGTGTCCTGTGTTTACTAACTTAATTTATGAACAGCCCTGATAAATAGATATTTTAAAAACACTAACCACGATATACTCAGATTTTCTACAGTTTTTATTTTCAAAATAAATATTTCTAAACTTTTCATAAACGTCAAACAGAACCGATGTAAACCGTACACAGAACACAGAACTAATTCTTCTATTTTGCTGCCGATTTCAACAAACCAGTGTTATCACATAAAAGGATTCGAATATTTACAACGTAATATTTTGGAACAATAGTTACTTTTAAAATACACATCATATTAGTAGAATTAGTAAAATAGTTCTAAAATTACATTCTCCTATTTTATTATTACAAAAACACGGGTGAATAATAATAAAATAAAATGCATTCACCTGGGGGTTAGGCAAAACCAATTACACCACTGCACTGTGGTGAACTCACCCAGCGTAGCTGGGTAAGACCACGAAGCAAGTAGACCACGATCCTAGTTGTCTTAAAAATATTTCACAGATGCCCGTATTTACTAATAATACATATTGGTTCACAAAATAATCTTTTCAAATGCCACTCGTCCTCTAAATTTTGCTTGATAAATTTTTTCGTTTTCATACTTAAACTTCTTTATTTAGGCTAAAATCACTCAAACAAACCGAAATGGATAAAATCACTCGTCCTTCGGACTCGTGATTTTATCATTCGGTTTGTTTTCGTAATTTTACCAAATAAAGAAGTTTTCGTGAAAACAAAAAAATTTATCGATAAAATTTAGAGGACTCGTGGTATTACCTTTGATAAAATGGGATCTTTGTCTGCGGCATCTTTGATATTTTGATAGGTTGGATAGATTTGGATGGATCAGATAAATTTAATTTCTTCGTTGAGAATTTTTTCTACACAAGATGAAGGTTAATTGATAGAAGCTCTAGAAAAACAGTCGACGTTAATGTGATCAGAATATTTTCTGTATTAGATTTCGTAATCAAATCCTAAAAAAATGATGCATATCGAAGTAGTCTAGCAGAAGTTATTGAAGGTAATTTTGAATTTTGATGAAAAATTCTCGTTAGAGGGCTGTTATCAGTGATGAGTTTAAACTTACGCCCAAAAAGATACATGAAGAAGTGATTTACTGAAAACATAATTGCAAGTGCTTCTCTGTCTAACTGACTATAATTTTGTTCACATTTGGTAGGAGATCTTGAAGAAAATGCGATAGGCCTTTCGATTCCATCAATAACATGAGATAGTACCCCTACAACACCGGTTGGACTTGTATCACAATCTAATACCACGGGCAAACTGGGATCATATGGAATTAAAACTTGATCACTCGCAATTTCCTCTTTTAATTTGTTGAAAACTGTTTCACATGAATTATTCCAAATAAATTTTGCACTTTTCTGTAAAAGTTTTCGTAGAGGGTACTTTTTAGTTGAAGCATTAGGAATGAATCGGGTATAATACATTACCATACCAAGAAACCTTCGAACTCCATCCACATCTGTGGGTCGTGCCATGTCGAGAATAGCTTGAATATCTTTGGAGACTTTAAAATTTCGTTGTGCTTGATAAGATGACCAAGATATTCTGTACTGGCTTCGAAAAAAAAACACACTTTTCCGATTATGGTGTAGATTGAACAATTTTAGTCGTTGAAGGCATGCGTCAAGATTTTGTCGATATTCTTGTTTACTGGATTCATGAACAATTATGTCATCAAAGTATGAGTTAGTTTTTGATAGACCGGATAGAATTTGATCAATAATTCGATTGAACTCTGAAGGGGCAGTTTTAATTCCAAAAGACAGTCGATGCATTGGATATGTTCCTCGATGTGTTGATATAGTTTGGATAATACTGCTCTCTTCGTCTACTGCTAGATGAAGATATGCTTTGAACAGATCCAATCGACAAAAATATCGTGAATCTTTTAAGCTGTTCAATATATCTTCGATTTTTCTGATTGGATAGTTTGCGGACACAATTCTCTTATAGAAGTTCTTTCTCAACTTTCTCCCTAAGTGCATACGGTACATCTCGTTCTTTAAAATAGACTGGCTTGGCATTTTTACGCAGTTGCAAATTTACTTTAAAATTTGATACAAGTCCAATTGATTCTTCAAATATGTCTGAATATTTTTGAACAAAATCATCTTAATTAGCCGGTAAATTTTTGATTTGTCTGATCCCTTTTGAGATATCAATGTCTTGAAGGTTAATGTTTAAATGTCTTATCCATACACGCCCTAATAAGGAGTCTAATTCATCAGGAACTACGTAAAATTCTTCTGTTGAAATTTTGTTTTGATATTGTATTGATGTTTTTGCTTTCCCCAGGGGATAAAATACGTTTTTTGTATATGATCTAAAGGCAATATCGGATTTTTGAAGTGGTAAATCCAGATCTAGTTCTTTAAATTTTGATTCTGAGATTAGTGTAAATCATGCTCTAGAATCAACTTCAAATGTTGCCGGTTTGTTTTTAATAAGGACTGTTACATAAAACTTTTCACCATGCGTGTAAAATTGATGTTCATAAATATCTACAATTTTATTAATGACAAAAGTATCCTCTGGTTCTGTTTCGCTGGTTGGTGGTTGATATTCATTAATTAGATGATGGGTCGAGTCAGTTTTATCTTTGTTTGCTAAAAGCGTTGAAATACAGACTGAAATGACGTGACCATATTTTTTACAACCTTTGCACTGAAGTCGTTTAGGATTGATTTTACAGTTTTTAACAAGATGTTGCTGACCACATCGTAAACATCGATTGTCTATTATGTCTATCCCCAATTCTTGAAAATTGATTCTTGATCTAGTGGGAACGCTTCCTAATATAAAACGCTGAATTTGGTCTCTGTCTAGATTGATTGATTTGATTGATATTTAAAGAATTGTTACTTGATGAAAATTCTTTATTGTCGATTATTGAAGATTCTAAGATTAAAGCCTTTTCTTTTAATTTTTCAAATGATTTTTCATTGGATTCCAGAAGACGTTCTCTAATTAAGTTATCTTTGATGCCTCGAATAAACTGAGCTCGTAAAAAATGTTCAGAAATGTTTGCCTGGCATTCGCACGTAGAGATAAATTCACATTCAAGAGTTGCTTGCTTCACAAGAATATTTTTCTTTGGATTCAGGCGATTATCAAGTTTCTTTACAATGGTGTTTTAATCAAAATTTTTAATTTTGTGAGGAGCATCTAAGGATGAAAGCATTGAAAAAGTTGCAGAGCTAATAGAATTCAATAGTAAGTCTAAAGCAAATTTCTTGACATCGAAAACGTGTTTGATTTTAAGGTGGTTTTCGAAACGTTCTATGTACATTGTGAATTTTTCTTTTTGTTCATTAAAGTTTTCGAATAAAGGTATAAAGTGGTTAATAGTCGAATTTGAAGTACTTGCCAAACTTTTCTGTAGTTGATCTAAAATTTCCTGGTTTACCATCATAAATTGTTTGAATTGATCTGGATCCATGTTTAATATGTATTTTAAAAGTCTGGTTATTCAATGATTTACCCCGTCGCCAAATTATTATATCTTCAGATTGAATAAGTAGGACATTTCGATAAATATATTTTAACAACTAATAAAGTATGAACTGACATAACTATACTATATAACATTACATAACAACTACTATAAATAGAGGAGGATACTATAGAATACTATAAACTCAGGTGTTGGACATTCTGAATAAATCACCCTGTATATCCTCAATCTGTCAACTAAACTAGACGCAAATAAAAACTTTTTTTAGAAGAAGAAAAAATAAAAATTGAGAGATACTGATACCCTTCAAATATCAAAAGCTACAGTACTTCAAACACATTTTGCAAAATTATTTAAGATGATCCTACGGGCTATACTATGCTATAAGGAACAATATATTATGGAAAGCAACATCCAGGAAGAAGAAAAAGATCCTCATTATAGAACCTCAAATCTTGTTTTAACACAACATCTGTGCACCTTTTCCGCGCTGCTGCAGACAATACCTACATATGTATATAGAGATTGTCAAAATGCTTATCTAATCACAAAAATATAAATTTTACCCACACGACTCCCAATAGTATTATCTATAAAACTCAAAATACTTTTCACAATTTTTAATACTACTTCACGTGCCCAAATAGGTAGCACAACTGTAAGAATAAGTTAAGTAGAGGGGATCCGACTGCTGTGCCACCCAGGATAAATTATAATAATAAAACTAATACAAGGCAGATATTCAGTCCGGTATGGAGGAAGAATGACGTCACTGCAAATGTTCTCACTTTCTGTTTATTGCGAATTAACTTCTAAAATATTATGTACAGATGATACAAAAACGACCCAACTGTAAAAGTGTGCTGAGCCACTGTAGGGTAGTTGCGTCGTTACTGAAATACGCGCTACGTTAGACCTTGTTTCAGATGCATAATGACGCAACTGTATATAGGGTTAAAAATGGGGCGATTAAATTAAGATAATGAAATTTGAACCAATATTCATGAAAATAAAAGCCATCGTTGTCAAAAAACAAACACCATACCGATGCTCCTGGACTATTACTATTAATTTAATCCCTATTTTATATATTCAAAAATTGTTTTTTGCTCTTCTGAAGAATTTTGCATTTTGCGGTTGCGTCATTCATCATCTGGACCGGCGAATTTGTCCTCAAACAACTTCTTGTGCCTTTTAGATATATGTTTAGGGTTCTAAGTTTTATAGTGGAGAGAAAGGTCAAAAATATATTAATAATAGCATAGGAATGTTAAAATCATAACCAGTTGTATGAATAAAAAATATATAGATTGAAAAGTAAGCCTAATGTTTGGTTTTTATTGAGCATATATATATGAGCATTCGAGAATCTGGTCAAGTTTGGAGCGCTGTAAAACCTAGATAAATAATAGTTAGTTATGTACCAAGTCAGTAAATTTACTCTTAATGGAACGATTCTGATATTCTGACGAGTTCGATAAAGAGTTTTACTGACGTGGTGCATACAAAATTTTATCGCCAACAATTTGATATCGGTTTTAATACTTACTTACAATTTACAATTTAAGAATTTTTTTAAAATTTTAGACGTAATAAAAATATCATGACAGTGATGACAGATGACAGGTGACTTCTGGATGACGGCCGCTTTCGATTTTTAATCGATAGTTATCAATACTGAATAATTCTAAATCGGTAAAGTGTTTATTTATTTTATATGAATATAATTACAAAATAATACAGAATTTCACTTTTCGACATCAATTTAATTAACAATGTCGTAAATGTTGTACAATATTTTTAATAATTAAAGTAAATAAATTGTAAGTTAACTGAATTAAATAATTGATTAAGTATTGCCATCCACCACTTACATTCAATTCCGATTAATCACGGCAGGTAAAGTAAAATTCTTCTTTCAGTATAATAAAGTGATACTTTACTGCCGCAAATGAGGGCAAGTGAGTACAATAATGAATGATTTTAGTGAAGGTTGGTGATAAATAGAATTAAACAACTATATAGTGGAAATTGTTCGCTAAAAAACTCTCTACAAAATTAGTAAAATGTTATTTTAGTGTAAAATGAACTGAAAAAAAAAGAGTTAGTTATAACCTCTAAAAGGCAACTTGTTAAAAATTTTTTATATCTTTTTTGTTGGTCACTTGACGATAAAGAGTAGTAAAAATAAAATTGTAGAAAATTTAAATTGCTACATTCTATATTTTATTAGGTTTTCCGTAGTGTTGGTAGTTTACGAGATATAGCGCGAAATCCCTTTGCACCCGTTTTCCAAGATGGCGGCCGGGGGACAAGGGTGGCGACCGCAAAAACTTGAACTTAAGCTCCTACTGATCTCCTCTACACAATAAAAAAAATAAAATTGACTCCTCTAACAAATGCAAGGTACGGCCTAAAAATGTAACATTTCAATGGACTATTTTGCATTTTAGGTAAGTCAAAGTTTCTTCTTAAAATGTTTATCATTTTTCATAAATTGTTTTTAATTGTCAATAATATTTCTTGAAAAATTCATTGATATACATTGATCCATACTGTTAAATAATTTTTATGGGGAGAATTTAGAGAATTGATTTTATGTCAAAGACCACGAGATCATAAATTTTCATCGCCCTGTATATAGCCAAAATTTGTAAATAATATAATTTAGCCGTAAGCAGTGTTTCGTGGAAAGAGAAAAACGTTAGTGATAAAGATTCTACGTACGGATTTATGCAATTCAAACAATGAACTAAATTACGATCGGTTTTAGAAAGTTACTGTGCCACTTTGGAATAAACAATAGAATAAAAAAATCCACAAGGAGAAAGTTTTCCTGTAGTTGGCTGTATACCATGTAACGCAAAAAAAATAAAATCCTTTATAAAAGGTATATATTTAAAATCCCTAAAAAGGGCTACATCACAGAACTAGTTTTCCATTGGTTTACCAATTATCATCAGTGCTTACGTGAAATTTACATGCTAACCACCAAGATATAATTTTAATTTTAATTTAAATTATATAACAATTTTAGTTATTTTAATTTATAAATCCTTTAAACATCCATGCTTAAGTTAGAATTTTTAACCGATGTTTCCTTGACGGATTACTTGTACAGGGCTTTGACCCACATATTTTTGTAAAATTATATCTTGGTGGTTAGCATGTAAATTTCACGTAAGCATTGATGATGATTGGTAAACCAATCGAGAACTAGTTCTGTGATGTAGCCCTCTTTAGGTATCTTAAATATGTACCTTTTATAAAGGATTTTATTGTTTTTTTTAAACAATAGAATGTTTCTAAATGATTTCCTAGAAAGAAAGCGACGGTAAACAATTTTATTTAGTTTTAGAATATAGAGTTTTTTTAGGATATAAGAAAACATTTATTTTTTATATCTCCTGGAATTTTGACAGAACAGAAAATTTGTAATACCACTATTTTTTCTTAAGAAATTAAAGTGGTGATGTAATGTGTAGAGAGAATGCTTGGGATTGGCGAAGAGCTTGATGGAGGGAGAACAGAGTGGTTGAGTCTTAGATGGATAAAGGAAAAATATTTACTTTGTAATTAAGATCGGAAGGGAGCAGTCCAGTTCGAAAAATAGTAATTTTGTGTAAAGTGGTGAATTTGATGGCCGTATAAGCAGATTCCTGTTGACACGAAATCGTGATCAATTCGAGAAGTACAATCTCCTCGTGTCCGAAGAGATTCCAGTTTTCTGTCTGGAACAAGTAGCTGGTTTGTATCAATTTTTCACAGGATATCGAGCTGAGAAAGAACATCTTGGAATTCTAAAGATTGATATTGTTTGTATCGAGTCGGAAACCAAATAGAGGAGAGATTTCAAGCGAGTGCTGTTTTTTTTGTTTGTGAAACAGTTTGGAAGAGAAAGACCGTAGCAGCATCTGAGGAGCACTTGTAGGAGAACCGAGGACAACACAATCCATGAGAAGAAGTAAAGAAGATAAAAATGGTTAGTCAGTTTATTTGTGAAAAGGGAGAGTTGTTGTATATTACATACCATATTTGTTTTTGTCAATTTAACAGTTTTTACAGCATAATTTATTCATTCATAAATTCATAGAAGAGATAAATAATCTACTTAAAAAGGAGAAAATTAAATTTTAATTTTTTTACTAATCAGAATAGTCTACCAAATCATTTAAATGAAAATTTGTTAAAAGAAAAAGGAGACCGTAGAATTAAAGATTAATTTTATTAGATAACAGATTTAGCATACATTCTGAATCTTATATTTATGGTATAGTAATTAAATAAATAATATTTATAAAATTTATATGTTTTTGAGTATGTTTATTTTCCCTGTTGTGTCCTGGATAAAGTAAGCAACGAGAAATACTAGAAGCCACAAACTAAAGGTGATACATTAAAATCAATTAGCCCTGAGGTCTTATCATACCAGCCAACGAGTAAAGACGTTAAATTTTAATTAATATTCGCTTACAGTTTTTGCAAAACTTAAAAATTGCGTTTTGTGAATGTGTTATTTTAACGATAAACATTGGTAAGGTGACTTTATTTAAATACATATTATAGACGACTTCAAAAATAGGCCAGTATTTACTGGCCCCAAATAATTGATATTTTGGCATACAAAATATAAATTTCTACATCATGGCATCCTCATCTACGTCAACTAAACCTACTTCTACACCAGACCAACAATCTCTAGAACCTAAAAGCTACTCTTCCGTAACCAGACAACCAACCGCTAATGTTTTTCCATCAAGAAACCAAGCAATTGTGTTCGACGCAATTGACAACACCAAAATTGAAGATTACCTCCACAGTTTAAGCCAAATTATTCGACCAATAAATATTATTTTCTGTTCAAAGCTATCCAACAACATAATGTGCATTTACTTAGCAAATGAAAAATTAATGGACGACTTTATTACCAACCACTGAAAAATCAAAGTTAATCAACAACTCTTACAAGCACGACGACTAATCACACCCAGCCAACGACTAGTACTCTCAGGCGTATGTCCATCTATTCCACACTCAATCTTAGAATCAGAATTACAAGCACTTGGTGTCAACCTTTTGTCACCCTTATCATTTCTCCGTATAGGGACTTCCAGTTCTGAGTTCCAGCATATATTAAGCTTTAGGCGAAACACCTATATATCCCCTTTAACCAACCATACCTTACCCGATTCTTTTATTATAACCCACGAGGAGACATTATATAGAATATGGATATCTTTAGACAACCAGACTTGTCATATATGTAAAAGCACCAAGCATTCAGCAAAAGACTGTCCAACAAAGGCATCTGCATCAGGTGACACCACTTAAATTCCTCAAAATAGAGAATCAGGTGAGAACTCTATTGAAAATAATTACAATCAGGCGACTAAAGAACTAACGAGTGGCATCCCACAAAATAAAACCGAACTTAACGATCAAGTTGTACAAAATGAAACACTAAGCACAGAACTCCAAACTAACCAAATAAAAACAGATGCCATATCTCAAAAACGCACAGTTTCTGAGCGTTCTCCAACTCTTTCATCAGAACACGCTTTTGAAGTACCAAAAAACAAAGAGAAAAAGACTAAATTAAACCAAGGCAATAAACCAAAAAAGACGTTAGAGGAAATGCTGAAACCTACAGAAAAATTATTTAGAGACCAAAATTCCAGTTATCCCTTAAACTATGATCAACTAATAGATTTCTTCGAAAATTGTACAGGCTCTTCCGACCCAATAAGCATTACAAAAATGGATACCAATGAAATTTTTGAAGTTACAGACCTACTGACAAAAATTTATCCTAAACTAATTGACCAAAAAATTAAAAGTACATGCACCCGAATAAGAAATAAAATTTTACGACAGATTGATCCGGACTTCCATACCGAACCAGAAAGCGACACCTCTACGGACACATATTAAAATATCAATATCATTCACTAGTTTAATTCAATGGAATCTGAATGGGTATTACACCCATTTAGAAATGTTGCAAATACTAATCTCAAAATACAGACCAATGTTTCTATGTTTACAAGAAACTAATTTTAAAAACAACACTGCACATAAACTAAAAAACTTTAATTGTTTCTTTAAAAATCGACAACATGCTAAAATCGCCAGTGGAGGAGTAGCCATGTACATAAAGGACGACGTTAATAGCACAGCAATACCACTAGAAACAAACATTGAGGCAATTGCAGTCAGAATCAAAGACGTAACTAGTTTTTCCGTATGTAACATATACATACCCCCCAATCAAGAACTTAACCATAACGAAATATCGGATCTTTTAGAACAAATACCTACTCCACCATTAATTGTCGGGGACTTCAACGCACATAATCCTTTATGGGGTTCAAAAAAATTAACACATCTTGGTAGAAAAATAGAAGTACTTCTGGAAAAACTCAACCTAAATTTACTTAATGATGGACAAGATACCCGTTTCGACATAAGAACGGGCGAGGGTTCTGCTATCGATCTATCTATATGTGAACCATCAATAGCGCATACACTTTCATGGGATGTATTACCAGAGCCATACGACAGCGACCATTATCCTATTTTAATCCATAACGAAGATGCATCTACAGCTACACCAGAAGCAAAATGGAATTTAAAAAATGCGGATTGGACGAAATTTCAAAATCATATCGAACGCAACTTGCATGCCATAAATGAAAATAGTAATGTGAACGAAGAGGTAGATTTCATTACAAAACTAATAATAGATTCAGCACATAAAAATATTGGAAAAATTAACTTCAATAGTAAATTCCTTCCAGTTCCTTGGTGGAATCATGAATGTCGACAAGTAATACAACAATCCAAAAAGCGTTTAATAAATTCAAACGACAGAAAAATGAACAAAACTCTTTAGAATTTAAACGATTAAGAGCTATAGCCAGAATTACTATCAAAAAAGCTAAGCGCGAATCTTGGAAAACATACGTTTCAACAATTGACAGTTCTACTCCAATGATAACTGTATGGAAAAAAGTAAAAAGAATATCTGGTGCAAAATCACACAAGTCAATAAATCTGTTAGAGCAAAATAATATAAGATATAAATCCCAAAAGGAAATGTCAAATATACTGGCATTAGTTTATGAAAAAAATTCAAGCGACTCATACTATTCACCAAATTTCTTAAGGAACAAAAGAAATGAGGAAAGATATACCATAGATTATGAAGATCAAAATAATAGTGAAATAAACTTTCCAATATCGATGGATGAATTAGAAGCGGTAATAAAAGCTCTAAGAACTCGTGCCCTGGACCAGATAATATACCCACTATTTTTCTAAAAAACCTCACCTACCCATCTAAAGAACACTTACTCAGCATTTTCAACTTAATCTTCTCGAAAAGTTTATTTCCAAAATCGTGGAGAAATTCAATAATAATTCCTATTCCTAAGCAAAGTAAATCAAAATCAGATCCCGAAACATATAGACCAATATCTCTTACTTGTAGTATGGGCAAAATGCTAGAGAAAATAATAAATAACAGACTAATGTGGTATCTGGAATCAAAAAAATTAATTATACCAGAACAGAGTGGCTTCAGAAAACATCGTTCTACTGTAGACAATCTTATTGACGTAGAATCGGAAATATATGAGGCTTTTGCAATTAAACAACATTGTATCGGAATATTTTTCGACATCCGTAAAGCCTACGAAACAGTGTGGAAATTATCAATATTAAAAACTCTTAGCGAATGGAAAATTAGAGGTAATATACTCAAATATATATCAAACTTATTAGAAAATAGACAGTTTCAAGTCAGAGTAGATGGCGTATATTCCTCAACAAGAAATCAAGAAAATGGTATACCACAGGGCTCGAACCTTAGCACAACTCTGTTTCTTATAGCTATGAACTCTATTACCGCAAAAATTAAACATCCTGTAAAAGCTAGGCTATATGCAGATGATTTGGTTGTACTTTGTAGAGGAAAGAACCCAACAACCATCCATAACCATGTCCAAAAAGCCAAAAATCATATTGAAGAATGGTCATCCACAAGTGGACTTCAGTTTAATACCCTTAAAACCAAAGCAGTGCGTGTTTTACCAAAAGTCACCAAATACAACTGAAGAACTTATACTTAAATGGAGCACAGGTTAAATATGTAGACGAAGTTAGATTTCTCGGTATGATATTTGATCAAAAACTAACTTGGAAAATACATTTAGAACATTTAAAAAAGACATGTCAGCCTGGAATAAATTTGTTACGATCACTTGCAAACAAAAAATGGGGCGCCGACTCGTCTACATTACTACTACAAGGCCCTAGTACGGTCCAAACTTGACTACGGCGGCTCAATCGTTTATAACTCCTCAAAAAAGACGTACTTAAAAACAATAGATGTGATTCAAAATACAGGTCTTAGAATTTCTTTAGGAGCACACCACACAAGTCCAATAAAAACTCTATACTGGGAGACTGGAGAGATCCCACTCACGTTTAGAAGACAATATCTAAGTCTTTCTTATGCCGCTGCAGTATCCTCTAATCAAGATAACCCAGTTATACACAACGTATTTGCTGACCGCTTTAAAAGTTGTTTCCAAAACTCAAATAGAACTGATCACCCTTTTTATTACCGCATACAAACTTACTTATCAAAAATAGGTATTCATTTTCCAGACACCTACGATATTTCCGCAATCCAAACCCCTCCTTTTTGGACAATTCGCCTTCCCTCTACTGATACCAGCTTATTGCGACTAAACAAATCAGAAACGCCTGCAAGTCAAATCAATCAAGAATTTCTGAAAATATTAAGCAAATATGGTAGCTGCTTCAAAGTTTACACCGATGCCTCCAGAAACGAAGACGGAACTGGCGCAGCAATCTACTCGTCAGATTACACAGCAGCTTATAAGCTACCTTCATATACAACAACGTTCTCCGCTGAACTGTTTGCTATTCTAAAAGCATTGGCTCTGATAGTTAACAAAAATAATAAGAGAAACATCATTATCACAGATTCTCTCAGCTCGATATTGGCATTAAAAAAACTCCATTCTGATCATCCACTACTACTTTTCATTAAAAAGGAACTGAAATATGCAGAAAATATGAATATTAAAGTTAATTTTATTTGGGTACCATCTCATACTGGAATCGAAGGTAACGAGGTTGTGGACAAAATAGCAAAGAATGCACCTAATAACCCAAACGCAGAAGAGAACATGAAAACCCTACACACCGACCTGAAAGCATATTTCAAAGTAAATACTTTTAAAATATGGCAGGATACATGGAGGGACTCATCAACGAAGCTATACGAAGTTGACATTAACCACAATCAAGATTCCACAATTCAAAAACAGAAGAGACCAAGTAATTTTCACTCGTCTCCGGATTGGCCATACTCGATTAACCCATGACTACATACTCCAACGTGCCGATCAACCTGTGTGTGATCTGTGTAGAAATGTCCTTACCGTAAAGCATTGTTTATTGCAGTGTCCGAAGTATAAAGTGCAACGAAAAAAGTGCAACATACCACCAACATTAAAAAGTGCACTCGGAAAAGACAGTGATACAAAAAGCATCTTCACATTCCTCAAAGACTGCAACCTCTTACCAAAAATATAGTATTTTACTTTACTTTGTATAGATTTAGAGCTTTTATAATTTCCTATTATGTTTAAAATCTATTTTTAAGTTATAATTTTGTAACACAATCCATACACGCTATTAACCCTGCGTGGTTGATGCGTAATGTAAGGAAAAAAAAATTAGCCCAGAGAATATTTTTTATTGGAAAGTTTTTATTAAATTTTGGTTTTGTTTCCATGAGTAGTAATTAAAATAATTAATTAATTAACTGAGTTAATAAGATTCTGATCAATCTAATAACAGAGCATAATAAAACATTGATCATATTGTTTTCATATCATACTCTTATTATAATATTTCTTCAAATAACTTCTGAACATTTCGTTGTACAAAAATAAACCCCGAATATTTTTTATTATTTCTGTTCAAATTTATTTCTTATCGAAACCGTAAAGGACACGGAACGTCCTAAATCTAGTCTGAACGGCATATATTTATAACAACGGTTTCTTCGGCTTCGCATCGCCTCGACGCTCAAGAGTCCGTCTGTAGCGTAGGTCATGGAGACAGAGAATAAAGACTGCTCTTCTATAACGTTGAACTGCACATCAGTCTCAGGATTTCGGATGGCACAGCACGAAACACCGTGTGACGTCACGCAGAATGCGTGCTAGGTTCAGCTTTCGGTTTCAGTATGTCTGCCGTCGCTTTTCGGAGTGGCGGTTATCCCTAACTGTTGAGTTAATTGTGGGAGCTCTAGCTGTACTTCGCGCGCTTTTAGAAACTTTTAAAAGTTTTTTGGGACATTAATTTGGATCTCTTGTTTTTTCTGTGTTTTGGCATATGACAATATTTAATGAACTGTGGTTATTAGGGGAAATTTTTGGGGTAAGTTTCGATAAAAATCTATTGAAAGTAACTTATACAAATTATACAGTGAACACTTCAAAAATATACCAAGACAATATTTGGTAATAAGGAATATTAGCTGGAAGATTTTAAACACTGTGGTAATGAAAAGTTTGATTTTACTAAGAACACATAAAATAAAATTAAACATCTTCAACAGACATTAAACAAAATAAGGAAAAATAGTTTAAATTTTATTATTAATTGTTTATGACAATTTTAAATTAATTTTAAGGAATTATAAAGAATTTAATTTTACCAAATTAATTTATATTTTGTAAAATATACCGAAAATAAACAAATACAATAATTGTTTACATAAAGAACTACAGGATTATAAGCTTGTAGATTTTAAAGGCGCAGTTTGAAATTCTATGTAAATAAAAAATTATTTTTAATTAATGTAAAATAAGGAATAATCACTTTATTAAAAATTAAGATGGCGTTTATTTTGTCTTTTCTTAAGTTAAATAATTTTTGGAAATTTTGGTAAATATTAAATCAATATTTATGAATTGTTATTAAATTGCACTTTTGTATTTTTATAAAAAATGAACCATTCGTGAAATTTCATAAAATTCTTTAAAACTTTTGGATATCTTGTTGGTTTTGCGTTTTTGGCATGACAATATTTAATTAACTATTCGTTATTAGGGTAAATTTTGGAGTACCTTTCTACAATAACCTATTTAAACGTAATTTATACAAGTTATAGTAAGTTTTACCTGCAAAACTATACAGACAATTTTTGGCTTATGAATTTAAGATAGCAGGAGTAGTAGCTGGAAGATTTAAAATTCTGTGTTAAAGAAAAATTGTATTTCACTAAGAAAAATAATAAAATTTAGCATTATCAACAAGCATTAAATAAAATAAGGCATATTTTTTTAAATTTCATTTTTAATTTTGATGAATTTTAAATTAATTTTTAATAATTAAAAGTAAATTAAATTATTCAAATTAATTTTAGTTTTGTAAAATAAATCGAAACTAAATAAATACAACTTTTTACACGAAGGATAAACTACAGTATTATTGACTTGTACAAAAATCTAGTTATACTCAGAAACACAACAAAATTAAAAACAAAATTTTAATGAATAATAAGGAACAGACACGTTATTGTTAACATACCTTAAAAATTAGGTTCAGTGGATTAATCATTTTTTTCTTTAATTTTTAGAAACATTGTAAATTTTCAAATAATTTTTAAAGAATTTTGATGAATTTTAAATCAATGCTTATAACTTTTTATTAAATTATATTTATGTGTTTTTGTAAACAAAGAGCCATTTATTAAATTTTAGAAAGTTCATTGGATCATTTGGCTCTCTTGTTCTTTAATCGTTAGATATCGTTAGACTTTAAATTAAGTTTAAAGAATTAAAAAGAAACTAAATTTACCAACCTAATTTAAATTTTGTAAAATAAAACGACAATAAATAAATATATATTTTATATGAAGAAACAACACTAAGAGCTTTTAGATTTAAAGACACACAAAAAGCAAAATTTAACACAAAATTTTAATGAAAAAAAAAAGAATACAGACCTTACTCTCAACATAATTAAAAATTAGATTTTACGAATTTTCTAAAATTTTAAATTCAGTTTTAGAAATCTTGATAAAGTTCAAATCAATGTTATAATCAATCAATAACTTATATTAAATTATATTTCTACAGTTTATTATATTATTTTATTATGTTCATTTATTATATTATTTTATTATATTATTATTATTAAATTAGGTTTCTACATTTTTGTAAAGAACGGGTCATTCCTACAATATTACAAAGTCCTTAGAAACACTTGTATTTCTTGTTATTTTTGTGTTTTGGCATAAGACAATATTATTTAATTAACGCTGGTCATTAGGGCAAATTTAAGGTAGGTTTCTATAAGAGATTTAAATTCTAATCGGAAAAATTTGTTGTGTAAATTTATTAGAGTAAATCAATACTTGTTGGCACTACGTCTCTTTTGTTTCTTGAGGTATCTTCTAACTACTCACCAATTTTAATAAAAATCTATGGAGATCCAACGAAATCGGAGGTGAAAACCTTTAGTGACTGCTCTCTGTTTCTTGTCGTTTCCCCATTACTGAGGATCGTGATTCCTTCCAATATTCCTAACAATGTTTCTCCATTGGTTTCTATCTTCAGTTGGTGAAAGAGCTTCGCAGAATGAGTTTACAGCTGAATCCTTTACTTTTTCGGACCATCTAGTTGGTGATGGTCCTCTTGATGTTCTTTTCCCTGGAACGTTTCCAAAAATAATTAATCTCTCCAAACTGTCGTCAGCTCTGCGAACCACGTGACCAAAGAATTGCAGTATTCATTGCAGACATATTGTGGACAGCCTTTTTCTAATCTTGAAATGGTTTAGAATGGAAACGTTTGTCCTATGAACTGTCCAAGGTATGCGCAGCATTCTTCTCCAGCACTACATCTCAAAGGCATCATTTTTTTGGCGCTCGCATGCGCGAAGAGTCCAAGTCTCTGCTCCGTATAGAAATATTGAGAATACAAGGGCATTCACCAGTCTCATCCTGATATTTCGAGAGATAGATCTGTTTTTCCAAACTTTAGTTAGGCGACTCATCGCATTTTTTGCCATACCAATACATCTCCGAACTTCTGCTTCACAGTTACCACCGTTAGTTATACTAGACCCGAGATAGACAAAGGTGTTTACTATCTGGTATTCTTGTAACAGGTCAGTCAGTTGAATAGTGTCGAATCTGTCGACCACCATTATTTTTGTCTTAGCTTTATTGATTTTTAGACAAACCTTTTTAGACACATTTAGGATGCGTGTTGTCAGGTGACAAGACGCATCCTTGTCTAACACCTCTCTCGGTCTTGAATTGGTTTGAGAACTTATGATCTAGTCGTACTGTCGTTATATTGGACTGCACTATAAGCCAAAAAATAGTTTACGATTTTGCATTGAATTGGTGGAGTGTAATTTTGTTTAAAAAAACTTCTACATGGTATAGTCTTTATTTTGCAAGATCTTAATTACTTAACTTGTAACTGTAACATTAACTGTATTATATTGTCGCTAATTTTCCCTGTGGTTACACCAAACAAAAAATAAAAAATTGCAATTTGAAAAATATATTATATATTTTATTCTATCCTCTTGGTCTATGTTTAACTCACAAAATTTCTGCTAGGACTATATATCACCTGTAAAATGTAATCTAAATCTCATCAAATGCAGTACAAAAACATTAATCGTCGCTTACAAAACTTTACTGCTTTTCCTATCATAACTACATTTATCCAAATGCATTCAAAGTTATCAAGAGTATAGATCGGCAGTTGTTACTCTGACTATTATTTTATAGTTTAAATTATATCACTTATTCATCGCATCCTGTCTGTACTCAGTACTGGACTCAATTATACAAGAAATTTAGTATTTTATTTTGAAATAAGCCACAATTTAAGTTAAAAACAAAAATTTATTAACGTTTCGACTTCCACTTTGGAAATCGTTATCGAAATACAAAATATTAATAAATTAAACATTTTTTTTGTTTCTGTTGTTTGTAAAAAAATTCTACTAATAATTTTTAATCTGACTTATCCATATCGGCAATTTAGATGTATATTATGCATTTTAAAGTAGACGACTTTAAAATGATATTGCCAATATTTATGAGTTGCGTTCCTGAGACAGCTTTATTGAAAGATAGTTCATTCGATTATATAAAATCTATGCTTAAGAATATTCGCCACAATAAAATCATAGCATGTGATTTGTCTTTAAAAATACAGTAAAATTCTCGTGTTAGTGATTCCATAGTAAATAACGAGAAAAAATCAGGAAAAAAGCTCATGATACTATCACCACATGGTGAGTCACTACACTAGTTAACATTATACTTTGATTGTATATGTATGTTATTTAAAATATAAATAATACTAATAATACAGATATATAAATAATACTAAAGTATAAATGATGTACGCTCCATATGTTACCGACTTACTAATCCGGGTATTTCCCTGCTGTTTTCTGCCGAGGAATATTTTGAGTTAATGTAATATTTTATATTTCGATAACGACATCCGAAGTGGAAGTCGAAACGTGAATAAATTTCATTTTTAACTTAAATTGTTACTTATATAATAAAATAGTAAATTGCATAAGATACCTACCACAAAGAAACACGTTCATCTACAAGAAATAATTGATAAGTAGTAGTAAAATTCAAAATAAATAATAAATTTCAATGCAATGAAAAAGCTGATTATTATGCACGTAAAGTAGTACATCTTCAGTGTTTCAGCGAATACAATGTACGTTTCTGACCTTAATTCTTTTATGCAATTTAAAATTTTAATTGGGAATAAGCCACAATTTTATTTTCAAATAAGTTTATTTGACGTTTTTCTAAGTAAGATATAAAATTATGGCTTGTTCCCAATTAAATTAAATTGCAGTAAGGTCACTCCCGGCGCTAGGGTATAAAATCGCGTCTGAAAGACTACAATAGGCGCCGTTTGGTTATTTAAAACTTATTTTATATTTATTTGTTTGGTATCGTCCTTTTCATGAGCATTTTTCAGTGCGTAACAAATGATAGGAAAAAGGGTAAGTCCGTGATAATACACATTTATGACATTTATTCTAACATGACATTTTAGTTAAATCTGACAGTTGTCACATTTTATTTTCAATTTGGAATAAAAACAAATCAAATGTGTTTCTTGCATTTATAAAATGGTATTTTCTTTAATTTGTATAGTCTTATAAATTATACACATTATATTTGTAATATTATTATCTAATTAAAAAAATATATTTTTTTTATTATGGCGCCATCTATCGACAACTAGAATAACTAGAATAAATATTATAAATGTCTGTAATCACGGACGTGCCTTTTTTTCTGTCACATACAATTTAATGCGTTAGAAAGAAATCGAAAAACTGGGACGCACTGAAAGATGATCATGAGAAAAATAATATATTGGCACTAGTGCGAGGGAAAGTAGAATACCTTGTATTACGGCTTTATAATATTAGGCCTGGATTCCGCGTATCAAAATAAAAGTTGATTAATACCAAGCTGAAAATTTGTTAATAGCTTAACGGTGTCTAGTCGGACAAATTTTGATGTACGGAAACACTAGAACAGGGGAAGTCTTAATTGTGGAAAAGTTTAAAAATTTGGAACGTCAGATTACGAAAACGTCCCATGAATTTTGTCGGACAGAACATCCAATTGATTTATTACCTTTTCATTAAACTCTCTCTCATGCAGAAATCAGACTCCTATTACTAACCAACATGATTCCTGCCATTTGACATGTTCTTCGTGTTCCACTCATTAAAATGCCCAGTTAGTGAAAATAAGCCAATAAATGACCGTTTTGGAGTGTAATTTTTAGGGGCAACTCCGAATTGCATGAAAATTTGGATTTAGGTTCTACTTACCCTCCACTTCAAAGTTGAATTTGTGCCGTTGGTTGCTTTTACTTGTGGGGTGATATTTACCCCTTATCAGGGGGTGAAAAACGCGTGTTTAAAATAAGGCCGGAAATGGATAAATTTACTTATTTTAAGCACCTTTTGTTCTATAATAAAGTTTTTTACGTAAGTCAATGCTTTTCGAGTTATTCGCGATTTAAAATGTTGATTTTTCGACAAAAAAACTACGTTTTCAGACTGTTTTTTCCAAATCACTCAAAAAGTAAACAATTTATGGAAAAAAATATTTTTAGAAGAAGTTTAGCCTATAAAAAAATGAAAAAATGGTGTACTAGTAAAGTCTACACATTGAGTAGAAGCAAAGTTGTAGCTCATGAAAAATACGTTCTTATTCGTCTAATTCCAAATCGAATAATTCAACCCGAAATCACCGAAGAAAGAAGCGTTTTTCGGGAAAACCTTACTAACATTTTTAAAGTATCGAAAAAAGCTTATTATTTGTTTTTTACAAAAGTTTACAGCGTCAAAAATAAACGAGATACACTGAAAAAAGTGTTGGCCCCTTTTTTTTGGAAAAAAATCGTGAAAACCTCCCTCTATTTAGCACCCTAAATGAAATTAATCGTTTGGCTTTACCATCTATTTTAACTGTATGTGTATTGTTTATATGATCTGTAAGTTTGATTGGTTTGAATTGCTAATTTTTGAAAACATTTGGTTTTATACCAAAAAAAATTTCTAAAAATTTTTGAAAAATTTCCTTTTTCAAAATAACTTAAAAAGTATTAGTGATAAGGAAAATCTTAAAGAGTAATAAAATGTAGGTTTTGCTATTATAAATATGCTAGTTTCATTTTGTTTCTCCGTAAGACAAAAATTGGTTAAGATATGGCTGTTCAAAATTTGAATACACTCGTGATTAGTGACCCATTCAAGCTTTCTCAATTATAACCCTTTTAAAAATAAAAACATTAAACCGGCGAGACGGACAGATTATATAAAAAATAAATATAGGTAAGTAAATTGTTTGTAAAGCGGTAGCGATTAATTTCATTTGGGGAGCTAAACACGGCAAGATTTTCATGATTTTTTACAAAAAAAAAGAGGGCCAACCTTATTTTGAGCCTAACTCGCTTATTTTTAATGCTTAAACTTTTGTTAACAATAATTAAAACAAAGCTTTTTATAAACAGTTTAAAAGTTTTATTGGTTTTTCCCGAAAAGTGCTTAATTTTTCGGTGATTTTACCTTGAAATATTCGATTTGGAATAAGACGAATAAGAACGTATTTTTCATGAGCTATAACTTTGTTTTTATTTGATTGATAGACTTTACTGTTACACAGTTTTTTTGGGTTTTTTATTAGCTACACTTTTGCTAAGGATATATTTTTCGATAAAATATTTACTTTTTGAGTTATTTGCGAAAAACCGTCTGAAAACGTGTTTTTTTTTTGTCGAAAAATCAACATTTTCAATGGCAAATAACTCGAAAAGTATTGACTCACGTAAAAAACTCTATAGAACAAAAATTGCTTAAAATCAGTCAATTGAACGTATGTTTCTTCACCCCCAAGAAGGGGTGACTGTCAGCCCCCAAGTAAAAGTAACCAACGGTACAATTTCAACTTTGGAGTGGAGGGTAAGTAGAACATAAATCCAAATTTGCATGCAATTCGGAGTTGCCCCTGAAAATTACACGGTATCGCCGAATTTCCCGTTCATTTACTGGGCTATAAATACCACTCTGATTTTTGCATGAGAGTTTAATGAAATGGTAACAAATAAATTGGAAGTTCTGTCCGACAAAATACATGGAGCGTTTTCGTAGTCTGACGTTCCAAATTTTTAACTTGTTTCACAATTGAAGCTTCCCTTGTTCCAGTGTTCCCATACATCAAAGTTTGTCTGACGAGACACCGTTAAGCTATAAACAAATTTTCAGCTTGCTATTAATCAACTTTTTTGGTATGCGGGATCCAGGTCTATATATCATATATATGCGGGATCCATGTCTATACATACAAGAAACTAATATTTAGATATTATTTTCAGTAGTAATTGCACAAGAGCTCTAAAATTATCGAATTTTTCACGAGTGACACTTTGACAGTTTTAATTTCACGAGCCGAAGGCGAGTGAAATTATGTCAAAGTGTCACGAGGGCAAAAATTCGATAATAATTTTAGAGATCGAGTGCAATTCGATGCGATTATTTTATAAATAAAACTGTTCAAAACAAAAATTTTATTGTAATTTATTTGTTTAAGCACAAGTTAGTACAAACACACAGTTGTTATAAATATTTGACAGTTGAAAGTCATCACTTTTATAACTTTTATAACATTATTTGTCATTAATGCCACTGAATGTATTTTTTCGTATCAACGAAGGGCACCTGACGTGATATAAGTACTTGACGACGGGATATTATCAAAAATTATCACCTTAATTTTCATTTCTGTAGCTTTCTATTGGTCAGAATCTCCTTTAAATGAAATAATCTAATTTATTTCACATTTATCTTACTGTTTTCATGTTTTAATGAAAATAGTGCGATAATTCGTTGAACTACAATTATTTTGACATAATATTTAAAAGTCAAATCAGTAGACCATAATCGTCGTCATGGAAACTAATTTTAATTTATTGAAAATTTGGTTTTCACAACCTTGTCAGAGAACGTATTGAAAAATGCAAGGATCAGCTTGCATCAGTGATATATTTGCAAAATACCACGAATTGCTCGTTTACATTTAAGATTACCAATCAATAAGTAAAAACATTCTTGTTTTTTCCAAATTATGAAATTTGCATACATTTTACTACGTACTGTTATATATGTTGTATTTATTCGTGTATAAAAATTGATATAACTCTATTTTTTATGTAGAGTTAGGTTTGGTTAGGTTAGGTTAGGTCATTTCCTAGAATCCCTAATTAACATTAAAAATAAATAATAAAGGTAACTGGCGAAAATTGGTCGAAAATTCGGAAATAAATCTTTTTCTTCTTCAAGTGTCATCTTCGTTCCGAAGGTTGGCGATCATCAGCGCTATACGTATTTTCGAAACTGCTGACCGAAACAATTCTTTGTTGCTACAGCTATACCATTCCCGTAGGTTCTTTAGCCAGGAGTTTCGTCTTCTTCCTATGGACCTTTTTCCTGCTATCTTCCCCTGCATAATTATTCGAAGCAGTTCATATTTTTCGCCTCTTGTAATATGTCCCAATTATTGCAGTTTTCGTTTTTTTCTCGTAAATATGACTTCCTTTTCTTTATTCATTCTTCTCAAAACCTCGATATTTGTGACTCTCTTCGTCCATGATATTTCCAAGATTCTGCGATACATCCACAGATCAAATGCCTCTAATTTTTTGGTATCAATATTTTTCAGCGTCCATGACTCCATTCCGTAGAATAGCACAGAAAGTACGTAACATCTCATCAAGCGAAGTTTCATTTCAAGGCTCAAATCTCTTCCACAGAACACTCTCTTCATTTTAGTGAATATGGATCTGGCTTTTTTATTCCTATTTTGATTTCTGCTGAGCTATCTTTGTCTTCATTTATTAAAGTGACTAAATATTTGTATTTGATAACTCGATCGATAATTTTATTGTGTAAATATAAATTTGGGACATTTCGTGTTGATTTCGATATTACCATAAATTTAGTTTTCTTTATGTTCAAAGATAGTCCATATTATAGTCCAGTCTGCTATCTTATACACCAATGTCTGTAGCTCTTCAAGTGTTTCTGCTATCAAAACGGTGTCGTCGGCAAAT
Organism: Diabrotica virgifera virgifera; assembly: GCF_917563875.1. Taxonomy (NCBI): domain Eukaryota; kingdom Metazoa; phylum Arthropoda; class Insecta; order Coleoptera; family Chrysomelidae; genus Diabrotica; species Diabrotica virgifera. Next base: position 188,403,436 of record NC_065447.1, on the reverse strand, counting down.
CTTAGATTGTTTAATCTAACACAATTTATTTTAATATCTATTGATTGCTCAGAGAGTGGTCTATTCATTACGACTTCGGAATAGAGATTAAACAGGGTTGGTGACAGTATACACCCTTGAGTTACACCTCGCTTTATTTCAATTTCTTCAGTGGTATTATTCTCTACAGTATTTTTCTCACTACTGCTTTCTGATTGTAGTACATATTTGCTATTAGTCGGATGTCTTGTTTATCTAAACTCTTTTCTGCCAGGAGTCTGATTAGACGATCATGCCGCACGAAAATATATCAGTTAGCGATTAACTGACTGGCGATGAATCGGCCGGCGATGAATCGGCCAGCGATGAATCGACCGGCGATGAATTGGCGGCATCGAAATGCTGGCGATGAAACGTCCTAGACCCGCACCAGATACACCGGAAACCATCGCCGTCACGATCTTCGTGTTCAGTGAGCTCGGCAGCAAAATTGAACTTATTTACGTAAATTATTTCTGAATTACAAATTAATTATTTTTCAGAAAATAGAAATTACGAAGGTCACAGATACAGAATACATAATTAAAAATAATACAGGGTGTTTCATTAATAATTGTCCATATGGTAACTGGAGAAAGCTTATTACAAAATACGAAGATTTAACCAAAAACACTTAAATAAAATGTGGTTCCTTACTGAGTTACAAGGTGTTTTATCTAAAAATTTAAAAATTAATTTTGCTCAGTATTTTAAAACTATTCGATGTATGCTTTTCATACTTGGCAGAAAGTGCGACTACTAGACACTCTACTAAATTATGATAAACAAAGGTTTCTAGCTACTACCAGAGGCGTACGACAGGGGATGGTGGATGGTTGACACTTTTCAAATTCTACGTCACTGGAGGAATTACTATTTTGGTGCCACTTTTAGATTCTACAATACTTTCTACGTAAATAATATACTCTTCATTGGTAACGATAAAGTCATTAGTTTTCGAGATATTTGAAGTTAAATATGAAACGGTACAGTTATTTTGATTAATTTATGATATGATTCATATGATTAAAATTTAAAAATTATTTGTACCCAGTACTTTAAAATTATTTGGCGTATCCTTATCATACTTGGCAGAAAGTGCATGTACTGTACACCCTACTAAATTAAGATAAATAAACGTTTCTAGCTACTACCAGAGGCGTACGACAGGGGATAGTGGCTGGTTGACCCTTCCCAAATTCTACGCCACTGACGAAATTGTTATTTTAGTGTAATTTTTTTGATTTTGCAATAGTTTTTATGTAAATAATATACTTTTCATTCTTAGCGATAAAATGATTAGTTTTCGAGATATTTGAAATTAAAAATGAAGCGACACAATACACTGATCAAAATAACCGTGTCGTTTAATTTTTAACTTCAAATATCTCGAAAACTAATGACTTTATCGTTACGAATGAAGAGTATATTATTTTCATGGAAAGTATTGGAGAATCTAAAAATTGAACTAAAATAGCAATTTCGCCAGTGGCGTAGAATTTGGAAAGGGTCAAACATTCACTTTCCCCCGTCGTACGTCTCTGGTAATAGACATAAACGTTTGTTTAACATAATTTAGTACCTTCTGCGGTATCTATACTTCCTGCCAAGTATGAAAAGGATACGTTAAATAGTTTGAAAATGCTAAGCAAAAATAGTTTTTAAATTTTTAGATAAAACACCATGTAACTCAGTAAGGAACCACATTTTATTTAAGTGTTTTAGGTTAAATCTTCGTATTTTGTGCTAAGGTTTCTCCAGTTACTATATGGACAATTATTAATGAAACACCCTGTATATTATACTAATTTAAATCTAGAAACCTACCTTAATTAGAACCATTTTTTGTTTTTACAAGGCAAAGACACGACGAAATAGAAAAAGGAAAGGATTCTACAATATTCAATCACATCTTGTTTTCCTTCATATAGGAAAAGGTACAAGAAATTATTCGTAGTACTCACAATCTGAGTAAAGATAGAAGTAAAAGAAAGGCAATTTATGTTCTATTTCGATTCAGAGGCAAGGCATAATCTGCAGACAGCGCTGTTTCTGGTATCACTGTTGTCAATACAGATGCCTGCCCGCCTCTGAATCAACACAAAACAGAATGGCCTATTTAAGGGGAATTTCAATGTTCGATTTATATTTGACGTTTCTTATGTACTGACGACGGTGATACCAGAAACAGTGTTGTCTGCAGATTATGCCTTGCCTCTGAATCAATATAAAATAGAAATTGCATTTCTTTCACTTATAATATTTCGTCACTTCGAAATTCATTGTGGAAAATGCATTTTCCTCGTTCATGAATGCAATTTTCATTTTGTCATCACCATTTTTATTCAAAAAGGCTTTTACGAATCGAATAAAAAAAGCTTAATTTTATCCAACTGCCATTTGGTTTGTCCAAGTAATAAAGCTTAAAATAGGATAAAACCTCGCAATTTTTATGGAATGGATCGATTGACATGAAAATTTGAGAATAAGTAGTGGATAATCCAAGGATCAAAATCTATAAATATGATGCCAAAAGGGGCTTTTACCATGGGGGTGGTTGCCACTCCATCTCGAAGGTGGAAATTTTTTATTATATTTTGACCACAAAAGATGGAAAAACGTTCATTCTCGCAAAAAACGTTCCATATATTTTTTTTAACTTAATAGTTTTATCTCACAATGAAACACTGAAAAACGTTTGTTTTTCTATACTTCCACAAAATTTATTACAACTATGTTATTACTACAGCTGTTTCGGCAAAGTGCCTTTCTCAAGTGATATATTTTAAAATGTGTTTGCCTTTTTAAGTCTTTAACTGAAGAGGTTGAGGAGAGGGGAGCTGTTTGTCTCGAGTTGGTCATTCAGAATTATATCTGTATTTTTCAATTTATTAATTTCCATTGATTCTAAAAGTGATAGCTTAAGGCCTTTATTTTGAATATGTAGAATTTGAAACTCTTCATTGAAAGAATGATTATGATCTAGAAGGTGAAGTGCGTACGTAGAAGTGTCTGTTTTTCTATTGTTGAAAGCCCTTTTGTGTTCTGCTATCCGTTTGTCAAAAGTTCTGCCAGTTTGACCGATGTAAGTTTTCGGACAGTCACCACAAGTTAGTTTGTACACACCACTCTGTAGTTGCTTTCTCTTTCGGCTTTAATTGTTTTTGATATGTTTGCTTAAGTTGTTGTTAGTTCTGAAAGCTGGTGTTATTCCTTTCTTTTTTATGTATCTGGCTATTTTTGTTGTTATTTTGCCAGTATATGTGAGAGAGCAGAAGGTACTGGGTTCTTTCTGTGGTGGTGGATACACTAATTTCAAGGCTTTCTTATGGAGTTTTTGGTTTAAAATGTTGTTAACTGTTTGTTCGTTATAGCCATTGTTTACAGCTATTTGTCTAATGATATTTAGTTCTGTCTCGAAGTTATTTTTTGTCATAGGAATTTCTGTCAGTCTATGTATCATGCTATGATAGGCTGCTAATTTGTGTTGTGTAGGATGGGATGATGAATTGTGTATAGTTGTGTCAGTATGGGTAGGTTTATGATATACGGAGAACTCATGTTTGTTGTGTAGTCTGGTAATCGTTACATCTAGAAAGTTTATGGAATTATTCTGTTCTGTTTCTATTGTGAACTCAATATTACTATAAAGTGAATTAATGTATGATAGAAATTGGTCAAGTTGTCTGTTAGTTCCTGTAAAGCAGACTAGTATGTCATCCACGTATCTCCACCAATATAAGAACTGTTTAAATAAGGGGTGTTTAGAAATTGTTGTTTCAAATACGTGCATCATACGTGGATGACATACTAGTCTGCTTTACAGGAACTAACAGACAACTTGACCAATTTCTATCATACATTAATTCACTTCATAGTAATATTGAGTTCACAATAGAAACAGAACAGAATAATTCCATAAACTTTCTAGATGTAACGATTACCAGACTACACAACAAACATGGGTTCTCCGTATATCATAAACCTACCCATACTGACACAACTATACACAATTCATCATCCCATCCTACACAACACAAATTAGCAGCCTACCATAGCATGATACATAGACTGACAGAAATTCCTATGACAAAAAATAACTTCGAGAGAGAACTAAATATCATTAGACAAATAGCAGTAAACAATGGCTATAACGAACAAACAGTTAACAACATTTTAAACCAAAAACTCCATAAGAAAGCCTTGAAATTAGTGTATCCACCACCACAGAAAGAACCCAGTACCTTCTGCTCTCTCACATATACTGGCAAAATAACAACAAAAATAGCCAGATACATAAAAAAGAAAGGAATAACACCAGCTTTCAGAACTAACAACAACTTAAGTAAACATATTAAAAACAATAAAAGCCGAAAGAGAAAGCAAATACAGAGTGGTGTGTACAAACTAACTTGTGGTGACTGTCCGAAAACTTACATCGGTCAAACTGGCAGAACTTTTGACAAACGGATAGCAGAACACAAAAGGGCTTTCAACAATAGAAAAACAGACACTTCTACATACGCACTTCACCTTCTAGATCATAATCATTCTTTCAATGAAGAGTTTCAAATTCTACATATTCAAAATAAAGGCCTTAAGCTATCACTTTTAGAATCAATGGAAATTAATAAATTGAAAAATACAGATTTAATTCTGAATGACCAACTCGAGACAAACAGCTCCCCACTCCTCAACCTCTTCAGTTAAAGACTTAAAAAGGCAAACACATTGTAAAATATATCACTTGAGAAAGGCACTTTGCCGAAACAGCTGTAGTAATAACATAGTTGTAATAAATTTTGTGGAAGTATAGAAAAACAAACGTTTTTCAGTGTTTTATTGTGAGATAAAATGAACTTCCATCAAGTAACGGTCGAATCCATCAATTATTTAATAGTTTTAGATTTATTCGCTATCGAAAGTGTTACTTTTATTTCGAAAAAAAGAATGTGTGTGTTCTCTGTACGCACGTAAGAAGTTATTGTTCTATTATATAATTTCAACGAAGTAATTATACTTTACAGGTTATTTGTATTTTATTTAAATATTAAACTAACTTTCTTATCTACCACTTTCAAAAAATTTTTATTAAAACAACCAAAAATTAAAAAAATATATGAATCAACCTTCCAATCATTGGCACAACGCTCTACCAACTACTCCACCGAGCTTCTTTAAGTGACACGTAAGTTTCGGATATAATTACACAACACGGTGACAAATAGACATATAAAAATGTTATACCTACATACATAATATTTTATTACCTTACTACAGAGAAAGACAAATCCAAAAATTATATTAAATTATACATTTACTAAAAACATTAATATATTCTTTTAATGACTTATTTGCGCTGATACAGATACATACACACCTATTAGTCCTGTCGCCAGGGGGGGTACAACGGCCTCGTTAATTCAGATGGACTTACCCAAGTTTTTTTTATGTATTTTGACCCGTAGAAAACGAATTTTTTGGGTAACAGTTGATCCGGATGTCGATAAGATTGTTATAGACCAAGAACTTGAGGAATCAAATAACAGCGATTTTTGGCAAAACAAAACAATATTTTGTATTTTTTGGGTCATTTTAAGCAAAAAATATTTCTACAAGTTTTTTAGTAGGATGCAGAGTTTTCGAGATAAACGCGGTTGAACTTTCAAAAAATCGAAAAACTGCAATTTTTAAACTCGAATAACTTTTGATTAAAAAATAAAATAGCAATTCTGCTAAGCGCCTTTGAAAGTTCAAGTCAAATTATGTCGGTTTTGATTATTTGCATTGCTAAAAATTTATTGTGTTATTGTTAAACAAAGCTACAAACAACTAGTGCGTGAGTGATGTTTCTATGATTTCTCATTTAAAATCGAACGAGTAGGTAGAATAGGTACTAGTGCAATCAAGACTATTTCTACGTTACATGCGTTAAAACGCATGTAAAAGCACGGGAAACCCTACGTGTTTATAGCTTTGTTAAACAATAAAAAAATAAATTTTTACCAATGCAAATAATCAAAACCGATATAATTTGACTTAAACTTTCAAATGCGGTAAGCAGACTTGCTATTTTATTTTTTAATCAAAAGTTATTCGGGTTCAAAAATTGCAGTTTTTCGATTTTTTTAAAGTTCAACCGCGTTTATCTCGAAAACTGTGCATTCTACGAAAAAACTTGTAGAAATATTTTTTACTTAAAATGGCCCAAAAAATACAAAATATTGTTTTGTTTTGCCAAAAATCGCTGTTATTTGATTCCTCAAGTTCTTGGTCTATAACAATCTTATCGACATCCGGATCAACTGTTACCCAAAAAATTCGTGTTCTACGGGTCAAAATACATAAAAAAACCTTGAGTAAGTCCATCTGAATTAACGAGGCCGTTGTACCCCCCCTGGCGACAGGACTATATCTTGAAAGACTAGCAACGAACTATTACTGTCTGTGTGCGCATGCTCGCAGATTTATGAAATTTTACTCTCAATCGCGCCTAAAGAAGAATAACTTCAAAAATCAATGTTTCTAATAAGTTTTTTGCTGATAATTCCAAAAGTTTTCGTTTTATCAAAACAACTTTATTTGACAAAAATGTACCTTGTGAAAAAATAAACAAAACGGTTTTTTTTTGGTTTTCTTTAAAGTAAATAGTAATCGAGCTGTACTTTATTATATGTGAGCTCTTCTTCGTCAAATGTGAGATAAATTAAAAGTCAAAAGATGGGAAAACTATGCATTTTTTGAGGATAACTTGTTCAAACTAATGTAAAGTATATAAAAATATCTATCTCCAGAAATAAAAAAAAGTCTCGAGCTCAAAAATGAAGTGACTTATAATGAAAAGAATGTCAGTACCAATTTTTTTTTCAGCGAAAAAGTGATCCAGAGCAACCTCCTAATCACCACCCTAATTAAAATTATTAATTGACCTTATTTGGTCCTCTTTATTTATGTATTATTAATAAGTTCTAGAAGTTTGACCGGCTTAAAATGATTAGTTTCTAAAAAAATAGAGGTAAAAATAAATAACGAATTTTTGTTGTTTGGAAAAAAATGACCTTTTCTTCAGAACACAAAGATTAGCATCAGAGATAAGAAAAAATTTTTTAAATATGAAATTATAGATTATTTCTTTCCCGAGAACTTGGTTTGCAAAAACTTTACCTACGTCAACAATTGAGTGAGCTATTGACAATTAAAACTTGTAATACCATGCAAAAACCACCTTCACCAACCCTTTCAAAGTCACCTCTTTTTGCGACAGGATTTTAAAAAGATTTAATATTAATAGGCTTATAGATCTTATAAAAACCTACAATAGATATTAACGTCTTAGGAGCGAAAAGTGATACATTATTGCTTGAGAGTAAGGGTTACCGTTCGACGCGGAGCGGAGAGCGGTAATTACTCGAAAGCAATAATGTCACTTTGCGCTTGTAATACATACAACATTTTTTCTACAATCACTTAATAAAATGAAACTGTTTTTGAATCATTAACTTTATTGTAACTATTTTATATCTGTCATTATAATGTCGTACCATTAACTTTTCTATCTTTTAGTTTGAATGTTTAATGTGTTTGTATTTTATTATTTTACGGTTGCTACGGACGACGAGCGTAAAATCAATCTTTACGCGCTAGAGCGATAAAGTGGTGGTACTCAGTAAACGTCAAATTTTCGTTGCCATTGACAAGAAAAAAAGTCTTTTTCATCAAGTGATTTTAGAAAAAAATCTTTTTTAACAAGCTTTCTAAGATAAAAAATATAAAAGTTGCGGTTAAAATAGCATATTTTTTTTGGAGAAAAAAAAGGAGAAATCCAATTATTGGAAGCATAATAATATAAGTTAACGGTGTTTTTAGTCATTGGCCTTATTCGTTCTTTATTTATGTACTATTAATAGATTCTAGAAGTTTGACTGGCATGATTAGTTTTTAAAAAACTGGAGTTAAGTTAATGGATACGTATTTTCGGCTGCAATGCTATTCAAATGGGGATTCATTTTTTTTCGAATCCTGAGAAAACTAAAAAGTATTTTTGAAAAATTTAAACGCAGAATGAAAGATTACGTCATTGGCGAGGGCCGAAAGTCCCTGAGAACTTCTATAATGTTTATTTTAATAAGTTACAGGGGTGAAATCTAAGAGAAAATGTAGTGTGATATTTAATTTCAAATATCTCATTCGAAAGAAACCTCTTATATACTCTAAGGGACTTTCGGCCCCCGATAATAATTTAGTCTTTCATTATTTAAATTTTTTAAAAATATTTATTAGTTTTTTCAGGATTCGAACAAAATGGACACCATGTCCGTGGTGATATTTTCCAAATCGAACATTCGCTATCTTTGTCATACAACGCACTCAGTCGAATATAATGTTATGACAAGACTCAAGATAGTGACAAGTAGAGATGTGTCCGACCCGGTATTTTTTTTATTTATTTATGACTCAACCTCAAAGGGTCATTGGCGCAATAAAATTAAAAGGTTTACAATTTATTTAGTACATTTATAGAATACAAGTATGATGTCAAATTGTTCATATCAGTTCCGTCACTTAATATTGCTTGTAAGGTGTCTTGTAGGTTATATTGAAGTCTCTCCATGCAATAGAGAGGACACTTCAGTAAAATGTGGCGAACACCGAGCCCAAAATATCACATACGTAGCCCTATGGTTTTACTTCACTCTCCAGCAGATGTTTATGCGTGATGGGACCCGCTATTTTGATGTAGCAGTTGATTCTGCTACTATACTACTTTTTAACGCTTTTACGAAGATAATAAAATCAATCAAAGAGTTGTTTATTAAATAGTATCGATAGTGTATTTGAAAAATAATAATTGATTTAAGGCGTACAATTAATAAAAAGTTATTTATTGTTTATATATTATTTATGGAAAATCCAAGTATTTCAAGTCATTAAAGTTCAAATAAAAGTATTATTTTATAAGAGTTTTTTGCGAAAACAGTAAATAGGTATGAGTTTAGCTATAAAGTAAAGTGCCAATGGTGGCATAAAACCTAGTAAATGCTAATGCTTCAAGTACGCACTACATTTTTGAAGATTTCGTTACACTTACAAAGCATTTGCTTTTCTCCGTAGTATTTGCTACTATTCACCAGATAAATAGGAGTATGTACTACGAAAAAATAATCCTATCATTTATACAAGTCAAGGTTATCCAAGAACATTCAAAAACTGAACGAAACCGAAATAGCCCTCTCTACCTTTCGAATGGCAAGGTCACTCTCAACCTAATGTTTACATCTGCAGTTTCCATACCAGTAAGAATTTTACTACACGTAATTTGCCGTGTTAAGACAGAAAAAAGTAGGGATAGCCGTAAAGTATTTGCGAATTATGTACCCATGGCCTTAAAACGAATAACGAATTTTTGTAGTTTTGTAAAAAATGATAGTTTCTTCAGAATTAAAAGATTAGCATCAGAGATACGAAAAAATTTTTAAATATGAAATTGTAGGTTATTTAATTTCCAAGAAACTGGTTTGAAAAAAATTTTTCTACGGCAAAAATTAAGTCAATCGTAAATGAGTATATCGAAAAACATTGATTTTTTACTTTCACTTTCATAGCGAAAAAACTTTCGATAGCGAATAAATCGAAAACTAATAATTTTATCAATAAAAATGTATGTATTATGTATATCAACACTTTTGCTTAAAATAAATGTTTTTATCAACTTTTGCGGTCAAAATATAATAAGAAACTTTCCATCCCCGAGATGGGGTGGCAACCACCCCCATGGTAAAAACGCATTTCGGCATCATATAGATATAGATTTTGATCCTTGGCCTATCCACTACTTACTCTTAAATTTTCAAGCAAATCGATCCATTCTGTAAAAATTGCGAGTTGAAAAGCTTCGTTTCCTGGACTAAATAATTTGGTAGGTTTTGTGCTTTTTACTAGTTCGTTGCCTCGCCTAATACGACTTTATAAATGGCTATAAAGTTTTAAAATAAATGTGTTAACATAATTTGTTTTAATTGATACTGTTTTGTTTTGTTAATAAAATGCATATGCATGTTACGGTAAATACGATTAATCCGGTGATTATACATAACTACTAGTTATTATACATAATCACCACTAAACTTGATAAATTTCATAATAAATTCTTCCATATTTATCAAAATAACAGAAGAGTCTACTGTATAGTCCATGAGGTGAGGCTGCTTCCTTATGAAAAAATGTCTGATTCAGTTTCTTCCAGAAATGTCCCCTTTAATAAATCCGAAGGGTAATGGGCGAAATTTTTGGGCAGAAATTGTTTAAACAATTTCTTAAACCAAATTAAAAATGTAAACTTCTTTGCCTCGAAAAATATTTTTTAGGTTTTTTGAGTCTTTTTAAACTTTCAGAAGTTGATAGTCTTCCAGTTTTAAGCGATTTAAAATCTGAAAAATTCGAAAGTACGCATTTTTCACAGTACCTATATTAAAATGTAACATTTAGGTTGCATTTCTTAGAGGAATCAATTTTATTTTTTAATGTGTAGGGGGGTTCAGTAGAAGCTTAAGTTCAAGTTTTTGGGGTCGCCACCCTTGTCCCCCGGCCGCCATATTGGAAAAAGTGGTGCAAAGAGCTTTAGCGATTTATCTTCTAAACTAACAATCCTACAGAAAATTTTTTGCTCAATTAGAAATCCAATGAAATCAATTAATTTGTGGTCATCTGATTGAATACAACCAATAAAACCAACATTATACTGAAAACAGATCCCATGGGCTGTTTTCACTCAATCATGTAGCTATGGATACCTACATTTCGTTTCAGTTCGATTTTGACATTTCAAATATTCAATATTTCAAAATGTTACGATTTGGTTGTAATACTGATGAGAATATTAATGAAATTATCGATTCAAATATACCAAAGAATACTGTTTACAGTAAAAAATTTGTATGGAAAGTGTTTATGGACTTTTGCAATGATAGAAAATATGAATTAGATGGAAATCGGACGGTGGAAGAATTGTTAATTGCACATTTAAATAAATTGTTTCTGCTCTGTATTTTTTTCATAACCAGCAAAAAATTTTCTATCCGAATAACCCTCGAATATTGATAAATGCTCAAAAATTTTTTAACAACTTTCTCAAGCTTGTTGCTTACAGGTAACAGACCTCCGCCTACGGCGTCGGTCTGTTTCCAAGCAACAAGCTTTCGAAATCTGTTATAAAATTTTTTAGAACAATTATCAATGTCCTTGGGTTATTACTACTGAAAATTTAATTTTACATAAAATGTAGCAAATTAAATTTTCTACATTTTTATATTTATTACTTTTTATCGTCAAGTGACCAACAAAAAAGTTATAAATAAAAAAGAATGTGTGTGTACTTTGTACGCACGTAAGAAGATATATTTCTATTATAATATAATTTCAACGAAATAAATATACCTACTTAACAGTAACAATACAAAAAATTAACAATAATTACCAAAAATGAACCAAAACTTTACAATGCCAAATATTAAAAAAAAATATATATGAATCGTCCGGAATTTGAACCCGCAATCTCGCGATTTTTGATCTCTGGTCCAATGCTCTACCAACAAGGCCATCAAGCCGCATGCTACTTACCTTTCAGATATACATAATTATACATCACGGTGACAAGTGAAATATAAAAATAGATGTTTTATTATTTTACGCCCAAGGAAGACAAATCCAAAGACACAAAATTATAATAAAAAACCTTTTAAACCACCTTTTTCAAATTGCGCAAGTTGTATTATTAATATTAATGTTAATCAATGAAATATAAATATTTTGACGTTTCAAAATTTGACAATTCACTTTTAACTGCAGTGCCTTAAATATTTTAAAGCACTAGTGCCTTAAAGTAGCATTTTTAACGCTCCTATGGAGTTCTAAAAATTGCATTTTTAACACGTTTGTAGAAAAATATATTTAGAAACACTAATATATTCTTTCCACACTTTTTCTGGACTGATACATACATAAATTAAAACATTTTGAAGTATAACTTCAAAAACATAATATGAAAACTATTTAAAAAGGCAGTAATTAACAAACCTTTGTTGTTTCTCTTCCCACAAATTTTAAAACGCAACAACCATACATAACCAAACCGTCAACCGTGCAAACCACAGCTGCGCTACAGCTGCCATATGGGATAATTTTTGACATGTCATTTGAACATCCAATCAGAACAAAGTTATAATGCGCTAGCGCCGGGATCGTAGGTTTTAACATATAAAAATTCACCATCATATTGCGCGTAAAGAAGTGTAACTTCAAAAATATGAGAAAATTTTGTAAGAAGTCTCCTCTTGGAGGTTATAACTTTTTTTCCGTTCATTTTACAATAAAATACCAGTATAGCGATTTTGTAGAGGATTTTTCAATGAAAAATTTTCACTATAAATTTGTTTAATTTTATTTATTATCTAGGTTTTACAGCTCTCAAATCTTGACCAGATTCTCGAATTCTCATAGGAATACAATAAAAAAATACTTTTCTATGTACAGTCCGTCTAATTTACTTACCGTTGCACGTCATTATCTACGCCAGAGATCTAAGTTGACATAGTTGCCAAAGTATAAAAAAATCCTGAATCCATTTTAAATCAAATAGATCACATAATTATTGTAAACGTGGATTATACAACAAAACAAATTAGTATTCAATGTAGATAAATAAAAACTTAAGAAATAGAGTACAAGAATTAAGTTATAATCTTACGTTAAATTAAATACTAAAAACAGTAAATATAATAAAACAAATACTTATAGTAAAGAATATAAAAAATATGAAGTGTCATCACCGCAACTGTCAAATAAATGTTACCGATTTATTCTAAAACGTCACCTTCGTTCGATTACTGTTACAGTGTGTTCCGAGCAAATGTGCTTCATAAAAACGCCTTATAATCTATTTATACAATAATTTAATGAAACATATTATTGTCCTTTTCATGATCATTTTTCAGTGCGTAACAAATGATAGGAAAAAGGGTAAGTCCGTGATAATACACATTTATGACATTTATTCTAACATGACATTTTAGTTAAATTAGACAGTTGTCACATTTTATTTTCAATTTGGAATAAAAACAAATCATGCATTTATAAAATGGTATTTTCATTGATTTATATAGTCTTATAAATTATGCAGATTATATTTGTAATATTATTATCTAATTAAAAAAAAATTATTTTTTTATTATGGCGCCATCTATCGACAACTAGAATAACAACAGAACTAGAATAATTACCAAACTAATCACCGACGTGCCTTTTTTTCTGTCACATACAATTTAATGCGTTAGAAAGAAATCGAAAAACTGTGACGCACTGAAAGATGATCATGAGAAAAAGAATATTGTGTATTTCTTTAGGTTAACATTAAGGCTATGGGTACATAATTCGCAAATAGTTTACGTGTATCCCTACTTTATCTGTCTTTACACGGCAAAATACGTGTAGTAAAATTCACACTGGTATGGATATGTAAACATGTGTAAACATTACTAGAATGTCATTCTACTTGAAAATGTCATCATTAATTTAAAGAGATGGCTTTTGAATGTTCTTGGAAAACTGTTATTTTTATAATTGCAAATTATTAATTCAGTTAATAAATGTGATAATTTTTTCACTAACTATGTATTCAGTGATTGTAATAATTTATTTGTACAACAAAAACTAATACTCAATCGAGAAAAGAGGAAAAGTGTTAAAGTGATTTTTTAATAATATATTGTTACGGAACGCTTACAATTTTGAACATCTTTAACAACAAAATACTTGGATCACAGAATATATTATCCTGATCTCTGCTTGGATCTTCCACAAATAATACACAATAAATAACTTTTTATTAAGTTCACGTCTTAAATCAATTATTTATCAAATACACTATATATCAATAATATTTAATCAATATTTCAAAATATTCCCGATGCAATGTCAAATATTAAAAATTGTCACTGATTGTCAGTGTCTGACTGACAATATATGCTGACAATATTATATTCGGCTTAGTGCGTTGTAAGACAAAGATAGATTTGGAAAATATTACCACGGCATTGTGTTCATTTTTTTCGAGTCCTAAAAAAACCAATAAATATTTTTGAAAAATTTAAACGCAGAAGGAAAGACTAAATTATTACCGAGGGCCGAAAGTCCCTCAGAATAAATAAAAAGTTTATTTTTAATGAGATATTTGAAATTAAAAATCACACTAAATTTTCTCTTAGATTTTCACCCCTGTAACTTAATTAAAATAAACATTATAGAAGTTCTCAGGGACTTTCGGCCCTCGCTAATAACGTAATCTTTCATTCTGCGTTTAAATTTTTCAAAAATACTTATTAGTTTTCTCAGGATTCGAATAAAATGAATCCCCATTTGAATAGCATTGCAGCCGAAAATACGTACCGATCCTTTTAATAGAAATCTTCAAATATGTACTATTTCTACGCGTAGATAATAAAATATGTCTAGTGGCTGTAATCACACTGTATTAGGCAAAATGATTCTAAGAAAGAACACACCTACCGCCTAAATATTTCGTGTTGGTATCATGTGACGTCACATGCTATGACGCGAATGACGGGTAACGGTAAGTAAATTAGACAAATTATATGTATATGTATATATTAGTCGAGCGGCAGCAATCTTTATGCCGACCACGAAAATCAAATTTAAGGTGAATGACCAATTTTGGTCTATTTTATGTTTTCGAGGTCTCTGAATCCGAATATGAAGTTTATTTTTATCTAGATTTGGTGGAACATGTTCAAAAATCAAATTTTATACAAAAATGCCGAAAATCAATTTTGATGATTTTTCAAATTTACCTCGCTGTATCTTTGGTCGCTGTAAATATTTCCTTTTGAAAATTTTACTGTTTAATCTCTGAAGCATGTAGATAACAATGGGATTTGTCCTAAATATTTAAACACATTAAAAAAGGAGTTGTTAGTTTTTAAACATTTTGTCATCATATTTCGTTAGTTTCATGTTTACTTAAAAAAGTTGAGTGACAAACTTTTTAATTTATAATTTTAACCAACACAACAATAAAATATAATTCATGAAAAAGTTTTTTAAAAATTTTAAGTCAAAATATACAATAGGAAAAAAGTTATGTTACTTCATAAACAAGCGGCACACCCCAAAAAACGCTTATACCTCGAGATCCTGACCACGGTGTGGTGAATGGCTAATTTTTATCATACTTTATGATTTTGATAACAAAAATTCGTTTTTTGCTCTTCTTAAGAATTTTGCAATATGCGGTTGCGTCATTCTTCTTCTGAACCGGCGAATTTGTCCTCAAATAACTTCTTGGGCCGTTTCTATATAATATGCTACGGGTTATACGTTTTATGTTTTATAGTGGGGAGAAAGGTCAAAAACAGATTAATAATAGCATAGTAATGTTAAAATCATAATAAACTGTATGAATAAAAAATATATATAGATAGCAAAGTCAGCCTAACTTTTGTTTTTATTTTATCCCTATGAGCATTCGAGAATCTGGTCAAGTTTGGAGCGCTGCAACACCTATATATAAATAGAATTAAACAATTTATAGTGGAAACTGTGCGCTGAAAAGCCCTCTACAAAATTTATACAACGATATTTTATTTTAAAATGAACTAAAAAACAGTTATAACCTCCAAAAAAGAATCTTATTATAAATTTTTTACATATTTTTGTTAGTATTTTAGTTTGTTTGTTAGTAAGCAAAAGTATTCCTATAACGGGGATATTCTAATAACCGATCATATATGCCTAGTTAAAACGTTTTTGGACCTCAAGTTTCTATTCCGTAAACCGTGATATTCCTTTAACCGGTATTCTAATAAGCGGGTTCGACTGTATCTTTTTTGTTGGTCACTTGTTAAGCTTCTACTGATCCCCCCTACACATTAAAGAAATAAAATTGACTCCTCTAACAAATGCAAGGTACGGCTTAAAAAATGTAACATTTTAATGGAGTATCAGTTTTGAAAGTTCATACGGTTATTTTATTCATAGAGATTCTGACCAACACAAACATACAAAAACAAAAATTGCAGCGATTATTTTTTAACGATTTTATTTTTCAATCATGTAGTAAGCTTTGTCATCACCTGTTTAATTCTGCCCAAGTAGATTATTATCATTATACTGGAAATAATCTACTGAGGTATACATGATTATACTGAGAATAATTTGAAGTATTTTGTTTCTGTTTAATTACAAGTTTTATAGTCTTGACAACTCACGTTTAAGAAAATTAACCAAAATACACATTTAGTTTTTCATCTAATGTCAAATTGTCACGGGGCAATAAATATTGTCAATTTTAAGCCCTCGAGTGTAATTCGGTAACAGTATTTCTTCAATAGAACTGTATTTTTTAAATAACTTTAACTAACACTTTATTGATGTCCTTGTCAGAATATTTGCTGAACCAGCTGATGCTGTTCACTTTGACAAGTTTTCAAACATTAATTGTGATTAGTACTTTACAAAAACTTTAATTTTGTATGTAAGTAGTTAAAATTAGTCTGTCGAATATTTCGCGATAGTAAGAATATATTATATGAAAATGATCCAAATTGTTTCTCAAAGTTGTTAACATTCGGCAATAAACACTTGACTCCTGCGGGCTCTCCTGTCTATTGCCAGGCAATAAATTTTCAAAAAATTGTCGCATTATTTTCAATTTGTTCTCACTCTTTTATCGTATTAATGTTGACGATTTTTTAATGATTTTCATTTTCAATCGTGTATTAAGATTTTTTACTTAATTCTGACCAATCAGATTATTGATGGATTCGACCGTTACTTGATGGAAGTTCATTTTATCTAACAATAAAACACTGATAACGTTTGTTTTCTATACTTCCACAAAATTTATTACAACTAAGTGACTACAGCTGTTTCGGCAGAGTGCCTTTCTCAAGTGATATAGTTTACAATGTGTTTGCCTTTTTAAGTCTCTAACTGAAGAGGTTGAGGAGTGGGGAGCTGTTTGTCTCGAGTTGGTCATTCATATATCTGTATTTTTCAATTTATTAATTTCCATAGATTCTAAAAAAGAGTCTGTTTTTCTATTGTTGAAAGCCTTTAGTGTTCTGCTATCCGTTTGTCAAAGGTTCTGCCAGTTTGACAGATGTAAGTTTTCGGACAGTCACCACAAGTTAGTTTGTACACACCACTCTGTAGTTGCTTTCTCTTTCGGCTTTTATTGTTGTTAATATATTTGCTTAAGTTGTTGTTAGTTCTGAAAGCTGGTGTTATTCCTTTCTTTTTTATTTTTTATTCCTTTCTTTTTTAGTGAAATTAGTGTATCCACTACCACAGAAAGAACGCAGTACCTTCTACTCTCTCACATATACTGGCAAGATAACAACAAAAAGAGCCATAAAAAAGAAAGGAATAACACCAGCTTTCAGAACAAACAACAAATTAAGCAAATATATTAAGAACAAAAAAAAAAGCCGAAAGAGAAAGCAACTACAGAGTGGTGTGTACAAACTAACTTGTGGTGACTGTCCGAAAACTTACATCGGTCAAACTGGCAGAACCTTTGACAAACGGATAGCAGAACACAAAAGGGCTGTCAAAAATAGAAAAACAGACACTTCTACATACGCACTTCACCTTCTAGACCATAATCATTCTTTCAATGAAGGATTTCAAATTCTGCATATTCAAAATAAAGGCCTTAAGCTATCTTTTTTAGAATCTATGGAAATGAATAAACTGAAAAATACAAATATAATTCTGAATGACCAACTCGAGACAAACAGCTCCCCACTCCTCAACCTCTTCAGTTAAAGACTTAAAAAGGCAAACACATTGTAAACTCTATCACTTGAGAAAGGCACTCTGTCAAAACAGCTGTAGTCACTTAGTTGTAATAAATTTTGTGGAAGTATAGAAAACAAACGTTTTCAGTGTTTTATTGTTAGGATCAGATTATTATGATAACCGGAATAATCTACCTACGTTATTATACTGGGAATGGATTTTAAGTATTTTGTTTCTGTAATTACAACGAGTGTTCTAGTTTTGACAACTGTCATATTTAAGAAAATGAACAATAATCGACTTTTAGTTCTGCACATAATGTTAAATGGTCAGGAGGAAAAGTAATACAAATCGGCAATTTTAAACGTTCGAGTATTAAAAACCGAGTACCTTGTTTATTATTATTTTATGAATAAGATTGTTAGACCTGGATACCACCTACCACAAAAAAGTTGATTAATAGCAAGCTAAAAATTTGTTAAATGCTTAACGGTGTCTAGTCGCACAAACATTGATGTACGGGACAACTGAAACAAGGGCAGTTTTAATTGTGGAACAGTTTAAAAATTTGGAACGTCAGTTTACGAAAACGTCCCATGTATTTTGTCGGACAGAACATCTAATTGATTTGTTACCCTTTCATTAAACTGTCATGCAAATCAGTTGGAAGTTCTGTCCGACAAAATACATGGAACGTATTCGTAGTCTGACGCTCCAAATTTTTAACCTGTTCCACAATTAAAACTTCCCATGTTTCAGTGTTCCCATGCATCAAAGTTTGTCCCACTAGACACCTTTTAGCTATTAACACATTTTCAGCTACTTATTAATCAACTTTCTTTGGTATTCGAAACTGGTTTCTTAACTAGTAAACAGTGTTTCCGATTAGCTCTTAGTTTTTATCAAAATTAAGGTGGTTTTACTTGTTAGAAAATTATCAAAGTTGGTATAATAGTGTATTATATAGTGCTTAATCCGATTTTGGGATCAAACTGTAAGTTAGATCATCTTTATTACTATTTTTTAATCAACAAACAGTAAACAACGGTTATAAATACCAGTAACGAGGTAATTAAGTAGCTTAATTACTAATGAACCTGTCCAAGCACAAGGGCCGTAATCAGGCAACATAGGCCCAATATGCAGGAAATTTCAGAGGAGAGATCTTCTGAACTTCAAAATTCTCAAGATGTCATTAATCCATCCAATCAATCAAAATTATATTCAACCGCTCTGACACAACCTAACAAAAAATTCGCAAGCAAAAACCAAGCCATTTTATTCAATTCACTTCCAAATACAAAAATTGAAGATTATTTAAATGCCATAGCAACTAAAGTCGATCCCAATAAAATTCTCGCCATTTCCAGGATTGTAAACGATCGTATTTGCGTATATTTTACTACTGAAGAAACAGTCACCGAATTTTTAAGAACAGATAATGGAACAATAGTAATCAATCAGGAACGTATCCAAGCCAGGAAGTTAGTCACACCAAGCGAAAAACTGATAATTTCTAATGTCCCCCCATCAATACCTCACAGTATTATAGAGACTCAACTACAAAATTTTGCAATTCATCAAATAACTCCATTGGATTTTCTAAGAATAGGTACAACTAACTCTTTATTTAAGCATATCTTGAGTTTCCGACGCTATACTTACATTTCTCCTAAAAATCTGGAAAATATTCCTGAGTCTATATTAATTAACTATGAACAAATCAATTATCGAATTTATTTTTCACTTGAAAAACAGTCTTGTTACATTTGTAAAGAACAAGGTCATCTAGCCTCTCAGTGCAAAAAAAATACAAACACTCAAACATCTATCGAAAATTCATCACCTACTGCTCAACCAAATTATATCCAAAATTGCCACCCTATCATAACAGATGCTCAGCCAACTATCCATCCTTCACAATCTTCGCAACAATCCACCAGTCCACAATCAAAAGAAACAACCAATACTTCTCTATTTGATTCAAATCCCATTCAAACACCTATCCAGCCAGATAATGTTGAAATGAATAATCACAGCCAAAATCAACCTCCTACACCCTCTGACACTCAATCGTCTAAACGAGCGGTGTCAGAAATAACGTCTCCTTCAACATCAGTAGACCAGAACCCATTTAAAGAACCTCTGCGTAAATCTAAGAAAGCAAAAACTATTCCTGAAGATAATAAGACTTTAGCAGAAGATCTTATTAAATGCACTAGTTCTTTTTTCCAAGATAATTCTGACAACGGATATTTAACCCAGGAAGAACTAATTGATTTCTTTGAAAATGCATACGGCTCTGCAGATCCTCTCAGCATTGCAAAAACGTATACAGAAGATATCGAAGGACTACTCAATTTTTTAACTAAAATCCATCCAGCATTAACTCCCAAGTATCTGAAAAGTCGCTGTACAAGATTAAAAACTAAGATTAATAAACAGCTATTATTATCCGCTTTCTCTACTGATCACAGTGAATACAGCAGCGACGCCTCTGCTGAAATTTAATACAACATTCAACTGTATACTGCAATGGAACCTAAATGGGTATTACACCCATTTAGAAGAACTTAAATTAATTATAGCTAAGTTTAAACCATCTGTAATATGCCTACAAGAAACCCACTTCAAAGAAGATAACTGTCATAATTTAAGAAACTATACTCCGTACTATAAGAACAGAATAACTGCTAGCCATGCTAGTGGGGGAGTAGTAATATATGTCCATAACTCATTTAATACCGAAGTAATACGTTTAAGAACTGAGTTGGAGGCAACAGCAGTATCTATAAAAGGCCCCCACAAAGTCAATATATGTAATATTTATTTTCCTCCGAACTTAGACCCGTCCATAAAAGAAATAACTGAACTCTTCAATCAAATTCCAGAACCGCGTATTATATTAGGCGATTTTAATGCCCACAATATACTTTGGGGAGGTAAAAAAACAGATTCCTTGGGACGTAAAATCGAACAAATTGTTACAGATTCTAATATGAATATCCTTAACGATGGAAGAATCACAAGGTTCAATATTTCCACCGGCAATGGATCCCCAATAGATTTATCCCTCTGTGACCCTGTCTTACAACCAACTCTGTCGTGGGATGTGACATCCCATTTGCATGGAAGCGATCATTTTCCTATCCTAATTACGAACAATAACCATATCTCCTCATCAATTCCATCCAATAAATGGTGTCTGAAAAATGCAGATTGGTCTCTATATTCCTCTTTAATTTCACAAAAAATTTCTCAGTTGGTTCAGCCCTTTGATACAGACATTGATATTAACTCCAAAGTACTCCATCTCGTACAGTTTTTAACGTCAATAGCTCACGAGTCCATAGGTTATTCAAAATTTCCAAAAAAACGTGCTCCAGTCCCGTGGTGGAATTCCCACTGCGAAGCAGCAATTAAAGAGTCAAAAAAGGCGTTTTATAAATTAAGAAGGCACCCAACTTTAAATAACCAGCTAGAATTCAAAAGATTAAGGGCGTATTGTAGATACACCTTAAAGAAGAGTAAGAGAGAAGCCTGGAAAAATTATGTATCATCTTTAAATTCATCTACCCCGACTTCTGAGGTTTGGCAAATGATAAGCAGAATGTACGGGAAAAAATCATTTAACACCATTCATTACCTAGAACATCATAACCATATTTATTCAACTAAGCAAGAAATAGCCTCCGTACTAGCAAACGTATACCAACAACATAGCAGTGACGAAAATCTATCTACAAGTTTCCTAGCCCATAAAAATAAATTTAATAATGCATGTATAAATCTTGATGACCACAATAATTTACCTCTAAATGCCATATTTACGATGGATGAACTGTTAGAAACTTTAAACAAAGTTAAAGACACTAGCCCAGGGCCTGACAACATCCCTACGACATTTTTAAAAGCTATGCCAACGGAAGGAAAACAATATCTTTTGGATCTTTATAATTTCATTTGGACAAATAATGTTTTCCCCATTGATTGGTACGATTCCATTATTGTACCAGTTCTTAAACAGGGCAAGAATAAATCGGACCCAGAGTCTTACCGACCAATCTCCCTAACATCTAATATGTGCAAAGTACTTGAAAAAATGGCAAGCAACCGACTAATGTGGTACCTAGAAGATCGACAGCTACTTAGCCCTATACAAAGTGGATTTAGAAAGTCCAGATCTACATTAGACAACATAGTGGATATTGAATCTGTAATTCATGAGTCATTTGGATGTGGTCAAGAATGTCTGGCTGTATTTTTTGATATAACGCGTGCATATGATACAATCTGGAGATCAGATATCATAAGAATCCTGTCAAGTTGGTCGATTAAAGGAAATATTATCAAGTTTATTAATAATTTTTTATATAGGCGAAACTTCAAAGTTCGAATAGACAACTTTCTTTCAGACTCTAAAATCCAATTAAACGGTATTCCTCAAGGGTCTACTCTTAGTGTTGCACTTTTCCTTATTGCCATCAATGACATCGCTAAGTCACTTAGCCCATTAGTCAAAGCCCGTCTATTTGCTGATGATCTTGTTATATTCTGTCGTGGTAAAAATATATCAACAATGACGACCCATATACAGCAAGCCATTTACAAACTAGAGAATTGGTCGAATACTACTGGCCTAGAATTTTCACCCACTAAAACGAAAGCAATGATCTTCAGTAAAACTCCAAAGAAACAAGTAAATCCACCGAAACTCTTCCTAAAAAATTTACCAATAAAGTATTCAGAATCGATCAACTTCTTGGGAGTAAAACTGGATAGCCGACTATCTTGGCAAGACCACATCCACTCTCTCCGTCTGTCAGTTCAAAACGGCCTTAACTTAATGAAAAGTATCTCTCACAAACAATGGGGTGCCGATTTCCAAACTCTTATGACTGTATACAAAACCCTAATTCGTTCAAAACTAGATTATGCTGCTGTTGCCTACAACTCAGCCAAAGGTTCACTATTGAAAGTGCTAGACACAGTTCATAATTCAGCAATTAGAATTGCACTGGGAGCACACTACACAAGCTCAGTTGAATGTATGTATGTTGAATCAGGCGAACCATCCCTTCAACTCAGGAGAGAATACCTTAGCCTCATGTATGCCTTAAGAGTATCAACTAACCCACATGTACCTGTTTATAAAAACACATTTACAGATAGATTTCCATCGACATTTAATTGTGGGAAAAGATTGGATCCTCCGTTTTATCATCGAGTGAGAGCAACGTTACAGAGCTTAGACACAATAATTCCACACACTTACAATACTTTTAAAGTCAGCCAACACATATTACCATGGACAATTGCTCTCCCTGCTTGTAATACAAACCTATCTGCATTCAAGAAAGGTGACACACCAGCAAAAATCTTCAATCAGAGATTATTAGAGATATTAAATGGTTTTAATGATCACATCCATATTTATACCGATGCATCCAGATCTGCAAATGGAGTAGGAGCGGCTTTCACAACAGATAACTATAACAGTTCCTACCAGCTCCCTCCCCAAACCTCCATATTCTCAGCTGAACTCTTTGCTATCCTCCAGTCATTAAAGTTTGTTAACACACATGACATCAAATTCTCAATAATCATTAGCGATTCCCTAAGTGCATTAACGGCCTTGAGGCGGGTATACCCCAAACATCCTATCCTCCTCTTAATTAAGGCGGAACTCTTGATATGCCAACAAAATCAAAGATTAGTTCAGTTCCTCTGGGTACCATCACATTGCGAGATAAGTGGAAATGATAAAGCTGACACATTAGCAAAAAATGCGAGTGAGAATCCCTTAACAGACATCATAACTACTTGCGTTCATACTGATCTAAAGCAATATTTTAAAAACAAGATCATGACAAAATGGCAAACAAATTGGAACGAATCAAACTCTACATTAAGAACAATCAAACAAAGTATATCACCGTCGAAACATCCTACAAAGAGAAGAGACCAAGTGCTCATGTCCAGATTGCGACTTGGTCATACGAAGATCACCCACGACTTTTTATTAAAGAAGGAAGCCCCTCCGATGTGTTATGTGTGTGATAGTGAACTAACAGTGCAACATATAATAATAGACTGTCCCCTCTACGTTATAGAACGGCAACATCAACAGTTACCAACTACAATTAAAGATTGTTTAAGTGAAAGTAATTCATGTAAGACTCTTAATTTTTTACGTACTATAGGACTCATTAACCAAATTTAATATACCTAAATTTTGTAATTTGATGTAAATACAGTTCATTGCTAATAACCCTTGTGGTTGAAGCAAATTGTAAATAAAAAAAAAAAAAAAACTTTCTTTGGTACGCGGGATCCAGGTCCATGTAATTATAAATGAATGATTTTAAATAATATTTTATTGAAGTATATAAATCGTATATCCGGTCAATCATTGACTCTGAATGCTTTTTATATGGTTTATCGTCAAAATCTAATATATCTTATCAAACATCGATCATATTAAGTATAAGGCAATACAATACGTATATTATTAGTGCGTTTAAGTCAACGCCATGTGCTGCAATTCGCAGGAACCTCCTCTAAACCTTAGTAGAGAATTCTTGTCTAATAAGTTTTTATTAAATACCAGGAATTTCGACTCACATAAATTATTTAGTAAAATTAACAATCTTACTGAATATAACTTAACAAATTATTATTGGAGAATTAAAACTTCTCCCGCTCTTATAGATGTTTATCTAGAAACTAACAACTTTAGCATTAACACTAAACAAATATTACCCATATATAACCTTTCTATTGAGGAAATCGCAATCTTTCCAAAGCTCATAAAACCTACGTACAGAAACTTACCATGCCAAAACAATAAAATTATAAACTTAATTTTATCTGAATATTCTAATTATAAATGCATCTATACAGATGGTTCAAAAACATGTAATAGTGTAGGTAGTGCTTATTATGTCTCTAATATAAAAAGTGGTAATTCTTTTAGACTACCTTAATTTACATATATATTAATGTCTAACTTTATGCTATTGAAAGATCTCTAACTTACGCGGTTGAACAGAACTTTTGAGACACGGTTATACTATCAGATTCTTTATCTGCTCTTGAGGCACTATCACAACCAATAACCAAAAAACACCACAATGAGTTGTTATGCCAAATTAAAAAGACAATTGCTCGATTTAAAAATAATAGCAGTGACTTTGTCTTTATCTGGGTAAAAGGATATGCCGGAATCAAAGAAAAGGAGATAGTAGATAAAATGGCAAAGAATTCAGCAACTTTAAATGAAATAGTAGATTTAACAGTCTCCAGCGATTACGTTCCAGAATTGCATAAAAAATTAAGAAAGAAATGGGAAACTATTTGGCTCAAGCTTGAACTAATTTCGCGGAATCCATACACATACATATACCCACAACTTCCGCAAAATATCCCACATATATTTGATTATCACGTTACTCGATTTTATTCCACATCCCTAAGTCGCTTAAGATTAAACCATCGCAATTTTCTTGCACATTTAGCTACAATAGGAATGCGTATCAACTCTCTCTGTTCATGTGATAACTACTCTACTGCAGATTTAAATCATATAATTTTTAATTGTGAACTTAATAAATACCATACGAAAATGTAAGCTGAATGTAAGTTTACCGCTGAATATTTCACACCTACTAAGCTTTAACACCAAAACTATTAATAATGTTATCATACAATTTCTTAAATATTCTAAAATAAAAATTTAATATGACATCTTCAATCTTCAACTTTCAAATATCTGTGGCAAATGTTTATCTAATGCCATCCCCTTTTTGTGAACACACACACACACACACACACAAGTATATAAATATTTTCCAAAGCAGGAAAAGGTAAGTTGTGGCATTTGTTTAAAAAGTTGTTTAAACTATTTCTGCCCAAAAATTGTGCCCGACAACTTTTATATTATTCTTAAAGTAACTTTTCAACAGAAATCCGAAAAAAATAAAACAGTAACATTTTTCAAATGGGAGCGGCCTAACAAACTGGACTATAACTTTTGACATAGCTGACAAAGTTTTTACTGACGCCCTCAATAAACGACTCTAACAATTATATTGTTGGAAATATCAAACCGGTTTTCTACAAGCCAGTTCTATAATTGATCAACTATTTTTAGTAAAACAAATCGTGGGTTACCGGATTGACGTCCACAATATTCTCATTTATTTTTAACACCCCGACTCAACGACTCAATCAATAGTCATAATTTATATCAGATAATCATATATTTTAGAGCTTTAGAATACTTATCCTAAAGTACATCCGACCAGTAAAAGCAACAATTTACTCGTCAACAGAAACTGTCAGAATAGAAAATGAGCTCGTTCTGAACTTTCCAATAGTCAAAGCAAAGATTACACACCTACCTGGTAGGTGTGTTTTCTTTGGTCAAAGGATTAAAGCAAAGATACACTATTTGCCTATGACATTATGTCTCGCTGAACGAAAGAGGTGGCAGAAATATATTAACAATTAAAAACAGGGACAAAATAGACTTTACTGTAAATAAATAAAATTCAAAAGACTAAAAAGGTTTATACAGGCAAGAGCTAGGGGAAATGGATGCACAGTTAGATTAGAGGACAATGTGAACATAAACAGTAGAAAGTTTCTAAGATATTTGGGAATCGAATCAAGCACGAATGGAAAAAGAGCATCGTAAAATAAAACAAAGCTTTGTTTCATATGCGCATGTATATTCCTTTAAAACCAAATACTAGAAATCGAAAATCAGGAGCTAGAAAACTATTATCAGACCCCTAATATACGTACCTGCTGTACTAGGGCAGAACGTCCCTTGGAATAAATAAAAAGTATTTTTGAATGAAGTATTTGAAACTTACAATCACACTAAATTTTCTTTTTTTTTTCTTCACCCCTGTAACATAAAAAAACCATTATTGAAGTTTTTAGGGACTTTCGATCCTCGGTAATAATGTAATATTTCATTCTGCGTTTAAATTTTTCAAAAATACTTATTAGTTTTCTCAGGATTCGAAAAAAATAAATGCGGTTAAATAGCATTGGACAAAGATTTTGCGCCTACCCCCTTAATCTTCAGTGCTTCAGGAAATAAACGCTATAACTTCAAGATATGCAGTATAAAGAAAATGTGATTAATTATAAAAATAGTTAAACTGATTAGAATTTAGTTTTGAAATATCACTAAGTCTTCTTTTTCCTCTTTTACTTCTTGGAGATCTATCGATCTGTTTAATTCTGAAGCTGCCTCTGGTTAATTTCCTGGGAGGTAGATTGCAAACCATCCCTCCATCTTTTAGGTGGTCTTCCGTGGGTCTTAAACCAGCGGGTTGTTTCTTAGGGCAATTTTTGGGAGCCTGTTCTCATCCATGCTTCTTACATGGTTGTACCACATCCTCTTGCGCTGCCTTCCTTATCTTACAATATCTTGAACATTGCATTGCTCTTTAATGCTTGTATTTCTCGCCCTGTCTTTTCTTGTTTTCCCCACTATTGTTCTTAGAGTTTTCATTTAGGTAACCCTTAGCATCTGTTTCGTTTTGTTGGCGTCTTCGCGCACTTCTGTGTCATATGATGTCATGATCGGTCGTATGCAAATCTTGTAGATTCTAATTTTATTAACTTTGCGCATATAAGGGTTTGATCAGACTATCTCCCGCAGACATCCTGACAATGCAGATAATTTGTTGATATCTGACTCCTCAATACAACATTGAGGGGGTAAAGAACTTTACATACTTGGGATCCCTAGTCACATCTGATAATAACGTAGCAGAGGAAGTGAAGAGGCGAATATTTATTGCCAATAAAAGTTATCATGGCTTAATTCGGCAACTAAGATCAGACAACGTCGCAAGGAAAACAAAATGCCAAATATACAAAACCCTAATAAGACCGGTACTCACATACGGCTCAGAAACCTGGACACTCACTAAAAGAGAGGAAACATTGCTAGCCACCTTTGAAAGAAAAATCTTGCGACACATATATAAGGGCACAAAAGAAAATGGAATTTGGCGAAGAAGGTACAACTTTGAACTATACGAAATATACCAGGATCTAGATATCATAACATTCATTAAAATAGGACGGCTGCGTTGGATGGGACATGTAGAAAGAATGGAAGAAGGCGAAATACCAAACAAAATATTCAAACAGATGCCAGTAGGAAAAAGAACAAGAGGAAGACCGAAGCTGAGATATTTAGAACAAATAGAAAATGATATAAAAACCTTAAAAATAAAAAACTGGAGAAAAAAAGCACGAAACAGATCAGAGTGGAGAAGAATCCTGGAATAGGCCAAGACCCAGAAAGGGCTGTCGAGCCAATGATGATGACGATGATGATGATCTGACTCCTCAAGTCCTTTACTTGGTCGTGGGTGTTTGTTTTATCTATGCTCATATATCTGAATTACTGCACCTGTTCTATGGGGTTGCTCTCAACCACTAACTTACATCTGAGTGGATCTTTTACGATTGTCATACATTCAGTTTTGTTTGTAGCATTGTTCGTATTTAGTTGGCAGCTTATTTGAAAGAACTGAAAAAGCTGTCTCTGAAGAGCATCTTCTTATTCGGCAATAATTACTGCATCATCTGCGTAACACACCATACTAATTCTTTTATTGATCATTCTATATCCGAGATTAAGAGATGTTACTTTGTTTATAATTTTACCCATGAGTTGGTTAAACAAGATAGGGCTTAAACTGTCGCCTTGTCTAATTCCTCCCGGTATTGAAATATTTTCAGTTAATTGGTCTACTGCTCTAACTTTGGTTACGTTGCTCGTATTAAGGTTCTGGACTACCTTTGCTATGCATGTTGGTGTTTTATGTCTCCCAGGTGAACTCTGTCAAACGCCTTCGTCAGATCAATCAAGAAAATATACGCTGGCATGCTGAACTCTATAGTTTTTGTTTTATTTGTTTTATTATAAGTACTGCGTCTGTTATAGACCGCCCCTTTGTAACACCTTGTTCTTCTTCAGCATTAGTGATTTGCCTTTGCAAAGTATCCTTATGAATATCCGTGAAAAGTTTCATCGTTGTATTTAAGAGGGTTATTCCTCTGTAGTTTTGTGGGCAAGTTTTTTGCCCTTTTTTAAATATGGGGATTGTGATGCTCTTATGCCATTTCTCTAGTGTTTCTGTTTCATTTAATATTTTGTTAAACAGTTGCGACAATTTACTAGCAAGTTCAGGGTCTCCGTATTTTAAAAGTTCATTGGCATACCATCTGTTTCAGGTGATTTTCTGCTTTTTAGCTTCTTGATATTAGCCTCTACCTCTTCGTCATTGATTACAGCACTTATATCTGTTTCGTATTCGTTTATATTCAGCGTTTCTTCAACATAAAATCGCTCTTTAAAATGCTGTTGCTATGTCTCTATAGATACTCCCTTGGTCTGCACGAACTCGTTAACTGGTTTTTTGATGTTACGAAGAATATTCTATACTTTCTATTGGGCACCATGTAAGTCGTAGTCTATGTCGCTAGTGAATTTAGCCCAATGTTCTTTTTTGATTGATTTTATTCTTGCGTTTGCTTCGCTACTTAATTGGACATATGCTGCGAGAGCTTATTCTGATTGTGTGCTTTTATATCCCAGGTAGCATTTGCGTTTTAATTCAGAGAGTTCTTTTACCTCTTAACAAAACCACGATTTGGTGTGATTCGTCACTCTCGTGTTAATTTTCCACTTTCTAATCACTTCTTCTGCTGCTTCGTTGGTGCATTTATTAATTTGTTGTTAAGTATCTTCTACTTTCTATTCTGTTTATAACACTAAGTGATAATCAGGATCATAGGGCTGATATTTCGAAAAAAAAAACGCCCAATAAACAAAGAGGCTGATCTGGAATATCGTCTAAACAACGATTCAGCAATAAGCAATGACCAGAGCTAAGGTCCGTTACAAAACGGGAAGAGCTGTCATGCACCAGAGATAACACAAAACCAAAATCCCTTATGGAACAAGGACTATCTTCAATTCCACCTTCACAGTTCAAAAGCTTCAAGATTTTCAAAGAGCCGTGTAACCTCTGATTTGTTGAAATTTTTTATACAATTAGTAATACTGGTTGCTTCGGAGATACCAACACTAATGGTAAGATTTCGTTTCAAGAAACCTTTTAGTCAGTCTCTTACAGCTAGGTGCTTCTGGGTATTAAAACGATGTTTAATCTCAAGATTTTCTGCGCAGCTATAGACAACGCGACAAAAGTTTCACCTCGATAAAGTGTAAAACATGTTGGAAAGCCTAATTAGATGAGCAGCTTTTTCTTCTTCTTCTTCTTCTTCTTCTTCTTCTTCTTCTTCTTCTTCTTCTTCTTTGATTGGAAAATAAGGACGTGTGACTAACTGTGCCGGGCATTACAAGTTGCTCATCTTTATTAATATTCTCTGGCTAAAGATTGAACGACATCGGAATAAACAAAAAGATTCTCGAATTATAGAAACTACTTAATAGGATCAGACAGCAATCATAAACATCAATGGCAACACGTCACGCACGGCCAACTGAAATACAACGAGGTGTCAAACAAGGTTGTGTAATATCACCGATAATATTTAACGCTTGCACCTAAGTAATATTATTTTCGAACGCTTTATCACACTCTTCCAAAAGTATCAGGAGAGACAAACAAAGAATAAATTACATCGTATATGCAAATGGCACTGTTCTAATAACTAATTCGGACCATAGTATTCAGAATAATGTTAAATAGGGCCACTGAGAGTTGTGAAAAATGGGGATGAAGATTAATACTGCGAGAACCAAACTTATGATAATATCAAAAAACAGAAATTTACATCTTCCAATACATGTAAAATACCAACAGCTTGAATAGGTAAACCAATACAAATATCATGACTGCTGGTTCAACAAATCAACTTGATGATAAAAAATAAGTTAGAACGAGAATAGAAGGCTTTATTAAAATGAAAAGCTTATTTTGTAACATATATGTAACGGTTTTAGAACGTCTTTCGACGTTGTCCGATGCCTAACTTCCAAGCCCTTCTATCATCCCATTGGCCATCTCTAAGATCCCTTGTACTCATTGCTTTGGTTACCCCTTCTTTCCATATCTTTTTGGCTGTTCTTCGTTTTTTGCGGTTTGGTGGTACCCACTCCATAATCTTTTTGGGCAATCTTGTATCTTCCATTCTTTGAACATGACCATAACCAAATGACCATAACATGACCAAATCATCTGTTTCCTCTCAATGTCTGTTGTTAAGTAACCATCTATTAAAATTCGTCGTCTTACTTATTCAATTTGAACACTTTCCCTACGGGATATACCTAACGATCTTCTAAACAGATCCATTTCTTCTAAA
Source organism: Diabrotica virgifera virgifera (assembly GCF_917563875.1). Lineage (NCBI taxonomy): Eukaryota > Metazoa > Arthropoda > Insecta > Coleoptera > Chrysomelidae > Diabrotica > Diabrotica virgifera. Next base: position 188,372,239 of record NC_065447.1, on the reverse strand, counting down.
AATTTTTTGGCTCTACAGCTTCTAGTTTTGTAACAGTAGCATTAATATCAGCCTTAGATCAGAGTTAAAATGTCAACGGAAGAAACAGAACGCATAGAACTAAAAGGAGGAATCCGCCAAGGAGACTCGCTAAGCCAATTGTTATTCAATATGGTGATGAATAAAATAATTCACGAAGTAAGAAAACGACATGGATACCACATGCTGTACTTATTGCTGATAACGAGGATGACCTACAAAGGCAGCTCTACACTTTCAATATCACAACAAATAGGTACCCCGTCAAAATAGCCCCGTCAAAAAAGCTCCGACAAAATAGCCCCGACATAATATCCCGCACACAAAATAGCTCCGACAAAATAGCCTGCAGACAAAATAGCCGCGGAATAATAGCCCGCCGACAAAAAAAACTCCCTTCAGAATTCATCATGAAATAATTCCTTAAAAATACATTTTTTCGGAAATGGTAATTATCCTCTACTCAGATGTTTATCTTAACCACATTAAATAAAAATTGTCTTTTCAGAGAACTCGAGTCCTGTCTTTCCTGCCTCTTGGAAGTTTGAACATTTAAGTTATGTGAAAATCAATGTTAATTTATGATATAAACATTTTTTACTGTTTTAGAGCAACAGTAAAATGCATTTTAAATTAAATAATTTAAATACATTCTTCCTTTTCGTCAAATAATTTAAATTAAAAAAAGTTTTTGGACACCTTGTATAAATAATTATGTAATTGTTTATAAGAGACTGTTTTAGCCGGAGCTATTTTAGTCGGGGCTGTTTTGACCGGGGCTATTTTGTGTGCGATCTATTTTGTCGGGGCTATTTTGTTTGCGGGCTATTTTGTCGAGGCTATTTTGTGTTCGGGCTATTTTGACGGGGCTTTTTTGACGGAACTGTTTTGACCGGGCTATTTTGACGGGTCACGCATCAAATAAACTTAATATGAGAATATCAGTAGAAAAAACTAAATGTATAGTGATAAGTAAAGAGCCGCGTAGATGCAAGTTGGAAATAGACTACAAAATTGTAGAACAAGTAATGAAATTTAATTACCTAGGACCGATGCCGCAGTGCAGGAAGTTTGGTAGGATGGTGGATGGTAGATACCCGCCTGGCGACAATCCAGCTACTTATACCACGAATAACACAACGACGGTAGCCGCAGTGGCCTTCCACTACCATCTACCCATCCGGAATACTTAATAACTCGGTAAAAATTATTATTATGAAAGTCAGAAAGTGGCTAAATCAAAGTTTAAAGTCCTCCCTACATGAATTAATGTATTACCAAGCTGTTATTTTTAAGTATTAACAATAAGCTGTAAGATCGTATTGACGCGGCCAAGTCCGAGTAAGATGCCCCATTGGACTGCCGGAATGGTATTTCTCTCGCACTCACCATAGACGGCCGCCTAATACGTGCTGGCGCTTATTATTATTACTTAAAAATAACAGCTTAGTAATAAAATAATGAAATAATTTTTTTTTACATTATTTGCCATTATAATTGCCGAAGATAGTAACATTTTTTTCGCAACTTTAGAGAGAGGCATGATGTCTCCTCAGCAGTCAGTTGGATACTGACTTCATTTCACTCTATTCACTGCGTCCAGGATGCAGCGACCCTCCACCATCCACCTTTAAAATCCACCATCCAAGCCACCATCTAGCATCCTGCAGTGCGGCATCGGCTTAGGAGTAGAGATCACTAGTGACAGGCATATAAGAACAGAGACCACAACACAAGCAACAAAAGCGGCAAGAGTAAGTGGTGGCCTCCAAGAAACCATATGGAGAAACAAATATCTGATAACGGAAAGCAAAATAAAAGTAAACAAGACAACAGTAAGACCTATCCTAACACGTGCAGCGGAGACAAGGACCGATACAAAAAAGACGAAACAACAAATCAACAATATCGAAATGAAAGTATTAAGATCAATAGGGGGCATATCATTAACAGACAGACAAAGCAACAGAAGTATACGAGAACGATGCAAAATTCAAAACATTAACAGGTGGATAAAAACAAGAAAGAAAAACTGGAACGAACATGTAAACCGAATGGAACCAGATAGATTAGCGAACATCTGTAAAAACAACAAGCCGTATTGCAGAAGACCCATTGGAAGGCCGCCGAAAAGGTGGAAAGACAATGTACAGTCAACAACAACTGACACAGAATAAGAGGCAGACAAACAGGAGTAATCCTAGTTGCGCAAAGAAGAAGAAGAAGAAGAAGAAGAAGAAGAAGAAGAAGATGTTGTTTTATGCATTGCTATCTGTGGTCATTATCATTGAATCGAACAGAGGTTTGGACGCTTAACACAACGCTAATAAATAAGTTAGAATCTTTTGAACTGAGGCTTTATAGAAACATCTTGAAAATACCTAGGACAACTCACACCATCAACAAAACTGTTTCGGTGAAAATAGGTAGAGAGAGGAGGCTGCTAAAGTTCATCCAAGTTAGCAAAGTTAGCTACCTAGGACAAATAATGAGAAACGAAAATTACCGCCTCTCGCAACTGATCATCCAAGGGAAGATTGAAGGAAAACCGGGTACCGGTACGCCATATTTTATAGCTTAAAAATATCAAAGATTGGACCGGCTTTGCTTCATCATCTTTTAAAGCCGCATTGGACAGAGACATATTTACCCATGTAGTCGTTAACGTGCATGAAAGGAAATAGCACTGCAAGAAGAAGAACCTTATCTGGAATGTTTAATAGGGGCTACGCTGAAGGGTTACTTTTCATTTACCTATTTATTAGCTACCAACCTAGGATGCCTTTAGAGGTTTTTTGATATCCCCAAACCCCTATCAGTTTTTCTTTTTCATTTGCTGGGCATCTGTAATAAATTTATTTATGGGTCTACTGGGTAACAGGGGTCACAGTGGCTCAGTAGGCGTTCCAATCAGTAATAATAAGATGGCTCCCCTTACCTGCTGGCTTTCATTACCCCCATCACCCCTAAGAACCCTTCTGTATATAAAATATTAATAGGAAAGTAATTAAAAGTATAATAACAATGAAATAATCTAATTTCTAAGCTCCCAAGGAGCTTTTAAAATACAAAATATATGTAAAACATTACTCTTATCTCTTTATCAGTCAAGAATAATTTAGACAGATCCCTAGATCAGGTAAATAAATTGCTCCAAAATATCCATTAGCTTCATTGAAACGAGTTTCACATAACGTGTGCTAATACATTTTCATTACAAGTTATTATTTCGGAACCCCATATTAAATTGTAGCCGTTAAAATCTTCTTGGATAAATAGTTTTTGTAATTGGTAGTTAATTCTCATGAATATTCTGATTCGGTTGTACACAAACATTGCATACAAGTTGTTCCATTGGATCCTTACACAAACGTAATGATTCATTTGCAAACAAGGTAAATCAAAACATATAGTAAAACTTACGTCGACATTGTGTTGTCAATGTAATTATTAGGAAATGGCGATTACCCCGATGGATATTATTTTATTGAAGTGTTTGATTTTTTTTCACTATTGTGGAGATTGATGATATCAATATTGAAGATCTTGAACATCGTACCGACTATTACGAATATAAAGATAAATATACAGGGTGTCCCCGAAAATAGTGCGTTCCTTTAAGGTATGGATTTAATACACAATTTAGAACAAAAAAGTCCTATAACATTTTTTTCTAAAGTTAACCGTTTCCAAGAAAAAAATTACATTGTTCTCCATAAACATAAGTGAATTTTTATTTTCATAAATTTGAATGACACGGCAATGTAGCCTAGAAGAACTTTCTGTGACTGTGGAAATTCAACCTAATAATCCCTTGTTTATTTACTTTGAGGTGTGATTTGATTGACATTTACATTATTTTACCTACCAGATGCAACTGGCCTACAAAATTACTTTTTTAATTTTTAGATTTTGAGTGCGCGTTGTTGCCAAACTTCAATTTGCATATCAAAATATATTTTCGTTTTTTGGTCAAACGGATTAATTTGGAAAAAATGTTATAAGACTTTTTTGATTTACATTGTGCCTTCTACCTATACCTTTAATGAACGCACTAGTTTCGGAGGATACCCTGTAGAATGATAATTCGATGAGCATTCGTAAATTAAGATTCCCTACGTCGCGCCGCAGGGAAATAATGCGACGTGCTGGATGAAATCTGACAACACTGTCTAACACACCAACTCTTCCTCTTACCCCACTTATTTCGCCTCTCTGCATTGCTCAGTGTCGACCTAGCTGCCTTCGAAGATGGAGGTACCAGTTACCTTCTGTTACCGTAAATGTGAAATTCATGCTGTGATACATCAGTTAATTGAAGTTCATGGATAAAAGTGCATATCTGTTCAATAAGTTCACAAATAATGTAGAGAATTTCGTGAAGGCCAAACGGAAATTCACGATGAATCTGAATTCCTTCCGCTCCGATCTTCGTTACCGCTCTACATCATTTTCGATCATGTTTAACAAACATGCACTTTTTCCAATAAACTTCGATTAACTAACGATGAACGTCAATAGGTGAAATCCATTTTGCATTTAAAAAAACGTATCACAGCATGAATTTCACATTGGTGGCAACAGCGACCGCGACCTCCATCTGCGAAAGCTGCTAGGTCGACACTGAACAATTCAGAGAAGCGACAGAGGTGGGGTAAAAGAAAGGGAGAGTTGATGTGTAAGGCAGTGTTGTCAAATTCTTTCAAAGCGGCGTAGGGAATCTTAGTTTACGAATAACCCTAGTAAATAAATTTAGGAAAAAATCACACAAAAAGTTGTATATTCATGTTCTGTTTTGAATTCGATATTATTGTTACTATGGCCGCTTCTAATTTTTTATTATCTTAATATTCCCTCAAGTTCGAATGACATTATATTTTTATACGTTATAGAGAGAACGTTATATTTTTTCTGCCCTACTGTATGGATAAGCGTGGACTCTAACTGAAGCTATGCTTAAACGCTTGACTAAATTTAGGAGGCCAAAAACAAGTTGTATATTTCATGTTCTGTTTTGAATTCGATATTATTGTTACTATTGCTGCTTCTAAATTTTTATTATCTTAATATTCCTTCGAGTTCGAATTACATTATATTTTTATACGTTATAGAGAGACCGATATATTTTTTTCTGCCCTACTGTATGCAGAAGAGTGGACTCTAACTGAAGCTAAGCTTAAACGCTTGACAGCCTTCGAGATGTGTTATAGTGTTGCAAAAAAATGAATTTGGGGTAAACAAATTAAATAACTTTTAAACTATTTGACCAATTGCTTTGAAATTTAAAAAAGCATTTAAGCATATGAAGTCTCAGCGTTCCGTGTAATAAGAAGGTTCTAACTTACTTTTTACATAAGTTATGAACATTTATATACTCTCAAAATTTATGATTTAACTTGTAATTCTCTAAGCAACAAATAAGGACAGACATATCCAGCGAACGCCATATTAAAGTTTTATATATGGTTTATGAGTTTCTTAGTCTCAAATTTGTTTGGAATGCTCCACTTTTTAGTAATAGACGAAAAAAGCGAAAATTTACGGTTTTTTGATCTTCATTTGTTTATAACTATACAGGGTGTAACGAAAATTCAGGTCATAAATTAAATCACATATTCTGAGACCAAAAGTAGTTCGAATGAACCTAATTTACCTAAGTACAAATATGCACATAAAAAAAGTTACAGCCCTTTGAAGTTACAAAATGAAAATCGATTTTTTCGAATATATCGAAAACTATTAGAGATTTTTTATTGAAAATGGACATGTGGCATTCTTATGGCAGGAACATTTTAAAAAATAATTATAGTGAAATTGGTGCACCCCATAAAAATTTAATGGGGGTTTTGTTCCCTTAAACCCCCCCCAAACTTTTGTGTACGTTCCAATTAAATTATTATTGTGGTACCATTAGTTAAATTTAATATTTCTAAAACTTTTTTGCCACTTAATATTTTTTCGATAAGGCAGTTTTTATCGAGTTGCGGCTTCTTTTTTAATATGTTTACATAAAAATTTTATGGGGGTTTTGTTCCTTTAAACCCCCCAAATGTTTGTGTATGTTCCAATTAAACTTTTACTGCGGTACCATTAGTTAAACACAGTGTTTTTAAAACTTTTTTGCCTCTTTGTATTTTTTCTAGAAGGCATTTTTTATCGAGATATAACTTCTTTTTTAATATGGTTCAAAATATACCTAAAAATGTAAATCATAAATAAATTTTCATATTATTACCAAGTCTCCATAATCGTACTTAGCCATATAGAAATATGTGGTGGATTTGACAAATATTCAAAATATCTCGATAAAAACTGACTTTTCGAAAAAGTACTAAGAGGCAAAAAATTTTCAAAATTTTGTGTTTAACTAATAGTACTACAATAATAATTAAATTGGAACGTACACAAAAGATTGGGGGGGGTTTAAAGGAACAAAACCCCCATAAAATTTTTATGGGGTGTCCAAATTTCACTATAATTTTTTCTTACGATACTACTACCATAAGAATGCCACATGTCTGTTTTCAATAAAATATCTCTAATAGTTTTCGATATATTGGAAAACATCGATTTTCATTTTGTAACTTCAAAGGGCTATAACTTTTTTTTATGTGCATATTTGTACTAAGGTAAGTTAGGTTCAATCGAACTACTTTTGGTCCCAGAATATGTGATTAAATTTATGACCTGTATTTTTTTTACACCCTGTATATATCATCAAAATCAGCTGCAGGAAACATATACGTTATTAATATAGATGTCCATACTACTCAAAAGTTTTGGTTTCGGCCTGGAGGGGGATGTGTCACGGGAAAAATCTTATTTCTCTGGACATTTCTCTTTCATTGAATCATACTACCTTAGTTGCAAACATTTTCTTTGTATTTTCTGACATTAACGGTGTTGCTGGTAATGGATTTTTTACTAACATGAAGAACTATATCCATGATCCTCAGAACCAATTTCTGTTTTGTTTGAGTTGGAGAGGTTTAATGTATGTACTACATATCTACATTGTACGTACACACAATGAACTACATACATGTCATCTAACCAATGGCAACTTTTACGATTTTTCTCAATGTGTAAATATTTCGACAATTATTATCGTAGACATATAAATAGTATATTGTACAACAAGAGAGAAAAATTCATATTTCTCACGAGCGCAGAAGATTGTTGGAACGAGCCGAGGTTCGAGGCGAGCGCCGCAAATCAAGCGAGGGAGAAATATGTCGTTTTCTCACGTGTTGTACACTGTAATTTTTCTATGGATGCGTTTTTGTCAAGAGTTCAATCTTCAAAATTAAATAATTTAAGTGCTATTATGTAGATTATATGCCAAAATTGAAGTAAAATAGGTACACATTATACACATATGTAGGTATTTAATATTATTAATATTTATATACCTTTATTTATTTAAAATTATAGTTATCAGTTATATTTGAACAGTTTTGAAAGGTAATTCCTCCAAAAAAACTTGTGTTTGTATTGTGCATATTACCATGGAATCCGCGATTCTACGTATGGGACCCGTGAGAAAAAATATTTCTCATTGCAATGGCCGACTTTTCTCACACCCTGCGAAATTGTTCGTTTTGAATGTATGTAAGTAGTGAGAGAAGTTGCACATTGTATAGCATCCATAGAAAAACAATATTGAGGCCCCGTCGTTTGAGAAGGCACTAATTTGCATATGATCACATAAACGTGTTTTTTCTTTGTTGAAAAATGAACGTATTTTGCTCGCCAATAACTCGAAAAGTGTTAACTTAATGAGAAAATGCTATAAAACAAAAGTTGGTTAGAATTAGTCAGTTTATCCATTTCCGGATTTATTTTGAACGTATATATTTTCATCCCCCATAAGGGGTTAAACTCACCCCCAGAGAAAAAGTACACATCTACCCAGTATCACTTTTCTTCTTTGACATGTTATCTATGTGTATGCCAAATTTCATGTCAATCCAAGCGGTTTGGACACTTTTTTCAGCCTAAAAATGAATCTAAAAATCATTTTTAATAACTAAATGTAATTTTCTTCTAAAATATTCTTTATTTTAAGATAGTACAGGTCTTTCTCTAGTCAATGACTGTGAAATAATTTCTTAGTGCTTCTTCTTCTTTTTGTATAGACATGACTGTCTGTTTTTTCAATGTGCCTCTAGTAAGTTGTCGTTCCATCGTTTTCGTGGTCTTCCCACTGATCGTCTTCCTATTGGGGAACCGTCTCTCGCTGTCCTGACATATTACTATTTGTTACTATTTGTTGTCACTTGGCTTATGTGGTCATTTCATTCTATTCTTCTGTTTCTTACCCAGTTACTAATGGTATACACCTTGCATCTACGTCGTATATCTCTACTTCTAGCTCTGTCCCATAGAGTCTTACCATCGATTTTTCGAAGAGTTTTCATCTCCGCTGTTTCAAGCAATCCTTTTGTCCTCTCTGTGTCGGGTCGTGTTTCTTCCGCGTATGTCATTATTGTTCTGATAACTGTTTTGTAAATTCTGCCTTTCATTTCTTTTCCGATATTTTTATTTCTCCATATTGTGTCATTCATACAACCTGCGGCTCTGTTTGCTCTATTCACTTGACCTTCCACTTCTGTTTCGAGCCTTCCGTAGCTAGATAGTGTGATGCCTAGGTATTTAAACCCTATCACTTGTTACATTATCTGATCTTCCAGCTCCAATTTACATCTTATTGGATCTGCTGTTATAGCCATGCATTTTGTCTTTTGTGAGGAAATTAACATGTTATTTTAACATAACATTTTCTGGCGATTATGTTGAATTGGTGCAGCATACGTTGTAAATCGTCTTTAATTTGAGAGATTAGTATTGCTTCGTCCGCATAGCAGATTACTTTAAGTTGTTTTTCTACCATTTGGTATCCTTTTTTAGTTCTTATTTTTTATTATTATGTCCATGATCAGGTTGAACAATGAAGGACGCAATGAATCCCCCTGTCTTATACCATTGCCGGCTTCAATTGGGTCAGTTAATTCATCGTCCACTTTTACTTTTATTGTGTTGTTCTGGTAGATGTTTTCGATGGTTTTAATTAATCCAAGAGGTACCTCTCGCGAGTATAACAAATGGATAACGTCCTTTAATGTGACCCCGTCAAATGCTTTCTTAAGGTCCACGAAACGTAAATATGCCGGTGTGTTCTATTCCAACTTGCCTCGTTATAAATATAGCGTCAGTGCATTACCTTCCAGACATAAAACTTTGTTGTTCTTCTGCTAATGTTATAATTTCATTAAATTTGTTGGTTATCACATTGGTTTTTAATTTTAATGTTGTGTTTAATAAATTATTTCCTCTGTAATTCTCCGGGCCCGATTTGTCTCCTTTTTGGATAAAAATTTAACGTATTTCTTAGTTGCTATTAATAAAATCACTACGATTTAAGGCAGGCCGCACATCAAAGAAACATGAAACGTAAATTACGTTTCATGGAAATAAACCACTGCTAAACAATTATATGTCCGGCCATTTATTAAACTCTCCGAAAATAAAAATGTGTCATGAGCATGAATCACACTCGTTTCATTGGTAGGCGGACTTTGAGATTTGTTTAGCAGTGTTTTCTTTTCATGAAACAGGTTTTTCGTTTCATGTTTCATGTTTTTCGCTTCATGTTTCTTTGGTGTGCGGCTTGGCTAAGAAAACAAAAACAATTATCTAGGCTTCAGGTGGTCGCAGAAAATTTTTATTTTGTTTTAAATCTTCAATTTGTCTCCAGCAATAATAATTTGCAAGTTAGAAACTCATAGTATGTATAGGGGCCGCTTCACTTCTAAATGTTTATCACGAAATTTGCCCCCTTATTGTCAAACCCGAAATAAGAGATTTTAAAATGTTTTATGCATTCATTTACATTTGAATATAAAAATACAAGTATTTAGAAGGAGAGTGGACCCAGTATTAACTCTCTACGAATTTTTAAAAAAAAAGGTATAGCCTTCGAGATGTGATCTTTCGTGATAAACAATTTCTAATATCTAACTAAGCAACGAGTTTACCAATTGGGCTTTACAATTTTTTTTTATTTGAAATTGAAATATCTTCATTGTAAGGCTGTAAAAAAATACAAAAAGTTATTTTTACAATAAATAATGCAATCGCAAAAATCCGCAGGCTGTTTTGCAATAACCGATTAACGAAATTAAACTTACTATAGCTTAAATTTTAGGTTTTTTAATTTAAAACAACTCTCTATCTAAACGTTTCTCTCCAAAAAGAATTTAAAAATTAAAAATCTTTAAAAATAGCCATATTAACAAATGAAAAACGTCATAAATAAAAAAGCGCACAAAGTTTTTAGTTACATTTTAGTATAAGTTATTCCTGACATCGTCCTTTAAAACACGTGATAGGTTTCAAAAATTCCTGAATTATATCCTGAAATCGACCTATTTTCACCCACAGCTTGTACTATAAAAATTTAATTTCTGTTAGAACTGTTAAATATTAACATTAACTTTGGCAGTTCCTGTGGCTTAATATTATTCTTTTCCCAAATTTAGAAAAAATAATCCCATAATCATGGTAATTTTAATTGTGTACTAACCACCCATACCTACTCTCACTATAATAAATCTTGATGAGTTTTATTCATTAGTAAAATAATTGTAAACTAAACTTGTTTTATCGTGTGCATGTTCGTGCATCGATTTACAAGAACTTTGGTGATGTAATTCATATGAAAGAGGAAATTGCTGCAATTTGGGATATGCAATAAATGCTATAGAATGCATGTATTATATAGCATCACGCAAATCTGTGAAATAAATTCATTATTTCAAAACTAGATGAGTTAAAAAAATCATAAACCAACGCGTCCATTTTAATTTTTACATGGCCGCTAATTGCTATAATATAGGTGATAGATATTAGATTATCAGTGTTTGCGTAGTAATGACTTATAGGGGAGTGCAATTAGAACGAAAATATGCATTATTTCGGAAAAATTCAAACAAGCCTATATTTTTCTAAAACTTTTTTTGTTAGTTTATATACATGTTAAAGTAAAAAGTTCTACTCGCAGATTTGGTCGCTAATTGTTTATTAATTGTTTAAACAATAACAATTTTTTTGTATAAATAATTTAAAAAATATCGATAAATTCATCATTTTACTTTGATATGACAAATATGTTTCTATTTTGTTTTTGATTATGCCGAATCCGAATATGGTATTGCAATTTGAAAACTCTTATACAGAAACTCTTATTGGGACCGTGCAAGTTCGGCAAAGCGACACCTATTTCTACGCTCTGCAACTATTTTCGCACTTTTAATTATATTGGCCAATTATATTAGTCCTGGTTGCTGGATAATTGTCAAGGACATAGCCCAAAAAAATAATAAGAAGAAAAAATAAGATTCAGGTTGTTATTAAAACGTAAACAATTGTATGTAGTAAATAAAATTAGTTATTAAAATGCAGTACTGCAAGCAAAATAGAATTAATTAAATTTACCTTTATATAATAATTGCATAATATTATATCAATATTGTGGAGCAACATATAATTTTTCTTCTTCAATGACAGTAGATATGAAATGCACGTCAATTTGACAATTTCAATTGACAATATGAATTATTTAAGAAAGTTGCAATACTTCTCCGCTATTCGCGCACGATCGTTTCACGTATCCCTTCCAAGTACTTGTACACCGCGAATACAGTATGTCTGCGTAGCTAGAAACCACATGGAAAACTTTTTTATTATCAATTTTACGAAAAAAGTTATTCTTCATAAAATGCTCTGGATAGTCAAAAATCTAAAACTCAACCATCAGATATCAAATTTTATACGGGTTATGTCAAAAGTATGACTTTCGTAAAGAGTAAAGTACCTTTATATTCCAGAATATCAAGATATGCAGAAATGCTATTATGAAAAGTTGTTTGAAATTAAAAACTATGTTTAAATATACAATAACATCATTCTAATCGAAAAACAAAATTTTCAATTTTTTCTCAAATTACGGATACTCATCATCATTTTATTTCAATTATGATAACTATTTTATTATCACTTTACGAAAAAAAGTTATTCTTCATAAAATGTTTTCCCTGGTCTAAACTCTAAGATACATTCATCAGATATTTAACTTTTTTTAATTTTATACGAGGTATGTAATAGGGTGGTGCAAAAAAAGTCAAGTTGATAATCCAGTATCACTATAGTGCGGAAAAGTTGCGATTGGTAATTACAAGAAAAACAAAACAAAAATTATTCAAATCCCAATTTATCTTCCGATCCCGCAACGGGCCTAAAGATTATGAAAAAATGAAATTTTACCTTATTTTCGGAAATTTTTATTTATGCTCCATGTACGTTTTATTTATCGCTATAGTAAAATTTATTTACAGTTTGCATGGTTGAGTAATAAAAACAATAGTTTTACGCACTTACCGAATATCTTCCGATCCCGCAAGGTCAATCAAAATCTATAAAAATTTGAAATTGTTGATGATTTTGATAAATTAAAAAACATTTATTTATCTCATTTTTCTGTTACATTGTGAAGCTCTTCGCTTGTTTATATATTGTATAATAATATTTAAACGACCCAGAACTCACAACAAGAAGATGGTTGCACTTTTTACTCCACCCACACACCCTTTTATCCATGCAACCAATGATTGTGTGGTTTTTACATTATTTACATAATACATTTCTTTTTCATTTGTTTGTATCCAGCTTTTAAACGTCAACTTTGAATTTTGATTTGGTGGTAAAATCTGGCAGCACGTACCTTGATTTAAGTGTTGCCTTCATGAATCCATCTCTCGATTGGGTCCCACATACAGTAGACAATACTTCCGTGACCAACTCTACGTACCGCTAGACAGCTTGCGTATGACAGGGATGGTTTTGTACATTCCAGTCTGGCGTGTTGCCTGATATAATGTAGGAACTTATATCTTCATTTGAAACGCTTTGAAGAACTGGTGGAGAAGATAGTTTTGCAACATTCCAATCTAATATTTCAGTGTAGACCTGTGATTCAAAATTTAAAGTAGGAGGGATGAAATTTCTAATTCGTTTGCCCTTGGCTTTAGTCTATCCGGCTTTTAACACTCTCCTTAGCCCTAGCTCTCTAATGTGTTTCCTTTCAGCCCTACTACTTGAAATTTTGAAGCACGGGACTAAACTGAAATAATAGACTGGAATATAATGTTGCAAAACTATTGCAGACTGTTACAAAACTATCTTCTCCACCACTTCCTCGAAGTGTCAAATGAAGATATAAGTTCTTGCATTACATCGGGCGACATACCAGCCTAGAATGTACAAAACTATCCCTGACATACGCAAGCTCATGAGAGGTGCCTAAAGTTGGTCACGGAAGCATCGTCTAATGCAGAAATGGCAAGAAAAATTATCTACCTACCTATCTATTCCCGTCCTAAATATTACAAAAGTTCCTAGTCAGTAGATCCCAGAGAATTAGAAAGAATTAGATCTCGAGTCCGATTAAGTTGGTCACCCCTGGTCTAATTTATGTGGGCCCCAATCAAGAGATGGATTCATAAGGGCAGCACTTAAATCAAGGTCCATGCTGCCAGATTCTACCACCAAGAAATGCAGAAAAAAGAAATTTGCTACATATGTAAATAGTGCAAAAATCACACTCATTCGTTGGTTGGAGAGAAGGATGTGTGTGGAGCTAGAAGGGCAACCACCTCCTCGTTGTGAGTTCTGGATTGTTTAAGTATTGTCATACAATATATAAACAAGCGAAAAACTTCACAATGTAGGAGAAAAATGAGATAACTAAATGTTTTTTAATTTATCAAAATCATCGAAAATTTCAAATATTTATAGATTTTGATTGACCTTTGCGGGATCGGAAGATATTCGTTAGATGTGTAAAACTGTTGTTTTTATTACTTAACCATGCAAACTGTAAATAAATTTTACTATATCGATAAATAAAACGTACATGGAGGATAAATAAAAATTTCCGAAGAAAAGGTAAAATTTCATTTTTTTCATAATCTTTAGGCCCGTTGCGGGATCGGAAGATAAAGTCCGATTTTAATAATTTTTGTTTTGTTTTTCTTGTTATTACCAATCGCAACTTTTCCGCACTATAGCGATACGGGATTATCAACTTGACTTTTTTCGCACCATCCTAGTATGTAACAAATATGAATTTTTCTTATGAGTTAAGTGCCTTTATTATTCACAATATTTTAATTAGAATGATGTAATTGAACACTAAAACAAATTTTTTAATTCCAAACAACTTTTCCTAATAAAAATTTTCGATATTATGAAATGTAACGGTACTTTACTCCTGAGTGAAATTCATATTTTTTGACATACCTCGTATAAAATTAATTAAATTTGATATTTGATGATTGCATCTTAGATTATATGCGGAGTATTTTATAAAGAGTAACTTTTTTTCGTAAAACTGATAATAAAAAAGTTATGAATAGGTTCCAAGTTACGCAGACATACTGTATAAGAGCTAAAAAAATTTTTTTGCTGAACATTTATTATTGTTGAAGCTTATTATTAAATGCATTTTAGGTAAGTTTTAAAAAAAAAGTTTTGATCGTTTTGTATAAACATTTTTTTTAGGTGGTAATTTTCTGTTTTTGTATTATATTTTTGTTATCTTTCTTAATTTTCTCAAAAAGAAATTGTCTACTTCATTTCGAAACTAAATAATTTAGTACATTTTAAAGATTACATCCTAAGCTTTAAAAAAAACTTATAAGACTGTAATAGATTGAGTAATACCGTCTTAAAGTGGTGGTAATTCTATAAAACTACGAAGATTTCAAAAATTACATTTTTTGAGACATCATATCATTTGAATTAAATTTTTGAGATTTTTTTGAATGAAACATCATTTAGTAAGATGGTTGAAAGGCAAGTTGTGCAAAATTGAGGGTTTTATAAGAAAAGTTGTATTAGTTACACATTTTTAAATCATTCTTAAACAAAATTCATGTAAGGCTCACAACGTACTTATGCCCATACATTTTATTTCTTTTTATTATAACCATAAAATAGCTTAAGCATTCTTCTTTCATGTTCAATTTGTAAAATTTCATTTGATCCATTAGTTAAAGAATTACATTAAAATAACTCAACCGTGCACTTCGCCGTACGCTAGTTTACAGTGCGCAAATGTTTCTGAGAAGGGTGACTTTAGCGTTAAAAATAAAAAAATATAGAAGACACAGATTTAATTTAAGAAAAATCTTTATACAAGATTTTTTTGTAAAATTTTTTGAATTTTTTAATGGTGTAGTCAATTTTTTTCTAAAATTGTATTTTCGGAGTTACTTAAAAAAACATCTAATTTCGTTGTTCATTTGTTTAATAAAAAATGAAGCACCCACTTCTCGAGTAGAACTTTTTGATGTTGTTTATTAAACATTTCTTAATGAAATTAAAAAAGTTTTATCTTGTTTGATTTTTTCCGAAGTGAAAATCTATATGCACTCCCTTATTAATTATATAAGATTCTTTAAGTACTAGCCGAGGTCGCAAGATACCTTATTTGAAAGGTATCCTAATCAGCTTTGCAACGATGTATCATTCTAATATTTATTCCTAAAAGGGTAACCCAAATTATGGACCTACTTAGTTAAGTAAAAGGGAGTCACTACGTCTATTGTATTTTTGCTGGAAATTAAATATTGTAGTATCCATCAAGTTATCAAAGCTATTTGCACAAAAATATCAGTGTCCACCAATATACGGTTATTAGAGTTCTAAAAAAGGAAAATTTTTACATTCTAAATTTTAAAATATAGTAACTAGACTTAGGCAAATATGCAAATTGCATATTATGCATAAAATAGGCAAAAATGTTAAATTTTGCATATTTCTATAAAAGTAAGCACTAAGTGCATATAACTTGAAATTTTAGATGTATAGATATTTATAAAATAAATCAAAGAAAAGCTTGGATGGTTAAGTTGTACTGATATTGTACTCCTAGTTTTTACTAAAAACAAGTGTTAATATTAAATAGTTTTTAAAATTACAGTGTTTATCTACTAGATACTACTACATAAGTCATCTATACGTAATTATTACTTTATTATTGTGAAAAGAAAACGTTAAATAATAAATATACACCACCGTACAATCATTATGTGAGGTTAGCTAGCATGCGGTTGGTTTGTCACTTACCAGAGTCGGACTGAAGCTTTCGCCACCGCAGCTTAAGAAGACTTCGCATAATGTAAACACACCTTCCGATCTAACCAGTCCAGTAAATCAACGTTCGAATATCACAAACAGTTATGAATGCATCAGCCGCTTCACATTCTTTTCCGAGTAAGACCCAAGCAATTGTATTTAGTTGTATCGATAATGCTAAACTGCAGGATTATTTAATTCCGTTGGGCACAATAATCAACCCAAAAAATATCATTTTTTCATCTAGATTATCTCATAATAGAATCTGCATGTATTTGGCAAACAAAACCGTAGTAGATAATTTCATGACACAACATGGCTCTATAGAAGTACTCGGCGAAGTTGTAACAGCACGGAGACTTGTCTCTCCAGAAGAAAGACTAGTCTTGTCTGGTGTCTGCCCGTCAATTCCTCATCAAGTATTAGTTGAAGAATTACAGTATATCGGTTTAAAGCTTATTTCCCCAATAACATTTCTGAAAATTAGCTCGAATCTTCCGGAATATAGTCACATATTGAGCTTTCGAAGGCAAGTTTATGTAAGCCCTATAACATCATCAACTCCAGATTCTATTCTAATAAATTTCGGCCAAACACCTTACCGCATATTTTTGTCACAAGGTACAGTCACCTGCTTTATTTGCAAAAATACAGGACACATATCATCCCAATGCAATAACAGTTCAGTAACGGAATCAACTCTTATTTATTCAAACAATGAATTACCAAATCAAACAGCTCCAACAAGTATATTACACAAGCTACCAAAAACTCAGCAGTCATCAAGTGATGCATTATCAAATCCGAGCATAGCACCTACACCTACAAATCTCCATGACCAAGAAATTACTAATACTCCTACACATAGCAACACTTTAAATCAACCACATTCAGCGGCAATACCGTTTCCACAAACTTCGGAAGCAATATGCTCCAATCTATCAGCACCTCTTCCATTAGATATAACTGCAGAAAACTCTAATAAAACTGATACATCACCACAATTGTCTGAAACAACCATTTCAACCAATCTTACAAACAAAACTTCAAGCTCGACTTCTGTCACTACCAATGACTCTGCTCCAGTACTTCCAAATGTAATAAAGCCACAACATCTAAGTGAAAACTCTAATAGCACTTGCGAAAACGCAAGTTCTTCCAAGAAACGCAGTATTGGTGAGGTCGATACGCCTCCTTCAGACTCAGCAATTTCATCACAAAATCTGTTTGCAAAACCCAAATCCTCTAAACCAAAAAAACCGCGTTCATCTAAAGTCCCATCTACACGGGAAACTCTTGAAAATTTTATTGATAATCATATTTCGTTTTAAATTACCACCAATTGTCCTTACTGATTGATAATGTCCAAGGCTCCCCCGACACTATTAGCGTCGTTAAATAATTTACAACTGATATGGCTGGTTTACTCCGTCTTTTACAAAGCAGCTATCAATATGCAAATGATAGATCTACAAAAACCAAGTTTACAAAGCTTCAAAAGAAACTAATCAACCATGTAGGGAAAGAGATTTCTGACTTAGACAGTGACTCTTCTGTAGACAATTGTTCAGTATCATCTAACTCCGAATCTGTTAACAATATTCAACTCGATACCTCAATGGAACATTGATGAATTTTTCCATCGTCTCCCTATGCTACAGCTTCTTTTATCTGAATATTCTCCAGATATTATTTGTCTACAGGAGACAAACTCAAAGACCAATCAGTTGTACAATTCAAAATATTTCACTTGCTTCCGCAAAGACCGTAGAGATGCAAGGCGTGCAAGCGGTGGTGTAGCAATAGCAATCGTTTCTTCAGAAAACAATCTTCTTCTCCGTTTAACCCCAGAATGTAGCACATATTCAGCTGAACTCTACGCCATATACCGTGCTATGAAACTTCTTAACGAGCTTACACTCACAAAAGCCTTGATCATAACAGATTCTCTTAGCTCTCTAAACACATTAAAACACATTTTTTTGAAACATCCTTTTGAAAAGTTGCTAAAATACCAGCACATGAACATGGAAGAAGCGTCCAATTTTTATGGGTTCCCTCACACGTCGGATTAACAGGAAATAAAGAAGCTGACAGGACTGCACGAGAGGCAATTTTAAGTGATTTTTCGGAACCGATAGGCAAGTGTGTTTCCAGTGACTTAAAAGCTTATTTTAAAAATAAAGTGTTGTATTTGTGGCGAAATGAGTGGTCTCAAAATAATTCTAAGCTGAATAAAATCAAAAATAATGTGTCTCAGTGGATTCCACCGTCGCGGAATAGACGAGAACAAATTGTGGTTGTGCGTTTACGTCTAGTACATACCAGGTTAACACACTCTTACCTTTCAACAAAGAAAAATCTACCTATATGTGATCAGTGTAACGTTCGATTAACAGTCGAACACTTTTTAACAAGTTGTAGTAAATATGACCAAGAAAGACAGCGCAACAATATTCCAAACGCTCTACCAGAGGCTCTAGGTCAAAACTGTTCCTATGACAATATAGTTAATTATCTAAGATCCATAAACATTTTGTACAATCTGTAGTTGTTTACTTTGTTATTTATATTTTGTTCCGTCGCTAATAACCTTTTGGTGGATGCGACTTCTTTGTCTAATAAAAAAAAAAGCAAAGCTTGGAAATCCGAATATATTTTGTTTGAATATATCTAGATATTTATTGTAGTTTTGTCCTTGTATAAGGGTTCCAAAATCTGCTAGTTTATACCTCTAGGTAAAATTTTTTATTGGGATGGTCAGTTTTAGAAATCAATTATTATATTGTAAAATTGAAAACGGTAACACCTGTCTTTGTAATATTATTGTGAATTGCAATTTGATACTGCCGAAAATAAACACTGTGTTTTCTCGTACAATAGCCTTTAGTTGCGTGCTTCTAATTTAGGCTCATGTATTTTTTCTAATATAAAGAGAAAAAAATCAAGAATGTCCTGTAAATATTTGGGGTTTCTTTCTGCTTTAACAGTCATATTGTCTTGAAATATATATTCAAGATTCCTGATTTTAATTGTTACGCCAACAGTTACCAGGTTCTTTCAGAAGTACCTACTTAGTTTAAGAACTAGGTGGGACATTTTTAGGAACCATTTAATTTGAAAACAAAGATTACCGTATATTTGAAAAATGCCCCAGTTACATCAGTTGATGTAGAAAGAAGTCTTTTCAGTTACAAATATTATAATATGTACCTACTCAGAAGCCATAAGTTTTTATTAAAAAAATTTAAACAGCCTTTAATCATTTAGTGTTAGCACAATTCGAAGTTATATCAGTTATTTGTTAAAATACTTAAATAGTTAAATACCTAAGCTTAATTTGTAAAATAAATAAATTGTAGTTACTATAAATTATAAAGATATTTTAAATATTTTTATAAATAAAACACTATATACTTTCTGAGTTATTTATATATACTTATATTTTTTTTTAATTTTATGTGCATATTTTCTAGATAAACATGCATTTTTTGTGTAAAATACTACATATTTATGCGCATATTTCATATATTTTTATTTGTATATTTGCCTAAGTCTAATAATAACATATGATGGGAAAACGGACATGGCAATAAGTAATAAACTGAAGAAGGCTACTAACCTGTATTAATCTCTAAATAATACAATTTTTGGAAAGTCACAAATAAACAACAAAACTAAACTAAGAGTATACAACAGCATAGTAAATACGATAATCACATATGGGGCGGAAACATGGATTGTGCAAGAGAAAAATGATTCAATGATAAACGCGACCGCGATGAAATACATGAGCAGAATAGCTGGAGTTACGAAGTTTGACAGATTTAGAAATGAAGATATAAGGAGAGAGCTGGAAATGAGGAAGAGCCAAAACAAACAATTGAGCTGGTTTGCCACATACAACGAATGGAGCAAAAGAGACTAACAAAGAAGGTACATGAAGTCAAAATGGGAAACAAAGGAAAAAAGGAAAGACCGAGGAAGACATGGATGGACCAGATCCAGGATATAGGGAAAAGGCGACACATGAGTATGAGAGATACGAAAAACCTGTCCACCAATAGAAGCGCTTGGTAGACATGGATAAGAGGCGGAAACCGACATCCGACGCCCTGAATGGCACTAAGCATTATGAGAAAGAATGAGAAGAAAAAGAATGTGTGTACTTTGTACGCACGTAAGAAGTTATACTTCTATTTTATGATTTCAATGAAATCAATATACTTTAAACAGTTTATTTATATTTAATTTAAATATTAAACTAATTTTATTACTTACTACTTTAAAAATTTTTTACTAAAACAATCCCAAAAATTAAAAAGATAAAAGAATAAAACACACACAAACACATTGAAAAATGCCACAAAGAAATTATTTCTGAACAATAATTGTTGCCAAAAATTTTAACTAAATATGTATTTTCTGAAAAAAATTATATAATAATATACTTACAATCATAAAATGTATAAAAAAAATAAAAAAATAGTAACTTATATTGGGGATCGAACCCGCTTCCCGTCGATCCCGCCGATCGGAAATCGAAGTTCTTTCCCACTGCGCCACCTTTGCGTATCTGTCATGTGGGAATACGCACCAACTGAACGTTCACACCATAAACTTTTGATAGTTGTTTATTAGTTATAATATGAATTTAATCAAAATTTGATTTTTGTGGAATTAAAGGAATATTTTGTGGAATAAATTTTGTAGAAATATTGATGCTAATCAAATTGTGTAAATAAAAGCATAACATACTATTTTGGTAGACTCATTTTAAATTTTCCAAATAGGTAGGTAAGTACCTACGTAATTTTTTATTAGGATACTGAAACATTTACAATTATTAGTACCTGTCACTTTTAAAAACTATTTAAAAAGTCACTACAATGACTACAATTATAAACTTTTTTCTCTGCCATCACAATAATAAAACCTAATATACCTACACAACATTTGTTTATTCATAATCACCATATTGAACAATTATTGACAGATGATTTTAACACCCAATCAGATCCCATATAACGTTTGAGCGACTAATACCATACTGTCGGTGTGCGCATGCGCCCGGCAAAATAAAAATTCACCCTCGTGTCTAAAGAAGTATAACTTCAAAAAGGAGAAGTGGGATCAGTAAAAAGTAGGAGTCTGGTCCAAGAGCTATTAGAAGATGACTTTGGTATAAGAACAAAATGCTTCAAAACCTTTGGAGACCAATATAACAGAGATCAGCTTTTTGTAGAGAAGATATTTTTTCAGACGAGGCGACTGTCACCAGTCACGTAAACTGGCAGATATATGGTAGATATATGGCAGATATATACAGAGTGAGTCATGAGGAACTGTACATACTCCTACCTCGTATAGAGGATCTTATGGGGAATAACAAATGACCATTAAAAAGTGTCTGCTCCCATTGCTTAATAATATACAGGGCGAGTTTCGCATTTTGACAGAAATTTGTATTCGTCATAATTTTTGAATGGTCGGATCGATGTGTCTCTTATTTTGGTCAATCGTTACACTATTACCACCTAATCAACTGATTTATTCAAACTAGAAAAAATCAGGTCCGGCTTCAAAAAAATTAGTTCGTTTGGGTCTTAGAAAAAATTTCACCCTGTATATGCTTTTTGAAAACTATAATATGAATTTTACAAATTAGACAAAAGCAATTAAAATGACATATTTATTTTTTTCCCCACACGATTACTTAATTTTTTATAAAAAAAGCAAATTTGACTATGACTTAAAAGTTTGGTAAAGTGAACCATAGGTTAAAAAAAATAACTTTTATTACAAAAATTAATTTTTTTTGAACAAATATTTAATTTATGTTACCACCCAATCAACTGATTTATACAAACTAGAAAAAAATCAGGCCCGGATTTAAAAAATTACTTCGTTTTAGTCTTAGAAAAACTTTCACCCTGTATACGCTTTTTGAAAACTCTAATATGAATTTTACAAATTAAACAAATAGGCAATTAAAATGGCATACTTATTTTTTTCTCCTCACGATTACTTCATTTTTTATAAAAAATCAAATTTGACTATGAATAATTAAAAGTTTGGTAAAGTGAACCATATTTACTAGAAACCAGATTTAAAAAAAATAACTTTTATTACATAAATTATTTTTTTGAACAAATATTTAATTTATGCTACCACCCAATTAACTGGTTTATTCAAACTAGAAAAAAATCAAGCCCGGATTTAAAAAATTATTTCGTTTTGGTCTTAGAAAAAATTTCACCCTGTATACGCTTTCTGAAATGTCTAATATGAGTGTTAAAAATTAAACAATTTGGCAATTAAAATGGCATATTTATTTTTCCCCATTTTTTATTAAATTGATTTTTTATTAAAAAATCAAATTTGTCAAAATCGGAATTTTAACCTAAAAATGAAAAGAAAAAAATGAAAATCACGGTTTAACTCGCTACAACTCTGTTCCATTTTAATATTTTTTTCCGAAATTTCTACAGCACATATCTGTTACCATTTTGAAGACTATGAAAATTGTTGTAGACTTTTAGTCTTCTTCTTATAAAAGTTATGAATTTTTAAAAATAAAAGGTGCAGATTCGTGAATTGCACAGTTAAATCGCAAAAATTAGGTGAAAAAATTAAAAATTTATCTTTTTGATCACGTCTATGTTAAACTATAGAGTCCAAAGAGAAGTATTATGAGTTTTAGATCTAGACGTGGTATAGAAAAAAAAATGGTGAAGCTTTTAATTTTAAGAAAAATGTTGTTTAATTTTTTTTATTTTTATGGTAAAATTCATATTTTGACAAATTTGATTTTTTATAAAAAATGAAGTAATCGTGTGGGGAAAAAATAAATATGCCATTTTAATTGCCTATTTGTCTAAATTGTAAAATTCATATTAGAGTTTTCAAAAAGCATATACAGGGTGAAAGTTTTGCTAAAACTAAAACGATTTAATTTTTTAAATCCGGGCCTGATTTTTTTTCTAGTTTGTATAAATCAGTTGATTGTGTAGTAACATAAATTAAATATTTGTTCAAAAAAATTAAACATTGTAATAAAAGTTTTTTTTAATCTATGGTTCACTTCACCAAACTTTTAATTCATAATCAAATTTGATTTTTTTATAAAAAGTTAAATAATCGTGTGGAGAAAAAAATAAATATGTCATTTTAATTGCTTATTTGTCTAATTTGTAAAATTCATATTATAGTTTTCAAAAAGCGTATACAGGGTGAAATTTTTTCTAAGACCAAAACGAACTAATTTTTTTGAAGCCGGACCTGATCTTTTTCTAGTTTGAATAAATCAGTTGATTAAGTGGTAATAGTGTAACGATTAACCAAAATAAGAGACACATCTATCTGACCGTTCAAAAATTATGACGAATAAAATTTTCTGTCAAAATGCGAAACTCGCCCTGTATATTATTAAACAATGGGAGCAGACACTTTTTAATGGTCATTTGTTATTCCCCATAGGGGCCTCTATACAAGGTAGGAGTATGTACAGCTCCTCATGACTCAAGCGTATAACTAGGCAGTGGGCAAATGAAAATCCCTGTTGGAGGGAAAATATAGGACATAAGATCCTGAGAATGTGTCGTTGGGTTGACACTGTGATAGTCATATTACCACCGCACATTTTTTCAGGAAAATTTAGCTGCTCCTTATTGCCATCTGATACCACAGCTCAATAAACTATTTCCAAATAGAAATGATGGACTGACTCATCCTTACTACGGCGTGGAAATACGAAATTACTTAAATAACGCTAATAACGATGGATAGGTAAAAGAGGACCTATCGAATAGCCCCCAAGGACATCAAGGTCTCCAGATTTGACTCTATTAGACAATTTTATGATGTAGAATTTATTTAGTATCGAACTAGCGTATCAGAATGGAAATTTTAAAAATAATTTCTGAGAACTCCTTGATTTATTGACGAAGGCCGTCAATTTCAACATTTCTTATAATTTGATTGTATTTTACTAAACATTTCTTGTATTTGCCTATAAACCAAAAGTTTTGATTAAAATCTCTTAGACTTAAAATAATCTAATAATTCTTACGTAAAACTTGCGTGCTGAAAAGCAAGCAATTACGAATTTAGTAATGCTAATTCTTACAGAGCGTTATTATTTACGAGAGTTATATTATGTAGGTTAATGAAATTTTATGTCTGATAATTAAGATCTAAATTAATTTTTAAATTTTTCATCTTTAATCTTATAACTCGATTCAATTGGACTGGATTTGATACGATCCGATTCGATTTTATTTAATTTTATGTTATTATTGAATTTTATTTAATTTGTTTTATTTTATTTTATTTATTTACTTTAAAATATTTTTATACAAAAATATTTTAAAGGCAAAATTAGACAAATCGATCCAGTCATTCTCAAGTTGTTATAAAGAAATATACTATTATAAAAAATAAGTGTATGCATGTAGGGGCTAAATGTGCAGTAACTCGAGCGCTTTGAGGGCATATTGCGTTGTGAAGAGTAGGTCCTAACCAAAAAAAGTTAAGTAAAGTTTTCCCTTTTAGTGGGGACTTTCCATTTTTAATTTAATTTTCCATTTCCAACAATAGTTTTTTTAGATTATAGCGCCATGTATCCATAATTCGAAAAAATGTCTCGAATAAAAGTTACTTATTTTTACGTAAGCAATCCAAATCTGCAATAAAAAATGGGGGCTACCATTTAAGATTCTAAAGTAACCCACCACCCCACCTCCGTAGGGGGTCGTGTTTGGTGCCATTCGATAGATTTTTCAAAAATATTGAATAAGTGTATTTTTCAGTTTTTTAATCTAATGTTCATTTCGCGAAATATCGCGGGATTCGTACTTAAAATATTAAATTAACCCCTCCTCTTCGTGGGAAGTCGTATTTGGTATCATTCGATAGATTTTTGAAAAATATTGAGCACGTAATTTTTAGTTTTTCGATCCGTCATCTATTCCGCGAAATATTTGCTATATTCTTGTGAAATTTGGGGCTCACCCTTTCTCTTACGCCCCGCTCAAATCTTCAGATTTTTTAAATATACACTCTTTTGCATGCACTTAACTTACCTTATCTTAATCTGACGATATCGAGTTTTTCTAAGGATAGATTTTTTTGGGCCCCCTTAACGAACTCCCCTGCATTAAGAGACAATATATGGTAGAGGTACATTTTCAGGGTACAAGGTTCCTCCCCATGTAATATTCGGATGCGCTCGAGTAACTGCAAAAATCCCCGCTTGGGCTCCCCTACCATAAGTATATTATGTGTATAACTCTACGGCAGTCCGATAAGTACGTAGCCTACACAAGCAAAAGGAAAATTTTGGAAAAGTGGCAATTTATTTCTCTACATAGACTCCTTTTAGCTCGATACACTTGACCCAGCGATGCTCCAACTTCTTTAACTCGTCTGAAAAAAATACCTTTTCTGAAGGTCTGCAAAATAGGCTTCCGTGGTGGCGATGACTTCCTCATTCGACTTAAATTTCTGCCCAGCGAGTGTCTTTTTCAAGTTGGGAAACAAATAGTAGTCGCACGGGTCAAATCTGGAGGATATGGTGGATGGAGCAACACTTCGTAGCCCAATTCGACCAATTTGGCCATGGCAACGGCGGAGGTGTGAACCGGTGCGTTGTCATGGTGGAAGAGCACTTTTTTCTTTGCCAAATGGGTTCGTTTTTTCTTCAATTTGGCGTCGAATCGGCCCAATAATTCGGCATAATAAGGCGGTGTGATCGTTTTGCCCCTCTCCAAGTAGTCGATGTAGATCAAACCTTGTGAATTCCAAAAAATGCTGGCCATCACCTTTCCGGCCGATTGGACAGTCTTCGCCTTCTTCGGAGCAAGTTCGCCGGGTGCTGTCCACTCTTTCCACTGTTCCTTGGTTTTTGGTGTATACCAGCAAATCCATGTTCCGTCAACGGTTATGAAACGACGTAAAAACTCCTTTGGATCACACTTAAATAGCGTCAATCACTGCTCTGAAGTGGTCTCACGGTTGCGCTTATTGTCTAAAGTGAGCAAACGCGGCAACCATCGCGCTGACAGCTTTCTCATGCCCAAAATTTCATGCAGGATATGACCTCCGCGGTCTTTTGAGATACCTACTGTGTTAGCTATCTTGCGTACCTTCAGTCGGCGGTCTGCCAATACAAGATCGTGGATTTTTGTCACGTTATTCTCCATGGTAGCCATTTTGGGGACACCTACACGTGGCTCATCAAAAACTGACGTTCGTCCACGTTAAAACTCATTAAACAAATTTTTGACAGTTGCCATCAAAGGAGAAGAGTCATCGTACACAGCATCCAACCGCTCTTTGATTTCGCTGCGTGATTTCCCTTCCAAAAACAAGAATCGAATCACCGACCGATATTGCTCTTTTTTTCATTTTATTAAAATCCGCGGACACGCTGACTTTCACACGCAATCATAACAATACTATAATTTCGATTTGGCTGAAATTTTGACGTTAGCCGTCTACGAGAACGCACTAAATGGCAGTACACTTCATTTGCGATAGTGGCGCCATCGGGCGGAGAGGCTAAGTACTTATCGGACTGCCCTAGTATAGTATTATACTGCAAGCTTACACGCGTCTCGATTTTTTGAGTGATTCGGAATAAGATTTCAAGTCCGTGCAAAAACATCATACCGAACCATAGGAAGTATTCCAGCGTATTCAAGTACAACAGAGAGCTACCTATACAAAGAAATTTTTTTGAGAATAGGTGTGTGAGCTACAAAAACAAATAGGGTAATACACCAGTGTCGAAGATATAACCGAAACAGTATGTTCCTCACAATGGAACTGTATCGGACATGCGGTTTGAAGTCTAGAAAAGTGGAGTAGAATGAAGGTAGATGGAGACCATTAGAAGAAAGAAGAAGCGTAGGAAGACCGCAAAAAAATTATACGACGAGTTGAAAAGAATGCGAGACTAAATTGTTACTGGCTATCCCACAATTAGCCCAGTAAATGAAGGGGAAATTTGGCGATACCGTGTAATTTTCAGGGGCAACGAAGAATTGCATGAAAATTTGGATTTAGGTTCTACTTACCCTCCACTTCAAAGTTGAATTTTTGCCGTTGGTTGCTTTTACTTGGGGAGACAGTCACCCCTTCTCGGGGGTAAAAAAACATACGTTCAAGATAAGACCGGAAATGGATAAATTGACTGATTTTAAGCAACTCTTGTTCTATAGAGTTTTTTACGTAAGTCAATACTTTTCGAGTTATTTGCCATTGAAAATGTTGATTTTTCGACAAAAAAACTACGTTTTCAGACGGTTTTTCGCAAATAACTTAAAAAGTAAATATTTTATCGAAAAAATATCCTTAGCAAATATGTAGCTTATAAAAATTCCTAATAAAATGGTGTATCAGTAAAGTCTATCAATCAAATAAAAACAAAGTTGTAGCTCATGAAAAATACGTTCTTATTCGTCTAATTCCAAATCGAATATTTCAAGGTGAAATCACCCGAAAAATTAAGCACTTTTCGGGAAAAAACCCATTTAAACTTTTTTGAAGTGTTTATAAAAAGCTTTGTTTTAGTTGTTAACAAAAGTATTAGCATTAAAAATAAGCGAGTTACGCTCAAAATAAAGTTGGCCCTCTTTTTTTTTTGTAAAAAATCATGAAAATCTCGCCGTGTTTAGGTCCCCAAATAAAATTGGCCGCTACCGCTTTACAAACAATTTACTTACCTATCTATTTTTTATATGATCTGTCAGTCTCACCGGTTGAAAGTGTTTATTTTTGAAAGGGTTATAATTGAGAAAGCTTGAATGGGTCACCAATCACGAGTGTATACAAATTTTGAACAGCCATATCTTAACCAATTTTTGTCTTACGGAGAAACAAAATGAAACTAGCATATTTATAATAGCAAAACCTACATTTTTTTACTCTTTAAGAATTTTCATATCACTAATACTTTTTAAGTTATTTTGAAAAAATTAAATTTTTCAAAAATTTTTAGAAAATTTTTTTTTACTATAAAACGAAATGTTTTCAAAAATAAGCAATTCAAACCAATCAAACTTACAGATCATATAAACAATACACATAGAGTTAAAATAGATGGTAAAGCCAAACGATTAATTTCATTTAGGGTGCTAAATAGAGTTTTCACGACTTTTTTTACCAAAAAAAGGGGACAACTTTTTTTTTCAGTGTAACTCGTTTCTTTTTGATGCTGTAAACTTTTGTTAAAAACAAATAAACTTTTCTTCGATACTTTCAAAACGTTAATAAGGTTTTCTCGAAAAACCCTTCGTTCTTCAGTGATTTCGCGTTGAATTATTCGATTTGGAATTAGACGAATAAGAACGTATTTTTTATGAGCTACAACTTTGCTTCTACTTAATTTGTAGACTTTACTGGTACACCATTTTTTTGTTTTTTTATAGGCTACACTTTTGCTAAAAATATTTTTTTGCATAAAATATTTACTTTTTGAGTTATTCGGGAAAATCGGTCTGAAAACGTAGTTTTTTTGTCGAAAAATCAACATTTTAAATCTTGAATAACTCAAAAAGTATTGACTTAAGTAAAAAACTTTATAGAACAAAAGGTGCTTAAGATAAGTCAATTTATCCATTTCCGACCTTATTTTAAAAACGCGTTTTTCACCCCCGGAGAAAGGGTAAATGTCACCCCCAATAAAAGCAACTAACGGCACAAATTCAACTTTGAAGTGGAGGGTAAGTAGAATCTAAATCCAAATTTTCATGCAATTCGGAGTTGCCCCTGGAAATTACACTCCAAAAAGGTCATTTATTGGGCAAACCTGATCGGCAATTAGAGAGGCATATATCGAAAAGGTAAAGACCGGCCCAACAAAAAGAGAAGCAAAAGAATGAGTGCCTAGTTCGCGTCAACATTGACGCTAAAATATATATATTATTTTCTATTAACTAAACTAAAGCTAGTCTTTTCAGATGTTGTGTTTAATAATGAAATATTTTAAATGGGAAATAAGCCACAATTTTACCAAAAAAATGAATTTATTACCGTTTCGACGCCCAAGTCGGGTCTCGTTGTAAAAATTCATTTTTTTGGTAAAATTGTGGCTTATTTCCCATTTAAAATAGTTCATTATAAAAATGCCACAAGGAAATAGCTTCAGAACAACATTGTGTTTAATGTAAAAACACTAATAAGAATTATTGTAGTACCAGTAAACAGTAACAGTTAAATAATTATTTATATTGGCGTCCAAAATTCATCAAGCTCATAATTTCATTCATTTTTTTCGAATTCTGAAGAAACTAATATGTATTTTTAAAAAATTTAAAGACAAAATTATTATTACTGAGGGCCGAAAATCCCTTATATTAACCAAAAAGTTTCTTTTGAAAGATATTTGAAATTAAAAATCTCTAAATTTTCTCTTTTGCTTTTCAGCCCTGTAACTTATTAAAATAAACATTATAGAAGTTCTACGGGGCTTTCGGCCCTCGGTATTAACGCAATCTTTCATTCTGCGTTTAAATTTTTTAAAATCACTTATTCATTTTCCGAGCAATACAAAAAAATTAATGCATTTAAAACAAATTGGCGCGAAATATTGCGCCTACACCCTTACTACGCCTACTGGAATATTCGGTATAAGCTAAAATAATATTATCTTTTATTTTTTTTACTCTCGACCTACAGGAACGACAATTTTCTGAACGCCAATCTGTCATTTTATATATTATAAAAAAGGGATATATTAAAAAACCTTTCTTATCCCTATCTCAAAATTATTTGTTAACTTTCACTTTAGGGTTACTGTGCTAAGGGAAAAAAGCCGATAACACAAAACCGCCAACAGATTTTTTTATGAGCCGTGAGTTCAGTAAGTATAAACACAATTTTCTTGTGACAACAAGAATAATGACAAAAATTCCGCCATCTCTTTGGAATTATGACAGTCTCGTGGGACACAAAGAAAAGACATACATAATTTAACAATATGCACGGCATTTGACTATGTAAAGAAATATATGTTTGCGTTTTATAAAACCTACTCTGCGAAATAAGACAATGCAATTATTTATTTTTTTGAATGATGTTGGAAACCGA
The DNA here is from genome assembly GCF_917563875.1 of Diabrotica virgifera virgifera. Taxonomy (NCBI): domain Eukaryota; kingdom Metazoa; phylum Arthropoda; class Insecta; order Coleoptera; family Chrysomelidae; genus Diabrotica; species Diabrotica virgifera. The sequence continues at coordinate 188,341,933 of NC_065447.1, read as the reverse complement.
AACTAAGAGTTGGGGGTTGGGATAAGATAAATGTTGACATGGTGGGTTGTTCCTATATATCTATTTGGGAAACGTCTTCACAATACAGTTTAAGTTATGTCAACATAAAATGTTATATTACACATAAATGAAAATATTATACTGGTTATATATTAAGTAGGTAATAAAGATATAATTTTGAGAAGCTACATTTTTCTAAATTATTTAAATGAAATATAAGACCAAGAAGAAATGAGAAACTACTTTCTTGTAACATCCTTAATCTTTGCCCTTTACAATTGAATCGCTTATTGTATAAAGGGAATAAGTCCACTTCCGTACGAAATTAAAGTGGGATACATTTATTTAAACCAACGTCGAGTTTAAAATAATTATTTATGAAACAGTTCGTGAAGTATGCTTTTTGCGAACGCACGCGATGATTAGAGCACGAGCGACAACGGAGCGAGTGCTATACATCGCGTAAGTTCTCAAAAAGTACTTCAGGCACAGTTTCATACAATATTTTATCTATGATGAACAAATAAAAAAACTGTAACTCTTCGTCACTGTAATTTATTTCTATTCTAAAATTTCTAGAACTTTGACATTTAAAAATTCTAACTTCTTTCAAACCGCAAAACGTTTAACACTTTTGTCGTAATTTATTGCTCATTATGTCATCACTAGAGACTGGAAAATATGCACTAAAAAATGTCTAAAATATGCATGCAATATGCATTTTAAAACAAGCTGAATATGCACAATTAACATGCAAATATGCATTTATATATGCACTTATTTTTATATGAATAATTTTATGGTTTACGTTAAATACATAAATAAATAAAAAATAATAAAAATAAATAAATAGGTTTGAATTTAAACCAAATTGTATTATTATTTCTTAATATATTTTTTTAACTTCAGGTTTTGTGACAAATAAAACGGCAAAATATTTTATTTTGACCACAAGATAAATAAGAGTACAATAAAATAAATGTACATATTTTTATTGTTACAATATTGATTCATATTTTCTAAACTAATATTATAAAAAGAGTACAATAAAACAAATTTACATATTTTTATTGTTACAATAAATAATCATATATTGATTCATATTTTCTAAACTAATATTATGTCTTCTATCTGTTAATATTTGTTTATAGGCAGAAAAAGATCTCTCAACGTCACAAGATGTAATTGGGGCATATTTAAACTTTGCTATTAGAGACGGATCCATATTAATATTTTCATCGAAGTTTCCAAAATTGATTATATTATTTATTGAACGCAATAAAGTGAAACCCTGATTTTTGTTTAAAACGTCATCAAGTTTATCTTTAATTTTTACTCCAATTTCCCCATTCAGATTTGTTATTTTCTGTTTAACCGAATCAACAATAGACATACTATTGTGAAGACATAAATTTTGAGCCTCTAATTTTGTAATTGAACTTTCAATGATATCGAAATTCGATTTTATATACAACAATTGATTTTTAATAGACTTTTCTTTAAAAATATTTTGACAGTTATCAATAGCGGTACAAGTCGGATCAAAACTTGAAATAACGCTTTTGATGTCGTCGTAGTGTTCAGATAAAAATATAGCACTTTTAAGCCAAGTTCCCCATCTGGTTAATACTGGTTCTGGTGGTAAAGGAATATCGGGAAGCATCTCCCTATATACCTGTACACGTAGTGGTGCTTTCAGAAATACTTTTTTTACATTATTTATTAAGGTGTTTACATTGGGAAATTCAATTCTAACTTTCTCTGCAACTCTGTTTAGGCCGTGCGCCAAACATGTACAGTGAATTAAATTAGGGAAAAAGATTTTAAGATTGGATGCAGCTTTCATCATATATGAGGCGGCATCACTAAGCATTAATAATATTTTTTCAAATGGTACTTGATCAGGTAAAAAAAAATTTGTTAGGGATTCGTTAACAAATCTAGCTATTGTAGCATAGTTTGTTTTTTCCAAACATTTTACACTAATTAAGTATGAGTTTTTAAAATCGCCAGAGTCGTTAAGAACTCCAACAATTAGATTCGCAATTTGTCGACCCTTTGTATCCGTTGTTTCGTCGACGGAAATCCAAAGATATTCGGCTTTTAACTGATTTTTAATACTCGTCATCACATCTTTGTAACATGCACTGACATATTTTTTCCGAAGAGTTGAAGAACTTGGTATTTGAGCTGGTTTATCTTTAATCTTGCAATAAGTTTTTAAAAAGTTTTGACACGATTTATGTTCTAACTTGTGCAGAGGGATATTGCAGTTCAAAAAAAAGTGGCATAAATCCTTTGCAAAGGTTTCTTGCCCAACTGACGTATTCTGAATCTGCAAACTGTTCTGTAGAATCTGCTGGCGAGGTTTATTATCATTTTTTGATAGCTTAGTTTGGTGAAGTGAAGTTTTTATGTGTTGAACTACTTGGAATTTCTTTTGACATGGAATCTGGAATATAATGATAATGATGTTTTAGATGTTTTCGTAAATAGATACCTACATTAAAATGATCAAACTTTTTAAACCTCCCCCAATTTTTTTTTATTTCTCAAAGTGAAATTGAAATCGTCAAACAATAAAGTACAGTCAGTGTACCGTAGTATACAGGGTGGGCCACTCTCAACACCTCGCTCTGTATAAGCCAAACCGTTGCGAACTTTAAAAAACAGTTTTTGAAGAAATGGGACGGTTTGTCATTTTAGAATAGACAGACACATAGATGTGCAAAGAAGTTTGATAAGTTTAAAAATCTATTGAAGTGGAGAACTTACCTTTTTATCACAAATGGTGCAAAACATACTTTCACTGTCGATAACTTTTAGATGATTGTTACTTCCAATCCAACTTCTGAGAAGACTTGATTTTTCCCTTGCTACTTTAGGCATTTTCACAATAATAATAAAATGATTTTTTTACACAGTATAGTCAATAACTTGCAATCACAAAAGTTGAATAATCGGCGATTGATTTAAGACTAACCATTCATAAAATAAAATAATCTATCCTACCCTTAAAATGCTTAAAATTTCGTTTTGGTTGGTTTTCCCAGAATAATTCATAGTTGGCCGACACCAGCAGAAAGTACAGGTAATATTTGTAATGTTATTCAAAATATAATCGGTATTTACTTAGGTAATTTGTAAATTCTGAGAAGTCTATAAATCTTAAATATCCGGATAATGATACCTGCAGCTATAAATAACGCCCATTATGTTTATGGGTACAACAACAAAGGAGCTTAACAGCAAAATATTTACTTTCACATTTTATTTTAATGGATGTTGATGTTACTAATATATACCTTATTTTTAAATGGGGTAGAGTAAATTCCCATCAAAATATGCATTTATATGCTCTTAAATCTCCAAATATGCAAGGCATATGCATTTATGAAAAACATGAGAAATATGCAGCATATATATGCATATGCATTTTGCATATAATCCAGTCTTTAGTCATCACCATGACAACGCGAAAGTTAAGGATATTTGATTATATGAAAGTGTGTCAAAAACAGTGCGAAAAAGTAAGTCCCATTTAAAATACATTGTTACTTCACGCTCACTTTAAACACTTCACGCACTGCTATCTATAATGACAGTTTTCACAAACTAAAAACTTATACATAATATGACATAGAGTAGATAAAGGAAATTTTTATCTCTAACCGTACACGAAATATCGCACGATAAAATTTTTGTTGAGCGTATAAAGGGAACTAGTCCGTGACTGATTACCTTTATACTATAATTCTTGTAGCGCCACCATCGTTTGTGGTACTTTGTTGTTTATTCTTTTACTTCGGTTAGCTTACGTTAGTTAGTTTTACGATGTATTTTAGGTCTTGTTTGTAATAATAAACCTTTTTTATAAATAAATTAATAATTTAACTGTAGAGAAGCAGTACAATTTCGTCTTTTATTCATTGATTGTATAAAGGAATCAAGTCCCAACCTTTAAAAACGACTTTTTGACATTAATCATTTTCATAGCCAATTTTTGTCTATCTCATGTCACTCTACTAGTCTCCTACATTTCATCTGTAGAACAAAATTTGATAAATCGTCAGGTTTCTAAACTAAATAGTTTTTTTCGTTTTTCTCAAAACTAAGTTTTGTGGACTTATACCCTTTATACAATAAGCGCTTCAATTTATAAGACAAGGAGAAGACGAATAGAGACGAAAGGGACTCTACAATATGCATTTACATTCCGTCTATTTGTCTACGAAAAATTCCTATGAAAGTTGATTAGTGCACTCAAAATATGAGTAAAATAAAATAATTAAAAGACAGGTTATATTTCATTTCGGCTCAGAGATGATCCACTATCCCAACTTTCGTTGGAATTTTTCCTAGACGAATAGACGGAATGTGACTTCTTATTTTTTCTTTCTTTAATAGATGTCGCTACAGCGTCCGATAGGCTGAATATTTTTTATATTCAAATAAAATAAAAATTCCATCTTTATTCAGTTGTAATGCGAAGGCAAAACAATCTTATTTTTCAACTAGAATACGGAGCGCAGTCCAGCCCTCTGAATCGACGATTTTCGACTCTTGTTGGAGTCTCATCGGAGAGAACGTAGGCCTGCTACTTCATACTCCAATTGACCAACACCGAGAGTTTATCCCCCACACCGCAACTCACGTGAATGTACTAGGTGACTAGCCTCATCTGGCAATTGAAAGATGCGCTCCGTATTCTAATTGAAAAATAAGATTGTTTTGCCTTCGCATTGCAACTGAATAAAAATGGAATTTTTATTTTATTTTCATATTGGTCGTTACTTCTTTGAGTAACTAGGTCCATTTTCTGTTGGAATTTACCAGCTGAACAGATTGGGTCGTGAATTGTAAGTTTTGAATTCCCTCTTGTCTTCTTCGCTTCAGCATCCATCTGGCTTGTAAATTTTAGAAGCCTTGGAGGTGTTACCAAGAAAATGGACCAATAAGTTTTAAATTTAAAAATCTTTTAGTAATATTTTATTATTTTTAAATATTATTAATATTGCTATTATGACTGAAAACTACTTCATCATTTTTTATATTCAGTTTACTCATTTGTACTCATAAAACAATTTTGATTTCTGCTCCATTTTGATTTTTGTCGACAAGACACTCTGATCCAAATAAGAAACTGTGAGGAAAATATAGGCTATTGATTATGTACTATAGAAAGGAACTAAAACGTTAACGAGGTTTTATTATTTCATATGGTCAATGGACATCTATATATGAAAAAACCGCGGAGTGCTACCATTTAAAGGGGTGCGTTTTTGAGAAATGGGTGAATAAGTCCCTGGGCACAGGTTACATTAGAGTGATTTCTATGCACTTTTGGTACAAACATACCTACATAAAAATTGTTCCTGGTTAAATTTCCTATCTAAATATCACTTTTTAAAGTCAATGGTACTTTTTATTACAAAAATATATTCAAAAGAAAAACCACAAATAAACCCAAAAGAAAGAAATTTTGTTTTTTGTCCCATAACCTTTGTCCACGAGGATATAGACATTGCTTTACAGAAAAAAAACCTACATATTTCTTCTTTAAAATGTTATTTAGTAGCGGTAACTAGGATTTATAGTTTTCGAAATATGATTTTTCAAAGTTCGCCACTCACAGCAATTTTGGGCAATTTTCCTTGTTATTTCGCAAATATTGTTCTGTAACTTTTTTCTACGCAACTTTGGCATATGCAATGGTACATGTAAGAGAAATAGAAATCAATTATCTTTAAAATGTTCTCCTGTATAATGTTGTACGTTCTTTTAAAGAGGTTATCTTTTTCAAGATTTTATACTTTCAACGAGTTTTTATGTTTATTACGATTATTTTTTAAATTTCCCATTATATCTTTTTTTCTCCATTTAGGTATATATTATACATATAATAAAAAAGAAAGCTTATTCTGTTTACTTTAAAATGGTGTATTATAAAAAATTCTAGAATTATTTTTGAATAAGATATGCTTTTTCAAAATGTAATAAGTACTTGCAACGATTTTTGATTTTAGGATTATTTTTTTAAATTTCTCATTATAACTTTTTTATGTGATTGTGTGTTATGATTGAATCTTATTTTTTATAGGTAATACTTTGGATCCACTTGACTTGGCCGGGCAAACTTCAAAATATGGATTAATTCCAATATTTACTGTCAAAGCTCCTGCACCACAAGCTTTGCTTGAAAAAATAGCATGTACATGTACCAAAGGATGTACAAAATAACTGCGGTTGTAGGAAGATAGGAATTAGTTGTTCAATATTCTGCAAAGGGTGCATGTGCATGGGTACTAATTGTGGGAACTCTAAGATAACTGGGGTGTCAAAGGAAGATAGTGAAGCTAATGCTAACGAAGAGATGGACTTTGATTTTGAAAAATTTTTAAATGTCAACGTTTAAATAATTTTAATTAAAGTGATGTTTTCTAAGACTAATGTTTATGTAATTTTTGTAAAAGAAATAATTTTAACTAATAGAGGTAAAAAAATATCAAAGAATCACTCGGATTCCATTATTTAAATATAGATGATACACCATTTTAAAGAACAGAAAGTAAACCCTCTTTATGGAGCAATATATAGTACATTAATATACCTACAAAAAAAAAAGAGAAATGTCAAAAATAATCTTAAAAAATGTAAAAAATAATATTTTTTTTATATTAGGTATTATATAATTTATAATATATTATATAATAATATTATTTTATTTTTATATTATATTAAAAAAAATCGTTAATATTATAAAACCTTGAAAACCATAATCTCTTAAAAAAAAGTCGTACAACTTTGTACAGTAGACCAGTTTAAAGGTAATTGATTTCTATTTCTATTACGGGTACCATTACATATACCTAAAGTTATGGAGAAAAAAGTTACAGAACAATATTTGCGAAATAACAAGGAAAATTGCCCAAAATTGCTGTGAGTGGCGAACTTTGAAAAATCATATTTCGAAAATTATAAATCCTAGTTACCGCTACTAAATAACATTTTAAAGAAGAAATATGTAGGCTTTTTTTTCTGTAAAGCAATGTCTATACCTATATCCTCGTGGACAAAAGTTATGGCACAAAAACAAAATTTCTTTCTTTTGGGTTTCTTTGTGCTTTTTCTTTTGAATATATTTTTGTAATAAAAAGTACCATTGACTTTATAAAGTGATATTTAGATAGGAAATTTAACCAGGAACAATTTTTATGTAGGTATGTTTGTACCAAAAGTGCATAGAAATCACCCTAATGTAACCTGTGCCCAGGGACTAATTCACCCATTTCTCAAAAACGCACCCCTTTAAATGGTAGCACTCCGCGGTTTTTTCATATATAGATGTCCATTGACCATATGAAATAATAAAACCTCATTAATGTTGTAGTTCCTTTTAGTTATCTTATTTTGAATATAATCAATAGCCTAATAGGACATATAGCAACTCTAATTAAGATAGTAGAATTATCCTATTAAGAGGCTACAGTAGCGCGTCATCAAAAACGTAAAACGCGGTCCAAGATTGCAGCTTTCATTTTGAATATTTTGTAGATATATTGGGCACACATATTCGTAATATAGTAAAGAATGGTGGTACAGAGCCCGATTTCAGGAATGTGTTAGAATGTGGAAATTACTTGGTAATTAAATACAATATTAAAAAAACGAGCATTTACCGCCATTAAGAAGAACACAAAAATACACTTTCTTCAAATAAACTTTTTTATCCCATGCCTAGATATTGTGTCACATTTTAACTACTAAAATTTTTTATCTCTAACAAGAAATCGAACATAATTATAACTAATAACTGATTAGGCAACATACAGAAATAGTCACTGTCATTTTGACAAACCTGCGTAATAGTCCAGAAAGCCACTGCGCATCCGCTAGGAAAAATGTTCTTATTCGGATTTGGGCCCCAAGTTTAATTTAATTATTTTATGTGGATGTTATTTGAGGGGTGATTTTCACGATAGTTTTCAACAAAAAAAAAGGGCATCAACTTTATTTTGAACGTAACTTGATTACTTTTGATGCTAGAGACTTTTTTAAAAACCAAAAACAAAGCTTTTCTTAAACAGTTTAAAAAAGTTGTAATTAGTTTCCCGAAAACTGCTTCGTTTTTTGGTTATTTACATGTTGAAATATTTGATTTGTAATTTGACGAATAACAACCTAATTTTCATTAACTACAACATTGGCTATTCCACTCTGGTCTACTAAGTTTTACTTACACCAATCTTTTAAAATTTTTTTATAAGCGACATTATCAATAGAAAAAAATGTTTTTTGATAAAATACTTATTTGAGTTATTTGCGAAAAATCGTCTAAAAACGTATTTTTTTTTTTTTTTTGTTGAACAATGAACATATTCACTTGCAAATATCTCGAAAAGTATTGACTTAGTGAAAAACTCTTTAGAACAAAAGTTTCTTGGAATTAATCAGTTTATCCACTTCCGAACTCATTTTGAACATACATTTTTTCACCCGCGAGAAGGTGTGAAACTCATCCCCTGGACAAAAGCACACATCGGCACAATATCTCTGTCTTTAACATGTTAGCTATATGTATTTCAAATTTCATGTCTATCCAAGCAGTTCTTTAAAATATAGAGGTTTTCCAATATTTTACCGTCAGTGAATGGACTATATCAGTGATTATATTATTTTCAAATATGAGAAATGTAAAAATTTTTCTTGCTGTTTTATGTATGGCTTTATGCCTATTAAACATAAAAGATAAACCTTCTAAAAAATTAGGGCTCAACAAGCTCTCTCCATATATTCGATATTTATGTTCCGAATATTATTCAATCGAAGTGAAAAAACAGACAAGCATTTGCAAGGGGGATATAAAGATCATTATAAACATTATCCCAAAAGCGATAAAACCGTTCTTTTTAACAAATCAATATTTTTTTAGTCTGCCGCGTTAATTTTTAAAGCAAACTCACTTTGGTTAATGGAAAAATGGAAAGTAAATAAATGTAATTTTGGCACCTTTCGTGGTTTTTGAAATACAAATAAAATAATAGCAGTAAAGGTATAATATTTTATACAATATAAAACAGATCAAAGGATGTCTTAAACATTATTCAGAGTCATTTTTATATGTAGAACTCCTCAACTATCTCGGAAACAGCTTGCAGATTTTAGTAGATAAGGGTCTTTTAATGCCGCCGATATTACCATGGTATCTACATTGCTGTCAGCTCTTCCGTTTTTTTGAAAATCTAATGAACTTTCTTATTTCAAATGAAACACTCTGTATATTTTGTACATTTTAAAGTCCTTAAGAAATTCTGATTATTTCTATGTAATATTCTCTGCATCTAAATGCCGTAATTTCGGGGTTATTGCTACATTTATTTACCAACATGCCCTGCCTAAGCGTCTTTTCCCCAGACATTCTTTGGCCTGCCTCTCTTAGGGTAAGAACAGAACAAGTGGGTCGAGGTGGAGGTGTAGATCGCGGTAGATGCTGCTAGTTAAGTCGCGGTCGATGTCGACAGCACATATCAAGGAGGTCACCTGCGTTGTCAGTCGAGCTAGAACCACTATCAAGTCAAGTAGTTTAATGAGATTTGAATGACACAAAGACTGTGTTTTTGCGATGTTGTGTCAGTCAAGTGATGATAGTGATGAAACGTCAGCGGTAAGTAATTAGATCCTCCTTCATATTTCAAAAATTTACTGAATTTAATTACTTTAGAAATTCAAAAATAAACTGAATACAAAAAAGGGATTATATAAAAAGTATTACATCAGATAGTTCAGGTAATGACAACTTGGCTTCGAACGGACCAATCACAGGGACAGGCCTTGTAGGCCGCGCAGTAGACATAGTTACGGTTTTTGAAGTTATACTTCTTTACGGGCGTAATGACGGTGAAATTTTATATGGGAAAACCTAGCTACCGGGCGCATGCGCATTATAACTTTGTTCTGATTGGATGTTCAAATGACATGACAAAAATTATCCAATATGGCAGCTGTGGCACAGCCGTGGGACTGTGGTTTGGTTATAATGTATGCTTGTTGCGTTTTAAAATTTGTAGGAAGAGAAAGAACAAACAAAAAGTTAGTTAATGGTTATACTGCCTTTTTAAATAGTTTTCATATTATATTTTTGGACTTATTTACATAGAAGAGATGATTGTTGCATGCCAATGTGAAAGCTCATCAAACTGTGACTAGTATGAGTGCCGCAGATCTCGCTTATTCAAAGCTAAAGAATCTTTCACTGGTAAGTGTTTTATAAATAGTTGATCAAATTTTGTTATGATATTTGAACATAGCCACTTTGCACGACGCAAGTGATTGCGAAATTTATTAGTCGTTATACGGGCTCCGATACCTACCTTGAACCTACCAAAATACATAAGTAGTATGTAATACTTTTATTTAAATAATATTCACCTAATATATTGTTTTCTTACTCTATGTTTTGTTGTATTTTTCAATTCTAAATCATTTTAATTCAAAATCAAAATAATTTGATTTACATAAGTTAAAAATGTCAAAAGGTTAATCTGTTTAGTTAGACGATCTTCGCACATAATGACAAGCTGTCTCTATGGCGAAGTTTTAATGCGAGTGAATCCGAATACAACGCAAATACCAGCCGCTTGGTAAGTTGGTTCGAATCCCAATAGAAACTTTTATTTTTTTATTTTTTTTATACATTTTATGATTGTAAGTATATTTATTATATAATTTTATTTTCAGAAAATACGTATTTAGTTAAAAAATTTTGCGACAATTAATGTTAAGAAATCATTTGTGGCATTTTTAATGTACTTGTGTGTGTTTTATTTTTTTATTATTTTAATTTTTGGCACTGTTTTAATAAAAATGTTTGAGAAGTAGTAAGTAAAGGGTGTTTTTTTTAGAGGTATAGAAATAGAAGTTGGCAACACATTTTTAACTGGCGGCCATTTTGACAGCTGTCAAGTGATTATTATTTAGTTTGGTTTGACATTTCAATATGAATTAACTGACGCCTGAGCAACACTTTCAAATTGTGCAAATTTATTTTGAAAATCATAGTTCTGTTCGAAATACGTATCGCGCACTACGTCTATTTTATGGTATACATAATCGCCCATCAGAGCAATTAATTCGATCAACTGTGGAACGTTTTCGCACCACGTTCACTCTAAAGGATAATACGCATTCACAGAGACGTCGTACAGTGCGTACAGAAGATGTTGTTGCTGCTGTTGAGCGTAGTATAGAGGAAGACCCGAATCAGTCTATACGCCATCGTGCACAGCAGTTGGATATGTGTCCATCCACTTTATGGAAGATTTTGCGAAAAGATCTTGGTTTGCGTGCTTACAAAATTCAACTCGTGCAGGAATTGAAGCCACACGATCACCTAGCAAGGCGTACATTCGGTGAATGGGCCCAAAACGAAATTGCCGTTGATCCCGACTTTCATAAGCGAATTTTGTTTAGCGACGAAGCTCACTTTTGGTTAAATGGCTACGTCAACAAACAAAACTGCCGTATTTGGAGTGAAGATAATCCTCAAGTGTATGTTGAGAAACCACTATATCCAGAAAAATTGACTGTTTGGTGTGCTTTATGGGCTGGTGGAATCATTGGTCCGTACTTCTTCAAAAACAATGCTGGCCAGAACGTTACAGTCAATGGTGACCGCTATAGAGCCATGATTACTGACTTTTTTATTCCTGAATTGAACAACCATAATGTGCAGGAGCTGTGGTTTCAGCAAGATGGCGCAACATGTCACACAGCTCGTGCCACAATGGATTTATTGAGGGAAACGTTTGGTGACCGCATAATTTCGCGTTTAGGACCCGTGAATTGGCCTCCAAGGTCGTGCGATTTAACACCGTTAGACTATTTTCTGTGGGGTTATGTGAAGTCGCTAGTCTATGCCAATAAGCCTGAAACGATTGACGAATTGGAGGACAACATTCGCCGCGTTATTGCCGATATACGGCCACAAATGTTGGAAAAAGTCGTCGAAAATTGGACCTCCAGATTAGACTACGTCAGAGCCAGCCGTGGTGGTCATATGCCAGAAATCATATTTAAAATATAATGTCAAGAAATTATCTTTCAAATAAAGTCAATTTCATGTTAATATAAAAAATAATCTTTGTTTTATTCTACTTTAAAGTTCTATACCTCTAAAAAAACACCCTTTATAAATTAATTTAATATTTAAATAAAATATAAATAAAAAGTATATTAATTTCGTTTATAATCATATAATAATAATAGCTTTAATAATAATAATAGCTTTATTGCCCAACAGTTTCCCATTTACAGGACAATGATAAAAATATTACATAATTTATAACACCTATAGGTAAGATTTAAGCAGTAGTACCAAAAAAATAACATTAATAATACAAGTTAGACTAAAATTAATATAAATTCAAACCGAAAAAGAAAATAAATTAATAAAAAAAATAAAATAAAATAAAATAAATAATTAGTGCTTATTTCAGACACTCAATAGCTACTTTTATAAAGTTCCTTTGAGAACATGAAAAAATGTCACAATGCTTACCAATAATATTAAAATTTCTACACATTACATTAATAGGAGCCTTACATAGAATATTTGTACGAGCTCTTGTACACCTAAATAATACATTTGTTCTTAAATTTGACCTTGAAATATTAAAATTAATGTTTTGTAATATTGAAATACAATCAATTGCATTATTAACAAGTTTGTACAAAAAAATTAAAGATGCAACTTTTCTTCTTAATTCTAAACTACACATACTAAAACGATCACACAAGTAATTATTATCTATACCTCTAGCCGGATAAAGACCATTTACTTTAAACATTAAAATTTTTAGAAATTTTCTCTGAACGCTTTCAATTGCAATGTTATGACAATCATAGAAAGGACTCCATACAATACTGGCATATTCAAGTTTAGAGCGGACATAAGTATAATATAGCAATGTTAATGACTTTATATTATTAAATGACTTACAATTGCGAATTAAAAACCCATAAGCCTTCAACGCTTCAGAAACTTTAACACACATATGTTCCACAAAAGTGAGTTTTGTGTCAAAAATTACACCCAAATCCTTAACCGTGTTCTGCCTTTCTAATATTTTATCGTGACAACTATAGTTAAATACAAATAAACTTGATTTCCTAGAAAAAGTGACTACTTTACATTTTTTTGTGTTAAGTTGTAATTTGTTGCTGTTGCACCAATTTTCCAATATTTCTATATTCTGCTGAAGTTGGTTACAATCATCCAGCTCCCTAATAGTAGAAAATATTTTCAAATCGTCAGCAAAGCCCAATCTTTCGCATGAAATATTTTCAAGAAGGTCATTAATAAATAGTAGAAAGAGCAATGGACCGAGATTGGAACTTTGAGGCACACCAGACGCAGCAAGATATTTTTCTGAGACATAACCATTATATGCTACAAACTGCATCCTTCCCTGAAGATACGATTTTAACAATAAAAGAGCACTGTCAGTAAAACCAAATGTTGAAAGCTTGCTAAGTAATACTTCATGATCAATTCTGTCAAAAGCCTTCGAAAAATCTGTATATATAACATCAACTTGGCCATTATCGTCAATAACTTCAGAAAGATATTGGGTAAAATAAACCAAGTTGGTTACAGTTGATCTTTTATTAACAAAACCATTAGTGTAGGAAACAGAGGTTGAACCTTGCAAAATGGACACAAGTCCGGTTTTATTTTTTTTCTGGCATATCAAGGGGTGCTTATTATAAGACCAACTTTTTCTGAAAAAATTTCGCCCCGGAACCCCCCTTTTCACCCCTTTAAAGGGGGTAATTTATGGTTTTTGCAGAACGTAGCCCTTCCTGTACCTTTTACAAAAAATTTCTTTTATAGAAATATGAAGAGGACTATATTTTCTACGATTTATTTCCGACAGCATCTCTCTATCATCCACCGTTTAGCAAGGGTGGCGCCCCAAAGTTGACAAGTTTTTAAAAAATATGTTTTAAAAAAAAATATATTTTTCCCTAACTGTAACGGAAATTAAAAAGAAATGCTGCGGAAATTATTCACAAATAGATGATTGATTTTTTGGTATAGGTTTCACTTTAGGGTAATTGCCCTTTTTTTAATAACAGGGTGTTACATTTTAAAAAACGCCTTTTTATACCATCTGAACCGTTTATGCTAGAGTAAAAAGACTTTCAGCGATTACCCATGTACTGGTGTTATTTACAAATTTGTATAATGCACCCCCATTTTTCCCCGGAACCACCAAAAAAAAAGAAGAATTAATAAATAAAGTGATTTTCTTGGAATCTTTCACACACAATGCCCTTCATTAATATGCTTCATATAGCATTTTGTGCAAGTTATTATTACCCATGCATGGACACTAAAAGCGATTTCCTAGTACAACCCCTGTAGCCAAAAACAATACATAAAATGAGGGGTTGAAATTTTTTTTTTGTTTTTTGCTTTTTGATCCATATGGGCATATGCTTCATCAATAGTGCTTTTCAAAAATATATATGGTTCTTGCAACATCCCTGCGCAAACCACCCCTATCCTTGAAAATATACTGCAGAAACTACCCCTATACCTTATCCAGCATGTTTTTACGATATTCTCATTACCTATTCATTTTTTTTAAACAAATCTTACACAAGGTTAAAGACCACTATTTACTCTAAAAATTAGGACCTATTCATTTTTTTCGTTTAAGCAACCGTTACGGCACAGTGGCGCCGTAAACCTCATATATGCTTTGACGGGCTCCAGTTTTTGTTTATTTTTTCGTCATCTGTTTGTTTTATTGATAAAGTACTTATGTAAAATAAAACAACACAGTGTAACCTACAAATCATGACCTATGCACATTTTACATTCTTTGCTCCCCAAAGCTACAGTGGTGGCCCAAAATAAATTTTTTCATATTTTGCCACCTACACACATTTTATTGCGTTAATGCTACCTTAATAGCACAATATTCACCCCTAAGTGGTCGCTAAGTAGTGGCGGATCCAGGGAGGGGTGATGGGGGCGATCACCCCACCCCTCTCAAACCAAGTGATATTATATTTGAAGATTATAAAAATATTCATTTATTTTTATAGAAATACTTATATTATATTAATATTATTTTTATAAGAATGACTTTTTATGCTTTAGCGACAGTGGCGGATCCAGAATCGTTAAGAGGGGAGTGCCAATTGGTTAAATCTCTATAAAAATAAATGAATATTTTTATAATCTTTGAATATAATATCACTTGGTTTGAGAGGGGGGGAGGTGATCACCCCCATCACCCCTCCCTGGATCCGCCACTGCGTAGCGACCACCTAAGGGTAAATATTGTGCTGTTAAGGTAGCATTAATGCAATAAAATGCATGTAGGTGGCGAAAATATGCAAAAATTTATTTTGGGCCACCACTGTGGCTTTGGGGAGCAAAGAATGTAAAATGTGCATAAGTCATAATTTGTAGACTACACTGGGTTGTTTTATTTTGCATAAGTACTTTATCAATAAAACGAACAGATGACGAAAAAAAAACAAACACTGGAGCCCGTCAAAGCATATATGAGGTTTACGGCGCCACTGTGCCGTAACGGTTGCTTATACGAAAAAATGAATAGGACATAATTTTTAGAGTAAATAGTGGTCTTTAACCTTGTATAAGTTTTGTTTAAAAAGAATACATAGGTAATGAGAAAATCGTAAAAACATGCTCGCCAAGGGATAGGGGTAGTTTCTGCAGTATATTTTCAAGGATAGGGGTGGTTTTCGCAGAGATGTTGCAATAACCATATATTTTTTTGAAAAGCACTATTGATGAAGCATATGTCCATATGGATCAAAAAGCAAAAAACAAAAAAAAATTTTCAACCCCCCATTTTATTTATTTTTTTTTTGCTACAAAGGTTGCACTAGGAAATTGCTTTTGGTGTCCATGCATGGGTAATAATAACGTGCACAAAATGATATATGAAGCATATTAATAAAGGGCATTGTGTGTGAAGGATTCCAAGAAAATCAATTTATTTATTAATTCTTCTTTTTTTTGGGGTGGTTCCGGGGAAAAAATGGGGGTGCATTATACAAATTTGTAAATAGAACCAGTACATGGGTAATCGCTGAAAGTCTTTTTACTCTAGCATAAACGGTTCAGATGGTATAAAAAGATGTTTTTTAAAATGTAACACCCTGTAATTAAAAAAAGGGCAATTACCCTTAAGTGAAACCTATACCAAAAAATCAGTCAATTATTTGTGAATAATTGCCGCAGAATTTCTTCTTAATTTCCGTTACAGTTAGGAAAAAACATATTTTTTTTAAAAACATCTTTTTTAAAAACTTGTCAACTTTAGGGCGCCACCCCCGCTAAACGGTGGATGATAGAGAGATGGTGTCGGAAATAAATCGTAGAAAATATAGTCCTCTTCATATTTCTATAAAAGAAATTTTTTGTAAAAGTTACAGGAAGGGCTACGTTCCGCAAAAACCACAAATTACCCCCTTTAAAGGGGTGAAAAGGGAGGTTCCGGGGCGAAATTTTTTCAGAAAAAGTTAGTCTTATAATAAGCACCCCTTGATATACCAGAAAAAAAATAAAACCGGACTTGTGTCCATTTTGCAAGGTTCAACCTTTGTTTCCTACACTACATGCTGATGAGATGAAATATAAAGTTGAACAGAAGATAAGATCCTATTATATAATACGATTTCGAAAACCTTTGAAAAATTAGATAAAATAGAGACAGCTCTATAGTTTTCTATTTCTGACTTCACCCCAGCCTTAAATATCGGACACACCCTTGCTTCCTTCCATAGTTCTGGATACTTCATTTGTTGTATAGATAAGTTTATAATCTTGGTTAAAGGTATGACAAATGCACCAGCGCAATCTTTAATAAGAAACGAGGGAATCTTGTCAGGGCCTGATGTCATCTTATCTTTTAACTTTCTGATAGCAGCATTTATTTCATCCTCTGTAACCGATTGAAAATTAATTGATGTCATATATGGGTTTATTGGATAATTGCAACCACCCTCATAATCATATAATCATATAATAGAAGTATAACTTCTTACGTGCGTACAAAGTACACACACATTCTTTTTTTAAACCGTCACAATTCATTCAGGTATGTTAAACTGGAGTAATCTTCCAGGAGCGTCGGTATGGCGTTTATTCAAAAAAAAAATATGGCTTTTTTTATCCCTATTAGTTCGAATTTTATTATCTTAATTTAATCCCCCCATTTTCAACCCTTTTTACAGTTGCAAATTCTTCATCTAAGTTTTTTAAATATTTAAAATCGTGTTTAAATAGAGAGTAACCCTCTGGAGCATCGGTATGGCCTTTATTCTTACAATGATCGCTTTTAGTTTCATCCCTATTGGTTCGAATTTCATTATCTTAATTTAGTCCCCAAATTTCAACCCTATTTACAGTTGCGTCATTATTCATCTGAAACACGGTCAAAAATGGTGCGTATTTCAATAACGACGCAACTACCCTGTAGTGGTTCAGCACATAGTTACAGTTCTGTCGCTTTTGTATCATCTTTGCACATAGGCCAGGAAGGATCTGTTTTTAGGTGGATGTGAGAGGTGGCATTCGGATTTTTGCGGATAAAGTTAGGTGATAACTGCGTTAATAATAATTGATTTATGCTCCATCTCAAATATACCCGGAACATTAATAAAAAAAAATAAAATATTTAAAAATTTCAATAAACTTCGTTTTTTTTCCTACTTTCTTTGCTTATAACTTTAAAACGATTCGTTTGGAACAAAGTAGTATAGGAATAAAACAAAGATAATTAAATTTTCTGTCAGATACGATTGGTTAAAAATATCTTAATTTAAGACCCTTGCTGCAAAATAGCAATACATATAAAATAAGCGGGCAAAACAAGCCTGTCCATATTCAATGTTTTTCCATCACTTAGGTTACACTTGAAATCTTCCTAATTCGCCTAGAAAATTTTTGTAATGTGCTAGAACCATCCACCAAATTTCATTAAAAGTGGCTTACTAGATTTTGCATAATAATTTTGCAATCCAAACTTTTTTAAAAAAATTAAAAATTTTTAAAATCTTTCACAACAAAAACTAAAACATACAAATATTTGTCAATTTTTTTACATATAAAGAAGCACTCCACCTATCTAAAGCACTTTACAGAATTGAAATCGGATTATTTAAGCAGCCTCAGCAATGTTTTAAAATTATAAACAATTTTTTGGCTTATAAAAAAATTAGTGCTGTGTCCAGGAGGGGGTGCTACGGGCTCCTTTATTTAGATGGACATTCCCAAGTTTTTTTATGTATTTTGACCCGTAGTACACGAATTTTTTTGTAACAGTTGATCCTGATGTCGATAAGATTGTTATAAACAAAGAACTTAAGGACTACATAATATCGATTTTCCGCAAAATAAAACATTTTTTTGTATTTCTTAGGTAATTCTATCTTACAAGTTTTTTCGTAGGATGCATAGTTTTCGAGATAAACGGGGTGGAACATTCAAAATATCGAAAAATTGCAATTTTTGAACGAGAATAAATTTTGATTAATCACCTACATCAAACTTTTGACCGGTATCAAATTATACCGGTTTTAAGTACTTGCATTGCTAAAAATTAATTTTTTTATTATTAAACAAATCTATTTATTATAAGCCAAAAAATTGTTTATAATTTTAAAACATTGCCGAGGCCCCTTAAATAATCGGATTTTAATTCTGTAAAGTTTATTAGATAGGTAGAGCACCTCTTTATATGTAAAAAATTAGCCAACTTCTAAATGGTATACTTTTTATTCAGAAAGATTTTTAAAAATTTGAACTTTTTTTTTAAAACGTTTACATTGCAAATTTATTATGCAAAATCTATTAGGTCGATTTTAATGAGATTTGGTAGACCATTTAAATAAGTTATAAGAATTTTCTCCGTGTAAATAGGGCGCAGATGTGGAAAATCCTTAGATTATATGGGATACCACAAAAAATCATAAACTTTATTAAACTCTTCTACGAAGGATAAAAAGCCAAACTAGAACATTCAGGTGAAGTAACAGAAGAAATATCCATAGAAAGTGGAGTCAAACAGGGTTGTGTACTATCCCCTACCCTATTTCTTATTATGGTAGATTGGGTAATAAGGAAAGTAATCGACGATCGAACAGGCATCAGGTGGAACCTTTTCAAACAGCTAGAAGATCTCGAATTTGCAGATGACATCTGCCTGATAACTGAACACCGAAATCATATGCAAGCAAAAATTGACAAATTGGCACAGTACTCCGACACGATCGGACTTCGAATAAACACAGAAAAAACTAAACTTCTAAAAAATAATAACCATCCAAATAATAAAATAATGATAAACGGTAAAGAAGTAGAAGAGGTAGACAAGTTCACATATCTGGGACATGTCATGGAAAGGAGCGGGGGGTGTAAAAAGATATACAGACGAGAATAACAAAGGCGTAACACGCATTCAACGCTTTAAATTAAATTTGGCAAACAAACGAAATATCGGAAACAACAAAAATTAAAATCTTTAACAGTTGCATTACTACAGTCAAGGAAAAAAAATGGAAATGGATCGGCCACACTTTAAGGAAAGACCAAAGCAGCATAGCAAGACAAGCACTTGAATACCAACCAGAGGGGAAAAGAAAGAGGGGCAGACCAGACAACAGCTGGAAAAGAACAACAACGAGAGAACACGAAAAAATTGGACTAAGATGGGGCGAAGTCAAAAAGAGAGCAAAAGATAGAAGAGAGTGGAGGGAATTAGTTCACAATTTATCCAGAGAATAAAAACTAAAGAAGATGCGCTATCCCGGCCAGACAGCAATCTTACACTTTTGGCCAAGAAACGCATAAGCGCCCAATACTCCACAAGGAGGGATGGAACGAGAGAGAGAGAGATAAGAATTTTCTAAGCCAATTACTAAGGTTCTAAGTGCCACCAAGGTGTTTAAGAAACATTGAATAACAACAGGCGTATTTTGCCCCCTTATTTTGTGTTTATTGCTATATTGCAGAAAAGATAATACCTTAAAACATTTTTGACCTGTCGTATATCATACAGAATTCAATTATCTTTATTTTATTTCTTTACGACTTTGTTCCAAAACGAACCGTTTTAAAGTTATAAGCAAAGAAACAGAAAAAAAATCGATGTTTTTTGAAATTTTTAAATATTTTAATTTTTTTATTAATATTCCGGGCATATTTGAGAAGGAGCATAAGTCAATTATTAATACTGAAGGTATCATCTAACTTTATCTGCAAAAATCCGAATGCCAACTCTCACATCCAAAAATACAAGTTTTTTTACAAATTAGTCCTGGTCTAACAGTATTTTAGAAGTTAATTACGCAATAAACAGGAATTGACAAAATTGGCAGTTACGTCATTCTTATTCCAGACCGGCGATGATATGGTAATTCTGAGGAATATCTATAACGGTTGAAGTGTCAACAATGTAATTCGATAAAATCTCGACTAGCCACTATACTCGAAAAATATTCCTAAACAGCTTTCATGTCTTGAAATAAAAGCATGTCGTCTAAGTCGTTCTTTGCGGTTTAGCCCAAATCAACTTGAGTTGGGTAAGGTTAGAGGCTCTAATAAAGTGGAGCTCATAATATCAAAAGCTTTAATCTGTCCATATGATGGAAGAGATTATCTATAATGGAATGGCTTAAGAGGCACTCGAGTGTCTGTTTAGAGAGTAAATCATTTATTAACGGGTTCGAAACGATATGTGAGTAAGCAAGAAGCGACTCATTAAAATTTATTCTCGCTATTTTGAGGATTGTTTACAAAAAAGTTGATCCTAAAGGGCAGCTCGTTGCTCGTTATCGATAATATCGCTCCGGCTATCCGATGACCCTATCCGCTAATGCTAATAAGGGTAATTTTTAAAAGAAGTCGATCATTTCAAGTACGACATATTTTTAATTATTTGCATTCCTTTTCAAGGTTACAAGTGTCTTTATACACACATCGGAAAAGTTTAGGGTTAATTTTAAAAAGAAATATAATTTCCTCTTTAATTGTTTTCAATGAATAATAATCGATTTGTAGTGCTTAATAGTATCCCAGAGAACGGTATTTCTCGCCAGTGGCGCACACCCCCCTACATGTGACACTATAATATATTATATTATACGTGAAGTCTTCGAATCTGGTAACCTGACCGAACTGAACAATGGGCCAAATCCCATCTTAAAGTTTAAGAGAATTCCCGTCAATCCATGTAGTCCAGGGCGGATCTGTTTTGAGATGGACGTTGACAGGTGACTTAAATTTTTTTGCAGAAATTGCTTGAAAATAAATCAAATAATAATATTTGAGTTATCCTCCCTCTCAAAATGGTCCGGAGCATTGTTTAAATAATCAAAATGTCAAGAATTGAAGGAAAAATTCGATTTTTTTCTTGGTTTTTTGATTATAACTTTAAAACTATTCATTTCCGAGAAAAGTTGTACTAATATAAAAGTTGCGTAATTCAATTTACAACGATATAGAATTGGTAAAAAATTTAAAAAATAGTCACCCTAGTTGCAAAATAGCAATAATTGCGAAAAAAAAAACCATACAAAAACAAGTATTCGCATTTTACGTTTTTCAACCATTTATGCTACACTTAGGACCTTCATATTTCACCCAGAAAAACTTTATGATACAGTAAAACAATACTGTAAATTTCATTAAGATCGGTTTAATAGATTTTGCAAAATAAATTTTGCAATACAGCTTTCGCAAAAAAAAATTCATTTTTTCAAAATGTTACAGGACTGAAAATAAAGCAGATAGCAAGTTAAATTACTACTGAAGTCTACTGTACCTTTCATTTGCAATAAGGAAAAGTCACATTCTAATGTTTTGACAGTTCTCTTACGTCAAAAATTTTGACCTACGTAATAACGTTTTTGTAGTAAAAATACTATACAGTAACTTCTATATGCAAAAAAATTTTCAACTTGCTATCTGCTTTATTTTCAGTCCTGTAACATTTTGAAAAAATAAATTTTTTTTACGAAAGCTGGATTGCAAAATTTATTTTGCAAAATCTATTGAACCGATCTTAATGAAATTTACAGTATTGTTTTACTGTATCAAAAAATTTTTCAGGGTGAAATATGAAGGCCCTAAGTGTAGCATAAATGGTTGAAAAACGTAAAATGCGAATACATGTTTTTGTATGTTTTTTTCAAAATTATTGCTATTTTGCAACAAGGGTGACTATTTCTTAAATTTTTAATCAATTCTATGTTGTAGGAAATTTAATTACGCAACTTTTATGTTAGTACAACTTTTCTCGGAAATGAATACTTTTAAAGTTATAATCAAAAAACCAAGAAAAAAATCGAATTTTTCCTTAATTTTTTGACATTTTGATTATTTAAACAATGTTCCGGACCTTTTTGAGAGGGAGGATAACTCAAATATTATTATTTGATTTATTTTCAAGCAATTTCTGCAAAAAAAATTGAGTCACCTCTCAACGTCCAAATGTACTAATATTTTTACAGATGCGCCCTGGTCTAATGTATAAATTATTGATTTCGGTCGAAGGGTGTAGGATTTACTCACAAAAACTCACAAAAATTTCGAAAATTTTAGCTCGATCCCTACAGTTCCTCCTGTAATACCTACGTTCTTTAAAAGTAAAATATTGCAAAACCTCTAAATTTTAAAGAACCGCTTGAATTGACATGAAATTTGGCATACACATAGCTAAAAAGTCAAAGAAAAAAAGTGATATTGTGCCGATGTGTGCTTTGCCCTAGGGGTGAGTTTCACCCCTTTTGGGAGTGAAAAATATATGTTTAAAATAAGTCCGGAAATGGATAAAATGACTAATTCTAAACAACTTTTATTCTATAAAGTTTTTTCACCAAGTTAGCACTTTTCGAGTTACTTGCAACTGAATATGTTAAATTTTCTACAAAATAACCACGTTTTCAGACGGTTTTTCGCAAATAACTCAAAAACTAAGTATTTCGTCGAATAAAAATTCTTATCAAAAATATTTCTCGTAAAAAAGTGAAAAACATGGTGTATATATTAGGTCCCTATACCTAGTAGAAGCAGGATTATAGCTAATGAAAAATAGGTTTATATTAGTCAAATTCCAAATCGAATATTTTAACGTGCCATAACCACAAAACGAAGCACTTTTTTGGAGAAAACTCATTTTAACTTTTTTAAAGCGTTTAAAAAATGCTTATTTTTGTTTAAAAAAAATTGTAGCATCAAAAGTATTAAACAAGTTACGCTCAAAATAAAGTTGGTCTCTTTTTTTGGTAAGGAGTCGGGAAAATCACCCCCTAATTAGCATTTCAAATTAACTTAATTGTTACCACTTCACAACTTTTTTACTCGCGTATGTATTGGTTATATGATCTGTAAGTTTCATCAGTTCAAAGTCCTTATTTTTGAAAGAGCTGTAGTTAAAAGGGCTTGAACGAGTCACTTATCACAAGTGTATGCAAATTTAGAATTTATCTTAACCAATTTTTGTCTTACACAAAAACAAAGAAAATACAAGATATTCAGAAAAGTAAGGCCGACTATTTTTATTGTTTAAGATTTTTGGTACCTCTAACAATTTTGAAGTTATTTTGAAAAACAGCATTTTTTCCAAAATTAGAATTTTTGAAAATGTTGCTTAAAAACCAATTTTTTTTAAAAATAGGCACATTGAGTGGATGAAAATTACAGATCATGTAAACACAACATAAACTTGTGAAGCGGTAATGATTAATTTAATTTAAGTTGCTAATTGGGGGGTGATCTTCCTGATTTTTTTTTGCCAAAACAAAGGGACCAACTTTATTTTGAGCGTAACTTGCTTATATTTGATGCTGGAAATTTTTTTTATAAGAACAGAAATAAAGCTTTTTTAAAAAACTTTAAATAACTTGTAATGTGTTTTTCCCAAGAATGCTTTATTATTTGGATATTGGAGCGGCTAAAATTTTGGTTAGCTAACCTAGTTTAAATTTTAACCAACATTTTAACGCTCATAGCGTTTTTCCGTGCTTTAAATCAAGTTAAGAAAATCTCAGTTAGCTAACCACTTTTTTTCTTCTGTTGACAGCAGTAACTGTACGTGCGCATGTGCAATTCGAGAAATAATGATCAATTTGACAGAAAAATAAATAAAAGACAATTTCATAACCAAATTAAAAAAATGATTAATGCAATGCAATATCAAGTTTGGAATCATTGTTTAGTTCATAACGTCTACCTCGGTTTCATAACAGAAGAGAATTATAATTACTGGGACGATTTAGGGCCGGTTGTTCGAACGCTAATCAACAATGATCATTATCAAATATTTAATTACTGTCACCAAAACTGTCAATGTCAACTTTCTTTGGATTGCTGAAAACATAATTAATTATAATTATGAGATTTATTATTAATTATGGTAATAATTATTGTTATATTAATTGATTATAGACTCCACAGACTTTTTAACAACCCAAAGAAAGTTGACATTGACAGTAATTAATTATTTGATAATGATCATTGTTGATTAGCGTTCGAACAACCGGCCCTTAGACTTTTTTCCGATTTTGCTTTTCAAAGACCACGGTCTTTTCACTATTTGAACAGATTGACCAGGAAATAAGAAGTCAGACTCTTTGGTAAATAATTAACTATTTTGCTGTGTAGACAAATATAAAATAATCTTTTTAAAATATTATTAGGAATCATGCATTAAATCCTGTTACAGAGTGTAAACCTAGGTTCCTGTTACAGTTATATTTAAATATATTTGCTTATAATTCCTTCCTACATAATAACAATAATAATTTATAATTCCAATAATAATAATGTCCTTATAATAGTAAGGAGGTATTAGAATACTTCCCGCGATGAAAGAAAATAACATAACCCAACTAATCCCTTCTGTCAGGCAGGTACTCAAAAAAATAAACATGATGCATTCACTGCACCAATGCGCAAGCGTAACCGCAAAATTCGGAGTTAAATCATCTAACGAGGATCGGTTAAAGTTTTGGTTAACAACGAGTTTAAGCTCTAACCTAGTACTGAAAAACTGATTAAACATGAATATTTCGGTGACCAAAAAATAAATAGGCTAACCCAGCACTGAAAAACCGGCCCATAAAGACCTAATATATTGTTATATTTCTATTTGATATAAAAATTAAAATTTGATAATTATAAACAAAATTCAATTTAATATAAAATATTTTCAATTTTCTCAACCACGGGCATAAAAATTTAAAACAACCTGTATACAACAAATTGTTATATTTAATTTTAAGAAGTGATTAAATAAGACTCAAGTGAAATCGATAATAGGCCATTATCGTTGTTCGCGGAAGGATCGGTCATTAGCCGATGCTAAATAAGACTAAGTGGAATTAGAGAATAGGTCATTAAAATTTGTATATAGTAGAAAGTAATTTTAGAATGGGAATTAACTATTTTCTTTGAAATCCATTAAGCATATTTAGAAAGTTTAAAAATTGGTTTTGTGGAATACTGCGAATGAGAGTTGGTGGTGGAAGTTTGATTTGTGAATCTGGAAGGGATATTTAGAAAGTAGGGGAATGAATGACAAATAGAGATCAGAATGTTTTGAGCTGTCGAGAAGTGAAGTCGAGTAGTAGACGGTAGTGTACGGAGAGTGAGAAAGCCGGTAGTTCCGTGAGTGTGGAGTATCTATCGTGGAACGAGAAGTAGGCCAGGTCGAGAGTAAAAGAACCTCCTTGAGCCAAGAGTGTCCCGGTAGCTGATAGCAGTTTCGAAAAAGGTAGAACACAGCATCACGACCGAAGCAGGAACGAGAGCTATTCGAGCTAGTTTTTCAAAGGAGTACATTACTGGAAGCCAGGACGAGGTTTGATCGCAGCCAAGGATAGCAGGAACGGGTTTTGTGTGAGGAAATTTTCAGTTCACCAGGAAAAGGTCAGTCTCATTTGTTTGGACATGAATGTATGGGTTTTTCGTATTAAATTCCACATAAAAATTGAATAACATAATCAATAATATCAGAAAAGCTTCATCAAACTTAAATAGAGTTGTTGCTAATAACTCCTAATAATTAAATGTTAATAAAAACTTTCAATTGAAAACCAAAAGGAAATAAGATTCCCATTTGTAAATGTTATGTTTAAGAATAATAAGAAATAGCAAATATTAAGCAGTGATTGTTTTTTAAATAAAATAAAAAATATTTTGATTATAATTGTAACCCATATGTGTATTTTTTTTACTCTTTTCTTCTCTATCCCGATTAGGAACCATTAAGAAATATTTAGAAGCCACGGAAGTAAGTAATTAATTTATAATTCGCCCTGAGATTGAAAACATATTGATATGTGATCTGGTTAATTAATTAGATTAGTATTAATACATTGATTGAATTAAGTAACATATAAGAAAATTATCTCATATCAATAATCAAGATCACATCAACTGTCGTCCAACGTGGAAAGCATTGTAAAGTATTTCTAGTGGCAAATTTGAAGGATAGAAAGAGTAAAGCCGGTATTTGAAAATTTATATGCCTGTGGTAAAAAGTGAGATACTTACATTTGATAACATAAAATTTTAGATCTGTTTAGGTACAAATTTTACATAACTGATTTAATATTTTATTTTTACGATATTTACATTTAATATATTTATTGACAATTTATAATATTTGGGTGAGAAAAAGTCGTCTTGGTAACATACTAGTAAAATTTCATATTTGGCGGGGACAGTACTTCTTGAAAACAAATGTCTGTGACAAGAAGCCAAAGCAAAGACAACAAAAAACAAAAAGAACATTCAAATCAAGAGAATAATTCAGACCAAGAAGACATTTTAGACGCGACAATCATGGTATCAGAACAGCAAGAATTATCAGGAATAGATAAAATATTACAAATGATGCAACTCCAGTCACAAAGAATGGAACAAAAACTGGATGAAAATCAACGTGAAACGAAACAAGCCATGGAAGAAACATCAAAGAAAATGGATGAATCACAACAAAAAATGGATCAGAAAATGGATGAAACACAACAAAAAATGGATGAAACACAACAAAAATTGGATCAAAAAATGGATGAAACACAACAAAAAATGAAACAAGCAATAGAAGAGAACAACAAGAAAATGGAGGAACGCATAGGAAAGTATGAAAAGGAAGTAAAAGGATGTTTGACAACAATGAAAAACGAGATGAAAGAACAAGAAATGAAAATTCAAAATAAAATAAAGGAGATAACGAACTGCCAGAAAAAGGAAATAGAAAATTTGGAAAACAAGTTTGAAAACGCTATTCAAGCAATCAGAGAAGAAATGGAAAGAAAGATTGCGGAAATCAATATTCAACAAAATGGAGGAGAAAGAAGAGAAATGGTTATACATAGCACAGATGACGTGAAGATAAGGTTTGGCGGGGATGTAAGAAGATTACACCCAGTGCCGTTCATAAATAGCCTGAAAAAGAAAATACAGCACATCGGAAATTTCGAAACAGCAAAAGAAACTATCAGAAACCATCTCAAAAATGAAGCAAGCCTATGGTTCGATTGCAAAGAAGAAGAATTTGACAGTTGGCAAGAATTTGAACAAAAATTTTTGAATTATTTCTGGGGAAAAGTCCAACAATTGGAAATTAACAAGGAATTGCAAAATGGGAAATACAATGATAGGATGGGTATATCAGAAAGGACATATGCATTACAAATTTACTATAACGCAAAACATTTACAATATAATTACTCATCGGAACAATTAGTCGAACTGATTGCAAGACATTTCGAAGAAACGCTGGAAGACCATATCACATTGCAAAACTACAAAGACATAGATAGTTTATGCCAATTCCTACAAATAAGAGAATTGCGTTTAAGAGAAAGAAAATCAAGAAGGTCGCGAGAAGATTACAGGCCCCGAGAAACACAGGAGTACAGAGATAGAAATGAAAATAGGAGGGACGACACAAGACGAGATTTTAATCCCAGAAGGGAAAACGAAAATAGAGACAACGGAAGAGGAAATTATGAACAAAGAAATAGGCAATGGAATGAGGACAGAAATCGAGAATACCAGAATAGAAACACCACACGCTCAAATCAAGAAAACAGAAATAATGGTAGACAAAATGAACAGGGATATCGAGAAAACCGAAACAGATCCGACAGACCAAGAGAAAATAGAAGATAAGTAAATAATACCCAGACAGATGAATATGACGGAGAGAGACATTATGACGAAAATATAAACAACGATGAGCAACCGGCGTTTTTTCACGACGGCGCTCACTAAAAACCAAAAATCAAACAGGAATCTTTTGTAACCCCAAGGAGTTTATTAAATTGGCAAGAAACAACGAAAAGAAAAATGGAGTTAATTTAAAATTTGTGGATGGATTTATCAACGAGAAACCAATTAAAATTATGATAGACACTGGATCTGAAATAACATTGGTCAACAGAAAACTAATAGAAGAAGTTAACTTAACAAATTTAATTTACAAAATACCTAGGGTAAATTTAGTGGGCGCAAACAAACGGACATTGGCAACTATAAATGAAGGCATACGAGTAATGGTACGACTGGGTAAGAAGATGTATGCACTACAATGTGTAATAATGCCAAACATGTCACATGACATGATAGTAGGAGTTGACGAATTGGCAGAAAAACATGTAGTGATAGATTTTAAAAATAATACGATGAATCTAACAGAAGAAAAAGAAGAAGAACAGGACAAGGAACAGGAGAAACAAAATACGGACGAATTAGGTAAAGAACAAACAGTGGAAATGAATTTGGCAACGAAGCAAGGACAAAGAAGAAAAGGGAGAAAAAGTCAGAAAAAGACAAAAGAAAATGAAACCTGTGGCTCCTCAAAAGAAGAGTTGAGCCCAGAAGAAGAAAATTTGAGAGTATCAGAAACAAAGGAAACCTGGGATTCCTCAAAAGAAGAGACGAGCTCAGGAGAAGAAGAAATAAAGCAAAAAAATGAAAGCGAAAAAGATATGATCGAAACAGTGGCATTTGAAGAGGAGGCATATGAAAACGAGGATGCAGAATACACGATAAAAGTATGTGAAAAATCTGAGGAAAAAGACAGAAGATTAATATGGGAAAAAGGGAAAGACAACATAATAGCCGACACTCTAACACAGGATGAGGACACTGAAAATAAGGAAACAATTACTCTACAGGTGGGACTAATTAGAGTAATACAAGAAGAAGGGGTATAAGACGTAGATTAAAGTAAGGAAATATACAGGGAGTTGGTTTTGCCTCGAGAAAATTTATTTAAAAATGCAGATAAATTTTATCGAATACAAGGCGGGGATTTGTTATATTTCTATTTGATATAAAAATTAAAATTTGATAATTATAAACAAAATTCAATTTAATATAAAATATTTTCAATTTTCTCAACCACGGGCATAAAAATTTAAAACAACCTGTATACAACAAATTGTTATATTTAATTTTAAGAAGTGATTAAATAAGACTCAAGTGAAATCGATAATAGGCCATTATCGTTGTTCGCGGAAGGATCGGTCATTAGCCGATGCTAAATAAGACTAAGTGGAATTAGAGAATAGGTCATTAAAATTTGTATATAGTAGAAAGTAATTTTAGAATGGGAATTAACTATTTTCTTTGAAATCCATTAAGCATATTTAGAAAGTTTAAAAATTGGTTTTGTGGAATACTGCGAATGAGAGTTGGTGGTGGAAGTTTGATTTGTGAATCTGGAAGGGATATTTAGAAAGTAGGGGAATGAATGACAAATAGAGATCAGAATGTTTTGAGCTGTCGAGAAGTGAAGTCGAGTAGTAGACGGTAGTGTACGGAGAGTGAGAAAGCCGGTAGTTCCGTGAGTGTGGAGTATCTATCGTGGAACGAGAAGTAGGCCAGGTCGAGAGTAAAAGAACCTCCTTGAGCCAAGAGTGTCCCGGTAGCTGATAGCAGTTTCGAAAAAGGTAGAACACAGCATCACGACCGAAGCAGGAACGAGAGCTATTCGAGCTAGTTTTTCAAAGGAGTACATTACTGGAAGCCAGGACGAGGTTTGATCGCAGCCAAGGATAGCAGGAACGGGTTTTGTGTGAGGAAATTTTCAGTTCACCAGGAAAAGGTCAGTCTCATTTGTTTGGACATGAATGTATGGGTTTTTCGTATTAAATTCCACATAAAAATTGAATAACATAATCAATAATATCAGAAAAGCTTCATCAAACTTAAATAGAGTTGTTGCTAATAACTCCTAATAATTAAATGTTAATAAAAACTTTCAATTGAAAACCAAAAGGAAATAAGATTCCCATTTGTAAATGTTATGTTTAAGAATAATAAGAAATAGCAAATATTAAGCAGTGATTGTTTTTTAAATAAGATAAAAAATATTTTGATTATAATTGTAACCCATATGTGTATTTTTTTTACTCTTTTCCTCTCTATCCCGATTAGGAACCATTAAGAAATATTTAGAAGCCACGGAAGTAAGTAATTAATTTATCATTCGCCCTGAGATTGAAAACATATTGATATGTGATCTGGTTAATTAATTAGATTAGTATTAATACATTGATTAAATTAAGTAACATATAAGAAAATTATCTCATATCAATAATCAAGATCACATCAATATAGACGGTTTTTTCACTTTTTTATAGGCTATAGTTTTGCTAAGAATATTTTTTTCGACAAAATGCTTAGATACGTTTTGAGTTATTTGCGAAAAACTGTCTAAAAACGTGGTTATTTTGTTGAAAAATGAACATATTCACTTGCAAATAACTCAAATAAAAGTATTGATTTGGTGAAAAAACTCTATAGAACAAAAGTTGCTTAAAATTAGTCAGTTTATCTATTTCGGGACTTATCTTGGACATATATTTTTTCACCCCCCGAGATGGGGTGAAACTCACCCCCAGGACAAAAGCAAACATCGGCACCATATCACTTTTTTATTTGACATGTTAGCTATGTGTATGCTAAATTCCATGTCAATCCAAGCGGTTCTTTAAAATTTACAGCAAAAACCGTGAAAGAATGTACTACTGATAGTATTGATCATTACTTTTCCAACGAATGTCTGATTTTGAATATCGGTTATACCATTCAAAAGTTATCGAGCTCAGAAATTTTACTCAGTTTCTATTTAAAAAGGGGAAAAAGTTTGTGGTTATGTGTGCATGTGTGTGGAAAAGTTACACCAATCTGAATTTTTTTCTTCTATATTTCAAGAGGGGATCAGGACCGATTTAGAACTAGTGTAGTTTGTTACTTCTTACCACTCATGAGAGAGCTATTGCACTGGGTAGATAAAATAGAGCATATTTTTTGTGTGAATGTATCTCAGGTTCAAAGAGAGATAAAAAAATTACACCTCCAAATCGGTAGCGCTTGAGTTTAGCTTATAAATGATGCTAAGTTTTCAAGATGGGACATGCACAGGGCTCACTATAGTCGAAAAAGTAAAAAATTGAACTTTGAAAAATTTGGGTTTTCTACAATAACTGAAAATTCCAACCTACGATTTGCGCCAATAACTGACAGTTTGTAGGCTGACGCCAGATGGATATGATATTAAGATGTGTAACTCTTATCTTGGAAAATTCAAATTTTTAAGTTTCAGGCCTCCTAATTATGATAAAATCCATTTCGGATTGGAAAAACGGATTTTAAGCTCACTAAATTCTATATTCACTTCAGATATCATATTTGCCCTTAGGTGCATCAACACTAATTATAAATACTTGTTAAACTTATGTTTAGTGATCGAAATCGGTTGAACCGTTTAGAAGTTATCGAGCTCAAAATTATAATCTATTTAACTATTATCACCGAAATGGTCTATAAGGTTATAGTTGCTACAACGCTAAAGTTGGGCAATCCAAGTTCTTTTTCCAGCCATCTCAATATTTATTATCTATTCTGCATAGAAAAATATCTAGTGTACATTTTTTATCTACCCAAAAAACCATATTGAAAAAACAAATATTGGGATGATTGGGATATAAACTTGGATTGCCCTATCACAAGTTTATTGTCGTTACCACTAGCCCATTTGGACGATTATGCGACAAAGGCATTTATAATCCTTATCGTGTTATCCAGAAATATTCCATTAAAACGTATACATTTAATTTATAAAAAACTTTGAAAAATTCCTGATACAAGAATAAAAAACTGCTAAACGCCGCGCCGCCGTAAATATAAGTGGTGCACACCATATTCCAGCTACAAAAGTAGATATGAATATTACACGGTTATTGATAGGGCAGTCAATGCGAGCAAGAACAGGTTATTACCTCCGAATTCTATCCTACTGCATGGATTTTAATGAAATTTTAGGAATAGCCTGATAATATCTCCTTATTCAAAGTCTACCCTATGCCGATGTGTGCTTTTGTCTTGGGGGCGGTTCCCACCCCTTCTCGTGGGTGGAAAATGTTTTGATTAAACAACTACGGAAGTTGCTACAGAACCTAATTCTATGCAAAAACCGTTCTATAATTTTTTTTTCTCGAAAACTCAATACTTTTTGAGTTATGCGTGGTTGAAAATTGGCCATTTTCATTGAAATATAACACCTTTTCAACTGGTTTTTTGCGAATACCTTAAAAACAATGCATCTAACTAAAAAAATTATATAAAACATTTTTGTAGCTCATACAAAATCAAACAGATTTGTTTCTTCTTCAATCTTATAGTTATAACACAAAAAGAGATATGGTAGGTAAAAGAGTTTGTTTTTTTGGTGCATGATCAAATCAGTGTATTCAACTTGAAATAACAGAGAAACGGTCGATTTTAGGTGTATAATGCTACCAATACCTTTTATTGTGCTTGAAAAGTCCTTTCAAATATGCAATATTATGTAAATGTCGATTCATCCAAACTAAGCGAGATATGCTGCAAAAAATTAATGACTAATGTATTTTAAGAAGAAATGAGAAGTTTATTTAACCCCTCATCCACAAGAATTTAAATGCATCGTTTTCCTTCTACAATACATTTTACTACAATGTTATTTTTGTTCAGAAAGTTGAGCGGGTTTAAAATGAATGGTTTTTGAAAAAACAAGAACAAATTATAGAGCGCATATTTAAATTTTCTTAAAAATCTTACTTTTTCTCCATGTAACTTGAAAATAGAAAGAGAAATAGGAAGATTTTTAAGAAAATTATTTTTTTATTACTTATTTTTTTCAACAACCATTCATTTTAAACCCGCCCAACTTTTTGAACATAAAAGAACAATATAGTAAAATATATTGTAGAAGGAAAACGATGCATTTAAATTCTTGTGGATGAGGGGTTAAATATACTTCTCATTTTTTTCTTAAAATTTGTTAGTCATCAAATTTTTTACAGTTTATCTCGCATAGTTTGAATGTAATCGACATTTATTATTGCTTAATTTATAGGTCTTTTCAAGCACAACAAAAGTTATTGGTAGCATTATACACCTAAAATCTACCGTTTCTCTGTTATTTCAAGTTAAATGCACTGATTTGAGCATGCACCAAGAAAACAAGTTTTTTCACTTACCATATCTCTTTTTGTGTTATAACTAGAAGATTCGTAAAGGAAGGAGTCTCTTTGTTATTTTATAAGCTACAAAAATGTTTTGTGTAGTTTTTAAGTTAGATGCATAGTTTTTAAGGTATTCGCAAAAAACCGTTTGAAGAGGTGTTATGTTTCAATGAAAATTGCCAATTTTCAACCAGGAATAACTCAAAAAGTATTGAGTTTTCGAAAAAAAATTATAGAACAGTTTTAGCTTGATATTAGGTTCTCTAGCAACTTCCGTAGTAATTTAAGCAAAAAATTTTCCACCCCCGAGAAGGGGTGGGAAGCGCCCCCAAGACAAAAGCACACATCAGCATAGGGTAGACTTGGTTTCTTGGGATATTCCCTACTTACTGTGAAAATATCACGTAAATCGATGTAGTAGGATGAAATTCGGAGCCACATACCCTGATTGACTGCCCTATGATGGTATGCGTTGAATCCAAGGTGGGTTATGGTCATGTGTGTATGGATAACATTGAGGTGTGACAATATCAAACCGATGCAGATGGTCTTTTATTCTTTTATAGAAAGGTTTAATAGAACGGGAATTTGTTGTGAGGTTTGGGAATTTATCGGTGAAAATATTTCTGTAGACAGGATTTCCTGGATTATCTTTAATGTTTGTTACATACGTTATACTAAGGCAAGCTCTTCTACAATCTAACGAGAATTCATTAGCTCCGCAAAGTAAACTTTCAATCGGTGCTGTACAAAAGGCTCCCAAACTTATTCTGTGAATAGTGTCGAATTGAGTGCTGTATTGTGATCATCAGCATCAGCATTCTCCTTGCCTTATCCCTATGCGGGGTCGGCTTCCCTAATTGCATTTCTCCACACAATTCTATCTTGGGTTATATCAATGTTAATCCCCTTTACCAACATATCCTGCCTTATCGCCTCCCCCCAGGTCTTCTTTGGTCTTCCTCTCCTACTCCTTCCAGGAATCTGCACTTCAGCTGTTCTTCGTATTGGGTGATTAACGTCTCGACGTTGAACATGACCAAACCATCTTAACCTATGATCTCTCATTTTGGCATCAATTGGTGCCACACTTAGACTTCCCCTAATATACTCATTTCTAATTTTATCCTTCTTTGTCACTCCACTCATCCATCTAAGCACTCTCATTTCGGCCACATGCATTCGTTGTTCCTCTTTCTTTTTCACTGCCCAACATTCAGTTCCGTACATCATAGCCGGTCTTATGGCTGTTTTATAGAATTTTCCCTTCAGCTTCATTGGAATTTTTCTGTCACACAACACACCACTCGCTTCTTTCCACTTCATCCATCCAGCCCTAATTCTACTGCATGCATCTCCATCTATTTCTCCATTACTCTGTAATACCGATCCTAGGTACTTAAAACTCTTGCTTTTCACAATCATTTCACCATCCAAAGATACCATTTTATTTGTAGTAGCTCCATCTTTAAATGAACATTCCAAATACTCTGTTTTTGTCCTACTAAGTTTTAAACCTTTCTCCTCCAGAGCTTGTCTCCACTGTTCCAGTTTTTGTTCTAAGTCACTTTCACTATTTCCTACTAACACGACATCATCAGCATACATTAAGCACCCTGGAATGTTACCCTGTAATTTCGCTGTTATCTGGTCCAAAACTAATGAGAATAAATACGGAATAAGCACAGAGCCTTGGTGCAATCCTACTTTCACATGAAATTTATCAGTCTCTCCCACACCTGTCGTAACACTAGTCGTTACTCCCTCATACATATCCCTCACAATCTTTACATATTCACCAGGGACTCCTTTTTTATTGAGTGCCCACCACAGAATCTCTCGAGGAACTCTATCATATGCTTTCTCAAGGTCAATGAATACCATATGAGCGTTTGTTTCTTTACTCCTGTATTTTTCCATCAACTGTCTTATAATGAAAATTGCATCTGTTGTTGATCTACCCTGCATAAAGCCAAATCGATTCTCGGATATTTCGGTCTCTTCACGTATCCGTCTGTCAATTACTCTTTCCCATATTTTCATGGTGTGGCTAAGCAGTTTTATAGCCCTGTAGTTTGTACATTGTTGTATATACATTTGCTGTATTGTGAATAGTGTCGAATTTTTTCAGTACTGATTTCGACGCGGAGTTATCAGCTATAGCCGCGTAGTCTAGCTGTGATCTAATAATAGTTATGTATATCATCAACAATGTATTCCTATCTGAACCCCAATTTTTGTGTGCTAAAATTTTTAGCAAATTTAATCTTCTATAACATTTACTGGTTAGATCATTGATATGTATGTTCCTTCCAATCCAACTTTCTGTCAAAAGTGACTCCTAGTAATTTCAGTGAATCTTTTTGTTGTTGTGTCTGCCCATATAGACATAATGATATTGGTGTACTGACTTTGTTTTTAGAGACTATATATTTAGTTTTAATTATTGAAAAGGTAAATCCAGTTTCGTGTGACCATTTTTCAATATCTAACAAGAAGTTCTGTGCAGGTTGTGAGAGGTTAGTTAAGTTTTTGCTTTGGCCGAATATTACTAGATCGTCAGCATATAATCGGCCTTTAAGTTTTAAGTTTCGTAGAACATCATTTATGGCAATTGTAAATACAGTCGGACTTATAACAGATCCCTGAAAAATCCCATTTTGTAATTCCAATTTGGATGACAAGTTACCATTTACTCGAACTTGCATATACCTTTTGTATAAGAAGTTTTTTATAAATGCAAGGCAATATCCCTTAATTTCTAAATCGTACTGTAATCTGATGATACGGTGGCGCCAAGCTGTATCAAAGGCTCTTTCAATATTGAATAATATTGCAATACATTTTTCATTAAAGGAGAGGGCTTCATGTACACTGATTTCTAGGTCTATAATATTGTCTAGAGTTCATCTGTTTTGTCGGAATCCACTTTGTTTTGAAATGATAATATTTCGATCTTCTAGTGTCCAGAGAAAATGAGGGTTGGCCATTTTTTCTAAGAGTTTGCATGCAGTATATGTTAGTTCAATTGGTCTGTAAGACTCAGCATCTGTTGTGGAACATTTTGGTTTTAATTATTGGTATTATAATAGATTCACTCCACGCTCTTAGAAATTTCTGTTCTGTCCAAATAATATTAAATATTAGATGATTGTGTGCATTCTCAGGTAAATGCTTAAGAAATACCATTGGGATATTATCTGGACCCGCACTAGTTAGTCTCTTTCTTCAAATGCGTTTAATGCATCTTTGTATTCATTTATATTATATTTGGAGCTTAATGCATATGTGTCATCTACAAAAGATATAATTACATTAAAAATAGTTTATTATAAAAATACCACAAGGAAATAGCTTCAGAACAACGTTCTTCCTTGTGTTTAAAATTGATAAAAATTTTCTTATAATTATTTGTACTAGATCTAATTTTATACGTATTAGCAAATTATTTTGTTATTTATAGGTTATCTGTGATTACTCTGTTATCTTTCTTTAGTTGAGTAATTTTGTTATAAGCTGGTATTCCAGATATTTTTTGACGTTCTTGCACATTTCAGACATGGGGGTCCTGTTTTTTATACTGGACACAAATTGTGCCCACGTATTTTTTTTTGAAGTTTTTATTGTTAACTGCGCTTTAGCTTATAAAATGCTTTGTCAAATATTCGTTAGCGCTTTTGCCGTTATGTTTTACTCACAAAAATCCACTGTATAAATTCAATTAAAATTAAATAATGATCACGTGAGTTTATTTTTATTAATTCTATTATGTTTTAAAATACCCCTAGAGTTTTTCGATGTATGTATAATGGCCGAGCGCTGTTAGACAATTTTGACAAAAATTCACTCCAAAGTTGAAAAAGGGTAAAAGTTGTTATTACAAAAAATATCTTTTTCTACGACCGTTTAATAACATGCTCATTATTCGCTATTTTTTCATAGATAATAGCACCCATTGCTGTACCCATGAGTAATAATTCATTACTTACGGGCTGAAGTTACTCACGGGTCATTACTCACGGGCTGAAGTTAGATTCAAGTGACGCATGCCACTTTTAATATTAGTCGTATATAAACTGCAAATAAAATTACTTAAACTTGTTTATTTAATACAATAATTATTGTAATTTATATCAAATATTAACTTCGAAAAATTTTTAAAGGAATTTTAACTGTAACAATGTCAGTATATTTTTTACGTTTATATCTTGTTTACTAAAAAATTGGACGTTTATCATTTAATTTAGTGACAGTGACATTAGCGCATTTTGTTTATGTTAATTGGAATTTATAACTAATATTGTGTTTGTCTTTCAAGTTATATTGTGATAAATATGTTATAACATATTATTATGTATAGTTATATTATTATATATATAGCTAAATCTAAATATACATTATAACTATATAAGTATATGAAATACGTCTACTGACAACACCCATTTCCTATTTATTAGATTCACTGACAGTAGGTACACATTTAAGCTTCTAATTTTTCGGAAACGAATAGAACTAATACTGACTATTTCTAGTTGTATTTTTACAATAAATAAGCATTTACTAATAGTAGGCCACCAGTTATTCAGTCACGTACTAGAGGTAAATAGCATTTAGGTATTTTTGTAAATTATTATAATTTAAATCTCGAGTAGTTGATAATTAAATTTTTTACAAATAAAATAAAAAAAGGTCGTAGAAAAAGTATATTATTCTACTCGCATGTAATGGCTATTACTCACTCTGATGAATCGTGAGTAATAGCCATCATTACATTCTCGTTGAATAATATACTATTATAGTGACTTAAAAGTAAATTTGAATATTCAAATATTAGGGCAGTCAATGAGGGTATGTGGCTCCGAATTCCATCCTACTATATTGATTTACGTGATATTTTCACAGTAAGTAGGGAATAGCCCAAGAAACAAGGTCTAACCTATGCCGATGTGTGCTTTTGTCTTGGGGGCGGTTCCCACCCCTTCTCTAGGGTGGAAAATTTTTTGCTTAAATAACTACGGAAGTTGCTAGAGAACCTAATACTAAGCAATAACTGTTCTATAATTTTTTTTCGAAAACTCAATACTTGTTGAGTTATTCCTGGTTGAAAATTGGCCATTTTCATTAAAACATAACACCTTTTCAAACGGTTTTTTGCGAATATCTTAAAAACTATGCATCTAACTAAAAAACTATATAAAATATTTTTGTATCCTATAAAATAACAAAGAGATTCTTTCGTTTATGAATCTTCTAGTTATAACACAAAAAGAGATATGGTAAGTGAAAAAACTTGTTTTCTTGGTGCATGCTCAAATCAGTCTATTTCACTCGAAATATCAGAGAATCGATTTTAGGTGTATAATGCTACCAATAACTTTTGTTGTACTTGAAAAGACCTATAAATTAAGCAATATTAAATGTCGATTACATTTTTTAAACTATGCGAGATAAACTGTAAAAAATTTGATGACTAACGTAATTTAACAAACAATGAGAAGTATATTTAACCCCTCATCCACAAGAATTTAAATTCATCGTTTTCCTTCTATAATACATTTTACTATAGTGTTCTTTTTATGTTCAAACAGTTGGGTGGGTTTAAAATTAATGGTTTTTGAAAAAAATAAGATCAAATTATTGAGCGCATTTTTAAATTTTCTTAAAAATCTTCCTATTTCTCCATGTAACTCGAAAATGATAAGAGATGCCAAAAAAAGATGCCATACAAAAATGTACGTTTCTTCTAGATAAACATTTTGATTTTATTTTTTATAACAGTATCTATTATCATTTTCAAGTTACATGGAGAAAAAATAAGATTTTTAAGAAAATTTAAATATGCGCTCTATAATTTGATCTTAGTTTTTTCAAAAACCATTAATTTTAAATCCGCTCAACTTTTTGAACATAAAAATAACACTGTAGTAAAATGTATTGTAGAAGGAGAACGATGCATTTAAATTCTTGTGGATGAGGGGTTAAATATACTTCTCATTTTTTTTCTTAAAATTCGTTAGTCATAAATTTTTTGCAGCATATCTCGCTTAGTTTGAATGTAATCGACATTTAATTATGCACATTTGAAAGGACTTTTAAGCACAATAAAAGTTATTGGTAGCATTATACACCTAAAATCCACCGTTTCTGTGTTATTTCAAGTTGAATACACTGATTTGAGCATGCACCAAAAAAACAAACTCTTTTTACGTACCATATATCTTTTTGTGTTATAACTAGAAGATTGAAGAAGGAACAAATCTATTTGATTTTTGATGAGCTACAGAAATGTTTATATAATTTTTTTAGTTAGATGCATTGTTTTTAAAGTATTTGCAAAAAAACCGTTTGAAAATATTTCAATGAAAATGGCCAATTTTCAACCACGAATAACTCAAAAAGTATTGAGTTTTCGAAAAAAAATTATAGAACAGTTTTTGCTTAGAATTAGGTTCTCTAGCAATTTCCGTAGTTGTTTAACCAAAAAATTTTCCAACCGGGAACCGCCCCCAAGACAAAAGCACACATCGGCATAGGGTAGACTTTGAATAAGGAGATATTATCAGGCTATTCCTAAAATTTCATTAAAATCCATGCAGTAGGATAGAATTCGGAGGTAATAACCTGTTCTTGCTCGCATTGACTGCCCTATCAATAACCGTGTAATATTCATATCTACTTTTGTAGCTGGAATATGGTGTGCACCACTTATATTTACGGCGGCGCGGCGTTTAGCAGTTTTTTATTCTTTATCAGGAATTTTTCAAAGTTTTTTATAAATTAAATGTATACGTTTTAATGGAATATTTCTGGATTACACGATAAGGATTATAAATGCCTTTGTCGCATACTCGTCCAAATGGGCTAGTGGTAACGACAATAAACTTGTGATAGGGCAACCCAAGTTTATATCCCAATCATCCAAATATTTGTTTTTTCAATATGATTATTTGTGTAGATAAAAAATATACACTAGGCATTTTTCTATGCAGAATAGATAAAAAAATATTGAGATGACTGGAAAAAGAACTCGGATTGCCCGACTTTATCGTTGTAGCAACTATAACCTTATAGACCATTTGGTGATAATGGTTAAATAGATTATAATTTTGAGCTCGATAACTTCTAAACGGTTCAACCGATTTCGATCACCAAACATAAGTTTGACAGGTA
The DNA here is from genome assembly GCF_917563875.1 of Diabrotica virgifera virgifera. Classification (NCBI taxonomy): domain Eukaryota; kingdom Metazoa; phylum Arthropoda; class Insecta; order Coleoptera; family Chrysomelidae; genus Diabrotica; species Diabrotica virgifera. The sequence goes on along the minus strand of NC_065447.1, from coordinate 188,301,190 downwards.
TTTATAATTAGTGCTGATGCACCCAAGGGCAAATATGATATCTGAAGGGAATATATAATTTAGTGAGCCTAAAAATCCGTTTTTCCAATCGGAAATGGATTTTATCATAATTATGAGGCCTGAAACTTAAAAATTTGAATTTTCCAAGATATACTCATCTTAATATCCATCTGGAGTCCGCCTACAAACTCTTAGTTATTGGCGCAAATCGTAGGTTGGAATTTTGAGTTATTGTAGAAAACCCAAATTTTTCAAGTTAAATTTTTCAGTTTTTCGATTGTAGTGAGCTGTGTGAATGTACGATCTTGACCACTTAGCACCATTTATAAGCTGAACTCAAGCGCTACCGATTTGGTGGTGTAATTTTCTTATCTCTCTTTGATTCTGAGAAAAACATGTATATACATTCACCCAAAAAATATGCTTAATTTTATTTACCCAGTGCTATAGCTCTTTCATGAGTGGTCAGACACAGGTTTATACACCTAAAATCCACCGTTTTTCTGTTATTTCAAGTTGAATACACTGATTTGAGCATGCACCAAAAAAACAAACTATTTTTACGTACCATATATCTTTTTGTGTTATAACTAGAAGATTGAAGAAGGAACAAATCTATTTGATTTTTAATGAGCTACAAAAATGTCTATATAATTTTTTTAGTTAGATGCATTTTTTTAAGGTATTCGCAAAAAAACCGTTTGAAAATATTTCAATGAAAATGGCCAATTTTCAACCACGAATAAATCAAAAAGTATTGAGTTTTCGAAAAAAAATTATAGAACAGATTTTGCTTAGAATTAGGTTCTCTAGCAATTTCCGTAGTTGTTTAACCAAAAAATTTTCCAACCGGGAACCGCCCCCAAGACAAAAGCACACATAGGCATAGGGTAGACTTTGAATAGGGAGATATTATCAGGCTATTCCTAAAATTTCATTAAAATCCATGCAGTAGTATAGAATTCGGAGGTAAAAATCTGTTCTTGCTCTGATTGACTGCCCTATATAGAGAAAATAGACAAGCATCAGGGGATGCATCTAAACTTAAGGGAATGATCTGAATAATCTGAATCTATACATACTATTAACTAGTATAAAATATACAACTATGCATGTGTAATGTGTTGCTATGTAGGTAATGTCTTTCTGGAGAGTGGGTTGTATTTGTGATTCTAATAGGGTAATTCTTAATATTAAAAATAAATATTATAAAGATATGGCACGAAAACGACTTCCCTGGCCACAGAAAACTTTATTAATATTTAAAGATTTTTTTGTTCTTATTTGTTTTTAATTTTTTAGGTAATATATGTGGGAGTCGCTGAAGCTATATTAATTTAGATTTTTAATTCTAGTGGCTTGGTCTATTAGCAGTTGCCAAAATGTGTAATAGACTTAATGAAAGCAAATAATTCATTTCAGGAGCTGTGCGAATTAATTTATTACATTTTTCTTAAGAGTTAATGCGGCCAAGGAAATGTGGTTATCTCCGTAAAAACAATATCATAACTGCAGGATGTTTTGGTAATATGCCAAGCCTAAATGCGACGGTAATCTACCATGACTTTCAATTATATTACATGTTCATGATTCTGTTTTCTTGCTTATCTCCAGATTAAATTAAATCTTTGAAATCTCTTCAATTTGCCTTGACGAATTACTTATATAACGTAGAAATAATAATTTTGGTTTACAATAATGTTGATACCGTATTGCAACTTGTATGATATTGCATATTCAAACACAAGCATCAGTTTGATATTAAGAGTTCTCATTTTAAGAGCAATAATAATGTTATGGGTATACAATTAATAAATATACAGTGAGGACGTTTGAGTTGGAATATATTTATTATCTCGAGAATGTGCGAATTTGGAGAGGAATCCTGAGACAGGTGGATTTTTGTTTTTAAATTATGACTTTTTGTCATATTAGTTACGTCATCCGTCTGAGCGTGATGACGTAATCGATGTTTTTTTAAATGAGAGTGGGGGTCATGTAATAATTCATTTTAAAGGTTATTTAATGCTCTATTCAGTAATATACACGTAAATATAATTATTCATAGAGGGTGTCCAAAAAAATAATTTTGAATTAAATTAAATTGAGACAAAAAGAAGAATGTAAGTAATTTATTTAATTGAAAATACATTTTAGTGTTGTCAGAAAACAGAAATAAATGTTTATTTGACAAAAAAATATTGTTTGCACTTAAATTCAATGTTAAAGCTGCAACCTACTTGTCCTTAGCAGTTTGAACATTGAATTTAAGCGAAAAGCAAAGTTTATTTGTGAAATAAACGTTTTTAGCTCTTTTCTGAGAGCAGTAAAATGTATTTTGAAATAAATAAATTGTTTACATTCTTCTTTTTGTGTCAATTAATTTAATAAAAAAAAAAAATTTGGCCACCCTGTATAAATAATTAGATTATTGTTTATATTACTGAATAGAGAATTTAATAACCTTTCAAATGAGGTATCACACGACCCCTACTCTCACTAGTATGATATATATGCCAAAAAGTCATATTTTAAAAATAAAAGTCGACTCAGCATTTTTTGCTAAATTCACCCATTCTCGAGATAATAAATTTATTCCAACGCAAACGTCCTCACTGTATACTTAAGTCTGCTCTTCACATAATTCAAAAGGGAGTATGCAATTCGCTAGTACTATATTAATAATAATACTACTACTTCGATAAATAATCATCCGGTAATTCTTACGTTAGGTTTATTATATTTAAAGAATAATATGCAACATAACTCCGGAACGAAATAATAAACTGACTATTTGAGAATGAACGTATCGAAATAAATTAATTTTTATAAAAAATGCTTAGAAGATAATGTAAAATGAAATAAATAAAATGTAAAAGATAACAGAGTAAATAATTTATCGTGCTCATGTTGTACGGAAATTTGAGGATTAGAATATTAGACAATTAAAGTAAAAGTGAAGAAAATGTTCCCGTTTTTGACATCAGAAAGGTTCTTCTTCATTTTTGTGTGCCACGGCTCTCTTTAAGCGTTGTATATCGGCATCTTAACAAACTTCTGAAATGATCCTCGGTCGGCAGCTAAATAGAACAAATTCCTCAACCCATCAATATGTCCATAGTCTAATGTTCCGTAGTCAGGATAGTTGTTTCCTTTTGACTCAACAGTTTCCTCCCATTTTGCTATGAATGATTAACCAGAGTAAGTGATATACATGGTGTTTGGTAAAGAATGGGCCATATCTTAACCTCAGATTCCTGAGGTTAAAATAGGTCATTTTAAACTAACTTACCTTAGTACGAAAGTTGAGAATAACGGAAATACACGGGATAATACTACAAAATTTAGTAGGCGAAGGTTTTTTGGGATGAGAAATCTAAATTCGTCACCAAAAATGATATATTACCCAGAGGGCGCCACATACGCCTTTCAGCGCTAATTTACTAGGTTCAATTTTTATTACCCACTCTACATACTTTTTAAATCAAAACTTTTATTCTCTTAATATTTTTACTTTAAAAAGGTATACTACATTCATCTCTCTAAACTCCACCCTTTTCGAGATAAACGCATTTTAAATCTGCGGGGCAGCATAATTTTTTGAATGTATCATTGTAAGAAAAATATCATTGTGAGAAAAATTATAATGGGCGATTTGAACGCTAAAGTCGGTCAAGGAGAAGTGGAGAATTGTGTGGGGCGATATGGACTCGGGGAAAGAAATGAACGTGGCGATAGGCTTGTTGATTTCTGTATCAATGAGGAACTCATAATTTCAAATACATTGTTCAAACTTCCTAAACGTAGACTATATACATGGAAGTCACCAGCTGACAATAACGACAAAATAGTCAGAAATCAAATAGATTATATTATCGTCAACAGAAGATATAGAAGTTCTATAATATCATCTAAAACTTATCCAGGAGCGGACATATCCTCCGATCACAACCCGGTTGTTTTGTCTATGAGAGTGAAACTAAAGAAGGTAGAGAGCCCTAGTTCCAATAAAATCATGGATACAAGGCGGCTCAAACAAGACAAGACCTATGCGGAAACGACATTTAAAATAAACGAGAACTTAAGGAAAGTCAAAGAAGATAGTGCGGAAACTCTGACTGTTGACCAAAAATGGGGAAAAATTCAACATGCCTTAGTATCAGTTGGAAAAGAAACACTCAAACCACTTGGAGAAAAAAACAAAATCTTGGATGACAGTAGAAATTCTTGAACTTATGGAAGAACGAAGAAAACATAAAACAAATGACCCGAATACATACAAAGAAATTCAGAGAAACATCAGAAATAAAATTCGAGAGGAAAAAGAGAAGTGGCTCTCCGACAGATGCAAAGAAATAGAAGACCTGGATAAAAAGTATGACAGCTTTAATTTACACAAAAAAATCAAAGAAATGACAGGTTCTAGAAAAAGCACAAGAACGAATACCCTTAAAAATGATAAAGGGGATATTATTATTGACGTGAAGGAGAGATTGTGTCAATGGACCAATTACATCCAACAACTCTTTAATGATGAAAGAGGAGAACTGTCATTAGAAATCACAGAGGATACCGGACCACCAATATTAAGAAACGAAGTCATCTATGCCATTAAAAACACGAAAGAGGGTAAAGCTACTGGACCAGATGATGTGCCCATCGAATTATTAAAACTTATTGATGACGATTGTATTGATGGAATGGTTGAACTCTTTAATCTAATATATCCAGACTGCCACAATCCCCAAACAATGGCTGCAATCGACCTTTGTAGCAATTCCCAAAAAGTCAAGTGCAATAACCTGCTCGGATCACAGAACAATATCTTTAATGAGTCACACACTTAAAACATTTTTGAAAATAATACACAGTAGAATTGTTAAAACTCTCGAATATGAAATCAGTGACACACAATTTTGCTTTAGAAATGGTATGAGCACACGAGATACTTTGTTCGGCTTGAATGTGCTGGCCCAGAGATGCATGGACATGAATCAGGATATGTACTTATGTTTTGTAGACTTTGAAAAGGCATTTGATAAAGTTCAACATAAAAAGCTTGTAGATATATTAAAAAGCAAAAATATTGACAGTCGTGACATGAAAATTATATCTAATATATATTGGAATCAAACTGCCAAGATAAGAGTTGACAACCAGGACACCCAAGATATCAAAATACAGAGAGGAGTCCGTCAGGGTTGCGTGCTGTCTCCACTACTTTTCAATGTCTACAGTGAAGCGGTATTTCAAGAAGCGCTCCCAAATTCAATAGAAGGTATATCTATCAATGGAGAAGTTTTGAACAACTTACGTTTTGCAGACGATACAGTAATAATAACAGATAACAACAATGATTTACAGAACGTAATGCAACGCCTTAATGAACGCTGTCATGAGTACGGACTGAAGATGAATTTAGAGAAAACTAAATGCATGATCATAACTAAATCGGCACACGTAAACATCCAATTAACTATTGAAGATACTGTGATTGAGAGTATGGATAACTACAAATACTTAGGAACATGGATAACATCAAATGTAGACCAAACCAAAGAAATTAAGACACGTATTGAAATAGCACGTGCATCATTCATTAAACTTAAAAAGTTTCTTTGTTGTCGGGATATAAGGTTAGAACTACGCCTAAGGATGCTTCGATGTTACGTGTTCTCTACTCTTCTTTATGGCTTCGAAGCGTGGACGTTGAAACAAGTCCATTTGAATAAGTTGGCCGCCTTTGAATTTTGATGTTACAGAAGAATCCTACGAATATCATGGATTCAAAGAATGTCGAACGTGGAAGTAACTAGAAGGATAGGAAATCAACCGGAAATAATACTAACTATCAAAAGACGAAAACTTGAGTACTTGGGACATGTGATGAGAGGGCAAAAATACTCATTATTACAACTTATTATGCAAGGCAAAATCCGAGGAAAGCGAAATGTGGGAAGACGAAGAACATCCTGGCTTAAGAACTTACGGGAATGGTTCGAATGCAGTAGTGCAGAGATATTTAGAGCGGCAGTTAACAGGGTCCGCATTGCCATGATGATTTCCAACCTTCGATAGAAGATGGAACTTAAAGAAGAAGAAGAAAAATCCAGAAAAATTGCTTAAAACCATTATGCAAACAATTATGTTGTATCGCAGAATTAAGATGCGTTTATCTCGAAAATAGTTGAGTTTAGCGAGATGAAGGTAGTATACCTTTTTAAGTAAAAATATTAGGAGAATAAAAATTTTGATTCAAAAAGTACGTGGAGTGGGGATAAAAAAAATTGAACGTATTAAATGAGCGTTGAAAGATGTATGTGGCGGCCTCTGCGTAATATATAATTTTTGGTGGCGAATTTAGATTTCTCATCCCAAAAAGCCCCGGCTTACGAAATTTCGTGTTGTTATCCCATGTCTGTCAGGAAATATTCAAGAATAAATAAAATTAAAGTTTAATTTTGACATCCTGTATTTCGGTTATTATCAACTTTGGTACAAAGGTCATCATCATCATAGTCATTAACATCTTAGTAGATGTGTTGTGGTTCATAATTGGGCTTCAGCAGCTCGGACAGTTTGATTGATAATATTTCTCCACTGGTCGCGGTCATCAGTTACATGTATTACCTCAGTATACTGTTTGTTGAGAAGCTTTTTAGTAATGTCCGCCCATCGCTGTGGAGATCTTCCGCGTTGGCGTTGAGTCTGAGGCCTTCCTTGGATCACCAACCGCTCCATTTTGTGATCACTCCGATGGATATGACCAAAGAACTTTAAAATTCTAGAGTAAACGGTACTGGTACGGTTTAATTTCATCCAGAACCGAGACATTTGTACGGCGAGCCGTCCATGGAATTCGAAGCAGGCGTCTCCATGTCCACATTTCAAAGGCGTCTATACGTCGTCTATCTGATTCTTTGATTGTCCATGTCTCGCATGCATAGTAAAATATGGAAAAGACCAGAGTTGAAACGAGTCTCTTTTTGTTTGTCATAGTAATGTGACGATCACGCCAGACCCCGTTTAGTTCACTCATTGCTGCTCTTGCTAGTTGAATGCGTCTTCTAATTTCGGGTTCACAACTGCCTGTGTTGTTAACTAGAGCTCCAAGATATATCATAGATGAGACTACCTCGCATCCCGCGATAGTTTGGGTTTCAGGAAACTGTTGTTGGCGATCAATAACCATGATTTTGGTTTTGTTGTAGTTAACCATGAGTCCAAATTTAGCACTTTCTTCCTCGAGTTTTTTTAATAATTCAATAATTTCTTCTGGAGTAGAGGCTAGAAGTGTAGTGTCGTCTGCGAAACGCAAGTTAGATATCTTAACACCACCTAGGTTTACTCCTCCCTCCCAACCATCCAAGACTCTGCGCATTATGAACTCCGAATAGATGTTAAATAATAAGGGAGATAAAACGCATCCTTGGCGTACTCCCTTCTCCAAAGTGCATTTGTCAGACAGGTATCCGTCCATTCGAATATATGCCAGGTTATCTTGGTACAGTTTGCTAATAAGGTGAGTCAAGTGTTTAGGTACACCCATTGTCGTCAATATGTTCCATAGTTTGTCCCATCTAACATTATCAAAGGTCTTTTTATAATCGACGAAACATATAAATATCGGGATCTGGTATTCTCTGGCTTTTTCTATGATGTTTCTTACATTAAGGATTTGTTCTCTAGTACCTCTGCCCTTTACAAATCCAGCCTGCTCAGGTGCTATTTGCCAACTTATGAAGTTTTCTAGACGCCGTTGCAGTATGTAGAGGATCACCTTACTGGCGTGTGATATTAGAGCTAATAGCCTGTAGTTGTTACAATTATTTGTTGAACCTTTCTTATGAAGAGGTATGATTATGGTCTTTCTCCAATCCTCAGGCCAAACGCCTGTGTGCCATATTTCATTACACAATCGATGTAATATTTTCACTCCACATTCCGGAAGATGCTTCAAGACGTCTGCAGTAATGAGATCATATCCTGCTGCTTTGTTTAACTTAAGTCTTTTTAAAGCGAATTCCACCTCGGAAAAAAGTATGTCAGGTTCAGATTCAAAACTAGTGTGGTGCGTCTCTGTTGAAGGAGAATGGAAATTGGAGGTCTGGCAGTGAGGTACAAACGGGGTGTCCGCTGACATCTGGTCCGTATTGGCGTATAAAGACTTACAATGCAAAGGTACAAAGGTAAGTTAGCTTAAATCGGCCTATTTTAAATTCAGGAATCTATGGCCCATTACTTACCAAACACCCTGTATAGGTACATTCATTGTATGCTCGAAATACTGGATCTTTCTAATTTTGATCTCTTCTTCTTTACTGCCATCTCCGCGACGGAGGTTAAAAATCATCATTGCTATTCTGATCTTAGATGCTCTTAGTTTATTCTCCTTCCCATACTTCTCTTGCCCTGGATATCCGTTCACATAATCGACTAAAGTACGTCGTATCTCTCAACATGCATACCATACCCAGGAATTGCAACTTTCGTGTTTTGATAGTTTCCATTACTTCGATTCTTTTGTTAATTCTCCTCATGGATTTGTTGTGTGTTACATTCTCTATCCAATCTTCAGGATTCTTCTATATATTCAGACTTCGAATGCTTTAAGATTCTTTTTGGTCGCTGATTTAAGAGCCCTTTCTTTCCGTAGAGCCTAGTCGAGAAAATGTAGCATCTTGCTAGTCTAATAATTGTCACACCATAATAGACAACAGAAGAAATAATTTTAGCATATCCTTACAAATTGTGGCCAATACAGGTGATCTAGACCTAATTGCTTGTACAACCAGCAAGCTAAAAGATATATTACACCACATTCTCAAATGCGTAAAAAAACATGAGTCTACAAATAAAGAAAAAACCAAAATTACAGTATTAACTCTAAACAACAGAGCGAGAAACATCGGTATCCAATTCAATGATAATATCACTCTACCTTTGAAATGGTGGATTAATTCTCATATCTAGGCTTCCTTATAACGGATGCTATTTTGGGCTGCATAAACACATGAAAAATGGAAACACAAACTAGAAAACAAGAATTGAAATACAGAGAGAGTCTGTAATTTGGAATAAATTCAATATCTCAAATACTATTTGTTTTTCTGAAAAATGCTCAGACCGTCGCGCGTCGATTAGTATTTCAAATTGTTTTTTTTTTGACATACAATAATAATGTATACAGAGTGTTTCAATTTAGAGATATGACGTCATCGTTGATTTTATTAAATGGAAACACTCTCATTTTGATAGCTATTTTGATAAGGTGTGTAAGGTTATACATAACTGCAAAATATCAAATTTTTAATCTCTACCATTTACAAGATAATAAAAAATAACAAAGTTCTGTCTGTAATTTGGAATAAATTCAATCATTCAAATACTAATGTTTTTTTTTTGAAAAATGCTCAGACCCATGCCATCGATTAGTATTTCAAATTATAATTTTTGACATACAATAATAATGTATACAGGGTGTCCCAATTTAGAGGTATGATGTCATGGTTGATTTTCTTAAATGGCAACACTATCATTTTGATAGCTATTTTGATAGCGTGTGAAAAGCTATACATATTTAAATTTTTATTCCCTACCATTTACAAGATAATAAAAAATAACAAAGTTATGAAAAACAAGCAATTAAATTTAATTATTTCAATTAAGCAAATGCTCATAATGTTATCCATTGACTATTTGACAATATTATAAACGCGATCGAAATTCGTTTTGAATATTTCTAATGATTTTGGGTGAAATTAATCTGCACTCATTTCTTATTCGCGCCTTTTAGATCCTCAACATTTGTTGGCTTGGCCTTAAAAACGTTGCTTTTCAAGTACGCCCATAAAAAAACAGATTGAGATCTGGGGATCTTGGTGGCCATTCAATTGATCCCCTTTTACCTATCCATCTGCCTGGAAATACGGCATCGAGATATTCAAGAACCGGTCTTGCGAAATGGGGAGGCGCACCATCTTGCTGAAACAAGATGTCTCTATTTGGAACATTAGCATGTACAGGGTTAGGAAACAAATTAATCAATTTCGGTAGTAATTTTTCTTGCAAGAATTCCAAATATCGTTTCAGCTAAAAATATTGGTCCTATAATTATAATTTGATTTCCTACGATCCCTGTCAACACATTCACTTTTTCTGGTCGCTGCGTATGGCCTTCCCTCATCCAGCGTGGGTTCTTATCCGCCCAATATCGACAATTTTGTAAATTTACCTCACCATTTAACATAAACGTATATTCATCAGAAAATATAAGGTTTTCTACTAGAATGTTGTTCGTGTCTAGTTGATTCATAATAATATGTTCACTAAACAGCAGTCTTCTCTCAGGATCATCTTCCAGTAATTCCTGCAGGATTGTAAGTTTGTAAGGATGCTATTTATGTGCTTTAAGAATTCGTGCTACCGACGACTGGCTAATTTCAAGATCATTAGGTATCTGCCTGGTAGAGGTATTAGGATTTTCTTGAACAGATAGTAGTACATTCATTTTGATATCTTCACTAAGAGCAGGTTGTCGGGAAGTACTGGTTTTCCTTACATGCCCGTTTTCCCTAAATTGTCTTTCTATTTTACTTACAGTACTTTGCGATATCGGTGGCAGATCGGGATATTTTTTTCTAAACAAATGCGTAACTTCCAATTGTGTTCTTGCTCTATATCTCCATATCCAAGCATTTGTAAAATTTGAGTCTTATACTTTTCAGTTAAATAAACCATATTTAACAATTTCTCCAAACGAACTGACTTGCTAATAGTCGGTATTTTTAAACGTCAAAATATTTGATGACTTATTAAAAACCATACCAACACCATCTTTTTGTTTTGTATCTAGATTGCCGGTTTTTTCTTAAAATAATTATGAATCCAAGTTTTTAATTTAAAATAAATTCAATAGTTCAAATACATAGTTATAGCGAATCCCAGTTTTAAGGATATTTTAAGATATTGTCACATAGTCAATGGGCAACATTTGAGTATTTGCTTAATTGAAATAATTAAATTCAATTATTTGATTACTTGTGTTTCATAACTTTGTTATTTTTTATTATCTAATAAATGGTAGGGAACAACAATTTGAAATTTTGCAGTTATGTATAGCTTTTCACACGCTATCAAAATGAGAATGTTGCCATTTAATAAAATCAACGATGACGTCATAACTCTAAATTGGGACACCCTGTATATTATATTATTATTGTCTGTCAAAAATTATAATTTGAAATATTAATCGATGGGTCTGAGCATTTTTTAAAAAAACAATTATTATTTGAATTATTGAATTTTTCCAAATTACAGACATAACTTTGTTTTTTATCTAGATTGCTGGTTTTTTCTTAAAATGATTATGAATCCAAGTTTTTAATTTAAAATAAAATCAATAGTTCAAATACATAGTTACAGCGAGTCCCAGTTTTAAGGATATTTTAAGATATTGTCACATAGTCAATGGGCAACATTTGAGCATTTGCTTAATTGAAATAATTAAATTCAATTATTTGATTACTTGTGTTTCATATCTTTGTTATTTTTTATTATCTAATAAATGGTAGGGAATAAAGATTTGAAATTTTGCAGTTATGTATAACTTTTCACACGCTAACAAAATGAGAGTGTTGCCATTTAAGAAAATCAACGATGACGTAATAACTCTAAATTGGGACACCCTGTATATATTATTATTGTCTGTCAAAAATTATAATTTGAAATATTAATCGATGGGTCTTAGCATTTTTTAAAAAAACAATTAGTATTTGAAATATTGAGTTTATTCCAAATTACGGACATAACTTTGTTATTTTTATTATCTTGTAAATGGTAGAGATTAAAAATTTTATATTTTGCAGTTATGTATAACTTTACACACCCTATCAAAATAGCTATTCAAAATGACAGTGTTGCCATTTAAGAAAATAAACTATGACGTCATATCTCTAAATTGGGACACCCTGTATACTTATTGCTTTATGTGAAAAAGGACAATTTGAAATACTAATCGACGGGTCTGAGTATTTTTCAAAAATCAATTAGTATTTGAGATATTGAATTTATTCCAAATTACAGACTGTGTATACAAAAAACAATATAAAATCCTTTTACTTTCATTGCTGACACTTATGGATCATGCTTATATTTAAACGGAGAATTCTTGGAGAAATATTCGGTGGCTTCTGTGAAAACGATGTTTGGTGGAGGACGTACAACTCTTAGATATACCACAAATACAAACAAACAATACAAACAAATATCTGATAGTGAAGATGTAATATCTCTATTAAAAATAGGAAGACAAAGAACTGCAGAACATCTATAGACCTGAGCACTTAGCACTTACATCGGAAAAAATAGATTTATAAATACAGCACCTAGTGACCTGCAACTTTTTGCATTGTCCTCAGAAGGATTAGGAAAAAATCTATAAATACACAATTGTCAAAACATAAAAATGTCAAAATAAGTATATTAACGCCAGACTTTGTTACTCGACGATTTTTGGGGTCTCCGAACACAACTGCGATATCAGAACCAACCCCTGAAGCACCCAGTGTCCAGGGTTACTGCTGAAGCACGTCATCTAGATCTAGAGGTTCGAGGGTTACTGTCACTAAACTAATGTAAACAGATTACTTACAGGTTTTTGGAGTCGCTAAACACAAATACGCCATCCGAACTACCCTCGGAGCACCTGTTACCCAGTGTCAATGCTAAGCAAATACATTATGGTAGTTTAGGGATGATACACACGAATACGTCATCAGAACCAACTCCGGGAGCACTTTTGTTTACGATCACAGCTAAAGACGTCATCTTTCTGGAGTTTCGAAGGTTTTCGGCTCTGAATGCATACAAATAGATTAGAAGACGGTTTTCGGGGTCGCTTAATACGAATTTGCAATCAGAACTGACCTTCGGATCACCTGGTACCAAGGTCACCGCTAAAGCATGTTATCTTCTGGAGTTTGGAGGGTTTTTAGGCACTAGATGCACCAGGGGTTGGTTCTCATGGTGTACTCTTGTTGAGCAACCTCAAAAACCCCGGGTAATCTATTTGCATCAGTTCAGTGACAAAAACCCTCGAAACTCCAGATGGCGCTCCTATACTATGATGACGTCTATATTATGATAATTTTCACAAAATTATAATATAAAAATTAAAATCGAACTGTTTCAGAATTTTTAATTAATGTCACCGGATTACGAAATAACGAATTCATTCCTTTCATTGGTATCATAATATATAATATATTATATTATTTTTTCTACAAACGTGTTAAAAATGCAACTTTTATCACTCCATAGGAGCGTTAAAAATGTTACTAGCACTAAGCACTAGTGCTTGAAAAATTTTAAGGCACTGCAGTTATAATTGAAATGTCAAATTTTGAAAACAACCATTTTTTTATATTTCATTTATTAACATTAAAATTAACAGTACAACTTGCGCAATTTGAAAAATGTTTTTTAGAAAGTTTTTCTAAATTTAATTTAAACTGTACTATTGAATTTTTAACACGTTTGCAGAAAAAAAGCTATTAAAATTTGTTAGAATATAGAACAATAAAAGTAGATGTTATTCTATAGTTGTTATGATTTACGTATTGACAGTATCGGCAGTTTTGATGTAATGTCAAGAAACATTTAAAAATGGAATGTCAGTCAAGTTCAAGTAAAAGTTTTTGTAGGTATTGTCCTGTAATTGAGGATGAATAAATTATAATTGTTGATATATAAGACGTTTGTAGAAAAAATATTGTATGATATAGGTGTTAAAAAGTACATTTTTAAGGCACTCATGTGGATTGCAGAATTTGATTGGCTCATTCTGCAAACCTTCACATGCGTGTCTTAAAACTGTATTTTTAACACTTCTATCATAAATAACTATTATTATGCGATGCAAAAGCGATGGAAATTTTGTTCTAGACGAAGACTGATCTTTCTTGTTAACCGAAATGCCCGATCTATTTCGATCTAGTTGTCAATTATTTGTTCTATCCTATTTTATCCTATTGTATTTCTTAGTATAGATGTAAAACAAGAACATTAAGCAATTTTAAAATCTAAAAACATCTCTAAATTGCAGGATAACCTCTACTTTTTCCGCAACTGACACAACGAAATTAAATCTCAAAAACTTTTTGGCGTACCCTTTTACTAGAGATAACTTTTTCCTACAGCACGCACTCTTTGTATCTAGAGGGTCAAAGTTGAAACAAAATAATTATCTAAAGGATTTGCTCATCTGGTAACATTGGACAGAAAGGATTCCTTTGTTAAATTGTTTCTTAAGAAGCGAAAAGATTGATTTAGTTTTTACAAAAAGCAACAATAGTTTCGTCTTAGAACAAGAGTGTTGGCTGTCGCAGCCAATGTTTTGAAATCGTATATATTGTTTTTATACTAAAATCACAATACAGATGCACTAGAAATAAACAAACCAAGACTATTGGAATGTTACGAGGGGCACTTCCGAATTATGATTTAATAAACTTTGTAAATCATGGTTTGGGATTTACAATGTAGGTATATGTTACAATAGACTAAGAGCCGCTATAGGTGAAAATTCTTAATCATTTTAGGCACGACGGGACCCTATAACTTAAATAGTAGAACCTAAAAGAAAACGTTTGAGCACTGTCCCGTCACTTTTCAGTGGCACATGCGTCTACAGTGGCGCATCAAACTTTCCACTTATGGACGGGATACATAAATTAAAAAATACCCTCCCTCATTACCAGAATTTAATTTTTTTCATTTTTTTAAGTTTTATGTGATTAAGAGATAAGATTCATCGTAATTTTAACCCACCACCCCCTTCTTCCTGCCCCCACCATCAAAAAATTTATTTTTCGATTTTATTTTTTTTTGGTGGGATGCAATCAATTTTAAAATTTCAAAAAATTTACACGCATAGCTAAGGCTTTTATAAAACACTTCTATTTTTTATAGACCTGTAGGTAGAATGTACATAACCTCAAAAAAATTTTAAAATTTTTTTTTTTGAAAAAATGTATATAACTTTTTTTTGGGGATAGCTGCAGATCTAATTTTTTCTTAGTCTTGTGTATTTTGTCAAACACTATATTTCTATTTTTTTTCAGATTTTTTTGTAACGTTAGTCACCTTCAAAAATCTAAAAAACTGTTTTTAAGGGGGTTTTGGGGGTTTGAACGTGTTTTTCTGATTTTTAAATATTCTAAACAACTCAGTTACTTCAAGTTACATATAACCTATAAAAACAAAATTGATTTGATATATTATGAAGTCTATAAAATAGGGAAAATCCCCCAAAACCCCCCAAAAACAGTTTTTCGGATTTTTGAAGGTGGGGAGACTTACGGAAAAATCTGAAAAAAATTAAAAATATAGCGTTTGATAAAATACACAAGATTAAGAAAAAATTAGATTTGCAGCTATTCCTCAAAAAAAAGTTATACGCTTTTTTGAAAAAAAAAAATTTCTCTTAATTTTTTGAGGTTATGTACACTCTACCTATGGGTCTATAAAAATAGGCAGGTTTTATAAAAGCCTCAACTATGCGTGTGAATTTTTTGAAATTTTAAAATTTATTGTATCCCTCCAAAAAAAATAAAAACGAAAAATGAAGTTTTTGATGGTGGGGGCAGGGGGAAGGGGGTGGTGGGCTATGTGTTAATCACATAGAACTTAAAAAAATAAAAAAAATTAATTCTGTTAGTAAGTTCTGTTAACTTTTAATTTATTTATCCCGTCCATAAGTGGAAAGTTTGATGCGCCACTGTCGACGCATGTGCCACTGAAAAGTGACGGCACAGTTTTCAAACGTTTTCTTTTAGGTTCTACTATTTAAGTTATAGGGTCCCATCGTGCCTAAAATGATTAAGAAATTTCACCTATAGCGGCTCTTAGTCTACAAGCAATACCCGAAATCATTCAATTTTAGCATTGCACAGTAAATTTTGTCCACTTTATCATTATACCCCCAAACTGTACAATCTCCGAAATAGACATGCTCGTCGGACTTTGTATAAAAGAATTGCTGAACGTACAATGTTCGAATTTCAATAAGCAGCCATGCATCAAATTTATGGAAATTATGACAAACAGATATCGATTATTATCGATTTTACTATTATTCCCCATTTTTTATTAAAGGTAAACAAACATCAATGAGGTTATAAACCTATAAATAATCAGGGTTTACCTATTACTTAATTAGCCTAAAATGGCTCAGCGACCCAGGATAGAAAATATTTTTAATATGAAATTAAATATGCTAGGTGGTACTATACCTAAATATTTTTCAAATTAAGTCAGACACATGTTATAAAAACTTTATTAGTGAAGTTTTATTGTCGATTCGAAAAGGAACAAATCTATTTTATAAATACAAAATATAAAATATCGGACAAAAATAACCATAATATTCGATTTTTGATTTGGTGTGTCGCTTGTCATATTTGGTATCAGTAATAATCGATTCGAATCGATGCGCATTTCGATAATCATTTTTAATTTTGACCATTTTGAACATTGTACAGTGAGGGGGGTACAATGCTAGAAGTAGACAATATTTTCCGTACAATACTAGGATTGTCCAATTTCGGGCTTTGCTCTTAACATATACATTGTAAATTATGACTTGGAAGTGCTCCTCATAACATTCAACGTGTTCTGGTTGGTTTATTTCTCGTGCATCTTTATTGTGATTGTAGTATAGGGTTGATATTTCATATTATACAGGGTGTCCCGAAAAGATTGGTCATAAATTATACCACACATTCTGGAGTCAAAAATAGTTCGATTGAACCTAACTTACCTTAGTACAAATGTGCTCATAAAAAAAGTTATAGCCCTTTGAAAATACAAAATGAAAATCGATTTTTTTCAATATATCGAAAACTATTCAAGATTTTTTATTGAAAATGGACATGTATCGTTCTTATGGCAGGTTCATCTTAAAACAAAATTATAGCGAGATTTCTCCACCCCATAAAAATTTTATGGGGGTCTCGATTCCTTAAACCCCCCAAACTTTTGTGTACGTTCCAATTAATTCATTATTGTGGTACCATTAGTTAAACACAACGTTTTTAAAACTTTTTTGCCTCATAGTATTTTTTTGATAAGCAAGTTTTTATCGAGATGCGGCTTCTTTTTTAATATATTTACATACAATTTTTATGGGAGTTTTGTTCCTTTAAACCCCCCAAATGTTTGTGTACGTTCCAATTTTATTAAACTATTATTGTGGTACCATTATTTAAACACAGTGTTTTTAAAACTTTTTTGCCCCTTAGTCTTTTTTTGATAAGTCACCTTTTATCGAGATGTGGCTTCTTTTTCAAAATATACCTAAAAATGTAAATTATAAATACATTTTCAGATTATTAACAGGTCTAATAATCGTACTTAACCATATACAAATATGTGGTGGATTCGATAAACATTCAAAATATCTCGATAAACACTGGCTTATCGAAAAAGCCCTAAGAGGCAATAATGTTTTAAAAACAGTGTGTTTAACTAATGGTGCCACAATAAAAATTAAATTGGAACGTACACAAAAGTTTGGGGGGTTTAAGGGAACAAAACCCCCATAAAATTTTTATGGGGTACACAAATTTTACTTTAATTTTTATTTAAGATGCTGCTGCCATAAGAATACCACATGTCCATTTTCAATAAAAAATCTCTAAGAGATAGATAGATAGATAGATAGATACATTTATTTCCTTTTAAAATTTTACAATTTTATGGAAAGGGTGAGAACAAATATTTCATTCCTTTTTTTCATCCCAAGAAACACACAATATGTTTATTTTAGGGATAAACAAAAGAAAGAAATAAATAAAAAAAAAAAAAAAAAAAACAACGAGTTATATAAGAATTAATTAAAGATACAAAGTATAATTTACGTATTTAACTATTCATTTATGATGAAAGACCTAAGTTTTAGAACATTCCAGATATAGCTAGCTATTATTTTAGCTGAATATACTGTAATGTTATTTAAGGTATGAGTTACAGTATCAATATCGGCTATATAATTAATGGATGATTGTTTCATACAAGAATATATTGGACAATCAAAAAGTATATGTTCAATTGTTTCTAACTCCTTATTGTTACAAATAGTACAGATTTCATTAGGATTAATTTTATATGTAGAATCCTTATAAGTGAACGTTAAGCAGAATGAATTACATAATCGAAGCTGTGCAATAGTTCTTGTAATCTGGATGGGCATTTTTAGGCATAAGTATTTTTGACTTAATTCGGAAAGAGCTAGGTGTTTATATAAGGGGAGAAAATTGGATTGCTGACAAAGAGAAATATCTAATTCTGAGAGCTTATTTTTAAATTTGATTAACAAGGCTTTTCTATTCAGTTGTAGGGAATGAAGGGAGAGATTATTCCAAATAGGTTCAGCATCAATAAAAGTAAAAAGTGATTTTACCTGCGCTGCCCAGTTATACCTGCTATCGGTCTCCATCAGTTGTAGTTGACGAAAAAAGCACATTTTGGGGTAACGGGAATCGTCCATCATATAAATTTTCTTTAACCAGTTTAGTGTCCACTTGAATATATTATACAAGAGTTTGACTCTGCCGCATTCTACTCTGACTATGTAACCGGGTGTGGATATGGGAAGCATAAGAATTCGTTTTAGGAATTGTACTTGAACTTGTTCGAGAACATCTACATAACGGAGTGCCCATACAGAAATACAATTGGAGATTGTACTTGTTACTAATGCATCAAAAAGTTGTAGCCTCGTTTGCATGCAGTCAATTTTAAGTTTAGCTAGAACAGGTATAAGTGCTCCAGTTGCTTGTTTAGCTTTCGCATTACTCACATCTGCCATTTCACGGAATAGAGACGAAGAGGCAAAAGTCACTCCAAGGTAATTATAGGTGTTAGTTAATAGAATGGGATATTGATTGAAAGTGAATTTAATATTATTTTTTAAGTTATAAGGACCCCTAGAGAAACACATAATTTTAGTTTTAGCAGTATTGACAGTAAGTTTGTTTTGTTTGCAGTAATCCTCCAACATTTTTAATTTTTTTGATATATCGATCTCCGAGTGACCTAATATTACCAAATCGTCAGCGTATAAAAGCATAAGAATTTCATTTACGTTATTAACATTGATGCCTTCTGCTCCGCGGCTTTTAAAAAAATCTTCGATGTCTGCAAGAAATAACGCAAATAACAAGGGACTGAGGACTTCTCCCTGTAACACGCCCTCACAAATGTTAAACGATTTAGTATATTGCTCGTCAGCATTAACCCTAAAGGTAGCATTAGAATAGAAAGATTTAAGTAGAAGTACAATTTTAGAGCTAATACCTAAAGCAAAAAGTTTAGACCAGAGCAACGCGTGGTTAATGCAATCAAAAGCCCGCTTAAAGTCAACAAACAATACAAATAGCTTGCGCTTTTTAAATCGGAGACGAAATTGAATGATGGATGTAAGAGTATAGACATTATCGTAACAACCACGTTCTTTACGAAAACCAGATTGGGATTCGGGAAGTATATTAAACGATTCTACCCAATTGACTAAACGGTTCAAAATAATTTGCATGAATACTTTAGTAATGCAGTTTACTAAAGCAATTCCCCTGTAATTGGAAGGATCGTTAGAGGGACCTTTTTTGTGGAGCATTTTTAGAGTAATTTTCGACCAACTATTAGGAAAAGTGGAAGTGTTGAAGATAGTATTGAAAAATGAGTTAAGGTATAAGATCCAGTTATTTGGTAAGTATTTGTAAAACTCATAGGGAATATTATCAGATCCTGGAGCTTTGTTGTTTTGACAGGAATTTAAAGCTAAGTAAATTTCATTGGTGGTAATAGGATTATCAAAATACGGATTCCTCGCATCGAAATAGAGGGTTGTGTCCACTATCCCGGCTCCCATAATTTCAGAGTAGAATGTTTCCCATGTTGCAGCAGGTAAAGATATGTAACTATTTGAAATATTTCGAGCTCTTTTAATATGAAACCAAAAAGTTTTTGAATCAGTAGAGTTGGAACACTAAACACTGGCTTATCGAAAAAGCCCTAAGAGGCAATAATGTTTTAAAAACAGTGTGTTTAACTAATGGTGCCACAATAAAAATTAAATTGGAACGTACACAAAAGTTTGGGGGGTTTAAGGGAACAAAACCCCCATAAAATTTTTATGGGGTACACAAATTTTACTTTAATTTTTATTTAAGATGCTGCTGCCATAAGAATACCACATGTCCATTTTCAATAAAAAATCTCTAAGAGTTTTCGATATATGAAAAAAAATCGATTTTCATTTTATAACTTCAAAGGGCTGTAACTTTTTTTGTGTGCACTATTGTATATAGGTAAGTGAGGTTCAATCAACCTATTTTCGACTCCAGAATCTGTAGTATAATTTATGACCAATTTTTTCGGGACACCCTGTATAATTTGTATTTATGTATTCCGTAAGTCACATCTGAAAGAATAAAACTAATGCTTTTTTGTCTAGATCCTTTATGGGTTTTGAGTCTGGAACCTCTTTTGCTCTGACAAAAATTTTCTGCGTAAGTATGTTCCTTTTATCTCCAATCCATTTGGAATTTAATTTACCTTTTTGCATTCTTTGGTATCGGCAACACAAATTTCCCTTTTATTAGGAATGATCTGTTACTTTTAGCTCTTCCCCATACACAAAGTTTTATGAGAATCGTATTTTAGGAACTTTCACTTGAAACATAAAGTCCTTTTTGATAAGTATTTAAGTCCTCAGATAAGAATTGTTTATGAATTTAGCCAAATCATATTTCTACACGTGTAATATATTGTATCAATAGTTTATAATATAGTATTTATTATCTTGTTATGTAGTAAGTTCTTGTAATAATTCGTATATAGCATATTAGGAAGTCTGATAATTAACGTTTTTTATTTTATTTTGTTTAGCTTAAATGCCTAGAAAACTAAGACCATTGGCGTGGTACGATTGATTTCGTAATTAGATTATAGTGTAATGTGTAATGTGTGTTTATATCCCAGGCTGTGGGTGAAAAAACGTGATATATTTCAGGAATTTTTGAAACCTATTAGGTGTTGTAAAGGACGATGCCAGGAATAACTTCTACTAAAATGTGACCAAAAATATTGTGAGCTTTTTTTTAATTGCGATTTTCATTTGTTAAATTTGCAATTTTTAAAGATTTTTAATTTTGCAGCTTAGGATATTGATTTTAGAGAAAAACTTTTTAATAGAAAGTTGTAGTAAATTAAAAAACCTTCAATTTGAGCTATAGTAAGTTTAATTTCGTTTATTAGTTATTGCAAAACAGCATGCGAAAATCCAAAATGGCCGTTTTTTACAATTGCGTTATTTATTGTACAAATATTTTTTTTTATTTCTTAAAGCTTTAAAATTAAAATCTTTCAATTTCAAACATAAAAAAAATTTCAAGGCCGGATTAACGAATTTGTTGCTTAGATATTATAAATTGTTTATCCCAAGAGGTCAAATGTCGAAGGCTATAACTTTTTTAAGAAAAATCGTAGAGAGTTGTTGTAACATCCAATCTCCATCTAAAGAGTTATATTTTTACATTCTGATGTAAATAAATGGTAAAACATTTTTAAACCTCTAATTTTTGGGTTTGAAAATAAGGGGGGCAAATTTCGTTAAAAACATTTAGAGCTGAAGCGGCCCTGTACATCCTATGAGTTTCTAACTTACAGATTATTGTTGCTAAAGACGAAACGAAGATATATAAAAAAATAAAAAAATTTACAACAAACTGAAGCCGAGATAATTGTTTATTTTTTCTTAAATCGTAGTGCCTTTATTTATAACAATTAAGAAATTATTTTACAGTCATTGACTAAAGAAAGACTTATATTATCTTAAAATAAAACTATTATAAACTATAATTACATTTAATTATTAAAAATTATTTTTAAAATCGATGCTTTTGCGAGCGGCCGAATTTTGCAAATCGCCCGGCTCGCTTCAAATCCGCGCGCTCGGAAAATTTTTACGTAACTTGTATTAAATTTTGACCGAAAACGATTTAATAATACTACCATTATAATATACAGTGTATTTACCACTGTATTTGTTTTTCTTGATAAACTTTTATATGTGAAATCTCATTTCTGAAGAAATAATATTACAACAATGATAGGTATAACTATATTTTTAATTTTTGCTTTGTTATATAAATATAATAATAATAATGTTACTTCTTATTATACAATATAAAACTTTTTCTTCTTGTAGTGATTATCCGTTTTGGATGTTGGCGACCATCATGGCAATTTGGCAAACCCCATTTGGAAACTGAGAACCAGGAAGGCGAAGGATTACCTTGCTAGAAAATTTACGTACGTCGTTCAACACAACAACTACAAATCTTTATAGAACAGTAGTACCGATTTAGTGTGCAAGTACAGATTGCCATGATGGTCGCCAACATCCAAAACGGATAGTCACTACAGAAGAAAAAGTTTTATATTGTATAATAAGAAGTAACAATATTATTATTATATTTATATAACAATGAAAAAATTAAAAATATAGTTATATATTTCATATATATGTATCATTTTTGTAATATTATTTCTTCAGAAATGAGATTTTACATATAAAAGTTTATCAAGAAAAACAAATACAGTGGTAAATAGGCTGTACATTATAATGGTAATATTATTAAATTGTTTTCGGTCAAAATTTAATACAAGTTACGTAAAAATTTTCCGAGCGCGCGGATTTGAAGCGAGCCGGGCGATTTGCAAAATTCGGACGCTTGCAAAAGCACCGAATTTAAAAATAATTTTTAATAATTAAATGTAACTATATTTTATAATTATTTTTAATTTAAGATAATATAAGTCTTTCGTTAGTCAATGACTGTAAAATAATTTCTTAATTGTTGTAAATAAAGGCACCACAATTTAAGAAAAAAGAAACAATTATCTCGGCTTCAGTTGGTTGTAAATTTTTTTTATTTTTTTATAAATCTTCGTTTCGTCTTCAGCAACAATAATCTGTAAGTTAGAAACTCATAGGCTGTACAGGGCCGCTTCAGCTCTAAATGTTTATAACGAAAATTGCTCCCCTTCTTTTCAAGCCCAACATTTAGCTCGGCTTCAGTTGGTCGTAGAAATTTTTTATTTTTTTTATAAATCTTCGTTTCGTTTTTAGCAACAATAATCTGTAAGTTAAAAACTCATAGGGTGTACAGGGCGGCTTCAGCTCTAAATGTTTATAACGAAATTTGCCCCCTTATTTTCAAACCCAAAAATTAGAAGTTTAAAAATGTTTTACGCATTTATTTACATCATAATATGAAAACATAACTCATTAGAAGGAGATTGGATGTTTCACCAACTCTCTGCGATTTTTTTTTTTTTCAAAAAGTTATAGCCTTCGACATTTGACCTCTTGTGACAAACAATTTATAATATCTAAGCAACAAATTCGTTAATCCGGCCTTACAATTTTTTTTATGTTTGGAATTTAAAGATCTTCATTTTAAAGCTTTAAAAAATAAAAAAAAAGTGTACAATAAATAACGCAATTTTAAAAACGGCCATTTTGGACTTTTCGCAGGCTGTGTTGCAATAACCAATAAACGAAATTAAATTCACCATAGCTCAAATTGTAGGTTTTTTAATTTACTACAACTTTCTACTAAAAAGTTTTTCCCTAGAATCAATATCATAAGCTGCAAAATTAAAAATCTTTAAAAATTGCAAATTTAACAAATGAAAATCGCAATAACAAAAAAAGCTCACAATATTTTTGGTCACATTTTAGTAGAAGTTATTCCTGGCATCGTCCTTTACAACACCTGATAGGTTTCAAAAATTCCTGAATTATATCCTGAAATCGACCTATTTTTCACCCACAGCCTGGAGTATTAGTAAATGTCTTGGTACTTACTGAAGTCGACTCACAGGCATAGAAATTATCAGTAGTAATTACACAAGAGCTCTAAAATTATTGAATTTTTCCCGAGTGACACTTTGAAAGTTTTAATTTCACGAGCCGAAGACGAGTGAAATTATGTCAAAGTGTCACGAGGGCAAAAATTCTATATTAATTTTAGAGATCGGGTGCAATTTGTTGCGATTATTTCATGAATAAAACTGTTCAAAACCAAAATGTTATTGTAATTTATTTATGCAAGTACAAATTATTACTGTTAAACACACAGTTTTAATAAATATTTCACTGTTGAAAGTCATCATTTTATAATTTTTAAAACATTAATTGTCATTAATGTCACTGAATGTATTTTTTCGTAGCAACGAAGGGCATCTGACGTAATATACTTGACGACGGGAAATTATCAAAAATTATCGATTTAATTTAGATTTCTGTAGCTTTCTATTGGTCAGAATCTCCTATGAATGAAATAATCAAAAATATATTTTTCTATAAAAACCTTTTAATTTATTCGATAGTCTTCTCTTAGTCCAATATAAAGGTTCCAGCAATTTTACAACTTCTTTATGCCGTCCAAATAATACGATACTAGAAGCTCTACGAAGTAGGTGTTTGTTTCATTAATTATATTAATATCTTTGTTCGAGCTTAATATACGAGCCATCTCTTTAGATTTGTAAACAGATAATAATCTGAAGGGGCAAAATCAGGGCAAAATCAGGCAGAGTAAACGAGAAAGCGAAGCCCATTTCATGAAATTTGCCAATATCATAATCTATTTCAAGCCGATAAATTTTCTCGGAAAAATAAAATTTTTACTTCTGTGTATGGGGATATTTCTAACTGAGTTCCTGCTTTAGTTTGTCTAAATATTCACGAAGATATTACCTGGTAATAGTTTAAATTTTTACGACGTTATATAAACATACAAATAAAAGTTTGCCTTTAAAATTCTAAAATTCAGTGACCGTCACCTTTCCGACCAATTGAGCAACTCTTGGCCGATTTAGAGCAGTTCTACCATCGTCAGTCTACAGCCGTGCATTCATGATGTTCTTTTTGTAGTAGTGAATCCAGGTTTAATTAATAGTTCCATTATAATTCTGTTAATTAATAGTTTGGAATATAAGTTCCAAACATTGCCTAGAAGTGATCACACGATCACTGTTTTGGTCAATAGTAAGCAAACGCAAAAACCATCTGCATTTACATCTCCACAACAAAAGATTTATATTGGAGATGTACATAAGGAAAGATGCAAATTCTATCAATAATAATACCGACATAAAATATATCCCCAAGATATATCCTACATTAATAAATTAACTTTGTTTTTTAATTGGACTATTTGCAGATATTTTAAATACGACCCTGAACCGGTAGTAGTTTAAGGGAATAGGCGCATCGCCTGGCAAAATGTTCACTGTGTTTTAAATGTTCGAATCGTGAGAAAACTAATAAATATTTTTGAAAAATTGAAACGCATAATGAAAGACTACATTATTGCTGAGAGTTGAAAGTCTCTGAAAACTTTTATAATGTTTATTTTAATTCGTTACATTGATGAAAATAAAAGAGAAAATTTAGTGTTAGTTTTAATTGCAAATATTTCATTGAAAAGAAATATTTTGTTTATTCTAAGGGACTTTCAGACCTCGATAATATTGTAATCTTTCATTCTGCGTTCAAATTTTTCAAAAATATTTATTAGTTTTCTCAGGATCCGAAAAAAATAAATACATTTAAAACACATTGAAAATTTGGACAGGCGACATTTTGCGCCTTTTCCCTTAAGGTTTAGGATCAAATATTACTTTCTGATTCCACCGCAAACTAGCAAAAAGTGCAGACAAATTATAGAGTGCATTTTGTAATTTTTATATTTATTATACATATACCTACACATAGAATCTGGATTATATAGAAACAATCTACCATCTTTCCTATTAGTCCAGAAAGCCACTGCGCATCCGCTAGGAAAAATATTCTAATTCGGATTTTTTGCACAATCTTACTCAAAAAGGAGTCCTTTTAACAAATTTGCATGTTGCCAGGACCAAACGGTGGTCAAAAATTTTTTAAACGTTTTTTTTTTGTTTTTTTCATAAAATTATTTTTTTTGCATAGAAAAAAGTTTTTTTTAGATTTTTTGGATCATTCCAAACAGAAAAGGTCTTTAGTGACTTTTCTCTAAAATTGATAGTTTTTGACATGTAAGCGATTAAAATTTGAAAAATTGCGAAATCGGCCATTTTTAACCCTCAAAAACTATGTGAAAAACTGAAAATTTGAATGTTGCAAAGGTAGGTAGATATTCTTTAAACATCAGTTGATGAAATCCTGAAGAGCTTTTTGCAATACAATATTCACAACTCCTTTGTTTTTTAATTGCTAATCAAGCGTGCGCGACACTATTTTCCACCGACAGTATGGTGCAAATGAAAGGAATAAATTCGTTATTTCGTAAACCGGCGACTTTAAGGAAAAATCCCGAAACAGGTCGATTTTTATTTTTATGTTATGATATTGTGACATATATGGTATACTAGTGACGTCATCCGTCTGGGCGTGATGACGTAATCGATGATTTTTTTAAATGAGAATAGGGGTCGTGTGGTAGCTCATTTGAAAGGTTCTTCAATTCTCTATTCAGTAATGTAAACATTTACATAATTATTTATACAGGGTGTCCTTCTACCTCTTTTTTTGTCAAATAATTTAATTGATTAAAATTTTTTTGGACACCCTGTATAAATAATTATGTAAATGTTTATATTACTGAATATAGAATTGAAGAACCTTTCAAATGAGCTAGCACACGATCCCTATTCTCATTTAAAAAAATCATCGATTACACCATCACGTCCAGATGGATGACGTCACTAGTATGCCATATATGCCACAATATCATAACTTAAAAATAAAAATCGACCTGTTTCGGGATTTTTCCTTAAAGTCGCTGGTTTAGGAAATAACGAATTTATTCCTATCATTTGCACCATACTGTCGGTGGAAAATAATGTCGCGCACGCTTAATTAGCAATTAAAAAACAAAGGAGTTTTGAATAATATATTGCAAAAAATTCTTCGGGATTTCATCAATCGATGTTTAAAGAATATCTACCTACCTTGGCAACATTTAAATTTTCAGTTTTTCACATAGTTTTTGAGGGTTAAAATGGCCGATTTCGCAATTTTTCAATTTTTAATCGCTTATATGTCAAAAACTATCAATTTTAGAGAAAAGTCACTAAAGACCTTTTCTGTTTGGAATGATCCAAAAAACCTAAAATAACTTTTTTCCATTCAAAAAAAAATAATTTTAGGAAAACCAAAAAAAAAAACGTTTAAAAAATTTTTGTCCACCTTTTGGTCCTGGCAACATGCAAATTTGTTAAAAGAAGTCCTTTTTAAGTAAGATTGTGCAAAAAATCCGAATTAGAATATCTTTCCTAGCGGATGCGCAGTGGCTTTCTGGACTATATATTATTTACACACACAATTATATTACATTATAATATTATATAACGTAATATACACTGACCGGTACGAAAAACAGGCACCCAAAAAATGGGTAATTTTTGATGTCTCGTATGTCCTAAACCTGTAGTCCGATTTAAGTAGTTTTTTAATATTTTATAGCCTTGTTCTTTAACAATATCGCGGTAATAATATTTTTGCTAGACAGGTAAATTTTCATTGTATACCGGGTGTACCAATTAAACTGGGCTTTTTCTCAATTTTCACAACACCCTGTGAAATATTCTAGCCTTTATAAAATATTGAAATTAAAACCCAACTATAGCCCAAGTTTTCTTAACCTGCTCTTTTTTTATTTATTCGCTTATGTTGGATAATATTTTCACTTTTGTTGGGACTTTAACAACTAGCCATGTTCTTTATGAATACAGGGTGTTTCTAAATAAGTGAGACAAACTTTAAGGGGTAATGCTGCATGAAAAAATATTGTCCGCAAATGCTTCGTTTCCGAGATACGAAATGTTGAATTTTGTCTTACAAACTGACGATTTATTTATTGCTCTAAAATTGGTTGAGATATGCAAATGAAATTTGGTAGGTTTTAAGAGGTAGTAATTGCGCATTTTTTGATATACAATTAAAAATTTTATATTCACCATTGGCGTGCATGCGGGCAATATGACCGGGTAATATGACCCGTATGCACACCAATGGTGAATATAAATTCGTTACATTGGAATAACAAGGTTTTTTGTTTATTTAGCAAATGTCTCGACAATTAATGGCCATTGGCATGGTAGGTACGGTGAATTTTTACAGTTAGATACCTAGTGTCATGTGTAGTGTGTGTGTTGAGTAAGTTTCTTGTTACTTTGCAAAGTCGACGTTATTGTCTTTGCAAAGAGACGCTAATGGAATAACAAAGTTCTATCTGCCTCATGTGCCATTTTTAGTTATGACTGTTTAAAGTTTCTATGTTACGTATTTATTTTACTATTATCGCCACCTGTATGTATTAACAATGTAAATTAAAAAAAAATATATTTTTATTAACCGTAAACGGTTACTTCAATAGTTAAAAAAAAGGAGTGCTGATTTAAGAAATGATTTAAATTTATTTAATAAAGGTTTATCTTCCATATATACAATTCTTTAACAATTATTATATAATAAAACAACTTCAAGTTATTTAATAAAGTATCATTGCTAAATTATAAACACTTTTAGTTCTTGCAGATAGGACCTTGTGTACTTAGTTGACTGTTTTTATCTCAGTTAGAACCTTGTTAACTTATTAACATTTAAAATTATCTCAGATAGAACTTTGTAACTTACGTATTTTAGCCACCTGTTAATAGATGTCCGTGCTAGTAACATATTAAAGCGAAGAACATAAAATAGAATCAAGTTACATAAAAATCTCAGTTTGGACAAAAATTGCAGATAGAACCTTGTTATTCTGACGTAACGAACTCTTAATTTTATGTCGAAAAATTCGGAATAACTACCTCTTAAAACCTACCAAATTTCATTTGTATATCTCAACCCGTTTTAGAGCAATAAATAAATCGTCAGTTTGTAAGACAAAATTTAACATCCCGTATCTCGGAAACAAATCAGTTCCGGACAGAGGTTTATTAAGCAAACGGTCATTATTTTTTCATGCAGAATTACCCCTTAAAGTTTGTCGCACTTATTTAGAAACACCCTGTATTGATAAAAAAACATGGCTAGTTGTTAAAGTCCCTAACCTCTTTATTATCCAACACAAGCGAATTAATAAAAAACAGAATGTTAATAGAACCTTGGGCTATAATAGGGTTTTAATTTCAATATTTTATAAAGGCTAGAATATTCCACAGGGTTTTGTGAAATATGAGAAAAAAACCCAGTTTGATTGGAACACCCGGTATACAATGAAAATTTACCTGTCTATCGGCACTACTCTTACAGCGATATTGTTGGAGAATAAAGTTATAACATATTAAAACAATTACTTAAATCGGACAACAGGTTTATAGTCTAAAAGCTGGGAGCGGATTTTGTGCGTGATAAGTAATATGGAAAAAATATACGGGGATATGTTGAATTAGTTGTGTACATGACTTTTACCAACGGCCGGAAACCAGAGTTGGGGCCGAGGGTAGTTATAAGGGGTCAAATTCGCGGTTTTTATTATTTTTTTTGTGACGCTCATGATCGAGATAGTGCACCAAAATTTGGGAATAAGTAGGTCATGACGTAACTAAGTAAAATCTCTAGGGTCGGAACGCTGCGTGGCCGAGAAAGGGGTGGGGGTAGGGGTGAATATAAAAAATATAAGGGGTTTTTTGCGACGTTCGTGATTGAGATAGTGCACCAAAATTTGGGTATAAGTAGAACATGACATAAATAAGTAAAATCCCCAGAGCCGGAAACCAGAATGGGGGAGGAAGGTAGTTATAAGGGGTCAAATTCCCGTTTTTTATTATTTTTTTTGTGACGCTCAAAATAGAGATAGTGCACCAAAATTTGGGAGTAAGTAGTTCATGACGTAACTAAGTAAAATCTCCAGGGGTGGAACGCTGCTTGGGGGTACAAAGGGGTGGTAGGCAGGGGTGAGTATAAAAATATATGGGGGTTTTTTTGCCGTTCGTGATAGAGATAGTGCACCAAAATTTGGGAATAAGTAGACCATGACATAAATAAGTAAAATCCCCAGAGCCGGAAACCAGAATGGGGGAGGAAGGTAGTTATAAGGGTAGTTATAAGGGGTCAAATTCCCGTTTTTTATTATTTTTTTTTGTGACGCTCATGATCGAGATAGTGCACCAAAATTTGGGAGTAAGTAGTTCATGACGTAACTAAGTAAAATCTCCAGGGGTGGAACGCTGCTTGGGGGTACAAAAAGGTGGTAGGCAGGGGTTAGTATAAAAATATATGGGGGTTTTTTTGCCGTTCGTGATCTAGATAGTGCACCACAATTTGGGAATAAGTAGATCATGACATTACTACGTAAAATCTCCAGGGGCGGAACGCTGCGTGGGAGACAAATGTTGTGCGGGGTCACAAAAGAAGAATACACATGATCTACTTATTCCCAAATTTTGGTGCACTATCTCAATCTAGCACGTCGCAAAAAACCCCTTATATTTTTTATATTTACACCTACCCCCACACCTTTATCGACCACGCAGCGTTTCACCCCTGGAGGTTGTACTTAGTTACCTCATGACCTACTTATTTCCAAATTTTGGTGCACTATTTCGATCATGAGCGTCACAAAAAAAATAATAAAAACGACGAATTTGACTCTTTATAACTACCCTCGTCCCCCACCTCGGGTTTCCGGCTCTGAGGATTTTACTTAGTTATGTCATGGTCTACTTATTTCCAAATTTTGGTGCACTCTCTCAGTCACAAACTTCGCAAAAAACCCCTTATATTTTTTGTATTCACCCCTGCCCCACCCCTTTGCCGGTCACGCAGCGTGCCTTCCCTGGAGATTTTACTTAGTTACGTCATGACCTACTTATCCCCAAATTTTGGTGCACTATCTCGATCATGAGCATTACAAAAAAAAATAATAAAAACGGCGACTTTGACCCTTATAACTACCCTCGTCCCCCACTCTGGTTTCCGGCTCTGGGGATTTTACTTAGCAATGTCATGGTCTACTTATATCCAAATTTTTGTCCACTATATCAATCACGAACGTCGCAAAAAACCCTTTATATTTTTTATATTCACCCCTACCCCCAACCCTTTGTCGGCCACGCAGCGTTCCGCCCCTAGAGATTTTACTTAGTTACGTCATGACCTACTTATTCCCAAATTTTGGTGCACTCGATCATGAGCGTCACAAAAAAATTATAAAAACCGCGACTTTGACTCCTTATAACTACCCTCGGCCCAACTCTGTTTTCCGGCCGTTGGTGAAAGTCATGTACACAACTAATTCAACATATCCCCGTATAGTTTTTCAATATTACTTATCACGAACAAAATCCGCTTCTATCTCTCCGACTATTAGGAGATACGAGTCATCAAAAATGACTCATTTTTTAAGGTGCCCCTTTTTCGTACCGGTGAGTGTATATTTGCAATATCATCTTAACACATATCTAGATATTTTTTATATTGCGCAGCTTCGTAAATAATCTAGCTCACATGTTCAACTAATTTCATTCAAAATGGAATTCTAACAAAAGGTTTTATTTTATAAAATATATTCCTCATTGTTTTTTGGAGACAATATATACGAATTCCTATTTAGAACTGAAAGAAACAACAAGAAATTCCCTAGTGCATTCTGCGTATGCACAGTCTTATTAGACTATGCATATACAACAATTTTGTGTCTTGTAGCTCTAACAAAACCCTTTTCATTTTGCAACATGTAACACTTTTCTTTACAAAAGGCGTAGCGAGATGCATTCTAAAAACTTATTGTTGGGAAACTGCATTAGAAGGAGACGTGACAAGAAGTCATATAATACACTAAATTCTTTGTTCAACCGAGTATAAACCACACTGAAAGAATAAAAACTTTATACAGTGACTTAATTAATAAAAAGACATTAATACTTTCCATGAGATAAAAATACAGTTTCGTAATTACCCGTAAATTTGTTGTAATGCAGTAATTGAGTTTGGTAAGAATAATACCAATGTTTAGTTCATATTAATAAAGATATCAACTGTCGATAATGAGCAGTTCAGATGATTGTCAAGTTCTACATTTTAATAAACACACCAAAATCTGATCGATCCCATAAAGTTATCAATAATTTATTGGACAATATAGTTATCCTAATAATAAATCCAAGTCTTTATCGATTTCTGTACTTCTAGTGCTACGTAAAACCTCGCTTTCCACGGTCCCTATGGGCAAATTTTATTCAACGTCTTCTTCATCTTCCTTTGTTATTAAAATTAAATTATTCATTAAATACATTATATTTCACAAATTAAAGAAAACTGTTCTGCGTAAAAGGTATATTTATTTTAAAAACCCCAAAAAAGGACTACAAAAATAAAAAACGGAACATTTTCGGCCTAAAGAGAGCATCATCAGTATCCTTTGCAAGCTCTACATGCTAAGCCACCAAAAATACATGGGTTTAAAACCCTTAAAATGTCGACTAAAAGTCTTACAATAAAATGTTATATGCTAAATCCTGACGATGGATAAAATTAATAAGGATACCTTAAGGCATTATATGACTTTCCACGAAGAACGTGGGTTGTTGAGTCTAATTCTCTGTCTTCACATAGAGAAAGGTGAAAGCCAACCAAAGCCAGCAACCAAGAATCGCACTAAAATATGACTTCTTTTTCATCCCTGTAACTTATTAAAATAAACAATATAGAAGTTTTCAGGGACTTTCGGCTCTCCTCGGAAATAATGTAATCTTTTATTCTGCGTTTACTTTTTTCAAAAATACTTATTAGATTTCTCAGGATTCAAAAAAAGCATTGTCCCTATATTTTACGCCTACACTTTTAAGGTTACAATGTCAATCTTAACTGTAATATTTTTTATCAATGTGAGTAGATACAGTGAGGACGTTTAGGTTGGAATAAGTTCATTTTCTCGAGAATGCGCGATTTTGAAGGGAAATCCCGAAACAGAGCGATTTTTATTTTTGAATTACGATTTATTCATAGAATATGGTTATTCATGTTTGATTTACATGTTTACTCTGCTTGGAGTACGAAGGGAACCATTCTCGTTGGAACTTTAGTGCGCTGAGCAGATAGGACGTGAATTATAAATTGTAAAATTCCATCATCTTCCTTAGTCTCAGCATCCGTTATGGCTTGCAAATTTTAGAGGCCTCGGAGGTGTACCAGAGAAGGTTCCCATTGTTTTCAGTCTGTTAGGATGTAGAGTAACATTTTTTGATGTTGTTTTATGTGCTATTAGATTGAAAACTTAGTCTTTTGCTAGCAGTTGCCGCTAGGGCATCCCTACCATTTCGTTTGTTGCAATCCGTGACTGCACGCCGGGGTTTGTCCTAGTTGGGTCAGAGAGAGCAGCATATTATGTGCCTCCTTATGAGAGACTAATAAGTTTCTAAACCGGTAGAGGTGCTTGCTCCACTCTCTGATTGAAGTGGAATAATGATGCGGCTGTAGTTTCGTGTTTCAACGAAATTGAAAATGGTAATTCATTTTTAATCGATGATTGCTTGAAATGAGAGCAGGGGTTGCTGATGGCTCATTCGAAAGGTTATTTATGGCTTTATTCAGTAATATAAACGTTAACATAATTGAGGCGCTCAGGGCAACAGTGGCTTAGGTCACAAATTGATCATTTTTAGATTAATATATCAATAAAAGCAGCAACATTAAATCTTCGGATTATCAAGGGTCTACACAACTTATATTTGGCTAAATGGCGCTACATAATTTGTCATTCTGTGGTTTCGGTTTCATGTCAGCTAATATATTTTTATGTTTGAACAATTTTTTTTCTTTAATTTTGGACCTTGTTGCGGGGGGAAATTTCCTCATTTTCCCTCACCGTAGAGCCGACAGTGGTCAGAGGGCATCTTTAACCCGCCGTTACGCGCGGCTTCTATTGTGACGTGGTTGCACGCCTATTAGCGTCGCCCTCACCTACATAAGTTCGACTTATTTCGAGGAAGAATGAATGTCAACATGTATAAATATAAAATGGGTTGTACTCATATACTATAGAAAGTCTCCTAAACCAACTTTTTTATTAATTTAACAAAACAAAAGTAAAAATAATATACATAGATCAAATGCAAGTTTTTTTAATTTTCAATTTCAGCAAGCCACTAAAGAAATTAACGTTCTTTACGCGAATTCATTTTACTAAAAATACAAATTAAAATTAACAACTGTTCTGAAGCTATTTCTTTGTGGTATTTATGTAATTAACTATTAATATTTTGTATTTTGATAACGACGTCCGAGTTGGAATTCGAAACGTCAATAAAATCAATTTTTCAAGTTAAATTGTGGCTTATTTCCCAATTAGAATAGGTAAATTTAAAAATGGGTTCTTAACCAGTGGCGCACCTAGAATTTTCCTCTGGAGGGGGGGTTAGCTTGGGCACCGAAAGTTTTTTGTATTATTTGTGAAAGACAAGTTACATTTTCCTACTTTCTTTTATATATATTTCATATGCTCTGGGTGGGATTTTAACCCCCAAACACCCCGCTCGGTGTGCCACTGTTCCTAACCTAATCCCAACAATAATAGTTTAATTAAACCTACCTAAATATTAAATAAAAACCTAAAAGTTTCTTTGAGATAACAGAAACGTGATTTCACCGTGAGGAATTCCCTCACTTGAAGAGGGATGTCTCTTCTTTCAACTATCACACAGCACACTGACCGCCTGAAATATTCTATAACTTTTTCATACCCTCCCATGAACCATGCTAAAGGCATTCCTGGGTGCTTAAGGTTATCGTATTAGTTTACACAATTTCATTGGTTATAAACAAATATGGTGAGGGTTTCCCTCATAGCGCGTGTAATGGCGGGTTAACAACTGTTTTATCGGGAACGTGCGTCGTCGTGAATAATATTTGCAAGGCTACATCATATATACTAGATAAATATATATAAATAATTATAAACAGTTCAATATTCATTTCAGTACTGGTTAGTTTGTCGCATACTGTATGATACTTTTAAAAGCGCATAATGATTTATTTTTCATTGTTTTGTGTATAAATGAATATTCAGCTGCAAAAATATTGTTCTGGAGCTGTTTATTTTTGGCATCTTATATAGTTTACTATTTTATTGGGAAAAAAGCCACAATTTAATTTAAAAATGTAAATTTAAATCTTGCAATAATTACGTAAGTTTGTTTTTTTTTTTCGCTAAGGTATCAATAGCAGTGTTAGTGTTAACTATAGTATTTTTTATCAATTAATGTAATTACATAATATTTCTATAATCAAGTATATTCAAATGGGAAATAAGCCACAATTTTACCTAAAAATGATTTTATTAACGTTTCGACGCCCAAGTCGGGTGTCGTTGTCAAAATACAAAATAATGATTTTGTATTTTGACAACGACACCCGACTTGGGCGTCGAAACGTTAATAAAATCATTTTTAGGTAAAATTGTGGCTTATTTCCCATTTGAATATACTTGATTATAAAAATGCCACAAGAAAATATCTTCAGAACAACATAATATTTCTATATATTTATAAATCCTATATTATAGTAATAACTCTCTAATTTGTTTAATTTTTAAATTTTAAATAAAATTGTTAGCTTAAAATGGTGCATATTATGTTTATTAGCCTAAAAATTGAACAATTGTTTAAAAAATTCAAAATATTGAAAATCAACTTTTTCAGAAACTTCGCTCTTAAAATTATTTTTCAAAATGTACTCGATAGATTGTGCTGAAGTTTGGTTTAATGTTTATATTAGAAGGGTTTTATGGGTAAATTTTTAAAGTTACATATTAAATATCTGAAAAAGATTATTGAAAAACATTGTCTTGTGACCCTTTTTTTGAATGGTCTAAGCTAATTTTGCAATAATAATAATTGTTTTATCAATTTATTTTGCAAGCAGTTATATATTACCTTGTGTGAAATTTAAATAATTAAAAATAAAAGATGAACAAAAATTATCATTGCTAATATTATTTCGAAGCTACTAAAGCTAAAAAATGGGATCACATAATATGTATACCCAACCCAAAACAAATACCGCCTGGTTTACTGATATATTGCCATTCTGTAGAATTGCGTAGGTATGGCGATTTTTGAAAAACTGACCCTCATCAATGTTTACGCTCCATCGACGAACACCTACAAAAACTGCATGTTATTGTAGACGAGTAAGCCGAGAAGAAATAAAAAAAAAGTAGTGCACTGTTTCTATTAATATTGATTTTCTTTATGGCAGTGACATTAAGGTCAGAACCCTATTCAATCAGATCGGTTACGCCCAACGCCCCATCGTGTCATCTCCAATTCAAGTGAGTAGATACAAAAAGTAGATGAAAGGCGAAATTTCCTTCGCAAAAGGATTCAATTTACAGCTTAGTTAAGAAAAATCTGGTGATACACTTCATGTATAGTCATTGGAAAATCTTTTTTTTTTCACTTTTTATCCAAATGAAAAAAAAAGCGTAAAATGCGAATAAGTCAAGTCAAGTCAAGTCAAGTCAAATTTATTCATCACATGCGACATTATACAAAGTTGTACATGTATGAGACAAGTCAAAGTTACAGACATATATAATGTACATATTAAAAGTATATAAATTAATAAATACGACAAAACATACTTAAAATTTATTTGTAGAATATGGCTCTAGCTCACAAATGTATTGATGTACACACCTCCGAAAGTTTGGCTGATGTAAATTCATTCGTATATCTATTGGCAATTTGTTAAAGAAACTTATGGCTGCATAATGTGTGCTACCTTCCAACAAAACAGAACGATGCTGTGGAAGCATAAAGTGATTGTCTCTGAATCTTGTTGAATAAATATGGTTAAATTGAAATTTATTGAATTCATAAATTTTGCAATGTAAATACATTATACACGAAAATATATACAGACCAGGAATTGTAAGATTAT
Organism: Diabrotica virgifera virgifera; assembly: GCF_917563875.1. NCBI lineage: Eukaryota > Metazoa > Arthropoda > Insecta > Coleoptera > Chrysomelidae > Diabrotica > Diabrotica virgifera. The sequence continues at coordinate 188,264,187 of NC_065447.1, read as the reverse complement.
TTTGTCTAAAGATACCTCTACAAGAATCTCTAAATTTCATTTTATATATTATCCTAACAGCTCTTTTCTGAAGTACGAATATCTGCTCTAATTCAGAGGTACAACCCCAGACTTGAATGCCATATTTGGCTATTGAGTAAAAATGGGCAAAGTATACTGTTTCTAATATTGATGTATTAAAGAGACGTGAAAGAATTCTCAATGCATAACATGCGCTACTTAATCTGGATTTCAAATTAGAAATGTGGTTTGACCATTTAAAATTACTGTCTAACAGGACCCCCAGCAACTTCGTGCAGTCTATTTTATCTATTGCTGCTTGTATAGTGGCTTAATGGTTTAACAAATTATTTGACGTGAAAATCATATACTTTGATTTCTCTTCATTTAAAACTAGTTTGTTGGATAAAAAATAACTGTTGATGGTGGATAGTATCTGTGTAGTTTTATTTTGCAAATTTTGATTGGATGTTGCTGTGACTAGAATGTTGGTATCATCCGCATAACTGATGATGTTAACTCCACTCAGTGAATTTGTTATCAAAGCTATACAGTGCTAGTCAAAAGTCCGTACCCCCCCTCGTATCTTTTGAACAGTTATACCTATAATAGTGAAATTTGGAGGGAGGAAATAAACGGACGTAAGCTTCTTAACTAGTTATGACAGGTGACGTAATAGTGACAGATGACTTTACAGCGCCACTGTGACAGATAATTTTAAATGGGACCTTATGACAAGTGACACATCATTTGAAAGGTATTGAAAATACCTATTCAGTCATACTAATTTTGCTTGAGTTTAAGCTAATTTTGATGAATAAATGAAATAATATAAAATTGTAGTTTCGCATTTAATTAATAAAAATTCTAAATTCCGCCTATGATTACGTGTCAAAAAGGTTGATGTTGTCGTAAAAACTACTAGAGAATTGAAAAACGTCAGCTTTTTTGACAAAAAAACCGTAGGCGGACATTTGAATTTTTATTAATTAAATGCGAAACTACAATTTTATGTTTATTTAATTTATTCACCAAAATCAAAATCAACTTAAACTCAAAAAAATTAGTATGACTAAATAGGTATTTTGAATACCTTTCAAACAAGGTATCACTTGCCATAAGGTCCCATTTAAAATTATCGGTCACAGTGGCTCTGTAACGTCATCTGTCACTATTACGTCACCTGTCATGACTAGTTAAGAAGCCTACGTTCGTTTATTTCCTCCCTCCAAATTTCACTATTATAGGTATTACCGTTCAAAAGATAAGAGGGGGGGTAGGGACTTTTGACTAGCACTGTATAATTAATATATACTATAAAAAGTAGAGGACCCAATACACTACCCTGAGGGACACCATAATGGATATCCAACGTGTTTGATTCGTATTTAAGTCCATTAGATGTTATCTTTACTTTTTGTCTTCTATTTTCTAGGTAGGAAGTAAACCATTTTAGAACTACACCACGAATACCAATCCCCTCAAGTTTTATTAGCAACAAATTATGATCCAAAGTATCAAAAGCCTTGGACAAATCGAGAAATAAACCACATGCCTTCTCTCGTCTGTCCAAAGCATCCAACACTAAGCTGACGAAATTGCAAGGGCTGTAGTTGTAGACTTAGAAGATGTAAAACCATGTTGAAAATTATGCAAGACACTATACTTTTTTAGGAATGCGTTTATTCTAGTATAAACCAGAGTTTCAATTATCTTTGAAAACACAGATAAGAGACTTATGGGACGGTAGTTGTTAAGGTCATCTTTATCACCACTTTTGAATAAAGGGATTACAATAGATAGTTTAAACATACTAGGAAATATTCCTTGTTGAAAAGAGGCATTACAAATATCCGTCAGTGGATCTGCGAAAGCGTGAATGCATTGTTTTAATAACTTAGGGGAAATCTGATCAAAACCACAACTGTGTTTGGATTTAAAACTTCCGACTACACTAGTTATTTCCTGTGGGTTAGTTGGATATAAAAACATAGAACAACTATTGGTTCTTAAATGAGATCTATATTATTAAACTTCTCAACAGTGGTCAATACAAATGTTATAAAATAATGGCGGTACCAAAAACACTTTCAGAATAGTTATTTATTAAACACTTCGTGAAGTATGCTTTTTGCGCACGCACGCGATGTTTAGAGCACGGGAGGAGCTGGTGCTATACATCGCGTAAGTGCGCAAAAAGTACTTCACGCACAGTTTCATACAATCTTTTATCTACGATAAACAAATAAATAAACTGAACCTCTTCGTCACTGGAATACATTTCTATATTAACGTTTTTAGAACTTTCACGTTTAAAAATTCAAACTTCTTTCAAACCACAAAACTGTCAAAATTTTGTTGTAATTTATTGCTCACATGTCATCAACATGTCAACGCGAAAGTTAAGGATATTTGATTATATGAAAGTGTTTCAAAAAACAGTGCGAAAAAGTAACACTAGCATCAAAATAGTTATTTATGAAACAGTTCGTGAAGTATGCTTTTTGCGAACGCACGCGATGTTTAGAGCACGAGCGACAAGGGAGCGAGTGCTATACATCGCGTAAGTTCGCAAAAAGTACTTCACGCAGAGTTTCATATAATATTTTATCTATGATGAATAAATAAAAAAACTAACTCTTCGTCACTGGAATTTATTTCTATTCTACAATTTTTAGAACTTTGACATTTAAAAATTCAAACTTCTTTCAAACCACAAAACTGTGAAAACTTTTGTCGTAATTTATTGCTCAGTATGCCATCATCATGACAACGCGAAAGTTAAGGATATTTGATTATATGAAAGTGTGTCAAAAACAGTGCGAAAAAGTAAGTCCCATTTAAACTAATTGTTACTTCACGCACACTTTATACGTACATACTTTATAGTACGTTCTTTAACGGTAAAATATTCCAAAACCTCTAAATTTTAAAGAACCGCTTGGATTGACTTAAAATTTGGCATACACGTAGCTAACAAGTCAAAGAAAAAAATTGATATTGTGCCGATATGTGCTTTTGACCTGGGGGTTGTTTTCACCCCCTCTTGGGGGTGAAAAAGTATTCGTCCAAAGTAAGTCCGGAAATTGATAAACTGACTAATTTTAAGTAACTTCTGTTCTATAGAGTTTATTCACTAAGTCAATACTTTTCGAGTTATTTGCCAGTGAATATATTCATTTTTTCAACAAAATAACCACGCTTTTAGACGGTTGTTTGCAAATAACTCACATAGTAAGTATTTTGTCGACAAAAAATCTATAGCAAAAATATAGCCTGTAAAAAAATATATAAAAATAGTGTACATATCACGTTCCTATACAAAGTAGAAGCAGAGTTATAGCTAATTAAAAATAGGTTCATATTCGTAAAATTCCAAATGAAATACTTTAACGTGAAATAACCAAAAATGAAGCATATTTCGGGGAAAACTCATTACAACTTATTTAAAGTGTTTAAAAAAGCTTCATTTTTGTTTTACAAAAAAAAATTTAGCATCAAAAGTAAACAAGTTACGCTCAAAATAAAATTAGTCCCTTTTTTTTTGGTAAAAAAATCGGGAAAATCACCCCCTAATTAGTATCTCAATTGAACTTAATCGTTACAACTTCACAAGTTTTTTGACTCGTATATGTATTGTTTATATGATCTGTAAGTTTTATCGGTTCAAAGTCCTTATTTCTGAAAGGGCTGTAGTTAAAAGGTGTTGAACGAGTCACTGATCACGAATGTATGCAAATTTAGAAACACTAAATCTTAATCAATTTTTGTCTAACAGAAAAACAAAGAAATACATGATATTCAGAAAAGCAATGCTGACTTTTTTGTTTTGGGAGATTTTTGGTATCTCTAACATTTTTTAAGTTATTTTGAAAAAACCCATATTTTTCAAAATTAAAATTTTTAAAAATTTTATATTAAAATCAATTTTTTTCCAAAATAAGCACTTTGAATCGATGAAACTTACAGATCATATAAACACAACATAAGTAAAATAATTTGTGGAGCGGTAACGAATAATTTCGTTTAAGTTGCTAATTAGGGGGTGGTCTTCCCGATTTTTTTTGCCAAAACAAAAGGGACCAACTATATTTTGAGCGTAACGTGCTTAAATTTAATGCTAGAAACTTTTTATAAAAACAGAAATAAAGATTTTTTTAAACACTTTAAAAAGGTTATAATGGGTTTCCCCAAAAATGCTTAATTTTTTGGATATTTCACTTCTAAGCATTCTATTTGAAATTTGGTGAATATGAATCTATTTTTCATTGGCTCTAACTCTGGTTTTACGAGGTCCAGAGACCCAACGCGTCCACCATTTTTTTTTTACTTTTTTACAGGCTATATTTTTGCAAAAAACTTTTTTTTCGACAAAATACTTACTTTTTGAGTTATTTGCGAAAAACCGTTTAAAAATGTAGTTATTTTGTTGAAAAATATATATTACTCGCAAATAACTCGAAAAGTGTCGACTTGTCGAAAAAGCTCTATGGAACAAAAGTTACTTAAAATTAGTCAGTTTATCCATTTCCGGACTTATTTTGGACTTACATTTTTTCACCCCCAATAGGGGGTAAAAGTCACCCCCAGGGCAAAAGCACACATTGGCACAATATCACTTTTTTTTTCACAATTTCATGTCAATCCAAGCGGTTCTTTAAAATTTAGAGCAAAAACCGTGAAAGAATGGACTATTAAACACTTCACACAGTGCTATCTATAATGACAGTTTTCACAAACTAAAAACTTATACATAATATGACATAGAGTAGATAAATCAGAATATATAAAACAGTGTTTAGATCGGTTCTCATGTATGGGTATGAGACGTAGACTCTGACCAAAGCAATTGAAAGAAAACTTAAATGTTTTGAGAGAAATCTCCTCAGAAGAAACTTTGAATCTTATCACGATCCTAATCGCAACCAATACCGAATGAGAACAAATTCAGAGGTCAAGCAGATATATAGGAGGAGCGACGTAGTCCAATAAATTAAATCTCAGCGTCTAAGATCGGCTAGCCATGTCCACAGACCCCCTAATAACCGCCTTGCCAAGCTGATCTTGGAGGAAGCCCCCACAGGAACAAGGCCCTTAGGACTTAATTTATATAGTTACGAACTGTCGCCGTTACGAGCTGTCGCTGTTACGAGTTGTCCGTTTGCAATTGTCCGGTTACGAACTGTCGCGTTACGAGATGTCTGGTCACGAGCTTAAGTATATGAAGGTGCCGACACCTTCCAGTTCTAAGTTATCAATTATTATTCTTGTAGGTATCGGGTTGCTTGAACTAGTGCAACACATATATTTGATCTTTTGAACATTTATATTTAGTCCCATTCTCTGTGCAGATGCTCCTAACGACAGAGATGCTTCAGTTAAAGATTCTGTGGACCTACCTATGATGTCTATGTCATCTGCGTGTCCGACAATTTGTATTGATTTGATCAAGATGTCTGTCAAGATGACTGTCTTAGTCCATTTTTGCAATGGAAGGGTCTTGAGGGACCGTGAAATCAGTACTTTATTCCAAATTTTTGCACAATTTCATTGGTCGAAAATTGCAGCATTTTAAATGCAAATTAATAAAATGTGTAAGTATATAGGTAGGATTATATACGATTCATTTTCAATCAAATTAAGTCAAAACATAAATTGAAACGAACGTCGATGTATATATTAATTTTTGTATACTGTATACTATATACTACACACATCGGCGTTCGTTTTACTTTCTGCTTTGACTTAATTTGATTGAAAATGAATCGTAGCGTATGGGAAAAGTTATAGCGGACGGACTAAACAGGGTGTTTGGTAAAGAATGGGCCATAGCTTAACCTCAGATTCCTGAGGTTAAAATAGGCCGATTTAAGCTAACTTACCTTAGTACAAAGTTTATAATAACCGAGATACAGGGTGTCAAAATTAAACTTTTTTTTTTATTTATTATTGAATATTTCCTGACAGGTGTGAGATAACAACATGAAATTTAGTATGTGGGGGTTTTTTGGGTCGAGAAAACTAAATTCCCTACCAAAAATTATGTATTGCCCAGAGGGCGCCACATACGCCTTTCAGCACTCATTTATTACGTTCAATTTTTTTATCCCCCACTCTGTAGAATTTTGACATTATAATTTTTATTCTCCTATTAGTTTTATTTAAAAAAGGTATACTTCTTTTATCTCCCTAAACTCAACCGTTTTCGAGATAAACGCATTTTAATTCTGCGATACACCATCATTTTTAGCATAATATTTGTAGTTACACCCGAAAAATAACTTAAAACCATAAAATTATCCAAAAATGTATCGGAAATTTCTTCAAATGGAATTTACGATGCAATGACATAAATTTGAGAACTGGCACAATTATTATGGTTTTACGTTATTTTTCGGGTGGAACTACATACAATATTATGCTAAAAATGATGGTGTATCTCAGATTTAAAATGCGTTTATCTCGAAAACGGTTGAGCTTAGGGAGATGAAAAGTATACCTTTTTTAAGTAAAACTAATAGGAGAATAAAAATTTTAATGTCAAAATTATACAGAGTGAGGGATAAAAAAAATTGAACGTAATAAATGAGTGCTGAAAGGCGTATGTGGCGCCCTCTGGGCAATGCATACGTTTTGGTAGGGAATTTAGTTTTCTCGACCCAAAAAACCTCCACATACCAAATTTCATTTAGTTATCTCATACCTGTCAGGAAATATTCAATAATAAATAAAAAAAATGTTTAATTTTGACACCCTGTATCTCGGTTATTATAAACTTTGTACTAAGGTAAGTTAGCTTAAATCGGCCTACTTTAACCTCAGGAATCTGAGGTTAAGCTATGGCCCATTCTTTAGCAAACACCCTGTATAAATATATTGGATTTTTCGAGAAATAACCACAGGTATACAATAAGTTTGCCGATATCTGCTATATATTAGTATTAAATGAGACATTGAAAAGTCTTGGAAAAACTATATTATACACTTTTTAAATATGTTTAAAGTGAAGGTAGATTTAAATTGATAATAGACGAACACAGTGGAAAAATGGGAAACAATTGACTTCAGAAATTTTATTGGTATACATTTTTGCAATGCTTATTGGGTCGGAAGAGCCTGTACAATTTTCAAAGAAATCTATTAGTTGATCATAATTTAAGGGAGAACTGGAATTTTGGTTTCTAAATAATTCTTCTGTAAGTTTTAGCATTTTCTCTAACGTCTTTTTTGGTTTATTGCCTTGGTTTAATTTAGTCTTTTTCTCTTTGTTTTTTGGTACTTCAAAAGCATATTTTGATGACGGAGTTGGAGAACGCTCAGAAACTGTGCGTTTTTGTGATATTGGATCTGTTTCTATTTGGTTAGTTTGGAGTTCTGTGCTTATAGTCCACAGAAATAAGGTTTTTGTCGGGACACTTGAGCAGCCATTTTTCAAATGGATTTTTTGGGTACTATATACCTAATACGTTATAAATACAAAAATTCCTGTCACAGTTCGGACGAGAAACTTAGTTATTAACAAATAAGGGTCAAAAATGGCAGCTTTTTCGTTTAAATCGCTACAGGTAAAAATAGGGTACCTAATTAAATATCTTATTTATAACATCCTTCTTTTTGTAGATGGGCCAAGGTTTAAAATGGCACTTTTGAATTTTGGACGGATCCATTTTTGTTTCGGAAAGTGCAAAATAATACTAAAATTTCAAAAATAAAAAATGTGCTATAACTTTTGCGAAAAGGGCTTAAGACTTTCATATTGCACAAAAAGTTGAGCCAAACATTCCGTATAATGCAAAAAAAAATTAATATGATTCGTCACTTAGTTTAAATTTTATTCAATTTGTTTATCGCAAAGAGTTTTTTTTTTCGCAATATTATTGTTCAGAAAATAATAATGACATAGCAATTCTGTGGAAACCACATGCAAGAATAACAGTTATATTTTTAAAGTATTGAAAAAAATCATTAAAAAGTCGTTTTTATCACTCCGAAAAAAGTTTAGTAAAATAGAGTAATTTTTGGCTTCCAAACAATTTGAATAAATTTGTTAATATTGACTATAGAGTAAATCTACTGTAGGGTTTTAAAAGCTGGTATTTTTATACGAATTTTCGGAAAAAAAACTTTTTGCCTAAGTTAATTAGGTTCAAAATTAGCCACTTTTATTATTTAATTCGCAGTTGCTTCTATATACATCAAGTTCTCCTGTAACAGTGTTAGTTACCATACTACTCCGAAACGGCTTGGCCGATTTTTATAAAATTTTACACGTTTATCCTGTAGGACGCTGAAGAGGGTATAATATATTTTTTATACCCATAAGTTATAAGGGGGGTTGCCCACCTGACATTTTTTTTTTATTTTTTTGGACAAAATTATCTACTTTAATTTTATATGATGTAGAATTATAAAATACATACAACCCTTAATTTTCTGTCACCAACCCCTATTTGTTAATAGCCATCTATATATTTACATCTATAAAATTCTCCTGCCACAGTGTTACTTTCTATACTCCTCCGAGACCGCTTGACCGATTTTTATGAAATTATATATGTACATTCGGTAGGTCTTAGAATCGGTCGTAATCTATTTTTCATATCCCTGAGTGATAAGGGGAGTTCCCCCTAACATTTTGTAATGTTAGGTGGGGTTGTGTGTACATAACGTACTCTATAAGACTACGAGTACATACAAATTAAAAAAATTATAATCAACATCCATCAACAAGTTCCAGCGATATTAATCGCAGCATATGTTTGCAGAATCAGTTTTATTTTTTGAGTGCACGTATTTTAGTACTTCCCCTCCACCGACCACGAATTAATTCCGTTCGGATGCCATTTTTAAAGCTTTTATAACCACTCTGTTGAGGTTTAAAGTTTACCTAAACTTTTACACATAACCTATATATACGCAACTTCAAAATGGCTCTAGTTAGGTTGCTTCATTGTGATAAATAAAGTAGCCGTCAATTAAATAAAAAAAGGGGCTGACTTTGACCGTAATTAACGTAGGCAAAAAGTTTTCCTTTGAAAATTTGTATAAAAATACCAGTTTTTCAAATTCCATTGTAGTTTTAGCTTACAGTCAATATTAACAAAGTTATTCAAATTGTGTATAAGCCAAAAATGACTCTATTTTAATAAAATGTTTTCTGAGTGATAAAATGACTTTTTAATTACTTTTTTAAACGCATTGAAAATATTACTATTCTTCTTTCATGTTGTTTTCACATAATTGGTGTATCGTTAACATTTTCTGAACAATAACATTGCGAAAAAAAAGCTCTTTGGGAAAAACAAATTGAATAAAATTTAAACTAATTGACGCATCGTCTTAAAAATTTTTGTGCATTGTACGGACTGTTTGACTCAACTTTTCAAGCAACATGAAAGTCCTAAATTCATTTTCCCAAAAGTTAGCAAATTTTTTATTTTCGAAATTTTAGTATTATTTTGCAATATCCGGAGCAACAAATAATCGGACCAAAATTCAAAAAACGCTATTTTAAACCTTGGCTCAACTACTAAAAGAAAATATTATAAATAAGACATTTAGTTACCCTATTTTTAAATGTAGCGATTTAAACGAAATAACTCTCATTTTTGACACTTATTTGTTAATAACTAAATTTCTCGTCCAAACTGTGACGGGCATTTTTGTATTTATAATGTATTAGGTATACAGGGTGTAACAAAAATACAGGTCATAAATTAAACCACATATTCTGGGACCACAAATAGTTCGAATAAACCTAACTTACCTTAGTACAAATATGCTCACAAAAGAAGTTACAGCCCTTTGAAGTTACAAAATGAAAATCGATTTTTTTGAATATATCGAAAACCATTAGAGATTTTTTGTTGAAAATGGATATGGGGCATTCTTTTGGAAAGAACATGTTAAAGAAAAATTATAGTGAAATTTGTGCACCCCATAAAAATTTTATGGGGGTTTTGTTCCCTTAAACCTCCCCAAACTTTTGTGTCCGTTCCAAATAAATTATTATTGTGGTGCCATTAGTTAAATTCAATATTTTTAAAACTTTTTTGCCTCTTAGTATTTTTTCGATAAGGCAGTTTCTATCGAGTTGCGGCTTCTTTTTTAATATGTTTACATAAAAATTTTATGAGGGTTTTGTTCCTTTAAACCCCCCAAATATTTGTGTACGTTCCAATTAAACCATGCGGTACCATTAGTTAAACACAGTGTTTTTAAAACTTTTTTGCCTCTTTGTATTTTTTTGATAAAGCATCTTTTATCGAGATGTGGCTTCTTTTTTAATATGGTTCCAAATATACTTAAAATGTAAATCATAAATAAATTTTCATATTATTACCAAGTCTCCATAATCGTACTTTACCATATACAAATATGTGGTGGATTTGACAAATATTCAAATATCTCGATAAAAACTGACTTTTGGAAAAAGTACTAAGAGACAAAAAAGTTTTTAAAAACTTGTGTTTAACTAATGGAGCTACAATAATAATTAAATTGGAACGTACACAAAAGTTTGGGGTGGTTTAAAGGAACCAAACCCCCATACAATTTTTATGGGGTGCCCAAATTTCATTATCATTTTTTCTTAAAATACTACTGCCATAGGAATACCACATGTCCATTTTCAATAAAAAATCTCTAATAGTTTTCGATATATTGGAAAAAATCGATTTTAATTTTGTAACTTCAAAGGGCTGTAACTTTTTTTCCGTGCACATTTGTACTAAGGTAAGTTAGGTTCAATCGAACTATTTTTGGTCCGAGAATATGCGATTAAATTTATGACCTGTATTTTTGTTACACCCTGTATAGTACCCAAAAAACCCATTTGCAACCTGGCTGCTCAAGTGTTCTGAACATGGTATATTTTTGCCTTATTTCCCTGTGTATTAGTGTTTCATTTTGCACAACCTGATCGTTAAGTTCGGTTTGATTTTGTGGGATGCCACTGGTTAGTTCCTTAGTCACCTGATTGTAATTATTTTCAATAGAGTTCTCACTTGATTCTGTATTTTGAGGAATTGAAGTGGTGTCACCTGATACAAATGCCTTTGTTGGACAGTCTTTTGCTGCATGCTTGGTGTTTTTGCATATATGACAAGTCTGGTTGTCTAAAGATATCCATATTTTATATGATGTCTCCTCGTAGGTGATAATAAAAGAATCGGGTAAGGTATGATTGGTTAAAGGGGATATATAGGTTGGTCGCCTGAAGCTTAATATATGCTGGAACTCAGGACTGGAAGTCCCTATACGGAGAAATGATAAGTGTGACATAAGGTTGACACCAAGTGCTTGCAATTCGGATTCTAAGATTGAGTGTGAAATAGATGGACATACGCCTGAGAGTACTAGTCGTTGGCTGGGTGTGATTAGTCGTCGTGCTTGTTAGAGTTGTTGATTAACTTTGATTTTTCCGTGGTTGGTAATAAAGTCGTCCACTAATTTTTCATTTGCTAAGTAAATGCACATTCTGTTGTTGGATAGCTTTGAACAGAAAATAATATTTTTTGGTCGAATAATTTGGCTTAAACTGTGAAGGTAATCTTCAATTTTGGTGTTGTCAATTGCGTCGAACACAATTGCTTGGTTTCTTGATGGAAAAACATTAGCGGTTGGTTGTCTGGTTACGGAAGAGTAGCTTTTAGGTTCTAGAGATTGTTGGTTTGGTGTAGAACTACGTTGAGTTGACGTAGATGAGGATGCCATGATGTAGAAATTGATATTTTTATGCCAAAATATCAATTATTTGGGGCCAGTAAATACTGGCCTATTTTTGAAGTCGTCTATAATATGTATTTAAGTAAAGTCACCTTACCAGTGTTTATCGTTAAAATAACACATTCACAAAACGCGTTTTTACCTTTTGCAAAAACTGTAAGCGAATATTAATTAGAATTTAACGTCTTTACTCGTTAGCTGGTATGATAAGACTGAGTACAAAATTTGTTGTGTAGTATTTTTTTGTTTAGTGGAAATAAAAATTTTTGAACTGTCGAATATTTTTAAATTGTTTACGCATTCATAGTTTTCAACGCTGGATAACTTGTTAGGCGGCGTTCATGCTCGGGCGATAGACGATAAGCGATATTTTATCCCCACGATATATTGCTAGGAAGGTTCAAATAGAACGGACGATAAATCGCCACGACCATGCGATGATGATGTAAACACAATTCATTTCAGTTAAAATTATGACCTCAAATGACGGAGACTTTGTAGTGGCTTATTGGTTTAGACGTAGAATTAGACCATGAGGCAGAGCTGAAAAATCTCTTTGAATTTACTAAAGCTAGATTTTTCACAGTTGATTACTGTAAGTGTGTAGAGAAACATACTGCGGTCGGTCAAGCGAAACGTAGAACAGGGGTTACTAGGAGGGTATCAAAGTTGCTTTCCTACGAAGGTAATTATTTCCATTTACTAAGGCTGAAAATCAGTACACACATTCTAAATTAAATATAAATAAAAGTTATTATAGTCGGTCAGTTGTATGACAGGACAGAGCCGGTCGGTCGGCACCAATAGTCTATTGAGGAAATGAAGCATTTTGGCTCGCAATTTTTTCGTCCAGCATGGATTTACTTGAAATTTTCACAGATGGTAGGGAATAGTCCAAGGATCATTTTATGTATCATGGCGCTATCATACGCTAAAACCTTGGGGGTGGTTGCCACCCCGTCTCGGGGGTGGGAATTTATTATTACATTTTAACCATATAATTGGATGGAAACCGTGATTCTTAGAAAAAAATGTTTTTTACATTTTCTTCGTAAAACTAATATTTTTCGAGTTATTCGCGCTTGAAAATAACAGTTTTCGACGAAAAAATCTACTTTTTTAGAGGGTTTTTTGAGAATACCTCAAAAAATATGCATTTAATCAAAAAAACCATAGATATCGAAATTGTATCTTTTAGTAACACAAACCAAATTCTTTTCCTCCAATATTTTTAAGACCAATACAAATCGAGATACGGCATGTTAAAAGTTAGCTTTTTTCGTCAAATGCATAATTTGAAATATTTAAAGCCAAATAATGGAAAAAATTTGCATTTTTGAGGAAAACTTAAATAATCTTTATTCAACTAAACAATTAGACCTTTAAAAAGAATAAAAAAAGTTTCTAGCATGAACATTAAGCGACTTATAATCAAAAAAATGTCGGTACCTGCTTTTCTCTACGAAAAAATCAGTGAAAACAACCCCCTAACTACCTTCCTAATTAAAAATTGGTCTTTATCTTTCTGTAGTTCCTTTTATATTTATATTGTCAATACACTCAAGGAGTTTGGAGTTTAAAGAAAAATTGATTTTTTGCAATTTGGTATTTTTTACCTTTTACTTCAAAATATCTCCGAAAATACTGAAGACACGAAAAAAATTATAAACTACTAAATTGTAGCTTTTTTAATGACTAAAATTATCCTTTGCATAGATTTTCATTACAGTGTATAGTTAGCCAGATATAGCTGTTTAAATCTATTTACCAGCAAACATCCCCTTATTCGAGCCCTTTAAACCCGCCCCAATTAAAAACTAAGGGATCTTACGGAATTTAATTTACATAGTCTTACATCTCTTTAAAAATCCTACAAAATCATTTTTGAAGAAACTTTTTATCGCCAAAAATATGTAGAATATTTTTCGAGGTATTCTCAAAAACCCTCTAAAATAGTGGATTTTTTCGTCTAAAAACTGTTATTTTCAAGCGCGAATTACTCGAAAAATATTAGTTTTACGAAGAAAATGTAAAAATATTTTTTTCTTAGAAACACACTTTCCATCGAATTACATAGTTAAAATGTAATAAAAAATTCCCACCCCCGAGATGGGGTGGCAACCAGCCCCGAGGTTTTAGCGTATGATAGCGGCATGATATAGAGAATGATCCTTGGACTATTACCTATCTTCTGTGAAAAAATTTGAAGTAAATCCACGCTGGACGAATAAATTTGGAGCCAAAATGCTTCATTTCATCAATCGATTATTGGGACCGACCGACCGGATCTGTCCCGTCATACAGCTGACCAACTATAACAACTTTTATTTATATTTAATTTAGAATGTGTGTACTGATTTTCAGCCTTAGTAAATGGAAATAACTACCTTCGTAGGAAAGCAACTTTGATACCCTCTCAGTAACCCCTGTTCTACGTTTCGCTTGACCGACCGCAGTATGTTTCTCTACACGCTCACAGTAATTAACTGTGAAAAATCTAGCTTTAATAAATTCAAACAGATTTTTCAGCGCTGCCTCTACGTCTAAATCAGAAGAAAAGGAAAATACTGGGTACATGTTTATAATCTGATCAACGCTCATCATAGCTCAGCTGTTGTTTCCAGAGAGCTGTATCAACATGAATATTATTAAAGTTCAAAGACCTGTATCTTTTATTTCTGATGCAATTTCCCTTCATACAGTGCTCGTTACATCTGTCTTACTGTAAGCAGGAACGAAAAGTTCCAAATACTCCGCCTATATTTCACCGCTGACGTACCTAGAACACCGGGTACCCTTATGAGCCTTTACGCGGAGGACACAGCGATAGCGACCAAACATATAAACTTAGATATATCTGTGACCAACCTGCAAACAGCGTCAGAAAACATCGAGGAATGGAGTATAAAGTGGAAGATAGCCATCAACTCCGAAAAGACGCAAGCGGTACTATATAAGAAAGAAAGACAAGAGCAATAAGAACAACTGACGGTGCATAACAACCCGATCGAGTGGACAAATGAAGCTTAATACCTGGGAGTCATCATGGACAAAGGATTAACCTTCCAAAAATACGTAAAAGCCACAGTCCAGAAGGCCAACATGACAAGAGCAACATTAAGAGGACTCATAGGCCGAAAAAGTAAACTAAGACTAAAAACGAGGTTAAGACTAATAAACAGCATAATATTACCGGTATTAACATACGCATCTCTCGCATGGGGACAAGTATGCAAAACTCACAAAAAGAAGATACAAGCGGTTCACAACAGCAGCCTAAGAGAAGCAGCCAGAATCTCGAAATATGTCGCTGAAAGATTCCTGTTCAGAGAACTACAACAGGTGAGAGTCACCGAAATGATGACAGACAAGGCGAGGGTCAAATTCGCGGAACTAGAGCACCACCCAAGTCCCATACTGCGAGAGATGTTAGGGTATGACGCTTACCACCGATGGAAGCACAAACGTCCTAAACAACAAATAGTGGAATAAAGTAAAGTAAATAAAGTAAATAAAGAAAGACATAAAGAAAAAGAGAAAGCAAAGTGATAAAGCATATAAATAAGTAATAGTAGATAGTTCGTAGGTCGAAAACACCAAGTGCTGAAGAAACACGTAACCAAAGCGTAGGTCCAACATCATGATCAGGTAAAGTCAGCCCTTAGAAAAAGAGAAGGCGCAAACCCCAAAAAATAAAAAAAACAAAAAAACGCGCAAGCCACCAAAAAGAAAATATCTTCTTCTTCTTAGGGTGCCTATCCGTTCCGGATGTTGGCGATCAGCATGGCTATCCTAACTTTGCTTGTTGCTATTCTGAATAGTCCAGTTGTCGATGTATTAAACCACTTTCTCAGGTTTTGAAGCCAAGATATTCTTCTTCTCCCTGGTCCTCTCTTTCCAAATATCTTGCCTTGAATAATGAGTTGCAACAAGCCATATCTCTGTTCATTCCTCATAACATGGCCAAGATATTCTAGTTTGCGCTTTTTGATTGTGTTAATAATCTCGCATTCCTTGCTTATTCTACGTAGAACCTCAACATTAGTCACACGATCCACCCACGAAATTCTCAAAATGCGCCTGTAACACCACATCTCGAATGCCTCGAGTTTTCTCAAAGAAGCCTCGGAAAGTGTCCAGGCCTCTACTCCGTATAATAACGTAGAAAATACATAGCATCTGATGATAGAGATTTTGGTAACAAGAGGTAAATCGTGGCTTCTGAAAAGAGACTTCATCATTATGAACGCTGATCTCGCTTTTCCTATGCGTTACTTTATTTCACTTGAGTGGTCCCAGTGGCTGTTTATGTTTGTACCAAGGTATGTGTAGCTGTCGACCCTGTCAGTTAGTTGTTGATTAACCAGAAGCTGTCTATTTAATATTTCGCGCTTACTGACTACCATGTACTTTGTTTTTTTCGTATTGAGATCAAGTCCGTATTCTCTACTTATATCTGATATGCGCGACATTATTCTTTGCAAACCATCTAGACTGTCTGCAAAAACTACAGCGTCGTCGGCATATCTAATGTTGTTCAGACGCACTCCATTGACTAATACGCCTTCCTGTAGTTCTCCTGTAAAGAAAACATAAAAAACATAAAAACAAAAAATACTTGAGCACCAAGCCATTGGACTGAGCTCAGTGGGGCTTGGTACAATGACTTGGGGCCTAAGAAAGCAATCTTAGTTCCGCAGATAAGTAATCAGAAGATAAGGCATAGATCGCTTCACGCTGGCCTAGTTTTGAATTCGATTGAGGCACCACATTGGTTTCTTATTACCCAGGATTCCATTGTAAAGAGCATTTGTCTACGATAGTTGTGCCCCCATCGCGCATCAGCGTGCTATGGGGCGGAAAGGGATGGCCTGGGGCATTGGAGCGAGGTGGGGTGATCCCTGTTTTCACTCGGGTCAAAAAACCTCGCCCCAATGAATTGTTACACCCCAATGTACTTTTTTCGATAGGGTGAACATCTCCCACAGGTTGGGTTGAATCAAATTGCTTGCTTGCTAGAATCACAGGACGTGTTAACAGTTTGGAATATCTTAGGCAACAAATCTCTAGGGCGACCGACATGTAGCACTTCGAACGTTATATCTAGAGAGCGGAATATATGCAACACAACATTACCAAAATATGCGCATATATGTATATGCATTACTTTTACTACAAATATGAAGGTATTTTTTTTCTAAATTTGTCTAAATATGCAAATGCATATTAAAAATACTCAAAAATAAAACAATATATTAAATATAAACATTTATGTTTAAAAAATTCAACCTACATTTACCTTTAATACATATTTATTTTTCACATAAAAACAAATGAAATGACACACAAAAACTGATATTATAATTAAATTAAGAATCTAAATTATAGTATGAATTTATAATCAAATATTTTTCAAAATTTTCAACTAGCAACTTTTGCCTTCTATCACTAAAAACGTGTTTGGACACAGAAAAAATTCGTTCTACATCTACTGATGTTATAGGACAATATTTTTATTTAGGCAGTAAACTAATTTGCCAAGTCGTAAGATCTTCAGAAAAGTTACCTTCAAAAATACGTACAACTTTCCTCAAACAATCGAAGCCCTCATTTTTTTCTAAAACATTTTTTTATTTATTTCTAATTGTAATCCCTCTATTTCCGGGAATTTTTTGACAATGAGCAGAAAAGGTGTTAACAAGATTAACCGAATCTCTTAATTGTAAATTCCTTTGTTCTATTGACTTTATTAGATCTGGTAAAAAACTAAAATTAACTTTTATGAACATAAGTTCTTTAGCAATTTGTACGTTACCTAAAAGTTCTTGACTTTCAGTTACACACTGCGACTCATTTTGAATATCTAACACAACATCTTTTATGGGATCAAAATCGGCTTTATAGAAGTAAAAGCGAATTTGTCGAATAAAAACACTCTTTCCAGAAAAGTTTCTTTTGTGGGGCATGATGCTTTTGTTTGTCAGTTCCTCATTTAAAAAATGAAATGTGAAAATGAATGTAACTTACGATTTTGGAACAGGTCTTGCAAAATACTTTGTCTCCACTTAGCTTTAACTCGGGAAAACACTTTATCCAAGCACTTTTTTGAATGGTAGACATATTTAAATTTAATATATACCAATCACTTCAAAAACACTAAATACGATACAACGTTTACTTTAAACAAATGTTGGCCGGAAACTGACAAAATAAATATTAGACCCTTAAAAGCAGGTAGGTACCTACGACTTGCTACGCTAATAAAATAATATTTTTCTGGGAACACCCATAATTGTTAAATTCAGGTAGTAATGGGAAAGTCCAGATAGATAATAATGAGCGATAGATAGATAGATAAATAACGAGCTCGTTCATATCGAAGTTATAAAATTCCAACTAAGAGAGGAAAATTTTAAACTTTTATATAATTTATTTTTAAAATATGCAAAATAAATCGTGTTTAGCTTAAATATGCAATGTTGTGTTTGTTGTCTGAAAATATGCAATATATGCATCTATATGCACTTTGCATATTATATTCCGCTCTCTAGTTATATCTCTTGCAATATGTTGTGCAATCGCGCGGAACTGAACCTTTTTTATCGTCTCTATTTAGATTTTAAGTAGGTATTTGTTTATGCGTATCGCCTACCGGATATCGCTTACGATATATCGCTTATTCCTTATCGCCCGTGTATGAACGCCACCTTAACATGTAAAATATAGAACCTGTTGTTAATATATTAAGTCCATTAATAATTCCTATTAATATAATAACCACTGTGAACTTAATGTAACGTAATGTGAACCACTTCCTGTTGGTTACACAGTTTCTTTAGTCGCAAACTTTCGAAAACTATTAGTGCCGACAGGCCATCGGTCAATAATTGTGCACTTAAGTTTAAACTTTCGAAGAACTATGGCATGGAAACTACCCAAACTAAAGTTTTATTGCATTCTTGCCCACAGTGAGAGCGCTGAAATCCATAATATGATTTAAGGAGTTTAAAAGTACAAACACTTTTGTGGTTTTGATGTATTAAGTATTTTATTTATTGTTTTACGAACTTTCTTGTGTCTCATGACAAGAACCGATAAAGAACTAAATTCGCAGTAATAACGACAGGCATAGTTGGATGTAGTTCCTCAATTACTCTCCGCAGAAAAAAGTTTGATATGATATTATAACTTTTATTTTTTTATACATACAGGTTGCGTCAAAACAAGGAAAATTGTAACTTAATCTTTAGAAGCCAAAAATAAAAATTCAGCTTAAAATATTAGGTCTACGCCTCTTTATTTCTGAGCTACAGCGCGGAAAATCTGTAAAATTAAGCATTCCTCATCATCACCAGTGGCGTAACAGCTCCATATGAGCCAAAGCCTTCTTTAGAACAATCGTGCAACTCTTCTCCATGCTCTAATTCCAATATATTTTTAAATCATTATTTAGGTTGTCTTGATAATTAAGTCTCAGTCTCCCTCTTGCTCGTTATTCTATCGGCCCTCTTCGGTCAAAAACTTTTCTGACTATGGCATCTACCTCTCGTCTGATTACATGGCCAATCCATCTAAGGCGTGCGGCGTGCTACCTTAATGAATTTTACAACGTCAGGATCTCCAAAACTTTTATACAACTCAAAGGTGTAACGCCTGCACCACCTTGTTCTTTTATGCCTCCATATATTCGTCTTAGGATTCTTCGCTCAAAACATTTGAGCAGTTCTTGGTCATTCTGTGTAAGTGACCAAGTTGTTGAACCATAATATGTTAGCACTAGTCTTATTAGTGTTTTGTAGACAGTCAATTAATTTTTCTGAGTATTTTTGAGGCCATCTGTCTTCTTAAGTCATAGTAACACTTATTTGCGAGCACTCTTCTTCTTTTAATTTCTTCACTGACATTGTTATTTTTAGTTAGCAGCGAGCCTAATTATATGAAGGTGTCGACACCTTCCAATTCTAGGTCGTCAATTATTATTCTTGTAGGTGTCCGGCTGCTTGACCTAGTGCAACACATATATTTGGCCTTTTGAACATTTATATTTAGTCTTATTCTCTGTGCAGATGCTCTGAACGACTGAAATGCTTCAGTCAGAAATTCTGTGGAGCTACCTATGATGTACATGTCGGGTCTATCCCAAAATCCCGACAGCCAAAATCCCGACAGCCACAATCCCGACGGCCAAAATCCCGACACGCCAGAATCCCGACAGGCCAAAATCCCGACAGGCCAAAATCCCGACAGGCCAGAATCCCGACAGGTTTGATAAGTTTTTTTTTTAAATAGAAATACATTTATTTCTTGTTTTGTTTATGGCCATCTGTTTTTTATTTTTTGTTACTAAACAAAAGTATCTTTTTTACAAGTATTAAACAAAAGTCGGAATTTTTACTTATGCGAGGATTGTTGCATGTCGAGATTTTGGCCTGTCGGAATTCTGGCGTGTCGGGATTCTGGCGTGTCGGTGTTTTGGCCTTCGGGATTTTGGCTGTCGGGATTTTGGCTGTCGGGATTTTGGGCGGCACCGGTATATGTCATCTGCGTATCCGACAAATTCAATTGTGCACTTAAGTTTAAACTTTCGAAGAACTAGGGCATGAAAATTACACAAACTAAAAGTTATATTGAATTCTCGCCCACAGTGAGAGCGCTGAAATCCACAATATGATTTAATACTCTGGGTTAATTAGCAAAATACAAGGAAAAGTTATTTACCAGCAATTTTATTGCTGGAATCAAATCTTATGATTCTATATATAATTATAATATAGGTATGCATAGTCCGCGGATACTGTGCTACTTTTTTTATAAACAAAATACAGCCCGAAAATCGTGTTTTGTTAAATTTTTGCTCTATAACCCAAAAATTTTAACTTTACACCAAAAACACCCAAATAAAAATTCACCGTATCTAAATTCTGCATAGAGGCACGTTTTTCACGATTTACTTCAACGAAAATTTTCCTCGGAAAATGCGGGTTTTTCCAACAAAACCTCTAATTTTCAACTAAAATTTTAGGTTAGTAGTTATTTTCAATAATAATTAAATAACTTAATGATGTAAAAGATATTTTGGTATAGATTATATTTCCAGAAGCCGATGTAACTTGAATGAGTTAATTAAAAATTTAAGGTCCCCATAATAACCACAATAATTATGATGCATAAAAATATCTATTATTTTTGTATAAAAAGACACTATACCTATCTAATGTACTTTACAGAATTGAAATTGGACTATTTAAGCGGCCCCAGGAATATTTTAAAACTATAACAAATTTTTGGCTTATAACCAAATAGAAATCTCGGGAAATATTAAATTAATTTATAAACACGGTAGTGGAAAGAACGCGGCAGGATGCTTTAGCCCAGGAGGTAGTGTCAAATTTGACCGGAGCATTTTAGCATTGCTGTTTTCTTTTTATTTAGTTAGGTATTCCAAAGCTAATTAACAAATCATGTGTCAGCTGGCCCAAAACCGGGGATTTTAGGCAAAAAAAGGTAAAATGTGCAACTTGATGGAAAAACGCTACAACTTATATGTCAAATATTTATCTGCGTGACATATGTGTACAATAGTCAAGAATACCTCGCTAATGGCTTTCACCCAGACGACTCGGGTTCAACTCCTGGCCCTGAAAACCTTTTTTGTTTTTAAAATTGACATTTTGATTTGAAAAATAAATATTTTTTGAAAATACATACCACGTTTTTATTATTTATACGACTCAATATAAAAAAGTCTGTAGGTATGTCTTTTATAGAACCGTAAACTATGCATTTGATCATATGATATCATAATAATCCCCTAAAGCTTCCTTAGTTAGTACGACTAATCTAAGTGGAAAAAGGGGTCCCCCCCACGTTCTTTTTTTTATTTTTTTTTACCCTAATTTTTCACTTTTCTATCACCAACCCCTTATTAGTCTAAATATTTCCTTGTTATCTATAATATATAAAAATTAATCAAAAATGAATAACCATTTTCAATTTCAATCCGGGACTGCACGCTGGGGTTTGTTTTGGTTGGATCGGGGAGAGCAGCATATGTGCCTCCTGATGAGAGACTAATAAGTTTCGAAACCGGTAGGGGTGCTTGCAGCACTCTCTGATTGGACTAGAATATGGTTCGGCTGTGTTTTCGTTTTGCAACGAAATTGAAAATGGTTATTCATTTTTAATTTACATTTACTCTGTGTGGAGTATGAAGGGAACCATTCTCGTTGGAACTTTACCGCGCTGAGCAGATGGGACGTGAATTGTAAATTGTATAATTCCATCATCTTCCTTAGTCTCAGCATCCGTATGGCTTGCAAATTGTAGAAGCCTCGGAGGTTTAACCACAGAAGGTTCCCATTGTTTTCATTCTGGTGGGGTGTAGAATAGCATTATGTTGTTTTATATGCCATTAGAGTGAAAACTTAGTCTTTTTATAAAAATTAATGTTTGTCTGTATACCCCTTATCGAATCGTAAACTATACATTTGATCATAATTATGTTGACCTCAAGCAAAGTTGTTGTACATGAAACCGGGAAGGTTTCTGAGTTAACACGAGCAATCTAAGTAATCATTATTTACGCAGACACCACAAAAACAATACTGTTTGTTAGAAAAAAGTATATGCAATATTTTTGAGTATTTTTTGGCTTCCTGGTAATTTTTAGGTACCTATTTAACGTTTAAACATTATTCTTTAGTTCTAAGGCGGTACGAAGTTTGCCGGGTCAGGTAGTTAAAAAAAAAAGAATATTCTTGAACTATGTAGTTTGGCAAAGACTAAAAAGTATAAATCATTAATTTATGAATTTAAGATTGTAAGAAAAAAAGCGTCAGCTTAATATAATAATATATGATCAAATGCAAAGTTTACGATTCTATAAAAGAAAGACTTTTTTTATTGTGTCCTATAAATAATAGAAACGTGGTATTATCAAAAAATAATTATTTTTCAAATCAAAAAGTCAATTCTAAAAACAAAAAAGATTTTCAGGGTCAGGATTTGAACCCGAGTCGTCTGGGTGAAAGCCAGTAGCTAGGTATTCTTGGCTATTATACAAGTAAGTCACAGAGATAAATATTTGACCTATAAGTTGTAGCGTTTTTCCATCAAGTTTCACATTTTACCTTTTCTTGCCTAAAATCCCCGGTTTTGGGCCAGCTGACACATCATTTGTTAATAAGCTTTGGAACAGCTAAATAAAAAGAAAAGAGCCATGCTAAAATGCTCCGGTTAAATTTGACACTACCTCCCGGGCTACTTCTTTTAAAAGAAAATAACGTTTAATTGAGATGAGTTGTTACGTTTAAAAGTCTACCCAGCAAACCCTGTGTTGCGAGCCTGCTTCATTTAGTACAGATTAATAAAAATAATGTTAAAAACCTACTTGCCTTAAGGATTTCATATTTAAACATGATCAATTTTAAGATTCCTATTCCGGCGGCAGTCTTAATTTCCTTATTTCAATGTAAGAAAGATAAATATCCTTGCTTTCAATAAATTTGTTAAAATAAACCTTCAATAATTTCAAATTTCAATTTCAAGTATTGGTTTTAACCAGGAAATTATTATTCACTTTTTATCACCTTTTAATTAGACCGGGCAGTATCGTCGCCCCCGCTAGCGAAATTATTCCGATTCGATTTTTTTGCACAAACTTACTCAAAAAGAGGTTCTTATAACATATCCACAGGATGCCGGGCGGTGCCGTGGTCAAAAAATTGTTTAAACAATTTTTTTTAAACAAATTCACAAAAATAATTTTTTCATTTCAGACAAAATTTTTTAGATAAATTGGATTATTCTGAGGAAAAAAGGTCTCTTGTCATTTTTTTCTAAAATTGATTGTTGTCGAGTTATATGCGATTAAAATTTTGAAAAATGCGAAAATGGCCATTTTCAAGGCTTAATAACTCGATTAAACATTATTATTGTGAAATTCAAAAAGTCACCAAATCAAGTTTCAAATCCCTTCTTCAAGGTACTGAAGAGATTTTTGTCATTATTTTATTAGAAAGCTGTTATTTTTAATTATTAACAATTAGCGCTATAGTTCAGGATATATCGTCGCCCCCGTTAGTGAAATTATTCCGATTCCATTTTTTTGCAGAAACTTACTCAAAACGAGGTTCTTATAACATATCCACAGGGTGCCGGGTGGTGACGTGGTCGAAAAATTGTTTAAACAATTTTTTTAAACAAATTCACAAAAATAATTTTTTCACTTCGAACAATTTTTTTTTAGATAATTTGGGACATTCTGAGCAAAAAATGTCTTGTGATCTTTTTCTAAAATTGATTGTTGTCGAATTATACGCGATTTATAATTTGAAAAATGCGAAAATGGGCATATAACTCGACAAAAATCAATTTTAGAGAAAAATCAAAAGAGACCTTTTTTGCTCAGAATAACCCAAATTATCTAAAAAAAATCGTTCGCAATAAAAAAAATATTTTTGTGAATTTGTTTTAAAAAAATTGTTTAAACAATTTTTCGACCATGGCACCGCCCAGCACCCTGTGGATATGTTATAAGGACCTCGTTTTGAGTAAGTTTCTGCAAACAAATTATGGAATCGGAATAATTTCACTAACGGGGGCGACGGATACATCCTGGACTATAGCGCTAATTGTTAATAATTAAAAATAACAGCTTTGTAATAAAATAATGACAAAGATCTCTTCAGGACCTTAAAGAAGGGGTTTGAAACTTGATTTGGTTACTTTTTGAATTTCACAATAATAATGTTTAATCGAGTTATTAAGCCTTGAAAATGGCCATTTTCGCATTTTTCAAATTTTTAATCGCGTATAACTCGACAACAATCAATTTTAGAAAAAAATGAGAGGAAATCTTTTTTGCTCAGAATAAGCCAATTTATCTAAAAAAATTTTGTTCGAAATGAAAAAATTATTTTTGTGAATTTGTTTAAAAAAAATTATTTAAACAATTTTTCGACCACGGTACCGCCCGGCACCCTGTAGATATGTTATAAGGACCCCTTTTTGAGTAAGTTTGTGCAAAAAAATCGAATCGGAATAATTTCGCTAGCGGGGGCGACGATACTGTCCGGTCTAAATGTAAAATAGTTTATGGTTTCATTATTTACTAATAGTTTAAGGTTAGAATCTGCTTCTTTTACTTTTGAAGTCGTTTTAAATTCTGTCAAGACTAGTGTGAACCGAGGCAGTGTTGTTCTGTGGTTCATGGGACTACCTATTTTTTGAATTTCTTAGTTCGGGAGAAAGGTGGCGTCTCCCTTAGCTGACTTGCGAGCTTCCTTTTGGATTTAAAAGAGACGCGTCTTTGGATCGTGTAATTTAGGTAAAATTTGTATACCAATTATTTTAAGGCATCTGGCTTTCCTGGATAAATTTACCTATTACACATAGTGGGGCTAGATAATAGGTGCAGTATGTATTGGATATTTTAGTATTTAGCCCAAGCCGAAAAGGGATTATTTAATCAAAGATGTAGTCACTTCGCACGCTAGGCAGGTATGATACTTTTCGATTAATTTTGTTTCAATCTTAAGGTCTATCAACCCAGTTTACTTATGTGGGTCTTCTATTTTTCTATCGCCGTATATGAGATCTATAGGGAGTATTATTTGTAGTAGAGAAGGTCCATAGGAGATAGTAGCGTGATTGACCCTAGTAAAAACCCCGATAGACTTAAGCGGTAAGTAATTCAAGCAATGATTAAATTCTTTATGTATCGAGGGACAGACAACCAGTCTTAATTTTATTTAGTGTTTATTGAAGCCCGTTGGCTAAGGGTTTATTCTTGATTTGTTGCTAAGCATCCTAAAATGTAGATGACATTGCAAGCTAACTTCTAGGCTATGTTATAAGTGGTAATAGCCCGTTTAAATAAAATCAGTAACAAACTTATTGAAATATTTATGATATTTATAACAGGGTGTTACGAGAAGAACCTAGTTGAAATAGATTTATTAATATGGAATACATTTAGTAATTCATAGCACCGTACGAGATGACAATATTACTTCAGATATATAATATGACAATATTACTTCATTCGAAGCTGCAACCGGGCTAGAAGCTTGCGTAATCTCAGTAGCAAAGTTTTGTGTCTGATCGGGGCTGAAACAGCTAACTTGAACAGGGACTGTGGATTTTGCCTGCATCCGTTCCGCTTTTTCCGTAAGAGATCCCATAAGAGCGTACGCGGAAGCAACTAATTGAGGTCGATTTTCCTCAATGTCCGGAATATTATCTATGCGGTTTAAGACATGGTTCAACTTTACCGTACATTTAATAAAACCATTACTTGTCTTAGTACCTTAAAATTCGTTCACTAGAGACTCCAATTCAGCCAATTTACCTCTGACTGCCTGTATGTCTTCCTCTGGTGTAAAAGGATAATCCGGGTATTTCACACTATCGCCCCTGCCTTCCAATCGTACCGCGCTAGCAAGGGCATGGCGCATCTGTTCTACTGTACCCTACAGCTATTCCACGAATGAGAAGCTCATAGTTGAGCTCGTCCTGACTAAGGGTCGATTTCTCATACCTGCGGTAATCTATGGTTCAGTTGAACCAGGTTCACCAGTGATCTTCGGATTTGTTTGGAATGCATTTCTCATTACACGTTCATGTCAGCGCTCGTTCTACAGCTTTCGAGAAATGCCAATAGATGGCAAAAGGTAAAAAACTGTCGCCATTTTGAACTACCTTTTTATGCTGTTTTTGAATAAAGTTAAATTTAAGTATTTATAGTCAAATAGTCATTTTAATAATTATAAATAAATATTATAAAAACAAAAAAAATGTTATCGTTTATCGTCAGGCTTAATATAATAAAATAGGATATACTTATATTATGACAGCTTTTCGTAACGCATGCGTAGTCCATGAAATCATCTGAACTGAGTTCTGAAATATTTGAACGGCCGAATTCCACCGTTCAAGCATCGTTCAAGTTTAAACTGCCATCGGGTGAACGTGCGAATTGAGAAAGACGATTTTGACTTTAAACTGACGTTTACGAGAAGTTCAGGTTAAACTGGAGTTGAACTTGATATGAGAAATTGGCCCTTAGTCGATTGACTTGTAATCTACGCGATATGATGATGACAAAATTATACCAAATTCAAACACAAGCAAATGAAAAAAATATAATCCAACCACCACTATTAGCAAAACAAGACAGACCTTGATTGCGCTTGCCAAACTTCACGAACAATAAAGTGGAATAGAAAAATGGACAATATTGTAAGCAATATAAATACAAAGTTCTAAGTCTTCGACCGTTCCTGGGAAAAAAGATAATTAAAAAAAATTCAAAATATCAAAAACAAATGTCTCAAATCAATATCAAAATATTTTGTCAATTCGTCATATAATCATGGGAGGAACTATAGCAACTAAAAGATTTCTAAATTTACCACACTGGTTGTCTAAAACTAAATCACGATTTTCAGACACCAGCTACTAGAAAGAAAAATCTCTGTCTATACAGCTATAGCAGTTCCTCAATTCAAAATCATTAAAATTAAAAACGTGATCAAGTTCAACATTTCAGTTCAAATCTGGGTTGTGTTTTTCAAGAAGATAAGTCTAGTGTTACAAACCTTCAAGAAAAAATATAAGTAAACCACGCCCAGAGATACAACCGCTCAAATTTGAGCGGCATGTACGGCGAAGATATAAATAGTAGGATGATAATTTTCGAGCCATCACCTTTTTATTTCGGTCCTCTTTCTCCACACAAATTTTCATATCTTTAAAAAACTCATAACATAATAATATATTATAATAATAAAAACTATCGGTATTACGAGTGAAAAATAACAATAATAACAAAATTTCAATTAAAAATCAGGTTGAAGAAAATGGAATATCAAAGTTCAAAATCGGTAAACGTTAAAAAAATCTTGGCTTCCCATGGAGCAATTTTCTTCATCGTTTTTTGTTCCTAAGTAACGCGAGAAGAGCCATCTAACTAACGCATTGTTAAATGTCAAAGTTGCTTTTGTTTTGTTTTCTTTTTTTTAATAATTTATGAATTGTACTGAATATGCCTATTTAATTTAAAAATAAAATAATTCTACTATACTTTAAAAAAAATGTGCTTGAAATATTGATTTCAACCCCTACGGCCGCCCCTTAAGGATAGCTATGACACGATTTTGATAGGCAACTCATGCTAGAAATATTTTTTATCTATGTGTGAAATTTCATAAAAAAATGTTTCATCCGGCAAGCAGATAGGTACAGGTCGAATCTATATTCGGATCCCGTACTACTACAACTTGGTTAAATTCTGTCTTGATACTGATATTTAAAAGGGAAAGTAAATATCAATTAGAAAACTATAGGTCCGTTAGCCTGTTTTGAGTCTTGTATGAGCTGTTTGTGAAGATAATTACATTTTCACTATCAAACAACTTGGATCAGCCTCGGGAAGAGACAGGGTTTAGATAAGGTTATCAAAATGTTCAAAAAATATACACTGGGGTGCAAAATTAACCGGACACCTTAAAAATGGGTCATTTTTATGTCTCGAATTTCCTAAACCTGTTGTACGATTTAAGTGATTTTTAAATATGTTATAGCCTTATTCGCTAACAATATCGCTGTAATAACATTGTTACTAAACGGGTAAATTTTCATTGTATACCGGGTGTACAAATGAAACTGTGTTTTTTTCTTAAACTTTGCATCACCCTGTGGAATATTCTAGCATTTATAAAATACTGAAATTAAAACCCAACTATAGATTCATGTTTTATCAACAATATGTTTTTTGACTCATTCGCTTATGTGGGCCATAAAAAAGTTAAGTACTTTAACAATTACCCATGTTTTTCATGAATACAGGGTGTTTTTAAATAAGTGTAGCAAACTTCAAGGGGTAATTCTACATGAAAAAATAATAACAGTTTGCTTTATAAACCTATGTCCGCAAGTGCTTCGTTTCTGAGATAGAGGGTGTTGAAATTTTTCTTACAAACTGACGATTTATTTATTGCTTTAAAACCGCTTGAGATGTGTAAATGAAATTTGGTGGGTTTTAAGACGTAGTTATTGTACATTTTTTGACATACAAGTAAGAATTTAATATTCACGATTAGCGCGCATACGGGTAATATGAGCGGTTGTACTATCCGTATGCGCGCCAATGGTGAATATTAAATGCTTAATTGTATGTCAAAAAATGTGCAATAACTACATCTTAAAACCAACCAAATTTCATTTGCATATCTCAACCGGTTTTAAAGCAATAAATAAATCGTCATTTTGTAACAAAAATTTCAACACCCCCTATCTCGGAAACGAAGCATTTGGCGGACATACCGTTTATAAAGCAAACTCTCATTATTTGTTTATGCAGAATTTCCCCTTAAAGTTGGCCATACTTATTTGAAACACCCTATATTTATGAAAAACATGGCTAGTTGTTAAAGTACCTAACTTTTTTATGGTCCAATGTAAGCGAATGAATAAAAATAATGTTGAAAAAACATGAGGCTATAGTTGGAATTTAATTTCAGTATTTTATAAATGTTAAAATGTTCCACAGGGTGATGCGAACTTTGAGAAAAAAACACAGTTTGATTGGTACACCCGGTATACAATGAAATTTTAACTGTTTAGCAACAATACTATTACAGCGATATTGTTAAAGAATAAGGCTATAATGTATTTAAAAAATCACTTAAATCGGACAACAGGTTTAGGAAATTCCAGATATCAAAAATGACCCATTTTTAATTTTGCACCCCAGTGTACATAAAATTTTAGAAGAACATTATTAGAAAAATCAAACGAATACAATATACGGTGTGTCCTAAAACTAGCGGAACATTTGAATATTGCGCGAAATGAACATGGTATCGAAAAAATAAAAAATAGATTTTCAATAATTTTTCAAAAGTCTATCGAATGACAGTCCACCCCCTGGAGGTGGAGTGGGAGGAAACTTTAAAATCTTAAATGGAAACCACCAGTTTTAATTGCAGATTTGGATTTCTTAGGTAAGAGTAAGCAACTTGTATTCGAGACATTTTTTCGAATTGTTAATAGATGGCGCTAATATCGGACAAAAATTTGATCTTGATATCGTTTCTATAATTTACCTATGAATGGTCTCACGATAAATGGTTTTTTCCAATTACAGCCGATTACAGTGCCGTATTATATCCACAATTTGTAAAAATTTCTCCAATAAAAGTTGCTTACTTCTACGTAAGCAATCCAAATCTGCAATAAAACTGGAGGATCCTATTTCAGACTTAGTTACCTCTCACCCCACCCACTTTATTAAGTCGTCTCCATTACTGCCATCAAAAGAGATGGCGCCTCTGTAAGCTCCTACAAGAGTGGCGAAGTTTTTGAAGACGTTTTAACTTGTACCAGCTCGAGTGACTAACGACGGAGAGATCCAGAAATATCGATATATCACTCTATTGATACCTGTTAAAACCTGAAAGGTTTGACTACTGTCTGCTCCAATGCCATGTATAATGGCTTTTTAATTCATAAAAGCAATAGCAAGCTTTGCTAGAAACTTTATTCTTTTTGCACCTTTCGATAGCTCAGAGGACAGGAAAAGATTTTATTAAATCGTCTCCGTTACGGCCATCAAAAGAGGCCTCTACGGTCTCTTACGGCCTCTGTAAGCTCCCACTAGAGTGGCGAAGTTTTTGGAGACGTTATTCAGCTTTCCGTGCTTTAATTTGTATCAGCTCGGGTGACTGATGATAAAAGATCCAGAAATATCGATATATCACTCGATTGATACCTGTTAAAACGCGGAACGTTTGACTAATTTGTGCTCCAATGCCATGTATAATGGCTTTTTAAATTCTTATATTTCATATATTATTGATCGAGAGAAAAACATCGCTCTAGAAAGGAATCAATTTACACCAATGGGAATAATCTGATAAACCCGAATAATTTCAGTAAAGGGTTAATCCCTAAAAAGTGATTTACATAAAACAACTTCCACAGAATTGTTCTTTTTTGCTGGTACATTTCGTTATGGATAGCACCTTTGTCACAGAATTTGAAAGACCCGAAAAAAGTTAAACGCTTCGTAACGCCCTTTCGGCCAAAAAGCAAGCACAAAAGATATCTATTCAGAGGCGTACAGCGTAAGATAATGTCGTTTATATATAACTTATTACATGCTATAATATGTAAAATCTTCTACATGGTTATAAAAAGTATAATCTACATTAGTATTAAAATATGAGCGAAAGTGGGTTAATGTTAGTGGTCGTATATATTTTGTTCTTCAATAAACTAAAAGGTATTTTATTGAACTATAAAAATTATAAATGCTTTTTTTTGTTACTTTATTATTTCTCATGTAAGCGATTGGTCAATTTTAGGTAATAAAATGATTTATGACTATGACTTATGTAAAAATATGCAATATACAATTTATTTTAAAATAGGTTTTTTTATAACTGAAATAAAATGTCATAATCTGTAATCTGACACCTCTTGTCAGTTCAGTTGCTGAAACGTCTCATTTTACCCTATTGGGTAAGATATATTTCTATCCTGCTTGCTGATATCAAAATGTGATATATTGACAAAGACTGTATAAATTATTATCATAGGTGATTACTTCTATTTTTTATTAATTGGAGGAAAATTTCGATTATTGAATAAACGATTAACAAATTTAAGTCAGTTTGTTTGGTGCTCTTCAGTTAAGAGTATACAGTAGCGCGTCATCAATATAACTTGGCAACAGTGGTAATCTTTGACATTATCTAAGGTCAATATTTTGACAATTATATTCATAGGCGCGCTAACTGGAAGTAGTAGAAAACAATTTTGTTATTAGTAAATTAATATTTATAAAAATAAACCAAAATAGGTGAAAATGTTATGTTAACATAGGTATTTGCACGAAATAATAATAATAATAATAATAATAATAATAAACGCTTATTTATAAATCTACTCTACATCGCGCTATCTGCGCAGTAGATGACACAACACCGATCAAACTGAGGGAACCAGAAATACGCATAAACCACCTTACTAAGGACGAAAAAGTGCGCGCCTGGATGGGTAAACCTCTGCACGGGCGACATCCCAATGAGGTCAGCCAAGATTATGTCGACAATATAGCGTCGAACTACTGGTTGACATCAGGAAAGATGTTCCCTGAGACGGAGGGTTCATTACTGGCCATTCAGGATCAGGTTATACCAACAAGAAATTACCTGAAATATATCATCAAAGACCCTCAGGTTCAAAACGACAGATGCCGATATGGATGTCAAGCCCAAGAAACCATCCAACATCTTACAGGGGGCTGCCAGGCATTTGCTGCAACTGAATACAAGGAACGGCATGACGCAGTGGGAAAAATCCTTCATCAAGAGATAGCTATCAAGCTGGGACTTCTCCGAACAGACCATCTCCCGTATTATCAATACGTCCCTGAGAGTCCCTGGGGGGGGGAAAAACTCAATAGTTTTTCAAGAATGCGTGGTTGAAAATTGACTATTTTCATTGAAAAATGACACCTTTGCGGACGGTTTTTTGTGAATATCCTAAAAACTATGCATCTAACGAAAAAATTATATGAAATATTTTTGTAGCTTATAAAAAAGCAAAGAGATTCATTCATTCATAAATCTTCTAGTTAAAATACAAAAAGAGATATGGTAGGTGAGAAGAGTTTGTTTTTTTTGTGCATGCTCAAATCGGTGTATTTAACCTGAAATTACAGAGAAACGGTAGATTTTACGTGTATAATTGTACTAATACCTTTTGTAGTGCTTGAAAAGACCTTTAAAATGAGTAAAATTAAATCTCAATTACATTAAAACTGAGCGAGATATGCTGCCAAAAATTTATGATTGACTAACGTATTTAAGAATAATTGAGTATATTTAACCCCTCATCCGTCCGAATTTAAATACATCATTATCCTTCTACAATACTTTTTATTTTAGTGTTATTTATATGTTCAAAAAGTTGGACAAGTTTAAAATGAATGGTTTTTGAAAAAAATTTAATCAAATCATAGAGCGCATTTTTAAATTTTCTAAAAAATCTTTTTTCTCCATGTATCTCGAAAATGATACGAGATACGAAAAAAAGATACTGCACAAAAATGTAGGGTCCCTTTAGGTAAAAATTTTGTTTTATTTTTTACTACTGTATCTCTTATTATTTTTAAGTTACATGGAGAAAAAGGAAGATTTTTAAGAAAATTTCAAAATGCGCTCTATAATTTGATCTTATTTTTTTCAAAAATCATTTAGTCTAAACCAGTCCAACTTTTTGAAAATAGAAATAACACTATAATAAAAAGTATTGTAGAAGAAAAACGATGCATTTAAATTCTGACGGATGAGGGGTTAGATATACTTCTCATTTTTTCTTAAAATACATTAGCTATCAATCTTTTTGCACCATCTCGCTTAGTTTGAATGTGATCGACATTTTATATTGCTCGTTTTAAAGGTATTTTTAAGCACTACATAAGTTATTGGTATAATTATACACCTAAAATTGACCGTTTCTCTGTTATTTCAAGTTATTTTTTTTTAAATACACCGATTTGGGCATACACCAAAAAACAAACTCTTCTCACCTTCCATATCTCTTTTTGTATTATAAGTAGAAGATTTATGAAGGAACTAATCTCTTTGCTTTTTCATAAGCTACAAAATATTTTATATAGGTTTTTCATTAGATGCATAATTTTTAGGGTATTCGCAAAAAACCGTCCGCAAAAGTGTCATTTTTCAATGAAAATGGCCAATTTCAACTACGAATAACTCAAAAAGTATTGAGTTTAAAAAAATATTATAAAACAGTTTTTGCTTAGAATTAGGTTCTCTGGCGACTTCTGTGTTTATTTTAACCAAAAAATTTTCCACCCACGAGAAGGGGTGGGAACCACACCCAAGATAAAAGCACACATCGGCATAGGGTAGATTTTGAATAAAGAGATAAGCAGAGGCTATTCCCGAAATTTTATTAAAATCCATGCAGTAGGATTAGTCTAGGCGCCAGAGGGGTCACCGTGTCCTCTTCAATTCTGATGGACAATCTCAAGGGTCTCTTATGGATTTTTGGCTGCTGATTACGAATTTCGAAGGTGGATTTCGATCCGAGTTGTCAAAAAATTGTTATAAACAATTTAATTGTTTATAAATTGTTTATAAGGCTCTGGCTAATAAACTAAAAGAGATAAAACAGAATGTTTCAAATAAAATTTGTTCGTTAATAAAAAATGAAGAAAAAACGTTTAATAAACTTAAATCCAACAATTAGAATTCAAGATATTGTAAAACTAGTGCACAATGCAAATTGCAAATTGCAAAATAAGTATTTTTCGAAGCTTTATCGATCGTAACTCGGCTTCTACGCAAGCAAATGAGCATTAGAAGGTCTCATTTTAAAGCTTCGTTAATAGGCTTCCAAATAGAGTTTGTTATATTACTTGATCTTCATTTGTTTTAAAGTTATTAATAATTTTCTTAAAAAAATTGTACATTAATTTGTTTATAAGGGTTTCAAGTAAATTTGAGCTGTAAATATTTATACTTTAATTAACAATAATGATAGAAGATCTCAAACGGAATAATTTGAGCTTAAGAAAATGTTCGTAAGTTTATTTTTGGTCAAGATATCGATATTTTAATGGCGCGCTATGAGGCGTAACATCGTTTCACAGTCAAGTATTTTTCTAAGCTTTATCGATCGTAACTCGGCTTCTACACTTGCAAATGAGCCAATATGTGATATCCATATAAAAATGGATCGAGATATTTTGCAGCATCATCATTGCATATAAAACGAGCATATTGACGTGCCTTGATGATGCTACAACAAAACTAGATCCACTTTATATGGTTACTATCCACTATCCACTGGATATCTATATTATATAGATTATATCTATATCATATAGATAATTAGACTCTGAAGCCCCAGAAAGTTTTAGTTTTACTGCTTACAAGAACAGACTTAGTACCACCATGTAACTGTAAAAATTGCTCTAGGAACTTATGCAGATGTAAAAAAGCTGAGATTTCCTGTATATCTCGATTCAGATGCACGGAACAAAAAGTTTGTAAAAATAGTATTAATAAATAATATTAACTTAAAAAAAAAAAAGACTGAATGAATAAAAATGGTATACATTTTTATTTTTATTAGTATTACTCCTATAGAGTAACTAGGTCCATTTTCCGCTGGAACTTTACCACGCTGCAGACGGGGGTTGTGAATTGCATAGTGTAGAATTCCTTCCCCTTAGTCTTTACTGCAGCATCCATGTGCTTGCATATTGTAGAAGCCTTGGAGGTTGTCACCAGGAAATGGGCCAATAAAGTTTTTCAATTAAAAACCTTTTAAAAATATTTAATTTACAAATATTTTTATTAGGTTGAAAAACTTAGTCTTTTATTTAGCAGATGCCGCTAGACACCTACTACCATCTCGTCAGTTGCAGTGGGAGATGGATATGTCGAAGATTTTTACCTGGGCCAGAGAAAAGCAGCCTATTCAGTCTCTGATGAACCTCTAAAAAGAGGTGAAATCGTCGATAAGTGTGCTGGCTGCACTCTCTGATCTGAGTAAAAATTAAGACAGTTTTGGTTTCGCACCGCAACTGAATGAATAAAAATGGTATACATTTTTATTATTATTATTTATATTTATTAATATTAACCTTTAACTACGGGCTACGGTGTACACAGTACACCATGCGTGTTAAGTTGGTTGCCGTTTCTTAAAACTATTTTCTGCGTTTAATGCGCTCGACGTAACCTATCAGTATAGTATCAACCATTGTCTGTTACAGTCAATACGTGATTTTTGATCGAATAGTTGAGTTGTGATAAAAAATATCAAAGTGAGTTCCCGAACGGTGCCTTCAGTACACCACGCACATAGTTATGTAAGTAAATTTAACGAATTTTAAACTTTAAATTACCTGCAAACGAGTTATTTTCTGTGTAGTAAATGTTACATTGTACTTTTTATACAAAAATGTGAAATGGAAACTTAGGAGAAATATTTTTTATAGGGATCGAGTACGTGTTAGAAACCCTAAAAGTCTCACACAAGATGAGCTTAGAGCTATGGCTGAAGCATTGTTCGAAGAAGAACCTGAGGATGAAGTTAGGGGAGAAGAGGATGCTAGTTCGTCAGAAGAAGAGGAAGAAATTACGGAAGACAACGATTATAACACTGAGTCGGAGATAGAACTAAATGATAAAGAGTCTTCTGATTCAGATAACGAGAGCGATGGTGAGAGTTTAGAAAGCGAGGAAGATGAGTATTTTATAGCGAAAGACAAACAAACAAAGTGGTATAAAAATTCAGTGGTGAGCAAATTTACCAAAACTTCCAGCAAAAATATTGTAAAAATACTTCCTGGGCCAAAGCTGAGTGCTAGAGATATTACCAATGAGAGAAGTGCTTTCGAAAAAATTTTTAGTGACGACATTATTGAAAATATAGTTGAGTGTACAAACTTGAAAATTGCAAATATGCGAATAAAGTATAACCGGCCGAGACGGGCTAAAGACACAACAAAAACAGAAATTATGGCATTTATCGGACTACTACTTCTTGCAGGAACTAAAAAGCAAAACCATACACATTTTCTTGAATTGTGGACTAAAGACGGAACCGGCTCAGAAATATTTAGAGCGTGCATGAGTGCTGATCGATTTTTATTTTTGCTTGCTGCTCTAAGATTTGATGACAAAAATAGTAGAGGGATACGCAAGGAAACTGATAAGCTTGCTGCTATTCGAGTTACACTGGATCGTTTTGTGGAGAACAGCAACAATAACTACTGTTTAGGAGAAGAAGTAACAATTGACGAAATGTTAATACCTTTCAGAGGTAGATGCAGTTTTATTCAATATATCCCGTCCAAGCCTGCAAAGTATGGGTTAAAAGTATTTGTATTGTGTGATGCCCAGACATTTTATGTTACAAATTTAGAGGTGTATTGTGGTAATCAGCCACAAGGACCTTACAACAAATCAAATAAACCTGCTGATATTATACATCGTTTACTTCAAGACTGGAAAGGGAAAAACCGGAACTTGACATGTGATAATTGGTACACAAGTTACTCATTGGCCAATGATCTTTTGAAAGATAAAGTAACAATGGTTGGCACACTAAAGAAAAATAAACGGGAGCTGCCGTTGGAGTTCCTACCACATAAAGAAAGAGAAGTTGGATCGTCCCTTTTCGGATTTAAAAAAGAGGTAACTATAGTGTCACATGTCCCTGCAAAAAATAAAGCTGTGCCTTTGATATCAACCATGCATAATGATTTTGCAGTAGATCCGGAGAAAAAAAAGCCAAATATAATTTTAGATTATAATTCTCACAAAGGAGGTGTCGACACAGTAGATAAAATGTGCGGTACATACTCGGTATCAAGGAGAACCCAAAGGTGGCCGATGGTTATATTTTTTCAGCTCCTAAACATCGCAGGAATTAACAGCCAAATCCTGTTTAACGCTGCAAATATAAGCAATCCTCAAAAATATAGAAGGATATTTTTAAAGGAATTATCTTTATCTTTGTTGAGACCACACCTTTCAGAACGAGCTGAAATACAGAGTTTGCCCTTAGATTTAAAACTATTCCTGAAGAAATATAAAGCTACTGTAGTGGAACAAGAAGAAGAAGAACCACCAGCAAAAATACGAGGAAGGTGCTATTGCTGCGGAAGGCGTAAAAATAGAGTGACAACCATTTCGTGTCAGACATGCAGGAGAATGGTTTGCAAAGAACATTCCACCATTATTTGTCCTGAGTGTATTAACTCAAATAACCAGGAAGAAGACGAAAGTGAATGAAGACCCGTATGTGTTTATTTTTCTACCTAGTTAAAAATTTAAAAATTTTCGCATATTTTTTTAGGTTGGTTTTCAATATGTAATAAATTACTGTTTTCGTTTTTTCTCACTGGTTTACCATTTTGAATTATTTTTTAGTTTTATTTTTATTATATAATAACTAATTATTGATTAAACACAAGTTGTGCAATTTAATATAGTTCTAATTATTAAAGAAATTTTGTTTCTGTAGCTATTTGTAACTGGTGTATAGAGTACACCGCGCCCGTATTTGTGATTCATGGTTGGGCGCCCGTAGTTAAAGGTTAACTTACTTTTTAGCTCTATTTCTAAAATATTACTTTTTAATGTTTTTTTTTTTCATTTAGTACAAAAAATAGAAGACAAAGTAAATATAATGAAAGGTGATACGAGGTAAAGTATGATGTTTTAACTATAAGAACTATATAATAAAATTTTATAAGGATATTTAAAAATGAGAAATGAAGATAACGTATATATACATAAATTATAATAGAAATGAATTTGCATCGAAAAGTTAGCGCGTGAACCTTTACGCGGTGAGCCGATCTTGCGCCTCAGAGCGCAGTATTAAAATATCGATATCTTGACCAAAAATAAACTTATAAACATTTTCGTAAGCTCAAAATATTCTCTTTGAGTTCTTCTATCATTATTGTCAATTAAAGTATAAATTTTTATGGCTTAAATTTGCTTGAAACCCTTATAAACAAATTAATGTACAATTTTTTTTAAGAAAATTATTAATTCAAATGGGTATAACTTTAAAACAAATGAAGATCAAATAATTTAACAAACTCTGTTTGGAAGCCTATTAATGAAGATTTAAAATGAGACCTTCTAAGGCTCATTTGCATGCGTAGAAGCCGAGTTACGATCGATCAATCTTCGAAAAATACTTGTTTTGCAATTTCCAATTTGCATTGTGCACTTATTTTACAATATCTTGAGTTCTAATTGTTAGATTTAAGATCAGTAAACGCTTTTTACTTCTTTTTTTATTAACGAACAAATTTTATTTGAAACATTATTTCTTATGCCTTTTCGTTTATGAGCCAGAGCCTTATAAACAATTAATAAACAATTAAATTTTTATAACAATTCTTTGACCAAACGAACATTAGATCAAAAGACACGTAGTCAACTATTTTCAATGGGAAATAAGCCACAATTTTACCAAAAATTAGTAATAAAATTATTTGTTTGGTGAAATTGTGGCTTATTTTCCATTGAAAATAGTTGATTATAAAAATGCCACAAGGAAATAGCTTCAGAACAACAAAAGACACGTGTTCTCTCTTTTTTAAAACTCTATCGAATGACACTAAACATGACTACCCACTCAACCCTTGGAGGTGCGATCGGGGCAACTTTGGGATGTAAGATAATAACCCAAATTTTTTATTGTAGATTTGTATTTCCTATACAAAAATAAGTCACTTTTATTCAAAACATTTTTTCGTTATGTTCCAGATAGCATTAAAATCGAAAAAAAAACGATTTATCCTTATTACACCCTAGGAAAATTATGAAAACCGTGATATTTTAGAAAGAGAAATACACTTCCAAATGAAAAAAATGAAAAACACGTGTTTAATATTGTTCGAAAATCTATCGAATAACACCAGACATGACCCCCGTTCTATCCACTGGAGGTGGAGGGGGGCAAGTAATTTTTAATAGGCATCCCCATGTATTATTGGAGATACTGATTGTACAAATTATTCTTAAGAAACTGTATTCAGTTTCATAAATAGCTATTTGTATAACAAGGGAGGAAAGTGCTACTTTTCCTCCCGAGAATGAAGTTTAATCATTCGAGGAAGGAAAAGGCACTTTACTCCCATGTTATACATATGATTTTTCCACCTTCCTCAAATATCAAGTAATTTTTTCATTTTTAAATAATTTATTTATGTAACTGACGATAGTTATCTATGAATCAGTCCGTGAAGTATAGGGATGGCGGTTTTTGACAAAACACCGGTTTTCGGTTATACCGGTTATTTTTGCATACGGTTTAACCTGGCGGTTATAACCGGCAAAAAAACCGGTTTTTGGAAAAACCGGTTTTCGGTTTTTTAATCCAATAGGTTACAAAGTTATATTTATAATACACTTTAGTTTGCGATACTCCATTCGACTCGATATCAATATGATCAAAATTAGTACTATCGAAAGAGAAAGAACATGTATTACTTTTAACACATTTGTAGATTTGTAGAATAGGTACATTTTAACTCATTTAATACTTCCTGTATGAGTGTATCGTTTTGAAAACGTAGCGAAATTCTTGGAGATTCGTATTCGTAATCAGTAATTCGATATTCATATTCAGAGCATTATTTTTGGTAATCAGAAAAGTCATTTACCCACTTTCAATGTCAAGAGTTAAGTCTGAAAAATAGATGTTTGCGTCTAATTCAACCAGATCACTTCTTATGTAAATATTATGATTACAAATACCTTTTCAAGGAAATATTATAATAAAACTTAATAATTATTGTTTCTTGCTGATGTGAGATTGCACTTTCAGTTTGCTTCTGTATTTTATAAAATAAAATAAAATTTGAATAACAATTATGATTGGGATCCAAAATAATACCTAACCTAATCCTAATCACCGTAAAAACCTAATAACTGGTTTTTGCTTTAAAAAGAAAAAACCGGTTATAACCGGGACAAAAAACAACTGGTAAAACCGGTTATTGCGAAGTAAAAAAACCGGTTTTAGGTTTAAACCGGTAGGTTTTTCCCATCCCTAGTGAAGTATGCTTTTTGCGAACGCACGCGATGTTCAGAGCACGAGTGACAACGGAGCGAGTGCTATACATCGCGTAAGTTCGCAAAAATACTTCACGCACAGTTTCATACAATATTTTATCTACGATAAACAAATAAAACAACTGTAACTCATCCTCACTGGAATTCATTTCTATTCTACAATTTTGTTGTAAGTCATTGCTCATATTGTCATCACACTCATCACCATGATAACGCGGAAGTTAAGGATATTTGATTATATGAAAGTGTGTCAAAAAACCCATTGAAAGTGTGCGAAAAAGTAAATCCCATTTAAAATACATTGTTACTTCACGCACACTTTAAACCCTTCACGCATTGCTATCTATAATGACAGTTTTCACAAACTAAAAACTTATACATAATATGACATAGAGTAGATAAAATTTATTAGAGCACTAAAACTAACATGTAGATACAGTATAACTGTCAACTGTCAAATGTAAGTCAAATTATTAATGTGAACATTGTTAATTAAAATAACAATTTACTGTTTTTACCATTCTGCAAAATACAGGGTGCTCTATAAATAGACGTTAAAAAGTATAGATACTTACATAATAGATAATAACAGAATACTGTATAGGGCGTCAATAAGTTATTTCATCAATGACATACCATGACCTCACTTTTACTTTCCCTCCCTAGGGAGGAAAAGTACAATCAGGTCAGGAAATAGCTATTTATATAGCAAGGGAGGAAAGTGCTACTTTTCCTCCCGAGAATGAAGTTTACTGCCCGACGCGTAGCGGAGGGCAGTAATCATTCAAGGGAGGAAAAGGCACTTTACTCCCATGTTATACATATGGTTTTTCCACCTTCCTCAAACAACAAGTAATTTTTTCATTTTTACTTAATTTATTTATGTAACTAACCAACAAAATTTATTAGAACTAAAACTAAGATGTAGGTACAATATAACTGTCAAATATAAGTCAAATTATTAATTTAAACATTGTTAAATCAGAATAACAATTTACTGTTTTTTACCATTCTGCAAAATACAGAGTGTTTTTAAATAAACGTTAAAATGTATAGATACTTACGTAATAGAAAATATATGTTGTATAAGGCGTCAATAAGTTATATTTCATGAATGAAATGCCATAACGTCACTTTTACTTTTCCTCACTAGGGAGGAAAAATATTTTCCTCCCTAGGGAGGAAAAGTACAACTTTGCTCCCTACAATCAGGTCCGGAAAAGT
The DNA here is from genome assembly GCF_917563875.1 of Diabrotica virgifera virgifera. Lineage (NCBI taxonomy): Eukaryota > Metazoa > Arthropoda > Insecta > Coleoptera > Chrysomelidae > Diabrotica > Diabrotica virgifera. The sequence goes on along the minus strand of NC_065447.1, from coordinate 188,222,587 downwards.
ATACTTTCGGTAGAGGTAGGTGGAAAAGTATATTTTCGGTTGAGGTAAGTGGAAAAATATTTTGCAGAATTCGGATCTCTATAATATGTTTTTCTGTAACTACAGCGTTATTTTCTATCTTCTGCGTGAGTAATTTGCATATTCACCAGTGCTTGCCATCGATATCCTTCAAATACACCAAATACGAATGCAACTTTGTTCACTAAAAACGTCTCATTTGATGCTTCATGGATAAATTTTGAACATTTTCTCTAGATAGAACTTTAGACTTTTTTGGCTGGTATTCTTTTGACCCTTGCTTCAAATATTCGCAACTAATGGAAATTGGCGATGTTAATATTATTATTATTTACCATTAACCTTTCGCAACTAACATAGGTTTTCTGGACATTAAAGCTAACATGCGTCTCAGAGACCGGCATAAAAAAATGTTTCCATTGACACACTTTCAAGCGTAGTGTTGTATGTATTCCTTGAAGGAGTGAAATTAAACAAGAATGATACCAATTTTTAATTTATTAAGCCTCTTAAACATTAGCAAAATACCAAAGAAAATAAAAACAATTATATAACATCCCATTTGTGAAAAACAAGCTCAATTTTTACACTGTCTTTTTTTGTACCTACACCGAGAGAACAATTTCTTTTCTCCTAAAACACCGATTTCTTTGAGCAATATTTCTTAAAAGTTAACATATCCTATTAACTTAAACATACCGGTTCACATATAAAGAAACGAGTTTTTTAAACACAACTCAATAATTTCTTACAGATAATTTCTTCAATACTAAGAAATGCATTAATGGTTACATTTAATTTTCTTATCCTAAAGTTTTTATTTCTTAAATTGAAAACTACAAATATTTTACAGTATAAGAAATATAATGTTAAGTTAATCCATATTTATATTTGTGAACAAGAAATTTTCTTGCAATCAAATAAATATTTTAAACCACAAGAAATAATTCTTCAGAAATACCCTCTGTAGTTACTGTGGTTATAAAATAAAAACTTTGTCATTAATGCCGAAATGTTACTTGTAAAGAGATTTACTTCCACAAAAGAATTGCGCAGATTAACTATTTATGATTTAGTCGTCAGTGTTTGTCAAGATGGCGTGATATGTTCATGTTCATATAAATGGATGTTGGATTTATTGGTGTACTTTAAAAATTAACGGATATTTTGAAGGTACGTACATATATAGGTATTAAATAAAAGTAATTTGAGTAATTTAAGATGTAATAATAATATTGTTGCGTATCCGAATGGTTAAAAAAGAAACATAATAGTATCTTTATATGCTTTTTAGGTCTAATGATGGACGACTCTGAAATAAAGGAGCTTATTATTCTAACTGGGAAATATGCCACAATTTAAAGCTGGGACAGAATGATATAATATATAGCTTCAGAACAATATTAAGAAAGGAGTTATTAACCAACTGCGGGGCCTTCCAGAAATGGTAGAACTTCATACATGTAAGTACCTTTTTAAAAATGTGTATACTTATGTATCAACTATAATAGGTTTCTTCAATGTATCGTCTTCTATAAAAATATACAATGCAACGCTATATCAAACATGGCGGGTGCAACGCTGAGGATTTATTCTGTTAATTTATTTGAGATAAAGAAACCAGTTAGTCTAAAAGAAATATATGTTTATGGTTAAGAAATGTTATTGCCGAAAACCGTGAATTAGTTAATATGTATTAAATGACTTAGATGTAAACTAATAATACTTTCCCGTAATAAAATTTCTTAATGATTAGGTATGCTGTCTCTTTTAGATTATAAAAATTAAGAAAATTACATATTATTATGTCTGCTTCAATGTTTTACATTGGTTGATTTTTCCTCTTCTTTTAGCTAAACGATGTGACTTAATATTATACAGATAAATAATTAATATTTCATTAACAAAAAGAAAAAAATAAACAAAGATGTGTAGGGTAAATAATGCCATGTTTGAACTAAATATGATTAATTATTATTAGTATTAATAGTTCTTATGTGGGGCCGTGTATTTGTTTTTTTTTTGTATTTCCTAAATTTGTCAAAATAAATATCTATATCTTTATAAAAAAAACTTTTATTAAAGTAAGTTTACTCTTTCTACATAACGATTTTGTTTTAGTGAATTGCTGATATACAAAGTGCTACTAACAAAAGAAGGAAATTTTAGGAAGTTGGATTTGCCTCTCCATCCTTTTATTGTTGTGTAGAAGCCAGTGGTTTAAGAGTGAAGAAAATATTTGTATGTAATAATAACGTTTTATATCTTGTTTTATTAATAAATAATGATTTTACCGTAACACAATGATTTATTTTGCCGTATGTAATATCACTTTATTTTCAAGAAATATTAACTTAACTCTAAATATACGTTTATCTCTGCGAAATATATTTCTTAACATTAAATAAATTAATTATTAATAGTAAAATAATAATATTCCTTACTAAGAAATATTATTACTCAGAAAGAATAGTTTTCTAATGTGTAAAAAATATATTTTTATGACTAATAAAATTAATTAACATCAAGTGTAATTTCTTTCTGATAAATGGGTTTGAAGTTTGCCAGAAAGTGATAGTTCAATCATGTTTAAGATATATTTCTTTGGCTATAGTAGAATTTATTTGAAATATTTTAGAAAAGTATATCTTACATACAAAGATATATTTCTTAGGCAATATGCCAAGTCGATCTTTCTTAAATATTAATAAAGTTTCTTTATGCCAAGAATTTTTTTCTCTCGGTGTAGCTTCACCTTTTACTCTTTGAAATTGGGTTACTAAATTATCAGCAACTATTCGAACGTTGTTTTGTTAATATAAATATTTTTTTATCGCTTATGTCACGTTCAACCTCGGTCTCTGTCATAAAATTTACCAATAATTGCATAATCACTTGACGCTAAAGACTCAAAACTTTAACACTAAAAACAGGCAACTAAATCAGGCAGCTACTGATGGCGGCGAAGATACATAACGAACAATTTGGATATAATCGTAAAGACTTTAAGTGGTCCGTCTCACAAACCGAATGTTAATCACGGAATGTTAAAGCCTTCATTACCATTGAATATCTGGACCATGCAGCACAGTTTCATTAATAATTAACTAATAACGTGGATGTTTCTAGAAGTAGACTCTGGCATGCGGTATGTCATACCGTTGTCTATTTTCCTTTGTTTCCAATATCAATTTGTCTTACATCACTCTATTTATTTTTTACATTAACTCCGGAATGATTCTTCAAACTGCTGTATAAAATAAACTTTATTTTTTCAAGAAACATAATATGAACGCATGAATAATATTAAAAAAATGGAGGAGGTTCTGACAGAATCCTTTATAAGCTGAATTACAAAAGAACGTAAGTAATGGTAACTAAAAAATAATAAAATAATATTGATAGCAGATAGATAAACCAACAAGTCAAATTTACTGCCATAATTGTAGCGAAAGAATACACTGGACTGCTTTTAACTATGTATTTAAACGTAAACACTGGCATGCGGTATGTGATACAGCAACAAAACTTTACGTCATCTGCAGCATTGGAGAGCAGGTGCAATTACAAACTACTTGAAAGTAGATACATGCTGTTCTAGGTAAACACGTAGTAGAACAAAATATATTTTCGGTGCAGTAGGTATGGCATAACCCATGTCAATGGTTAACGGTTAATATTATGTTCTCTCAGTTCTGCCACCCATTTAAGTAATGTGTCATATTTTATGTCGTATATGTCTCTGGATTTCTCTGGTAACAAGTTTTGCTTTTTCACTTTTTCTGCAATTTCGTCGGGAAATTCAAAATTTCTTAAAAGAAAAGAAAGGATGGTTCAGATTTGATTACAATACAGAGGCTCTACTATGTGCTTATAAGTATTTCGGAATAACCGTTTCCTCATCGGAGCACCTGGGTAGAGGCACTGAACTGAAATCAAATCCTTTCATCCTTTTCGGGTAATTATCAAAATAATTACCAAAGATGCTACTAGCACCATCTACGAATCGAAAGTTGAGTCAGGAAATAAAAATCGAAATTATTTATCCTCTGGCTTTTTAAGTTGGAAAAAATAAAGCATAACAGAGTGGCGGAATACTCGACAAGGGAAATCTAAAAATGCATTTCACGTCCCGTCATTCACCGTGATAATAATTTTAGCGAATTATTTCCCTTTATATCCACAAAAGTGAATAAAGTATAAACTAAAAGAAAAGAAAGGATGGTTTAGATTTGATTACAGTACAGCACCTCTACTATGTGCTTATACGTATTTGTTCCTGGCAATTTGGATTTGTCTTGTGTCTTTCCAAAATATATGTTTAAACCAACTTTCCTACAGGCGGCATCTATCTCAGTAAACATATTTATGATCTCTTTTAAGTTGTCTGTTACAAGAACTATGTCGTCTGCAAATCGTATACATATGTGGTAGATCCTTTCGCCATCGACATTTATTCCTTTGACGTCCCACTCCAATTTTTTGAATTGTATCTTGTTGCAGTACTTTCGTAAAGAGTTCGGGAGATAACGTGTCTCCCTATGTCCAATTCCTCTTTTGATTTACATAGATTTGGCATCTTTGTGTAGATGGACGGTCATTGATTGTAGTTGTTCGCTATCAGTTTGGAGTACCGATAAATCTATACGACTTTCCTTCAACTATTTCATTCTACTGTTAATTTCTATCATATCAAATGCTTTGCAAATGTCTATGAAAGCCAGGACCAATGGTCGGTTGTATTCGTCGTTAAATACCGTATGGTGCAAATGTTTGGAATACATTCGTTATTTCGTATACCGGCGACTTTAAGAAAAAATCCCGAAACAGGTCTATTTTTATTTTCAAATTATGATATTTTATCATATATACCATACGAGTGACGTCGTCGATATAGACGTGATGATGTAATCGATGATTTTTTAAAATGAGACTAGGGGTCATGTGATAGCTCATTTGAAAGATTGAAAAATTGTTTATATAGGGTGTCCAAAAAAACTTTTTTAAATTAAATTAAGTGACAAAAAAAAAGAAGAATTTTTGTAATTTATTTATTTCAAAATACATTTTACTGCTGTCACAATACAGAAAAAATGTTTATTTAATAAGTAAACATTGTTTTTTGGTTAAATTCAAGGTTCAAACCAGCTCCCGCCAACTACTTATCTCTTGGAAGTTTGAACACTTAATTATTGCGAAAAGCAATGCGTATCTGTTAAATTAACATTTTTTTCTGTTTTCTGACAGCAGTTAAAGGTATTTTTTAATTTACAAAATTATTTTTTGGATACGCTGTACAAATAATTATAGTAATATTCATATTGCTGAATACAGAAATAAATATCCTTTCAAATGATACATCATGCGACCCGTAGGCCCATTTAAAAAAATCATCGATTACGTCATCACGCCTATATGGATAACGTCACTCGTATGATATATATGCCAAAGTACTATAATAAAAAAATCGACCTGTTTCGGGATTTTTTCCTAAAGTCGCCGGTTTACGAAATAACGAATTTATTCCAAACCATTTGCACCATACTGTATGTTGAGTTGCATCCGGTTAATTTAGTAAACTCCAGTTTTCCTTTTTTTTCAGCTGTCCCCCTTTTCAAATTTGCTTCTGTACATAAAAGACAAAATTAACAGGTTCAACGTCCAGTTTTAAATTAAAGTTTATTGGTCCTACTATGTGTACCTCCCTTAATTTTTTATATTCGTTTTTATTAGTTCATTGCTTGCATATTACGAATATTAATAGTTCTGGTAACACTAGATCGAAAAAATTTATGAGCTGCAATAATATTATTAGCTGTTTAATTAAATTAGGTAAATTACCCGTTAACCAGTTTTAATGTTAAAGCCAAGGGAATTATTTTATCCATAAATATTTATTTTGTTGGTGTAGCTTCATTCTAAACCAAATTTTTGTCATAATAAATACATTAATATATTATTGGATATAATTAATTATTTATTTACATAAAATACCTCGAAACGAAGGCTTTATTAATCCATTTAAATTATAATACCAAGCAACCACTGTGGATAATTTCAATGATAGATAAATAATGATCTGAAACTATTTTACATGTCATTATATAGAAATAGGGGGTTTGATAAATACGGGTGGGGAAGCCAATTAAAAGTTTAATACTTATTCACGTATTTTTAATATATTTCTTATCTTTGGCTTTAGTTATGTTGTATTTTTATTTTTTTATATTACTTTAAAGAGAACATTTTTTGTGTTGTATATTATAGATTATTTCATTCATAGGAGATTCTGACTAATAGAAAGCTACAAAAATAAAAATGAAATTGATTATTTTTTAATGATTTTAACTTCCAATAGTATAGTAAGATTTTTGATCACGTGTTTAATTCTGACCAATCATATTAAAATTATACTGGGAATAATCTACTGTAAAAATATTACCGATTGAATTTTTTTAACTAGATTGTTTTTGTTTAATTGCAACCAGATTCCTAGTTTTGACAACTGTCACATTTAACAAAATATCCATAATATACTTTTAGTTCTGCATCTAATGTCAAATTGTCACGAGGAGAACACAAATAGGCACATTTAAGCGCTTGATTTACCTCAGTAAGATTAGTTCATAAATAAAACTGTATTTAGAAATAAACTAACTAACATTTTATTAACATCTTCATCTAAATATTTGCTAAACTGTTCTTTTCACCTTGACAAGTTGAAAAATGTGTGTCACATTAATTGGGAACAATGTCACTGACTGTTTTTATACAAAGACTTGAATTTTACATGTAAGTATTAAAAAATAATCTTACGAAAATCACACGAGAGTAAGAATAAATAAGAAAATAATGCTTCGTTTTTTCTCAAATTTGTTGTCATTGGGCAATAGCCACTCGAGCCCTGCGGGCTCTCGTGTCTATTGACAGACAACAAATTTTCGAAAAACTGTCGAATTATTGTCAATCTATTCTCACTCTCATGTGATATTAAACCCGATAATTTTTGATAATATCCCGTCATCAGGCATTACGTCAAATGCTCTTCGTTACTACAATTGAGTGGCTCAGAGGCAAAGGTTCCTAACCCCAAAAATTTGTTTTACTAGGTTAGGCTTAATAATTGCTTATAATTTCTGTAAAAATCGTGTGCAGAATCAGCCTAAACTAAATCTTTGTTGGTATGGTGTCCCCATCTATAAATTGGTCTTCGCACTAACAAAATGTCATAGCAAACTTGCGGCAAAACTGACTAACCAACACAAATATGGCGGATGTAAACATGAGCATTGACGCATCAGAGCCTTTTTATCCGATTTCAGCGATTTAGATAATGATTATAATCCAAATTCTTCAAATGGCAAATCTTCAGGTAAGACAGTTACAATATTATTACTTTTTAAACATAAAACAAGCAATATATTATTTAATATAACCATTTATAAACAAATGTGGCTTAGGCTGCTTTGCCGCAAACTTATTTGTAATATATCTTTTTATTGTTCTAGACGAGGAGTTCCGAAGCATTAGATGAGGGCTTAGAGGAAGCAGTTATACATGAAAATTAAAAATACGCACTAAAATATGTTTTTAGCTAATAAGTTGAACATTTGTTTTCTGTTTATCTTAATTTTTGTTTTGGGCAATTTACTTATTTTAGTTTTCTTTATGGCAAATGTGCCTAAACATAGCTTAACACACAAGTTACTCTATAAATATATTTTTTGTGTAACGGCAAATGTGCCTACACTTTTTGAACATATAATTAGAACAATAAAACTTAAGTGAGATTTTTCTTTGAATATGTTTTTAAGACATTAGCTTTTCCTTAAAAAAAAAGTAAAGTGTTACATTTTTTTTATCATAAAAATTTTATTTTTTATTTCAAGTTAACTTTGACATGATTTATCTCAAAACTCCTCTTTGTGGCTTAGTCACCTTTGCCTCTGAGCCACTCAATTAATGTTTTAAAACTTGTCACAGAGAACACTAAGAAACACGTTTAGCAAATATTCAGGAGGTGAAGATATCAGTTATTAAAATATGAGTTAAAATTATTTAAAAAGACAGTTTTATTCATGAAATAATCTCAGCGAATTACCCTCGATTTCTAAAATTATTATCGACTATTATCTCCGCTGTTTCGAGCAATCTTTTTGTCCTCTGTGTCGAGTCGTGTTTCTGCCGCGTACGTCATTATTGGTCTGATTACTGTTTTGTAAATTCTGCCTTTCATTTTCTTTTCCGATATTTTTATTTCTCCATATTGTGTCATTCAGGCAATCTGCGGCTCTGTTTGCTCTATTCACTTGAACTTCCACTTCTGTTTCGAGCCTTCCGTAGCTAGATAGTGTGAAGCCTAGGTATTTATACTCCATCACTTGTTCCATTATCTGACCGTCCAGCTCCAATTTGATTATGCTGTGATAACCAAGCATTTTGTCATTTTGGGGAAATTAACATGTTAAATTTTCTGGCGGTTATGTTAAATTGGTGCAGCATACGTTGTAAATCATCTTCACTTTGAGAGATTTGTATTGCATCGTCTGCATAGCAGATTATTTTAAGTTGTTTGTTTCCCATTTGGTGTCCTTTTTTAGTTCTTACTTTTTTTATTATTTCGTCCATGATCAAGTTGAACAATAAATGACTCAAGGAATCCCCCTGTCTTATCCCATTGCCGGCTTCAATTGGGTCAGTTAGTTCATCTTTTTGAAGTTTGAATAATTATATTGTTGAAATTGTTAATAGTAATTATTGTTAAAATTTTTTGTAGTGAAATCTTCATTATAAATATTTGAAATAAAATTGTTAAAAAAATATTTTTTTAGTCCAGCTTTCTTGCTTTTCTATTTATTTCTCTCATGAACTGATCACTTTAAGCATAATGTGTTATACATTTTTGAAATCGGAACCAGGTGGAGAATCCAAACATCAAATAAAAAAAGTAGAAGTAATTTAAAAAAAATGAGGGATGATATGCGGTGTATTATAATATGAATCCTCTGTATAAATCATAATTTAAATAAGATTATTAACCTTTAGGGTATTGAACAGATATAAAAACAATAGTTTATAGTTTTGTATCACATGTTTATTATGCGTGAACTTGAACTATATTTGTTATGATTTAGATCGGTATAAAAACATGCTGAGCAATCAGTATGGGGATAGACAGATAATTATTATTGTAGTCAGTATTTAAGTAATGTGAAGGTAGGTCGTTATTGTTATATGTAAACACATTGTTATGGTTAGTCGTTGATGGAGGTGATTGTAAATATAATGTATTTGAACCAAGAAAGAGAGTTTTAGTTAATTGGATCCAGAAGGCATTAACATCACACTATTTATGACAGGGGTGAGAGGGTGCCTTTCCCGTAAAGCTTAAATATGGCATAATGTCTCCCCCTTCAAGAATTATTTGACTTATTTTTGCGCTTTTTCTGAAAGTCAATGGTTCAAAAGTTATTTAATGAGGATAGTTTTATCTGAAAAACACTGTATAACAAAACCGTGGTATTATAAATAGTACTTTTTTATAAAAGTGTAATTTTAGGAATGTTAAGCAGTATTTTAGTCTATTTGAAATCTAAATAATGCAATGACATTTCTGGCTAACCAGTACGTCAAAAATATATATCTCAATGGTCTAGAGCCAAGAGTCTAGTGAATAAGATACTGTGCTGTTACCCAGCACATCTTGACATCAAACACACACAAATTGACACACAAAATTGACACCTTGATTTGAAAAACAATTACTTTTATTAGTCCATGTGGTGAGACCGCTCCCGTCTGAAAAAGTTTCTGATTCGGTTTGTTTGTGGATTCCTATTCAAAAATATCTCCTTTAAACAAATCTGAAGGGTGCCGGGCGGAATTTTTGGGCAGAAATTGTTTAAACAGTTTTTTTTAAACAAATACAAAAGACCACATTTTTTGAATCGAAGAATATTTTTTTCGATTTTTCCCGTCATTCTAGATAAGAAAGGAATTGTGTGATTTTTCTCAAAAATTGATAATTTTCGAGTTATAGGCGATTTAAAATCTGAAAAACGCGAAAATACGCATTTTCAAGGCTTAAAAACTCATATTTAAATTAGTATTTTTGAGGTTGCCAAGTACTTGTATTGTAGTTTAAACATTCATTTTCAAGATTCTGCAGACGCATTTGGTCTAACTTCAATTTACACCATTGTTTTTTAATTTTTAATTATGCGTGTCCATCAGATTTTTTGCCGGTGCGGCGCGCACTATTTCCAAAAATTTCCTATTTTCCTCCGAAAAATATATTTTTTAGATTTTTCGGGATATCGTAAATAAAATGGTTTGTTGTCATTTTTCTCAAAAGTTAATGGTTTTAAAGTTATAAGCGATTTAAAGCGCATTTTGGGATTTTGAAAAAAAATGATTTTATTTAGAATGTCCCGAAAAATCTAAAAAATATATTTTTCGGGGGAAAATAGAAGATTTTTGGAAAAAGTGCGCGCCGCACCGGCAAAAAAATCGGATGAACACGCATAATTAACGATTAAATACCAACGGTGTAAATTGAAGTTAGACCCGATCAGACTGCAGTGTCTTGAAAATAAATGTTTAAACTACAATTCAAGTACTTGGCAATCTCAAAAATGCTAATTTAAATATGAGTTTTAAAGCCTTGAAAATGCGTATTTTCGCATTTTTCAGATTTTAAATCGCCTTTAACTCGAAAACTATCAACTTCTGAGAAAAATCACAGGATACCTTTATTGTTTATAATCACCCAAAAAACCTAAAAAATATTCTTCGGGTCAAGAAAGGTGATCTTTTGTATTTGTTTAAAAATTTTGTTTAAACAATTTCTGCCCAAAAATTCCTCCCGGGACCCTTCAGATTTGTTTAAAGAGGACATTTTTGAATAGGAATCCACAAAGTATCCGAATCAGAAATTTTTTTAGACGGGAGCTTTCTCACCACATGTACTATATTAGACTTTTTATTGTGTCCTTTAAATAATAAAAACGTGGTATTTTAAAATGTTCTTTTTATAAAAGTGTAATTATTTACTAACCACTGTATATTATGAACAACAACCCTGATACTTGACAATTTCCATCTCAAAAGCCGGCATATTCACGATGCTGGTGATAATATAGATAAATTACTATTTGAGTCGTTAACGGTTAGATAAATAAACACTTTCCGACTAACATCCCAAACTTTGTTGTATCTACTTTAAACCATGATGAAATTCACGAGATCCTTTTAATGCTAAAGTGGTTATGCGGACTTAAGACAAAAGAGCCTATCTAATAATTACTTTATAAGTTAACACGGGTATGTATATACGTTAGTTTTGTAACTTAGTTTTGTAAGTTTGCTCACACAAAGGAACTTTCAAAAGGTTGACAGATGCGTATTTCCTACTACAAAAGTACCACAGAAAATAAAAAGGTTAGACGTTCCTACTTTTTATATATGTGATTAGCATGATTTTCTAAAAAATTATAATTGAGGCCCTCATAGCAACAATGGCCTAAGCCACAAATTGAGCATTTTTAGAGTAATACATCAATAATGCCTGGTGGCACCAATAGATTTCAAGCTCCAGACTAGCTAAGCTCTACTTATAGATAGGGCCTCCTTGAGTATCACTTACGTTGCACCATAATTTTAGATTCTTACCTTATTATCAATTATATTCATTATTAAATTCTAATATTCTTATTATAATATTACAGGGCGTTTCATTGGGAAACGGAAATACTTTAACGGTGAATAGAGGTACCGAGCCAGTTCTAGATATACTACATTTTTTGCCCTATCGACTTTTATAACCGAGTTACAGGGTGTTTTATCGATTTTGCCCATTTTTTTTCCGAAGCCATAAGTTTAGAACCACCCGGTATATTTTTTTAATATTTGGTACACATACGTCTCATTCAAAACCCAAACGACCGGCATACTAACCATAAGAAAAGTTCAGGTCCGGATTAACAAAAAATTATAAAGTAATTTTGACCTTAAAAAAACACCCTGTATATTCAAATTTTGAAAATCAGTTTGCACATTTGAAAAGGGCACAAAAAAACCAAGTATAATGGTTCTCTTAAGTTTTTCGGCCAGACAATTTTATGACTTTAATTTTGAAATTATATTGAATTTTTTAAGAACTCCGTCTGATCTTCGTGGCTCATTGGAGGATGCACTTCATATTATGGAAACACCAATTAGTCCAGAAAGCCACTGCGCATCCGCTAGGAAAAATATTCTGATTCGGATTTTTTGCACAATCTTACTCAAAAAGGACTCATTTTAACAAATTTGCATGTTGCCAGGACCAAAAGGTGGTCAAAAATTTTTTAAACGTTTTTTCTTGTTTTTTTTCCTAAAATCATTTTTTTTTGCATGGGAAAAAGTTTTTGTAGATTTTTTGGATCATTCCAAACAGAAAAGGTCCCTAGTGACTTTTCTCTAAAAATAATAGTTTTTGACATATTAGCGATTAAAAATTGAAAAATTGCGAAATCGGCCATTTTTAACCCTCAAAAGCTATGTGAAAAACTGAAAACTTGAATGTTGCCAAAGTAGGTAGATATTCTTTAAACATCGATTGATTAAATCCCGAAGAGATTTTTGCAATACAATATTCAAAACTCCTTTGTTTTTTAATTGCTAATCAAGCGTGCGCGACATTATTTTCCACCGACAGTATGGTGCAAATGAAAGGAATAAATTCGATATTTCGTAAACAGGCGACTTTAAGGAAAAATCCCGAAACAGGTTGATTTTTATTTTTGGGTTGTGATATTGTGGCATATATGGTATACTAGTAACGTCATCCGTCTGGGCGTGATGACGTAATCGATGATTTTTTAAATAAGAATAGGGGTCGTGTGGTAGCTCATTTGAAAGGTCCTTCAATTCTCTATGCAGTAATGTAAACATTTCGTACACCTAGTTCAATAGTGCCACAAGTGCAAAACACAATATTCTCGAGAAATGAGCCCTTGCGTTATGCCCTGTAAATAATTTATTTTGAGAATGACTGGCTTCAAAATTACAATTCAGGTAGCAAATTATACAGTTATTTGCTGGATTTTATTACAATTTATTAAAATTGTGAAGAAAGTCATTTATAAAACGATACCTAGGAGATACGGCGGCAATATCATGACAAAATCAATTGATTTTTGCAGTTGTGGCCGTATTGAACGTATTGAATAATTACATCGGTTATATTGTGGCAGTGTATATTATCGCCACATCCCCCAGTTATGGCTATATTGCATTTTAAAAACCTCCAAAAACCCTATTAGCGGTGTGCAAGTACTTGGAAGGGGAAACGAGAAACGACCCTGCGCGAGTCGCGGAGAAATATTGCAACTATCTTAAATAATTCATATTGTCAATTCAAATTGTCAAATTGACGTATATTTCATACCTTCTGTCAATGAAGCAGAAAAATTATATATTGCTCCACAATATTGATATGATATGCAATTATTATATAAAGGTAAATTTAATTAATTTTATTTTGCTTGCAGTACTGCATTTTAATAACTAATTTTATTTACTACACACAATTGTTGGCGTTTTCATAACATAACCTGAATCTTATTTTTTCTTCTTATTATTTTTTTGGACTATGGCCTTGACAATTATCCAGTAACCAGGCCTAATATAATTGGCCAATATAATTAAAAGTGCGAATTTTAGTGTAGAGCGTAGAAATAGGGGTCGCTTTGCCGAACTTGCACGGTCCCAATAGTGAAATACCGAAGTAACTTACTTTATACTTATCCAAAACAATATTTTAGTTCAGGCTGTATTGCATAAGATGGGGCATTATATAGGCAATATTTTACAGCCTTAACACAAAATTCGAATTTTTTGCAGTTGTGGCACAGTTGAACTAGGTGTGCGATTTATATAATTATTTATACAGGGTGTTCTTCTACTGCTTTTTTTGTCAAATAATTTAATTTAATAAAATTTTAATAAAACCTTTTTGGACACCCTGTATAAATAATTATATAAATGTTTATATTACTGAATAGGGAATTGAAGAACTTTTCAAATGAGCTAGCACACGACCCCTATTCCCGTTTAAGAAAATCATCGAATACGTCATCACGTCCAGATGGATGACGTCACTAGTATACCATTTATGCCTCAATATCATAACTTAAAAATAAAAATCGACCTGTTTCGGGATTTTTCTTTAAACTCGCTGGTTTACGAAACAACGAATTTATTCCTTTCATTTGCACCATACTGTCGGTGGAAAATAGTGTCGCGCACGCTTGATTAGCAATTAAAAAACAAAGGAGTTTTGAATATTAAAAACTCTTTGGGATTTCATCAATCGATGTTTAAAGAATATCTTCCTACCTTGGCAACATTCAAATTTTGAGTTTTTCACATAGTTTTTGAGGTTTAAAAATGGCCAGTTTCGCAATTTTTCAATTTTTAATCGCTTATATGTCAAAAACTATCATTTTTAGAGAAAAGTCACTAAAGACCCTTTCTGTTTGGAATGATCCAAAAAACCTAAAAAAACTTTTTTCCATGCAAAAACAATAATTTTAGGAAAAAAACAAAAAAAAAACGTTTAAAAATTTTTAACCAACTTTTGGTCCTGGCAACATGCAAATTTGTTAAAAGGAGTCCTTTTTGAGTAAGATTGTGCAAAAAATCCGAATCAGAATATTTTTCCTAGCGGACTCGCAGTGGCTTTCTGGACTAAAGAGAAATTAGATGATTTATTTATAAAACCGACACTAGGGTAGTTACCCCGTGAGAACGTTGAGTACTGACCGTAACTTTTACGCGATTTAGCTAAAGACCCTTTTGCTACATATTGAATGTAGGAAGGAATGAAGTTAAAGGCACCTCTGGCCTGGTTGAAGTGATTCTTGAGAAAGATTCTAAAAAGTATTATCTCTTGTTGGCAACATGGATTGGGTCATAGTCCACACGCCAAAAATAACAAAGGTTTTAATTAGTCAGCTAAAATTATGTATATATATATATATCCCGTTCACAGCGTAATACGCCTTTGGGTTCCCGTTCGCCAAGCCTGTCTATTCTGCCAGTCTTCTTCAGATAGATTTCTTGCTGACATTGCTTTTGAGATTCCTTGGATCCATGTTGTTGGTGGTCGTCCTCGTTTTCTTTTCTCTGGTGGTACCCATTCTAATATCTTTTTGGGTAGTCTTTCTTCCCCCATACGTCTAACATGTCCGTACCATATTAGTTGTTGTTTTTCGATGTCTTCTATAATTGATCTTTGTACTTTCATTTGTCTCCTGATGTCCTCATTTTTCACATGTTCTAATCTAGACTTTCCCGCTGCTCTCCTCCAAAAATCCATTTCAACTGCCAATAGGTTACCTTTAAGTTTTTGTGATAACTGCCACACTTCTGAGCCATAGACGATTACTGGTTTTAATATGGTATTATATATTCGTTTTTTCGTTTCCGGTCTTATATTTTTTTGCCATAATACTGAATTCAACGCACCTATAACTTGTTTTCCTTTGGTTATTCTGTCTTTTATGGCTTCATCACTTCGTCCTGTCTTTGTCAGTTTTACCCCCAAATATGTACATTGGTCACATTTCTTAATAGTTTCATCTTCTAAGTCGAGGTCATCTGGATTATTTTCTCCTCCTGCGCAAAGATATTGTGTTTTTTGGACATTTACTTCGAGGCCCCATTTTTGTACTCTTCCATTAGTTTTCTAGCCATATACTCCAGGTCTTCTTTGTCTTGGGCAATAACTACCTGGTCATCTGCATAGTGCAACGTATATAATATAACGTTTCATCCCCAATAGATAGCCCCATCCCTTTACACTTCTTCTTCCAGTGCCTGAGTGCTTCATCGATATATATGTTGAACAGTATGGGAGATAAACAACAACCTTGCTTAAGTCCTTTTGTTACCTGAAAACCATTAGACACCTCTTTTCCTATTTTAACTTTTGCTATTGTGTTCTTATAAAGCTCTTTAATAGCATCGATTAGTGTAACGCTGATACTGGTTTTCTCCAATACTTTCCACAACTTCGCAACAGGCACGGTGTCATATGCTTTTGTTAAATCGACTAAGAGTAAATGCACTTCTCGAGATCTCAGTGTTCTTTTCTCAAGTATTTGGGATAAGCAGAAAATACTATCTATTGTGGATCGTCCTGCTCTGAATCCGTTTTGTTCTTCTGACTCAAAAGGGCGGTATTCTTCGCATATGCGTCTAAAATTATGTCCATTGCCAAAATATTGTTTATAAATTGCAACAATTAAACAAATGAAATATTCCGCACATGTTTAAATATGAAAACAAATTGGTTCGTGTGATGTACGGGGTGATAAAAATATGCTGTTCAATATCGGATATTAATTCTGAATATTTGGTATTGGACAAACTCTGAAATTAAAAAGCAAGTATTATTAACTTTTAGTTATACATTATTAAAGTTATACCCAATTACTAATGACAAAAAAATCCAGGTCAGGGTTAACAAAAAAATATAAAGTAATTGTGACCTTAAAACAATACCCTGTATATTGAACTTTTGAAAAATTTTATGCGCATTTTAAAAGACTGTGATTAAAGGTTCATTTTAATTTTTTGCGCCCACGCCGTTGATTTAATTACATCAATTTTGAAATTATATTAAAATTTTAAAGAGCTTTTAAAGAACTTTAAAAGAAGAAAGAGAGATTAAAAAGCAGGTATTATTAACTTTTAATAATTGAATGTTAATGAATCAATACTTACTTTAAAAATACTTAATACTTATTTACTACGCTGGCTTCATGGATGCTCTGTATTTGTAGATATATGCACATTCACATCATTAAAAATTAGAATTGCGAGAATTTGGATATTTTAATAATTTAGTAAAGAACTATTAAAAGAAAAGCTATATCTAATAAACAAATTCGTTTAAACAATTCAACAACTTAACATAAACTAAAAATATTTGAACTATAACAGTTGCTCAAAATGTCCGCCATTTTGCTGGATGCGTTTCCTTGCTCGTTTTAAAAGATTTCTAATCGTTTTTCTAATTACATTGGAATTGTTAGGCAAATGAAAACTGGACGAGGAAACCTACACGTTTCTACTGGCCGCTTATGCCGATGATATTAATATTACGAGTAGAATATTAACAGGAGCACAGAAAACATGCGCAGAGTTAAAAACGCAAACACAAAGGCTAGGTCTGGAAATTAACACAGAAAACAAAATAATGATACAGATGAGAAGAAATACAGTCCCATTAACTTCTTGGGAGAAAAACCATATAGCCGACTATCTTGGCAAGACCACATCCACTCTCTCCGTCTCTCAGTTCAAAACGGCCTTAACTTAATGAAAAGTATATCTCATAAACAATGGGGTGCAGATTTCCAAACTCTTATGACTGTATACAAAACCCTAATCCGTTCAAAACTAGATTATGCTGCTGTTGCCTACAACTCAGCCAAAGGTTCACTATTGAAAGTGCTAGACACGGTTCATAATTCAGCAATTAGAATTGCACTGGGAGCACACTACAAAAGCTTAGTTGAGAGTATGTATGTTGAATCAGGTGAACCATCCCTTCAACTCAGGAGAGAATACCATAGCCTCATGTATGCCTCAAGAGTATCAACTAACCCACAGCTACCTGTTTATAAAAACACATTTACAGATAGATTTCCATCGACATCTAATAGGGGGAAAAGATGGGATCCTACGTTTTATCATCGAGTGAGAGCAACGTTACAAAGCTTAGACACAATAATTCCACCCACTTACAATATTTTAAAGTCAGTCAAAGCATGCTACCATGGACAATTGCTCTCCCTGACTGTAATACAAACCTATCTGCATGCAAGAAGTGTGACACACCAGCGAAAATATTCAATCAGAAATTATTAGATATATTAAATGGTTTTAATGATCACATCCATATTTTTACCAATGCATCCAGATCTGCAAATGGAGTAGGAGCGGCTTTCACAACAGATAACTATAACAGTTCCTACCAGCTCCCTCCCCAAACCTCCATATTCTCAGTTGAACAATTTGCTATCCTCCAGTCACTAATGTTTGTTAACACACATGCCATAAAATTCTCAATAATCATTAGCGATTCCCTAAGTGCATTAACAGCCTTAAAGCAAGTATACCCCAAACATCCTGACCTGCTTTTAATTAAGGCGGAACTCTTGATATGCCAACAAAATCAAAGATTAGTTCAGTTCCTCTGGGTATCTTCACATTGCGAGATAAGTGGAAATGATAAAGCTGACACATTAGATTAGCAAAAAATGCGAGTGAGAATCCGTTAACAGACATCATAACCACTTGCGTTCATACTGATCTAAAGCAATATTTTAAGAACAAGATCATGAGAAAATGGCAAACAAATTGGAACAAATCAAACTCTACATTAAGAACAATCAAACAAAGTGTATTGCCGTCGAGACATCCTACTAAGAGAAGAGACCAAGTGCTCATGTCCAGGTTGCGACTTAGTCATACGAAGATCACCCACGACTTTGTATTAAAGAAGGAAGCCCCTCCAATATGTTATGTGTGTGATAGTGAACTAACAGTGCAACATATAATAATAGACTGCCCCCTCTACGTTACAGAACGACAACATCAACAGTTACCAAATACATTTAAAGATTGTTTAAGTGAAAATAATTCATCCAAGACTCTCAATTTTTTACGTACTATAGGACTCATTAACCAAATTTAACACTTTGTAATTTGAT